>NC_135655.1:71839995-73286245 GCF_964188315.1 Podarcis muralis
ACGGGCCAGTCTTGACAGACTCTAGGGTTGTGCGCCCATCTCACTCTATAGGCCGGGGGCCAGCGCTGTCCGCAGACACTTCCGGGTCACGTGGCCAGCGTGACAAGCTGCATCTGGCGAGCCAGCGCAGCACACAAAACGCTGTTTACCTTCCCGCTGGTAAGCGGTCCCTATTTATCTACTTGCACCTGGGGGTGCTTTCGAACTGCTAGGTTGGCAGGCGCTGGGACCGAGCAACGGGAGCGCACCCCGCCGCGGGGATTCGAACCGCTGACCTTTCGATCGGCAAGTCCTAGGCGCTGAGGCTTTAACCCACAGCGCCACCCGCGTCCCTAAAGTGCATAACCCCACCCTAAAAAGAAAAGAAAAGAAAAGAAAAGAAAAGAAAGGAAAAGAAAAGAAAAGAAAAGAAAAGAAAAGAAAAGAAAGAGTAATGGGAAACATAATTTGTTAAAGGTGCTGGGAATGGAGCAGGTAAAATACAGTTCCTAGGATGCTGGGGAACACAGCCTTTGCTATGGATCAGGAAGCCCCGAGTTCAAATCTTGTTTCTGCCATGACTTCACTATGCTTAAGCAAGCCACTCTCTCTTGGTCTCATATTCTGCTCCCGTTCATCATGTCTTGCACATTCTTAAGGGTGAGCACACCTGTACTTCTGTACTTGAAGCACACATATTATTTTCCCTTCTTGGTGCCCTGCAAATGCTTTGAAATACTCTCATTATCCTTGACTGTTGGCCATGCTTACTGGGAAGTTGTAGTCCAAAACATCTGGAAAGCAGCATTTGGGGGAAATTTCTTTCCTTCACGGCAACCCAGCCAGCCAGCTGAAACCTCTCTGTCATTCAAGTCTCCTCCCCCCTGGTCACAGGCTACCACACATCCTAACATTTTCTCCCTTGCCTGCAAATACAAAGTACCATAGCTGGGAGACAGAGGACGTGCTTTGCATTCAGAATGTCCCACATTTAATCTCTGACATCTCTGGTTAAAAGGATTGGGGAGCAGGTGATGTGATAGACTCCTGCCTCAGATCCTGGAAGGCAACTGCCAGTCAGTGTAGACAGAACTGGGCAACAATCCACTGCACTCCACACACTTGGACCATGCTGTGTTTAAGGGAATTGATTTAAACAGAAGGGGGCATGAAGAAGTGGCCACAACTAAGGTGGGTAAGGCTGGGGTGGTTGGTGACCCCCTGGGGCTGGTGCAGCCGAAGGCAGGGAAACCAATAGTGGGTGGAGCCAGAGCCAATGACAGGCCGAACCAACTAATTCTGCTCCCCCCCCCCATCTTCCTTCCCTACTGAGTTTTATGAGGTGAACCCTGAGACTAGGGAGGAGAAAGCTGGGAGGAGAAAGCTAACAGGCAGCACCAGCCCCGACAGGCTGTAAATAAGAAGGCAAGCAGGTAGAGGCCAGACTGAAGTTGGTGGGGCAGTGCCCATTCGCCCTACTAGCCCTAATAGTGGTGTCCTGAGCTTAATAACTTAGATCAATATTCTTGGCCGTTGAGCACAGGGTAGGTGTGAAAAACTGCTTCAAACCAGACAAAATCACCTTATATTGTACAGCAGTACTTCGGGTTAAATACGCTTCAGACTCCGCTAACTCAGAAATAGTACCTCGGGTTAAGAACTTTGCTTCAGGATGAGAACAGAAATCGTGCTCCGGCGGCATGGCAGCAGCAGGAGGCCCCATTAGCTAAAGTGGTTCTTCAGGTTAAGAACAGTTTCAGGTTAAGAACGGACCTCCGGAACGAATTAAGTACTTAACCTGAGGTACCACTATACTATATATGGGTTCATGAACTGAGAGCATGAACTTGTGGGGGTGGTGTGTGTGCAGAGGAAAGACAATTTGCAGAACAACTCTGAGTGGCCACCACATATCTATATCATTGTATGAATCAGCACATACTCTGGAGCAGTCTGGTTAAATCAGTAGATGGCAATCCTTAATATTTATAGAAGGAATTCAAGAAGCAAGAAGGATAAAAACAAGCTGGAATGTGTGCAGAGGAGGGCAACCAAGATGAATAAGGGTCTGGAAACCAAGCCTTATGAGGAACAGTTGAGGGAGTTGGGTATGTTTAGCGTGGAAAAAGATGAAACTGAAGGGAAATATGATAGCCACCTTAAAATATCTAAAGAGCTGTCACACAAAAGATGGTGCAAGCTTATTTTCTCCTGCTCTGGAGGGTAGGACCTGAATCAAAGGCTTCAAGTTACAAGAAAGGAAATTCCGACTAAACATCAGGAAGAACTTTCTGACGGTAAGAGCTGTTTGACAGTGGAATGGACTCTCTCTGAAGGTGGTGGACTTCCCTTTGTTGGGAATTTTTAAGCTTGGATGGCCATCTGTCATGGATGCTTTAGTTGAGATTCCTGCAGTGCAGGGGATTGGACTAGAAGACCCTCAGGCTCCTTTCCAACTCTACAATTCTATGATTCTATGACTGCAGTCACTGGCATTAAAAATGAAGAGATATTGCAGATGAATACATACTTACCATCAAACCTGATACATGTATAGGATGAACAAAGTGGTCACAGAGGTGACCATTCTGATGCCAGCCTGACGGCTGAAAGCATAATTGCATCTGTTTTACTGCACTGACCTCTGGTCTTTGGTGTTATAATTTAAGAACCAGCTGTATATTTAGGCTCATGAAACTGTAGTAAGTTTCAAGATCTGTCAGGCCAGCATAGTGGGAGGGTGTCATTCTTCTTGCTGATTAGTTCAGACACCATCTCCAGGGGAAAGTAAAACATGTGGCTCCTTGACTGAGACAGGTGCATACTACTGTCACAACCACAGCAGGTGTCAGTTTAGTTTAGACAATGAAGTTATGGGGGAAATTGAGCTAAACAGCGTCCAAAATATATTTTCCAAAAGAAGAAAATGATCTGGTTTACAATGAACATTTGGAAAATAATTACGATTAGAACCATCATTTTCTCACAGAGTCTCACATTTACCACCAAGTTGTAGTGCAGTAGTAATAAATGTATTTATTGATATCAAGGTTACAATCCTATACATGCTTATCGGAGGGGAAACCTCGCTGAGCTCAGTGGTGCTTACTTTGAATAGATGTGTAAAGGACCCCTGACAGTTAAGTCCAGTCGCGAATGACTCTGGGGTTGCGGCGCTTATCTCACTTTACTGGCTGAGGGAGCCTTTGTCCGCAGACAGTTTTTTCGGGTCATGTGGGCAGCATGACTAAGCCGCTTCTGGTGAAACCAGAGCAGCACACAGAAACGCTGTTTACCTTCCCACCAGAGCGGTACCTATTTATCTACTTGCACTTTGATGTGCTTTCGAACTGCTAGGTTGGCAGGAGCAGGGACTGAACAACGGAGGTTCACCCTGTCATGAGGATTTGAACTGCCAACCTTCCGATTGGCAAGCCCTAGGCTCAGTGCTTTAGACCACAGCGCCACCAGCATAGGCTGATGCTATTGGTATCCTTGTTTCCCACCTTTCTTGGTAGAATTGGGGTTGGTGTCTTTAGGGGTAGCATTGCTCTTAACCCCAAGGCTGGCTAGCTAGGCATGCAAAAAGATGGGGACCCCAACTGCTACAAATTAGCATTTATTGAGAAACTAGTGCTGGGGGGGGGGGCTTTCTCAAGGGATAGAGAAAGAAATGTGATTAAATTTGCTCTTATGTGTGTTCTTTGCAAAAAAATAATAATGAGTACATTAGGCAAATGTGTATACAGTGGTACCTCGGGTTACAAACGCTTCGAGTTACAAACACTTCAGGTTACAAACTCCGCTAACCCAGAAGTAGTACCTCGGGTTGAAAACTTTGTCCCAGGATAAGAACGGAAATCGCGCACTGGCAGCGGAGCAGCAACAGGCCCCATTAGTGAAAGCGCACCTCAGGTTAAGAACGGTTTCGGGTTAAGAATGGACCTCTGGAACAAATTAAGTTCGTAACCCGAGATACCACTGTATTACAAAAAACACGCACTAAAGTGCTGAATTTTTATAAGGACCTTTTTCTTTAAAATTTACAAACTGATGCAGAAATGTGAGTTGAGGAAAAATGAGAAATTGTAACAGAAATGGCCAGATTTTCCCATCCTGATCAAAGGCACTTAAAAAAAAAAATACTGCTGTACCCGTGGTATGTTAGAAGTATTGCTGGAAATACATGCCCTTGATAAATGATTTTTTTTACCAAAATTGTTTGGGGTTCACAATAAATGCTAATTTGTATTATTATTATTATTATTATTATTATTATTATTATTATTATTATTATTCATTAGATTTATATGCTGCCCTACACCAAAAGTTCTCAGGCTGGTTCACAAGATAAAATACAAGGTAAAAAGACAAAAAATGAGTAAAAACAAAAGCAACAAAACATTAGCTGCCCTCCCACAAACACATTTTTAAAAAGCCAGACAGTGCCAGTGGGTCTCAAACCGCTGTAGGCAGTTGCAGGATCCAAACACTGCATTGCTCTATGCAACTGTTGGGCTAAGCTGGCTCCACTGAACTTGGAGTCATTTCTTCCCCCTAGTTGGTTGGTTTTTTGCCTGCTGGTGGTGCTACCCCATTTCTGTGGTCTGTTTTTTAGCTGGGTGGGTAACACCTGGGTGAGGCAAGGCTGTTTGCTGTCATGAATCTGGGGATGAGAGAGAAATTCAGTTCCATGTGCATTTAAAAGTATATCTACCTAATTTACACTTTCCCAAATAGTATTCGAACCATACTGCAGCCATTTTTTCAAAATTTGTACTTCTCTGAATTTTCCAATGTAGTTCTCCAGCCAAGTAATGTGCACAAAAATGCACATACCAGGTAGGGTAAACTGTATATAAAATGCATGCATTGCTGAAACTAACATGCAAAACTGCAGAATATCTAGCAAAATTACTTGCAAAAACATGTATATTGGGCAAAAATGTGTGCATTAGCAGAAATTCACAGTAAAATGCAGATGAATTTTCATGAGCAAAAACCTGCAAGCTGATGTGGACTTGCAATGAACTGAACTTAAGAATGGGGGAAAAAATTAGAAGCAGAGAGAAACCAAAATGGATAAATTTAGCCATCCTTACATGCATCAGATGCCCTGTGCCTCTATCTGCCCACTATTTTCATTTTTAAATTCCCTAAGTCAAGAATGGCATAAAGCTCCGCCGATTATCGCATTGGTGTAGTAAGTGGGTAAACTAAGCAGATTATAATAAGAACCATCATCAAAACAATAAACAAATTCCTAAAAATAACAACAGTATTTAGCGAACTGAAGATAGCTAAACATGGCCAAAAAAAGGCTAAACACTAAAAAAGAACAAGAACAAGAAAGATTCAACTTCCAATAAAAAGGTACATCTTTAGTTGGTGGTGAAATGGAAACCATATCTGCACCTGACATGCCTGCAAGGGGAGGACAACCACAAATGTGGAGGAAGGGGGGTGCGGCGGGGTGGGCCACCCCGGGTGTCACCACTGAGGGGGGTGACAAAATGCCAGGCGGCACTCAACGTGGGGCCTGCAGTGTGCCCGAGCCACGCGTCTCTCCTGGGAGAAACATGGTGGCTTGAGCGCCCGCAGGCTCCACGCTGCCCCAAACAGTCTGCCCGCTGCCTCCCCCTCAGCTGAAGGACAGCTGAGTGGGAGGAGGCAGGCAGACTCCTTGGAGGCCTTGCGGAGCATCCTGCCCTGGCTCACCCTGCCCCGTGGGCGGCTGGCCCCTCCCCTGGGCGCAGGGCATGCACACCGCCCCAGGCACCCAATCGGCTTGCTCCGCCGCTGGGTGCCATCATGTTTAACACTCTGAACTTCCCTGGCAGTGGAACGTGAACTTAAAGCCTGGACAGGCTGACAAAGGAAGAGGCATTCAGGTCCCAAACTGTTTATGGCTTTAAAGATAAGGCACTGAATCAGTGTAAAATGATGCCTCCTGACTGTACCACTTAATACTCTGGCAGCAGAAGGCAGCTACCTGAGCACCTGCAGAAGACTACAGTGGTACCTCGGATTACATACGCTTCAGGTTACATACACTTCAGGTTACAGACTCCGCTAACCCAGAAATAGTGCTTCAGGTTAAGAACTTTGCTTCAGGATGAGAACAGAAATTGTGCTCTGGCGGCGGTGCGGCAGCAGCAGCAGGAGGCCCCATTAGCTAAAGTGGTGCTTCGGATTAAGAACAGTTTCAGGGTAAGAACAGACCTCCTGGACGAATTAAGTTCTTAATCTGAGGTATAATTTCATTCTGTGCAGCTTTTGTGAGAGAGAAAAATTATGTCAGCTGAAAATCCTTCTAGGCAACTAAGTGTTAAATGCAGTGGAGCCATGGCCTCCTTTGCAAGTGGTCACCCAAAGGCAGGCCTAAAACCACCAAGTAACTTCATGAGTGACAAGCAGAGATTTGAACTGAGGGACTTCTTACACTCCCACCGCACAACATTCGTTAAACCTGCCACTCTTCTGGGAACAAACCATTAATCATGAGAGGCTACATATCTCCGTTTGCAGCCACAGTTATGTGTCTTCAGAAAGGTTTCGACACTTTCGTTTCCCTTTTCCTGAGCACTGATTTGTAGTGCTAGCAATAATAAAGCAAGGAGACTAAAGGGAGAGTAAAGTTAAGCAGAACACACTTGTAATATTTTGTACATTTTGCAATTGTGTATTGTTATTAGTTGTATATATCTTTTATTCTAGAACAAACCACACACCATGGATATTACATTCCGAAATTGTTTAATAAAACTTACTTTTTAAAAAGGTGTCTGGCTGATTTTGAGATTTTCTAGCTTACAGGGTTCTGTAACTGTCATGTGCAAAAGTTATGTTTTCAAGAACACTGAAGGCAACAAGCTCTGTGACTTCCTGATGGGCTGCCTCTGATGGGAGGTCCAGACAATGCAGATGCACATAAGACCGATGATCTGTTCTGCAGGTGCATTGCAATGCAAAGTTATAAGTAGCAGAACGTATGGTGGGCCTAACCTTTGTGTGTCCAAATCCTTATGACCTTGCATTCAGTTCTGCCTTAGGTCTCCCAAGTGGAAAATTGCTGTCATTTGTAAAAAGATAACAAGCAGACCACCCACTGTACATAAGTTGTTGCTGGTTTCTGTTCCTACCTGCTGTTTCAAACTGTGGGCACCTTCACAGTGTCCCTATGTTTGGCTGGTGGACTATATTCTCCAGGCACCTGTTAATGTTGTCAGTCTTCCATGATTTGTACCATGTCTGAAAAGGGGGGGAAAGAACCACTATTGTTTATGGTCTGCTGTCATTTTTCTCTGTGTGGGTGTGGGGTATTTAAATTCTTTTGGATGTTTTCTATGTTTGTCCAGATCAAAGGAGAAGGAGTTATGGGCAGTTTTACAAGTGCCTCAGCTGGGAGATCAGATACATGTACAACATTGGTATTTTCAACATTGACTCACTAAGAATTGTTATAATATTCAGCACATTAAGACAAGCAAAAGAGCCTGTAATTAGAAAGATGGTGCTATTTGTCCCGCCCCCCCCGTCATTACTGAAACTTTTGAAAGCATTTAAAATTGATTAGTTATGAGATGAAAACCTGACTCAATTTTTAATTTAAAAAATAGGATGTGTCATTTTTGTTATTGTACAATGAAATGATGTTTAATTTAACTCTCTGTTACATGTATCACAAATAGCTTTGTTCAATGTATCTGTAACAGTTCCTTCTTTTACTTATAACATCCTTTCCTAACCTGGTGCTCTCATGATATTGTTGGTTTCCAACTCCCAGGGCACCAGGTTGGGAAAGATTGACTTAAATATGCCGTATACTAGAAAGAAAGAAAGAAAGAAAGAAAGAAAGAAAGAAAGAAAGAAAGAAAGAAAGAAAGAAAGAAAGAAAGAATACCCCTCAGCCAGAAGTATGTAGAGAGATCTAATGTGAGAGACAGATAGATCACATTGAGCAAAAGTCAGTTTCAATAATTTTAATTGCTTTACCTCTGCATTCATTTCTTAGAACTCTCCAGGTACTGCCTTCTGTAGATCTTGACTTTGTGTGGCCTATCTGTACCAAC
Organism: Podarcis muralis; assembly: GCF_964188315.1. Lineage (NCBI taxonomy): Eukaryota > Metazoa > Chordata > Lepidosauria > Squamata > Lacertidae > Podarcis > Podarcis muralis. Next base: position 71,848,047 of record NC_135655.1, read on the forward strand.
CTGTTGTTTGTGTTTTCATAAGAGTGTACTTTAAAGTACCTATATGTGTTTGTACAAGAGTGCATTGATGGGTAACGCAGGCTTAAGCACAGTAGGCCATTCAGAATACTGTCACAGAGGAATGCCCACTTCTGATTTATGAGCACATTATAGTTATTCAGGTGGAGCAGCAGGACCTGGTCGTAATCTCCATTGTACAGATCAGATGTGTTTTTAAGTTCAACAGATCAGTCTGGAGTCACACTGATGGTCAAAGGGTGGTTAACGGGGGCTTCATTCCTATAGGAAGGTCTTAAAATAATAGAGCTAAAATTATCCAAGCGATTGCCTTCTACGTTTTTACAAGCCAGGATCAAGTACTGTCTGGCTTGTGGGTTTGGTTTTTTTAAAAAAAATGATTCATCTAATACAGTCTAATAACCTGCAACATGTTGTTTTAAACACACATGCACAAATATTTATGTCAGCTTTCAAATCTGGCCAGGAATGTCAAGTTTCCCTTGTCTGTATATCAGTTATTTTCATGTCAAATATAGTTTATCTAAGAAGGATTCCAAAGTCCATTCACACAAGAGAGACCTGCTTCTGTGTAGATGTGCCTATGGAGACACAAAAGAGTGGGCTGATTTATGGAGACAGCCGCTTCATGTAACGACAGAGAAACAGAAAAATAAAGCTATGTTCTTCATTAGTTTATTTATTTAGCAAACATCTCTAATAAGCTACTGTTTGAGACCATAGCAGCTTACATTAATGCTAGCAGCAAAGTTTGGGTCAGGTGGCCATTTGCAAATAGGTATAAACTGAGCTAGAAGAAATGGGATCTGTGGGACCAAGTCCAGACAGTAGCACAGGGAGAGGGTTTTTCGGGCTCCTGACAGTTACATTATCCCCAGTGCTATTTAATATCTACATGAAGCCACTGGGAATGATCATTAGTTTTGCAGCAGGCTGCTATCACCATTCTTATGACACCTCAGCTCTATTTCTGTAGAGCATCTACATCAGGAGAGGCCATGCAGGCTCTGGACCAGTGCCAAAATGCAGTGGTGGGATGGATGAAGGAAAATAAGCTGAGCTTGAATCGGGCAACTCATTATGTCAAAGACATTGGTCAATTGCCTGCCATAGATGGAGTTGCACTGACCTGAAGGAGCAGGTACACTGTTTGGTGCTTCTGGATCCCAGGTATCATACCTCTTCTATGTTATATGTGATACTCAATAAATTCAAATTTGGGTGATTTTAATCAACTGAAAGAATTTTCTAGGCAAATCAGAGAATTTAACAATGGGTAATGTGGCTTTGGGAGAAAATGCCCATTGCTCTTGAAAACTGAGACCACCCCGATGTTTCATGAATCCATCAAGCAGTAATTGGGGGAGTTCATTGTTTCTATAATGTTGAAAATGGAGCCAGACATGCTCTAAAAAGCAAATTAAATAGTATAAATTGGATTTGGTTTCTTCCTTTCCTTTTCTTTCATCACACAAGTTTTAAAGGAAGGAATTAACTCAGAAGGGTAGGTTAATGACCTAAAGGAAAGGGAAAGATCTGTGCACACTTACTCTCTAAAGGGCCCCAAGATGCTTTTCCATCTAAAAGGCCTACACTCAAAGGGGGGGGGGGAGTGACTTTCTGTATCTATAGTATTACTGTATGGCTTCTCCTCAAAAAAACTCCTAAGTCACATGTCCAGAGCTTCAAGCATCCAAACAAGAACGGAGTAATTTGCTCCCTCTTGAGTGAAGTCACTCCAGTGTTTAGGCTGGAAAGCAACCCTTGTTTTTTCCAGAGAGGTAGTGATTTAATCAAGGCATTGCTGGAGAGAACTGAGAGAACTTGTTTCTGTTTTTTTACTGACCGAAAGGCTTTTAGCACTTTTGAGATTTGTCATTCTATTCAAAGCAACACACTCTAATGACAGCTTGAACCTGAGTTGTACACTGCCTGCCAAGAAGTGTCTTTCTTCATTTGATACTTTAGACTGACATATTGCACCTTGGCGTGTCTGCTTTGCTCCCCAAATGCTGAGGGAAATTCAAAGGTATTATATAAAGTAATAGAGACATCCTCATGTGGGACCACTCAGCCTAGAACTCCGGATAAATAATGAATACAATAGAGTCAAAGCCAATTACTTCGTCATTATCACCTTGCCATGGCAAAAGTGCCTTTCTTCAACTTCATGTCTCAAAGTTTGGTGTGTGGCTTTTCTGACTTCTTCTATGTACAGTGACCTGCAATGTTGGAGGCAAAGCCTAAGCAGTGCTGTTGTTGAGTAGTCCCAGTTGCATCTCCTTTTATCTGAGCCAGTTTATTGAAACCAATGGCAGCTTTTCAGGTCTCCTGATGGAACCCATTTGCCTGTACTTTCCCATGCCTTTTCATCTTCCAAACTATACACACTATATGTTAGCCATACCTGAGCATTAAGTTTGGACATAGGAAGCTGTCTTCCCAGGGTTTCAGATAAGCCCCGCCTGCCCACCCCCCATATCTGGAGGTGGCCAAGGACTGAAGCAAGGATCATCTGCCCCCATCCTAAAGATTCACATAATGCTTTTAATGCCACTGGTGTTGAGCTGCTCTTCAAAGGCAGCCATATGTGACTGTGCCTTCCTCCAGTGTAGCCAGGTGGCAATTGGGCATAGTAGTATCTGGATGCATTAATAAGAGACTTTCTCCCTTGCATAAATCCAGGCATGCCAGAAGAGATGTTATGTACTGACTGACAGCTGGAACTGTCTATCTCCCAGAAACCAGGCATTGATAATCATTAAGACAACCCCATTAAGTTCTGACTTAATGTCAGCAATATAATATTAGCTCTGGTCAAGTGATGCATAGGAAGCTGCAAATCATAAGGGGCTTCTGTTTTTTTTAAGGTTTTAAAACCAGAAAATGTCTTGGAAGTACTGGGAATTAAATGTGGTACATATTGCTTAAATACTTTCTTGTGTTTTTCACTTGACCAACAATGTTTTGGGGTGTAGACAGACGTTATATCAAGCAGCTGCTAAATTTGTAACCGCATATAGCTCTAACAGTGTGTGTGACATTGCAGCTTTTCATGTTTTCCCATCCCTATGCATTGATTCCATTATTCAGTTATTTCTGTGACTATATTTGCAAGTAAAGAAAGCATTTGTGGATACTGAATGCCATCATCTTTGCTTGGTTTCCCATGTGGAAAGTAAGTTGGCCACTCTCTTCCTGTATGTTGAACTGAAACCAAACCACATTGTTTTGTGTGATTCAGATGTTTGATGTGGTTTCCTGTGGGAGCTAGATTGCATTGAAGGGTTGCTAAACTTTTGAACGGAGTAAGTGACAGGATTTTGTCCAAAAGAAAGAAAACACCTTGTATTATGACATGCTGTAATTGTCATGTTTAGCTTACACACACACACACTCGTCGTTTAATTTCCCAATAGTGAATGAGAGGGAAACAAAGTCTTATTTCCCCCCAAAATGGATTCAGACCCTAGCCAAACTGAGCAGCCTCTGAAGCACTTCAGACTGAGGTGGGTCATTCTGCAAGCTGGGATCCAAATTGAATCTTGTGGTAGTGAGTGCACAATCCTAGTATATAGCAGTCAGGTGCACCTATGCCCTATTCATACACATTTTTGTCCTGGCTAGTGAAGCATACCGATTTCAGACAGTAAAGAGGCAAAGGTGGGCAAAGGAATCTTTGGTTCAATAAGGTGTGAGGCTCCCTGGTTGCAAATGGTTTTGCTGCCTCTCAGATACAGGAGGATCAGGGAATGTCCCCAGCACGACAGCTTGCAATCAAGTAGCAGACTGGGCAGCCACAGTTTCATTCTACACTCTTCTACCAGAAACAAGGTCTCCATCTGTTATTTTCTTCTCTGCAACCCTCACACTTTGAAACAGCATAAGAATGCATGGAAGTTTTCTAACCACTGGCCTTCACACAATCCACCATTTATAAGCTAATCCTCCTTAGTTAAAGAGCACAAGGCCTGGTAAAGCTTCTGTGTCCACTTCTCTTATTCTTCATTGTCCACACTGTCAGGGAGAAGCTGAAGAGCTAATCAGTGTGTAATTCAATCTGTGTCCAGGCTGTGTCACAGTACAATGCTTAGCCTGTAGTGCCACGGGTTAAGTCAGCCAGCTACTGTTATCCTCGGCAGCAGGTGTGAAGACTGTCACTCGGTATAATTGTATGTTACCACTTAGTTGAGTTCCATTGCTGACGCTACTTCACTCAGCACTTAATGAGTGTTTTTCCTGCAGACGCTGCGTTAATTGTAAACTGCTAACTGTAAAAAGGGCTCTTCAGATATTATGGCATTGCACTGGGAATTCTTGCATCATATTAATGAGGGCAAAGAAAATCAAATTTTGATAGACATTGCCAAAATCTTTCCAGTTGCTTCCAAGTCCTCATTTCCTGACTTCGGACCAATAAGTCATAACATGCGACAGAATTGGTGCATGTACAGTTCTGGAATTGATAGTGAAGTTCACATTGTGATTTGGACATTTCCAAAACCTTTGATTTGATCAAATTCTGGGAAGCAGGGTGATCAAAGAGGTATTTCCATTAGAACAGTCTGTTTTCCTGATCACCTTTACAGTGTGTCAGTATATGCACTGTGAGATAACTATGATTATTTACAGTCAATTGTAAATTGAATAATCTGACAGTTTCTCTAAGCAGCAACCATCTTGCTAATTAAACTATTAGACAAAATAATGGAGGATAAAGCTATCAGTAGCTACTTAGTCATGATCACTCAAGAGGCATGCCTCTTGAAGCCAGTCAGAAGAATAACAATGGGAAAGGGCTATTACATGCATGTTCTTCTTACAGAATTCCTATAGGCACCTTGCTGGCCTCTGTGGGGAACAGGATGCTAGACTTAACAGACCTTTGGTCTGATCCAACTATGCCTTTCTTACGTTCTTAAATAACAAAGAGTCTTGCGGCACATTAAAGACTAGCAAATATATTCCGTCATAAGCTCTCGTGGCCCATAGTCTACTTCATCAGATGCAAGAAGTGCTGTCCTGAGTTGTCAATGCAAGTGTGTGTGTGTGTGTGTGTGTGTGTGTGTGTGTGTGTGTGTTTCTTTACATGGTTGGGGATAGAGAACTATAAACAGTGAGGTCTGAAGGAAATGAAATGTCTTATGCTTAGAATAGCTTTGCATCCATTGGTCTCTAGCAGAAAGAACAATGGTTTTGAAACATTTTGTCTCCAAAATTATCAGCACTTTTGACAAATAATGCTCTTCTGTATGTAAAAAATAATCTATATCTGCAAGGAATTGGCAAACGGGGGATGACAGCAAACTTTTACAATTTACAAATAAAATCTCTCCCTCAACTCTTTGTGTAATATGTAATAGACAAGATAGTGCACTGAATATTTGGGATATATACAGTGCTGATACACATCTAGCATCCATTGTTACATATGTGTTTCATTTGAATGTCAGCCCCTCCTAATGCATGATCCAACCACACATAGCCATTTGTTCTTAAAGCTATTTTTCTTTTATGCAGAGGTTTTCAGGGAAATTGTGTTATTTTTGTCAAAGTAATGCCAATGCTATATCCTGGCTTTCATCAAAGGTAAGCCTACCAAAGCTTTCAGCATTGCCCTTGCAGTGCATAGCAGTGCAGAAACAGCTCCTGATAGATTTCTACAGAAAATACTCTTATTTATCTGCCATGTAATCCTTGGGTGATGATTTTCCAAATAAAGATTTTAATCCTCAGAATAAATAAAACTCCTGCCCTTTCCTCCTTCAGAATTCAAGAATTGCATGTAGAGATGGAGTAATTGTGAACATTCCTGCTCTTACACAATTTATCCCAATATAGTTGTTAAAGTACCCATATAACTGGAGTTTTGGACCTGATCAATCTGTCAGCCATTTCTTATGCTGTTCCAGTCTTTTCCAAAATACCATAATATTTGGTTTTATGAGGTTGAGTTTTCCTTAAGGTAAAGATACAAGATCCATTGCCATTTTCAGTGTTCTCCATTTCTGTCAGTTTCCGATTTGTAATTAAAGTTACAGTGGTACCTCGGGTTAAGAACTTAATTCGTTCCGGAGGTCCGTTATTAACCTGAAACTGTTCTTAACCTGAAGCACCACTTTAGCTAATGGGGCCTCCAGCTGCCACCGTGCCACCAGAGCATGATTTCTGTTCTCATCCTGAAGCAAATTTCTTAACCCGAGGTACTATTTCTAGGTTAGCAGAGTCTGTAACCTGAAGCGTATGTAACCCGAGGTACCACTGTACTAGTCAACTGGGGGGGGGGGGGGATTCCAGCCCTGCCTAGTGCATAATCTTCAAAAGTAAGCAAGGGAAGTTTTTCATGGCATAGAAATTATGAAGTTTGACACCTGTTGGGAATGGCTGCAGATCAAGTTGTAAAAGCCACTGGAACAGGATCTGGTGAATAAAGAATCTTTGGTAACCCAAAGTGTAGGTGATACACCAAATCAGAAACAAAATGGAGACATTCTGAAAACTGCAGAAGTAAAGGAAACTGGCCGCACCATACAAAGAAATATATCAAGACTACAGATGTACTTAGCTGTTGTCTGATGGTGCTTTTATTTAGGTGGTCAAAATACAATATGGCCGTCACTGTAGGCATATCTGACAAGTCTGCTTTTGCCTAGAATAAGTGGTTGCTTGCTGGTTTGCTCTATCATCCGCATAAAGAAAGTCACTGCAGCTCTCTTCTGATCTAACTCAGAAGGCAGTCTTGCATTTCTTCCCTCAAAAGGCCCTCTCATCTATGCTTTGGTTCTTCTCACCAAGGCATTCAACCTGGTTTTCAATTGTACCACCTCATTTTGCAGGTGAGGTCTCACATCATGGATGATTCTCTCATGACAGGGGGTGAAGGGGGGTATTCCTTTCCTTCAAAAACCCAGAAACTTCTTGGGGTGGGGGGAAGGTAAGCCATTAGGCAGAATGATGCTGTTGCCTCAGGCAACTGATTTTTGTTTTATGAAAGGGCAGAAAGCTTTCTTTCTGTCTGTGTGTCTTTCTTTCATTCCAGCTAAGAACAGGGAGAAGTGGTTGTAAGATTTGCTGCCTGATATGCCAAATTAACTTGTAATAATAACCTGACCGTTCTTGGGTACTATGCACCTTGACTGCAGTGAGTCTCCATTTTGCTGCTTCAACTCAGGCAACAATGTGCCTTGGGTTGGTCCTGGTCTTTGGTTGTATGTGTACCCATCTCTCATAAAGATGGGTCTCTGCCATCTGAAGTGGAACCATCCACACACATACTTACCATCTCAGTGAGGAATAAGACAGAGTCATGATGTTAGGAGGACAGACATATTACAACAAGGGCCTGGGCCCTTCGTATTGGTGATAACAATACACATTAAAACAGCTGCCAGAGGATGGATGAAGCACCTGCTGTGGAGAGCAGCAGCTGGAGTTCATTTTGGGTCCAAAGGGCTGGGGCCAAGCAGACAGGCTGCATGTGCACTAATCCAGCACCATCACCACCTCCACCACTGACAGGTGCCCCCTTGAAGAAGGAAAACTATTTGGGGAGGAACCCAAGTTTTATAAGAAGAACAAATCCCCAGCTGGCTTAATCAGCAGATCTCCAATTACTTCAAGGGAATTATAGTGACTTCCATAAGTGAGGATATGACCCGTTCCCCTCCAGTTGCTGCCTTGGCTCGTTGCTCTTCATTTTGCTATATTATTTCTCTCCAGCTTAACTGTGAAATGATTTTTTAAAATTATCATTATTTTGTAAAACACTATATAACTAGAATAAGACTCCATTCTCCTCTAGTTAGCATTATCACAGTGTGCTCTAATTATTGGCTCCTTTCCCCTATGAAGTCATGCTCTGACCATGCCATGCAGCCCTTCACAATGATGCATTGAGTAGATAAGTGTGGCAAAGAACCTCTGAATGAAATATTGGCACAACAAGTGTTCCCTTAGAAGAAGAAAAATGTGACCTTGGCAAATGTAAGAACAGCATCCACAAAGAATTCTGTGGTAACTGATTAGTAGATGACCCAACTGAAGCTCCTGGAGTGGAGGAGGGTGGAGATATATCGCAGCGAGGAGGGCTGCCAATGTCTCAACTGGTTCTTAACTGTATTTTAACCTGCAACTATTAGGCAGGTGAGAATGTTTATCTCCATGCTATGGAAAGTTTCAGCTTCTAATTTCTACCTATCTCAAAGGCACGTCAAGAGAACATTTGAAACGTAGGCAATGCTGATGGAGAATATTTGTCTAGGGTGAAGTCTAGAGAAAAACTTAACAAACAATTGGCTGTCAGGTCCTTTTGAGTTGCTACTTGGTAAAATTTGTCACTCTCTTTAATATACTGGACCACCAGGTACTGGTGGTGGTTCCATTTTGGCTTCTTTGGGGCCTTCCAGCACATGGGAACCTCCAAGCAAAAATACAAAGAAGGAAAACAATGCATTGAATGGAAATGCACCACCATTGGTGTTGGCTTGGGGAGGCAATTTGGAACAGAGAAGCAGTGTGAATGGAAATAGTTAAGCAGCCCTCTCCTCCCGCTTCTCCGCTTCAAATCCTCCCGCCAAACCTGCTTCCCCCTATACTTGCAAAACGGCTTTGCTAGGCTTTTGTTACATGTGTTTTGTGAATACTGTAGACAGGGTTGTCAGGTAAGATCAAGTGGCAGCAAACCTTTAGCAGAAAAAATATAATGGGAGAAGCATAAAGTTTAGCTACATAAACCAGAACATAGCCTTTAGCTCCACAAATAGCCATCTTTTTTATTTAAAACACCCACCGACCAAAAAAAACCCTCATTTCCTTTTTTGTGTGGGGGCGGGGAAGTCTGACAAAAATACCTTACACTGAGGATTGAACCCCAAACTATAGAGCACTGACACAGTAAATCTGGCTCAAATCTGTTTTTGTAAAATGTCATTGGCATAAATGATATTTTATATAAATAAATTATATGCACACATACACAGAGAGAGAGACTGGTAAAATAAATTCAGCTTGTATATTCTGCAAGCTGGTATGGATCTGTTTTGGAGGTACATTTGTTTACACTCAGTGTGGATGTGCCAGTGTACTGTACAATGTGTCAGAATAAGCTTGAAGGAAAGGACATCAAATGGTTTTAGGTTTCACAGGTTTCTCTATATATAAACTACTGGTTTCAGATTATGCAGTAAGGCCCTTGGATGAGAACTCTGGATAGAATCTACTGAGAACACGTCTTGTGCAAGTTATGTTGGAATGAATGGGATAATATTGCAAATGCTACAACAAACATCAGCATCAAATATATATTTTACAAGCCCTCAAACCAATCAACCACTTCCTGGAAAAGTCCCAGTGGAGATACTGGCACAGGAGGAGCAAGGAGACAGAAGGGGCAGCCCACATTCTCCAGCAAAGCAAAGAACAGGGCTGATGGGTAAAACAGTCCTGTCACCTTTTAGAAAAGAAACACACAGGACAGACAGGACGGTGTTTTTTTCCACTTAAAGGCAGCAAACAGTCAATTGGAAGAGATAAAAAGTAGCATGTCTTAAGGCAGGAAATTCAGTTCCAAATCTCCCTGGTTTTGGATCTAAAGGACTCTCCAGCCACCACAAAGGGACAGATCTGATAATAATCTTATTGTAATCAAATCTTATTGGGGTCAGATGCTGCATTTCTGACTGTCTTAAACATCCTGTGGAGAGGAAGAATTTGCAGTAATCTGCGCCTATGGCATAGGTGTGGCATCCTAGCCACCTTTGCTCTATGCTGCAAGTGATGTGTAGAGAAACAGAATGAATGTTTAGTTAATAAGAATCATAGATCTGAGGGTGATTCTGGGGGATATGCAATACAAGGTGCAACTACTGCATCCCTGACACAGAGAGGACCATCTAGCCTCTGCTTAAATGCCACCAGCAAAGCAGAGCCCATCCACCTCCTGAGGCAATCCGTTCTATTGTCAAATAGCTCTTGCCATTAAGAGCTTAATGTTTACTCAAAATCTGCTTTCCCTACAATTTCTTCCCATTAGTTCTAGTTTCACCCTCCAGAGCAACAGAGAACAAGTCCCTGCTATGGAGGAAGCAGGAACTGCATGAGGAGCAAGAGGCAGCAAATGACTTCTTCTCTCATAGCAAGAAAGCACAGGCAACATAGCTATGAAATAGGGACCTGCTGCATGACACCTCCTGGCCTACGAGGGGAATCTGGAAATTTCCCTAAGCCCCCTGTGGGCTTTCCAAAGTTATATTGGGGAGAGGATTGGACTGAAAATGTAGGGGACACTGAGATTTTAAGCTGGGATGGGAAGCTTTGGTCCTTCAGCTGTTGTTGAACTATAACTCGCATCAGTCCCAGAGAGCATGGCTAATGGCCAGCAATGATGGGTGTTGTAGTTCAGCAATATCTGGAGGGCCAATGGGTGGGGCTAGTTGGATGGCTTTGCCTGAAAAATGAATGTGAGAAACAGAACAGTGCCTTTAAAATGAATGTGAGAGGCAGAGAGAACTCATTGTCCCTACTGCTGCTGGTGGTGTCCTTGTAAGCATCTGGCCTTGTGGCTCAGACCTCTCCTGCATCTAATCCTCTAATGGTGATGAATGCATATGCCAGGTTGTAGCCATGGGACAGCGGAGATTTGCTCCTTAAAATAGTGCAAATGCTGCTATGGTGCTTCTGTGTAGTCCATCTTGCACATTCCTGTGGTGGAAGCTGATGCGTTTTTTGGGGTGCAGTCTGAATACAGAATGAACTGGGTGGAGGAAATTCTCAACCAGGCTGTCTTTCTTCATTAGGTAGTAGAGTTCTAACTCTCCAGCCAAAACAGCGGTTTCATGCCTGCTCTTACCTTGAAAACAGGTTATGTCCCTCTGGAAGTTTGTTCATAAGTCTGCCTATTGACTCCAGAAGCAGAGATTTGCCCAGGCAGATCTCTCTACTGCCCTTCAACGGAGAATACTGGAACAGATATTTTTAGGGAGCTGGCATAATTGACATATTCATTATTAAACTGTGACATAATGAAAAGGAGAATCAAAGGCTGTGTGCAAGCAGTAAGGGAGGGAAATGTTTTCAGCATTAATTTTAATTGCCATCTTCTGGGTCACTTTTAGTCACTTGTTGTAGCACATGTAGTACACCCAACTAGCCCAGTATCAACCCATTCACTTTTTTTTTTAACTACAGAAAAGACATCCTAACATCCTAAAGTGGTTACAAATCTGGTGATTCATAAGACTTTCACACTGCATTTGACTAAAAAGAAAAAGAAATCTCTGCACCATAAAACTGAGCTTTGGAGAGCAGCTGCACATCTTTTCTGCCAAGTGGAGATGCGGTAACTAATCCAGAAAATGAACAGAGCAACCGTCTTGCAGGATAAAGAACTTCTTGAAAACAGGCAACAAGTTCACATGGGTATTTGAGTAAAAGATGGAAACTATTTCTCCTCTCCGTGGATATTATTAACACCACGATCATGGCTTTCTTTGCCCACGCAATTTGGCAGAGCAAAATTCCTGATGTTATTCTAATGGAGAGCTTTTCCGTACCTAAATGTGATTATCACAGGAATGGTGTGACATGGGAATGACCTGGTGTCTTCTGGGCTTCAGGCTTCATCCTGACTCTGACAGAATGAAAGCAACAGGGATCGCTCGTGTGTGTCACTTGGATCCCGCATAGGTTGGCTGTGCACAGGCATGAGGCCAGGGTGCAGGCAGCTTGGGGATCTGAGCCAGTGCAAACATTTCCTAAGAGTGATATTTAAAATATTCAGCCTCAAGCATCCCAATGTGTACTGTGCTCTGCAGGCAGAAGCTTGGTGGAGTTCAAGTGTTTTGTGCCAGCACAACCCTTTGAGGATTACAGCTTGGCCAGGCTGTGACCGTACGTGTGCAACCTTAAAAGTTCTGTGGGAAGCAATGGTACTCCCTCCAAATGTATTTATCAAGGGTCTTTTATTTCAATACATACAAAAAAGCAACACCCCAGTTAACCTGTGAATTTTGACTATTGTCTTAGACAGGGTCCCTCATCTGCCTACCCTGTGCAAACATGTTAGCATGAAACTCTTCAAAAGATGAATAACTTTAGTTTGAAATGTAAGGCATTGATGCAGAAACACACACATCCCATTGCCCATCCATGTGCATTTGAATGTTCTCAAATTTCATGTGATAATTTAAGGTATTTACTCTAATAATTAGAGCATGTAATGGGATTTATGCAAATGTAATTATGAATTGATAGGGAGTAGTACTTTTTTAACAAAAATAAATTCAATAAGCATAAGCTGGTAGAAACTCAGTGAACAGAAACTTATCACATTTGAAAGCTACCTAATCACACTTCTGGTTCGCTGGATTCTGAACATTCCTATGGGTTCTTTTGCTTTAATAGTTTTTTTCCCTCTTAATGGTTGTTTGAAAAACTGCAGATTATTACACATGATAAAGTAAATAGGTTACCACAAAACATGGATGCTCAGCTTTTTCATAATGCACCTCCCATGTGTTGCTCTTTTAAAAAGCTGCCGAAATCTCAGCAAATATTCAGCATGCAGCCAAAAGCTTTAGCTTACCCTCTATCTCAGCATGGGGGCAAAGAGACAAGAAGAAAAGGGAGGGAACCAAATTATATGTCGACTATACATGTTTAGATGCTAAGGGTATTTTAAAAGTTTAATTGATTTTAATTGTTGTTTTTAATGATTATATACATACTATATATTGCAAGTTTGCACCACCAAGATACTGTATACAGTACTTAACGGATCTTGCCAGGGCTATTTACTTAATAAAAGAAACTGGTTTAGCCACCTTAGCCATCCTCTATGAGCCAATCTTGCAGTATATGATAAGAGGGGGGAAAGGTAGCTGGAAAATTGTAAATGACAAACAACAGCAACGAACAAAACAAAACAAAACAAAACAAAACGCCTTCTGCACTCCCATAGTTTGGAACAGGACAAGAGATCTGCAAGTGACTCACCAAGGGAACACGGGAAAGAGTGGATAGCTCTTGTGTCCTTGGTGCTCTCTTCAATCAGTAACTGTAGCACTCAAGCAGAAGGGAGCTAAAGAGATAAGGAAGGTTTAGCCGAGCACCCACTGACTTGGATTGCATATGCTGACTGCGTGTTTAAATAGCAGCAGTCGGCACTGTGACTGACATAGTTTCTATATGGCTCGGAGGTATCCTTGTGATTGATCACTCTCTGAAGCCCTGCCTGAAATTTTTTGTGCTCCTAGGTCAAAGATGGACTGTAGCTCAGTGGCAGAGCATCTACTTTAAGTCACTGACTAGAAGCAACCTTAGGCAAGACATCTGCACAGATTGTGCCCAGAGAGGCATTGGTGAGTTCTTTTAACCTCACAGGTAACTGAGGAGGAAGAACTAGTGAAAAAGGTCTTGCTGCCATATATTTAAAAACTCAAGATTTAGTCCACTTCACACAAGGCAAGAAAATCCCTATTGTTGACCATGCAGGCATTCAGATTATCTGTTTACAAAGTGAACCCATAAAGCATAATGCTTGGCATCTCAATGGCAAGAGAGAATGGGACTGATTTTTAGTAAAATGTGCTCAACTGAACGTAGTAAAATTCACTGCTTGAATCCGGAGTTTGTTGCTCCTCTTTCCCATTTCTCACTTCGTAATCCAAATACAGAAATGACATCGGCTAGAGCTGTTGGATCTCTTTTTCCTGGAATGTGCATTCACTTTAGGGTGCACATTTCCCCCAGCACTTTCCATTCTGCGGTATGTTCGGACAGCGACCTTCACGAGCGCTGCTTTCCAGCACGGGACTGCGCAATCATCTGCAGTGTATAGAAGTATTTAGGGAAGCCTTTCGGCGAGGCTAGTTCCCAGGTTAAACGGGCACGGGGCTTCAGTCTTAGAAAACGCGCAAGAGCGTGCAAAACTTAGGAAGGGCGTGTGCGTGTGAAGTCTCTCAGCGAATGCAGGTCAACGTGCCCCTTCAAGCCTGAGAGGAGTTCTGTCACGGACCGTTAGGCAGCTCTGTCCTGGCAGGAAAGGGCGTGTGGGAGCGGGCCCGCCCGCGGCCAGGTGCGCGCCAGGTGCCCGCGTCTCGCCCTGCCTCTGTATATATAGCCGCGAGGAGACGGGGAGCGCGCGCGCGCCTCTTCACCTTCTTCCCTTCACGAGCTGCTGCTTCCTGGTTGCTTCTTTTTTAAAAAAAACCCCACACTCGTCTCTTGTTTGATGTTCCAACTTCAGGCAGCTCCTCAGTGACGCGGCGGCCTCCCCGTCGTGCCTTGGGCCGGCGGCTGGACGGAAGGCTAGGCCGGCGGTGAGGAGGAGGCCCAGCAGGCCATGGCCGAGCCGAGTCCCAAAAGGCTCAAGAGCGGCCTGCCCTTGTGCGCCATCCACCGGCATGGCAGAGCTCTGGGCAAACTCGTGAAGCAAAACTTCCCGGCCGTGGTGGAGGAAGGCCTGTGCGGAGTCACCGGCGCCCTGCTCGAGGTCGCCTACGTCTTGCAGATGCTGGTAAGGCCACCGCGCAGCGACCCGCTTGGCGTGCCAAGGCAGGCCTGGCGCGAGGCGCTGCGGCTCCTTCGGCGCTCCGCCAGCGTCTCTTTCCTCTGCGTCCGGGATGCCTCTTTTCAGGGCCACGACGAGGGCTCGCTCTGGGTTCGCCTTTTCCCATCCTGCCTCACCTCGGGCCTCTTCAGTTGGGGTTCTTTCTTTCCTCATTTCTGCTCTGCATTTAGGCCGGACTTTCACGTCCACGATAGCCAGTGCTCCCCCCCCCCCTCAGGGCACTTCTTTTTTGTGTTGTTAGAAAGTGTGACACTTACTGCAACAACTTCATGGTGACCACTGGCACCTATTTCTTCAGGGGGGGGACACACTGAGATAGCCGTTGCTTGAGTTCTTCTTCCCAAGCCGCAGCCATCAAGCAATGGATATGCTGGTATAAGATGCCCATGTTAAAAAGAGGGGTACCTGGCAACCCTTCTAGTAACCTCATTGGTGTGTGGTGGCTAGTTCATGGCAAAGGCACACTTTCAAACATTATTATGTACATCTTCTGGAACTGCTGTTATGAAAACAGATTCTGGTTTGCATCCTGGGGAGCTGTGGCTAAATACTTCTTCCTTAGCTGGATACAGCTGAGGCATGGCTTTTCTTCTGTATTAAACCAACATCTGCTGAGGTCTTTTGCTGCACATAAAGTGACTAAATCCCCACTCTTTCCACACGTGTGTGCCTGCATTCATACATTCGGCTGACAACATTAGTTCATGAATAATAGCTCAGTTGGTTAGAGTATGGGGCTGATAATGCCAAGGTCCCAGGTTGGATCCCCATATAGGACAGCAGCTTATTCCTGCATTGCAGGGGGTTGGACTAGATGATCCTCAGGGTGCCTTCCAACTCTACAATTCTATGATTGTATGATTCTATTCCATCTGGTATACTCCTTTGCCACATATGGCCCTGTCCTCAACCTTAGGATGGAGGCCCATTCCCTTCCTTCTTGTCACTCTGCCATGTCCCCATTGTGCTATGGAGCCAGGATCCCACTGCTTTTCAAATGTCCTTTCCTTTACAGATGCTCCTTATGTAAACCACCCATCCTTCACATGCAGAACCAACCTCTTGTAGGGTCATGTTGAAATGCTCATGTGTTGGAAGGCTATGGGAAAGAAATGACATCGTTTTGTCCACCGGGTGACAACTGGCTGTATACACATGGATTGTACACAACTGAATGGATGTATGCAGAGTTATTCATTGTAACACCAAACTAAGTTATTAATGTATCTCCCCCAAATTTCAGGTTTCTATTTCATAAGGCAGTATTGTAAGTATTTTGGGGGTATGCCAAAGTCCACTGTTTTGAGGGAGAGATGTGCGCGTATGCCCCATTTTGATGCCAGAAGTACTTTTTGTGAGCAAATACTTAGCTAGGTCATGTGGATATACCCTAGCAATTTTGATACAGCCATGAATGAGCGAGTCAGACAGTACCACACATCTTATACATTATGGTACATTTTGCTGCTGTATGAAATTACTATATTGCTATATTCACTGTATTTACAATGTCTAATATTTCTTTTAAGGTTGTTCATGGCATATAAATAATAATATGCATGGAAAATAATGGTTCAGCATTTACTGCAAGCGGACACTCATAAACTGATGCAAAGCTCCTGTTCAGCTGTGCAATCTTTCCCCTTTGTATAACTCACTTCTGTCTGTTGCTATCTGTCGTGATTTCTTTTTATATGAAGTCCTAATTTTGGACAAGTCCTGCATCTTAGGAGGTCCGGAACCAAGGAAGGAAATTTACATGCTGACTGACTCACTTTTGGATATGTGAACAATAGTGAATCAGTCTTTAAGAGACCCAGTGCCTGTAAGTATGGGGGCAGAGGTCAGGCCCTTTTTACTTACAAAAAATATGAGTGTTAAATGAGTCTGGTAGGCAACTGACAGTAATAAAGCTACACTGATTATACGGTAGAGTAAGAGAATCAAGGAATGAAGAGCAAGGATGGGGAAAGTGATGAAGCAAGGGAAGAAAAACTGACTCAGAACTTAGTGGTGGGAAGCTGTGACAACATCCTTCAGCTGTCATTGCATTCCTTCTAAAAAGAGAAAAGGGGAAGCTGCTGACAACACTGCCCTGATTAGATATAAGGATCACAATTCAAGATGACAATATTCTCAGAATATGAGAACATATTTTTCCAGCAAAAACAATGAGGAAATGGGCGAATAATAGCCATAAAGTCCCATCTTCTCTGCAGGCACAGAATGTACTTGGGCAATTGCTGGAACTTAGTATGAGTCTGGATCTGTTTCTTTCATATTGTTAATGATTTTCTTCATGTTTTAATGTGGTGAAGACCTTAGGGAGTGTTTTCTTATCTCATATATCTATCTGATTGGCCACTGTGAGAACAGGATCGTTGACTGGATGGGACATTGGTTTATTTGCCAGGGCTCTTTCTATGTTCCTTTGAAGTTTGAAGGAGGGTAAACTTGGTAGGCAGTAAACTGAAGAGGCAATAACCTGAAGTAAACTGAAGTAAACTGAACATGAAGAGTAGCAGTGATCCAAGACCTGATTCTTACATGGAAGTGACATTGTTTCGATTTTCCCATGATTCCATTCCACACACTTTTCAATAATGTAAGAATTCAGAAACCGTGTGGAAAAATCAAGCTCATGTGGGAAGAACAGCAATAACACCAGGGGCCAGATCTGGAGGATGGGGTGTGTAAGAAAGCGGTAACATGACACAGGATGTAACTATGGGAGAAGAATGGCAATCATGTTGCCTGTATATCCCCCTGCATACTTTCCACTCTCCAACTACTACTCCAGAGGCAACAGCTTCTAACTTTCTGCAACAAAAGAAGTGACAAATGGTACAGCCTCTAACATTCCTTATCCTTACAAATATCTACTGTAGAAATATACAGCATCCTGATCCAGCCAGAGAGCTGCATGCATAAGCAGTCTTGTGTGCATGTTGCGTTTGGATAAGCATCCTTATTCACATCATCATGTGTACTTGAGTCCTCATACACTGACTAGATGCATCTTTGAACGAAAATATGCATCTGTATCAATCCCCCCCCCCGCCAATTCAACTACTTTGTTTTTTGAAAAACATATCAGATATTTCTGCATTCTGTAAAATTAACAGTGTTTACCTTTTTTTGAATATAATTGTGCTAAATCAGATCCCAGTCACATTAAGGCATGAGTGAGGAGTACATGGCTCACCCTGTGTCATTGGGCTCCAACTCCCTTTATCCGCAGCCAGAATGGGCAGTGGTCAGGGATATTGGGAATTGTTTCCCAATGACATGGGGGGGGCACTATAGTCTCCCACCCCTAATTTGGAATATTAGTAAACTTTCTGGAAAACTAATTGCCCATGACTACAACTAAAACAGGTTATATGGTCTTTTGTCTGATGTACAAATTTTTTTTAACTTAACATACACATACCCCAGGGTATCTAATTTGAAATATTGTTTCTATCTATGGCAAAAGCAAAAGTTTGTGTTTTACTTCTAAAATATATAGGTTTTCCAGAGATGTTTTTTCTTCTACTCCTTTTGAAGTTTAAACCTAAGTACTGTAAACATTATGCAATATTATTGTACTTTGTATATGAACTGCAGTGAGTGTTTTGCTTTGTTGTCTATTTAAAAAATATAGGGTGAAATCTTTGATCATTCTGATATGGCTTTACCAAATGTTTCTAAATTCTTCTTGGACCGGGCTAAAGAGGAGAGGGAAGCAGCAGACGCTCTCATACAATACCAGCATGACAGGGGAGGCCTCTACTGTACCAGAGTTATCCAGGTATGTGGCAAAGTTTGTCCTCATGCCAGAGGTTTAACTTCATAAGGTATATGTCTCATGTAACAGATAAAAAAAGAACTTGCACACATATCCCTTATGGTATGAGCTACATCTGCATTTAGCTACACCTTTTTTCATGTTAGCCTAGAAGCATAAAGCGAGAAGACATGTTTTTTTCCCCTGTCATGTTTCTGCATGACACCTAGCGGGTTTCATGCCTCTCACAGTGAAATGATAGGGTCAGATTTGGAGCTTAGCTTCCCCCCCCCCCAATACAAATTCAAATTTTCTTTTTAGACATCAGTCTTATTGCACTTATTAAAGAGGGTTTTTTTAACACCATTGTAACCATGATTTGAGTTCCTTCCCCACTTCCAGAATGAATGACATATGGCCATATGTTAACAGGTATAGAAGTGCTTTCACCCTGCCATCTCTTGCAATTCGAAGCAAATATGTATGAAAACTATTTTGCTTTTCTGCTCCAAGGCAACTAATCTGGGAGACCCAGCACAATCCATATCCTTTGAAAATCTAACAAATTCCATTTGATATTTGTTTAATCTTATCTCTTGTGGCCATCCTTCCCTATGCAAGCAAGCAGCACCCACATGAACAGCACCATTCCATGCTTTTAGATCCCATCCTTCCTCCAGGGATCTGAGGGTAGAGTACACGGGTTCTCTTCTTTTTATTGGAGATCTGCATGGATCAATGTTACACTCATGCAATTTTATGTTGCTACAACCCATTCTAGTCTTTCATTACTTTATTGGCAATGAACATATTTTAGAGATCAATATTATCCACACCAATTATACAAACACTTGGTTAACATATCATCATATAAAAGCTGTAATAAGCTTGGTGAGCTGCCTTGTGTGCATATATTAATTTTCTATATCTGTATCCCACAAATCTCAAAGATGTTGCTCAGAAGACAGAGGTAAGAGCATTACAGCACAAGCAGTTGAAAATGTGGTGGAAACAATTGTAACTTCTACTATTTGCCATCTTTGTTCTGCTCTTTGTGATTCCAGAAACCACCCAGTGTGTTAATAAGCGGTGTGGCGGCAGCTCTGGAAGTAGCCCTAGTACAATGGAAGATGATGGCGGGCCATTTTGAAGAGCTTTATGCTCTGAGTATCAAGAACTCAGACCCTCACACTGCAAGCACAATTAAGAAGCAATTCCTAGCACCCAAGATACAGAAGATCAAGTTGATGGGAGATCTAATTACCAATGCTCGTAGGCTTAGGAATGCCCAAGATAGCAGAGGCGACCTTGAGAACTATCTTATAGACCGTCTGCAAAAAGAACTAAAGATTGGGACCGATTCAGAAGCACACTGCAGTCTCCATGCACCATTTCAGAAATGTACAAGAGCTGCAAATGAGCTACAGCTTCTGCGAGAGGAATACCTTCAGCCCAAGAATGGGATAAGGCCAAAATACCAAGGCCAGTGTTGCTCCCTCTCTCAGCCTCGGTGGAAGGGCTTGCGGGAAAGAGATCAAAGGCAGGAGCACAAATGGCATTAGATTGGCTGGGATATGAAGTATGCCACTGCTGAGCAGTGTTCATGATATTCATACATCTCTAAATTGTCCCAGAATAGTTGTCTATAGGTTGACATGATTTTTGAAAACAGTCCTCACAAACAGGGTAACTGTACCATCATGATTTGGTCATTGTTGATTATTTTGTTCATGATATTATGTTTGAAAAAGCAGTTGTTCCACCATGGACTGCAGTCCTTTTTTATGAGTGCAGGAACTCCTTACCTTCATATAAAAGCTATACTAACTCTTACCCACAATATTGAGCTCTAGACAATCATGTATCTAGTATAGTCAGGCATTAGGTTAGCTTGAATAAGTGCATAAATGATAACCTTGTATTTTTCTACTATGTAGTAAGGGTCTTTTATAATGCATTCCTTTAAAATAACAAGATAAATTAGATTTTAATATTTCAATGGTTGCCTTGATAGAAGTTTATTAACCTTACAGAGACTTCTGTTTTAGTGTGCATCCATTTTTATGCTTAAATGTTTTTTTATATTGCTACATAGCTTAATATAAGCACAATAAAATTGTTTACCTTGGTGCATTGTACTTACATTTTTAAGGTGGTATTTTACTACGAAATATTTTACTACATATTTGATATGCCTGCAATTGCAATGACAATAAATGTTGAAAATTTTAAAATGAAATATATCTATCTTTTGTGATTTTTCATGATCAGCCACATGTTATGCTGCTGTTGGGAAGGAGCCATATACATGAATAAGGCTTTTTAATAAATGAATTGAGCACACCCTCTGCAGTCACAGTGCTTAACCATGCTTGTTTTCCATAACACGGGGTGTTCAGGGAGCAGGTTTAGAGACCGTAATTCCCATATGTGGAGTTCTGTCATTCTCATGGGTGATGATCCAGTACTAGGACACTGCTTTAATGGGAGTGAGGAGCAAATTCTGTCCTCTACCCATGACAAATTACCACTAGTAGCGATTCTGTCATCGTATGTAATACAGTGGTACCTCAGGTTAAGTAGTTAATTCATTCTGGAGGTCTGTTCTTAACCTGAAACTGTTCTTAACCTGAAGCACCACTTTAGCTAATGGGGCCTCCTGCTGCTGCCATGCCGCCAGAGCACAATATCTGTTCTCATCCTGAAGCAAAGCTCTTAACCCGAGGTAATATTTCTGGGTTAGCGAAGTCTGTAACCTGAAGCGTCTGTAACATGAAGCGTCTGTAACCCAAGGTACCACTGTCTGTCTCTGCATAGAGATCCATTTCACTTTAATAAGGGCTTAATGGTGTCTAGATTGTGCCCAAGATAAAATATCATAATCAAAACTCCTTTGTAAGATTTAATTATTGGCATTGCTCCCTTGTCTCTAACACAATTGGTATTATTATTATTATTATTATTATTATTATTATTAAAAATTTGTATACCGCCCTATACCTGTAGATCTCAGGGTGGTTCACAGGATAAAATCACAGTATAAAAACATCAAATACATCATCAATATAAAAACAAAAAGTAGTAAATAATTGTTCAAAAGGAATTGAAATGTTTTGCCTTCTTGCTTATGAGGACAAAAAAAATAAATCTTATCTCTTCACTGGACCAGTCCTGCCAATAGTAAGTTTGATAGTGTCAAACATTTTAGTGACTGCATGTGAATGGTTGCAGATATACTACCTTTGCTTTCCAGAGCAGCTGGAATATACAGTTATGTATGAGTGCAGGGAGGGAGTCAATAGCAGACCACACTGGGACGTCTCATGTTTCAGCACTGGGGTACAAATAGGTAGTGGCAGTACAGAATCAGAATTAGGTTAAACTTAGCTAGCTTTACGACATTACATTAACAGAAAAAGATGATAATATACTGTGACTACACTCAGCATATTTAACAAAATGCTTTAGAATTGGATGAATACATAACTCCCACTTTAAGCTCTGTAGAAAGTAAGTTAATTTTATTCCTCAAAGGGTAACTTTTATTTTAACACCAACCAAATAAAGCAGGGGGATAGTTTTGTTGACCTCAATCAAACTATAATACTTAACATCAGTTGAATAAATATTTTGCATATGCTAATAATCCATGCTGAAGTTCAACAATTTTTCACAAATCCAAGTTTTAATATAATTTCCATTCCACAATTCCAATGCATAACCTCAGTTTTTTAAAGCAGCATGTTTTGTGGAAGGGAGCAACATGGAAAATGGGGATTTGCTGTGGATAAGTAGTGTGCATCTAAGTTAGTAAAGATGTGACTGCATGAAAACTGACCTTCCAGGCTTGTAATGTCATGAAGATTATCCTGAAGTAGCAAATGTAGTGTCAACAACCATGCCATCCCTTCCTTAATGGTGGAGTCATAAGCCATACTATATGGAGCAAGGAACTCTTAATCTAGCATGTTGAGAAAGACTGATCCAAATAATTCTTAGACGGGTTGTTCCAACATTTGTAGACCAAAACTTAATAACTTGTAATAAGTTTAACTCCTGTTAGCTCACAATATACAAGTGGCTGGGGCAACCCAGTCAGATGGGCTGGCACAAATTATTTGTTTGTTTCGCATCAGGTCCTATTGAACTAAGTGGTACTGTACTTTCTTCAGTACAGTATAGGCTGAGAGTTTATTTCTGATGGCTTTCCTCAGATTATCCTTCCGACCTAAATTTGTCCCTTGCATCTTAAATTAGCCAGATGCTATTACCGTAACTACAGAGAAACTATTCCTCACAGACCCACATGATATTTCAGGCAGCTCCCATATTCATTCTATTTTACTCAGTTTCCATACATAGATGAGAAATAACATCAAAATCGTGAGCCTTGAATGGTCTATTATTAAACTTCTCCATTCTAAGCACACTGAAAATCAGTGTCACGTAGTGGACGGAGTGTCTGTCTTAGCCTGAGGAAGCTGAGGTTCATATCTTCTCTCTTTACAACCATGAAGCTTCTTAGGTAGCCTTAGGCAGATTACTACACCACCACCCCATCCCACCCACCTCTCTTACCACACAGGCTTGTTGTTTGTATGAGAGAGAGAAAAGGCAAACTGAGTATATGCTGCCCTGAACTCCTTGGAGAAATAGTTGGATATGGAATAAGATAAATAAAACTACACTCTCTGGTTTATTTGTTAAGTTTGTTGCATTTAGTCATAGCTCCTTCATGGAGGATACGACTACTAGTCATGATGGCCATATGCTACCTCCAGGATCAGGTAAACATGCCTCTGATTAACAGTATGGTGAACAACAGCAGGAGAGGATGACTCTCCTCATGTTCTGTTTGTAGGTTTCCTAGAAGCACCTGATTGGCCTCAGTAGAAAAAAAAGGATGCTGGTTTAGATAGGCCTCTGGTCCAACAGGGCTGCCATCAAGTTCACTGGAGAATACTGCATTGGCCCACATGGTTATAGTTCAAAAAACTCTGCATCCTTTATACCAGATATTACCATCAGAACATATTATAGCCTACTGGAAGCTCAATTGTAACATACCAAAAAAGACAAAAAGAAGACATTTGTTTAAAATAAAGGAAGATTTCACCTGCTAGCTACTGGATCATTTTAGAAAGAGAGAGGGAGCATCCCCTAGTGGACTATAAGTATAAAGCAATATTGAAAGAGTGTTGGTCTGCTAAGATACCAATCTTTGTCACTTATCAAAAGGAATCCATATGAAACCTCACTCATTTTGAAGCCGGCCTAAGCAGTTACTGAGCTTTTGAGTGTTGGCTTTTGTACAGACGTCCGGCAATTAATCTTGGGCTTCCGTTTGAGCCTGTGTTTAGCACACACATTTCAAGAATCACGGACATGTGGTTTGTTCATATATATCTAAAAGCTGACTGCAAAATAGTTTGCAGCAACATACCACTGACTAGCTACTTCTACATATAAAAAGTGTTGACCCTTACATGTGCTATATTTGATGAAGAGAAAGAAATGGATACATCTATTTTTCTTGAGGTCACTGTGGTAAAGGAGACTAATGAATATTAGCCTTTTAGTGCAGCAGCAATTGTGCTTTGGAACTCTCTGCCTATTGACATTAGGCAGGCAACCTTGCAATATTGTTTTAGATGCCTGCTAAAACCTTCTTTCTTTCTTTCTTTCTTTCTTTCTTTAATTTATTATTGAATTTATATACCGCCCTATACCCAGAGGTCTCAGGGGGGTTCACAGCAAAGATCATAATATATAAAATCAAAATAATAATTGCAAGGCTATCAAGATGTATAACAATTTAGCCATCTATGTTTGTTTTAAACAGAGATTTTTTGTGTTTTATTGATGTTTATCTTATGTAAACTTTTTTAAACAGTTTTGTGTTTTTAGCTGTGTTTTATCAATAATTTTATTGTGTGCACTGCTTAGAATTTTATGATTAAGCAGCACGCAAGATTTTCAAAATAAAAATAAAATATTGCAACATAACCTCCTGGTTTTTTCCATACATACATACCAGGGTGTTGCACACAGCATAAAAAGTAAAGGTAAAGGGACCCCTGACATAGCATAGGTGGGATAAAATTTGCTGCCCTTTACAGCAACATGTTTCTTCCCACTATATCTCCTTATGCTGGTTTTGATATTGGGAGACACCTTGAAATAGTGCAGTAAGCCGGGGGTGGTTAAACTGTGACCCTGTCCACGTTGGAGAGGACAGCACTCAAACACCCATCATCTCTGGCCATTGCTGGCAGGGGCTGCTGGAAGTTGCAGGCCAAACAGCATCCATCAGGCCACAAGTTAGCCATCCCTGATCTAAGGAGCATAAATAACCAGCATCATGTCTTTGCCGAACGCAACAGATCTGGTTCCTATTTACAACTAGATGGACTCACTAGAATCAAAGACCTAGGAGAACAACTACTATCACAACAACCTTGCTGCATATAATACACAAAGTGCCTCAGGCTGCAGTCCTACACATGCTTAAAGGTAAAGGTAAAGGTAAAGGGACCCCTGACAGTTAAGTCCAGTCAAGAACGACTTTGGGGTTGCGGCGCTCATCTCACTTTACTGGCTGAGGGAGCCGGCGTTTATCTGCTCCACAGACAGTTTTTCCGGGTCATGTGGCCAGCATGTCTAATCTGCTTCTGGCAAAACCAGAGCAGCGGACAGAAACGCCGTTTACCTTCCCGCTTCTGGCGGGACCTATTTATCTACTTGCACTGACGTGCTTTCGGACTGCTAGGTTGGCAGGAGCATGGACAGAGCAACAGGAGCTCACCCCATCACGGGGATTCGAACCGCTGACCTTTTGATCGGCAAGCCCAAGAGGCTCAGCAGTTTAGACCACAGCGCCACCCGGTTCCTCCATGCTTACATGGAGGTAAATCCAACGGAACACAATGGGACCTAACTCCTATTTAACATTTTACAGCTGATCACTTTGCCATTGCCTGTCCTTCCCACACGTCAGGAAAAGTTGCTATCCTTATTTAGAGGATCTCTGCACCCTCTTTAAATTTCCGATCCTCCCCAATGGAGCGTTTGGAGCCCCACTTTATTGGGTTGCAACAGCAGCCCTGTATCTTCAGCTGCTAGAAACTGTTGCAACCTCAAGATTGTTAGGTCTTCGGTGGATATTCACTGAAGACAGGGTTTTCATAACTGTGACTGAAAAGCTCAAGCAGGCAGCTGGAAGGGACAGCTAAGGCTGCGGGGAAGCCTGGATGGGAAAGCAGATAATTTAGGAAAACGGACCCTTTCTTTGGCCAGTGTGAAGAAGCATCTTCCTGCGCATTATGAAAGCGCATGAAACATGCCACGCCAGTGATCAACGTGCAACAGCAGGCCTGAGGCTCCTCTACTCTCCCTATAACAAAAAATCAGAATCTGTTACTTGATTTATGGGCAATTTGAAGTAAACCAGTTTGGGTTTTCCCCCTCCCAATTGTTTAACAATGATCACAAAAAACTTCTCCGCTTCCTCAACTTATACTACTGGGATTTGTCGGGGCTCCGCATGGGCGATTGTGTGTGTGGA
This sequence comes from Podarcis muralis, assembly GCF_964188315.1. Lineage (NCBI taxonomy): Eukaryota > Metazoa > Chordata > Lepidosauria > Squamata > Lacertidae > Podarcis > Podarcis muralis. The sequence continues at coordinate 71,873,964 of NC_135655.1, forward strand.
GCGACTGTGAGCTCAGTTCAGTTCTGGTACTCAAACGAACCCCTGGTCTCGGAGTGGTTTAAGCGTCTGCCTCTCGCACCCAGGTCTGGTTATCGGAAAACAAAGTCGATTCCACAAGCCTGAAGTTTGCCGGCTCCTGGGTTCCTGTATCAGCGCCTTCCATCTCCACTTAAAACGTGTTTAATTCACGTGTCAAGTCAAGTTCAACTGGGCTTACTTCTTAGAGCTCACAGGAACCTCCCTCACTCCACCCCAGAAAGAGCCACACTGGCGAGCCCACAATAGTGCGATCCGATACGTGCCCAAGTAAATCCCACTGACTTTATTGAGGCTAGCTCGGTGTGCATTGAATAGCAGCCTCAGTAAGTGTAATACTTAGGACACCCCCCCCCTCCACACCCCGCAAAGTAGCTACAGAAGAAAAAGGAACGCACTTTGGAAAAGGTCCATTTTCTCCCACTCGGAACCTGAACGAAAGTTCCTACACGACTTGTTACAGGACTCCATTCCCTGGCAAAAGTGCGCAATGCGATCGCAGGCTCTCTGGGGCATTAGAGGCCTGGTTTCCCCGTTCGCCGCCCCCCCCCCCCGCCTCCACCTGTGGCTGGGATTTTTACAGTTGTGGAACTCCTTCCTGCGATTAGAATTGGTTGGTTGGCTGCAGGTTAGCGATCGTGCACACCGGTGTGTCCCCTCCCCCTCCGCCCATATCTAATTTACACACAGAAAGAAATGCCGCGCTAGCGCAAATTGGATTTTAAATGTACATCATCGCTGCCTTCAGGGGTCCAGATGTCTCCTGTCTGCGAATCGGTCACACCGGAATATTCGGAATAGAGGCGACTCAGTCACAGCGACTGCAGTGCGAAAGTTCTAACTGGAATGAATAGTGACCCGCCCGCTTAGCGACCTGCTCGGCTCTTATTAGACGCCCGTCGCTGGTGTTGGCGTCGAAGCCATAGAAGCAAACAGGAGAGAGGTGATCTCCATTCTGACGGGGAGCTGGCGGGGGCGAGACGCAGAAAACTGGCGTGGCGAGGAGAAGGAGCTGGCTTCGGTCAGGTTTAATCAGAAATTATCTGAAGATGCCTCTTCTTTTCTCACCCCCACCTTTTCAAAATCCTGCCTGCCGTTTGTCCGAAAGGGGGATAGGTATCCTCACAATCCCACAGAAGGTAAAGCCATTAAGTGGGAACGTTTACAAGAACGCTTTCATCTTTTCTTATCTTTTTTCCTTTCTTTTAAAGAGCTGATGGAAGGGTAAACCTAGTTTATTTTGAGCCACAACACTTCTCAAATCACAGGAAACTGATATCGAAAGAAATAAAAGGCACAAACCGTAGTCCCGCGGATTTCAATGCAAGGCGTTTTAAAACCCTGGCTTGATTTGTTGCAAGTGAGTTTTTAAGAAGTATTTCGCTTTGGCTGGGTCATGCTCCTACGGGAGGAAAAGCACACTCGTGCCCCTGAAATCGTTAGCGCACGTCGGTTCATGAACGGAATCGGGGACATTAACAGAGAACTCTGAGATAAACGATTTTTTTGTGAAGCAACACACACACAATATCATTAACACCTGATATTACAAATTCAGATAATCACCTCACAACAAAGTAAAATAAAATAAAAAGCATAGGAACGTGAAACAAAACGAAATCGTTCCATAACACGGTTACTTCGATGGGAAAGCCCAGGAGAGCCGTTTTCAAACGGTGAAAAATGTTATTTAAGCATTTAGAGGAGAAAACCATTCTCCTAGAACGCCTTCACAAACCAATCAACATAATTGCCGCGTTATTTATTTTATGATCCCTGAAAACCCCCAGATTACGATCTCTCTCACACACTCTTGTAACAGTAACCCCCCCACACACACCTTTCGCTATATATTTGGGTTGTACAGTAACTTCTTGAACGGATGGTTAATATAGATCGTTGATTACTTGTGGAGAGAGAAAATAACAGCCTCGAACAAAACCAAAAACCAAAACACAAACTATTAAACTGGCAAACACCCCCTCCTTATTACATATCTGCCTTTATGCGTTTCGCAAATGACCCAAAGAGCCCGTGCAGCACTTTTTAAACGAATTAAAACCATGGCGCGATCCTTTTTCAAGAATGCCATCTGGGCAAGTGGGAGCGGGAGATCTCACGCAGAAAATAAAGTTTTGCATTAAAGCGAAGCGCATGTGATCCCCCCGCCCGCTCCCCCTCGAGGCTCTCTCTCGGACGGCTGCTGTTTGACATTTGCAGCCACTTTCCCCCAGCCTTTTGCCGGACAGGGGCTTTCGCCGCCGTCCAATCCGGGCGAGGCTCCCTCTCCCCTCCCTCCCCTCCCGCCCCCTGCGAGACCCTGGCGACTGGCTCGGCGAGGCCGAGGGATAGGCCGGCAGGTGGAGCAGAGGTGGCCTCGGAGCAATGCCCACCCCCGCTTCTGGGATAAATAGAGCGGTTTGGATGGCATCCGCGACGGGCATTTCGCTTTCCCCATGGCAGGCTGAGCAGAGCAAGGGGGAAATGGGGACCAAGAGTGAATGAAGCCCCCTTTCACAGCAAGCCAGCGCCTCCCTCTCCTGTCTGTCCCGGGAAAAGAAGCGCACCGCCGTCTGGCTTTGCTGGAGTCGTCAGGATTGAAGCCTGCTCGCCCCCTCGGGGTTCTTTGAAGCCAGGCGCTGAGCTCAGGAGTGGACAATCCGCGCCCCCTTTCTCGCCCTCTCTTTCTCTCGCTCTCCCTCCCTCCAGCCTCTGTGGAGTCATTCCTCCTCCGCCGCCTGCGCCCATGGACGTGCTAGGCCACATGGAGATCACCGACGGCTCGCTCTGCTCCTTCTCGGCCGCCGATGACTTCTACGACGACCCCTGCTTCAACACGTCGGACATGCACTTCTTCGAGGACCTGGACCCCCGGCTGGTGCACGTGGGCGGTCTGCTGAAGGCCGACGAGCACGGCCACCACCACGGCCACGAGGACGAGCACATCCGCGCGCCCAGCGGGCACCACCAGGCGGGCCGCTGCCTGCTGTGGGCGTGCAAGGCGTGCAAGAGGAAGACCACCAACGCCGACCGCCGCAAGGCGGCCACCATGCGCGAGAGGAGGCGGCTCAGCAAGGTCAACGAGGCCTTCGAGACGCTCAAGCGCTGCACGTCCACCAACCCCAACCAGCGCCTGCCCAAAGTGGAGATCCTGCGCAACGCCATCCGCTACATCGAGAGCCTCCAGGCGCTGCTGCGCGAGCAAGAGGATGCCTACTACCCAGTGCTGGAGCACTACAGCGGCGACTCGGACGCCTCCAGCCCCCGATCCAACTGCTCCGACGGCATGGTGAGTTTCAGGTTTCCGCGCAAACGCAGGCCGTCTGCTTGGGTAGGTGGGCCGCCTTGGGCTTGACTTGGCTCCCATGTCTATGAGAAGCAGGCAGCCCACAGGGGTGATTTCTATCTTTATGATAGCAAAACGGGTATCTCTTAAAAGCCTGTTGGTCATGTAAGTGTTAAAGGTGCAGGAGTTGTGCCCGAAATAGAACGGCCGTTCTAACACTTCGATTTCCTTCTGTGCCATGATCTAGGGAGGGAACGGAGGTGAGACGCTTTCCCCTTTAGCCCAAAGAAGCTTTCTCCTTTGCCTTTAGCCAAACCAAGCCCAAGAATCTTATTTTCAGTGTCATGACAAAGCCAAGTCACTACACACCCTGAGCATGCAATGAGTTTTCTCCCACCTCTGAGTAATCACAGTCCCTCATTGGAATGTAGACCAGGAGAACTGGGGGCATCACTTCCTAGAAGGCTTAAGCTCCCCACATCTCTTTTCAAATAAATGAAGGCTTCACCTCTATGCGCACCATCTTCTGGGAGGAAGCACCATTCAGATCAGTGGGTTAAAACACTGAGCACCCTGCTTTTATCACTAGAAGCAGAGAGAAAACTTGTTTTTTGTACTCTGATTTCCCTGGGAGAAAGGGCCACCCTCTTTTAATCTTTGTGTCTTAAGAGTACAGGGAATTTTTTTATTTTTATTTTTGCTACCCTGGAGTAGTCCTGTTTCTCCAGAGAACAGAACATCCTCTGGGTAACATCTTTGTCCAGATATTAGCCTTCTGCTGTGCCCTGGTCCCATTGAGAGGTTTCCTTGGCTGGCTGAGCCCTCCAAAAGAGGGGCTCCTCTTCGGCACAGTGTAGGAGATTTCTTCTCTTTCTCTTGGGGATCGTGGTGACATGGCTCCTCCAGTATACTCTCAGGGAATCTGGGATACAAGGGGGAAACTTCTCTCTCTTCTGGTACTATTAGAGTAGATAGACCTAGGTGATCAGAGGAGGGAAAGCAATTTCTTTCTCAGGCCATAATGAACTAGTTAGGCTGCAAGCATAAACCCAAAGGAATTCTGCGTAATTCAATTCTCAGCGAATAAGCACTGGATTGGGACACCTAAACCACCACTTTTATTCATTTAGTCATGGACTCTATGAACATAGGCTCCCACTGGGACATACAATTCAATGAATAAAATAATACAATAAAAAGCAATTGTCAACATAAAACACTGCGGCACCCATGCAGTTTACTGATCAAGCTGTAAACCAATGAACCATAAATATTGCTCTGTCTTTTTGCTGCTACAGAATGACATGAATGCTTTTCTGAAGTTCATGTCCCCTTGTCCTCCCAAGGCATAGTGCTCTTGCAAGGAGTACTGTAATGACTTTATGCTTGGAGAAAGAAACAATAGCCTTCTTGCTTGGTTCTGCTGTGATTTCTTGACACTTGGGAAAGAGATACTTACTCGCTTCTATGTAATAAAGGTGGGTTTTTGAGACAGTGGCTGGTAGCGTATATCAAGCTCTGATCTCATGCGGCCCTGCAGAAAAGGGGCAGTTGAAAGCAGATGCTTCTATAACCATGGAGTACAACCATCTTTAGAGGGCAGCCATTAAAACGTTTTAGTACACAACCAGTGTTATTTACTATGCAAACCTATACATGAGTGGAACGTGCACCTGCTAATCCAGGACTTATTTTATTGCAAACTGTGCAAGACTGCAGTTTGTTTGGGGCTATAATGGGACGGATAGGACTGTGGCAAGATATTCAGCGACTGGCTATAGCTAGCAGTGATGTATAAAGCAGTGAGGACCATATCTTGCATTGTGCTAATGGTGGCTAGTGGCCTCATGACAAACTGTGCAGGTGTTAGGTGGTGGAGGAGGAATGCACCAAAGAGAGGCAATGTTTATCTTTGAGAGAGAGAGAGAGAGAGAGGTATTGAATGGTAACCAACAGCATGCATTAGGGACAGAGGCAGGGAGAGGGACAGAGTCCAGTGCTTAGTACAGGAAGCGGGAGAGATTTAAGTGAAGTGGAATTTGCTACTCAAAAATTACCTGTTGCCTTCTTGTTCCATTGTATTCCTTACAACGGTGAGTGAACAAGCTTCTTCTTTAAATCCCAGCATACTGAGGTGACTGGAGCATTGAGTTTGGATGGGGCAGGTATAGATACAGAATCATCCTCAGGTTTATTGGTTCATCTCAGCCCCAGTGCATTCAAAGGGTTGTACATAAGGGGACATAAGTGTAGTCACACATAAGAAGTCATGACAGGAATTTATACAGTTGCTGAATTTGTCGCTTGCCCAATGTAGTAAAGAGCAAATATGTGTTAGAAGCCAAGAGTCTTAAGCATAATGAGAAAACCACAAAGAAAGAGGTTAAAGGCTCGTAAAACCCTTTAAGGCAGGCATGGTCAAACTTGGCCCTCCAGCTGTTTGGGGACTGCAATTCCCATCATCCCTGGTCCTGTTAGTTAGGGGTGGTGGGAGTTGTAGTCCCAAAACAGCTGGAGGGCCAAGTTTAGTCCAGGCCTGCGTAAGGTGACTTTCCTCCCCTTTTCATTTAAAGGGCTGGATTGTTATATGTGTGTTTCCTGGAGCAGACACATAAAGTGTGAATGACATGTGTGCACCCTTAAGCACTCCTATACACATTTGGACACCTGGTAGCCCTGATCGTATTTCTGACCTAATGTCTTGGTTTTGTTTCCAGCTGGATTACAGTGGACCCCCTTGCAGCTCCCGCAGAAGGAATAGCTATGACAGTAGCTACTATACAGAAACACTAAATGGTAAGTATCTGCCTTGGAAGAAATACATTATTCTATATTATGCTCTCCAAACACAGGATACACTCAGACTTTGTTCTGCTTTTTACCCATGTGTGGGTATTCTGAAGCTCGTTTTTTAAATTTCAAATATTATTATTATTACTTTTACTACTCTGATCATTATTACTATTATTATTTTGATGGATGCCTTTTAATGTAACTTGTACATTACATTTTTTTAAATTATAGACCACAATCTTCTTTTTTTAAAAAATTGCAATTGGACTGAAACTTTAAAATTATTGAGTGCTTTTTTGCCTTCAAAGGCCGTTGTACGGCTTATATTAATCTTTATTTATTGTTGTGTTTGCTTATTACTTTTTCACTTCACCTTTCCTCCCGAACGGAGACCACAGTGTCATGCATGCAATCCAACATAATAACAAAATAAAACACTAAAGCACTCATATACAAAAACTGTAATAAAACCATGATGCACGTTCCAGCATTCAGAGTTTTGAAAACAGCAGCCCCAATTGCCCTTCTCAGAAGGCTTGGGGGGGACGACAGTTTTTTTTAGCTTTTGGCAAGAAGATGCTATCTATGTGGAGGAAGTTTCCAGTGGGGGGAGTGTGCCACAGACAAGGTGGCAGCTGTGGGCAGGATGGCAAGTGAGCCCTCCCCCTTATTAATAAATAAACCTTTTAAATAACTCATTTGGCTTTTAATTTCCATTGACACCTCTCAGAACTGTACGGGGCCTGCTGATTCAGATATGAATAGGTGTGTGTTGTTGTGAGTGGGGACTCAATAGCTTCTCATTGGTACTGCTTCTGAGACTCCCTGATCTCCTTGTCCTCAGATTCAAAGCAAGGGAAGAGTTCGGTCATTTCCAGCCTAGATTGCTTGTCGAGCATCGTGGAGAGGATTTCGACAGACAGCACTGCCTGTGCCAGCCTGTCCACAGTCGAAAGTGGAACCGAGGGGAGCCCCTGCTCACTCCAGGAAGGGGCTAGCCTGAGCGACCCTGCAGCCCAAATCTCCTCTCCAGCTACCTGTACCCCTCTCCCTCAGGACAATGTCAGCAGCAGCAGCAGCAGCAACCCCATCTACCAAGTGCTATAAAGCCATAGGGGACAGAAACTGCCAACAGGAGTGGATCTCAGCCGATACACTTAAGCCTGCCTTCCGAAGATCGAAAAAGACAGTACTTGTGGGTTTTTGGTTTTCCTTACCAGTTTTAATCTGTATCTAATGATTCCAAGCTTGCATTACTTCAAAATACACTTATTTATTGGTTATAAACGAAAGCTATTTGTATATAGAAGAACTTTAGAATTGCATACCATGAAATGGCTAATGTTGAATCTGTGCTTTTAAAAGGGGGCATCCTTAAGTTTGAGGGTCTTCTCAGATCCTGTGAGGAATAAACTCTTGAGGCGAACCTGCACAAAGGTTGCTTAACTACCACTGATTTCAGTCTGACTTGGCCTACAATCCTATGTCCACTGACGTGGGGTTAGGCCCATGTAAGTAACTCAGTGGGACTTACTTCTGAGGAGGCATGCATAGGATTGCACTGTTAAGCAACCTAAGGCTGCACTCTTCTTATACACACTTGCCTGGGAGTAAGCCTCATTGGAATCAGTGGGACCTAATTCCGAGTAGACACATTATAGGATTGCAGCCTTCCTTTCTCCTCAGAAACATAGACATCCACGTATATTTTTTAAAAAAAGGTTGTGGACCATTTTTAAAAATACTTATTTTGTATACTTGTAAATAAGAGTTGCTTTGCAAAAAAAAGAGAAAAGATTCCAACAAAACAACCCAAAAAAATTTACGTATTTAATGTTGCTTGGTTTGTCGTGCCAAACTTTAACTTTATATATTTATACAATGTGGATGCTGAGAATGTTTTCAACAGTATTCTAAATAAAGAACCTTATTTATAAAACTGCTGGAGTTATTCTGCCTTTGGTTAAGGAATTTCCTTTTTTTATTTTTTAGGTTTTCAGTTTTACAATTACATTATTTTCCATTCTTATACAGTAGTTCTTTTAGACTTTTAGACGCAGCATTCCATAACATTTCTTTGTACATCTTGCTTAGTTGCATATACATTAATTCCTTCACCTTATTTCCCACATTTTCATAACCTTAATATTGTCAACTGTTGGTCACAAGGTATCCCCTACCTGAAATTTATACAGTGGTACCTTGGTTTACAACCATAATCTGTTTCGGAGGTCTGGTTGTAAACCAAAACAGGTTGTAACCCAAGGCACGCTTTCTCCAATGGGGCCTCCCCCACAAAATTGGTTGTAATATTAAAAAAAAAGGATTGTGATTATTTTTTTAAAGGGACACACACTTCAGGGTTTGACGTGGTTGTAATCCAAAATGGTTGTAATCCAAAGCAGTTGCAAACCAAGATACCACTGCATTTGAGATCAATTTTTTCTAAATACTCCCCTAGATACTTCCACTCACTCCTCGTCTGTTTGTCTCATGATTTCTTATTTTAGATGCCATACTTGCAAGCTCTGCATATTCAGTTAATTTATTTAACAATTGTTCTTTTCCTGGAGTCTCTCTTTGTTTCCAATATCTTGTGCATACTATCCTTGCGCTGTTGTGGGCTTTTGTGGTAACTCATTCCCAAGTATGCCTAGAAGGAATTCTTCCGGTTTCTTGGGGAATGTGAGTTAAACTTTTTTACACCATTTTCCAAAATTCCTTTGTCCGGATGCATTTGCACCATAAATGAATCTGTGTCTAGGCATTTCCAACAAAGTTTTGAACCTCTTTTGTACATTTTGGCCCATTTAACCGGTGTCAAATACCATCTATACATGCAGAGAAGTTCACTGTTGAATTCCATAATTTTTCCTACATAACAATTTCAATATTATGCCCAATATCAATGGCCAATTTTATCCTTGCCTCCTTTATGAGTTCATCTTTGGTCTCCCATTCTAACAATAATTTATATATTTTTGAGATTAGTTTTTTGTTGGGCCCCAAATCACTTTTTTCAAATTCTGAAGCTTCTTGAATGAATCCTCTTTCTTTATCTTTTCTAAACATCTCCTTTGTTTGAAAATATTGAAACCAGTCAGGTATCCAGATAGGTGTCTTTTGCCTATCTCTTATATTACCCTCTTTGTATTAAAGGATGTCTTTATACTTTCCCCAAGTCCTATCCATATTTAACCTTTTTACTGCAACTGCTTCTACCAGTGAAATCCAACCGGGAGTCAGTCTTTCTAGGATATCTTTATGTCTCATCCAGACCTTTTATAAACTTCTTCTAATCGCATGATCATAAAAACCCTTGTGAACCTTAGTTTTTTTGTACTATAGCTACACGTGCCACCCATAAATCAGATTGGTCTCTTCTAAAACCAATACATTCACATCCTTCAGTTATATCCATTCTTTCACCCAGCTTAGATAGGTTGCTTCATAGTAAAATTTCAGATCTGGGAAAGCAACCCACCCCCTTTGCTTTTCATCTATTAATATTTTATTTTTATCCTTGTTTTTTTTCTTTTGCCATAGGAAGTTTAATATATCTTTTTTCCATTTTAAAGCAGTTGGAGTTGGATGTTACAGGTAATGATTGAAATAAAAATATCATTTGGGGCAGGACATTCATTTTAATTACAAATATCCTGCCCAGAAAAGATAGGTTCAGGCACTCCCATTTTTGAAAGTCTTTTTTCATTTCAGTCCACACTCTGTTATAGTTATCTTGAAATAAGTTCAGATTTTCAGATGCAATCCAGACTCCTAAATATTTCATTCTCTTTCCCACTTCGATTCCTAAGTCATTTCCCAATTCTTTCTTTGTTTGGTTATTTATATTCTGAGTTAGCATTTTCTTTCTGTCTTTATTAGTATAAAATCCCACCAGGTTGCTGAATGTTGTAATAACTTCCAAGGTTGTTGGTAGGCTTTCTGAAGAATTCTCTACTGTTATAACTATATCATCTGCAAAGGATTTAAATGTATATATTCTCTGTCCTATCCATATGTCCTTTATTCTCTCTTCCTCCCTTATCTTTCTTGCAAGTACTTCCAATACCAGATACAGTGGTACCTCTGGTTACGTACTTAATTTGTTCCGGAGGTCCGTTCTTAACCTGAAGGGGCATCCTTGTCTAGTACCTTTTAAAACTTGAAATTCTGAGAATGTTTTCAACAGTATTCTAAATGAAGAACCTTATTTATAAAACTGCTGGAGTTATTCTGCCTTTGGTTAGGGAATTTCCCCATTGCTTTCAGTACAGTATTAGCAAATGCACTTTCCATTTAGTGAAGAATATTCACTCTTCCTATATATGAATAAGGTGAATTACAGTGCAAACTTACACCTGTCTGCTTTGAAGTAAATTCAGTTGACTTCAATGGGACTTACTCCAAGGCGTAGGAGACTGTAGATTGATTCCATCCTTCTCTGGTGGATGATATTGATGGCCATCGGCTAGGAAATCAAGGCTGCGAGTTCTCGCTGTGTGTGGCCACAGTCTATAGTACACCATCTTCAAGATAATTTAGTCAAAAGGTATGATGTCATAGAATTGTAGCATTGGGAGCACCTAGTCCAACCCTCTGTTATGTAGGAATCTCAACAAAAGCATCCATGACAGGTGGTCATTTATTAATAAATTCATTTAAGACTTTTGAGAATTCTATTCTCTAATGACATTCTAGGTAACAACCAGGCTGCAGTTCAATCCATACAATGTTTTGCTAATGGCTGTAGAGCAGGAGGGGCTAACCAGATGTTGCCTTCCAGATGTTGCTGAACTACAGCTCCCTTCATCCCTGGCCAATGGCATGCTTTTGCCAAATATATGCATTTTTTTGTAAACACAGGTTAGTTAGAAAACTGCATCACAAAATTTGGATACGTGCGAATTTCAAAGGATGGTTATGTTTTCGGTTCTCATATTGTTTTGGAAAGTGCAAGTTTGATAAATTCTGATTTAAAAGCAAACCAAATGGAATTTCTCGCCCATCCCTACTTCAAATTGCAGAGCCCCTTTCACCGATGTGCTGCTTTTGTGTGAGTTGGCACAGAAGTTAACACTGAGGACCTTCTGAAGCATAGTGGGCTTCTTACTCATGAGCAGGTCATATACAATAGAGATGGAGTTCTTTTAAAGTTCTTCAATACTATGAGAATCTTTCCTTTTTTTGTTTCGTTTTGGGTAATTATCAAGCTCTGGAGACTTTCTCTATTGTTGCTTGTGTGTGTTCTGTGTAAATAAATATCTGTCATTTTGTAAGTGAGATAAATGTTTGAGGGTCACCACATATTATTGTTGTTTTCTTGATTATTATTTTTACCATAGCTACATGTTACTTTAATCACTTTAAATGTATGAAGTATTTTAAACTCCTTCTTCAAGTGAAAAAGGCTCCCAGAGTAGCTTACCATGATCAGGACTAAGATGGTCCCTGCCCTTAGGCTTACAATCTAAAAGGCCCAGCACAAAAGGAACAGGAATTGGGAGGGAGGAGGAAAATAAGGAAACACAGGCACTAGTTCTTAGTTCAGAGTTCTTTCTTATCATTGTTAACAGGGAGGGTAAGCAACATCTCTGCAGATTCGTCTTCTCTAGCCAATGGATGTTGCCAGGTTGGTATCTTCCTTGCCATGGCATTATAATATATTTGTACTTTCTTACGAGGGATTGGACAGAAATTGCAGCAAAATTTTGATTCACTACCTTTGGTCGCTTTTTTTATTTTACACTACTGCTTACTGAAAGCAAGCAAAATTGCAGCACGTGGAGCTGAAGCCCTGAAACTCTCAGTCAGAATATTTGTGTTCGACAATGAACACCCTGTTCCACAAGTATTCCCGGATATTGAATTTCAACGATTTATTTTAGCAACCTAAGTTTCCACAGCCTGGTTCTAATGTTACAACAGAGACCACGCATGCATTTAACACATCCCAAAATAGGCCCATTAAAACACATACACAAGGGCTGCTTCATTTGTGACACACACACACACACACACACACACACACACACAGAGAGAGAGAGAGAGAGAGAGAGAGAGAGAGAGAGAGAGAAGTATGTACAATGTCACATTACAATGCCAGGTAATTATTATAAGGATAGTCAAATGGTCAGTCGAACCACCACATGGCTGTATCAGGCAGCTAGGTTCCAACTCCATCTCAGGCTCTTCCTTCCTCCCAGCTACCAACTGACATTGATGAGACATCAGAGTAAGGAATGATTCCAAGGTGCCTAGAACCAAAACCCAACCAAGAATCCTCTCCTATTGTACTTTAAATGCCATCCACTGCTTTGGGAGCTGTTTGCGGTGGAGGGAGCGGAAACAACTTCACTGTTCTCTCACGTAATGTGAACACACCCCAAGTCTTCAGGAACCAGCAGAAAACCCATCTAAACCATGAGAGTTGGCAACCTGTTGTTATTATTATCTTTCACACTGAGAGTTGTTTTCAAGCAGCTGTGCCCTTTCCCAGTAGCTCCCAGTTTCACCCCTGCTGCCGCGTGGCAAAAAAGGAGAGAGCAGGCAGGTTGAGTTCAGTCCATGATATTTTAATAATCGCCTAAATAAAGTGTTTTAAGCTTAGTACGGCAGATTAGTCAACTTGAGAGGCTGCGGCAACACTCGGAACCTTCCTGGTAACAGATTTAGCAGCGGGGTTTATCCTCACATTTTTTTCCCAAAGGTCAAGAATGCTGTCATATTCTGTATGAGTATGATTGAAGCTCAAACCAGGGTAGTCATTTATGTAAGCTAAAGCAGATGATGTCGGTGTCACTGAAATGTAGTGTCAGTAGATAAGCAAATGATGAGCATAGTTAATGCGGAGTGCTATTTAGAGTGTTCTGTATCAGAAAATCTGAAAGTCCCTAAAACTATAAGTATAGCAGGATCATCCCCTACCAATCCCACAAATAGTGATGACCATTTATTCATTTATTTTGGCAAGTGCTCCACAAATGAAGTCCAGAGGCAGTGCAATAGACAGCTCACTTCACCTCCATGCCTTGGTGTGGTTTTTGCTCCCAATCTATGAACTAGGGAACATCAGGCTTTAGCAGGGGGAGAGCAGGGAATCTGAGCTACTCCACTGGCTTCACTGAGACAGCAGCCCCATTTGGCTCCTGTTTCCAGTTCACACTGCCATTATAAAAGTACTAAAATAAAACTTTAAGAACTGGAGTCTGTTTGCCTCTTTCTACTTCATCTCCTTTTCATTTTAGGTGTTGTGTCTTTTAGACGCTAAACTTGTGAACAGAGACTATGTTGCTTTCTATGGATTATGATCAAACCTTTTCAGCTGAAGAGCAGGGTAAAAAGTATTTAAACAAATAAAAGAACAGCTAATATGCTGGAGAGGTGGGAAACAGTATTGACCGGACTTGGTGACACAGCCAGACCTTTAAAGCCCTAAACAGCCTCAGCCCAGTATGCCTGAAGGAGCATCTCCACCCCCATGGTCCAGGCCGGACACTGAGGTCCAGCGCCGAGGGCCTTCTGGCGGTTCCCTCCCTGTGAGAAGTGAGGTTACAGGGAACCAGGCAGAGGGCCTTCTTGGTAGTGGCACCCACCCCGTGGAATGCCCTCCCATCAAATGTCAAGGAAATAAACAACTATCTGACTTTTAAAAGAAATCTGTAGGCAGCTCTGTTTAGGGAAGTTTTTAATGTTTGATGTTTTATCACTTTTTTATTATTATATTATTACTATCTGTTGGGAACCACCCAGAGTGGCTGGGGAAACCCAGCCAGATGAGAAGGGTATAAATAAAAAAACTATTATTATTATTATTATTATTATTATTATCATCATCATCATCATCATCATCATCATTATACTCCCATCTGCTCTGTGCCATTTCTGACACTCTTTGCTCCACAGGCTGGCCAACATTGTCTGAAGATTTCTAGTCCAGTGTTACTTTCCAGCCTTATACAATGTTCACAAAAAGGTCAACACGATGCCCCTCTCTTTTATGGCACACAGAGATAGACTGAGCACAGGAAAATTTCATTAGACTGATGCCTGAAGCGGCCACTTCATCTTGCTTCATAGTACAGCTAGCCCTGTAATTTACATACAGCGGTAGGAGAGAGACCTGTGGCCTTCCATTTGTTGTTGGGATTCCAACTCCCATCAGCCACAATGACTGGCCAATGGATAGGTATGATGGATGCTGTTGTCCAACAACATCTGGAGGGCCACAGATTCCCCATGGATGGAGTTGAAGAACCATATAGGTGTAAATGATCTCCCTGCCATAAAATCCTGCCACATTTTGTATGTCAGGATCAATTGTAGGAATATTGGTATGGGTGAGTGGCCTGGTGGAATGAAGGGAGTAAGAGAGTGGCAGGTCCTGAACTTGGTCAGCATTATGGGTTTAAGGTACAAAATTCAACGAGCTCATACAAGATGGACTCACAGAAGATAGACATATTCAGACCTACAAATGAACATTTGCAGGGGCTGCCAACTTGGTGGCTGCAATCACGAGGGCCTTCATTGGTGGCCCTGGGAAGGAGCCCCAGACACTGAAGTTTCATTTTTTGGTTTTTTAAAAGTAAATCTCTAGAGTGTTATGAAGCAAGATGTGCAAGTATTTCTGGCTGTTCCTGCCTAAAAACAGTGTTTTTAGATTATTATTATTATTATTATTATTATTATTATTATTATTATTATTATATGCATACCATCCTTCCTCTGAAGATCGCAACATAAAAATAAGTCCATGAGTGAAATAATATAAGTGACACCAGGTAATAGGAAGGAATCCCTGGATTCCTAAATAGCTGCTGTTCGCCCCTCCCATTTAAGGCACTTTCCCTGCTTCTGTTTTATATTCTAGTAGCATGTCCTTCCTTTTTTCACAGCATATATAGTATGCGTCTTTCCTGTGGTGGGTTTTTCTGAGATCAGGTATTCTCTAGAAGTTATCTTCTGCAAGTACTACTGCACAATAAGTGCATATGGATGTTAAAGGATCTTCTCCCCAAATGGCAAATGCAAAATGTGGAGATTTTGCAATGAGTTTTAGGCATGATGCCTACTGTGCAGGACCTAAAGCCCAGGCACTGGCTTCCCAAAATGTGTCCATGCACTGAAATAGATATGTGTGCAGTGAAAGCACATAATAAACTACACATCGGAGGCATGGTAGCACGACACAGGAAATTTATACCTTAAAAAAAATACTTCAAAACCTTTAAAAAGTTGTAAGAGCAGCACAGTCATGCTGGACATTTTAGCAATAAGAATTGCAAAACACTGTACAACTCTGCCATCTGCAGGATAAAAGTGCAACGGGTCTAGTTTGGAATTACAGTTTATAGCACTGGTAGTCCAAAGTGTTTTAAAAATGGGAACTTGAGTTATTAGTAGCATCTAATGATGGGCATGAGGAAAGAATGATAGCGCTTGTTAGGTATTTCTCATTGCCTTTACTTGTCTTATGTTTTTACAGATGCTTTATGTGTCAAACCTTTCATTGCAACCAAGAAAAGCACCTGTTGTTGTTTCGTTTCTTTTAAAAACAAACCTACCAGCATCTCCATGTAGTTTTATGTCTAAGGAGAGACAGACAATAAAAATGCCAGATAGATGACGGTATTCCATCCCCAGACCAGAAGACAACTACAAATATTGCTGTTCTGGGCTCACCTTTTTACAGGGTGAATGGATACAGGCAAAACCAATGGCTCACATTTAAAGGTGAACCTACTTGTTTTGCAAATAATAATAATAATAATAATAGCAATGCCCCACCCATCTGACTGGGTTCCAAAGTGATATGTGCATTAAGAATGCACACATCAGTGAAAATAACGTGTGGCAACGCATTATATTGTGGGAAATTGCTTTGCCAAAAAAAGCGTATATTAGGAGAATTTTGGACTGAAAAGCTGATGAATTTTATGAGGACATTTAAAAAATGAAATAAAATCGCAAACTGATGTGGAAATGTGGAGAACGGAACTTAAGACAGGAAGAATGAGAAACTGAGAGAAACTGAAATTGGCCAATTTCCCAGATGTCTCTGCTTGGTTCCTTCTCTGTCCATTTTTAAGTGGAGCTTTAAAACCATTTTATTTCAACCTGCTTTTAGCTAAAGAAGCTGCACTGGGCTTTAATAGTTGCTTTTTTCTGTTGTAAATCATGATTAGTTGTTTACCTCTTAAAGTCATGGGCCAGGAGTCAGTTTCGCCTACTGAACAGCAGCCTGAAGGGGGAGAAGGCAGAGTGACTCCACCTGCAGCTGATCAGCCTTGAAGGACACAGAGGAGAAGGCGATGATGAGAGCCAGCTGGCTTCAGCCTTCTTAAGCAGAACTTCCAGCAACAGGCAGGTGCTGGAATCAATGCTTGTAGTTCCTGATCCTGCCTTGCTGCTTCCTGCTCGCCTTGACCCTTGACTACCAGATTCCCTGACCCCTGGGCCATCTGACTATGTGGATTGCTGTTTGCCTGACCCCAGGACTGGACCTGACTGGATACTGACTCTGCCTCCAGGCAAGTACATCTCTGAGACTCTTCTGGACGGCTGGCCTCCCATTGCACGGAGCTCTGCTCATTTGTGGCTCGGCACAAGACCACAGCACTTAATCCTTTATGGGTCTAATGGGCAAGGGCATGTAGAATTGCAGCCATAATGTGTTTTATCTGGATTGTTGTGCTGGGCAGGGATGCATTTTATGCTGCTGTTTCAGTTTAAAAACTTATCCTTTCAGTGTTTTGCTTTCATGGTATTCATTGTGAGCTGCCTTGAGAGGGTTCTTGTTCTGAAACAAGGAACTGAATGTGGAAATAAAGAACTAGTTTCTGCAGCACATCATGATTTTGTGGAATTCAGTATCCCAGGATGTTTGGCTGACAGCATAGCATGAATACAGACAACTGGGAAGAGATTGTATCATGAAGTTTTTAATATTTGATATTTTATTATGTTTTTATGTGTGTTGGATGCTGCCCAGAGTGGCTGAGGCCACCACGCCAGATGAGCAGAGTCTAAACATTATTATTATTATTACCATTTGGTTTTACCATTTACTCCTAAACCCAAGAGGTGAACATAACCTCTTGATAAGCAAAGGATCTATAAAGGCAAAGGTAAAGGGACCCCTGACCATTAGGTCCAGTCGTGACTGACTCTGGGGTTGCGGCGCTCATCTCGCTTTATTGGCCAAGGGAGCTGGCGTACAGCTTCCGGATCATGTGGCCAGCATGACTAAGCCACTTCTGGCGAACCAGAGCAGCGCACAGAAACGCCATTTACCTTACCGCCGGAGCGGTACCTATTTATCTACTTGCACTTTGACGTGCTTTCGAACTGCTAGGTTGGCAGGAGCAGGGACTGAGCAATGGGAGCTCACCCCATCGCGGGGATACGATCAGCAAGCCCTAGGCTCTGTGGTTTAACCCACAGCGCCACCCGCATCCCACGGGATCTATAGGATGGTACAAAAATGGTGAGGATTTCCTCACTAAATTAGCAATCCGCAGAAACAGGAGAATATTTGATTGCTGCTGCTTCTTTTTTTAAAAGGATCAGGCAAATTAATAGAAGTTAGGCCTGACAACAGCTTTTAGCAGTAGCTAAAAATGGCACTTTTGACTAAATGTTGGGGATGAACAAGGCAGTTGGTGTGTGGATGGCTTCATCACACTGTTTGATGCTATGTTCCATCATGCTATGCTACAGGCAAAGCCCAAGATCAGTGGTAGAATATGTGCTTTGAATGCAGAAAGCCCTACGTTTAATCCCCAACATATCCAGAAAGGGCTAAGGGGGATTCTTCTGAAACTTGAGAGCCATTGCTGACAGTACTGACCTACATGGGTCAATGACTCATTGCAAGGCAGCTTCCCATCTGATTGTTCACTGTCAGAGGCTGGACTGTTTGTGTCTGATTCAATATGGAAGTCCTTATGAACTTTTACAGCCAAGTAAGCACCTCAGCAGCACCTGTGCATAGGATCACACACAATGAATGGTACAGCAACAAAAGCTTTCAATATTTGCAGACAGGGAATGTGCCTCTCCAGCAGTGCTGTACTGATACGATCTGAAGGCACACGACAATGTTCCACCTCTGGAAGTTTAGCAGGGCTATCCATTAAGCTGCTTGGAGAGGAGCCACCTGGGAGCCATACGGAAATTGTTGTAAGCTGTGCAGAAGTAGAGAATAGCTTAAAATGTGTGACTAGAGTGCAAGTGATTGTTATTTTGAAAAGGAACACTAGATGGCACCCTTTGTGCAAAAATTGAAAGCAGCATTTTTTATTTTGGTAAAAAAGAAAATCTGTACCAGCACCTTTTCAGACACGCAAGTACACAGCAGAAAACAATTAGTCAAAGTTAGTGAGCCATCTTTTTCTTATAGAGAGGGGAAATGTTAATTAGCTTCCTCCTTGATAAATTATCTTAAGTCACTTTTGCTTCTTAAATTATAGGCAACTGTGCAGATACACCAGTTCTCTCTGGAGCTGCTTCTGTAGAGGTGAATTAATTAGATGAACATGGCCTGTAATGTTGAACTTGCTGTTCTACCAGCAACATTGCACTGTTTCTTAATTCCCCATCAGTCATAGGTTTATTTTCCAAACATTCACATTATGCTATATTGCTTACTCAGTGCAAGTAATGCACCTGTATATGCAAATAGTTTGTTTAGCATAAAATCAATATGTAAATCTAGAGGGACTACATATTCATGTAGAAAACCCAGTGAGTATAATGGGACTAATGCCAAAGTAAACATGTATGGGATTATGAAATTAGACTGCATCTGCACATACAATATTGGCACATTACATTTGGCTTTTTCCACTGTGCCTGGAAATAAGCTTTATTCATCATCATCATCACCACCACCACCACCCAGGGGTGGAGGAAGGGGAGTGTGGGCCACCCCAGGTGTCACCACTGAGAGGGGTGACAAAATGCCAGGCGGCACTCGCTGTGGGGCTTGCAGCGTGCCCGAGCCGCGCATCTTTCCTGGGAGAGACACTGTGGCTTGGGCGCACACAGGCTCTGCGCTGCCCAAATGGTCCGCCCACTGCCTCTCCCCCCCCAGCTGTAGGGCAGCTGAGTGGGAGGAGGCAGGCAGACTCCGGAGGCCCCACCCCTATGGGTGGCTCACCCCACCCCAGGCACCCGAGTGGCTTCCTCTGCTGCTGCCACCACCCTGGGCATTTGCTTGGAAGAGGTGCCTGGGAGGATGACATTGTGAAGGAGTCCCATGGATATCAATTCAGTGCCTGGGGGGAGAGGTAGGCATGGCTGGATGAGTGGGTGGGTGGATCAAAGAGTTCTGTTGCCCATTCAGATCTCCCTCCCACCTACAGTATCCCTTTGATATAGTTCCCCTGCTGTGCCCAATGGCCTGGCGTTGTTACAAACTGACCCAGCATTCAGTAACAAGACCACATTGATCCAGGTTACAATTTAAAACAAGAAAAGGAAGTAGAGAGAGACAACAGTGAGGAAGGATAAATAGGAGCAAAACCAATTGTATGAAGTTCGGCTTGATTGGGAATGAGGATCAAGGGAGTTACAAGCCAAGCAGAAGTTAGTAACTTGTGGAGTAATTTGTCGACAATTAGTAATTCAGTGGCATTCATTTCTCCTAAGGAGTCGAAACCTCAGTCCCTATCACCTCTACATGTGACTATTTGAAGACATCTGAGAAAAGACCCTCTCTCCCTTTCTTAAGCCTTTTATTTTATCCTTCATAATGCAGTTCTTTGCAACCGTTGCAAATGATTCCACGGGGGTTTGCCAGCTGTATGTCGCTTGAGAGCAAACCTTGACACACAGCTTACTGAATGGGATGCACCCTGCCAGGAAAGAGTTTATTCAGGGTTATATAACAGTGGAACATAAGTAGTCCAAGAATGAACATCTTATTAATGAGCTTTCAGTGATCAGAATTCAGAAACATGTGGATTGTAGAGAAGTAGCTGTCTGGTGTCTTCTGAAAAGGCAAGGCCTCAAGCTGCTGTCTTCTGCTGAGCTTGTACATTTCTGTCCCCTGTAGCCTACGCTGGGGCAGGTTTTAACCCTTGGAAAAGCTTTGATCTGAAGGATGAGCCACTTTCAGACATATCTTAAGTTACCTGTGGGTGCCTGCCAGAAATAACTGGTTGGTCCTTTGCATGCTTTAGCCATAATTTTACATATACCTCCAGGCACCCGCAAGTTTCACCCCTTGTACTTCTGCTTTCCTTACTCCTGCATGTAAGATGCAAACCTTATGACCAAATTACACATTACGCTACAATTTGATTATTGATGTAAACCTCCAAAATGTATTTTGTATAGTTAAGTTTTTACCATTATCTTCAGTACATTTTATTTTATTATATTGCTATGGCTAGTGGCTGGTGCAAAGAAAGAATCTTCTGATCTGATCTACACATTACACTGAAGGTGGGTGGGTGCTTCTCCAACATAAACTTTGTTATCTCTTGATACAAGAGCAGGCCCACCTCTCCAACACAGAGATTTGAGATATTATCTCTTGCCAGTCACCTGCCTAGTAGTGGCCCAGCAAAAACTGAGTTGCCCTTCCACTCCCGGGTAAATTAAGTGTGGGATGTAGTTATCTCTGAATCCCCTACAAGGCATAGAAGAGTTGTGAAAGATTCCATTCCCATTCTTTTCTTACGTCATTGAGGGGGATAATGCCTTTTTGCCCTCCCACTACCCACACTTGCTTATGGAAAGGATACATCAAAAAATTATATCTGTATTGATCCTATACATCAGTTGTTTTAAGATCTGGTGTGATATGGAAAATGAGACTCCTGTTTCTTGTTTGTAATATTACTTTACAGTGGTACCTCGGGTTAAGTACTTAATTCGTTCTGGAGGTCCGTTCTTAACCTGAAGCACCACTTTAGCTAATGGGGCCTCCTGCTGCCACCGCGCCGCCAGAGCACGATTTCTGTTCTCATCCTGAAGCAAAGTTCTTAACCTGAAGCACTATTTCTGGGTTAGCGGCGTCTGTAACCTGAAGTGTATGTAACCCGAAGCGTATGTAACCCGAGGTACCACTGTATTTTGCAAAAAATAAATTGGTTTTTTAAAAATGCAGTTAGTAGCTATGGGAAGGCCTGGTCTATCCTGGGACCATGGGGTAGGGAAAGGGAGCTTAACCCTTTGCCCTTGTGCCATATTCCCAGTGAAAAATCACTCCCTTGAAGTTGCTACTTGCCCCATTATCAAAAACAGATGTGCATAACTTATTGCTTGTATGTGTTTCCTAAGGGGACTAATAGATTCAGAGAGGCAATCTTCATCAAGATAATAGTGGGAAAGGAAAGGGTTAATCCTTCCTCAGAAATACATACATTACCAATTCAAATTCTTCACCCACCCAGCTGCTATTTGAAAAAGAAACTTCAAAGAGATGAGTTCCTCTCAACCATCTTCTTCATAAAACGTAATTTTGCTCTGGGATGTATTGGCAAACAATGTGGGCAGCAACATAAATGATGTCCTCTTCCCTTGACTCTCTTGTCATAGTAGAATGATCATTTACTTGCCCCTGAAGTAAATGTAGTTCGTGATCTCTTTGCAAGAACTAAAATGCGGAACCAGGTCACATCATAGTGTTGAACAAAGCTGATGCTTGTTTAGCCTGCTCTGTTGTTTTCAGCTGTCCTGTTTGCTTGATTGTGTATTCAGCGTGCGCTGTTGGTTGGCTGTTCTTTTATGTTCTGTACTCCATCCTGGTCTCTGTATCAATGAAGGGCAAGCTAAAAAAAAATTTCTAAACAAGGAAGCAAACCAGGCTCGGATGTCAGCACCCAGCATATTGCAGTATTTTCTGGGGACTGGCAACTCGGCAGGACCAAATGGGGCTATTTGGGTGTCACTGCTGAGCTAGCCTGTCCTGAGGAGAGGCTGGCAGCTGTTCCACCTTGTGCAAGTGGAGCTGTTCTGCCAGTGGTGTGTGGTCAGGGGACTAGGGGAACTAGGCTAGTTCTCTAAATGTTTTCCTGGCGCCTCCTTCCCAAAGCCTGGGAAACTTCTGCCCTGCTTAGGGAGGGGCGATGCTCTGACAGGTCCAAGAGCCCTCCCTCCACCTTCCCAAAGCCCACCTGACTCCAGCATCCTGTCAGAGCCCTGATGTCTCTTTCTCAAAGGCTGGGGAGCTTCTGCAATGCTCACGAGCATGACATCACTCTTGCAAGCTGGCACCTCTGGCCCACCTGTTGCCCGACAAAAAACAACCACTGCATGCCACTGTGCTCAGCCCATAACCATACCTCATTACAACTCCACTACCACCCTTGGTAGGGACACGGGTGGCGCTGTGGGTTAAACCACAGAGCCTAGGGCTTGCCGATCAGAATGTCGGCGGTTCGAATCCCCACGACGGGGTGAGCTCCCATTGCTCGGTCCCTGCTCCTACCAACCTAGCAGTTCGAAAGCACATCAAAGTGCAAGTAGATAAATAGGTACCGCTCCAGCGGGAAGGTAAACGGCGTTTCCGTGTGCTGCTCTGGTTTGCCAGAAGTGGCTTAGTTATGCTGGCCACATGACCCGGAAGCTGTACGCCGGCTCCCTCGGCCAATAAAGCGAGATGAGCGCCGCAACCCCAGAGTCGGCCACGACTGGACCTAATGGTCAGGGGTCCCTTTACCTTTCACCACCCTTGGTAATCCCCCTTTAGAAGAATATAGGGACTACTTTTTGTGATCAAAAGAGTAACCTATGGATTCCCCACTTTTCACTACTCACTCCACCGCTTTATATGAACTTGATCTGGTTTCCTATCATTTAATAGGAACTGGATATGAATTTAAAATTTAAAGGGTTTTTTTAAGAGTTTGTTTTAGCGCATTGTGTGATATGTGTATATGATTGTCTAGATTACACACACTGCATAAATTTCAAACACTAGCCCAGATGCTGCAAGGACGACATCTACAGAGAGTTGCAATCCTAGATATTTAGGATTAGCACCCACACCGTAGGTCAGAGGGACTTGAAACCTTTTTTGCCAGATTGTGGGCAATGAAATGGTCCCCTACATAGGTCATGTAACAGCCAACATCTGGTGGAGTGGGGCTTCTGGTGAAAAAGGAGCAGGGCCACCTGTCACATTGCTTGATAACAAAAAGCAGTCCCTTTCTTCTTTGGAGAGCCAGTATGGTGTAGTGGTTAAGAGTGGTAGACTTGTAATCTGGTGAACCGGGTTCACGTCTCTGCTCCTCCACATGCAGCTGCTAGGTGACCTTGGGCTAGTCACACTTCTCCAAAGTCTCTCAGCCTCACTCGCCTCACAGAGTGTTTGTTGTGGGGGAGGAAGGGAAAGGAGAATGTTAGCCATTTTGAGACTCCTTTGGGTAGTGATAAAGCGGGATATCAAATCCACACTCTTCTTCTTCATGGCTGCTGCTGCAGCAACACCACCAGGAGGCAAAGTGAGAATGCCTTTAGTGGCACAGAGCAGCCACTGAACCCCAGTCTGGAACCAGGTCTGCTTCAAGAACAAATAAATTAACCTTGGAAGCAGATTTTGCTTCACGAGGGAAATTCTGTTGTGACTTTAGGTTTAGTTCTTCCCTATTTAATTCAAAAACTAGCTGAGTTGACGAAAATGTCAGGGCATCCAAGAGCTGCCAAGCTCCTTTGTTTCCTGAGTATATTGAACCCCTGATCCAGCAGAACAGTTACGGAGATGTTTGACCTTAAGATGGAATCCCATTAAGACCAACACAACTACTGAATAATGGGGTTGTCTCATTTTCATTCTTAGTGCAAATTTAAGACATAGCCCTCAGAAACGGTCCTGTCTTTCCTCCCCCAGCTAATTGGACCCATCCTCCAGCTCTGGCTCCTGGCTTGCAAGAGGCACAAAATCACTACCTCCTTCCCCTAGATCAGCCTCTGGCCACACTGCCTCTTCTACCCACTCCTCAGAGCCCTGCCAATCCCTTACATGCTGCCTTGCTGAGGTGTCAGCAAATTACTTTCAATGTAACCTTAAAAATTAAGGTATAGGGACTACTTGATTAGGATCAGGTATTGCAGATGCTGGGAGCCAGTTTGCACATGGGCATCACTTGATTTGCCTTTTCGTAATTGCTCAGCACTTGATAGCTTGTCCGTGGGATGTGAGAATTGTCATTGGGAAATGTTTGAGATCACGTGGGTTCATATGAAATTTTGGGCTGTGGTGATTAATCTGTTATGGCTCAATTACACATGCAGATAGTGAGCTGATACTGCTGCCTTCAGATGATCAGAGCCCCCCCCCCAATTGAAGCATGGGAAGTCCCAACAAAAAAATTATAACTTAGGAAGAATATTTGGACTATTTGATATGTATTTGTATAATTTGGAACATTCAATGTGATTTGATTGGATTGTTAAAATGGAAAACTTAATAAAAAAAATTTTTTTTTTAAAGATACTGCTGCTCTCATGTGCTGAACATGCATGTCCCATGCTCAGCAATGGCATGACAACCGGTCTCCAGGAATGATACCCACTGCACCAATTCCACTAATGAAATGGATCTCTGTTTGCTCAAGGGAACTTTGCCTCCTCTCTTTTCCCCTGGAACCCCCAACCTGTGTACCCTCCAAATTTTCCCTAGAGAGGTGGACCCTCTGAAGCAGATTTTGGGAGTGTGAGGGGAGGGGAGAGGAACAGGAAGTCCTGTTGTGCAAGTGAGTATCCAATCTCCTCATCAAATATGCTGCAGCTGCTACAGGCACTTCTCCCTTTAAAGGCTTCTCGCTGTTGTGAATTCCTTCAACTTATCTGAGCTCAACTCATTCTCTCGCTAGCCACAGGACCAATCCCTTCCCTAAATGTAAATATCTTTATTCACCTTGAAATCTCTAATGGTGCGGGATGTGTAAGCACTTATTTTGTAGACCAAGATACAAGATACACCTGTCACCTTTATCCCCCTGCGCATCAATGTTCCCAGAGAGTAATTATATCCCTTGTGTGATACCTAGACTAAATGCTTGATCAGAATCTAAAGCTATTGTACATGGAGGCGGGAGACACAGCCCTTTCAGACTTTAGCAGTCTCTTCTGCTAATGCAAGGAGGTTTGTTTTTGATGATTTGTCATAATTATATATTGACTTAAGATACAATGGTTTCACACATTCATTCAAACTAATTGCCCAGTTAAGCATATTGGAACTCTTAGCACATTGTCCATAGTTCCATTCAGCACATATTCCCTGCTATTTGCTAAACCCCTGATTAGTTTTATTTCGACTCTTGTAATCTTTTGTATCAGACTATTGATCATTTCCGTGAGTTTACTCCTTGCCACTTAAAAAGCAATTTTGTCTCTAATGAAAGATGCTGGATCCACAGATATGGGAGAATGAGGGCTTCTGCAGTTAAATCAGGAAAGCAGGACTTGCACGGTTCCCTCAGATGTCTCAATGAGATCCTTGGAAAGGATGGCTTGAAGCAGGTCCAAACACAAGGAGATAGGCCAAGGCTGATCCCACAGGAAACCAAACAAGGCATTAAGTTTTACTAACCAACTGATGAGAATTATTATAAAGTAGAGCAAGCAGGGCAATGCAAAAGGCAGGGAAGCAAGCAACCACACAATGTTTGTCAACACACATTTAACTTTCATGGAGGCAAAATCAGCTAATGAGTTGCCAGCTCCCTATTTTTAGACTAGACTAGATTAGCAGTGCAATGTCTATTCATAAGTAAGCTCCACTGAGTTATACTCCCAGTGGTTATAGGTTTGCTGTCAGAGTCTGAAATCCAATGCAAGCATTGCTAACTTACCAATGGGAGTTATTTCTGACAGAGTGAGCACTAGGGATCTCATCAGATTCGGACGGTTCCCAAGCTGAAGCAGGTCACTTCATAAAGATTTGGGACTTGTGTGAACTGAAGCAGGATCTCTCCAAAGCACTCCAGACTGAAGCAGGGGCCTCTGAAGCAATTTGAGACTCTTCAGAGATTCAACCATTGGAATAAACCACTGCGGATAGTCGGATTACAAATATTGAAACATCTCATCGCAAACTTGCCGTATAACAAAAACACCAAGGAGACTGACAGATCTAGCTTCTCATCAGAGTGCTTTGGGGGAAGATGCATTATCTTGTTATTTATTTGTATTTTTAGTGTTTTATTGAAACAATTAAGATTACATCTATTCCATACATTTAAAGCACTTTTAAGGTACATTGCTTCCCCCAAAGAATCCTGGGAACTGTATTTTATCTTTCAGAGTTAGAATTCCCAACACTCTTAACAAACTACAGTTTTTGGGATTCTTTGAGAGAAGTAATGTTTTTTAAATGTATGGTGTGGGTCTGATCTAAATATTCCCTCCATCACAAACAAGATAAAAAGATTTAAAATACAGGATCTACAAAACAATAAGTCAAAATATTACATCATGATATACCAAACAATCTAAATACTCTCATCAAAACAAACACAATACTACAGACAGGTCAAAGATCTTATCGCCCATCAGCCTGACAGAAGAGGAAGATCTTCACTGAGCACTGAAAGATAGGCAATGATGTTGTCTCGTCTGTGCTCTTTGTTCTCTTAGTGGTGCTCGCTTTGGAAAGGCTGAACGTTCCTGTCCTCTGCCACATGCCCAGACATCCATTCCTATAAAATCAGCTTTGCCTTTCATTTCTGTGACTTCTGGTGCTTGAGCAGAACATGAGCCTCAAGCTGTTTCCTCCCTGCTTCATCATAACTGCCTTGCCCCTGCACCTATCCTGAAACATTGCATATGACTTTCCTAAGGGCACCTCTATGATGTCAGCCATTTCTATGCCAAAACTGTTACCCGCAAAACTACAGGGAGGCAAGCAATCCCTAGAAGTTCTCCCCTCACTAGGGTTGCCACCCATCCCTAGAAAAATGTGATTGCCCCTGCAAACTAACCCCTTCCCATGCCTCTGGACCAACAGGATCACATGATGTCACTACAATCCAGGCAGATTGGGTAACTCCTGGAAGGTTGCTCATGAAGGAATATGGCCATCAGTCTGAACAATCTTCGCACCCTTTCTGTTGAGACTAGCAACAATAGTATTGATTGCATTTCTATTCCTCCTACAAGGAAGAATGGTGTATGAGATTGTTCCATTTGTCCCAGAATTGGGATATGAATGCAGACTTTCACCATCCAAGTTTATCCATTAAACCACACTTGCTTGCTCAGTATCACCAATAAGAGACATCTGGACATGCCATAAAAATAAATCTGGACTAACATCTTTTTTAAAAATATAATTCACCGCTCCGATGGTAACACTTCCCACTCACAATCAGCTGGAGATTAATCACAAGCCGTGACCTATACTGATGAGAACGATTAGTGTTTCCTACTGAAAATGACTCCGGGACGATTCAGTGATTCCAATTGAGCTTGCTTTGTAGTTGGGATGGAAGAATGTTAGCTTAAAAAAAAAAAAAGATTCTCCGTGAGAACTTTAATATGCAGATGCAAGCTGGATGAAACAAAATAATTTGCAGCCCAAGTGGAAGCAGGAGAGCACATGATCTACATGCAAAAAATTCCAGGTTCAACCCTCAACATGTCAATATAAGGTTAGGAAAATGCTCCAGTTTGAAATTTTGGACAGCCGGTGCCTGGCAATGTTCGTGATACTCAGGATGAGGCTAATATTAACGTGCATTCATTATTATATCTCTCCTGGTCCTTTGTCTTGATGACCAAGGTACCCCTTGAAATTCCTCCTGAAGGATCTCTCTCCCTCTCCTCAGACAATCCCAAGAGTTGGTTGGCTACCTCGTTCAAGCAAGCAAACAGCTGTAACACAGAAAACTAAACCGTTTGTGCTTTCACCAAGCAAACAGAGCCTTAGGGGAAAGTAATAATGATATTTTTTTATTTATACCCCGCCCTTCCCGGTTCAGAAAACCGGGCTCTGGGTAGCTAACAACAAATTTAAAACACTTAACTGATGCAACTAAAAACAGCATAAAATACAGTATGAAACATGAATAACAATAAATTCAGAATTCAAAAATCAACTTAGGGGGGAAATCCATCCAATAAACATTAGATGATCACCAGGGCTAGCTGGCTAAATTAGTCCTATTTGGGCCAGCGAGGAGACCAGGGGAGAATTAGCTGTGGGATCCCAGAGCGGGTAATCTTCATAAAAAGGGGGGGGGGAGGAAGGGGAATTAAAGATCAGGCTAAATTCAGATTGAAAGCCAGACGGAATAGCTCTGTCTTACAGGCCCTGCAGAAGGAAGTTAAATCCTGCAGGGCCCTGGTCTCATGGGACAGAGCATTCCACCAGGGTGGAGCCATCACTGAGAAGGCCCTGGCCCTGGTGGAGGATAATCTGACTTCCTTAGGGCCCAGGACCTCTAAACTATGATTATTCATGGACCTTAAGGTCCTCTGTGGGGAATACCAGGAGTGAGTGACTGGATGAGCAGTATAAGGCAGAATGAGAATGTTTTCAGCAGATCCTTTAAAATAATGCTTAACATGAGGAAGATAACTTCTGAAATCTGGATGGACAAAGTGGTTGTCTGTATTAAGCAAAAACCATGTGAGTGTATAGCACATTCTTTTATTTTGAGAGTGCTTTTTTAATACT
Organism: Podarcis muralis; assembly: GCF_964188315.1. NCBI lineage: Eukaryota > Metazoa > Chordata > Lepidosauria > Squamata > Lacertidae > Podarcis > Podarcis muralis. The sequence continues at coordinate 71,902,715 of NC_135655.1, forward strand.
TCTCGGAGCGTGCAGGGCAGGCAGAAGGGAGTGGAGGAAGGAGAGAGACAGATTGATTTTCCATTTATAACTTGCCTTTTTCTATTGCTCTTAAGACAGCTTTCTGTCCAGCAAGCTGTTTCTGCTAAGATTCCACAACTCTACACCATCATCATTAATCTTTGATGTGGACAATTGTCAAATGCATTTTGTAAATTTAACTGTACTTCATCCATTGGATTTGCCTTATCTGTTTTAACAGCAATATCTTTAAAGACTTGAGTCTTTGGCAGGACACTTGAGTAATACCATTTTTACCGGATTCCTGAAATAATATTGTTACATGTGTCCTGGGTGATAAGAACTCTAGGAGCACATCATGTTTCCAGGTTCTGTTTCCTTGGAATGAGGCCACTGGAGGTTTGTAGCATTTTTGTGATGTATGAACACACACACACACACACACACACACACACAGGTCCATGTAGGTGGAGTTGCCGCTTAGCTTCAACAGATGTCCCAGATATCAGTGCTTTCCATCAATATTTTGGGGAGGGATTTAGCTACCCCATTTTCCAGTAGTGATGTATGGAAGTGAAAGCTGGACCATAAAGAAGGCTGATCGCCGAAGAATTGATGCTTTTGAATTATGGTGCTGGAGGAGACTCTTGAGACTCCCATGGACTGCAAGAAGATCAAACCTATCCATTCTTAAGGAAATCAGCCCTGAGTCCCTGGAAGGACAGATCCTGAAGCTGAGACTCCAATACTTGGGACACCTCATGAGAAGAGAAGACTCCCTGGAAAAGACCCTGATGTTGGGAAAGATGGAGGGCACAAGGAGAAGGGGATGACAGAGGACGAGATGGTTGGATAGTGTTTTCGAAGCTACTAGCATGAGTCTGACCAAACTGTGGGAGGCAGCGGAAGACAGAAGTGCCTGGCGTGCTCTGGTCCATGGGGTCACGAAGAGTCAGACACGACTAAATGACTAAACAACAACATAGCTACCCCACAAATGCTGTTAGCTTCCAGAATCTAAAACTCAGTTTCTCTCTGACTCTGTGTCAATCTAAAACTTCTCTTTCTCATTCACAGACACCTCATTGACCTCACTTCCAGCCAAGGGAGGAGGAAAGAAAAGCATGTCCTCTATCATCATGTTGGCTGTCATATTTCTGAAGTATCTCTACCTATTTGGCCTCAGTGACAACATATTACCCCTAGTGTACAGAATATAGGGACCTTTAAAAAAAACAACAGGATCTGATGAAGCAGGTCTGAGGTCATAGTGGCTCTTTGCCAGTCAGGGCAGGATGTGCTGGTCCATGGCTTAGTATAAAATTCATCTCTTGATAGACCTTTCAGCCAGTTCATGCAGCCAACAGCAGCAGAACAAGCAGTGAATGGCCAAAGGACACCATATGATTCAGAGCTCTGGGAACCCCAGCTAATTTGGTATGGTACCAGTCCGCACACAAGCTATATTCTGTGAACAGTTTTTCTGCAATCAGTTAAAATCACGGAAATGAGTCAAACATTCATGTTGATGAAAATCAAAGTGTTTGAGGTTTTGTTTGTTTTAAAGCTGCCCAGAGCAGTTTAGCAGACCTCCTCCAGACGCCAGACTTACAACTGTAGAATCAAAGGGTTGGAAGTGACTCCAAGGTCAGTTAGTCCAGCCCCAATCGGATAACAGTCTTCCCCAACCTGATGTCTTCCAAATGTTGTTGGACTACTGGATAGGGCTTATGGGAACTGTAGTCAAAAAAATATGTAGGGCACCACATTGGGGAAGGCTGTTATAAAACGGCATTTAATCAAAGTATGTGCAGCTTAACATAACCTAATATTATTTCTGCCATGTTTTCCTGATTGAGAAATGGTCTCACACAGAGGAGATGTATCCTGTGACTCCCGTCCATCATAAATGTTAGTGCTTTCTAGGAAGCTCTGTGATTACACTTATGTGTCCCAGTTAAGCTCTATATAGAAATAATAAAGTAACACAGCAAAGAAACATAGCAGAGTTTATAACGCATTGTGTCCATTTCACTGCTATGGGGTGTGAAATTGAATTTTATGCAATCTTACCTGAAAAATGAAGACCTTTACTTAGGTTGCTAGTGTCTCGGTAGTACCTCACATTACAGGACAGAGTACAAGTGACATTATTTCCATAAACCTTATAGTGTATGATTCCTGGTCCTTTTATATATTAAATAAAGGCAACCTGATCATGAATGCATCAGTGAATTGAGAAGGAAGTGGGGAAATGTAGTGATACACCCTTGGTCTGAAGAAGAAATGGGGAACCTTTGGTACTCCAGGTGATGCTGGAAACCTTGGCCCAATGGCCAGGGATTATGGGAGTTGTAGTTGCAGGTTCTCTATTCCTTTGTATGCAGCGGAATGGATGGATCTACTTCATTTGCAAAGTAGGGGTGTGTTTTGTTTTGTTAAAACATCTACAGATCTTGTTGACCAGGGCACAAACATGCTTCCGGTTAGGAAAATGCCTCTGTTGCATTTGTTCAGATTGTGGGCTGGTGCCCCATTAGCCATTAAACTATTTGTTGGAAATAAGGCCCACAGATTTCCCAGTGGAACTTACTTCCATCCCACACATATTGTTTTCAGGATCCTGGCCTTAGGTTGCCTAATTGGCAATATTTACATATTATAACTGGGCTGTGATTTGTAGCCTCCACATTCTTTTCTTGCTCTTTGAAACTTCTCTTGTTGTTTTAAATCTCTATTTAATCACTATTAAAATTCAGTAAGCTTTTTTTTTTTTAAGGTTTTAGACCTAGGAACATAAATCATAAAGAATAATACCTAGGAACTCAGGTTGCCAATTCCCCATGGCATCTCAAGAATAACTCTTTCATTTTGAAGTGAAAATGTTTGAAGATGGTTTGAATGTTTGAACACTGAAGATCAAGCAACATATTCACATTGATCTTTTCTTTCAGCAGGCCTGAACTGATTTCTCTGCTTCTCTTTTAAGCCGGGAAATATGCCTGTTCTCTCTTGGCCACTAGCGGAACAGCCATTTCTGTCTTCCTCCTTCATCACCACTTCTGATGAGAGGGAGCCAATGTCAGAGAAAACGCTCATTCCCATCTATCTGAAAATGCCTCTATTGATTAAAGGGGATGATGGGGAGTGGGATGCGATTTTCACAGGCAACATTCCAAAGGTTGCCAAGCTAATGTCAAATGCTGCTTTCTATGGCAAAGAGCTGAGAGGAGCGGCCGCTCCTCTGCCTTCCCCCCTCCCTCACGCACCCCTCCCCAAATTGCCTGAGTGCATCTTTTCACGTTGACGAAAGGAGGCTCAAGGCAGTCCTTTCTATGTCTTTCTCGAAATAAAAAGCCAAAGGAAAGCTAGCAAGACCCTTCGTCAGGCCCAGCCCTGCCGTCTCCTGCAGTCCCCACATTAATCGCTGGCAGCAAGGTAGACAATGGCAATCCCAGGCTCCCTCTGGCTCAGCACGCTGCCTCTCGCTCTTAAGGCTTCCAGAGAGAAGCACCAGGTTGCCCAACCCCGGGGTCTTTCCGGTGCGCCCCCCCCCCCGCCGAATCCATTCATTCCGAGGGAGAGATCCGAATCGGGACCGCTCCCCGGGATCTTCTCCAGCTGTGTGACATCCCATTCAGAGGTGCGATCCCCTCCGCCCGCTCCCTCCCTTCCCGGCTGAGAAATTCGCACCCTCCCTTTGGCCGCCTTGCTGTGCGCCCCCCCCCCTCTCTGTGTCTCTGCCTTTCCACTCCAGGTGACACTGGCGCGCGTGTAGCTGCCAGGCGCTGCCTCCCCGCGCTGCATTAGGACCCGGGGAGAACTGCTCTATTCAGAGCCCAGCGCGCCTGCGCGGTGCTGAAGTGTCCGGAGACCGGGCTGGCTGGACGAAGCAGCGAAGAACGGCAAGCGCGGCGGCGGCGGCGGCGGCGAGTTCTCTGGCACCCAGCCTTCCTTCAGCACCACCTGCGAGAGCTCTTGGGCGGCGGGCGCGAGGGAGGGAGGAGCAGACAGAGACGCGCTGATTCTCCACTTCCCTCAGCACAATCCACCTGAGGCTTCCCCAAGCTGCCTGGATCGCCTGCTCGCCTCAGCCCGACACGTAGGGAAGGAGGAATAAAGACCCCCCGTTCCCGATCCCTTTTTGCCTGCCCACCTCCCTTTCGACCCCTCTCATCGCCTTTCATCCATCCACCCCCAGTGGCAGCCTCCCGTCAAGGGAAGCGCTACTAATCAAGGGCTGCGGGAGCGCTGTCCATTTCAGCACCACGCTGCCCGAAGCAAAGGCGAGCCCACGTCGCGTGCCTAAGTCACCGCTGGTGGCGGGGAAGGTGGGGGGCGATCCGGCCAAAGCTCAGGGGCCGAAGGCGCCTTTCGGGCGGCTGCAAAGTGTGATCGGCATCAACAAGCAGGGAGCCGAAGAGGAAGCGAAGATTGAAGGCGACGCGAACGGATTTGGTGGTCTTTTGTTTGAATCGGAGAGCTACATCTGGAGAATTGTCAGCTATCTCTATCTCTCTATATATTCCGTTGCTGATTTGTTATTGCTTCGTCGTTATCACCATCCATTTAGTTGCTGGTTGTGGTTTTTCACAACCCTGCCTAAATAATAGGATTGCTACGTGTTGAGCTCTTCCTAGCAGCCACCTCTTGCTCCTGCCTCTGCTCCTAGGACGCCAGTACAGAACGATTTTTGTTTTACAAACATCAGCATCTTCAAGAGATTGGGTTTGATTGCTGCAGCTGGGCATTGGTATCTGCCCACTTTCTTCCTCCCACCTTATTTGTGTCTGTGTATGTGTGTGTTGTGTTGTGGACCCCTTACTCCACTGCCTCCAGCCTCTTGTTGCATGCCCCTGCCACCACCAATCTTCCCCACTGAACCCGCTTTGTAGGTCAGCTATGTCCCACTAGATTTATTAATTGATACATCTTAATTGAGGAAGCAACCCCCCTTCCCCACTCTGACACTCACCCCTACCTACCCAACCATATCTCGCAATCACTGTTCTTGGATATCCGGCATATTCTTATTTTAAATGAGGCTTGTATGAGTTTCAATTTGCCAGTAAAGAACCCAAATCTGCCATCATTAACTTTCACTGGTACTCTTGACTTTGCCCCTGTGGGAGTGAAGGGTATAAGAGGCCAAGACCAGTGGATGCCCTTGATAGGGGCACCTCTACCCCACATAGGAGAGGTATCAAGTTAGTTATTGATTGCAGATGAGCAGACGCCCCCTTATGTGCTTGTTGTGTGTTGTGCTTGTTTGGATGAGTCCACGACATGCCTAATAAGAGACGAGATGGGCCAGGGCGATGAGAGCGATCGCATTGTGATCAATGTGGGAGGGACCAGGCATCAGACTTACCGCAGCACCTTACGCACCTTGCCCGGCACTCGATTGGCCTGGATCGCGGAGCCGGATGCCCACAGTCACTTTGACTATGACCCCCGCACAGATGAGTTCTTCTTTGACCGGCACCCAGGTGTCTTTGCCCATATCCTGAACTACTACCGCACAGGTAAGCTGCACTGCCCAGCAGATGTCTGTGGACCTCTATATGAGGAGGAGCTGGCCTTCTGGGGCATTGATGAAACCGATGTGGAGCCCTGTTGCTGGATGACCTACAGGCAGCACCGTGATGCTGAAGAGGCCCTTGACAGTTTTGGTGGGGCACCTCTGGATAATAGTGCTGATGATGGAGATGCAGATGGCACTGGAGACTCAGGTGATGGTGAGGAGGAGCTGGAGATGACTAAACGCCTGGCACTCAGTGATTCTCCAGATGGAAGGCCTGGGGGCTTTTGGAAGAGGTGGCAGCCCCGTATCTGGGCACTATTTGAGGATCCCTATTCCTCCAGATATGCAAGGGTAAGCCAAACAACCAGCACTCAGAATACCTTATTTACACAAACTCTACGAGGGTTTCTAACTTGGTGCTCTTCACCAGTTCCTGGTTGCATTTCATGTGCTGCAAACCATGCAGGGCCTCTCCACTTAAGGGCAGGTAAGGGAAGCCACATGCCTTCTAAGGCTGGCACCACGTGAGTGAAGCCAGCACTTCAGAACAAGGGCAGATACAAGGGCACAACACACCAGGAGGAGATTGAACATTATAACAAAGACCCAATATTGCAATCCATTTTAAGTAGACATCTTTTGATAGTCACCCAAGTAACTGCCTGAGCAATATTTTGTAGTCATATTTCTCTACTGAGTTACCTACCATTTTTCTCAACAAAGTGAAGAGGTATTCATTACTACAGCCACTTGACTGAAGGCTTGTATGATGGGTTTTTTGATTGAGCTGAATGGCATTTTCTTTTATCTGATTTCCAACCCAAAGGCCAGATATGATGCTCCAGGTTCAGCCTTCACTTTAGCAATTGTGTTTCTTTATTAAACTCAGGTGACTCATATCAAGACACGCATGCAAGGTATATCTTATTGCAGAGCAGGAGGAAGATTCCTTCTTCCTCATGCCAGCATTTGGAAGCAAGAGAAAATGGGTTTTGTGTCCGGCTTATTAATGTGAATGTGAACAAGACAGACAATAGACGTTGAAAAATTGGTCTCTTTGCTGATGGGGTGAAAGATGCTCCTGTGCTAATCTAGGGACAGATTCTGCTCCCTCTGATGTCACCAGCCAAACACACACTGACGTCAGTGGGGTCTGGTGAAATGTCATGCAGCTGCTTTTTGGAAGCAGTGGGGGGAAATGAAGAGAAAGATTGAATGGGGAAAGTTGCTTCACTTTTCTGAGGTCTTAAGTGGACGGGTGTATGGATGTGTGTTAAAACTATGGTTGCTGTTGTTTCCCTCATCCGCTATCATGGATGTTTTATTCCTGAGGGCATGTTTGTGTGGATAGACAAGACAAAAAATGAAAATATATTTGTGTGGGTAGAGAATGCAAAAAAATGAAAAGATACTTGGAAAATGGTTGTATACATGAAGAGCAGCCAATTTGATGACAAACACGAGATGACTTACTGGGCACAGAAAACAATTTTTGTTACTTACTGGAAGCATAAAGCTCAGCTTGTATCTTAAAATGGAAAATGGTGCCAGGCTGGCAAAGGAATGAATGAGATGTGTAGAGGGAGAGCCCCGGCTTGGCTCTTTTTGATTACTCCCCATTATATACTATTCAGAGATTTCGTACCACATTAGCAAGTTTAATATGTAAAGCTGTGAGTCTTTACATCGTGTGTAGTAAAGATTAATTAAATATTTGCTAGATCATAAAACAATGGTGTTCTTGAGCAGCAACACTTGGATCCCAGTGATATTTTGCAAGAGGACATGAAACTGTATAGAGAAGGTCAAATACTTGTTTTTTTCAGACAGATCCTGCTGGCTTTCTCTAAGAAAATATAATATGAACACAAACTGGATTTGAAATGGAGTCTCCCCTCTTCCCCCATAGATACTGAATTACACACAGACTAGGACCAGGCATGCATTGTCCCAGCTGGCATTGTGCAGAGCAAAGATCCTATATCGGAAGAGATGCTGTAGCTTAGTGCTGAAGCACATGCTTTTCATTCTAAAGTGGAATTTGTGGCACCTCTGGTTAAAATGGTTTCAGGCAGCAGAGCTGTGGAAGACATCCTGGAGATCCACTGCTAGTCAGGGCAAAACACATTGCTGAACTAGTTGTACCAATGGCCTCTTGCTCAGGCTTCATCTGACCCATGGGGCAACAACCGTAGAAAGCACCCGTGGGGTGTAATTCATGATTTTGGTGTGACTTGTATCAATTCTGGTAATGAACAATCATGCATTCTATTTATAAGTACCTCTGTCAAAAGATATAGCTGGATAATTTTTGTTCTCTTAATTTGTTTATTTTACTGTCCATTTTTTAGCTGGGTTTTTGATATGGGTTTGTGGGGTGTATTAAGCCTTTGGGTTGCATTTGCCATTGTCCAAAAGGTATTGCAAATGGCTAATTTTCCTTTAATTCATGACCTTCTATGCAGGTTTTGCACTGTCTATAAGGAGTAAGACAACATGCAGACATTTAATTTTTTAAAAAAGCTTTGTCTAATATGTTCATAGCTATTAATGGATACATTAGCAGACCTTCAGCACCTAATAATGCAAATAGAAACTAATGGATGTGTTGTGTATATAAAGGAGTACTCAGAGCTGTGCTATGGTAATTTAATAGAAAACACCACAAAGACCTCAAACTAGCTACAGAAGCCATGAAGAAGAATCAATAGGCTCATTTACATACACACTATTTTTAAAAAGTCAATTACACCAAATAAAGTGTTCATCTAGGAAAAATACATGCACAGTTTTATTTAAGAACTGTATAGTTCTAAAATGCCTACATCAGATTAAGGCTTGCAAATTACTGTACATTTAGGCTTGGAAGTTTTCAAATGGTTTTATATTTAGGTATACACAATTGTCCTGTAATAAACATGTGACTGTGGGGCTGAAGGTGGATCTCACATTTACAAAATCTTTGGAGATTCTGAAGCCTTTGGGGGTACAAAACTCCTACAGTGAATCACCTTTTTCTTGGGCTACAATTGTGACCAAATCTTCCCCACATTTTAATTTTTCTCATGTCGTAAAGTTGTCCATGAAAGAATCCTAAAACTATACAGTAAAGTATTTATTACTCAAATATTGAATAGAATAGTGTGGTTTTTTAATCCCACCCCAATGCATGCGTGTGTGTTGCGTGCCCCCCATCTGTGCCACATATTCACATGCAGACATCAATATTTCTTAGGAAGTGTTTGAAGGACACGATTCAGCATTTCAACTTTGCTGTTCATGACAGAGCCATCTATACAGGTCTGTTTTCTTTCTCGCATTGGATGTCCAAAAAAGAAAGGAATGATCTAAAAACTGCTATAAAGTATAGCTACCCGTGCTTGACAAAACACCAGTTTCTATCAATAAATTTACAGATACCTGTGAATTTATTTTATCTTAATTTTAAAGCCTCACAGGCAGATGTTTTAAATGAAATATTGCTTGACATAATACTTCTCACATAGTACAGATACAAAATCCAGAAAAAACAAGTACTTATTTGTAACCTAATGAATAAAAGCCAATCCTGTGATTGAGAACAATTATCTCCTAGACTAATAGCTTACTCATTCTGAGTGTGAATCCTTATGTAACCAAAGCAGAAGCAGCCACATGTAAGAGAGGTTTCAGCAGGAAGCAAGCTAAGATCTGAAGAAGTTCAAAAGCTCTTTAGAAAAAGCCCAGGTGGATCTAAAAACAGCCTAACAAGAATTGAAAACCCTCAACAGAACATTGACCAACTATTGTGGAGGGAACAGAAAATCTGAGGGACAAGGGAAATAGAATGGAGTACCTGGAAGTACCATGGCTGGCTGACATACTGAACAAGAGCACTCCACACTGCAATGTTTTGTTGCAGCAGAGTGGCGCTGTGGTCTAAACCACTGAGCCTCTGCAGATCAGAAGGTCAGCGGTTCGAATCCCCGCAATGGAATGAGCTCCTGCTGCTCTGTCCCACCTCCTGCCAACCTAGCGGTTCGAAAGCACACGAGCGCAAGTAGATAAACAGGTAACACTGTGGCGGGAAGGCAAACAGCATTTCTATGCACTCTGGTTTCCGCCACTCTGTTCCGTTGCACTAGAAGCGGTTTAGTCAGGCTGGCCACATGACCCAGAAAGCTGTCTGTAGACAAGTGCTGGCTCCCTCAGCCTGAAAGCGAGATGAGCGCCACAACCCCATGGTCACCTTTGACTGGACTTAACAGTCCAGGGGTCCTTTACCTTTTACCTTGTCCTAGAAAGAAAGGCAGAAGAATTGCTGCTTAAGAAGGTCTGCTGGACTGATATTGCTGTATTATTATTTCATAGGGATGTGGAGGTCACAAATACTGTATCACTGTATGAGTCTTTTGCATAAATGTTAAACAAAACTTAGTTCTTAATCTTAAAACTCCCCTCCCCCTCTGTTGCAAAGATAGGTCAGGCATGTCTAGAAGGGGAAGTGGTGCACTTGCAACAGCTTGCTTGCAGTCTACTTTGAGGGAAGAGTCTACTACCCTCCAAATCTTCCCCAAAGTGACCATCCCTTGAAATGAATTAGCTGCTGATCTGAGGTTTAAACAGTGTCTAAATACCTAGATTTCTTCCCTGTCTAGGTATGGTTATAAAACAATTTAAGAGATCTTTTGAATAACCCCCCAATGATATGTAGCAAAACTTTCACATAAGTAGAGTTTAAACAAGTAGCCGATGAAACCCAGCAGGAGCCAGCAGTTTGACCTTGAATATTTAGCATCTTGTATAAACTCCCGTAATTCCTGTTTGATTTCAGAGGAACTTACTTATAGGCTAGTGAATTCTGTAAATTCCATCTTCCAAAGCTTTTTAGCTCGATGAAACCCAAACAGGAGATGGTAGTGGGTATGGAAAGGGATAGTTGGTGTCACTAGATTTCCTATATCAATGTTAAATGGAAGCTGTTTATTTTGACTGCAAGATGCTCTCTGAAGCAAATGTTGTTTCCCTCTTCAGCCACCAACTCCCCCAATTACATGTGTTTAGCCACTTTGACTGATGCCACTCTGTGCTAGCTGAAGAAACAGATTTGGGAGAGGTGTCTAAAAGAGAATTTCCTATACAAGGTAATGATAAAGGCAGCTTCCTGGTCAGCAGTGATGGGAGGAAAGAGATCGTGGCAAAGGGACAAACAGTCATGAAGGGCAGGGAAATATGTGGAGGGAGTAGAAAAGGGTGAGAAGGGATGAAATCTCAACTGACAGCAGTCCTAGGGCAGGATGATATTTGCATCATTTGTTATTGACATTTCAAAACCACCAAGAAATTCAATGGCAAAAAGTTCTACTTGAGTGTACAGTGAACATATCACGTTAACACCATCCAAATAACTTGAAGCAAAGTGCACCATAGTCTTTATTTTGTGTTACATGATGAGATAGTGAATAGAACTGACAACTCCTTGATAACCAACCTCTTTAAATTCATTGTTTGCAATACTCTTGACGTCCACCAGCCTTGTTTAAGATTGGTCATCCTTGCATTCAGAAAGACTATATGGAAGGACCAAAAGACACAGCAATGTGGGCACCTGCATACAAATTGTTCATTGAAAAATTTCTCAAAGGTTGGCATTCCTAAGTATCCCACTGGTAACAAAAATGTGAAGAGCCATTCCAATGCAAGGAAAATATTTTACTGGAATGGAAGAGTGAGGTGAGGTGACCAGGAAGATGTGATTCAAAAGAGAGAAAAGGAAGATGAACAGAAGAGAAAAGAGTGGAACAAGGGCAAAAAGAATTAGCAACTTCATTGCTTTATGGGCTTCTCCAAAGAAGCCTTTCATTTCATGAATGATGGAGGAAAGGGCATAGGTAAGAATTATTAGGGAGTTATATTAAAATTTTCTTTTTAAAAAGCTAAGGAAATATGGGTTTTTCCTCTGCAACAAAGAGTTCTTTGTTGAAATAATGGCCTCCCATGATTCTAATGGAGTAAGATATTTTATGAAAATTAATACCAGTCATGTAATGCCCCATGACAAAATAGTTACCTATGCTTAAACAAAATTTTCATGAGTCTCTTGCCATCCACTGTGCCAGAATCGATCTCACATGAGTGCCCTGTGAGCTTAAAGTTTAGGAGAAGCTTGACACTCTTACAGTGAGAGGGGAAAGTATTTGATCCCTTGATAAATTTGCCCATTTGCCCTCTGACAAAGAAATGACTAGTCCATAATTTTAATGGTAGGTTTATTGTAGCTGTGAGAGACAGAAGAACAACAGGGAAATCCCCAGAAACCCAGAAGACAAAAGTAGAAGAAGAAGAAGAAGAGTTTGCATTTCATATCCCACCTTTCACTCCCTTTAAGGAGTCTCAAAGCGGCTAACATTCTCCTTTCCCTTCCTCCCCCACAACAAACACTCTGTGAGGTGAGTGAGGCTGAGAGACTTTGGAGAAGTGTTACTAGCCCAAGGTCACCCAGCAGCTGCATGTGGAGGAGCGGAGACGCGAACCCGGTTCCCCAGATTACCAGACTACTGCTCTTAACCACTACACCACACTGGCTCTCAGAGATTGATGTGCATTATAATAAGTGAAATATGTATTTGATCCCCTATCAACCAGCCAGATGTCAGGCTACCTGGTATCTTCACTGTATGTAACGAGCTGAGATTAGAAGCACCTGCTGTAAGGGAGAGGTCTTACCTGTAATTCCAGCTCGTTACAGTACCTGTACAAAAGACACCTGTCGACAGAAGCAATCAATCCAGCAGATTCCAAAGTAGCTACCATGACCAAGACCAAGACCAGTCCAAGGATGTCAGGGACAAGATTGTAGACCTGCATGTACAGGCCCGTCTGCAGTTTGCCAATGCACATCTGAATGACTCAGAGGAGAACTGGGTGAAAGTGTTGTGGTCAGATGAGTCCAAAATCGAGCTCTTTGGCATCAACTCAACTCGCCATGTTTGGAGGAGGAGAAATGCTGCCTACGACCCCAAGAACACCATCCCCACCGTCAAACATGGAGGGGGACATATTATGCTTTGGGGGTGTTTTTGTGCTAAGGGGACAGGACACCTTCACCACATCGAAGGGACGATGGATGGGATCATGTATCGTCAAATCTTGGGTGAGCACCTCCTTCCCTCAGCCCAGGGTATTGAAAATGGGTCGAGAATGGGTATTCCAGCATGACAATGACCCAAAACACACGGCCAAGGCAACAAAGGAGTGGCTCAAGAAGAAGCACATTAAGGTCCTGGAGTGGCCTAGCCAGTCTCCAGACCTTAATCCCATCAAAAATCTGTGGAGGGAGCTGAAGGTTCGAGTAGCTACACATCAGAGGAGTGGGACAAAATACCTCCTGAGATGTGTGCAAACCTGGTGGCCACCTACAAGAAACGTCTGACCTCTGTAATTGCCAACAAGGGTTTTGCCACCAAGTACAGTCATCTTTTGCAAAGGGATCAAATACTTATTTCACTCATTATAATGCACATCAATCTCTGACTTTTGTCTTTTGGGTTTCTGGGGGGTTTCCTGTTGTTCTTCTATCTCTCACAGCTACAATAAACCTACCATTAAAATTATGGACTGGTCATTTCTTCGTCAGAGGGCAAATTGGCAAATTTAGCAGGGGATCAAATACTCCCCACCCCCCACTATATACACCTTACTTATTCAGGGAGCAAATTGAGGAGAAAAAATGTAAAAGAGAATAGGAAATTCACCAAGTAATCAGATTTTCACTTTATCCTTCAAAGGAACTTGACATATCACTCTTTCTCACATTCCTTTGTTCTAGCTATAATATCCAGATTATTTTGGTAGCATTGAGTTACATCAAGTAGAATGACAGTCAGAGAGGCTATGATTCAACAGCAGTGGATATAAATATACATCTGAAGTTTATGATTAGGACAGTTTACCAAGACCTTTCTTGGTATAGATGCCCAATGTTACTCTGTGTGAAAAAAAGGAGCATGAGGCAAGTCATACAATGATAGGGACACATAAAGTAGCACTATGAACTTTATTGACCCAGCTTTTTGGTGGAGGGGCCAGGAATCCATAATTTTAGTTCCTGTATTTTTGTTTTTAAATGGTTCTGTCTGTCCTGAGGTTTGCAACAACTTTTTTTGTGGTGCAGCTTCACTTTAGTAGATTGACCTATAGTGTAGTTTGATCCTTTTTAATGTATGTGTGTGTGCATGCATGTGTAGGGATGTAAGCTGGAATGTAGATGGTCCTGCCATGGGGTATGTTTGGTCTAGCTAACGCCATAATACAATGTGTTCCTTGTGCTCTTTAACAACAGGATATGCTAACAATTCAAAAACTAAACATATATACATAAGCTTTCAGGACAGAGTGGGTTAAAAGCCTAAATACATGTGTAAATCAACAACCTCAAGCAGCTTGTGTATGATCTCATTATACTATTGCAAATAATATCAGTTATTAACCAGTACCGGTGATTAGCTCCTACTAATAGCAACAATGGAACCTCTAGCTGTTTTCATTCTGGCTCACTACACATTCAGACATTTCTGCACGGTTTACATTGTGAACTTTTCCACAGGGCAATATATGTGGGCAGATACTTTTCTTATCATTGCATGTTTCTGGAGCCAAATCCAGAGACCCCCTGCACTCTGAACATACAACATTTGTTAAAATAAAAAAAGACTTTTTCTTGATGGGGGAAAAATCTACTTAACTGAGCTACTTTCTGACAATAAGAGGTGTAGTGGAACAGACTCTTTTGGAAGGTGGGCAACTCTGCTTCACTGGAGGTATTTAATCAGAGGTTGGATGGCCATCTGTCATAGGTGATTTAATTGAGAGTCCTGCATTGCAGGGGGCTAGACTAAATATCCCTTGCAGTCCCTTCCAACTCTACAAGTCTATGATTCTTTGGATCTTACACAATACAATAAAAATGCAACAATCTTTTAAATCTGGAAATGTTAGACTGAAAAACCTGGATGTCACAACTTGATTCATAAAACCACTTGGGAAGACCTGTTTTTGACAAGGCGATTTGGATCTTTGCATTCTTTTGTAATGCACCTAGCCCATAAGCTCCTGCAGTGTAACTGCCCAGAGAATGAAGAGCTAGGCTTTCAGTTCCTGAGTGAGAGAACATTTCATCACCTAATGATCATAAATGGGATCTGACACCATCCCAGTGCAATACCTCAGTCACTGGTGCTACAGCATTAGTGGGGCACCAGCCTGTTTGTGATGCAGCTGCCTCATGCTAGGAGCTTGAGCAGCTGTGCAAAAGCTACACAATTCTGGGGTATGTGATGCAGCCATCGATAGCCTCTTACACTCTATGCTGCCGACTATTCATTATGATGTATTTATTTTTATTTATTTTAATAATAATAATAATAATAATAATAATAATAATAATAATAATTTATTATTTATACCCCGCCCATCTGGCTGGGTTTCCCCAGCCACTCTGGGCGGCTTCCAAAAGAATATTAAAATACTGTGATACATCAAACATTAAAAGCTTCCCTAAACAGGGCTGCCTTCAGATGTCTTCTAAAAGTCTGGTAGTTGTTGTTCTCTTTGACATCTGGTGGGAGGGCGTTCCACAGGGAGGGCGCCACTACCGAGAAGGCCCTCTGCCTGGTTCCCTGTAACTTGGCTTCTCGCAGTGAGGGAACCGCCAGAAGGCCCTCGGTGCTGGACCTCAGTGTCCGGGTAGAACGATGGAGGTGGAGACGCTCCTTCAGGTATACTGGACCGAGGCCGTTTAGGGCTTTAAAGGTCAGCACCAACACTTTGAATTGTGCTCGGAAACGTACTGGGAGCCAATGTAGGTCTTTCAAGACCGGTGTTATATGGTCTCGGCGGCCGTTCCCAGTCACCAGTCTGGCTGCTGCATTCTGGATTAGTTGTAGTTTCCGGGTCACCTTCAAAGGTAGCCCCACGTAGAGCGCATTGCAGTAGTCCAAGCGGGAGATAACCAGAGCATGCACTTTTAAGAAGTTCTAGTCTGTCTTTTTTGTGTTCAGACCCAGAAACCTCCCCCCTAAATAAATTCACACATGACTCAAATTTTGGTTTTGGTTTTTGGCAGAATTTAAGCCACAACTTTATTGATTACAGAAAGTGACTGATTGCATAGGCTCTGGTTTGACTAGCTCACTGCCATGCAGGTAGCGCTGACCCAGGGTTCCAGCATAGGTCAGCCAAGGGTGAACACCTGGATAAGTGGAAAGCCGGGAACGGGCTAACTCCTCCACCCAAATGTCCCCCTGGACTCAGGCATGGGCACAACCACCTCTCAGGGGTTGACCAAACAATCTAGTCCCTGGATTCCTTTAACGGAATATTCTTCACATAGGGATGGTGAGAGCATTCTCCCATCCTTATCACCTGAACAAGAGCCTATCCGCAACCTTACAAGTTGTGACGATTTGCTATGTGGCAGGCAAAACCCAAATGGCACCAGCCAATCAGCCAAGTGGGGAAAATTCCTGCCGTGCCCCTGTCCCAATGACAGACGACACACGACAGCATAGCAAGGTCAAGAGCAAAGCCTTAAAAGTAGGGAGAGGTGGGCGGGTGTTCCGAATGCGCGTGCCAAAAGAGGAAGCTCTGGGTCACATGCATGGGCATAAAAAAGTCCCTCAAACCATTTGGACTGCGTCCCATTGGCCAGATTGTACCCAGCTTTGAGGGACCTACCAATCAGGTGTTGTGGCTGTCCAAATGTACCCACCCACAACACAGGGTGTCGGTTTTCCAGGTCTCACTGCATTCCGTGCCCTCATTAACGGAGGACCCGATTCATCATTACCAATCTCAGGGCAGATTGTATTAGCCCAGGCACTGATGAGAACAGTAGAACTAACCCTGTAAAGTTAGTTCAAGGAGAGAAGGAAGGAGACATCACTTTCCAAGTAGAAGATGCTTCTTTAGTCGCTGTGGTGCGAGCTAATGCCTGAACAGACTTGAGCCTTTCCCACCCTCCAGTTTCTTGGTCTCTGCTACTTTGAGAAACTGCAACAAAGCTCAGTCAATGAGTGGTGTATCCTCGTAGTTTCCTCCAGTTTCTTCTCTTCATTCCTTCACCTCTGCCCATGTGTTAAGTCAAGCATTTTTATTCTAGCTGTATCTTTAGTTTACATTTCCTGTAAATAGTTGGCCGTTAAAATAAATTTCACGTGAATACTTGGTACCTAGTAAAACATTCCTCCCATTTTTGTTCCCTTCCTAATATCACATCTTAATACAGAACACACTTCTGCATCGGCCTAAGTTTAAAATGACAATTAATTGTTGTTTAGTCGTTTAGTCGTGTCCGACTCTTCGTGACTCCATGGACCAGAGCACGCCAGGTACTCCTGTCTTCCACTGCCTACTGCAGTTTGGTCAAACTCATGCTGGTAGCTTCAAGAACTCTATCCAACCATCTCGTCCTCTGTCGTCCCCTTCTCCTTGTGCCCTCCATCTTTCCCAACACCAGGGTCTGTTCCAGGGAGTTTTCTCTTCTCATGAGGTGGCCAAAGTATTGGAGCCTCAGCTTCATGATCTGTCCTTCCAGTGAGCACTCAGGGCTGATTTCCTTAAGAATGGATACGTTTGATCTTCTTGCAGTCCATGGGACTCTCAAGAGTCTCCTCCAGCACCATAATTCATAAGCATCAATTCTTCGGCAATCAGCCTTCTTTATGGTCCAGCTCTCACTTCCATACATCACTACTGGGAAAACCATAGCTTTTACTATTCAGACTTTGTTGGCAAGGTGATGTCTCTGCTTTTTAAGATGCTGTCTAGGTTTGTCATTGCTTTTCTCCCAAGAAGCAGGCGTCTTTTAATTTCGTGGCTGCTGTCACCATCTGCAGTGATCATGGAGCCCAAGAAAGTAAAATATCTCACTGCCTCCATTTCTTCCCCTTCTATTTGCCAGGAGGTGATGAGACCAGTGGCCATGATCTTCATTTTTTTGATGTTGAGCTTCAGACCATATTTTGCACTCTCCTCTTTCACCCTCATTAAAAGGTTCTTTAATTCCTCCTCACTTTCTGCCATCAAGGTTGTGTCATCTGCATATCTGAGGTTGTTGATATTTCTTCCGGCAATCTTAATTCCGTCTTGGGATTCATCCAGCCCAGCCTTTCCCATGATGAATTCTGCATATAAGTTAAATAAGCAGGGAGACAATATACAGCCTTGTCGTACTCCTTTCCCAATTTTGAACCAATCAGTTGTTCCATATCCAGTTCTAACTGTAGCTTCTTGTCCCACATAGAGATTTCTCAGGAGACAGATGAGGTGATCAGGCACTCCCATTTCTTTAAGAACTTGCCATAGTTTGCTGTGGTCGACACAGTCAAAGGCTTTTGCATAGTCAATGAAGCAGAAGTAGATGTCTTTCTGGAACTCTCTAGCTTTCTCCATAATCCAACGCATGTTTGCAATTTGGTCTCTGGTTCCTCTGCCTCTTCTAAATCCAGCTTGCACTTCTGGGAGTTCTCAGTCCACATACTGCTTGAGCCTGCCTTGTAGAATTTTAAGCAATTAATTACTCAACATCTTATATTTATGGTCCTATGAAGCAAGCAGTAAATAATCGTAAAAGTTTACATGTATCATTGTGTTTTGTTTACAGCGTGAGAATAATAGGCCCAAGCTGATTGTGTCACAAAGTTTGCTGCCAATATTCCCATTTATGTCAGGGAGAGAGAGAAAATGGATCTCATGGGTGTAAAGCAGAAAAACAGATCACTTGAAGTGAAAGCATTGCTTAAAAGATAGATACATTTATATATTATGAGTTAAAACAAAGCTGCCTTGACAAGTTAAAGTTAAATAAGCATAATTTATACATATTTGGTGGCTGTTGACATCTACCAGTTGTTACTATCTTTTTAGCCAGTAAGTAAGAAATCCTAGAAAATTGCCATGGGTTGCATCCTGCTCTCCCATGAGTGGAGTTCTGTTCACAGGGTGCTTCACAGGAGGAAGCAGGAGAGACAATTTTTGCGGATTCTCCCTTCAGCCTTCTGTGGATCCTGAAAAGCCAACGCATTGGAAGACCCTTTGCAACAGCCTGAAAGGAGGCAGTGGGGGCTGCCAAGGGGAAGTGGAATCAGCAAAAATCACCTCCCTTGCCACCGCCTCCAGTGGAACTTTCTACTAGATCAGAGCTTCCTCCACAAATGGAAGGAATCCTACTATTTGCAGAAGGCCATGTCTCTAGATGCAAACTGATATTAGCAAGATTTGCCACTGAGAGCAGCTGAGAACAGAAAAAATTTATCAACATTTTCCCATTACAGAATCGGACATTTACCAGAAAATCTCAGCTTATATGAATTGCATGCAAAGGTCAACATTCACCAGAATTCTGACCTGAACATATAAAAATCATGTCTTGACAAGAGCCACAACCAACAGTCATCTGGTTTTGAACTGTTGTCAAATGTGGGTGTCCTATTTCATTCTACTGTCTTTATTTCATTTTAGTGTTCAGGAAATTTGTGACCACAGCATTGCTGAGTGCTGTGTTTGTTCAAGAACTGGTGAGTGTTGAGAAAAATCAATACACAGGGTTCAAACCTGTAAAGTTGTACTTAATGCAAAAGATCATTCCCTTAAAATATTTCATTAATGTTAAGTAGAATTACTCACAAAGGATTGGGCCTTTCCTTTATTTCGAATAAAACGGCAATATGTCATTTTAAGGGCTGTGCAATTACCTTTCAAATTCTACATGTTGAAAATACAGGAGGAAACATTTCTGCAAGCCTGAGTTGGTTTCTTCTGTTGAATATTACATTATGTAAGTAGGTGATTCATTCAAATGCAGATGACAGGATATAGATGTTGGAATAGTAGATAGAATGCAATTTAAAATCAGGTGGAGCCAATGCATGGCATGAAATAAAAAAGAGACTCCTGAAATCCCATTTTTTCACTGGACAGCAGATTATTCTGCATGCTGAATTATTAAATCCATATTGTCAGCTTTCATCACTGCTTCCTGCCTGCAGACCAGCCACTATTTAAAGAGAGATACACTGCAGATGGATGTCATAGTGGAACATGTTGGCTTTGTGATTGGCGGCTAAAATGGAAATGGTTGAATATAGAGATGTACCAAGTAGCAATTATGAGCTGGGACAGCTGTGTAAGCAAGGCTAGAAATGCTAAACGAAAGCAGAATTTATTGTACTTTGTTATGATAAAATTATATCTTTGTGCAGAAGGCTTATTCTTCTTCACTAATGATGGAGCTTTGTTATGCTGAATTCTCCTTATTCCAATATATCATATGCCTGCATCAAAAGGCCCACAGAATGTATGAATGTACCTTTCCCCTCCAATGCTTTTTCAGTTGATGTTCAATATGCATTTGTGGAATCACTTAATCAACTCAAATATACATTGAATTGTTTGTGAATGCAATCAATTTTAGAGTGAATTTAAAAGTGGCTCATTCCAGATCAAATTCTAAACATGCATGAATTTAGTGAGTACAGTACAGATTGCTTTTTGTCTTAATTCAAAATACACTGCCCTTCTCCTTCTTCCAGGTCACCTTATGTTAATATTATTTAATTCCCACCCATCATTATATGAATATTTTGGAAGGTCCTGCGACTTTTGCTGTGCAGTCCTATACATGCCTACTCAGAAGTAAGCCTCATTGAATTCAATGTGGCTTTCTCCAATGCAAGTGCTGTAAGTGGTTATAGGACTGCAGCATCATACAAAAGTGTTTGTGGAGTTTGTTTTACTCCACAGACAACCCTAATAATTTCACTGGCACACGCTACAGAACAAAGGATAACAGGATCTGGCCTTGGTGGATTCTCATTTCCTTCAGATGTGATTTATGTATGGCATCACACTCAAATTAATCATGCTATAAAATTTTGAATAAATCTATGCTCCAAGGTTTTCTCCAGTAATTGCTTATGATGTAAGCCCTTTAATAAGAGTAAGTTAAAATTACATGGTAATGGCCCTTTGAAAAAAGAAGAAGCAATAAATCTCCAATTTCAGTGAGCTGCATAAAAGGCAGTTATGTCACTGCTGCAGATAAAGTACAGAGACACCACTGGAATTCTATTATGTAATTGTTTTGATATTTAGCAAGCAGACACAGATATTAATGTGAACTGTTAGATTTGCCTAGCTGATGGTAGGTCAAAATCATAGTGGCTTTGCTAGAGGAACAGTCCGTTTTAAACACCTTTTCACAACTTCCGCAACAAATGCAAGACATCCACTTGGGGGAAATGGATGCTTAGCTTGTTGTGTTCTTTTGAAACAGCAAAAGAAACCATTCTGCCCTGGCTAAGATCTATTATTAGGTCTCCTTAGTTCTAGTTTGACATTCTAACAACTATATTATGTTGTCTCTCTTCACACACATATCTTCACAACGAGCCTGCAAGATGTTGTGATGAAGATGGTGATTTGGTTTGACCAAGGCCATACATTCAGATAGGTAGCCGTGTTGGTCTGACACAGTAGAAATGAATAATAATAATAATAATAATAATAATAATAATAATAATAATAATAATAATAATAAATAGTCCAGTAGCACCTTAGAGACCAACTAAGTTTGTTCTGGGTATAAGCTTTCTTTTGCAGGCACACTTCTTCAGATACACTGAAACAGATGTCACCAGACCCTTATATATAGTGGGAGGGTGGGGTGGGGTTTTTCTCAGAATGGTAGTAGGAGATGGGTGATTGACTCAATGGGTATGGTAAACCTGTTGACGACTGTTAATGACAGCAATTAGTCCTACAGGAAAAAGCAAGGGATAGTATGCAGATGACTAAAAATAGCTTTAGCATATGTAATGAGACAAGAATACAATATCTCTATTCAGACCAGGTCTCTCCATACTATCCCTTGCTTCTGAAGAAGTGTACATGCACACGAAAGCTTATACCCAGTGGCGCTACTGGACAATTTTTTAATTTTTTAATTTATTTCAAGGTCATACATGTTCTGCTCAAGAGCATACCAGAATCTAAACTCAGCATCTTATTCCACTTTGCCACAGTGACTCTACTTCCAGATGAATGGCAGAGAAAGTATTTCATTCTGATTCTGCAAGTTTAGGGCTGTTATGTTCTAGAACAGGGACAACCTTCTAAACACATGCACGCATGTGCGTGCGCGCACACACACACACACACACATACATATGTCCCTGACACACTTCTTTCCCCTTCCTTTTGCTCTCATTTACCAACAGTGCAGCCATAATCACACGTTCAAAGTTGAACAAAGGATGTTTTATGAGTGGACCTCTGGCTCCACCCACAGATATCCCTTTCCACCTATAGGGAAGGAGATCCACAAACATCTGTGATCCCCGGGATTCTCTCCATAGAACCATAGGATTGTGTCCTGAATGAAGCATTTGTTCAATGGCTATTTAATAGGGAGGCTAAAGAGTTGTGTTCATTTTATTAAAACACACACACACACCAATACATGCAATGAACAGTGCTTAAACGTTAACGACATACTGTGCCTGGGCTGATTAATCTTGGGTGTTTATCCCTTTGAAAAATCCCCAGGGTGCGAGTGGTTTTATTAAAAGACCCAATGTAAATTTAAACCAGTATGGATTACTTGAAATGTTAGCTACGTCTAAGCGGCAATAAATCAATATCCAGAAGTGCACTGGAACTTCTTGATAAAACCTCATGTGGAAAGACCACTTCTTTTTTACTCCCAAGTAAATAGCTAAAATAATGAAAATTGTTTAAGTTGTTTCTCAGTCTTGCAAATCCATACCAAGTAGCTCAAGCCACTGCAATATATGGAAAGATACCTTCAGAGGATAACTAAGGTTAACCCTTGGGATCTCAGAGAAATTATCTAAATTCTAATTTATGTATGAGTTTGGAATATTCTGGCATCCTAAATTTGGCCCTCCCATCTTATATGCACCATCAGTTTTCCTGGAAAATTAATTAATAGTCTTGAGTTCTACATAAATGTGTGTGTGTGTGTGTGTGTGTGTGTGTGTGTGTGTGTTACTGTAACAACATTATTCTGATGCAGCTGCTTCCATGTGGCATCTTTAACAATTAGCTACTATAGCAACAAACCACCTATACTTGGCCAAGTAAAAAGTCCCATTCTCCAAACAAAAGGGAATATGTCAGATATCTACTTAATAAAAGATAGGGGTGTGCACTGGCCACAGGATTTGCCTTGTATCTGTAGCACTGTATCATTCTAATTTGATTTGTCTGAATCAGCGTTGTTAAATCTCGAGCTCGCTCTTCCCATGCGGAATCTAAAAATGGGTATACTGTAACTTCTTTCCTTTTCACATAAGTGTATGAAATTTGCAGGCAAAGGAGTTCCTCTGGGGGGATTAAACCTGCTAAATTGCTAGCAGATCCTTCCAGTGTTTTCATTAAAGTTTTGTTTGGGGGGGGGTGTTCTGTTGTTAAAGAAAAAGTCTGTGACATTTTCCCTGTCATAATTGGATGCAATTTGCAGGCATGGTCACCCCTTCGGAGAGGGAGGACGCCTGCCAGCTATCAGAACCATACATGAGCTGGTTCTCCCACAATGGCAGACTTTACCATTTAGAGGTGGGCAAAACAGAAATCACTAAATGTCCCTTAGTGTTTTGTAGGCAATCACTCTGGAAACTGATGACATGAGGGAGTTGCAATGAGCAACACAACTAGCGGCTTAGTACCAGACCTAGAGGTGGGGATAGATGAAAATGTTAATACTGGTCAGTAAATATTCAGAGAGCATAAAGTCCTATAAAAATTCTGTATGTCTCTAATGGGACAAGGGACAGATTTGGGCTATGCATGGGACCATGAAGTAGGAATTCACACATCTCTAGTTAAGGCGACAGTACAAGTCCTGCTGTTATGTTTGCCAATTGTCCACTAAAACCCATTCATCTACTGCAGAATAATTGCTTTTGTCACTCAGCTAATCCCAGTGTGCTCCAAAATGGAGCAGGTGGCTCTTTGTGGGAGTGCAAGAAGATCCAAGGGACATGAAGAGATTTCTAGCTGTCATAAGAAACCTTTGGATGGGAGCCATCAAGAATCTGAGAAGCTTGAAGCCCACAGCTACTCTTGTGGTGTGGAGAAATGTTATTCAGCTGAAAGCAGAACAGCACATCCCTATTTGGGGATGGCAAACAGAACATGTGTAAACGGAGGGTGGTATCGCTGTGCATGATTTTCTGTACAGCTCCATGCAATGGCAGCAGAACAGGGCAGAAGGCATCTTCTCTAAAGATGTGGCACGAAACAAGGAATTTGCTCTACTCCTTGAAGGACCCAAGAACACTGCTCCGTGTGGGTGGTGCAGAAGGGCAGTGAATGCCAGGACTGTATGAATGTAGAATGGATGCCACACTTGTTTTGAAGCCTGTTTGAGATATTTTATTGGATCAAGCATCTTCCATCCACAAACATTTTGTAATCCACCATAGTGATACTGCTAGTGGTGAGAGAAAATGTTTGCCAATTCCTCTCTGCCGCTACAGGGCCTTCTTGGTAGTGGCGCCCGCCCTGTGGAACACCCTCCCATCAGATGTCAACTATCTAACTTTTAGAAGCCATCTGAAGGCAGCCCTGTTTAGGGAAGTTTTTAATGTTTGAAGTTTTTTAAAAAAATTTCCTGCTGGAAGCCGCCCAGAGTGGCTGGGGAGACCCGGCCAGATGTGTGAGGTATAAGTAATAAATTATTATCAAAAATTATTATTATTAGCCCCCAACACCACACTGTTCCAGAGGGTCTGCAATATGGGAGGATGTGTGTGGTCTTGACTGGGAGTTGGCAAAAGTGGCACCCTTTTCCAACCAACAGGAGTACCCTCTGAGCAGGGCTCACTAATTTGAATATCTTGTGTACGAGTCTCTCCATACGACCTGCTTATTCATCCCAATTTACTTCCACAGAGGTTAAGTCTTTATGTAGCATCTGGTCTTTATGTAGCATCTGTTCTGATTGGTTTGCAGGGCGGTTATACAATGAACACTTCTCCTACATTCATTTTGTATTTATTCCACTTCCCAGTGATTCAACCCACACTTTTTAGTTTGTTTCCCCATCACTTTCCAAACCACAAAAAAAATCTGATTCTTTTCTAAAGTGGATTTTTTTGTGCTAGGGCAACACAGCTGCCCAAATCTGAAGTTCCAGTATATGCTAGATTCCCTCTCACAAAATAGTGACAGTCTGAAGACAGCATTCTGAATGAAGCAAAATGTTGGAAAACACATTTCCTTATTTTGGCTTCAAAGATGGGCTTGTAAGTCACGTCAAAACGCAAAGTGCCCTGTTATGTGAGGACACCTTCCTTCTTCTGGTGCAATTGGTTTGTCAGCTTTCACAGATGCTGCACATAAATGAAAGTATTCTTAAAACATTCATCACTTTTTAAATTATTTAAAGAAGTATTTTCTTTTAGTGGAAGTTAATGCTGTATTTTTCATAGGGAATGGAGCCTCTAACGTTGCCACCAACTGATCCATCTGATCATAAAAAACACAAAATAAAATGCATTATAAAAGTCATATTGTCTAATCCTGTACTTGGAAACATTTCACTTGCTTGTTTGGTATCCTTTTATAAACCTTCAGGGAAGGATACTTCACAAATTTATTAGATCATAATCTCTGTTTTAAGATTTCCTTTAACCTTTCCTAAAGCTATGTGGCTGCAATTTAAATCTGTATCCTTTCCCATCTTTCTGACTTGCTTAAGTTACCTGTTCTGCTAAGATCCTTGTGCAAAACACCTTGTGCTTTTGGCATTCTGTTGCTGAGCTGATGTGACTTTATCCTGCCCTTGAGTTGATAATGTGCATGATGAACCTACCTTGTGGACTAGACTTCATGACTTCCTGCTTTTTGCAGCTTATCCAATGTGCAGGGAGTCATTGCTACAACTAGTGCAGACTTGCTGGCATACTACATAAAAGAAGTGTAGCCAGACAGGTAATTGGGGCTCTGGGGCTCCATGCTGATATTTTCAAATTAATATTGATAATCATTTGGTTGCCCAAGAGCATGGGCATATAAACAGTGGGTGAAAGACCCACTAATACAAAAAACACTGTTGACACAAACAAGTCTTGCACAAATGCAGTTCCATTGGTCTGAGACAGGACAGCAAGGTATGTATTAGTAGAAGGGAATAGCACGTCACAACACTGAATCCAGAACTTCTGGACTTTTGGCTTGCGCAGACATCCATAGGATGAGGCCTCAATACAGTTGTTCCCTCTTTATAATGCAAGACTTTTAGATACATGCGCAACAGTCTTGTTTGCCAGCCTCACTATGCAGAGGGATCAACAAGACTTGCAGTGGTTCCCAACCTTTTTTTGGCCATGCCCCACCTAAGCATCTCTAAAATCCTGACCCCCCCATGGCATATAATTCTTTTTATTCAAAAAGTGGGAACCTGGGTGGCCCTGTGGTCTAAACCACTGAGTCTCTTGGGCTTGCCGATCAGAAGAGAGGTGGTTTGAATCCCCGCGATGGGGTGAGTTCCCGTTGCTCTGTCCCAGCTCCTGCCAACCTAGCAGTTCAAAGCACACCAGTGCAAGTAGATAAATAGATACCGCTGTGGCAGGAAGGTAAAGGGCATTTCTGTGCTCTCTGGCATTCGTCATGGTGTTCCGTTGCGCCAGAAGCAGTTTAGTCATGCTGGCCACATGACCTGGAAAGCTGTCTATGGACAAACACGAGCTCCCTCAGCCTGAAAAGCGAGATGAGCGCCACAACCTCATAGTTGCCTTTGACTGGACTTAACCGTCCAGGGGTCCTTTGCCTTTTACCTATTCAAAAAGTGAACTCCTATTCACGTGGAGGAAGCCTAAAGGCCATTAACTGTTAATAACTCATTCACGAATTGCCCCCCCTTAAAAATCAAATTGCCCCCCTGTGGGGCATGTGCCCACGTTGGGAACCACAGCTCTAGAGAGTGCAGCAAGTCCGAGGCTGCTTTCCAACAGTGGAGCTGAAAAGCAGGAAGGATCACCCCTGCTCTTTCCCCACCCCCAAACATGGATGGAAATATATTTTCTCAACTTGCCAGGGGGCTGGAGATCAACCACCCAGCAGCTGCAGAGCCACCGAAAGCTGGTGTGCTTCCACTTCCTTCCACTGGCTTCATCTTAGAGGGAGATTGCAGAGAGACTTGGGTTTATCTTTGACCTCATGCTGCATTTGAAAGGTACAGCAGGAGGTTAGGAGCAAGACACCGTCAGGTGATTATGAACTTTTGGCTAGCCATCAAACCCACCCAGAATTCACTGACCCTTGTAAACAATGCTCTGATTATTAATTAAACAACTACACATATCCTGCTATTCTTCCAAAAATGGAGAATGGCTTACATATGGTTTCCCTGGGGAGCCAGATCCACTTACTGTTAACATTGGAATTGCATCATATGCCTTTTAGGTTGTTCTCTTAACTCATCATCTCAATCAAGTCCTTCATTCCGCCCCCCCCCCCCCCGCCTTAAATCTATCCAGTTCCTATAGCGTTTAATCACGTGCCTTCTGTTCCAAATGCTTTATCAATGTCTGTAGGATCCTCTGAATCTCCTCCCATCTCTCTCTTGAACTTTGGTGCCCCAAAGTGACCACAGCACCGTAAATGCATCCTCACCAGTGAATTACAGACAGAGTGCTCTGCCCATCTTAAAAATTAAGCCTCAACATAAATATAACTGAGCTCTTGGACTGGTTGAGTAATTTGAACTGAATCATGCATTCGCTAAATTATTCAGCATTACTATTTCCCAGCCTAGATTTTCAGAGAATCTGTCTTCAGTTATTGCTTTAATCTTAACAAGGTGATCTATTTTCCTCTCCATCCTCAAACTCTTCTGCCAGTCTTAACACCCTCTAAATGACTGTGACTGGACTGCTGGTGAACTGAGGGTGAGAGACTCGTCAGAAAACTTGACAGGAAGAATTAATTTAAATAGGGGGGGGGGGGGACTGGTCTGACTAGTCAACTAGCTGAACAAATGGTTGATTCACCAGTACATCTATCCCACATTTTATTTCTACTTACACAGTGCTCTAAACAAAAGAAATAATGTGTAGTATTACAAATTTGATTGTTAATAAATATTATTGTGAATGGCTTTGTCTGACTGATGGGAGACTAACAAAGAGCGTATTAACGTTCTGCTGTATGTTTGAAATGCAGCATGAGTTAAAGGACAAACCAACGTCTCTCTCTGATCTCCCTGCAGCCTGAAGCCAGTGAAGGGCAATGGAAGCACACCAGCTTTCTCCAGCTCTGCAGCTGCTGGGTGGTTGATCTTTAGCCTCCTGACAGGTTTAGAAAAACAGCTAGATGGTATTTAATGGGCTGAATTCTCTCTCTAGACCTTGGAATGTAACACCCATCTGTCTTCGGGGAGCAACAGAAATTCAGCTAGAAGGTCTTCAATTTAGAACACAAATGTCAGTTCAAACTCAAGCTGAAGGGACTGGTCATTCTGACTACAAGCTATATTTCATTAAAATCCATGAGAAATCCACATCTGTTTCAATGGATTTAGCTTGCTAAGAGGCCGCATGTCCAGCCATACGAAGAGGAGTGCTCTGTTTCTTAACATTCGGTGATGGCTAACCAATAGAAATGCTTTTTGAATAAATAGATTTAAGGTGTATAAGTGGCTGTAATTCTAGGCAGCGTTAGATTCATTTAAGACCTCTAAACAGTTAGCTGCAATTAATTCTGCTTTGGGTTGGGCTGGAAAACCATGCTTGCCATTTTCATATGCAGAAAATAGATAATAAACCCATCAATGTTACAGCATATTCAGCAGATCACTAGCAAACAGCCTTCACTCATTCATAACACAGAGATGCAAAGCCACCTCAGAGACTGGGTACAAATTAAAAGCATAATAAATAAGGATATAAGATGATGTTGATAAGGCTTCCAAAACAACCATTCAAAAGTACCTAAAGGCATGATAATACCATGAAAAATGAGACTCTGATGCTACAGAACAGAAAAGCGAATACCGTAATATGCTCATGGATGAGTAAGTTATTATTTGACAGAGGGAAAGTGGGAGACAGGAGGAGGGAAGAGGGTGAAGGAACAGAGGGAGATCCACTTATCTCATCATAACTAAATAGAGATTTACTGCTGCTATCACTGGATATTTTAAGCCCAGGCACATCAAATAAGGAACAGCCACAAGAGTTTAATCGTGTGGTATGCATTCTGTTTCCATAGCTGATTTTTTGCAAACCGCACACTGACATATTGTCTTGTTTTATCTGCATGCCCCCAAATTTGTTCTGGCAATCGCGGCATTGGGTCCATCTAGGGAACATATATTGATAATGGAAAATAAGCTTAGATTTGATGACACTCAATCCATAGTTTCTTGGGAATATATGCCTGTTCTGGTTGTTTTTAGAAACTGCATTATCTGCTTGGAATAGGTGGCTGACTCAGTCAAAGAGCACTGCATTGCACAGAATGAATTGTTTCTGAGAAGCTCTGTGGCTTAGGGTGCTAAAGAGAATTACTTGGCATAAATAGGGCTGGCAGTGCTTCAATTTAAAAAATGCTGGTTGGGCCTGGGAGTGGCATTCTGTGGGTCAAATCAGACATTATCCCAGGAAAAAGGAAAGGCTGCTGGGTTCAACCCACGTGGATGTGCAGACAAAAAAGCAGCAAATTTAAAAAGAAAATTAGAACAGAATTCTTTTTTTCTTCTTGCCGCCTGTCTAGGATCAAAGCAATGGACATACATCTAGATAGCCTACAGAAATAATATTCTCCCTCATGCTTTATTGGTGCTTGCATAATGAGAGACTAGCTTGGAATTCAGATGATGTCCTTGAGAACAACATAAAGAAATAATTGTACGGTGTAAAATTTACACTGTAAATTTACAGCATAATCAGCACTGTGGTGTTCAGAGTATGGGCAGGCAGCATATTCATGTCTCATCTACAGTCTACCCATGCTGCAGGTAACAGTGATTTTCTATTATTTTCCAGCTACACAAATGTACTGCGAAATCTGGAGGAAACCTGCTACTCCTCCAGTTCCACAACCAGATAGTATTTTTATTTTTATTTCCAACCTTGTAGTTCTCTAACATATGAAACTGCTCCAACCTAGGTTACACTTACACTTCACAGACCCTCCAAGTGTCCCTATTTTCCAGGGACTGTCCCGGATTTACAGAAGCTGTCCTGATTTCTGATTTGATCCCAGAATGTCTCTCTTTTCCTTAGGATGTTCCTGTCTTCATCAGAGAAATGTTGGAGGTTATAAAGTTATGTAACTATGCAACAGATATGGGGGATGCAGGGAAGTGAAGTCAACTTGGCCCCATAAAGTCAGCACCCCAGCCTCTGTGGAAAAGGTGCCTGGGGCCAGGGGAAGGGAATTCTTGCTGGGTTTTCTCATGCTTGCATAAATCTTGTCTATACTAACACTATGATGGTATTAGACAACATTTCCCTACCACCTTATTTCTCTCAGGGTTGCTTGTGACCCTGTTGACTTCATTGACTACTGTCTGTTTTCCGTGTCCACAACATGGGGAAGTTCACAGTTCTTAAGTATGCAATGTTATAAATATTTTCATATAAAACAACCAGGCCAGCCCACCCAACCCCCAGGAAAATAATGATATTATGTGCATATTAGTCACAAAAACTGAGTGATGGCATTAGTCTTGCTGTCATCGAATGCTGGTGATAAAATCATCAGAACTGATGTGCTAGTAGACTGTTTCTTTTACTGAAGAAATCTTGTATTGATGCAAACATCACATGATTTGTTTAAACTCGTGCAAATGAAGACCTTTAAAAAGGAGGAAAACCAAAAAGGACACTTCCATTTTAAAATGGTCCAGTTGCCAACCTTATATAAATACATTATAGAATTTTGAGCAAAAGCTCAAACACTTCATTCCTTCAGTGTGTTGTGAACCAATGTAAAATGGGGCTCAAACCCCTGACCTTTTGACACAGAGCCAGATGCGCATTGGTAGAGATTGTCTGCGTCTAAATTATTGAAAGGATTACAGGAAGTAAATGTGCTGTCCTTATTAGGCTTTGACAGCTCCAGACATCTCAGTGCATTGCAGAGGCCTAATAGCACAAAAGAAAATTGCATTTAGCGGCGGAAACCATATTCATTGTTCTAACAATTTGTTAATGGTTCACTTGATTTGTTGTTTGTCTTTTTGCTTCCTAGACATAGTGAAATAGTCACAGCAGGCAAACCTTTAGAGCATATTCAACCTAACATTTTTTATTATAAACAACAGGGACGCACAAATACTTGTAATAGCTGGCTCCTTTCAGTTATGTTCTTGAGTAGCTGTGTATGTTTTTTTGGATAATGTGTTTAAAATGCCAATTTTCTTCAGCTAATTGCAGTAGAAGAATTATTTGACATTGGGAAATCAGGTGAGAAGCAGGCAGCCCACTGTGAAAACACTAACTCCCCAAATATGTGTGAACCCGTAGACAGTATTCTGAATAGAGTATCTATTTTTTAAACCACCAACAACCTTAGGCCAACTGAGGCCCATGAGAATCAGTATATTTGATCTTTCCATACTTTTGGTATGGTGCAAAATCTTGAAAAGTGAAATTCTTGTCATCTCAAAAAGTGACAATCCAGAAGACTTGCCTGAGCAGTTTCCCGAATGGGCTCTGTCTTACCACCTTTTTAGAGTTATTTGAGATCATCAATAAGCATATAGGTAGGGGAAAACTGCAGCTGCTGGAAAACTTGTTTTCATGGGACACCTCTACCCACAACCATTTTAGGTTTCATCTTAATGATTTCCCAAACGGAACTCAAAATTAAAAACCTCTGTGTGTATTGCAACGGGGCGGGGGGCTGCTTGGTTGTCGTTTAACACAACCACAGTAGCTGTGCAAATACTGGCTGTTACACCATAATTTTAAACGGTGGTTAGGAGGAGTGTGATCCTGAATCTACCCTGAATTTTGAAATTGTCACGCTGAGCTTCTCTTGATTGCAAAATAGCTATGTCTCAATAAAAGCAGATTAATGACTGCAGCCTCAAAGTGTGGACCTTAAATGTATTTGAACTGCACTCAGTTGGCTGTTGATTTGGCCTCCCTTCTTATTTGGGGGGGGATTATTGTTCACATCTGGAAAGTGCTCTTTCCACCACTTTGAGCGCTGTGTGTCATGTTGCTCTGGGGTGGGCACTGACAAGGCATGTCACCACCAGAACTGCTGCAGAGCTGGGAGCGTATTGGAGCCAGTCAACCAGCTAGCCTGCCATTGCTCGTAATGTAGGCTATACCCCCTGCGAGGCAGAGAGTAGTATACTTGCAGCTGAGCAGCTGCTCCAGTGACATCACCCAGAGCGACTCTGACAACCAGCAGAGCAAAAGCAATCAGCCCACCCAGCACTGCCCAGAATTGGCAAATAAATGCTGGAAAGAAACGATGCCCCATAGGCCATGCTAAAGATGTCCCCTGTGGAAGATGTTTACTCTAAGCAATTACAATTGCACAGCTGCTATGTGTCATCCAGGACTGGAATGCTTCCTTAGTTTTCTCCTGTGGGGGGCAGGAAGCCTCTCGCCTTCTGTTCAGCCCCTCCCCTTACCAAAGCTCATCTCTTCCTGATGCTACCAAACCTTTGTTTTGAGGCCTATGTCTTTCTTACTCTTACTTTTCTCATTGTAAGGTTCAGTTGCAGGAAGAAAATTGCAGTGGCTTTTCAAAACACTTAAGCTTTCACTGAATGAATATGATGAACCTTTGTACATGTGTCTCGTCTCCGACTGCTGCTTTGCACCTTTCTGCCATCACACTGCACCTAAGTCATCTTCAAACCCCAGGTTTTACACAAGGCCTTCCTTGACCATACTTCAACATCCCCCTTATTATGCGTTTATTCAGCACTTTCCACCCTCTTCCTTTCCATTTCATCTTGACACTTCTGAGTTAGTGAAGTTTTTGTCCTATGAATTGGATGTGTGTGAACAAATGCTGGGTCACTTCACCCTGACACATCATATTTTTGGCTCATACCGCTATGGTTTTAGTACCTGAAATTATATTAGGCACTTAAAACAAAAACAAAACAAAAAAACCTGACTTGCTTGGAAATTAAGGAGATGCGTCTGATAAATCTCAAATCATAAAAGCTTTTAGCTGCTTTTTAAAAGGGCAGAATGCTGGAAAAGTAATATGAGGGAGAATTGTCCTCCATACAATGTTCTTCTGGACAATGCTGCAGGGAAAACATAACTTGCATGCTAGCACAACTGCAGGTTTGTTTGAGGCAGGACAACATTGCTGTTTCTTTGGAATGTGGTATCCAGGATCATAGAATTGTAGAGTTGGAATGGACCCCAAGGGTCACCTAGTCGGTCTTGGCCTCGGCCCAGTATACCTGAAGGAGCGTCTCCACCCCCATTCTTCAGCCTGGACACTGAGGTCCAGTGCCGAGGGCCTTCTGGTGATTCCCTCATTGCAAGAAGTGAGGTTACAGGGAACCAGGCAGAGGGCCTTCTCTGTAGTGGCACCCACCCTGTTGAACGCCCTCCCATCAGATGTCAAGGAAATAAGTATCTGACTTTTAGAAGACATCTGAAGGCAGCCCTGTTTAGGGAAGTTTTTAATGTTTGATGTTTTACTGTGTTTTCAATATCCTGTTGGAAGCTGCCCAGTGTCTCTGGGGAGGCCCATCCAGATGGTCGGGGTATAAGTAATAAGTTGTTGTTGTTGTTGTTGTTGTTGTTAGTCCAACCCCTTGCAACACAGGAACCTCAATTGGATCACACATGACAGATGGCCATCCAACCTCTGCTTAAAAACCTCATAGTAAGGAGAGTCTGAGAATTAAATTTCAAATTATTTTATTTCCTGTAAGATGAACATAGTTTATAGCAGATGACTTGGCCAGAATGCAAAAACCAGGAATGTTCTTTGTGCTCCTGAGGGGGGGAAACAGCTTTGCTTTAAATCATTATGTAGTTCTGCAGCTTGCAGGATTTCTTTGGTGTGATCCATGATGCAAGAAGCAAAAACTATGAAGAGAGAGAAGGCCATGGACAACAGTGCTAACACCCAGAACCTGAATCCTGGGAAAGACCTAGAACAAGAATCTTGCAATAGTGTGGCAAGTTTCCCAGAAGAGTGGCGAGGCTCCAGGATAAATGTCCCAGTATGAAAAACCAGGAGCACAGGCAACGTTCCAAGTTGTAATACGCAAGCCAAAGACTCTAGAAGTACAGAGCAAGTGTCTTCTAGGACTTAAGATCAGTATGAATTAAGGCCTAAACTAAGATCCAAGAGTAGTTGGCAGGTCCCCAGGAGCAAAGAAAAGGCAATGAGAGCAGACAGAGCTGTTGAGTCATCAGTTATTTAGGGTAGAGCTGAGAAAGGAAGAAATTCCAATTGGAAAGCATTCAAAAGTGACTCTCCTGCCTTTAGATTTAAACATTTCTGCCTTGCCCTTTGAGTGCAAAAACACCATTCAGGGCAGGTTACAATATATATTGCATTTCTATAAAACAATAGCAGAAAGACACAAGGTCAACAGTTGAAAAACCATACAAGCATTGTCTGCTTCATGAAGTAAAAGCCTCCTAGAATAAACAGGTCTTCTGTAATTGTTAGTGAAGGGGCCACCCGCACTTCAAAAGGCAAGGTGTTCCATAATCTGGGTGCAACCACAGAAAAGGCCCTCTCTCTTGTCCCATCCAGCTGTGCTTCTGCCTTAGGCAAGACAGAGAAGGGCCCCTCCCTCTGATTTAAGGGAATAATCAGAATTATACAGAAGGCAGTAACCCCTAAAGTATCCTCAGCCATTTAGGACATTAAAGAAAATCACCAACATTTTGAATTGTGGCTGGAAGCAAATTGGTAAGAACTGCAGCTGTTTCAGGACTGGTGTAAAGTGAACCCATGAGTGAGCACCCACCAGCATCTGCAGTTGTATTTTGGAACATCTGATGCTTGTGAAATAGCCCTAGATAGAGCATGTTGCAGCTATCTAACCTGGATATAACTATTGTTGTTTAGTCGTTTAGTCGTGTCCGACTCTGCCACTGCCTCCCGCAGTTTGGTCAAACTCATGTTGGTAGCTTCAAGAACACTATCCAACCATCTCGTCCTCTGTCGTCCCCTTCTCCTTGTGCCCTCCATCTTTCCCAACACCAGGGTCTTTTCCAGGGAGTCTTCTCTTCTCACAAGGTGGCCTAAGTATTGGAGCCTCAGCTTCACGATCTGTCCTTCCAGATTGGTTGGATGGATAGGTTTGATCTTCTTGCAGTCCATGGGACTCTCAAGAGTCTCCTCCATCACCATAATTCAAAAGCATCAATTCTTTGGTGATCAGCCTTCTTTATGGTCCAGCTCTCACTTCCATACATCACTACTGGGAAAACCATAGCTTTAACTATTCAGACTTTGTTGGCAAGGTGATGTCTCTGCTTTTTAAGATGTTGTCTAGATTTGCCATCGCCTTTCTCCCAAGGAGCAGGCGTCTTTTAATTTCGTGGCTGCTGTCTCCATCTGCAGTGATCATGGAGCCCAAGAAAGTAAAATCTCTCACTGCCTCCATTTCTTCCCCTTCTCTTTGCCAGGAGGTGATGGGACCAGTGGCCATGATCTTCGTTTTTTGATGTTGAGATATAAATATGACATGTGTTATTGTTGTCAGGTAGCATTTGTGGTCCCATGTGCAGCATGCTCTCAGGGATGGGAAGGGTGAGGCAGTGAATAGATGAAACAAATTGACACAGCAACATCCTGGAATTGGAAATTGGCCATAACTTTATTGATTACAGATGTAGATGTACAGGCATTGAGCATGTATCCTGCACCAGCCTCCTCCTGAATGGCTGAAGTTTTGAACAAGGTCATGCCTGAGTTACAGACCACCTCAAGATGCAGGTCAAGTAAGCTTCCCCCACCCCGGCCACCACTGGAAGGTCTATGGCCCATCCTCTCTCTATGGCTTTAGGACAGAAACTTCCACAAAGATCGCTTTACCGGGGTACCCTGAGATATTGCGCCTGCACAAGGGCAGGAGTGATGCAACAACTCACCTCACCCCCCAGAAGCTCGACTAAGAATTCAAGCCAATGCCTTATCCACTGAAAGTCGTGATGATTGCTATTAGGAAGACAAACCCCCAGATGGGCCCAATTTGTTTGCAGGCAAATTCCTTTCCAGCCCTGAATATGGTGACCAATTAGATCAAAAGCAATGTCCTCCTAAAGTGGTGCCTAAGGACCAGTATAATGGGTAGGTGGGTTGGTCTTCCACTGACTGCACTGCCAGGTCCAAGCACAACTGGCATAAATATTCCAGTGGTGGACCAGAGTGAAGACTTGCTTACTCTGTTCCACCTCCCAGGCTCTGCCCTCCTCTGTGACCCCTATTGGCCAGTTTGAATTTAAAAGTTGGTGGTCAATCCCATCAATTCCTGCGGCCCATCAAGGCCGAAACCTATGACCAGCTGTAAAGGAGTGGGGTCCACTCCAAGGAGCCCTGTTACACCACAACTGTCACCCCCCCCCCTGATTCTGAGTAAGCAAGCTTTACAGATAGACAGGCACATTCCCACCTGCTTTTCCGGCCTCCCTTGCCAAAAGTCCAGATGTTTAAAAATAAATATTGTATTTTTCTGTGTATAAGAAGCCCCCATGCATAAGTCTTTTTTGGTACTCCAAATAGTGAAAATAGGGGAAGATTGCCCAGAGTTGTTGAGCTTTTTTGGGGAGGGGGTTTGCCAAAAATCGCTCACCTGCAAGAATGCAACAGCCAATCGCATGCACATCAGTGAAGCCACCAATCGTCTGCTTGCTAAAAGCAAGCACCAATCGCCCTCCCAATTGCCGCAGCAGCCAATAACCAGGGGTCCTTGCAGCACCCACCAATCACCCACAAAAACACCGCAGACAATATCCTGCTCGCAGCAGCCACCAATCGCCCGTCCCACCTCTCCACTATCCATGTATAAGACGACCCCGAGTATTTTAGCATAGTATTTTAATAAAATAACCTAGTCTTATACACTGAAAAATGTGGTAAATGTCCCAACAAGCACAGGTTTTGCCTCTTGCAAATTATCCAGCAAGCACTGATTGATTTGGCTCTTTTGTACTCAATTGTATTTTGCTTGGAAGTTGAACAGCAGCTTTTTGCAAGTCTGGAGAGCAGCCTCTAGGCCTGCAGAGCTCTGGCTCCTGCTGGTCCTGAGATCACTACTGTCGGCAGTGCATGAAGCAGCACATTGTGGAGGGACCAGTTCCGTACAGTACAAAGCGAGCTTGAATTGTTGGATGTACTTCAGTATGGCCCTGGGAAAGATTCTGGACAAGCCACACTATCACACTGTCTTTTAAAAAAATGTCTTATTTAGATGCTTTCAAAGATCCAGCTTTGGTATTCTGTCTCTCCATGATACTTGAAGCCAAGGATGACAAATCTCTGCAAGCAGAGCCAAGGAATGGAATATAAATGCCCAGGAAAAGAAAAAATGGTTCTATGGCAACACTTGATAGTGATCTAGCCCTTTGTTTTCAATTACATTGTGCTTCTCAGATAAAAGAATATGTTTGTGTGATTGGAGAGGGGGAGAAAAGGGATTTTTTTTATGTGATGAGAAATAACAGCATAGTTATGTGGCCGGGATTCAAGAGAGTGTTTTCAAATAGCACAAATGGCATCATACAAAATATTTCTTGCGGGACCATGTACGGTCCCCCTCAAGGAACCATATGGAAAGGATAAATATACAAATCCAGCAGTTTCCACCTTGCAAAGTTTGCAGCGCACAGAGGTACAAAGACAAGTGTTATATGTAGAGATAAATAAGGCCTTTGACAATCTCTCACGTGACTTGATCTGAAACTGTTTAAGGGGATGTGGAAGTAATTTTACACTGTTGATGAAAGCACAGTAGACTGGGATCTCGAATGCAAAGGGGGGCATGTAAATCATGACCGTAGTCAGGATTTATGTTAGGGGGGTAGAACCTCAGTTAGTTAAGTATTTTATTGATTTAGGGAGGCAACTGCCTCCCAGCTACACCCATGATGTAAATGATTCAGCACCTGCCTCAAATGAGCTGCATAATAAGTGAAATCCAACCAGCTTCTATTGTAGCCGCAGTGTGATTTAATATAGTCATGTGATTCGGAATAGGAAGCACTATTCTAAAACTTGCAGAATACTTTAGAGGACATGAAAATCCATCAGAATTATCTCAAAAGAATGGAAAGCCAAGCAAAAAATAAATAGGCTGATATTTAATAAGGGTAAGTGCAAGGTCCTTCTGCAAGAATAATCAAAGGCACAGATAGTATTTGACATATCTATTTCTATCTACTTGATCGTGCAGAAAAGGATCTAGAAAATAGTGACATGACCCAGAGTACATTAATAGGGAAATCAAGAGTAAGACATAGGGTGTATTCCTCCCAACTAGCATTTGTGCAGCCTTTGCAGAAGTACTGTGAGTTCTGGTAGCACATGTCAAGAAAGGCACTGAGAACTGGAATTAATCCAAAGATCCAGCAGAATAATCGTAGGTCTAGAGAAAATGATGTGAGGAAAGACTATAGGATTTGCATTTGTTTAGCCTGGGAGAGAAAATACGAAGAAATGATCGTTGGTGATGATGCTGAAGCATTGCATTACGAAGGATCACCATTCATTGCTCACAATGTCAGCTCTGGACAAGCCAATTAACAAATAAGATCAAACCATAATCCAAAAGATTTAAGTGCAACGCTAGAAAGAAGTTGCCAAAAAGAGTTCTGGGACTTGGAAACAATTTGCTGAGAGGAGTGGTGATGGAAATCTTTTTGAGGACATTATAGAAGCAATTGATGGTTCCTTAAGATGACTACAGTATCTGAGGGATGTAGATTGAACCATCCATTGAAGGAATGGTTCATTTAGGTATTATTCATAAAAAGGTAAAGGTACCCCTGCCCGTACGGGCCAGTCTTGCCAGACTCTAGGGTTGTGCGCTCATCTCACTCTATAGACCGGGAGCCAGCGCTGTCCGCAGACACTTCCGGGTCATGTGGCCAGCGTGACAAGCTGCATCTGGCGAGCCAGCGCAGCACACGGAACGCCGTTTACCTTCCCGCTATAAAGCGGTACCTATTTATCTACTTGCACCCGGGGGTGCTTTCGAACTGCTAGGTTGGCAGGCGCTGGGACCGAACGACAGGAGCGCACCCTGCCACAGGGATTCGAACCGCCGACCATGCGATCGGCAAGTCCTAGGCACTGATGTTTTACCCACAGCGCCACCCGCGTCCCTATTCCCCTGAAAATAAATCTTTTTTTTTTTTCAGAGGGCATTTGGAGGAAGAGAGACCTGATTGCTGTTACTATAAGTAACTGTAATTTAGTGATTTGTTGCTGTGTGGTTTAATGGATTGTGTGTGTGTATGTGTTTAAATTGATTTTATGTATTCCTAGTTACTTGTCTATATTGTAAATTGCAGAGTGGCTTGTGTAAAGGGTGGTATGGAAAAGATCTAAATAAATATTGGGTTAGTTGGATTCCTGGTTTTAGCAGGAGGTAAGATCTGTGCTAAATCTGTTTGCCTTGCTAAATTTTGTTCTATCAGTGTATTGCCCCCTTATGCATTGCACCGCTCCATTTCTAGAATAGTCACACATCACACAAGCTTGGCTTAATGTGAGCATGCAATGTGTTTGAACATTATACTGAAAAGTTCTCACTCTGCTCCTTTCCCAAGCCTCCTGTTGCTGCCACACCAACAGAAAATAAGTCTGGCTTGTTGCAATAGCCAAACCCAGGCACTTGGTTTATTTCCTCTAAACAAATTATGAGGAGTCAGCCAAGAACAGGCATTGGTTACTGCTCCTAGTTGTTTGGAGAGAAACAAACCACAGGTCCAGGTTTGGATGTCACAACAAGCCAGACTCTGGCTTGTTTCCTGGTGGCACAGCAGGAGTGGGGGAGGATCAGAGTGAGACTTTCAAAGCAGCATGCACTAACATGCTGCACATTCACATTAAACCAGAGTTTGTTCTTAACTATGGTTTATTGTGACGTGCAAACCAGGTCTGTATAAAAGGTCAGCAAATCAGATGTGCACAATATCTGCAAATGAAGAGAAGCATTTTTCTATTGACGTTTGGTCATACCACTATATTGATGGTAAAGGTAAAGGTAAAGGGACCCCTGACCGTTAGGTCTAGTCACGGATGACTCTTGGGTTGTGGTGCTCATCTCGCTTTACTGGCCAAGGGAGCCAGCATACAGCTTCCAGGTCATGTGGCCAGCATGACCAAGCCACTTCTGGCGAACCAGAGCAGCACACAGAAACGCTGTTTACCTTCCTGCCGGAGTGGTACCTATTTATCAAAAAATACATGTGCAATAGCAGGCCTTTGCCATGAATTAGTTCAATAAGATATGAGTGGGTTCTCATTAGGCATGATGAGGTATGTTTTTGGCAGCAGATTTTGGAGTACTATTGAAGGACAACAAATTGCAGGTATAGTCTTTAAATGCAATCCTGTGTGGATTTACATGGAAGTAACTTGTTACATGGAAGTAATTTGGTCATTATTTTGACCAAACTGTGGGAGGCAGTGGAAGACAGGAGTGCCTGGCGTGCTCTGGTCCATGGGGTCATGAAGAGTCAGACATGACTAAATGACTAAACAACAACAACAACAACTTCATTATGTTCAATAGGTGTACATAGGACTGGAACATGTGTTGTTGTTATAGTTTTACTGTCATGAGACCACTGGAATTTTCCTCCTCAGTTTTGTGCCATGTCACCATTGGCCTCCAGTGTATAAACATTAACTTCAGAAGAGCCTTGTGATGTTTTTA
Organism: Podarcis muralis; assembly: GCF_964188315.1. Classification (NCBI taxonomy): domain Eukaryota; kingdom Metazoa; phylum Chordata; class Lepidosauria; order Squamata; family Lacertidae; genus Podarcis; species Podarcis muralis. Next base: position 71,943,139 of record NC_135655.1, read on the forward strand.
ATAGTAATTCCTGAAGTGTAGGTGGGTTCCCACGAGGCAAGACACAGTGATAACAGCAGGAGCATTTATTGAACTAACAGAACTGGACAACAGGGGCAAAGCAACTGCTTATATACATTTCTGAAGGCCTGGGCCAATCCCACTCCCAACGTGATTGGCTGTCTAAACTTCCAAGCTGTGAATCATTAATCAGAGTTTAAGGGCCAATGGCAGAAGCCCAAATCCTGAAATGTTCTGTGATTGGATATCATGTATTGAATCAGAACACAGGAGCTCAGAATCCTTAGTCCAGACTTGAGCTCAGGCAAACACAGACATACATAACAATTCCCATTTTACAGTTGGGAGCAGAAGCTGATAGACTGTGGCCACCCAGTCAGCTTCATGCGATTTGAACCTGAGTCTCCATGCCCATATTCACTGTATGGCCATGACGAGGATTAGGCTTGGTGTGTATCCAGGGTAAATAAACAATTCTTTACTTCACACGTTTGCCATGAAATTAATTCATAGTAGTTTAGAGAGGACATGAGTGGTGAGAAATCTTATAAGATTTCTCAAAGATAATCTTTAAGTGGCACAATGTGAGATGCATGCCATCTTAGGAAAACTGCCAAAGTTACATCAACAAACCCTGAGGTTACAGCAGAAGAATTGTATTATTTTTGAAAGTTAGGTATACCTAAACACCCTCTTCTCTATGACGCCGGCATGGAATCGCAATCTGCCTAGGTCCTGTTCATTTCCTAAAGCCAAATTGAGCAGCACATTAAGTACACTTGAGACCACAGCACACTTTGAGGGTCATTATTTATCACTGTTCATCAAAGAGGAAGCGATTAATTTTTTATGACAAACAAGTCAATAAACCAAGAGCCCTTTTTCAACATGTAGCAGCTTTATGAACTGCTGGGGCAAAAATGAGGTGATGTGCTGGGCAGCCAGGAACCACTTCTTTATCTTCAAGGAAAATACCCACATTCATGTGGTGGTATTTGGAAGTGCAATACCTTCTGATTTAGCAGAAAAGCAGAAGTTTAATAGAGAATAGCCCAATTACACCATGTTTATTAGAAGTTTGTACATTGCCCCCTACAAATATTATAGTAACTAAACAGAATTATATTTCTTGCTTTTTATTGCCCATCCTTCTATGTCAGTAAAGTGATGTCTAATAAGTAAAGTGATGTCTAATAAGAAGCTAACTTGGACAGTTTAGTAAAGCTTTGCTATCTAAGTAACTGATTCCACAGCAAAACCCACAGTGTAGATGAATAGCTTTCCGTAAACAATTTAGCCATTGGATGCTTCCTTCCTTGCAAAAATTAAGTACTCTATGGGTTGATCCTGTGTTTGTTTTTAGAAACCAGTGTAGACACATTTATCTTGACCCCAGAGATTAAGATATATACTAAGCAATGGTTTTCTTTTTAAGTAAATCTGTTTTATTAAGTTATACAGCAGGAAAAAAGAAAGCCAGAAAGAAATCAATGAAGTTCAACAGAACAAATAAGAGATCTCAAATATTGGTTTGATATTGGTTTGAAAGATGCCTTGCTCTTTTTATGTTTCATCTGTGTTTTTTCTTAGCATGTGAATCCTCAGCACATTTGGCTACTGAAGCTAATGTACAGAAGGGAGGTCTTAACAGGAGGACTAATACGGTTGCCTTCAGTTGCACAAACACAGCTTAATTTGGATCTCTGTGGTGAGAGGGCAGCTCTGTGACTCCAGCGCATCACAACAGGGTGATCTTTGGCCCCTCACTGTCTTCTGCTACCACCCTGCCTCACAGCAGAGTAGTGAGGATAAAATGGGAGGTGTGGGAGAACCACACACACTGCCTTGAGCAAACTGGAGGAAATGTGAGCTACAAATATAAAAAAGGGGAAATGATTCTAAACCCAACTGAATTAGTTTCTACATGTGGTGTTGGCCACCAGCTTACAAAGGTTTAAAAGGGGATTAGACAAATTCATGGAGGATAAAGCCATCAATGGCTATTTACTACCTCCAGGAACAAAAGTACCATGCCTCTGAATAGCAGTCAGTAGGAGACAATGACAGGAAAGAGTTATTGCACTGGGCTTCCCAGAGGCACTGTGGGAAATAGGAGTAGATGGGCCTTTGGTTTGATCCAGCAGAGCTCTTTTTACATTATTATGTCTTGCTGTTTCCACTCACAGGGCCTTTATGCATACCTTCCTTATATCTTTCCAGGGGATCTCCTTGCTGCTGATACATGATGCCAATGTATTTGTTCATTCATGTTCTTTGTTTTACCACATTGTTGAGTAATAATCCTTGGGAAGTCTTACTCTGGTGTTTTTTGAGATAGGATTTTGCAATTATTCTTTCTTAAAATTATACTTAGCCTTTTTTATTTTACAAAGCTTGGAAAAAAACATGTATATGGTTACAGCAGCAAAAAACAATATTTCAGAAATATGGTTTATATTTGTTTCCAGTGTAATTCAATTTAATCCTATAGAGTGAAAAGTCCGCTGCTGATCCTATTTACTGGACTTAAAACTGATTATGCCATGCTTAGCATAAAACCACACAAACACATGGATTTATGAAGTTCTTCTTGACTTTTCTATAAGCTTAGATTCATCCTAATGAAATAACAAGCACTCCCTGACCTTATGAGTCATTGTAAATACTCTTGAATCAATCATAAGTCCATACCCCAGAAGCAAAATCACTGAGTCAGTTTGTTGCTCACACAAGCCGCAATGCAAAATCTTGGTTGCAAGAGGATTAGCGGTTTTGATGATAGCATGAGTCTTTATAAGAAAGCAGGTTTGATGTCTAAATAGTATGGATTAAAAATGGCAATCGCTGAATTGACTCCTATCTCATCCTTGTCAATGATATGCAGATTATGCAAGTTTCATAGAAAACAAAGGTGCACTTTAGCTTCCTGCTATCGTTTGTGTTTAGTCTTGGGTGTCACTGATGAAGTTGCCCAACTCTATATAATTACAAAAATTGTGTTTCTGGAGCAGTTTTCCATTTGGACGACTAGCCCTGCATTTTGTCCACAGGTGCAAAGAGACACAAGTTATGTGCCTTGAAACCCAACTGGAAAAAGACAAGAAGCTCCAACCTTTTTTCTTCTTCTCCTGCTTTCAGTGATAAATCATTGGTTATCGTTCTTGGAAACAAGTTCCCAGTGTGAGCACAGAATTGTATCTGCTAACTGCTTATTATAGCCTCCACAGTATCTAAGTATATCTTGATAGGAAAATAAAAGCCAGAATAATAGAAGGAATTTGGTTTTTCAGATTCTTGTCAATAGATTAAACAAATGATTACATGATTACCCAGTTGTGGCATAACAGCAATATTATGTGTGTAGGGGGCATCTTAACATATTTGGCAGAATATTTTTAAATAATATTTTCCATTTGAGGTTATTTGCCACTGAAGAGTTTCACTGTATAGTTCAAACTGGAGGAGGAGATTTGGGGACTAATTTAATGCGTACTTCAAAATCAAAATCTGTTACTTTTATGTATCGTAGTTGCTCAGGTTTGAAGGCATATGCCATCTCCAACACAGGGGCTATGAAAAGTTTGGATTTCCAAGGATCTGGTGGTATTTTATCTTCTTCTTCTTTGGCAATCACTTGTAGCCAAGTAAGATTGTCTTCCATGAAAACAGTCTTAACAGTGAGTTCGTAAGTGACTGTGGAGGCCAATTCTGGATCCACGCGTCCTTCCACAGTGGGGACATAGGTTTCTGGGCAGGAGCTGATCATGGTGAGGGTTTGCCAAACGTGCCTTCCTCTTAGCATGTTTCTCCCTTTTGTCCTGAGATTGAGTGTCTTCAAAGTCCACAACACCTTTGGTAAAGGCTGTTCTCCAACTGGAGCGCTCATAGGCCAGCGTTTCCCAGTTGTTGGTGTTTATACTACATTTTTCAGATTTGCCTTGATAGAGTCTTTAAACCTCTTTTGTTGACCACCAGCATTACGCTTTCCATTTTTAAGTTAAAAATAGAGTAGTTGCTTTGGAAGACAATAATCAGACATCTGAACAACATGACCAGTCCAACGAAGTTGATGTTGAAGAATCATTGCTTCAACACTGTTGATCTTTGCTTCTTCCAGTACACGGGCATTAGTTTCCCTGTCTTCCCAAGACAAGTGATGTGTAATATTTTGGGGGGGCACCGTTGATGGAATATTTCGAGGGGTTGGAGATGGCGTTTATAAGTGGTCCATGTTTCACAAGCATACAGTAAGGTTGGCAGTACAGTAGCTTTGTAAACAAGCATTTTGGTTTCCCTGCTAAAGTCCCAGTTCTCAAACACTTTGCCCTTCAGTCTGGAGAAAGGTGCACTCGCAGAGCTCAGGTACTTTCCAACGTTACACCATTGAGTTGGATTTGTGGTGCTGCAGAAGGGTTGGATAGATAGATAGATAGATAGATAGAGAGAGAGAGAGATAGATAGATGATAGATAGATAGATAGATAGATAGATAGATAGATAGATAATACTTTATTCGGCTATAAGCCCACAAGGAGGGTTGGTTTGTTCTTGTTGGTGCAGTACTTTGGTTTTTTGGATGTCGAATGATAGGCCAAGCTTTGCAATGAATTCCGAAGACATTTACAGAGCAGACAGTTCAACATGGTTTCTATGTAAACACTTGTGAATGTAGAGCTTTCTTTTGAATTGTTACGTGCACCCCAATCTTTGAGCAGTGAGAGATTTCAGGAGTGCCAGCCCATGTATTGGGTTTGGTTTCCTAGAAACCAAGGCCTCTGGAGATGGTGGTGTCTCTGTGATAAATTATTTTATTTATAGGCTGAGCATATGCAGCATTAATGTTGCAACAGGTCTTCTTCCCCTTTTAGATATCTAAGGGGTTCCTGAAGCCATAGCTCTGGGTTCAGTATAGAGCAAGTCAAGCTTCTGTGTCTCCCCAGCTGCAGAGGAGATTGGCCCATGTCTACTGCTCTCTTACACTCAGGGATGACATCATTGGTGGGGTAAGGCCTTCCTGAAGCATCTCAAGCTGGTAGTTTCTGTACTCTTTAGTCATGCAAAGAAACCAGACTTGGTTAAAGTCTTTAACTTAACAAGCCCCATTCCGTGCCCAATGAGCACAGGACGCCTTTGCCTGGAGGTGCTGTGGTTCATAGATTGCAGCAAAATACTGGGCAAGGTTTTGCTCAGTATCCTCTCTGTATGATGGGCTCATGGGAAAAAGCTGTCCCATGAGCCCTTGTCTTTATAAGGCTGTTTCCCCTGGAGCTCACAGCCATTTTGCTCTGAGAGCTTCCTGCCCGCCCACCCTCGGGTTAGAGCCTTCACTGATCAATTTTGGGTCACTGGTTGACAGGGCTGGAAATGATTTTTTTCTTTCTACCTGATTGGCACTTGATTGGGGGGTTTTCACCTTTCCCTCAGTGAAATTAGGGCTTTCCTCTATTAGGCAGAAGAACATTGTTTGAATGAGGGTGGAAATGGCATTGGTCAGGATCAACATTGTATGGGGGGGGGCGCCATAAGCGGCCTGAGGGGAGGATTGGCCACGGCAAAAGCAGGTGTGGGTTTCGGTATCTGCCTGTTGGAATCTCACCACCCCAGTCTTAACACTGTTGATGCAGAGAAGCCAGTTGTGGCCCAGTCTTGATCAGAAGAAAGCCACATTCAGTTTGAGACTAATTCTGAAGTGTACGTTGTATTGTAGTCATAGAAGCATAGAGCAGCATTCACTATGATTTGTTCTCCCAGGGCATTTTGCCTGGATTGATCTAGCCTTTTTCATACCTTCATATTTGAGTATTAAAGAATTGCCTAGGTGTTTGGACAGAACAAAGCGTGGTGGTCAATTTCCTGTTCAAGTTCACAAACAAAGGATTCTCCTCCCTCGCCTACACTCCATGCTGATAGAGAGCAGAAGGCCCTGATGGAACCAAAGGAGACTGATGAAGTAGCATAAAAAATGGAATCCTTTTAAGTTGCTGCATCCTGAACTTTCTCTCTCTCTCTCTTGTCTAAAGGAGTCCGAAGGCTTTCTAATTTTAGACAAAGGTAGGCCTATCTATAGTTTTCCTTAATGGGTCCCTGAATACTTTTATTACTAAAATACATCAGTCTTTAAGATGTAAGACCCTGACCTGTGAGGTTCACTGTGCCAGTGATTTTGTGGGAGACCAGAAAACTATTCTGCTATCACACATCAGAGTGTGTGGGATTGAAAAGGGCCCAAAAAATAAAATCTAGAAAACCTAGGACTGTACAATGGTGGAAAATCACTATATGTAACAAGGATTCCACTTGTCTAATCAGAAAGGAGGGATCTGGTAGTGGCAGAGACACCCTGGGCCAACCTCCAGATTGATTACCTTTGAGGATCTAGCAACACCTAAATACCAGTCACTCACAAAGTGCAGCTTGTGTGATCTCCAAGGTCTCCTTGCCCACTAACACTTCACTCCACATATTTACATGAACAAACCTAATTCAAAGCTCCTGGACTTAATATGTGGATCTGAACATATTCATCTTTTGGATTTAGCACTTTTTGTGGTATAATCCTCAGCACAAAATATCCCAAATGTTTATTTAGGGTGAAGTTTGTTTGAGTGTGTACATTGAGATAAAATACATATTTAAATATGAATACATATTTAGGGTGAGATTCAACAAATGAATCCTGTTAGTGGAAACCCTGCACAAGGACTTCTGCTCCCCACACCTCATGTCCCTGGGCTCCCCAAAATTTGCCCTGGCAGGGTTAGGAGAATCCCAGAACAGTGCAGGAGGCCGTTCCATCTAGCAAGCTAAAATGCTTGCTTTGATGGAATAATCACAGTACAGCAATGTTGAATTCCTCTCTCAAATACAAATTTTTTATTATTTTTTTTAATTGCAGATTATTGAGGGAAAGGGATGAATTGGTGTATGGATAAATACCTGTGAAATTGACATGGACCAGAAATAGGCACCCATCCATCTTCCTCAGCCAATCATAAGGGTTTGGTTTTGTGTTTCTTTAAGGACAAATCTCTCTTTTTAAGGAGCCAGGACAATTCCCTATTCAACAGGAAAATATTCATATAGCATTAACATTTCCATTTCTGATGTAAAGAAATGGACCTTAGAGAGGCAGTAATTATTACACACTTAATCTGCACAAAGCAAATGCAATTAATAGCACAGGAAAGTAAAGAGTGCAATTAGAATGAGATTTAGACACTGTGAATACTTAGATCAAAATTGCTAAGAATAAGAATCCAGTCAAGAGTTTAAATTTAGGACTGACTAAATAGAATCAGCAATGGAAATAGGCTAACAAAGTTCACATGCATCTGGAAAGCAGATTAGATTTGACCTATCAAACTTGTAAGTCTATTTGGTTGTTAGACAAAAACAGAGCTTGCCAAAGTGATTTCTTGCCAACATGATTTCATCTGTTGCTATAAAGGTAAAGGTACCCCTGCCCGTATGGGCCAGTCTTGACAGACTCTAGGGTTGTGCGCCCATCTCACTCAAGAGGCCGGGGGCCAGCGCTGTCCGGAGACACTTCCGGGTCACGTGGCCAGCGTGACGAAGCTGCATCTGGCAAGCCAGCGCAGCACACAGAAACGCCGTTTACCTTCCCGCCAGTAAGCGGTCCCTATTTATCTACTTGCACCCGGGGGTGCTTTTGAACTGCTAGGTTGGCAGGCGCTGGGACCGAGCAACGGGAGCGCACCCCGCCGCAGGGATTCGAACCGCCAACCTTTCGATCGGCAAGCCCTAGGCGCTGAGGCTTTTACCCACAGCGCCACCCGCGTCCCTCTGTTGCTATAGCTTCATACTTTTAATTATTTATTATTATTTATTAAATTTCTGTACCACCCTTTGTCCAAGGATCTCAGGGCAGTTTACAATATAAAAACACAACAATTTATAACAAACAAATACAATACCCCAAACACAGTTTAAAAGGCCTTAGATTGCTTAATTAGCCAAAGGCCTGGGATAATATATTCAGGGTAAAAAACAGCAAAGATGGCATTTGTCTTATTTATAATGTGAGGGAGTTCCAAAGGCAGGTGCTGCCACACTCAATAATAAAAATAATTTTATTATTTATATTCCACTCATCTTACTGGGTTGCCCCAGCCCCTCTAGGCAGCTCCAACAAAATATTAAAACACAAAAAACGTCAAACATTAAAAACTTCCCTGTACAGGGCTGCCTTCAGATGTCTTCTAAAGCAGAAAGATGTTTATTTCCTTGACACCTGATGGGAGAGCATTCCACAGGGCGGGCACAGCTACCGAGAAGGCCCTCTGCCCGATTCCCTTTAGCCTCACTTCTCGCAATGAAGGAACCGCCAGAAGGCCCTTGGAGCTGGACCTTAATGTCTGGGCTGAACGATGGGAGTAGAGACGCTCCTTCAGGTATTCAGGGCTTGCCTTCTACATCATATGGAGTAGAATTGAAGATGAGAAAAATTCTGCAGTGATCAATAAGATATTGGACTTTTTAATAATAATTCTAGCACCCAGATTCAACTATCTTTGCATGCTAGCCGAAGCCTGTGCAAGGGCTCCTGCTAGCGCAACATGGCTTCCACCCACTCTCTTCCCCATGTGCACCCCTGTGCCTCCCCCAGATCTGCTCTAGGGAGTTGAGAAGACCCCTGAAGCTGCACACAGGGGGAAGAGAGGGGGCTTTGTTCTGTCTGGCAAGCAGAAATGCTTGCATTTATGGAACACTTGGAAGTGCAAGATGTTGAAAAGGGGTTTCATTTTTGAGAAGAGTTAGCTTCCTTCATGTGCTTCAGTGTTGTTCAAAGGTCCTAAGTTCTTGCTAAGCTCTACGTTATGAATGATCTACCTGCACCATAACTCTTCAGTTTTGTAGAATGGTATAATCAACAGTTTACGCTGGAGTTGCCACAATTTTCATCTGAATGGTTTTTGCTGGTGTAGCCAGGAGACATAAAGCATGTGCTGCTTTGTCAATATGTTTGTAGAGGACATGTGAGGGCATGTAGCATTTTGAATGAATGAATGAATGAATGAATGAATTAGTCGAAAGTCTGCAACCAGATGGGAGATGTAGACACTATGATTTCTTCTTATTCCAGCATTACATTAGTTTCCAGCATGAGTGACACTGGTGTGAGAAGAGACCACACCGTGATCCTTCCAGCATGACCTAGATCAGAGGTAGCTTCCTGATGTGGCTGGACTCCAACACCTGTCAGCCCCAGCCAACTTGACTAATGGTCAGCAGTGATCTGACCCTTAATCCAACAACTGGAGGGCACTTGGATTAATCCTGGCCTAGATTTTCCAACATTATTAGAGTAGCACAGAAAAAACACAAGCTACTGTTTCAATGAGTCCTGTCTATCTTTGGTACAAAGAAAGTTACCTTACTTTTTCGGAAGGAAGTGTGACCATGCCAATTATCAGGGTGTTTTGACAATGAATGGTTTTCTCCATGGACTATATTGGTGATGACTCCTGGGCAAAATGTGTTGTGAGCTGTCCTTTCCTAACCAGCAGAAGTAGGGCACCACTTTTATTTCTGCAGATATTTTTAAAAACCATGAAAGCTTGGAGACGGAGATACTACAAACCACAAACACTTAAGATGGGAAAGCTTTCAAGTTTTGACATGAATGTTCTATGCAACGCGCATTAAATCTGAGAGAAGGGGCTTGTAGGCAGAAGGGAGTCAGCAGGTCCCCCGCAATTCATGAGCTCTAGATTGGATTCTGCACACAAAGTTCTGAGCAGAAAGTCGGCTTGTTTGTTTAAAATATTTCATAACCAGACTTCATCGAAAGATTTCAGGGTGGTATCCAAAGGGGTGAATAAAATTAATTCATGCAACATACAAAATGCAATTCAAAATCAATGAATAAACATAACAAAATGCAACAGGACAGTTTTTAAAAAACAAAAACAAAATTTTACAAAGGCTACATTTCCAAAAATAACCTAAAGTCTAGAATGCCTAAGCAGATATGGTCTTTAACTAGTGCCCAAAAGCTTTTAGTGCTGGTGCCAGCCAGATGTGCCACCATAAAGCTGGGAAAACCGCATTGCCCAAGCAGAAGTCTTTGCACAGGCTTCTGCTGGTGGGGCGTGTTAGGTGACTCCCAGCCAGAGTCCCACAGTAATTTCACCAGAAAAAAACTGACTAAAACGTATAAATAGCTTGCATAGTTCAGTTGGTGAAGCATGAGACTCGTGGGTCGTGGGTTTGAGTCCCACATTGGGCAAAAGATTCCTGCACTGCAGGGAGTTAGACAAGATTCCCTTTGTGGTCACGTCCAACTCTACAAAACAAAAAACACACAAATACATTTAAAACAAGACTAAAACCCTAATATGTAGACACTTGCAATAAAGACTCATTTGCCCAGCTGGGAAAAAGAGAAAAACAAGATGATCACAGACTTTTCATGAGGATTGTTTCAAATATCATTATAAAGATAGTAACTGTTCTTCTCAGAGCCTTGCTGTGGACTACAGCTTACAGTAAAATGAACATGGATTTTTTTTTTTTTACAGCTTGGCCTCCAGATAAACTTTAAACCTCTTGTTTGCAATGGAAGCATGCTGGTTCAAATTACACACATTAATTTGTGAGTATAACAAGACAATCAGATTACTGATTTACACTAAACAAGGTCCATATGTTGTAAGTTGGCAGGAACTGTAAGAAAGAAGCAAAATTGTAGTATGACCTGTCCTCTGGCAAAAATAAATCATTGCTAAATGATCCCAAGAGTTTTATATATAACAGTTAGAGGGAAGCTAACAATTTGGACTCAGCAGCTTGTGTGAAAATGATTGCCTTAACTCTTCCAAAGCAACAGGTCACAGAAGAGCTGTTGACTTTTAACAGTAACTGTACGTGGGTTATGAAAGGCTATTTCCTTACAGAAAAGGGGGAAATGTCTCCCATGTTATAATTACAGCTGCTGTTTAATACTGTAGACATACTCTGATTTATTCAACAAACCTTTCAACTGTACTGGTTGAGTTTCTCACAGTCGTCCCATTGTAATGTGGATGATCAAGATAGGGAGATTACCTTCTGTATTCACATGCCTTTCTGGTTGGGACAAAAGAGTGTTGTGTGATTTAGGATGACATGATCTCTGCAACAGAAAAGGGAGGGAAGGGAGAAAGGTGTGTAACTCTTTTGATTGCTGCATCTAGCACTTGAAGGACAGTGTGTGAGGATCAGACCATTGGGTTGGGACCATATGCACCATTCCAAACAAATTATGCCACTGATGGAATCAATTGTTTGATTGGGTTTTTTGGAAGGGGAGACAAGGCCCCAAGTTCATCCTCTCTTCTCTGGTGTTGTGCCAGGCGTCTGCTCCCACCAACATCCTCTGAGGCAAAGGAGTAGTTCTGAGGGGCTGGGTCTTGTTGAGTAGCTACAGCTGTAAGCTAACTTCTAGCAGGGCTGGGAACTGTAGTTTTCTTAGTGCACCCCACACCTGCGGTTTAGAGGGAATGATGGAGCGGAAATGATGTGACTATCATTTTTAACCAAGTTGGCATCCTAGTTGGCAATTTGATGAGGGCATAATTTTGGAATATTTATTTCTCTATAGGTGGGACTGAAATTACATATGGCATTCTAAGGTTGCCCTAATTGATTCAGGCTGCAATCTTATACATTCTTACCTTGGAGTAAATCTCACAAACTCAATACTTCTGAATAGGCATGTATATTATTGCACTGTGGTGCAGTGCAGTTGGAAGATAAGAACAGCAAAATGATCTTTGTTACTTTCTTGTCTTCCGTTATATTCCAAACTTTGCTTTCCGCTTGCTGCAGTTGCATCCTTTGCAGGCTATTATCTGCTTACTGGTTTCCACTGGCCTCAGCAGTCAAAGGGAGCCCAAAGGGACTGGCTGTCCTTTTGAGAATTTGCTCCTGGGTTCATTGAAATAGTTCCTTTTCAATTCATAGACTTTTGTGCATTCTTGGCTGGCTAAAATATCAACGACCTCATTTTCATGGTGGCTGAACACTTTTCATTCTCACCCCTGAAGGCACATGACAAAATTCTTCTTCTACAGAACTCTTAAAGGTACAGGGGCCATCTCTTGTATCTGATCTCACTGTCTATCTATGCTATAGCAAGCAAGATTCTGAGTAAAGTTAACATACTCAGCCCAGTCCTACTTATGTTTCCTTGGAAGCCAGTCCCACTGAGATCAGTGGGATTTGCAACCCAGCGAGCATACAAGAAGACTGCAGCATGTTAACAACAGATACTGGCCAATGAAATCTGTATGACTTCCTGCAAGCTGCAGGGTTCCGGATTGCATCCTCGGTGACAGAAAAAGCTGCTCAGTTGCTCACAAAGTCTGGAAGTCACCATAGCATGAATGGCAGTGGGCAAGGTCTATTTTATAGTATTAGGTATAGCTGACGACAACTCAGCATAAGCTGATTATAGGCACTCTGGGCCACAGCTGCCCCCTGGGAATAAGAAACATTGCATGACTTCATTATGCTGGGATTGTGGCAAATGTCATATGTTGTAGTTTTAAAGCATCTGTAGCTTAGGTGCTCTCCTCCTGGTGTCCCTGTGACAGAGATTTGAAGAGCAGTGACAACACAGAGGGCCTCTTCTTTTGCTCTTTCCAACAAGGTCAGACAAGTCAAGACTACCTTCTACTCCCAGGCATTTGATGGTCTGGTTATTAATCTTGATCAGTGCCAGGACAACAATGATCATTGTATATAAAAGAATATGTGCATTTCAAAGCAATCTCTCTCTCTCTCTCTCTCTCTCTCTCTCTCTCTCTCTCTCTCTGTGTGTGTGTGTGTGTGTGTGTGTGTACCCTTTTGTACAGAACTAAACTGAAAAGCATTCACAGCAGGAGTCCATGCTGCAATGGGGATCAAAAGAAGGAAATCCGTTTCATGGTCCATTTTCAATGGATTGCTCCAAGATACTTAACTGTAATATTTTTCTCTTCCCAAGGACATTATTTGGGCAAGGTTCTTGAGCAGGTGCTTGTGGATCAGAACGAGGCGCTCTTGGAGGAAACTGATTTTCTACATCCATTTCAATCAGGGTTTTGGCCTGGTTTTGGCACAGAAATGGCTTTGGTCACCCTATATGATGACCTCCTTATGTTCTTTTCCAACAGAATTCTATCAAACTCTAGACAGAGAGCTTATGCAACTATTTAAAAGATGTGTAGCAGTGGGTACCACTTGTGCACATGTCAAGGCTTCCAAGTGTGTAGGTGTAAAAGCAATCCTGAGTAATGGAAGTGATGGTTGCCAACACTTTTCAAACTCATCCTGTATAGAATAAAAACTCAGAGGAACCTACCATTGAACAGGCAGCCAGCTTTGCTTCAGATCCAACTTAGAAATTGTTAGGAAGCCTCATCTTCTTCCAAGCAAGGGGGCTGCCCACTTGTTCAGATCCCTTTCATCAGTGCTGAGTCAAACAGGCTCTCTCTCCAGGTCCAGACCAGAGATGGTGATGAGGTATAGAATGCCAGTTACAAACAAAGAAACAAGCAAGAGCAGCTTTCCAGAACCAGCAGTATTGACTCGCAAAAGAAAATTGAAGTAAGCAGAGGTAACATAAGGTTTAAGAGAACATCGCAAAAGAAATCTGAGCGAAGCTCTAGGGCAGGCATCCCCAAACTCGGCCCTCCAGCTGTTTTGGGACTACTATTCTCATCATCCCTGACCACTGGTCCTGTTAGCTAGGGATGTGGGGAGTTGTAGTCCCAAAACATCTGGAAGGCCGAGTTTGGGGATGCCTGCTCTAGGACCACACCCACATTTCTCTATGATACTCACATGTCCCTTTGGACAGTTTTTGAACGGAACTAAAATATGATATATAAACTCTTAAGAATGCAGTTATGTTAACTAATCTTTGCAAATTAGTTTGACAGATTGCTTCATTAAGAGGCCACGAGTTTATTAATTAAGTATTGATAGAAGAACAGCCTGATCTTTAATAATTTCTGAGTCAACAAATAAGTTTTCTGGATACTGCCATGGTATTCCAAAGAATGACATTATATCAAAACTGCAGTAAATATTTAGAACAAGAGCATCGTATCACAAGTTAATTTCTTTGAGTAATACTATTAAAATCTGCATGTTTTATTCTAGAATAGTTTTAGAATAGCAGCTGTTTTCACGGCAGGCCTGAGTCTTTCTGCTGCCCAGCTTGGCACCTCTCCCCATCCCATGTGTTGAAGATAGCTGAATCTTACTGCACTGTGATGGGACAACACTACCCCTGTAGGCAGCGGGTAGAGGGCAGGCTATGTACACATACTGCTCTCTTCTCCAACTCTGCACCAAGGCTGCCTCCCCACACCTCTAGCAGCTGCCTCCTGAGGTGGCTGCCTCACTCTACCTACTGGTAGGGCTGGCCCAGGACATTGCATATATGATGGCCATTATTTCGCCTGCATATCTGATTCTGTATTCTTCTCTATACACTCTCTGACAATGGAAAGATACAGTGGTACCTTGGTTCTCGAACTTAATCCATTCGAGGAGTCCGTTCAACAGTTCGAAAACCAAGGCGTGGCTTCCGATTGGCTGCAGGAGCTTCCTGCACTCAAGCGGAAGCTGCAGAAGCCGAATCGGAAGTCCAGCTTCCGATAAATGTTCACAATCCGGAACACTCACTTCTGGGTTTGCGGCTTTCAGGAGCCGATTTCTTCGGGAGCCAAGCCATTCAAGTACCAAGGCACCACTATACTAGTAATGGGAATGGATGCTTGTTACAAAATGAACCATATCAGGAACAGTCTCATTTGTATCAACATCTGTTGTGTCAGGGAAGGGTTCGTGCGATGTCCCTTTTAATAGGGTGACTTGTTTACTTACAGAACTTTATGAGAAAAATTGTAGTGCTTCTGTTGACTGTAGAACAGACCAGATTAAAGAATTGTATGTTGTTCCTTTGCTTATGATTGCTTTAGCAAACTAGATTATCCCATTCATGGCATCATATGATTAACACCCACTTTCCCCCTCTATAGACCCATGACTTGCAGTCACATAAACCAAAACATATTTTTCTGGGGAACACAGTGGGTGAATCCTGAATAATAAATGCCAAAAAAGTGGCAGCTGGCTACAGTTCTTCCTTTTAATATTTACAGTTGAAGGAGTATTCATAGGTGATATAGTCATTTATGCTGGCATGCTGAACGTTGGGAACAGATCCTTGAGGATACCGTGCACCGAAACCCTGATATATTTTGATAGCAGTTGTTTATCTCTCCAAATGTGTTTCAAGATGGCTGGAAGTACAGATTATTAAGTCATGCCTCAACTTCATATAAAGCTTCCATTTTTGAACCTATTTTAAGAAAGAAATCCCTTCCTTGAAGTAGCAATCTGATTTCCTTTTTGGCTCACTTAATTAAAACAGGGGGATAACCTGCAATATTTCAACTTCAAAGGCAGATCTGTGCTACAGATTCACTGCACAATCCTGTACGTATCTACTGAAAATAAGTCCCACTGAGTTCAGTGGAGCTTACTCTTATGGGTATAGGATTGCAATCTTATACTGGTTTAAGAACTCAAGGAGCCTTGTGTTTGCATTTGGTAAACAATATTTTTTTAAAGCAAAAGATGAGTGTGTCTAAATCTTGGATCAACAGATCAATGAAAGTCTTCTCCAGTACAGTATAAATTACCGTATTTTTTGCTCTATAAGACTCACTTTTTCCCTCCTAAAAAGTAAGGGGAAATGTGTGTGCGTCTTATGGAGCGAATGCAGGCTGCGCAGCTATCCCAGAAGCCAGAACAGCAAGAGGGATTGCTGCTTTCACTGCGCAGCGATCCCTCTTCTGTTCTGGCTTCTGAGATTCAGAATATTTTTTTTCTTGTTTTCCTCCTCCAAAAACTAGGTGCGTCTTGTGGTCTGGTGCGTCTTATAGAGCGAAAAATACAGTACATTGAAGATAAATTCTCAAGAGGTTCTGATAACACCACTGTACATGTCTCAAAGCAATAGGACATTCGGCCCCTCATCTGTTGTTTCTCTGACTTGTTTGTCGTTAAGAAAAAGAGACAGGGAGTACGTGACCTCTCTGTAGCATGTCTGTGAACTTTTAAACATATGTCTCAAAGGAGGCAGGAGATGCAGAAGCAGTATCCTCTTGTTAAGACAAAAATAGTCTGACATTGATTTGATTTGAATGTAAAATCCATGTAAACGGGTGAAGGCAACAGTGATGGGAGAAGTCATTGCCATTGTCTTCTGCAGCATTTAGGACTGTGTGGGTGCTGTTCCTTTCTTGTTTTTAGTGCATAACAGGTTCTGGAATTGCTCTCACACAACAACCAGACTTTTGTTGCAATGTACTGCCAGGCAGCTAATGAAGATAAATCTGAAAAATAAAATACTAATTGTCATTATTATTTTTAAAAAATATATATTTATTAAGGTTTTTCAATACAAAAGCATATTTAATAAAACAACGTTGATTATTTAGCATCTTTTCATCATTACTTTGGACTCCC
This sequence comes from Podarcis muralis, assembly GCF_964188315.1. Lineage (NCBI taxonomy): Eukaryota > Metazoa > Chordata > Lepidosauria > Squamata > Lacertidae > Podarcis > Podarcis muralis. The sequence goes on from NC_135655.1 coordinate 71,959,665, forward strand.
TCACACCTCCCCCACACACTTGCATCTTTATAAAATTATTTCTAAGCAAATTATCATTTTGTTCATAGTCTTTAGATTCAGTCTAATTATTTCCAAGCAGATTATCATTTTGTTCATAGTCTTTCGATTCAGTCATTAAAATCTAGTTAAGCTTAAATCTAGTTTAGTGATAGACAATTATTTCTATTCTGGCATCCCTATCAACATTCAGCCAAATTACAATATTTTTGCAAATAAGTCTTAAATTTCTTCCAGTCTTCTTCAACTCTCTCTTCTCCCAGGTCTCGAATTCTGCCGGTCATCTCTGCTAGTTGCATATAGTCCATCAGCTGCATCTGCCATTCTTCCAGAGTGGGTAGATCTTGAGTCTTCCAATTCTTGGCGATCAGTATCCTTGCTGCCGTTGTTGCATACAAAATACTAATTGTCATTAAATCATCGCCAGGTCAAATACTTGTTTTATGCACTGTCATAGAATTGATTGGCAAGTTGCCTGCCAACCCTAGACGCTTTGAATGCCATACAAAATCCAATAAGCCTAATATATACTTCAGATAATTGATGACGGGATTTTAAATATCTTTGCTTTAATGCATCAGTAAAGCATGTTGACTTCAGGAAGAGTCATATGAAAAATGACTCACACCACACATTTGACATCTTTCAGTCTGCTTTGGAAGTGCGGCCAATTTTTATCTTCAGTGAAAGTGATCTGCTTTTGTTTTTCCATTATAGCTTTTTATTGTTATTAGAGGGTTTTAATTACTACCTTGATTTATATGGAGGTGCACGTCCCAATAGGTGTACAGTGGTACCTCGGGTTACATACGCTTCAGGTTACAGACTCCGCTAACCCAGAAATAGTGCTTCAGCTTAAGAACTTTGCTTCAGGATGAGAACAGAAATCGGGCTCCGGCGGCGTGGCAGCAGGAGGAGGCCCCATTAGCTAAAGTGGTGCTTCAGGTTAAGAACAGTTTCAGGTTAAGTACGGACCTCCAGAACGAATTAAGTACTTAACCTGAGGTAGCACTGTATTTGGATTAGGAAGAGACAATCTTCTTGGTGGTGGCATTCAAATCAAGGAACTCTCACCCCAAACATATATGCTTGGAGCACCAAGTAGCATTCTCCAGATGGTATACGATATGCTATTTGGGTTATTGGCACACATTCACATGTTTTTATATGTTATTCTTGTTTGTTTTACCACTGTTAAGCTTTCTGCTGCCATTTTAATTATGGTGTTTAATGGTGTTGTTTTAAAACGTTGTTTTTTTTGCTTTATCTACCTTGGTAGATTGCTGCCTTGAAACTCATGCAAAAAGTTAGGCTAGAAGACCATTAAATAATTAAATTATCCCTCTTTGCAAGGAGCATCCTGAATTGGGCAAAGGAAACATGACCAACAGAACTCCAAGAGTGGAGAGGATAAGAGGAAGCAAGACTGCTTAAACTGTGGGGTCTGCCTTGCAAATTATGTGATCTGTTTGTACATCCAGCGTACAACTAACCCATGTTACTGTTTAGATTGGTTGTGCGTCCATTCTGAGTGTGCACTAGTGCAGTTGTAGGACCACATTCCACTAACATTCAGAATCTTGGAAGTCTGTGCCACAGACATGGAACATTTCACCTCCTAAGGAACTCCTTCTTAAAAGAATTATATAGATAGTTTGCAGGACATTAGCTCTCTTCATCACTCAGCAGAAGTCAGTTAATTGCTGTAAGATTACCCATGCATTTAATTCAGAATGACAGCAGATTGCTCCTATGACTGATCTGCTTTGTTTACATACAGCTTTATTTAATCACATCTTCAGCAGGAGGATATAAGCAGCCAAGGAATACGGCAACAATAAGAGGTGAGAGAAAATCAGTTCTTTACAAAGAAAGAACTCATGACACTATATGGTGTTATGTTCATAAAAGCCTGTTCCAAACTTCTCATAACACTTTTTGTCTTTCATCACACACTCTAGTGGGCCAAAACAATTGAACTGAGCTGGAACTATATATCTAGGGACCGGTATCCATGGATTGTAGTTTGTGATACAATTTGGAGTCTGGTGTTGTACTGTTAGGTGCCACCGCTTTGTGCATAGAATTATACAGGAAGTGATGTGCAGGCCCTTCCTGCACCGTTAAAAAAAAAAAAACATTTTTACCCTGCACAGCAGAGGTGCCATGCTTTGAAGCTGACACAACACGATGGCCAACAACAATGGCACTAAACACTATTTATAGACTAATACAAATGATCAGAAATTACAACCAAAGTCTCTAAATCTTCTTCACCAGTCGTGGTAGAATAAATCAAAAGTTCGATATATACATAATCTGTCACCAAATATCACTGGATCAGAGTTTCCGGATAACCGATCTGTTTTGTTCAATGCTTCATCAGCAAATCTTGAGCAATTCTTCATCAGCCAGACTTGTAAGAATTAATATGAGGATGCAGTTCAATTTCTTAACAAGCTGAAATTACAATATACATGTGATGAAACCTGCATCTGTATAAAATAAAATGCATAATACAATATGTACATATAAAATTCATACCCAAACTTACATGTAAGCAAATATAAACGCTGTAGAAAATATGCTCTAGATCAGTGCTCATATGATACTGTAGTCACTGATGCTAGTAACAAATTGTAAAGAATATAATATAGTTAGCCACAGGTGAAACTAATATACTGTAAGGGAAATTAAAGACACAGCACAACATTAACAGCAAGAATGACTGACAACCAGATGAAAACAGTACCCCATCCAGTCAGTGGATCATGGCAGATAATGCAATTAAATAAAACAATGGAAATCTAACTCAGAATTCAATCCCCCTGGATGAACAAGAGTTGAACATGTAGATGAAATGGGTTTCCTGTTGGCGTAACCGCTGTTCCAAATCTTGTCTAATACCAACTCTCCTATGATTTATTATTACTCCCATAAAACAGTGAATAATAAATCAGTACAGTGGTACCTCAGGTTACATACGCTTCCGGTTACATACGCTTCAGGTTACAGACTCCACTAACCCAGAAATAGTGCTTCAGGTTAAGAACTTTGCTTCAGGATGAGAACAGAAATCGGGCTCCGGCGGCGCGGCAGCAGCAGGAGGCCCCATTAGCTAAAGTGGTGCTTCAGGTTAAGAACAGTTTCAGGTTAAGTACAGACCTCCAGAACGAATTAAGTACTTAACCTGAGGTACCACTGTATCTGAATGCTTATGGGAAATAAAATGTTCAACTAAAGGTGCCTCCATTATGGCATTGCGACTTAGGGCTTATTCACACTTATCTTTTGCCCTGCTCTTTCTAGGCACTGTGCTTAAAAGCTCCATATCCAAGCATCCCCCTCCCCACACCAAACTAGCACTCTGTTATGTACTGAGTTGAATAGGATCCAAACTGCAGCAGTCTGATTGGTCCTAGAACAATAGGATCCAAAAGGCAGCAGTCTGATTGGTCCTAGAACAATAGGATTCAGAATGCAGCAGTCTGATTGGTCCTAGAACAATGCAGCAGTATGATTGGTTGGCAGGAACTACCCAATCATGCTCCAGATAGAAGTGAATCCACAACCTAATTGGCTTACAGTAGAATTCCGGAATTAGCCAATCATGTGCAGCCCATTGTGTAAATAATGTATATAAAGCAGATACTTTGAGGGGACTTTCATTCATTCCTCCTCACCACTATGAGCTGAATAAAGAGCATGAAATCACTTTGCAACTCTGAGTATATTTCACTGGCGACGAAAGTGGGATCCCGCTGAGCTGACTGCCACACACAGCACCGCAGCACCGCCACCTGCTGCACCGCTGCCTCGCACCGTGTATCCAGGCTTCAGCTCCGGGACACAAGGAACTCAGAATGGCAACCGACAACAGCTTCTCGCCATTCAACCCAGCATCTGGAGACTGGGAAGCATACGCCTCCCGTTTCACCTTCCTCCTAGGAGCCAAAAGGGTCCCCAACGAAGAAGACGCCAAGAAGAGGGCAATATTCTCCAGCGTCTGCAGAGAGGAGATGTTTGAAATCGCCCGGGCTCTCCTTGCGCCTGAAGACGTCGCTACTGTTCCATACAAAACAATAATGGAACAGCTGAAGGGGCACTTTTCGCCACAGCCCTCAGTGGTGGCTCGTCGAAATGTGGTTAAGACCTCAATGAAAGGACATTACCATCTGAAATGGCTCTCTGCACCCACTCTTCTCTGCGGCCAGCCACCATTGCCAGTCTGGAATCGCAACATGACCAGACTCCATACGCACATGTTTCCTTTGGACTGGGGCAAGTAGGGTTCAATAGTCATTTTGCTCCTACCAAGACTAGCCCAACCCACCTGCTAGAACCTTATTTGTATAGTTTGAAAGCCTATATTGAACAATATACATGTTATTATATTCAGTTAATTGAGGGGAAAGGTAAGCAGGACAAAGCAAATGGGAAGATTAAATAACCATGTGTTTTAATGGTAAAAGTGGACAATGTTTTTGGTTTCTCTTCCATGCTACCCCCACATTCAAAATTAGGTCACTCTTGCAAGGATTTTTGCTAAGCTTGATGTCATACCTACGGGACCGCCTCGTACCTACGGGACCGCCTCTCCTGGTATGCCCCACAGAGGAACTTACGGTCTTCAAACAAAAACACCTTGAAGGTCCCAGGCCACAGAGAGGTTAGGCTGGCCTCAACTAGAGCCAGGGCCTTTTCGGCTGCGGCTCCAACCTGGTGGAATGCTCTGTCACAAGAGACAAGGGCCCTGCAGGACTTGACATCTTTCCGTAGGGCCTGCAAGACAGAGTTGTTCCGCCAGGCATTTGGTTAGGGCGCAGCCTGACTCCCTCCTTTGGCAACCTTTACAAAACTTTATGGCTGCCATCAATCTTGATTTTAATTATTTTTTATAATGTTTTTATAATGTCGCACTATTTGGTGTTGTTAGCCGCCCTGAGCCCGGCTTCGGCTGGGGAGGGCGGGATATAAATAAAATTTTTTTTTATTATTATTATTATTATTATTATTATTATTATTATTATAGTGTTCCTTTTCATTACCTTTTGGGGATAATTAACTGTCAGGACCTTGTCCATAGTCGTTTTAGGATCATTCTGTAAGGATAACTTTTCAGCAAAAGGAACAACATAGTTCTAGAGAGTTGCAATTATAGTGTATACAAGGGGGAAATATAATCAGAAGCCAAATTATTTTAATAGACATAATCAACATAATTAAGACATAATCAATCCATCAAGCCTATTATAATTTATGTGCACTTAAAAGTTCTGTACATTGGCAGGGCTCATTTCCTTGATGATGTGATGATACTTATGCCGAGATATATGCAGCTGAAATAATATTCCTTTTTCTAATTCCCACCACTGAAAAAAAGAAAAAGAAGAGAAGCTGTAAGCTGCTACTTTCTCTGCAGGGCTTGAACTTTTTCTAAATTTTTCAAAAACAAGAGCTTTCATGTTTTCTTTTATTATTTGCACACATATTTACTGAAGAATTACCGCATATATAGAAACCCCATGGAAGTCCCATCACAAGCTTTGGGACAGGTAGCAGGACCACCCATAGGCATCTTGTTATTATACTAGGTTTGCTATCGGTCCCTGCTGTTTTAGAATGATGTGTTTCTTTTCTGGCATTCATCTCTGGAAATGCTTGAAAACATTAGCATACATTGATTGATGCTATTGGACCTCATGGGATAAATAGGAAACAAGTCATTTTCCAAAAGGTATTGCGGATGCTATAATATTTGAAAACGAGAATTGATGGTGTTTAAGCATTGGCCGAGGACCAATTGTACGAAACAGAATGGATTCAATACAAGTAGTATTCTTCATTTTGCCACTGTATGTGAGATTGCTAGATCTTCTAAGTACTTCTATTGATCTGATTTTTTTGTTTTGGTTATTTTAATCTCCGTAATGGCTAGGGCAGTGAGTGGCTTTGGGTGTTAGGCAGAGCAGAAGCAACAGGGACTTCCGATTTTGTTTCACTCTGCTTCTGCCTTTCTCCCAAACACTGAAGGGTCACATCCTCCAGTGTACTTTGGGATATAGGGGGGAAATATGCATCCTATGGGTGTTGTTGTTGGGTTCTAGTCCAGTGATGGATCCTATGGAGAAAGAGGCAAGGCAAGGTGGGTTGGAAGTTGCAGGACCGTAGATAGCTCTAAGTGAGCAACTTTTGCTGGGAGCACACTGTGGCCTTTTAAACTTGTCTCCAAAACACCTCATCCAGGCTCCATCTCCTTGTAGAGAACTCCCTGTGCCACTGGACTGATAAAGTGTGACGGTAAGCAGCAGCTTCCTCAGGGAAAGGTGCCTATGTGGGACTTTCTTCTGGTGACTTCTGTCCTGAGGTTTCATATGCAGTGGTCTCCCGATCGCCAGCTGGCTGCTCTTAATCCTGAACTTGATCAGGCTCCTTAGCTGGTGCCTCACAGCTAATAATGTCAAGCTTGCCAGTATCTTTCATCCATTAAATGCCTAGGTAAACAGGAATGTTTTCAAATTAAGGACAATTGGAGCTGGTTTTGTAAAAGTGGACGCAGTAGACTGCATATCACTTGTGATCTAAGCATAAAACCAAAAGATGAAGAAGACTGTAGCCTTGTTTCCTAAGAATAAGAAACATGCAATATGTCTACGCTATCCCCATGTGTCTTAATAAGAGATGCACAGCTGAATACTTAACCTTGTCAGGCAGGATGGGTGAAGAGGAAAGAAGTAAACTAGAATACCTTTTCTTTTTTGAACTGCTGCCATCAACAGCTTGCATTGGCAATATTCTTCCATAAGGAAACTTGTAGTACATCAGTGTTTTGTTGTAAGCAGTCAGTCATGGCCATAAGAACACATGTAAATAGTATAATGTGGAAATGCACAAACATAATTGGTTAATACTTTGATACATATTTCTGTTTAAAGGGGGGGGGGGAGAGAAGCGCCATGATCTTACCAGTTTGTAGTTTGATGAATATAATGAAGCAGGGGATGGAAATAAATAGTCTATTAAGACTGCTGGTTGAAAGAGAAAGAATGCTTAAAGTTGCACCACCCTGCACCACCCAAAGGAACAGGAACCAGCAGCTATTCATATATAAATTCATTGTTAAAAGGCGGCTGCTTTGGGGCCTTACTCCAAGGAAACAAAGCCATTCTGAGCACATGATGCCATCATGGAGATTCTAGCTGACTGAACTTGGAAAAGAAGCAGGAAGGGAAATAAAGCCTAAAAGGAAGTGATTTAGATTACCAACAAGTAACCCCCCCCCCCCAATAATTACTAAAAGAGAAGGAATCAGTGACAAGAAAGAACAGATTGCTTTTCTATCACCCACCATTGGTTCAGATAACTTGTTGCAAGTGTCACTGTTTTACGCCCAATAATCAGAAGGTGCTTTTCTAAATTTAAGTGTATCTCAAAATTATTAAAATGATGTGTGACCCTCCCCCAACAAGCATACAGAAACCGATAACATCATTTACAAACTAGTGAGATTCCCACCAAAGCCTGGTACAGTGGTACCTCGGGTTAAGTACTTAATTCGTTCTGGAGGTCCGTTCTTAAGCTGAAACTGTTCTTAACCTGAAGCACCACTTTAGCTAATGGGTCCTCCCGCTGTAACCTGAAGTGTATGTAACCTGAAGCGTATGTAAGCCGAGGTACCACTGTACTCTGTATGGAAATGTGGCCATAAAGAGGACTCAGCTATATGCACAGCAACCGTAAGGGCTGTTGATTGCCAGCCCCCAACTTCCTTACCTGGCTTGATTCAGTCCACATTTTCCTCCTTTAGATGCTGTTTGGCTGTTCCTCCTTTTCTTTCATTCTCCTCTTCAGCTGTGGCCCCTCCCCATTGTCTTGTCAGTGACATGCTATATGTACAGTGGTGCCTCGCAAGACAAAATTAATCCGTTCCGCGAGTCTCTTCATCTTGCGGTTTTTTCGTCTTGCGAAGCACGGCTATTAGCGGCTTAGCGACTATTAGCGGCTTAGCGGCTATTAGCGGCTTAGCGGCTATTAACGGCTTAGCGGCTTAGCAGCTATTAACGGCTTAGCGGCTTTAAGAAAAAGGAAACAAACTCGCAAGAACTCGCAAGACGTTTCGTCTTGCGAAGCAAGCCCATAGGGAAATTCGTATTGCGGAACGACTCAAAAAACGGAAAACTCTTTCGTCTAGCGAGTTTTTCGTCTTGCGAGGCATTCGTCTTGCGGGGCACCACTGTATAGGAATGTAGTTCTGAAGAAGCTCTGCATCTGAGTACCCCTTGGTTACCACACCTTTCCTTTGCCCATGGCATCTCCACTCTCTCCTCTACCCCAGAGCCTTTCCTTCTCTGTTGGCTACCTGACCTGCATCTTAACATTAGGTCAGAATGGCCTTCCCTCGCCCCATTCTACTCAGTTGCTTTGCATACCTTTGGCTAGGTTAGTGAGAGTTTCCCAATTCCTAGAGTCTCCCACCAACCCCATCTCCTAGGCAGCCATTGTGTAAAAAGGGTGAGAAACTATCAATCCAATCAAACGCTTGACCATCTGGCTTGCGGAACAAGATCATTACTCCAGGGCTGTAGAGACAGACAAGTCATGAATGACATTGGTCAGGGAAAACATGAACAACCAACGCACTTTGTGGAAATGCAGTATACACACAAAACCAGTAACCCTGACTTTTCAGGCTCTTGAGCACTATAAAATGGCAGTAGCCATGTCAAGCACAACTGGACCAGTCAGACTATTGTTTTCTATATTTGTGAGGAAAACAGTAGTCTGATGGTTGCATTGCGGTGGTATAAAAGAGAACATTGGTGAGTTGTCCCTTTCACTGATTTTGTGTGTGAACTCCACCGGATCATTCAGTTCCAAATGCCCAGGCACATTCTGGGTTGTCATAGATCAGAAGAAATAAATAATTCTGACCATTTATTTATAGGCACCAAATTTATTTGATTTTGTACCATTGCAGTAGGATAGCTGTAAATATTATTTGTGCTTTCATTTCCTAACCTAGACCACTGTGTATTGATTATTTCAGCACTCTTTATTTTAACACCCTTAATTATTTACATTCTTCACCTTGTTCCAACTTGCAATAATTCTCTGAGGTAGGCTGCTGTTCATGCCTTTTTTATAGATTAGGGCTGGAAAACTGCATTTCCCCCTAGATGGCCCAGAAACCCCATGGCTGTTAGGACAGGCTTGATCTCATATCTCTGAGGCCCAGATCCACCGAATCACTATAAAACCAAGTATTTTATTATTATACTATAATAAATAAAAGATACAACTGAATAGTCACTCATTCAATTTCCATACAGATGTTCAATAGACAATGGTGCAAATAAAGATATTATCTCAAGAGAATATGATTTCGGCCAAAAGTTATATCATTGGTGCATAAGATTTAAAATCCAATACATTTTAGATAAAAATATATTTGAGTTTACCAGTCTAAGCCCTTTATTTATCAAATCTACTGCATTCATTTTGACTTCTGTAAGGATGCCAGGCATTATATTTACGTCTCACAGTTATACATCAGATAACAAAACCCTGGTTTATGCTGCTGTAGCATCTAATATATTTTTCTAACATATTTACATGCTGTCTGCTTTGAAAAATATGTGAGGAGCTTTATCATTCCCTCAGACAAACAACAACAGTGCAACACCAGGTTCTAATTAGCAAGGCTTTCGGAAATTGCCAGTATTGAATTTCTGTTCCACATTCTGAGGAATTTACTTGCCTGTTAGCTGGGTGTTGAAAGCTGGATGAGATGAAGACAGAACTGAACCTGGAATTAAACAACAGGGATGCCCTTTGAAGCCATGCTCAGCTGCAGCAAGTATGGGGGCAAATAAATATGATTTTGAACAATGACAGGAAAGCATTTTAAAGTATACTGTGATTATCAAATTGTTTCTTGGGGATTGACACAAAAGTGCCAAAAGGAACAGCTAGGAGGATTTTAGTCAATGAGAGCAGCCTGTGAATATATGGCGAGATATATTTAGTACGTTATACTCAGCATGAAAGAAAAAGGTCTGGTGTTAGGACAGAAGGGCAAAAATCACATTTCAAAGGTCACAATAACCCACATGAAAAAAATCGTGACAAGTTAGGTGACCTGTTCTGGAACTTGCTGTTTCTTCCCCTGACACCCTCTTAGGACAGTTGAGCTATATGTAAATATGAAGAGGAAAGTGAAATTTAGTAAGCAGAATATGTACCTACATATCAAATCATTTTAGCCCATCCACTAAAAGACATTTTTTCCAACATGCACTGAAAGCCAAATTGTTGGTACTAGGATTACTTAATTTGTTCACCGCTTAATTGCCAATGTGGCCTCTAAGCAGTTTGTAAGTATAAAGCCAATTACAAATAATAAGCATAATTAAAATATATAATTTTTAAAAAATCATTTAAACATTACATTCTTTGTGTAGCAACAACTGCATGCGATCGGCTTAATATAGGCGGCAAGCATCTAAAACAGTTAACAACATGCCAACATAATCCTGAGAGGCCCTAAATGTTCATTTTTCTCTACCATAAACTGTGTGGGCTAGAGGTTACCATGAACGTGTGATTGTTTTTTATTTCATATAAAAAACAGTTCTAATTTTAAGACAGGAACGAGTCCTTTCCCTCTAAAAAGCTGTTACTGTAAGTGTCTCTCTCAAGCAAGTCACCCAACAAGGAGGTGCTTATCTCTTTGTGTGAGTGTTATATATATATATATAGAGAGAGAGAGAGAGAGAGAGAGGGGTTGTGTGCTGTTTTATATACTTTGGGACCATGAGGGAGATGCAAGAGGAAGCTAAATACCCACCAAGACAATCAACTTGCCAAACCCCATGAGACTACTGCCTAGAAAGCGTCCGTTGCCTAGATTTTTTGCTTTGTCTCTGAAAAGGTGCATTCAATACAGAAGGCAGCTCCCTGTCTTCCATCATTTGGAAATTACTTTCTTCCAGTGCTTTGCATCTTCTTGTACCCTTGGCGTGTATGCAAGAAGGGCCTGGGATAAGGGAGAGAGGGGGCAACCTCTCTATAGTAATGACCACTGTGGCAGAAAGCCTACTATCATGGAGTATACAAGAGATGAAATGTGAGCCCCTCCATCGTGTTTGCCCCATGGCAGCCAGTAACCAGTGGCAGAGCTTCATGCTCTGGCACCGGGGGGTGGAGAGCAGGCGGGGACGGGGCTAGTGTGCATCCCTGGGGCGTGGCGCGCCGTCCGCAGAGGCGTGATGTGTGTCCTGGGGGCATGGCACGCCACCTGCGGGAGCGTGGCACCCAGCGTGGGCGCAGCCGCAGTGGCACCCACCGGGATCGTGCTACTGGGGTGGTGTGCTCCCCCCACACTCCTCTATCTCTGCCAGGGCCAGTAACCCAACTAACAGGAATCCTGCACTGGAGAAGATTTGGTATACTCCATTCCTTGCAGACTCTCAATCAACCACAGCACTTCTGCTGCCAGTGGTATTGTTGACCAGCGATTCTTCTACCCAGTGCATTCCAAAGGCTGCAAAGTCTTCCAAAAACATCCTAGCAAAGGGTCAGATACTTATCAATATGAGACATTTTCCCTAAACCTTGCTAGATTGACCTTTTCACGTGTCTTAAGGGAGGAAATTCCTCATGTTTGTGATTGGACGGCCAGTTTATTTTTCTAGGGAGAAAACAGACTAATAAGTTTTTCTGGCCTTGATCTACCCATTTCAGGGAAAGGGATACAGGGGTATTTAACAAAGATTTTGCTACAATTTCCCCCCGTGGCTGACGTCAGTCTTGGATATGCATTTATCCACTCCCTTTACCTCGAACACGACAGCGAAGCTTCTGCTGCAAAGTGAAGCACAAAAGTTAGTAAAAGCAGAGGACCTTTGTGTAATTCTCTTCGTTCATGTATCACTTGAGATATTATAGAGGTATGAATGTCAGCATTCAAATATTGTAAAGAGAAAAGTATAACCTGGTCTGACTTTTAACAGTGCCACTAAAGGCAGATAAAGTTACCTAGTCTTCATTGCTTTGATTTATTTTCTTCATTTTAACTCGGAGGTTAGGTCAGACAAGAAAAATGTTATTTTGGTTTTGGGTACTTGTTAATGGGGAAGATGATACAGCGCTGAAACACGAAAAGCTACAGCTGGCCTTTTAAATACATATTCAGAGGACAACACTGCTACTAGCGCTATTAGTTAAGTTGCTTGGATTCTAAATTTATATGTGGGGGTGGCGAGGCTTGTTTCAAAGCACTACACTATTTAGCACCATAGGCAGTCTCTGTTCAGCAGTTTCGGGACAGGAATAGCATAGTGATTACTGAGCAGGGCTGAAGGAAGCAGAGTGGGCAAGCCACATAAATGAATGGCCTGCTTGCTATATTGGCATCTAAACGTGTGCACAGTAATATTTATTACCGATTGTTCCGATTCCTATCACACTGACCACTAAAAACAGGAAGCTACCTTATACTGCTCCATCTAGCTTAGTACTGTCCACACTGGCTGGCAGCAGCTCTCCATCGTTTCAGACAAAGGACATTCCCCATTGGACATGGAGATGCTGAGAGTTGAACCACCTAGGACCATCTTACTCCAATTTGAACCTTCATATTTCATGAGGTAGCCATGAGGTATCTCTGGGTTGTTGTTTTTTGTTGTGTTTTTTTTTGTGTGTGTGTGTGTGAGAGAGAGAGAGAGAGAGAGAGCGAGAGAGAGAGAGAGAGAGAGAGAGAGAGAGAGAATGAATTGAGTTTTGCATACCATTCTTTGTTTGTTTTTTCTCTGCAAGGTCAAAATAGGTAGACTTGAAAAACTCCATGGAGCTATACCATGGGTAGGCAGACTAAGGCCTGGGGGCTAGAACCAGCCCAATCGCCTTCTAAATCCGACCCGCAGACGGTCCGGGAATCAGCATGTTTTTACATGAGTAGAATGTGTCCTTTTATTTTAAATGCATGTATGGGTTATTTGTGGAATGTAGGAGTTCGTTCATTCCCCCCCCCCCCAAAAAAAATATATAGTCTGGCCCTCCACAAGGTCTGAGGGACAGTGGACCAGCCCCCTGCTGAAAAAGCTTGCCAACCCCTGAGCTATACAGTGGTACCTCGCAAGACGAATGCCTCGCAAGACGAAAAACTCGCAAGACGAAAGGGTTTTTGGTTTTTTGAGCTGCTTCGCAAGACAATTTTCCCTATGGGCTTGCTTCGCAAGACGGAAACGTCTTGCAAGTTTGTTTCCTTTTTCTTAAAACCGTTAATACAGTTGCGACTTGACTTCGAGGAGCAACTCATAGCACGCGGTGTGGTAGCCTTTTTTGAGGTTTTTGAAGACTTTGGTGATTTTTGAAACTTTCCCAAAACTTTTCCAAAACCGTGCTTCGCAAGACGAAAAATTCGCAAGACGAAAAAACTTGCAGAACAAATTAATTTCGTCTTGCAAGGCACCACTGTACTATTTTGTGTGTGTGTGTGTTGGTAGTGAGAGATCTGTTATCTACTGTCAGGGAACTGCCATCGGCTCAGAGGTGAGAAATAGAAGGGCGGTTGTGTTACAGGGAGCCTCCGAAAATCTTGCAAAGCAGTTCCTCTTCCGGGGAGGAGGAAAGCCTGGCCTCCAGTGGGGAAGAGGTGCAAGGACCAGAGGATGCCTGTGGGAGCCTTAACACTGCTCCTGGGCAAGCCGGACAGGAGGGAAACACGCCCTTGCCATCACCCATCCTGCACAGTAGCCTAAGGCACAAAGAGGGGAGGAGAAGGTTGGGGGTAACGAAACTCTTATGTTGGGGGAGGTTCAAAGAAAGATCACTCCCGGATTCTACTAGCGATTGAGCCAGACACAGGCTTTGGGGCTCTTCACTGGAAATAGTTTGCACCAAAATAAAGCCTGTAAAACACAGGTTGGAGTCCTGCCTGGTTACTCTTGAGCAACCGCAACAGCCTCCTGACACCTACAGCTATGTTTTTTCAGTGTAGTGCTGAAACAGCAGAGAATCGCCTTAGCTAAGTGCCAGTTTTTAGAGCTAGAAGAGCAATAATCGAAGTCCCTTAAAAGTCTGAGGAAAATTCCCCTTACTGACTGCCAACCTTCAATTGTGACATACTGCATCTCAGCAAGGAAGGAGGGAGGCCATGCCAGTTCCAGGATGAAACCTGTTTCCAGTGGCAGGAAAGGAGTCAAGAATTTCCAAACAAGGAAATTCTTGCAGATCCCCCTCCACCAACAAGGGTGTCCGAATTTTCAGGTTTTTAGAATTAGAGTTTAAAAGGAGTTTTTCTTTTGAATGTTTCGAATCCCTTGAATATTGAGATAGCAGTCTTCATCGAGGCCTTGTTAAGTTGAGCAAGGTCAGACTGATCTTACAACTGTGAGAACACTGGGTTTGTTTGTTTAAAAATCTAGCTTTATATACTGTATAGTGCTGATTATATGTAAATATGGCCTTAAATGCTTTTGTGACTCTATTCTTCACTAACGTGGCAAGGGTGGACTGGTGGCATTTATCTTTGGAGATCAACTGTAAGCTTGAATTTGGCTGCAAGTAAAGTGCTGATTCATGGGAGCAATGTTATTTTTAAATGTGTCATATGGTAAAGAAACAGATCCAGCATGTTTAAATGTTCCTGTCATAATTTTATTTCAGTGCTTTTTTTAAGCATAGTATTTTTGGAAATACCTTTTAAAGGTTCTGCAAAAGATTAATAAATGTTTTAATCACGTTGCAGACATTACTCGCAGTATAGGCAAAAGTACGACAGTTGGAAGCAAACAGCTATAGCTGCAACCACATGTAGGCAGCAGGCAGCTGGTCTGGTGGCTTGCACAGATAATTTATTCAACGTTTGATAAGACGCCTGAGAATCACTTAGCAAGGTCAAGTCAAGTCCAGTCCAATCCATTATACTGTACAGGCATGCAAACAGGTTTTACACCTGGCTGTCTCCTACTGGAGTGTGACTCAGATGAGCAAAAAGATTCTCTGCCTGTGGGTCCCCATCATAGATTATCATATCCAGACCAAGATCTGTGCATGTGGTTTACACTGCAAGATCGGGAACCCTGCATACCTCAATCAGATAACTGTTTCTGTCAAAGTTGATCAAAGGGTAAAGGCAGGCAGATAGGGCCAGCAGTGCAGAGGCAGCACTTGTAGCTCTGGACTGGGGCCACTTAATTCATCTGGAGAAGATTTGCAGGAAAGCAGGTGTCAACCCAAGGCTGGCCTCTGCCATTAGTCAGAGTGAGGAAGCTGCCTTAGGTGGTGAAGGGCAATGAGAAAGTGTTAGAGGGCAGACTTGTATGTTCTGCCTGTGAGCTTCCTATAGGACCATGGATAGCAACTGTAAGAACAGGATGCTGAACTAGATCAGCTTTTGGCCTGATCCTGATTCTGTTCTTATGATCCTTCTAATTGCAGCTGCAAGGAGTTGAATTGGGGACCTTTCAACACAGAGCTCTCTACTAATGTCCCTTTTGCTTTCACAGAACCCAGAATTTCTTTCAATGGGCACTTGACAAGTAAGCCCATATAATGCAATGCATTGACCATTGTTACTCAAACTGCAGATCATGTAGTCCCTAATCCTTTCTTTGTGATTCTAGCGCTTCCTTGACTTCTTCTTTGCATCTACACTTCTTTGCAATTGAATCAGCAGCATTAAAATGGTGCTTGTGGCGGCATTTGCATTTGTTTATATCATAGGACTGAATTTTCCTTATGAATATTGGGTGGAATTCAACATAATGCTAAGGAGAGTTTGATCAGCATAAGTATTTCTGCCTGTATGCTGCTCTAGGGATTCTGCAGACCCTCCAGAGTAGATTTGGGGGAAATGGGGTGTGGGGAGGAGAGGAGGAAAAGCCCCGTTGTGCTAGCAGGAGTCCTTGAACAGGTTAGTTGAATCTGGCCCATTGTTTCCTGCTTGCTATTTGTTGCTCTCTGTGTTTTCTTCCACTGTTGCTTTATCACCTGCAGAGAATCCTTCTGGTTCTGCTGAGCACTTGATGGCTTGGCAACAGCAAGTGGATTTTCCAAGCATGACGTCAAGCATCTAAAGTGGGTTGCCAGGTGTACGTATAGAGTTACCATCATGCCTCTACAGCTGCTAAACATAACAAAGCCTATGTGCTTTATTGTTTTACTTTTGAGGACTAGGAGCAAAATTAAATATGAATACACTCAAGCTATAGATGACAACAGCTGCATTTCTTTGTGTCAGTAAAAAGAGAAGGGGCCATGTGGCTTCTTTTATTTCAAGTTGAATTAATGTGATCTCCATATTTTACAATAGCACGACTAACAAATTTGGCACTACTCCATGTCCAAATTCTATAGACTAAATGTCCTCATTCTTGGCACAATGGTGCAAAATTCTATGCTGCTGGAATTCTACTATTGTGCTTTAAAAATGCAGCTGTGCTGGTCCATTAGAAACAATCCAGATATCAGAGTAGAGTAAAACCTGATTAGGACCAAAATGTCACAAAATAGTGAATAGGTTTTCCTGAATTCTTCTTCATGTGGAATGTTAAGCCAAGTAGGTCAGAGAAAGCAAAAAGGCTAGACGTTATATTGAAGCCCCAAAGTCTGTGGTTTGTTAACAGTCTTAAGGTTCAATGCAATCTGCAATCCTATCATACTTTTCTGGGAGTAAGCCCCACTAAGCTCAGGGGGACTTACTTCTGCACATACATCTATGGGATTTTACTATTCATTTGTCTAGACTGTGCTAGATAAAAAACTGATTTTAGGTTGCTTCAAAGGCTTCTGTGGTAAATGGGCTCCTGGGGAGGAAAAGAACAGAAACAAATAGAAGCATGGTAGTCTTAATATTAGTATAACTCCAGATATGTTTTAGGTGGCACTTTAAGTAGAGAGTCAATTGAAGACAAATTAGGTAGTTTTACCAAGTGTTAATCATATTGCCTTTTTAAACTTTCCCCCTGATAGATTAGCTTTGTATATGTAAGGAGGTTTTGACAGGAAGATGCATTTAAATATGCTTTCCCATCCTCACACATCCTCTTTTACTCTCTAGTAAAGGAGTTTCTCAGTTTTTAAAGCAGATTAAGTCAGCTCTGTGCTTAGATGTATTAATCAAAGTTCATATTTTTCTACTACTTTGCAGAAGGAAGATTTTGAACAGGTTGGATCAGTTCATACATATCCGAACAAAACATGAAGATCCATGTTGCTTTCATTGGGACCTTGTCTCACTGGTTTCAAATTGGGATTTGGTCATGACTAACTTTAGTTAGATCAGAGACACAGACTTGTCAAATTTTCATTGTTGAAAGCACTAAACACTGATAGATAGGCTTTGAATAACTTCTTTGAATCTTTGAATAACTTCTTAAAATAATTTAGCTATTTTTGGTACCACTAAATCAGTTGCTGCCTACTGATTAAGGCAGGGAAAGAACTGCTTTTTCATACACTGCAATGCAATATCAAATGTATCAACCGGTATCTGAGAAAAGGGCACTTCAAACTGTTGTGAAAGTTCTACAAAGGTTTATGGCCATGCCAGTGTCTGGCTGGCTTACAGTGAGGTAGACTATCAACAGTGCATTGAACATTAGATACAGATATATAGGAAAATCCAAGCAGAAGCACTATGTCTTTAAATGCAGTGGATGTGTGGCACCATATTGTGATCCCAGTACAAGAAAGGACAAAATGTCAATAAACGTCCATGGCAACTGTTACCTGGGTTGTTTAGCCAGACCAGCAATTATAGAAAGACGTGGTCATTCATAGTAGGAAAGAGAGTCAGGACTCTGCGATCAGTACCACAAGCCTGTGTCAAGTCCTTTGTCTGAGATGTAATGACCGTTTGACTGAACACACATAATTGTCTGTCATGGGGAAATCATGCAATTTGAGGACGTTAGCCATGGCGTTGCCCAAATGTTACAATTCTGCTGTTGCTGCTGCTGCTGTTGTTGTTATATCCACCCTTCACCAGAAGGTCCCAGAGTGGGTTATAGCAGTGCAAATTAAACAATAAGAACAGTTTAAAACAAATTTATGTTATTTCCTGAACTCTGAACATTGGATCAGGATGGTCAAAAGGCCACAAAGGAGAAGATGTTTGTATGAAGGCCCCTTCAATGTCTCTGCAAACAGACATGCATATCTCAGGCAGGTGCATTATGTGACCCATGAGAGCAGCAAAATAACCAGACTGTACAATGGTGATGGGATAAAATCAGGCCAAATCTTTATTGACAGCAGCAGGCAGAGCAAGGGTTGGCATGGCATTGGGTCCCAGGATCAGTTCATCATTCCACAAGCCCCATGTTGATAGAATGGATCCACTGGGTTTGGATTGTTCCAAACCTGTATGACGGGAGTCAGCCAGCGTTGAACCTTGCCGCAGTGCAGGCCAAGCAAGCAAGGTCTCACTTGGGGACCAGGCTGAAGATTCCAACCAGGCAGATACCAAAACACACGCTTGGGTTTGCCGTGGTCAATCCTCCCCTCAGGCCCCTTATGGGGGGCCCCCCTATACTATGTTGATCCGATCCAGTGCCATTTCCGCCCTTATACAATGTTCTTGACCAGTATTTTGCTGCAGTCTATGGACTGCAGCAGCACCAGGCTAAGGCACCCCATGCTTATTGGGCACAAAACAGGACTTCTTGCACATTACCGTCAAGGACTTCCTAAAGTTTAACTAAAGGCCTTTCCAGGCAGCTTGCTGCAATTTTCTTGTGGTGCACATTGGTAAAATGTTGTGATTTCTCATCTGCATATAATAAAATAAAAATGGGGCGCGGAGGGGAGGGGGTCCAGGGATATAGCTGCACTCCAGAGAATAACTGTGATAGTATTTACATTTTTAATACTCAGTTGAGATAGAAGGTGAGGGGAAGAATGCCGCAAAATGTTTTGTCATAGGCAGTGGTTTCAGCTGGGTGTTCATGTTGGGGTTGGGCTAGTGTACAATTTTAGAGACATAGGCCACATACCATTTGTTCCAGTTCAGGATCCAGTAAAGAGGGTGACAGGATCCTGCAGACAAAGCTTAGCAAGTTGAGGTCAGGTTCCAGTGATGTTAGTTGGACAAGGCAGAGGATAGGTTCTCATAAGCAAAGTAAGACAAAGGAGAGGTAGACTTCTGAAAAGGCAAATGAGCAATGTGACTAGCATCCTGGAGAGCTCCGAGTAGAGTCTAAGCTGGAAGTCAGACAAGGCAGGCTTGAGCATCACTCCAACAACCAGCAAAATCATACGGAGCCATACAGTAGCCTCTCAGCCAGAGGTTCCCAGTGGTTTTATTTTATTGTATTTTGAATTCCATAGAAAGACTGGAGATATTTGTAGAGAGGATTTTTAGCTTGTGCACGTTTTCTTTTTCCTCCTCTTAAAAATCAATAAGATGTAAGTTTGGCGTGAAAAAAAAATATCTCCACAATTCCTGAAAGCCTGCCAAGGTAAACTTCTGCCATCCCCTCCCAGGAGTATTTCTTCAGTTATTTTCACTATGAGAGTGCATACTGTACATAAACTTGGATAAAGTTAGTTGAAATCATGCCCAAATATATTTCTTCTTTCCTTTCACTTTTCTTGTGTTTAATCTCTTTGTTTCTCGGGTTCTTTCTTTCTCACCTTCTAAACCAGCTTCCCCCAACCAGGTGCCCTCCAGGTGTTTTGGACCCCAACTCCTACCAGCCACAACCAGTATGAACAGTAGCCAGGAATTATGGGAGTTGTGGCCCATAACTTCTAGAGGCTGCTTTCTACCATGTGTTTCTACTTTCTAGTCTCAGTTGGATTCGTGTTATTTGATTGCTTCCTAAGCTTGCAATGTTTTGCCTGTTTAGATCCAGTTCATTCATTTTTCATTTGCTACTTCCTTCTGCTTTAAATTAGTTGTTCGCTACCTTTGTGGGTCAGAAACACCAGGATATAAATGTTTTCATAAAGAAATAAATCCTCCTTTAAAAGTTCATTGCAAGGGAGAGAAACTGTGAGAGGAGGTGGTGGTCATAAAAAAATCTCAGGCTAGTAAAGCAAACCAGACCAAAAATTTGTGGGCATTTCGTACAGATATATCCTTTTAAGTAATTGGGTACTTCACAATGCAATTATACATGTCTATTCAAAAGGAAGCCCAACTGAATTCAGGATACTGGATATAGAATTGTAATCCTTACAGCATAATACTACGTATGTCTGTTTGGAAATGAGCCCCATTGAATTCAATGAGGCATACTCCCTGATAAATGGGGATAGGTTTGCAGCCTTGTGGAACCAGAGCAATAGGATGGATTCATAAAGACTGTGATAGGCTGTCATTGTAACTTGAAATGTAGCAGCATTATAATCTGCACATTTAAAATATGCCACGAACCAGTAGCTTCTCTCTCTTCAGTTGCTCTCCTTTAGGTGGTGAGCATCATTCCTGTGATTTATGCACTCACTGTAGGCTGCCAAGCAAAGTCTTTTAGTTGTATTGGATTTTATTGCATTTCATTTTTATTCAAAGTGCATACTGCAACACACAGCTAACAGGTTGGGATAGTGGGTCCTATAGATATACTGTGCATTTTCCCATTGCATTTTTCAGTGAACGCGTGAAGAATTATTTGGGAGCATTAACATAGGACGCAATCAGCCCTGTTTGCAGCTGTTCCACACAGTATGGATTAGAGCATATTTTGCTTGTATCTCAGGGGCAGAAGGAGAAGTGGAATATAAAAATGTAGTAAATAAAATAATGCACTGTCATGTATGAAGTGGCTGCACATGCCAGAGAGCCACAAATGGCCAGTGTTCCCTAGTATGTCAACTAATGCAGTGAAATGTGATGGTATGCACCATGTGTTCAAGCACAATTATTATTATTATTATTATTATTATTATTATTATTATTATTAGGCAGTATTCAACTACTGCATCCCATCCACTTGTGCAATGGGACTTTGCCCCCTCTGCTCTCCCCTTGTGTGCCCCGTGCCCTTTCCCCTTGGGTTGGGGGGAAACCCAGAACATATATAGGAAGCACACAGTGGAAGGATTGAGGGAGGGTGTTCCTTTGCATGAGCAGAAATCCTTGTGCTGTTGGAACATTCATGGAGTGCTATGTTGCAGAGAAGTCTAAACCAGGGGTCAGCAAACTTTTTCTGCAGGGGGCTGGTCCACTGTCCCACAGACTTAGTGGGGGCCGAACTATATTTTTTTGGGGGGATGAACGAATTCCTAAGCCCCACAAATAACCCAGAGATGCATTTAAATAAAAGCACACAATCTACTCATGTAAAAACCTGCTGATTCCCGGACCATCCGCAGGCAGGATTTTGAAGGTGATTGGGCCAGATCCGGCCCTCAGGTCTTACTTTGTCCACCCATGGCTCTAGAGCAGGCATGTCCACAGTCCATTTCAGGGGCCTAATCCGGCCCGGCGGTTGGTTTAATCTGGCCCCTGTGGCAGTTTATTTCCTGGGGTAAAATTCCCCAAAAACATCAATCCTAAAAGAAGCTCAACAACTTTGGGGTAAAATTGTAATAAAAGAGTTGGTTGGCTCTCATGCATGTTCACTTCATCAGAACTGGCCCTCTATGAAACATGTTTGGGTATCCCTGCTCTAGAGTGTGGCAACAACAAGAATGCTGTCTCCAGGGAGGCCTGCCTGACACCAACCTTGCCTCTCTCTTTTTCTTGTGCTCCAGTGTGATATATTGTACTGTCATATCTGTTCTAATAATGTTTATGTGATTTTATTATGGCATTTTTTCACTTTGGTTGTGAATTGCTTGAGGGCCTTTCCAGTCCAAAGCAATAAATTTAATAAACCTATAACTTTATAAAAATTGTAAACCGCCCTGTGATCTTCAGATGAAGGGCAGTTTTTAAATTTAATTAATCACCAAACACTCCACGGCATTTATCGTACCACATTATTTGTGAGCAAGCCACAGGTTTACTGCATCTTCCCCACATTTTCCTTTGTGTTTAGTTGCTGTTTTACTTCATGCTACCATTTTGTAATGGTATTTGCATTATTACTGTTAAACCACTGTAAGCCTTAAGCACCATTTGGTGGAATGGAGTGTGTGTGCAAATTTAACAAAAACAAAAATAAAACGAATGGTTATCAGAGAGAGGCTCTTTTCCGTGGTGTTGCCCAGTTATGGAATGCCTTCGCTCTGGCAAATTTCAGCTGGCATAAACTCCTTTTATCATGGTAAGTTGAGGCATTTTTATCCTCCAAGGCTGATGGCTGCAGCTTTTATTGATCTGTTTTACCTGTTTTGCAGTATTTTATGCCATGGCTTGCTGCTGCTAATAATAATGTTTTTCCTGTTCTCTCTGTGAGTCTTTTTAATTGTGTAAACCTCTTGGAATGTTTAATAGAAAAGTGACATAAAATCATTTCAATGTGTTAAATAAACAAAAAGCAAATGACGGGTTCTTGTATCAAAAATTCAAGACTGCTGCTGGTGCTCTAAAACATGTAAGCAGAGTTAGTTTCTTGGAGCCCTGGGAGCCTACAGTGATATGCCATCCAGAATTATCCAAGTTGTTTTCAGCACTGTCGTGCTTGAGTCCCTATGGGGGAAATCACACAGTTTGCCTTCTGCTATGAACCAATGACTGGTGAAAATTATTGAAAAGCTCCACGTTGAACTTTGACTGGGCCCAATAGCTCTCTATTGAGCTAAATGTTTAGGATGGAATGCATAACAGCAGTAGCAAAATATGCTGAAAAATCACTCTAAGAGTACATAATTCAGCTAAGCCTGTGGAATGGCAGCCTAAGACTTGCTGGAATGGAGAATTTCTCATTCTTTTTCTGAAAGACCCAGAATGTCAGCATTACATAGGTCTCCCTTTGGAATGAGCTCCAAAAACAGGGGTGTTGCACAACTGAAAATTCTTGTAAACTTCATTGATTTAATTCTTTGGCCAAATGGAATCTGGAATGGGATCTACTTCACAAACTCCAGTGAATTTGGAGGTGTTTTTGGTTCAGCAAGCAGCTCCACTGTGAGGAAAGGTTACAGCATTTGGGACATTTTAGTTTGGGGGGGGGGACCACACTGAAAATCGGGACTGTGTTCCTTGCCCACCTGTCAGACTTGACCCATGGGAAATGCCTGACCCACCGGCCAGATTCATTCCCTGTAGGGCTTTTATTATGTTCTCAATAGGGACAGTATGAGGAAAAACCTTCTGTGCTCATTATAAACCCATCGGGAACATAGAGGGATA
The DNA here is from genome assembly GCF_964188315.1 of Podarcis muralis. Taxonomy (NCBI): domain Eukaryota; kingdom Metazoa; phylum Chordata; class Lepidosauria; order Squamata; family Lacertidae; genus Podarcis; species Podarcis muralis. The sequence goes on from NC_135655.1 coordinate 71,982,928, forward strand.
TACCCGTTTGAAATCAGGGCAAATCCTCTGCTACATACTGTGGATGCAGAATGAGACAGGCTCATGATTTCCCAATGTTTTCCTCAGTCCTTTCTTAAGCCTCCTAGGCAGGGCTTTTCTTCAGCCAGAACTCACTAGAACTCAGTTCCAGCATCTCTTTTTCTAGGGAAGTCTGTGTGGTTCTCTAGTGGAAAATGCAAGTTCTTCAAGGTGGGGAGATGGGATTCTTTGTGTGCATCTTGTGATGGTCAAGAGGCAAGGTCAACCAGCCTTCTCCAGATGTTGTTGTACTCCAACTGCCATCAGTCCCATCCAGCACAGTCAGTGGTCCATGATCACGGAAGCTGGTGGTCTAAAACATGTGGAGAGTGCCATGTTGGGATAGTCTGTGGCTAACTTATTCTCTTCTAGTCAGTGCAGTAAAGGAAGCCTTGTGTTTACTGAGCTACAGTGCTGAAGGTCAGTAGAACAACTTTCTGGTTTTTTTCTGTGCAAGGCCTATAAAGCACGTGGCTCAGCTTTATTCCTTTGAGCTGAAGAAAAGAGTAAAAAAACTGTCAGGTGTAGGGAGCTCATCTTTCTTTTTTAGTCTCTGTGTGTCAGTTACACCTGGGAGACAGTTGCCTTTTTGAATTAGGGGCCCTCACTGCCCTGCTCTGTGGCCACAGCTGTCTGCAATCCATTCTAAAAGATGGTACAGTAATCCTGCGAGTTCAGCCAAGCCACCCTTCTCATAGCTGTATATCAGGTGATGAATGACAGAAGAGTGTGGAGAATCCATAAAATGCTAGAAAGAAGAACATCTTGTACTTGGGCTGCTCATCAAGGAGGTTTGGAAGGCAGACAAACTGTCAGACTAATTAGAATTTCTGAAACAAAATAAAACAAAAGTATGTAGAAGTTGCAGTCCTTACAGTACCCTATCCCCTTACAGAAATGCCTGTGAATAATACCAACATTATTTCTTTTTTTAATTAACAAAGTATGAATTCTCCCTCCCTGCCCCAGGTGTGTGTGTGAGAGAGAGAGACTTAAACTCCAGGGTAGATTTTTGTTGTTTGGGGTTTTTTAGTCATTTTTTAGGTTTTACAAATCTTGAAATACATAGAGGGGTGCTTTCTCCCATTATTTACAGACCTGGGGCCAGGGTGCTGCATCAAAACTGCAGCATCAAAAGTGTTCTGCAAGATTTAAGGGCTGAGCCTAGGCAGGTGTTGCCATGGAAATGTTCATTGTCTGCTTCCCTTTGCTCTGAAGAAGCATATTTTTCTCCCATGCTTTTTCATAGATAATTGGTTTCCACCTTCTTTTTAATCTGAAGACTGTTTTTGACACCCCCGTCCATGTCTACACTTAACTCCTGTTAACTCTTGCACACACCCGCACAGACCTTCCTGCCTAATAGTGAAAGCCTGGCCCTTAGTAGCTAGGAAGCTACATATGATCAGTTGACTGTCTCCATTCTTTAACAGTAACTACACCCAGGATTTGGGACTAAACTGACATAAAGGTAGATTGGTTTAACATTAGGAGAAAGAGCAGGTTGATGGTGGAACCAATTGCCTAGTAGGGTGGTGAGTTCTCCCTCACTGAAGGTGTTCAAGCAGAGGTTGGGCTGCCATTTGTTAGGGATGCTTTCACTGTGGTTCATGGTCAGAGGAAGTAAGCTTGAAGGGTTAGAGAGAAAACCCATAGCAGAACTTTGGGACCAGAGTCTTGAGAGAAGCCTAGCCAGAGGGAACAGCACTGAGAGGAAATTTCTCTTATTTTGTTAATTTTACTGACAATTCTCACTCTGGTGGGAGAGAGTGAGAGAATTTGTTAAGAGGAGTCAGTCAAACAGTTGAGATAATCAGTCAGAAGGTATTAGGAAGGTATAGGCTGGTAAAGAAACTAAAGTTAAGATACTGACAGGAATATTATCTGAGAAACCATAAACTTTTGTAATTTTTGTAAAATAAAATTGGTTTTTTGGTTCACTTTTAACAACTGACTGGACTCAGTGTTTTACCAGAGAGTAACTGGTTGCTGGCAGCAGGGAAGCGAGCACAGTGGTGGTACAGGGATCAATAGACCGTTAAACGTCCAGGTCAAGGCTGCAACTCTATAGACACATCATCATCATCAACATCACCACCACTTTTAATTTGTATACCGTCTTTCTATCTTTCAATACTGTACCCAAGGCTGAAGAAGCAGAGAATGTACACCTTATAACAATCTAATGCAATACAAAAATGTGATAATAAAACATAACTTTAAAATAAGCAAGCTACATCAAATAACGTAACATTCAGCAATCATTAGAATATTATAGAATAATAATATCAGCATATAAAAATTAAACAGAAATCCACACTTAACAATTAACAATAAATAATTTCTAAACTACAATCAATAAAACAATGGCAAGCCACAGTGCATAAAATAATACAATACAAACTGAGGAGCAGAGACTGGAGGGTGGGCAAGGCAGGTGGAAAGAGGCCTTGCCTAATGAAGTCTCTCCCCTCACATTATATAGCTCAGTGGCGTAGCATGGGTTGTCAGCAAGGCAAGTAATTTGCGCCCCCTAACCCGTGGATTTGCGCCCCCTAACCCGTGGATTTGCGCCCCCTAACCTGTGGATTTGCCCTAACCCCAGATGTTGCGCCCGGTGCGGCCGGCCCCCCTGCACCCCCCACGCTACGCCACTGATATAGCTTCATGTGTCTGAGACTCAAATAGGGTCTAAGCCTGGCCAGTAAGTCTTGGACTGAGGCAAAAGGCACTCCCTTTCCACCACATAACAAGAGGCTGCTGGGTGAGATCAATGGCCCATCTAGCCTTTCATCCTGTTCTCATGGTGGCCAGTTAGGATACCTTTGAGAGGCCTGCAAAGAAGGACTTGAGTGCAATGACTGCTTACCTTCATATGATGGCGAGTGGCAATTGTGGCCCACTGCATCCATGGTCTGAGCCTGGAGCAAACCTCCAGCCCTGCACAACTGTTGGGAGGTGCCACTCCATCCTCCTTTGGCCACACAGGTTGCTGGGAGGTTTGTATTCAAATAAACAAGCTGCATTTGAGCCGACCTATGACAGGCAAGCAGGGGGTGGGCGGGGCTTTGTGGCATATAAAGAGGCCTCAGCTGGGTTCATCAGTTCAGTCAAAACTAGATTCCCCACCCTATGTGGCACATGGCCCTGCTTGGAGGTGGTTGGGGCAGGTAGGTTCTGCTTATGACCTTGCTAGAGAAATGTTTGGCCACCATATTCTGAGCCAGGGAGAAATTTGCCTGCAGACAAATCTAGAGAGCTTTGCCTACCTCACTGCAATTGTCACAACTTGTTGGTGGATGAGGCATTAGATTGGCTCCTTAGTATAGGCTGGGGGGGCGGGGAGGTGGGAGCCCACCTACCCCCACTTCAGGGAAATGGGAGTACCCTTTTAAAGGAGTCCAGGGGGAGGTGCTTCTGTCTGGATGCCTAGTTGGGTGCTGATTGGCCATAGCATCCCCTCAAAAACGATGGTCCTATTTAATGCATGTCATAGAGAGAGCCCTTAACCCAGGATAGACCCTGCAAAATAATCAGCCTGGTTGGTTGATTTAGGATACACACCAGTGCCTTGCCCAAAACCTACTTACAACCGTAATTAATAATAATGTGGCGTACTTCAACCCAAGCTGTTTGTCCTGTGTGTTTATTGTATCTTCCCATAACATGGGCCCCACCAGCCGTGGCTTCCTTGCTCCTGGGCCTGCAACAGCACTCTGCCCCCCAACCCTTTGCAATTTCCACCAGCTGGCGTTCAGAAGAACGCTGCCTCCAACAGTCACGACAGCCTCATCCTCTACGAATTTGCTTCATCCTCTTTTAAAGCCATCCAAGCCAGATATCATTACCTTTTGTGGGGGTTGGGCTGTGCGTTTAACAGTGCTTTGAAGTGCTTTGTTTTGTCTCTTCCAACATTCAGCTTCACTGAATGCCCCATTGTTATGTGATTCCTGATAGATGCAGGGAGAGTTTTGTTTCCCAGATTCCATCATGTTGTGACGTGAACACAGTTGTGATCGCAGCAATGGGTGTATAGACTGCTGGCACACTTCATGGTCTCTGTGTGTTGGCTCTATTGACCACAAGCAAGGGGAGCGAAAGAAAGGGCTTGTTTGCATGTTGTGGCCAATCATATTCAGTCCAGCTATAAATGCACTAATTAAGTTTTAAAACACAAAATCAATTGTAAATTTATTTTGACCAGTTTACCAGCCTGCCTGTTGTAGATCATTGAGCACGTATTGATTGTCTGAGATGGAGCTCACTCCAGTTCGTATTGATTTAATTCATTAGCACATGTTTAGCAAAACCTTCTTTGCCATAATAGAGAAGGTATGTATGAATGCAAGTCTCTGCGAAAGTATACAGGTGAATTTGGCACTGCACTCTCTTTTCATATATATTTTTTTCTTTTAAGAGTCAGGCTCTGATGCTAACCTGTATTAATCCAAGAACAAGATTTTTTCTTTGAAAAAATATTTTTGGCAAGAGAAGGGTAAAGTCAAGGAATTTGAATTCATGCCACTTTTGCCAAAAATGAAAGTAGCATGAATAATTCATGCATACAAATCATGCGGCATATTGGCAATTTTAATAGGCTGCAAATTGCTCTTGTGATTTATGGATTTAGGTGGCTAAAAATAGTTGAACAATTTCTAAGACACCTTCTCAAATCAACAGAACATGAGTAGGTTTGTCTGACTTTACTGCAAACAATATTACTCCTCCAGTTGCCTTGGCAACTGAATGAAACTCGGTTACCTTGGTTACAGTCTTCAAAAACAAAACAAAACCAGAGGGGTAGCCATGTTAGTCTGCGGCAGCAGAACTAACAAAGAGGTTTGTGGCACCTCGGAGCTCAACAGATTTATTATGGCACAAATCTTTGTGGACTGGAGCCCGCTGCGACAGATGCATCTGACAAAGTCGGCTCCAGTCCACAAAGATTTTTGCCATGATCCGTCTGTTGTTTGAGGTGCCTCAAAAAGCAAAACCTAGCAACAACTCTCCTTTTCTCATTTGTGAATTTTGGTGTTTTGTTTTTTTAAGAACTCTGGCATCTTGTATACATCGTCACATTAGTGAATAATGTTTGTGAAACAGATTTGAAGAGCGAAGAAGGATCTATTTGATGTTTTGTTTGAAAGGTGCACTACACCACCATGGGTAATGAAAAGGTGGGACAAAGACCAGCGCGAGGTAGAGAGGTGTTTGTGAGATTCAGCTGTCTCAGGGCCAACATTTTAAAGAGTGAATTTGTGGCTGTTTGTCTGCACCTTTGCTCACATGTTATTGGAGAGGATAGGGTTTTCCCTTCCACACTAATAGCGTGTATTACTCTGGCCAAGTGCTCCCATCCATCTGTGTGTCCAGGCAAAAAAATAATGTGATTGTAAATTTGTGTGTTAATGGAGCTACTAGCTCTTAGCCCTGATCATATTGCTTTCTCCTCCCTCCTGTTGTCATCATGGCAATCCAGACGCATTTTCTGGTAGACCTAGGAGCTGGTACATCTGTTCTATGTGTGGTCAAAGCTGTTTCCCTGAAGAACACACCTATGCAGGAGGGACGCTCAGGGCCCAGCTTTCCTGAACAGCCTTGATGTTTGATTCTTTATTACGACTATCACTGTTTGTGTGAGTGGGCTCCACTGGACACACTGAGTATCTTTTTTGTAAAATGAATTGGTTGTGGAGGTTTTGTTTTACTTATACTTTTCTTTAACGGATGGGGAAGATTGGGATGACAACATGCTTTTCTTAATGTTTTTGCCATATTTCCTGTAGCACTTCACCCTCATTAAAATCTGATGGAATTAAGGATTGGACTAAATGACCCTTTGGGTTCCTTCCAACTCTACAGTTCCATTATTCTGTGATATATAGAATCATAGAATTATAGAACTGTAGAGCTGGAAGGAACGAAGAGGGTCATATGGTCCAACTGCCTGCAATGCAGGAATCTTTTGCCTAACGTGGGGCTTGAACCCACAACCTTGAGATTAAGAGTCTCATGCTCTACTGAATGAGCTATACTTTTAAAAAATGAGTCAAATAAAGCTGTTTTTTTAAAATGAGAAAGAGACAGTATATTTAAAAACCAAGAGCAGTGATCAAAATAGCAAGAGCAATGTCAACATAGCCTTAGTTCTAATTATATTTCTGAAGTTGCCCACATTATAAGCTAGATCTAATTTAAACCTAATTTGGAAGGTTGCTCTATTCTCATTCTAAGTACAGTTGTGCAGTAACTAATTATTTTCTGCAGTGCTATATTTATGTATGTAAATCTGCTATATGTGCTTCTCTGCATTGCTCAAGAGGGCATACAAAGTCTACTAACTTTAAAACAGTGGCATAAACCAGTTAGGTAAGAGGCAGGGGAAATGTTTAGTACAGTGGTGCCTCGGGTTAAGTACTTAATTCGTTCCAGAGGTCCTTTCTTAACCTGAAACTGTTCTTAACCTGAAGCACCACTTTAGCTAATGGGGCCTCCCGCTGCCACCGCGCCGCTGGAGCACGATTTCTGTTCTCATCCTGAAGCAAAGTTCTTAACCCGAGGTAATATTTCTGGGTTAATGGAGTCTGTAACCTGAAGCGTATGTAACCTGAAGCATATGTAACCTGAGGTACCACTGTACTGAAAACATGCAAGCCATATTTGAACCTGTAATTTCAGTGAACTACAATGAGTGCATGTGTGTCTCCCAGTCTTCCTCTACAGTACTTGACAGCATGATAGCTCACTAGTTTGGGCTTGTTAAAAATGCAAATCTGTGCATGTCTCAATGAGTTCAATGGGACTTACTCCCAAGTAAATGGGTATAGGGTTGCAACCTAAATAGAACCTGAGGAAGGAAAACAGATCAGTTTGATTGACTGATACCTCACCTCTTTCCCTGATGGGATTCAAGGCGGCTTACAGATAAAGGTAAGAGGCAGCCCCACACAGAGCATGTTACAGTAATCCAAATGGGATCAGATGGAGCCCATCTACAATATCCCTGACCTAGCTCTAGTGTACGGAATTAGATGCATTTAACAAATATAGATAGATCTCAGCTAACCAATTCAGTGCACCCCAGATGAGCACTGCCATGTGTGGTCTTTGCCCACTCATTATGGAGATGTTGTACTGGGGGAGGAGAGAGAATGAGTTAATAGGCTGACCAATAAGAAAGCCCAGGGGCAGAGCCTAACTGTGTTTAAGGCTCAACACAGGGGTTTTGGCAGTTAGTTCGGTTGGTTTCTTGTGGGTGGGAGGCATAGGAGCCAGAGTGAGTTAGAGACAGAAAGAGTGAATCGGATTACAGTGTTCCAAAGTATTTAAAGCTTGTTTGCGTTCACAGTAAACTGGAATCTTTGTTAATACGTTACAACCTGAGTGAGTCTGAACATATTACCGGGGGAAGAGATAAGCCGTGGTGGTGCAGGGTCAATAGTCCGTGGAACGACCGGGGGCTCTGTGCGAACACCACACCATGTAATCTGAGTGCACATCCTCCTCATCATTGGTTCTGTATGTGGTAGCCTGCTTGTGTATGTTTATCTCTCTTTCCAGATTGGGGCAGATGTGTTGAGTAAGTTATAAAACGAGAGGCATTTGGGTCCATTGTGTTGTTTGGGAAAGATCTCTTGAAACCCAGGTCTGAGAAAGCTATTGGCTCCTTTATAAAGTGAAATTTCACATGCTCATATGTCTGCAACTCACCAGAAGTGTTTAGAAACTATAGAAGGTGATGCCTGGCACTCCTCATGTGACTGGGCATGTCAGGGCAGGAGGCTGCAAATGCAACTGAGAACTCAAACCAAAGTCCTGGTGATTTGTTGCCAGGGAGAAAATGACACTATTAAGGCTAATCAGTTTCAGCTCCCATGTAAATCACATCCTGGGGTTCTGAGCACTGGTCTTCAGATCACTATATGCTATGGACAGGAGTAGGGGGTGTTTTGTTGTACAGAGTCACCATCCAATGGGTGGCATGACACATATCTAAATGTCAGACTCTGTTTGCAATTATCTGGGGAACTGCTTTTCTTGAGTATTCATCAGCTACAAGTCCAAAAGCCCAGCAAATGACAGAAAGATCAAATAATGCCCATCTTCTAGTTGCAGAAAAAGACCTAACCTCAGAGACTTGCCCTGGGAAAAAAAGTTTTATAGAATACCGTAACTGCATACAGTAGGCAGTATATAGAAGCCTGGAAAGGATAAGGCTTGATTACTTTGGGTTGTAAGCTCAGGTATTCTGCTCAGGTATTCTGATGTCATGTAATCACATGAAGGAGACTTCAAGGATGAACATGCTCACTCTGGTAATTGTCTTCATCCTCCACAAGTTGGAAGGCATATGTTTTAAACAGGAGGCTCTGTCTGCATTAGATGCAATGACTAGAAGATGCTACCAAAACCTACACCCCTACCCACACATGGAATGTTTATACTGGGTTAGATTCAAGTCATGACTAACTTCTGCCCTACTGATTTCAATGGGACTGTTCTAAGTATTTAGATACAACCCTTCTTGCTGTTTTGAAAGCTATAGTTTCAATTCACCTCTTATCCACACACATATATATATCACCACAATACTTCTTGTTGTGGGTGGCTAAATGAGGAGGTACAAACCAGAGTTCCCCTTCAGCATTCTTATTTATTTCTTAGGACATTGGGAGTTTGGACCATTTTTAACCAGGTTACTACTCAACACATGATCACATTTACCAGTATATCGTTTTCCACTGTGTGCAACAGCAGCTGCAATCCTATATATACTTACATGGGAGTAAATCCAGTAAACTCAATAGACTTACTTCTGAGTAAGGATGTGTTGGATTGCACTGTACATTACACAAGCTATGATACTACTAATGGTTACATATATAGGGACACCAGGTTTCTCAAGGGCCATAAAAAAACATGTAACTCCCTTCCTTTCTTCATCTTTTTATTGCATCCCTCATTTTTTGTGCCCTCTATTCAAAACGTTTATAGTTGCTTGCCTTTCTTTCCTTGAAAAATGACTAGTATAACTTATCTCAAAGGAAAAACAAGAAAGTGATGCCTTTGCTGTTGAGCAGGGTGGGAAGTCAAGATCAGCAGATCCAGAGTGGGAGGGGGTGGGAACTCCACTTGCAAAAGAGCTGTAATGGCAGTGTATGTTAGGAAATGCTCTCAAACCACAGAATGCAACAAAACTAAACAGACAAGAAATTAAAATTGCAAGCAAAGCAGACATGCATCCCCATGGCAATGAAGGAGGAGAGAAAATACACTCTTGAGAGCCAACTGGAGTCACTGCTGAAAATGGAAAGAGCAGAGTATAGAAGCAGGAAGAGAATTTCCTGGAGGAAAGGTAGAAGCAAGCGGAAGGAGATTTCCATGGCAAACCGCAGCATTCATTCATTTTTTATGCTGTTTTGTCTTTACATGAAATCAGAAACCCTGTGTGAACATAAAGTGAAAGCTGGATCCGCCCCACCCTTAATCCTGGTGCTGTTTCATTGCAGACATCTCTACCACAAAACTGAATTTCATTTTAGGGCTCATGCAAGCAGCCCTAGACCCCATGACCCCATGAACCAGCATTCTCATGACCTAGGCTTAGATGACTCATCATTACCTGAGTATTGCTTGAATTGCTTTATGTGTCTGCATCTGGCCTCGAAAGCGGACACCCCCAACCTGATGCCTTCCAGATATTTTGAACTACAGTGTCCATCAGCTCCAGCCAGCAAAGACTATAGAGAGGGATGGAGGACATTATAGTTGAACAAAGTCTGGAGGGCTCTAGGTTGGGGAAGGTTGCATTTCCAAAGAGCAGGCTTTCTAATGAACCTCTTGCAGAGGCTATCGCATTACTTTCAATAACTAAAATAATAGGGGATTGCTACCGCCAGTTGTTCATATCAATTTGAACAAGACTTCCTGAAAGTGCATACTACAAACCACTGAGCTGGTGGCAACACATTAATTTTGTTGTCTGGATCAGTGGTAAAGAAAAACGGGAACCATTTGAAGGACTGCATAAATTCTACTCACCCCATAATCAAAAGCTTCATCAAAATTTCATGCACTCCCTTTCTTGGGTGTGCTCCTAAATACCAAGCAAAAGAGGCTAGTAATGAATTTCTATGCACTGATTTTGCATTTATGCAAAATTTGAAACAAACACAAAAACCATCATTGTCTTGATATGCCCAGCATAGCCAATGGTCAAGGATGATCTGAGGGGCCACACAAGTTTCATTCCTGTTGGGGGTGTCTTGAGTACGGTTAGCTGCAACATGCATTTTTATGTATTTTATTATGTGACGTTTATTATGCTGCCTATATAAATATTCTTAGGACAGCTTACAACCATAAAAGGGATCAATAAAAACCCACAATAAAAAGTAAACAATTATAAACTCCACAATCAAAAATTACAAAGACATTGTTGACCTGGTTGTTGTTTTAACTCCAGAATAGATGTTTAGTTAAAGGTGGCATCGCATGTGCTGGTGGGAACTTTGTAAGTGCCTGTCTTTAAATGTGATGCCGGCTAAAATCATCTTCACCAAAGAGCTCTTGCCCATGTCAGAGCTCCATCAGTGTCATGCTTAAAAGACTTGTATCTCATGCCCATCCTTGTGCATCATTGTCAGACCAGTACAGCCTGCTGCATTCATATGGGTGGTTGCATAGAGTTCATGGGCAAAGGTTTTTTGGCAACAACATATTCAGCCAGCTCAGCATCAGGCTATTTTGGATGTTATTTCCATAGGAATCTGCAGTAAATAACTATATGGAACTAAACTAAACCATGTCATTTTAGAAACTGTGGAAATATGTAAACGTGTATAAATTTCTCATACTGCATGAGCACTGGCAGCCACTCACCCCCCCCCCAATAAATAAATGAATAAATTTGAAAGCAACTATTGCTGATGTGACAAGCTGTTTCTTTTAATTTATTACACAGTCTCAGCAGTATCACCTGAATAACAATGAGGACTCGGCACACAAACCATGACTCACACACTAAATTGAAAATGTCAATCCTGCTTGTTATCTTTTTAGATGTTTCTAATTTTAGTCCAGACCTTGTTGCATATATATATATATAGTGATATCCTTTTTAGATTTATTTGCAACTGTCTCACATACTATATTCTTTCTTTTCTTATTTGTAAAACCAGCCTTGGTTTTTTTTGTGTGTCGAATCATATACAGTGGTACCTCGGGTTACATACGCTTCAGGTTACATACGCTTCAGGTTACACACTCTGCTAACCCAGAAATAGTGCTTCAGGATAAGAACAGAAATCGGTGCGGCAGCAGCAGGAGGCCCCATTAGCTAAAGGGTGCTCCAGGTTAAGAACAGTTTCAGGTTAAGAACGGACCTCCGGAACGAATTAAGTACTTAACCCGAGGTACCACTGTAGTAATAGAAACTAGACACTTGAAGCCAACATTTGACTGTCTAGTTGAAGTCAATATGTGATGTTCAGCTCTACATCACTTCTTTCTTAAACCTCTCGGTCATTTGGCTTCCTTTACTACTGTTCTCTAACCTGTAAAACTTTCTCATCCATCAGTCCCTTTTTGCCAGAAGCACATCATCTGTCTGTCAATCTGTCCATGTTGTATGGAGTTCTGTTTGTCTCCCTTTCTCATTAACCCCTCATACCATCATACTTCCTTCACCCTCTTTCTCCAAAGGTCTCACTGCTTTGTGAACAGGCCCTTCAGGTCCCTGAAGCAACTGCCTTCCTGGATTTCTTTCCTTCAGCCTTTGTAACCTTCCTTCCTTGCCCTGCCTTACTCTGCTATCTACCTTACAGCTTCACAGCAATCAGCTTTCCCGATTTGGCCCTGCTTCCCCCTGCCGCTCTTGGCCCTGTGAGAAGTTTCCCTCCAAAAATTACTTTTGTGGGGGGTTTTAGTAGAAGCTTGCTGTAAACATATTTGATACTTCTCTTATCTGTTAGAATATTTGTGCATCTCATAATACAAAGATAGGCAGCTTTTTCTCTATGCTGAGTAATGGACACAGACTTCATAAGATGTCTGGGGTAGTATAATAATGAACTGTAGACATTCAGGGAGGAATTCAGTGTCACGGTGTTACAAATATTCCATCAGTGCAAACATTTCTGTTTGCCTGACAAAATGATCTCCCCTCTTCTACCCCCACCCTTCTGTGCTGTTCCAGAACCAATTTGGGAGGGCAAGGCGGCGGCGGTGGTGTGTGTGTGTGTGTGTGTGTGTGTGTGTGTGTGTCATTGAGTTTTCACTAGTGGGACCAGTTAGTTGAGTCCAAAGGGTTCCTGCGGTCTACTGGGTGTAAATGAATGTTCCTATATTCAAGAAATATCTATGAAGACTATCTTCTGATTTCTGTTTTGGTACCTTATGACCAAAGTACAATGCAAAGCCTGAAGCTACTTCTCCAGATTCTCTTTCATCAGTTATAGGTGGGGGTAGATACATTGTTATCTGGACCAGTGCTTTCTTTTTGACAGACGCAGGGGTACGCATACCCCTAAACATTTTGTGAATCTAAGTTTGGCCTCATTGTGGGACAGTGTTTCAATATGAGTAGGAAAATGAGAGTACCCCTAAACATTTATATTTTTTTTAGAAATAAAGCACTGATCTGGACCACAGTGTTTTTGATTATCCATGCTTTGAGCTGTAGGCTTGTGTTGTTTTTTGTGCTTCTACTTTGTACTATTTGTTTGTTACCCTCATTTTCTGCAGCATTACACCTTCCTGAGTGTTCCTTATTTATTTTAAATAGTGGAGAATTCTTGATCCCTAAACCAGCCAATTTTGTTTCTGAATCCCTTTTTATTGCAACTCTAAAACTTGACTGGGGGTGTTTGAAGAACAACATCTCTTCCTAGTGTGATAGTGATCTTCAGTTGTGAACAGTGCCTATTCTGAGCTAAGTACCACTATATGCAGACCACATATGACTAAATTTTCACACATTGCTAGAGCTCATGGTGAGTGTTTCATCCCATTGGCTGCATCACGGAGTCAGCACATGAAAGATTAGGTGTTTACTTTCATAAGCAGAGAATTCAGGGAGAAAATGTAAACATTATCGCCAGTTGATTGTACATTCATTCACACACAGTTTCTCATCTGAATGTTCGTTCCCAAGGGCACTGCGAGATACTTCATGGAGCGCAATACATTCTACTTTTCAACATTACATAATCATGTCTATTAGCTTCTGTGGGAGCAAGTAGACGATCTCTTATCCTCCAGAGCAAGCTTTGTCTATGTCTAAGCTTGCTTCTTTGTTATATCTCCCAGCTGGGTAACATCAATGTGAACAGCTCTGTGACTGAAATAACTGTGTTCACTGAAGTGAACTATTCTATTGATTGCCTTAATGTCAGTGCACGGCACTGGCAACAAGAAACAGAAGAAAAGAGAACTAGGAGGCTGATTGCTACTTGCTTATAATCTTTTTGGTGAAGAGGGCAAGGCTTTTACACACAAGGTTTATAATCCCATAAAGCTTACAAGCATAAAGCTACTCAGAGTTGGTGCTGTGTGCAGGGCAATTGGAAGAGTCTGTATTGATTCTGCTGTATTGCGAACCTGAAATGTTCAAAGATTATGAGATGGGCTTTCAAAAATCATAAAACATACAAATATTAATTTTAAAAAATACTATCAATTAGAAAAACAACGGTGCTACTCATGATAAAACTGAAATCTGAGCAACAAGGAAACAGAATAGCATTTTGCTCGTCCTAGGAGTGAGAAAGCGCCTATGGGAAACCTGTACTTACTGCATCCTGTGTTATTTCTCACATGTTTTCCTCTCTGTTGTGGAAAAGCCGGGAATCATTCTTAGGCCAGGTTTGGCCTGTGGGTTGCCAGATGCCTACTGCTGCCATCAGACATCTGAAACCATTGGGTCAAATCAGAGCAAAATCAATACTTTGCTCTGATTTGACCCAATGGTTTCGGAGCAAAAAAAAACCCCAAATTCATATTGTGAACTATTATTGTGCACAGTATATGAACCAGTTATTACCATTCATAGCAAATGGATACCAGTTCCAGTACAAAGGAACCAGGTGTCTATAGTACCGGTAAGCTAGCATTGATTTGCAATGACTGCTCTGTGCTATAAATGCAGCCAGTGAAATCCCGAGAGTCGGCATTCCTAATCATGCTGTTTCTTCATAAAGGCCACTTAGCTGCAGGGATTGAGGGCTGGATTTGACTAAACAGTAGTGCTAGCAGAAACCAGCACAAGTCCCACTTGTGCAATGGGATTCCCTCCTCCTCCTCCTCCTCTCATGCTTAGAATGCCCAAGGGTGGTCAGTATAACCCTCAGAACAGCATGTTGGGGGAGGAGAGGGAGATTGTTCTGTCTGGCAAGCATAAATGCTTGTGCTGATGGAACATTCTTAATAGCACGACGTTAAATTCAACCCCTGAATAAACAAGCACCATCTGGAAAAATTATTATCCAAACAGCATCTTGATTAAAAACAAGGAGATATTTAGGTGCACAAAGAGCAGGCCAGGAGCTGATCTGTGGTAGAACACTTGTTTTGCATGCAGAAGTTTCCAGGTTCAGTCCCTGGCATCTCCCAAGTAGGGCTGGGAAAGACACCTTCCTGATAGCCTGGAGAACAACTGCCAATCAGTGCAGACAGTACTGAGCGAAATCGTCCAATGGTCTGACACCTGCCTAGATGTTTCATGGCTATTTAGTTTCTGCACAAATGAAGGTTTTTGGCTTAGTGGCACTGGTAGATTGGGGGCTGTTGCTTTTGAAATCAGACAGGCTCCTCCATTCTGTTACGTCATTGCTTGCTGAAAAGGTTTTTTGTTTCACCAAGCATTTTTGGAGAATTAATTTGATGCAATGTTATTCTGTATTTTATGATCTCATAAATTTAAGATGTTTCAATGAAGTTTATTGTCCATCACCTTGAATTTTTTTTATGAGCTGGCAGTTTATAAACATTCTTATAATTAAAAATTAACATGTTCATTACATCTAAGAAAGGGATGGGAATCTCCAGCTCTCTGCAAGTGTTGAGCCGTGGGAAATGGAACTCCCACACATAACCCATTTCATTGGCTGCTCCTTGTTTCAGAACATACATTTCCATCGCCAGGGTTCTTCATCTGTCACGTTCTGATCTAGCAACTGAGGAAGCTTTATAACAATCTCCAAAGGAGGTGAAGGTTGTCGCATATGTTATGTAACAGCAAACACATATTTACCTCTGTTTCTACGCACTGCGGGGAGTCAGGCGGTGGTGAGATCTGCTCCTTGGCACTTCTATCTGCATGGTACACTCAGTCACAGAGAGCAAACTCACACGTGTCCTGTTCTCCAAACAATGATAATTCCAGGGATGCAACATGTACTCGGCTTCTCTTTCCTTTGAAATTAGATAACTGGAGGTTTACAAGTGTTTTGTAATATGTGCTTTATTTAAACATGTATGCAGGTTAAGCAAAGGTGAAATGCAGCTTAACTTTTGCACGTGTCCGAAATTCTCTGTGCCCCATCAATTTTCTGGGGGAACTGCCAGCACCCCAGATTCTTACAGAGAAAATCTCAGAGCTCTGTCCTTCTCTCAGCCTGAATATGGGCTTGTCCACACCATGCTTTAGTATGTATTGCCTTTGTGTTTGAGACCATTTCCCGTAAGCAAGTGGACTCAGCAGGTCTTCTGAACTCACCTTGTTTTAAAGACATCTTTGTTTCAAAATGGCATGGTAGGTGTTGGGTTTATGAAAACTGAAGAATAGCCTTCAGTTTGAATGTATCTGCTCTATTAGCACATCTTGTCTTTTGGATTCTCTTCTGCATGATATGATTGAACAATAGGCTCTTGTATCTACATGAAATCCAGTGAAATTATGACTTCAGCCCTAGTTTCAGGATATACAAATACCATAGCTCAACGAAGAGAGCATTTCGAACATACAATGACACCGCAGTAGTAAAGAGAGCACTTCATATTTCTACTTTAGCTGGGGATTTTTGGCTTTGTCTGCACCTGGTATCCTGTGCACAGAAGTGATTTAATTTCCCATGTGGAATACTGCATGTAATTCAAACAGCTGGACAAGCTCTAGGCAGAGGCAACTTGTCAGAGTCTGAGAAATGGCTCTTTATACAACTGTGTTGCTCATGGCCATGTGAGCGCTATCCGCAGTACCCTAGGATGTCTGATGCACAAACTGGTTTGTGTGTGACTGAGCCATCATCTCAATTTATGCCCCTTTGACTTTAGAAGGTCTGTAAATGTCTACCGATCTACTGGTCTATAAAGTCATCTGCCTTTTTAGCCCTTTGTCAATCAGTTTGAGTGTAATTTTGTCTCTGAGCATATTGTTTTAATGCCTGCAACCTCAAATTTCTGACTTTCTGCCTTAGCTCCATGACATAGTTGGTATTTTGATTTTTGACTGGTTGTAACTGATACAAGAGTTGGTCTACGTCTGAAATAATATTCTTTTTACACTTATTGTAGACCATTGTCAAAACCTTTCATCATGGCTTGGCCCTGAGAGCATCCACTACTGCCTTCCTCAGCTCCAAAAGTCAATTTGGGGGCCATAGGGAAGGTGGAGGTGGTGGTTTGGATGTGCCTTTCAGCTTGTGGAAATTGTGGAAATAGTCACACTGAATGCTCAGAATACTCTTATTTACATGAGGTCAGCTGAAACATTTGCAAAGGTTCCAGCTGTTTCTGAGCAAACAGCAGAATCTTCAACCACCCCTCGTCCCACACTACCAAGTGTTTTAAAATAGATTTGATATATGTACCGTATTTTTCTGCCTATAAAACACCCCCTATTTTGGGGGACTCAGATTTAAGAAAATCTACCCTCAGCACTCTCTGTGTATAAGACACCTCCTAATTTTGGACATTGTTTTTTAGGGGAGGAAACCTAGTCTTATACAAGGAAAAATACGGTATATCTATCGTATCAATGTTTAATTGTATTTTAGTCATTGATTTTTCTGTTTTTAGCCATTCTTGTTTTGATCTGTAAGTTGCCAAGTAGAAAAGGTGGGGAAGAATAATAATAATGCTGCATACCTAAGGAAATGAATGAATGAATGAATGAATGAATGAATGAATACGGCAGTATGTTTGACAGAGGGAAGGATGGAAAAGAAAGCAGACAACAATGAATTCAAAGAAAGAGGAAATGGGGAGCAAAAAAGTGTATGTTGCTGGATTTTGTAATTTGCGATGCTCAAGAAAACTAAAAATGGGAGAGAGAGAGAGAGAGAGAGGGAGCCCCAAGACCTGATATGTGCCTGTCAGGGTACTGACATCGGAGCCAGAGGTGGAGGCAAGGCTCCCAAGCGATGCTGGAGAAGGGCCCAGCAGGGAGAGAGGCAGCTCATCAGCTGGGAAGGAAATGAGCGTAACACCAGGGATAAAGGGGGGCAGATGGGAGAATCGGCGAGGGGGCTCCAGGACTCCTCGCCAGAGACCAGCGAGGAGAGCACGGGTCCTCCGCTACCCACACCCTCTCTGCGCAGAAGACTTCCGCGCAGAGAGAGTAGGAGGAGACTTGGAGTCAAACAGCTTTTATGCTGGAAAAGGTTTAAGAAACGCCCACTGACGGATTCTGCTAGCGACTGAAACAGCCACGAAGTGAAGGGCTGTCCAGACAGAAAAGGCTTAACCAGGCACACTAGCCAGGAGTGGCGGCAACTTACGCACGAGCAACCCCTATAATCATTACAGTGCCCTTGAGAACATTGAGCTCAATACCAATCACTATGTCTTGCTGCTTTTCCCCTTTCCCTTCAGTCAGAAGAAGTTCTCCCCTCCTGGACCTATGAGCTACAAGTGCCTAGGATCTTTGTGAGAATCCTCACAAAGGTCAGCAGAGGATGAGGTTTTTTTAAATAATTTGTTCCTCTAATCAGAAGGTGATATAAAAGAGGCAATGGTATACTTCACTAACAAGGGAAGCAAGAGCCTCGCTTTCCGCTTCTCTTAAAATAGCTCAATTGAACTATCTGCATTACAATTTGCTGCCAGCTGTAATTGGAGATTATGCATGCATATCAGCTCTCCTTTCCAAACATCACTTTTTGCATTATTTATCTGGGGATGCAAATTCATGTTCAAAAAACTCTTCCTTGCTCCTCCCTGCTTGTTCCCTGCAGATTTGGGGAATCTTATGTAGAGTTTTATTTTAAAATGTAGGGTAAAGAACAGCATGTAGCACCACCAGTAGCTGTGGCACCTGGGCACATACACATCAGTGGAGAGCAAATGCTTTCATTGCTTCCTGATATTCTGGGTGCTTTAATGCTGTTCTCATTGCGGTTGAATAATTTGCTGCAACCTCCTATCCTTTAGCAAAATGTTGACCAGTGACCTAAGGGTGATCCAACTTAGCAATATGGGAAGAAATATCATTCAGCTTACAAAGAATGTTATATTCAAATTGGCTCTAAAAAGTCTGTTCATGACCATTTACTAAAGCAAGAGGGGACGCCTGCGGCCCTCCAAACGTTGTTAGATTCCTATTCCCATCAGCTACAGCTAGCATGACAAATGACAGGGAATTATGGGAGTTATGGTTGAGCAATATCCAGAAAAATCACAGGCAGGGCCGTCTTACCCATAGGCACTAGGGGTGCAGGGCACCTGGGCACCAGGCTCTCAGGGGTGCCAGGCCGAGAGTCCAGGGCCCAAGAGTTGAGTCAGGGGAAGAGCCCGCCCATCGGTTGGAGCGCCACAGTGGGTTCTTCTGCTGCGGGTGGCTCTGTGCTGCGAGTTTGGGGGCGACTGAGCCAGCGAGACGTTGAGGCGGCCGATCGGCTCCGCCTTCCTGCGCGCCTGGGACTGGGCAACCTGGGGGGGCACCGGGCGGGTCTTTGCACCCCAACGCCACATATGCTTAAGACAACCCTGATCACAGGTTCATTATTCCTATAATAAGGAGGTAAATGTGCAGAACAGGTATCAACAAAGAGTTGGTGATGCACATGAATGTCCTTTACTTAACAACTGTGACACCAAGTGATAATTTGCATGTGTGAATGAGTCGACACTGATCTAATGCCACAGATCTCGCATCACCTCAAACACATTACTTTTCACGCATTCAGCTAAGTGAGTCATCAAATGTGCCATATCAAAGCACTGATATATTAAGTAATTTCCTGCATGTATGAATCAGCCTTCAATTTCTGACAGGTATAGGGTTGTCACATGTATTTAGGGGAAAGAAAGTCAGCAATGATGCTTCAACACCACTTCTTCAACCCCACCACAGCATGGGGCAGTAGACCTGGTGTCCAGAGGCCTATAAAAAAAGCACTGGAACTTTTGTGCCATTTGGTCTACCCACAGGAAATCATAGGGGGGTTTGCACACTAGGTTCACTCATTCAAGCACTTTGGGACTTTCATTTTCCTGGTCTACACATTGTAATGCATTGGGGATTTGGGCTGCTATGTCTACCTATAGCAGGCATAGGCAAACTCAGCCCTCCTGATGTTTTGGGACTACAACTCCCATCATCCCTGACCACTGGTCCTGTTAGCTAGAGATGATGGGAGTTGTAGTCCCAAAACATCTGGAGGGCCGAGTTTGTCTATGCCTGACCTATAGGAAAGCCCTGGAGGTTTCAGCTGCAAGGAGTACCCATTAGAAAGCATTGGCGGCAGCTATTAGCAATTAATTTTAAATACATCAACATTTCAGTGAGCATAGTAGTAGGTCAAGAAAAAAAAGACCAATAACTTCATATCCAAAAATAGCAACAAAGCAGATGGCAATAGTGCATAGGACTCTCCCCTTCCCCACCATTTATGCTTCAACCTAAAAGGTGGGAAAGCCTCCTCAGAGGTCTGGAATCAGCTGCTGTGAGAGGCCTGGAGGGTGAGGCAAGGCAGCCATCCTCTGACAGCAAACACAGTTGGTCTCCCCTCACAGTTCTTCCAGAACAGCTCCGTTACAAACACTCCTAGGCAAGGCAGGTGGAAACAGCCATTGCTTGGCAGCAAACATAGTCTTTGTTTATCCCTCACAGAACTAAAATCCCCAGCACCCTTAACAAACTACAGCTCCCAGGTAGGGGTGAGGAAAATATGCTTTGAATGTATGGTGCGCGTTCAGCCTCTCTTCCTTCATAGAGAAGCGAGCAACAGAGAAGACTAGCCTAGAAAAGGAGAATGACAACATAGGAGAAAATATGTTTCACAAGGGAGGATGAACAACAGTTTGGAAATGCATCTGTGACTGGTCTTGATTCAGTTGCTGCTGGCCTCCCCCAGAAGGAATATGTTGTTCTCTTTCAGCTTTGAAAACGTTGTTTTCATTTTTCAAGACAAAGCAGGCATTTGCATTGAATGCTGAAATAATTGTTTTCAAGGGTCTGTCAGAGGCAAGAATTGCCTCACACATTAAAGCTGGTCCTACTTCAGACACTACCACAACAGTATATCAGTATGATGTACACCACTGGCCACATACATATCATGGGCAAATTCAGAGGACCAGAAAGAGGTTGGTGGGATTTCAATAATCAGCCTTAGGCATTTTTATGCTTTGCATGAGCCTCCCACAAATGTCTCTCAGCATTATAACCAGTCCCCACAGGGTGGGACCTAGATGGAGGGAAATAGTTTGCTGAAGAACTGTAAAAAGAAGGGAAGTGACAGGTACTGAAGTAGGCCATGTGTGTTTATGTGTGTGAAGGCCTTCACCCTCAATCATTTACCTCACTTATGAAATAGCCCTCCAAAAACTAGCTGCTGAACAGAAATGGATGTAAAGCTCTTTGGATGCCCTTGAGAACTATTATTAATCTTATTAAATCTAAAGTGTTGCTATCTGGTAAACTTGGCAAGACGCTCTTCTCTGACATTCAGGGGAAATATAGATGCAATACTAGGTGAGGGAGAGGCAAAAGATGGGTGTTGTTGGGAGGAAAGCTTTGTTGCTATTTGTCACCCATAAGCCTGTTTTCTGCCTGTTTTGAGGCAGAAAAATTGGATACAAATTAATAGTAGTAGTAGTAGTATTAAAACCCAGCTGTGGATTTTGGAACAGTAACAAGGAGGGTTCAGCTAATAATCCTAAAGTGGCATGAGCCATGCATTTCTTAACTTGTATTACTCCAACTCTTTCCCAGAAGTACAGTTGCTAAGGCAGCTAGCCCATATCACATACCTGTGCTTTTAGATTTTTGCTAGGCAACACTTTATATTGTCCTTCTTAAATTTCTTCCCATTGCCCTCTGTTCCCCTTTCCAGTATTTGGAGATGAGTTTGAAATATTAGCCTATCCTCTAAAATGTCTATCGTTTCTCTCAGCCCATTTTTAATGCACAAAACAAACCTGTGTGGGGTGTTTGATAAGAGGTAGGTTGTGACTTTGCCCAACACCCTCTTGTGATCTTCAAGACTAATTGAGGATTTGAACGAGGACTTCTCATTCTAACACAAAGGTGGGTAACATTTTTCAGGCCAAGGGCCGCATTGCCTTTTGGGCAGACGTCTGAGGGCCGCATGCCAGTGGTGAGTGGGACCACAGACAAAAGCAGGGAGAGCAATAAATGTGATTTTGCCTTTGTACAGTAAGCTACCTCCCTCAAGGTAAGCAAAGGGCATTATCAGTGTTCAAGGACACAGTTCAGTCAAAGACACTCAGTGACAGGTTTGACCTTTGGAGAGGGGCTATGATATAGACAGAGTTTGGGGGGGCATATGGAGATACTTGGAAGACTCCATTTGGCCCTATCCCTGAGGTAACATTTGGCCTATTCTACCACACTGCGCATTGATCTTTCACTAGAAAATATTTGTGTTTCACATGTCACGGTGTCACTGCATACATAGTTCCACATTCTAGGATTTTTACTTCCCATTTCTGGGCAGTGTTGTAATAGGTGTGAATAAGTCTTTTTGTTGTTGTTGTTGTTGTTGTTGTTGTTGTTGTTGTTGTTGTTATCTTTGTTATTTCTATTTTTAAAACTGATAAATTGGGAAAGTTCTCATGCAAGGTGTACTAGTACTGGAGTAAAATATGAGTAATGCTTTTGTCACTAATGATTATATTGATACAGGCAGAAGCAGAAAAGATCAATATTTAGTAACCTTGGTGTCCTTGGGAGAATGTTATCACCTTCAGGAGGTTTTAACAGTGCAGTAGCATTAAAAAAGATTAATTTACTTCTGAATGAATACTGCCATATTAATGAAGATAAAGTAATGGACCAGATATCATATTTGGGTGAAGAACTATTGAAGCCCATGAGAATTCTATCTGAAACCATTTTGTTCTCTCCCCCCCTCCCCCCAAGATAAGAAATACAAGAGAGGAATTTGAAGAGACACGTAGTAAATATGTGTTCTTGATATGTGCAGGCCATTCTGCATTAGTGTCAGGTTTTGAATGTGTGTGGAGGCGGAGAAATAAATGATTAAAACTAATTTTCTGTCTATGGGACCCTATGACTCTTCAGATCTGCTGGGGCTCCAACTCCCATCCATCAGTCCCAGCCAGTATGGATAATAATCAGAGATGATGGGAACTGTAGTCTGACAACATCTGGATGGTCACAACCTTCCCCCTCCCCTAGTGGAGCTTTAGTGGGGGAAGAGCCATAACTGAGTGGTAGAGCATCTGTTTTGCATACAAAAAGTCCCAGGTTCAATCCCTGCCATCTCTAGGTAAAACTGGGAATGCCCTGCCTGAAATCCTGGACAGACACTGCCAGTCAGTATAGACAAAACTGTGCTAGATGAACCAGTGGTCTAAGCAGCTTCCTATGTTCCTGTAGTTGGGAGAAAGGGCTGCCTGACCTCCATAGGAAACAAGGAGGAGCCAACAAGCCATGAATGGGAGAAGGGATTCCAGTGCTGCTGTTCTAGCATCTTACAGAAATCAGGTGTGTGGACCAGCACCTCTGAGATGCAAAACAGGGTTTTTTAATATCTACAGGGCTACTTCCCTTGTGTTGCCTACACCACTTGCATATAAGCCAGGACATTCCATGTGTGTGCAGTGAAGCTATTTGGCAATTTATGTGGCATATGCATAAATGCGGATTATGGGCTTCCTCCAACCAAAAGAAAAAGGAACCCTATATTAGTGTGAAAACTCCCTGATAAAGCCTCCTATGGGAAATGTCAGGACTCTCTACAGGACTGTGGTAAAAAGTCAGCCTCAATTCATATTCAGCAAAGTTTCTTCCACCCTAAGTGATTTGTTCTACTTTGCAACTCTAAAAATAGGGCAATTGGGAGCTCAGTTCTGAGCCAGCCTTGATAGCCTGCTGCTCCTTATTTTATTTTGAAACTATTTGTTTTAGCAAAACTATACCTGCTTACTTGTTCCTGATGCCACCCTTGGTTTGTCCTATTTACCTGTGTTACCTTGGCCAATATATTTTAGATTCATTTTTTGGTTCAGTGAGTGAGCAAGGAAACCAACCCCCTCCCCATGAGCTGGGCATGTGCGTGTGTCGAATGAATGGAGATGACCGTCTCCCCAGCTCTCAACTAAGCTGGCCTTCTAAAGTGGGAAGATGGTGGGACTTATCCAATCTGTGATACGTTGGATCCTGGGCCAGCCTCCTTGTCATTGCACAACTGCATGGTGCCCAGTTCAGGCCCAATTGCTGCATCAGCTGCATATTATTTCAGAATGTGCAGGAGATCAAACTGGGATTCACATATCCTCTTTAGTACAGAATCTAAACATATACTTTTTCTGAAAAGAATTTGATTTTGAGATGCAGAGTGAAACAAAACACTAGGGCTGTGCCCTGTCTTGGGACAAATCCCAGATCCTGAACCAATCTGGGCTTGGCCCAGAGCAAGTCAAGACATCCCCAGATTGTCCTGGGTCAGGTCCACTCAGAGTAATCCAGAGCAGCCGGGTGACCCTGTGTTTAATCATAGTTCTAAACCCTAATTAAACCTGTACAGTGGTACCTCGGGTTACATACGCTTCAGAAATAGTACCCAGAAATAGTACCTCGGGTTAAGAACTTTGCTTCAGGATGAGAACAGAAATCACAGGGCGGCAGCAGGAGGCCCCATTAGCTAAAGTGGTGCTTCAGGTTAAGAACAGTTTCAGGTTAAGTACAGACCTCCAGAATGAATTAAGTATGTAACCAGAGGTACCACTGTAGTGGAGGAGACACAGGCAAAGAATCTCACAGGAGCAAAGGAGGAGACACAGGCAAAGAATTGCCACTGACAATATGCTTAATTGGGCTTTTTAATCCTATTTAAACAATTAGGGCTGTACAAGTCCCCTGATTCAGTTTGGATCTATATCAGGACCAGGTTGTCCCATGATATGAGGCATCAAATAAGTCCCCAAACTACAGGGTATTGGCAGCTCTAGAAAATATTTTACAATGGAACAAGACAGTTCAATACAAGTTTCCTAAACTGTAGGTAAGCCACTTCAATGATCATAAGCTAACTTGGCCATGGACCTTGTTGCTATGCCAAATGGGTGTTGAGCACTTGCAGCCAGGCAGCGCCATTTCTGCTGGTATTATTTTCTTTAATGTCTCACAATCAAATCTCTATATGCTTTGTGTTTTCCCCTCCTCACAAACAAACTTTACTGTCTAACAGCTTTCTCCTGTTTTTTCTCTCTACAGTATATCGCATTTGCCTCCCTCTTCTTCATTCTGGTTTCCATCACTACCTTTTGCCTCGAGACCCATGAGAGATTTAATCCCATCGTTAACAAGACGGAGACGGAAATTGTTGGGAATGATACCCACGTGCGCATCTATCGGGAGGCGGAGACAGAGGCCTTCCTCACCTACATTGAAGGGGTCTGCGTCGTTTGGTTTACTTTTGAGTTCCTAATGAGGGTCATTTTCTGCCCGAACAAGATGGAATTTATCAAAAACACCTTGAACATCATTGACTTTGTGGCCATTCTGCCTTTCTACTTGGAGGTTGGACTCAGTGGCCTGTCTTCCAAAGCTGCCAAGGACGTCTTGGGCTTCCTGCGAGTCGTCCGATTCGTACGAATCTTGCGAATTTTCAAGCTGACCCGCCACTTTGTAGGGCTGCGGGTCTTGGGTCATACCCTCCGTGCCAGCACAAACGAGTTCTTGCTGCTCATCATCTTCTTGGCATTGGGCGTCTTAATCTTTGCCACAATGATCTACTACGCTGAGAGAATAGGTGCTAAACCCAATGATCCTAGTGCCAGCGAACACACACACTTTAAAAACATTCCCATTGGCTTCTGGTGGGCTGTTGTCACCATGACTACCCTGGGCTACGGAGACATGTATCCTCAGACTTGGTCAGGCATGCTGGTGGGGGCCCTCTGTGCTCTTGCAGGCGTGCTGACCATTGCCATGCCTGTACCCGTCATTGTGAACAATTTCGGAATGTATTACTCCTTAGCTATGGCTAAGCAGAAGCTACCAAAGAAAAAAAAGAAGCATATCCCACGGCCGCCCCAGCTGGGATCCCCCAATTATTGTAAATCTGTCATAAACTCTCCACACCACAGTACTCAGAGCGACACATGCCCACTCGCCCAAGAAGAAATGTTAGAAATTAACAGAGCAGGTAGGAAACCTCTTAGAGGAATGTCCATCTGACCTTTAACCTCCATCCTTTGTAGAGATTGAAAGATTCAGTCAGACTGCTTTCTTAGCACAATGGGTAGCACATTATCCCATTACTGTCCCACCACCACACATGGAGCAATGTGTGGGACATACAGGTTGCAGGGACAAAATGGTACAGGAGAAGTTGACAAGTGAAACTTAGGAGAGCACGCTTTAGGAGCCTTAATACTGGTCCTGTTTAAAGGGACACTCAAAAGATTTTAAGAGTTAATACAGCTAGTGGAAGAATATTTTTTAGAAATTTACAGCTTATGTTTGCCGGGCTGCATTAATACATCACGATGGTTCCCATCAGCGAAATGCTTCCTGGAATACTGGGAGCCAAGGGCGCAGGTCATGCCCAGCAAAACAAGCTCACACGTACACAATTCCCACACACCCTGGATATTTTTTTCCCCACTTGTTCCTAGATGCTTTTTGAGTTGCAGAACACCATTTACGTTAGAGAAACCAGGTGCCTCCTTAAAGGATAAACTTACATCAATACATGCAGATTTCATGAGACAACCATGTATTTTTTTCAGATGGTTAGCCACCCATTAGAATGATAGCTTAGACTTCCCACAGAAACACAATGTGATTCAGAAGGGAACAAGGCTAAATGTAAGGGTGTTTATTCCACATCACGCGACCCAACCAATTTTGTAACAAGTAGCGACATAATCGACACGGAAGCTTAGCATTTAGAGCTCTGAACAGGAGGAGCATCAATGCCTTCTCACAAAAGGTCCACAGTCTACAGCTCCCTCAACCCTCCTCACAGTAAAGGCTGACTGAAAAAGGGAGAACACTGACCATTTTGTGCAGACTTATTCTGAAGAGCCATGAGCGATAATCTCACAGGGTACTTTATTATGATTATTTGTTAATTATAGTGATAAATGACAGCAATAAGAAAATGTTCCCAGTCAGACTAAACTATATTTCATATTAGTTCAACATTGGGGGTGGGGAATAAAAATACTAGTCATCATGGAATATATTATAATATCCCATGGCTAGTGGTTAGTTATGGGACTATCTCAGTTTTATGAGACTCCTCAAAGAGCACACAAAGTTACAGGGCTTTGATCTGATCGCTTCAACCCCATAATCTACCTCTACCCATGGAATATCATTGACCAATTCTGTGGGGGGAAATAGTAGTTTTAAACATAATAAACACAAATTATTTTGGCCGGTGAAACAAGCATTGGTTGCAGCCATATGCAACCTTCAGCCTATTTTTAAAAGATACTTCCCATTGGGATATATTGCGATAAAAGTCATTTATACAGTGATTCATACTAAACTTTAGTAGTGAGGGATATGTTTAAGGAACCAGTTTATAATTATGATGGTCTTGCAGTATCATTTCTATGTTTCTTTATTTTTGGCGGAAAACTAATTTATCACTCCATGTGGGTGAAAAATCTCCTCTATCCATTTCACAGCCATGCATGTGGATGCTATTGAAAGAACACAAAAGAAGCGTGACTTTCCTTTGTGTGTGTGGCTTCACCAGTGCCAAATGCTGATATTTTATTTTTTTTAAGAGATGGGAAAGTGATGGCAGAAAATTAACTTTGTTCCTTTGCAGAACTCTGTAATATTCCATACAGATGGTAAAGAGCTTTCATTTTTGTCACTATATTTTGCTGTGGGTTTGTTTGTTTTGTTTGTTTTGTTTTTGGTTAACCCTTTAGTTTGATTTGAAGACTTCCATTGCACCAGGCTGGCCACAATCCATGCAATGACTGCCTCTTTACTATTTTACCCTTTGCGCACACACCTATGTGGTTTTTGCTGTCCATTCTCCTCAGGTTGCAAATGCTTATCACAATGCCATCACAAAGCAATGGAGCACCTTCTTCATGAGTAAATAGGAATGGTTTACGTTTCTGCGAAGTACGGAGGATAAGAGGACACTCATGAAGCAGCGTGTCACATACATCCAACTGCCCAATGAGATCGTGGCAGATTGTGTATCCATGGTGCAGTGTGGAACCACTGTGTTCTCATGAATGCTCTGAACTCACATGCAGTCCCTGTGCATAAAAAGTCCTGATGGCCACCTGTTATCTCTGGTGTGATTCTTCTTGTATGTGGGAAAGTATGAACCGAACTGCTCCAGCAGCCATTTGTCTGTGTGTGACTGGTGCAGCCCAGCTCACATGGAGGGGTCGCCATTCAGTCCTATACATGAGAAGGATCACGTGGAGAAAAGATGTGGCCAGCTTGCATGTGTGAACCTTAATGCGTATCCGCTTGTCATCAGCTCCAGAGCCCATTTGTACTTTGCTTAATTCGGTTGGATTACAGGACCTACTCATTCATTTGGTGCAGCCTAAAGCAAAACGTGCATATTTTATTTGGGGGAGGGTTGTAAGGCCTTGTGGTGAGGGTTTTATAATATTCAGGGACTTTGTTGTTTTTCTCAAATTGGCACTGCACAACCCATTGTCTGCCTGCAAGTGGCCTGCTGCACTCATCACTAGTAGACCACACTCAGACTTCTGACTGTTATTCCTAGGGGTTGGGCAGCACAGAACTTGGAGGAAAGGAGATGCCAAAGGGAATCTCATCTGGCTCAGTACCAGGGATGGATAGTGTCAGCAATGAATGTTAAAAACAAAGCCAAAAGGTTTTTGCCTTCCAATACAAAGGAAAATACCATTCTTTCTTTATAAAGACTTCAACAGTGATCAGTTACTATCTGGTTCTGTAAATCATATAAGAACCAATTGCTAAACATTACAGAGTTGCTGGAGATGCAAACTTAATGAGTACATGGCACATTGGTAACACTCTGACCAGCTTTAGTGTAGTTTCTAGTCTACTGTGAATCCAGAGTGGATTCTTATGGTCTGGGTGTTAATAGACATATTGAATTCAATGTAAATAACCCCACCCAACTGTCCTTACTGCCAGCACCAGTGAAATTACAGTGCAGAAGCACTTTCTAAGTGCCTACTCAGGTTCTCTGCACCCTAACCTTTATATGGAAACAGCCACCATGTTAAGTTATATATATGCCCCTATTGAGTTTTAGAGTGGTACAGCTAAAACTCGCAGAATGCTGGAGAGAGTAAAATGGCCCCACCAGATCTCGTAGAGAGGTCTGCAGGTGGAGAGAAGTATAGGCTGTAGTTTCATGGTTTCTGCACCTCAGAATTGCCTAAGGATATGTGTCTATAAGACACGCAGGAATGAATTCAGCACTCAGAATCAACAGAATAACCACTTTTTGCTTGTGCTGATTCAGCTCAGGTGAGCGTGCAGATTCCTGTATGACAGTCTCGATCGCTGCGCCTTTGTGGCTCACTTAAAATTGGAACAACCAGTAATGCTACTGCATTGCACTACCTCATAAGTGATAGTTTACTTTAAAAATAAAATAACTGTTTTGCCTTATTGAAGGGTGATTCCTGACCATAGCTGCATATAACCCCACAAAGTTAGTGGACGTAAATGAATGTAGCAGTACATTGTGGAAAGGGCCCTAGCTCAGTGGCAAAGCGCATCATTTGCATGCAGAAGGGTCCAGGTTGCATCACCAAGGTCTGGGGAAAACCTTCATCCAGAAACCTTTCAAAGCTGCCTAGTCCATGTAGACAATGCTGAGCTAGATGGACCAGTGGTCTGACTCGGAATAAGGGAGCTGCCTCTCTTCCTATATGTACATTTACCTATCTATATTTTATTTCTAAACTTTTTATGGAAACTGGACTAGTTCCAGACCTAAAGCCTAGCCCACACTTAGCACACCATAGTCGGTGAAATCATTCCTGTGTTCAGGTTTGTAGTATGCTTATATAACAGGCATAATAGAGTCAGATATTTTTTTCCCCATTTGAAAGTGAATTACAAAAATCAGCATGACCGTAGTAGAACCCATACCTTTCCTGATGTCTCATCAGGACCGGGGGGGAGAGATTATGCATCTCCATTATTTTTCTGGTCACTTAAAGTCACACAAGAGTCTGCTCATTTCTGGGCCTTCAATTTAAAAAAAAAGGCATGGAGATTTTAGTAACTTAGATTTATGGGGTTTTCAGACTTAATCAGTGCTGAGATGTTAAAGAAATGCACAGCTCTGAATCAGCATTACCACTCTGCCTGTGTTCTCCCAATAAGGAGTAGGAACAATCTTGAGGGTTTCTTTTTAGAATCAAGGGAGTATGAATTTTATGAACTAAATAAATGAATAAAACTTCCACCTCAATGTCCCTCCCCACCCCTCAACCTTTATTCCACCCACCCAGCCACCCAGCCAAAAAACCTGGCACAGAACCTGCACCATCCTTTGAAAACCTTTGCTCATCCTGACCTAGTTTGACTACCTGGAATAAATCAGATAGTTTTTAAATTCAAAGTGTCAGGAGTTCCTTCAATATATTTCATATTTCAATACTTAATAGCAAAACAGTTCAGTGACCATACTATCGACTATCACCTGAACCTTCGCTTCCAGGGCTGAAACATAAATCTGCTGCTTGTGTTAAAGGAATTTTACATCAATGAGGTTTATATCCTACTAGTTGATTTACCCCATGTGTAGTTAAGGAACAGAAGCTATTGTATTCTGAGCCCTTAACTATCAAAACTGGACAATTGTCTGCCCATAGTTTGATGCTTTGCAAGGAGCACAGTGCAGCTAAGATATTTTACTGACTGGTGTTAATGAGTATGAATGTCAGTCACCCAAATGAAATGAGCAGGTGGAAAATGAGGAGTTCTTCCTTGTGTGACATCCCACAAAGTCATTTGCCCACTGACAGTGGGGCAAATACAGATTCCATTGACAACTATGACAAGCTATGACAGCTATGACCTTCTGCACTGAGGTAAATTGACATCACTGCTGTAATGTCAGGGTCTGACGAATTTTCTTGGCTATAGGCAGAGCCAAGAAAATCATTTGCAAAATAGTGGTCTCACTGAAAGCTTTTCAGGGTTTTAAAAGAAATCAGTCCTTGCAATGCCTTTGCATTTTTTCACTTTTATAAATGGGGAGCTGAAGGCCTGATCATTTGAATTTTGGATACCGTAGTAAATCACTACTACATTACTGCTTATGCACAGAACAAATTATGGCTGTTTATACGGCAACAAAAACAAACAAATGGGGTTTTGTGTGGAACTCAAGTCTTGGTGTACTTCTTACTATTTTATACATGATGTAAACTTCAACCAAAGTCTTTCTGTACTTGTTGCTTTCATAAAACAAAACCATTTCTGCCCTCGTGGTCCTTCACAGTCATCTCTGCTCCTTGAATGGCATACATTTCATATTCTACAGATCATCATATTGTAGTTATTTATTACCTAAGACTGAAACTCAAGTCGGAGGGTGGTGCTGTAAGATCTTAAGTGGTGGCTTGGAGAGGTAGCTTCTGCAATGATTATCTCTCCCTGCTATGTTAGGCAGCACAGTGAAATATCCCCAGATATCTGACCTGTTCTTTGACTATAGCATCCTACTATGAAACTACTATAATTTTAGTTTGATTTCATAGGTACAGTACCACTGTGAGTGAGGCTGTAAGTACTGCAAGACCACCTCTGGTTCTGAGGTACATTTTTGGAAGGAAAGTGCTTCCAGGAACAACATTTTTTTCAGGATTGCACCTTTCCAGAGTCACCTGTCAAAGAAAGACTGCCTGACCTTCACATTTTGACCCCTTGTCTCCAGATGTCAGTAAACCAACATGTCACCTCACTCCAAGAAACAGTGCCTCTAAATGGTGGTATTGTCTAGGAGGGAGGTCACAGCGTTGGCCAATAAGGTTTGTGAGAGATTATTCCCTGAAGTACCTTTATTGAGACCTACACTTCCTGGAGGGATCCAGTCCAACACTTTGGTGAGTAAATACTCACAGGTAGGTTGGGTTTAAGGGCCTCTGGGTTTAGCATGCTAAGCTAAATTCTGCCAGCATAAAGTCTATGGTATGCAGATGACATCAAAGTGCATTTTAAAATATACAAAAAAATTTTTATAAGGCTTTTAAAAAATGACAGCACTGATAAAAAAACCTCTTTGTATATATTACATTAAAACTGTAAAGTTTTGGGATAGCTAAAAATCAACGCAATTGCTGTGTAGTAGCAAATTAAGTTTTTTACATGTTCTTCATGTTTCTCTTTTTCTCTCTCTCTCTTTCTCACGATTTGTTTTTTTCTTACTGTATGTTGCTTGCAACTTATATATGTTACAGACTGTCACATTTTATATTCTGATGTTTTTCTTCAATTCCTATCAACCTGAGCTCCATGTTGGGCAACAGAGGACATTAGAATACAGTTCATTAAATCAAAACAACAAGGGATGTCACAGACTAGGTAAACTCCATTGAGGTTGTGACACACAAAACCTGATGCAAAAGGTATTAATGCCCAAAGAAAAAAAAGTAAGTACTTGATGCGACATGGCACTAACTGGCTAAGTTGCTCTCTTTAGTACTGTCTGCATGGAAAACAAGTTAATTTGCATTGCTCTCCAGCAGAAAATTTCAAGAACATATTGGCTGAACAATAATCTCGCTCCTGGTTTCAAAATCACTTACACCATAGCTTTTGTCAAACTCTAACTCTCCCAGCTGTACTTACATCCATATTCTCTCCAAGCTGTCATCTCATCATCTCATCATTACCTGTCTGTGGTTTACTGTATCTTCCTCTGTAATTCTTCTGTGTTATAATCTATGATCGATGTAGCCCTTGTGTGCTGGTAACCCATCCTTAAATCTGTTCACTTGGAAGTGAGCCCCATTGTCTTCCAATGGAACTTACTTGCAAGAGAGTGTGCATAGTTAGAACTGGAATGTGTCATCACCATTCAAAGGCAAACAACGGAACAAGGGGTTTTGTCCTTTTGAATCCCTCCCAAGCTCTGGCATACATAAATATCCAGTGTTCGTCTCTGAACATGGTCTGGTGCACAAACCAAATGGGATATTTTGCTGAATTAGAGCCTGCCTGAAAACACACATTTTATTTTCTACAAAGTAAATCTTCAGAGAACAATCAATTTACAGGTAGTTTTGTGTTCAAGTCTCAGGAGAAAAATCTTGGGTTTATGTCCTCATTCTCCTTTGGTCTATATTTGTAAGCATTGTTCCCAAAGGCTGGCATTCAACTAAGTTTTATTCAGAATAGACTCAATGAAATGAATGAACATGAGTAAGTTAGGTCCATTTATTTCTGAATAAAACTTAGCTGAATGCATCCCAAAGAACCATAGCGGGCAGAACTTTGCACTATGTTGATCATTCTGACAGGGCATGCCCAAGGGAAGCCCTGTTGCACAAGCAGAACTCCTTGTGTAGGCTTCCGCTCATAGGACTTATTAATTGAATCCCACATTAAACTCAATTTTTTTAATTCCCCCACCAACTTCCAATATTATTTAAATTGAAGACACTAATAAAATTTGATTGTGGCACATATTCCAAGGTTATCATGGCTTGGACAAAACAGTCAAATGATGGTTTGACATTTGTCTGAGCCGTAGGGTCATGAACTTCCCTTACCCTAGAGCTTTCCAAACTTTTCATGTTGGGGACACACTTTTTAGACATGCATCATTTTGCAACACAGTAATTCAGTTTTACGAGCAAACTGGAGGTTAAACTTAATCCTTATAACAGCATTTGTGCGACACACCTGCACAGTGCAGCCAGCACACTAACATGTCACAACACACAGTTTGGAAAGCTCTGTTTACACACTTCAATTCCTTCCCTGACTTCCTGGTTTAGGCAAACTATAGTTTGACATTACTTCTGAGTCAGCAATCTGTGCATCTGGAAGGAAAGCACCAATCATAGTTTGCATTTTTTTATTTAATATCAGCCTATCATTTGCCTGAATTATGTCAGGAGAAAATGGAGGAGGAGAAAGATGCCCTGGAATATGTTTTCCTAGATATGTCAAGTCTTTGACACAGAATATTGCCCCAGCCCCCCCCCCCTCTTTTATACTTTTCGCTGAATAAATTGCTTCTCATTGTTTGGCCCCTTGAAATAAATTCTGGGATATGGGAAAGCTCATCTTAATACAACTTTACCATTACTGCTTGACCATGTAACAGTAACAGTCTGAATTTCTGAACACAACTACGTACAGAGGTGCCCCTCCTCACCCAGCTTTAATTCTTTAGGAGAGAAGACAAGCACCACTCATTCAAGGATAGTGCATATCAGGTTAATCCCTGGCTATTGCACCAATGCTAATTGTATCCCCCAGCCAAGGTTGGAATTTGCGTATGAGCAATTCAGTGAGACAGGGAGTAAAGCATAAATGATAAATGAAACAAACTCAATGAATCAATTGGTTTATTGGCGTACCATATTTCACTTGCATTTTGGAATAAAGTTCATAGTTACCAACTCAGGGCAGGTGAATAAGTTATCCCCCTCAGCAAAATTATCCCCAAATTAACAACTCCTACCATATCTAGAACATTACATGTGATATATATTTACAAATAAATGCTTAATGTGAGCTCCCCGATCTTTTTCGAAGTGAAGGGCTTGCATGAAATATATATAACATGCTATGTTACATGCTGTATGTTGGGATAGAAGAATGCTATGAATCCTTTCCCCAAGCCTCCAATACACACAAATGCAGCACATGTGTGGCAGTTGCACATGATAATATGCTTCCTTGGTTTGCTCACTTTGATAAATTACCGCTCAGTTGTTCTCTTGTATGTTTTAACTATAGGAAACTTCATCTGTAATAGAATTCTGTATTATGTGTTCCTTGAGTGCTTTGCTTGGCTTTCGTAGGGGATTCCGGAGTGTCCATTAGATGTTATTATAAGGCCATAAGCCACACTAGGTGCTTCCTAGGTATACCTTTATGAGGACCCAAACTTCCCCCTAATCCTAGAGTCACTTTTCAATTTGAGGACATTAACAGAAACATAATAACCACAATCTGCATTATTTATGCCATAGCACAATTGATGCAAGCAAATTGGCATGCAGCAGGGACTGGGAAGCCAGATGTTGTTGGATTTCAACTCCAATCCACTCCAGACAGAATGGCCAAGTGGAATGATGGGAGTTGGAAGTTCAACATCTGGAAGGCTACAGGTTCTCTATCCCTGGCAAAAAGGTTGATGAGAGCTCATATGCAGCAGTGTCCAATTACATTCAGATAGTTATGGATCAGCTGTTTGTGTTTGTTAATGCACAACAGTTCAAACTCACTTTTCAGTAGAAAAAGATCAAATTGCTGCTCAGTGCAATGTTTCTGTTTCCATATTATCTTTGTCTTCCAGATACCAAACTAAAAAAAAAAATGCATTAGAAAAGTTGCATTAGAAAAGTTACAGGTGCTGTGGTACATCTTCAAGATGGTGACTCCCTGCTTGCATTTAGTTAGCACTTTGTCAGTTCCTCCAACTCATTCATTCAGTCCCCATCAGAAGCACTGGCAATTTGTTGCCCAGCATGGGCCATGTAGCGAGTATGGTAGGTGTAGTATTATGAGAATGCAATGAGCAAAGGTACTTTCCCAAGGTATCGGGTCCTTTCCCTACCCATTCCACTTATTGCGTGTCAAGACCCTGAAACCACCCCCTTGATGGTGAATAAAACACAAGGACGCAACTTTATTGATTACAGAATGTGAGCGGTATTGGCTTAGGTTTTGGATTGACTCAACCATATCTGACTCCTGCCCATCACGCAGGGAGTCCAGTAAGGGTCAACCACTGGTAGGGGGAGCCCGGTCAATGCAAACTAACTTGAGCTGCCCCAGGGTTCCCGAAGGGGTTGTGGCATGGCCCTAGCCCCGTCCCGGGCTTTGGACAAGATCCACACCCCCGGATTCCTTTAATGGAATACCCTTAAGCTTGGAGGGGCAGGTGATGGCCACCCCTCCCCCATCATAAGATCAACCAATGCCTAACTGCCAAACCTTATAAAGTTGTGACAATTACTACAATGTAGGTGAAAACCAAATGGCCCATGCAAATTTGCCAAGTGGAAAAATTCCTACCAGGGCCCTCAACGGTGACAACCAAGGTCCATAGCAAGGCCAATATTGACACCTGCAAATTAGGGAGGGAGGGGGGGAGATTGAAGAAGCGAGCCAAGAGGAAGCTCTCCGGCTCACGCCTTGGTTTAAATGGGGCCCGGCCACGCCTCCCCAGTCAGCGGATTGGCTGGCTGGTCGATGACGTGGCCAGGAACCTCTGGGTGATGCAGGACTTTGTCCCCCTGCCCGTGGAGGGGAGTGGGTGGCCATGTGGTCCACCGCAACTCCCCCTACAGTGAAGTGGAACGGATTTGCATAAGTGGATTCAGAACTCCCCTTCATCTCTAAAGCTGGCAAATTAAAGAGCTGTTTATAAGAATAGAACTAAGGGCTCAGGAAGAAACCTTACAATGCTGTTTATGTACATCCTGCTCTTCAAATTATAAAGAGCAACAATGGTTGGCTAGTTAATTCATATCAAATATCTTTGATTGTTCTGTGCTCTCTTTTATCCCTCTGGGTTGATTTTATTAATCACTATCTGCGAGCTAGTGAAAGCTACGAAGTGTCTTGAGCAAGGTATATTGATTGTTGACATCTATCGTGAGCAAGGAATATTGATCTGTCATGAGAATCGTTGTTCTATACACTGCCCCTTTAATTTAAACTCTATAGGATCACCTGCCATGTCTGTCCAATTATCTTTATGTAATAAGCATTGTGCAACCGAGGCTTTGAATGCTGCCGCTATCTGTGCTACGCCACTCAAAAGAAAGGGTTTACATTTATGCCTGGTGATCCCTCTATGGCCAAAACATCACAACTGAACTGTGCCATATTCCAAGTATATATTCAATATATTCTTTGCACTTTAAAATGTTAGAAGAGCACTTTAAACTGCTTTGAGATTGTGAAGCAAGTCACACAGAGGAAAAAGTCTGTTCTCATGGAAACATGTTGATTGAAATGGACACATTTAAAAGCCATCTATTATCATCTGCAATGTACGTTTGTTTTCAAATCCCATCAGCTGCTTGATTATCTTGAGATACCATCCTGTGCTGCCGTTGCAAAAGGCAAAAAAAAAAAAGTATGTCTTTGAAGACAACTTCAGCAAATGGATTTTTATTGTAAAGAATCCATGTTCTGCTGTCATATCCCATTGTGTCCTCTGTGTGCATCTGTCTTAAATGTGTGCCACCATTTTGTGTAAACCAAAATGGAAACAAATCAGAAGCAACTTGTGTAAGGATTATTTCCTGAGAAATGCACCACAACAGGTATAAATCAGCAAAGCTAGAATGCCACACACACACACACACACACACACACACACAAAAGAATCATCATCAGTGCCAGTCTCCAAAGTTGAGTTCTAGGAAGTTTATTGAGAAACAGAAAATTTGGGTGCCATCTTCCATCGTGCTAAATATAATCACGTTTCTAATTGCAGACCTGCTCACAGAGCTAGGAGCCAAAGCTACCCTGTTTCTAACAAGCTAACATTCTGTTTTCCCCTTTCACTCTTTTCCTTTTCGGAAAAAAAGAAAAGAAATTTCATTTGGTGCGCTGCACACCTCCAACATGCCTAGGGCAAATGTGCTACTTTTTTTTTTTCCTTTTTCTATCTCACCTTTTAGCTGTTGAACCCTACCAACAGATTTCGTTCTGATAAAACCATTCTTAGTGTTTCAATAGCCTTCTGCTTATATGTTTGAAGATTCGAAACTGAATGGGGAGGTGGCCAAGGCGGCGCTGGCAAATGAAGACTGCCCCCACATAGACCAGGCTATGTCACCCGAGGAAGGCCTGCCCTTTACCCGTTCTGGCACTCGGGAGAGATATGGACCTTGCTTCCTCTTATCAACCGGGGAATATCCCTGCCCGCCTGATGGAGGAATAAGAAAGGGTATGTAGATGAGGTCCTGTAATCACATAGATAGTAACATAGTTTAAGAGATAAAGTACTTACTGATAAGTAGTGAGCTTGTTTTAGATAGTGGCTTCTTGTGCTACAATAACAGCCTGATGCCTGCATTTTAAGTTACTAATCTGGGCTAGGAACAGTGGTTCCCAAACTCTTTAATCTGTGTGCCCTTGGCAAATCATTTCATCTAGTGTACAAATCTAGCATTCACCATTCACCTGCACCAGCCCCTGAGACCTTAGCTGCCACACAAGGCTTCACAGCTCAATCTTCTTTCCACCTTCCTATTGCAATTGCTGTGGGACAACATGGTTCCAACTCTTTCACCTGCTACGAAACCTCTTTAAGCTCTCGCCTTCTCTTTCTCCTGTACACCCCCCCCCCCCAATTTCATGTGTGGCAGGCGGAGGGGAGGAGGCAATTCAAACATGCTCAGCAGAATTTCCAGAAGGTCACTTGTAGAGGCCTTTAACAAATGTCATGCAAGGAGCGATCACTTGGCATGATAAGTTTTGTTGTTTTACATTTTCTCTGGCAAGTGCTCATGTGCCCCTAAGGGTGCAGGTACCAGTTTGGGAACCACTGAGTGGGGAGGGAAGCAAAAATAAAACAATGTTTGTGACAGTGTCAAGCAGCTTAGTCTTCCTTGTTGGTTTATTTCAGCAAGTGCCAATAGAGAGTAGTTAGCAGTATCCTTAATCTATTCCAGTTTTTCCCCCAAGGAATGTGAGAGACTCGCTGATCGGAATAATCCAGGAATGACGGCTATTTAGAAAGTGTGGGCATCTTAAGACAATTGTTTGGCCATCTCTTATCCATATACAACACATAACATTAAACTCTAGCCCATTCAGCTTTCATAACTCAGTAGAATGGCCACCACTCCATGAAGACAGTGTTATGCTCTCCTTTGGCTCCCACGTTCATTTGACTTGACCACGGTTAGCATTCGTTATTGTGGCCTGTTGCCAATCTCCCTGAATATTTTCACGAAACTTTTATGACAGTATCGACTGCACCTACTACTGAAATAAAAATAAGAGCATTTTAAATATATACATATATATATCTATATTTATATAAGGAGAGGGAAGCAGACCATGGCTTATTTAAGCGGATGAACTGATGATGGTGAAAATGCAAACAAATTAATACTCACCCTAAGAGATTATCAAGCATATGCTTAGATACGTAAAACATATCATTTAAATCCATTTCAGTGTAGTATACATACGCCCTGGTCTGATAACTCCAGCATGTGGACGGAGGCTCCAATGTGCCTGTGGAGCTTTCTGTGAATGGTTGCTGAATACTCTTGTGACATGTTCCCAT
Organism: Podarcis muralis; assembly: GCF_964188315.1. Classification (NCBI taxonomy): domain Eukaryota; kingdom Metazoa; phylum Chordata; class Lepidosauria; order Squamata; family Lacertidae; genus Podarcis; species Podarcis muralis. The sequence goes on from NC_135655.1 coordinate 72,021,837, forward strand.
ATAAGAGCATGCCAAGTTTTGGGTGTCCCCCACCAAAAAACAATAACAATGAATTGTGGCCATAGAGTGTAACACTGCGTATTGACCAACTGCAAATATGGTAGGGTGAAATCCATGGCACAGGGTCGTACTCTACAGAAACTGTAGGATGTATTGCATGTCGGTAGGGGGAGACTATGAATAAATGCCAGTTGTAGAAATAGAGCAGCTGTAATTGTAACTTCAAAGCCTATTGATGATAAGATATAGTAGGATAATTGTACTTTCATTTGAAAGTATCTCTGCTGAAAATTCCCTTTGTAGCAAAGTGTTTTATATCTGATTCTGTATTGGATAGGTGTTGGCCACTTTCATTCAACTGGAGTCTTCTTCTTCTTTTGGTTCTTGCTTCAGTGTATTCTGAGACTTCTGCAAAGTGTCATCTCACTGGGGATTTTTTTTTTTTAAAGTGTAGTTCCCATGATGCACCTCAACAAGAACCAGGCTCTGCCTGTTGAGTGAAAGTAGAGCCAGCTAACTAAAGAAGTATAAATGTCAGCATATTGTTGGCCTGTTTGAGGGGTGGGAGGGTGTGTATATATACCTTTTGTGTTCCAACCAAATTTCATTTCCTAGATTGTCTTACTGTCTATAATTTGCTGAGCTGTTTTGTGCATGTCTAAAAACTGGCAGAGGGGAAAGGAAAACAAATGCATGCAACAATACTGGTAAACAAACTGAGTAGTATCTCTATAGCAACATAATAACTGCTTTTGCTTTCGGATGGGCTTTTATGTTATAAAGACATCTTTTTAGGGGGCCCAACCTTCAGATAATGTGATATGTAGCTATATAGAATATGGGATATTTATTTCTTCCAGCTGCTTTATGGCATTGCCTACATTATAGTAGAGGGTTTCCATCCAAGGGAAAGGTGGTTATTTCCCCTCTCCACCATTTTCTGATTGCTTCTGACATGGTCATGTTGCAAGGGATACTACTCTCAGCATGTCAAAGCATGAGGATGCTACTGATCTGGCTACTTTGTTGACCATTCTGTTGTTGATCCAATGCTCTATTTTTGCATTTTCTTTTCTTTTTAAATGAAGGTTATGAAATGTCACGGAGTCTTAACAGCATAGCTGGCATAAGTGGAAAAGCGGTAGGATTATCCTCAAAGCCTGCACCCTACAATTCTCCTAGCCCAACGAGACATTCTTGGTCTCCCATCCCATCCATTTTGTAGCATGGATCAGTAGCAGAGAATGGTCTAAATCATAATACTAAAAAAAGAAAGAAAAAAGAAAGAAAAAGAAATGCTATTCTTTCTAATTGACCTATGAGCTGTCACAATATAATGCAAATGATGATAATGATGATGATTGAAGCGGTCTGTCTCTCGGTAGCATCTCATGGGGACGGTGTTACTACTGGTTTTAGTAACGCTTACACTGACAACATCCTTGATCGGTAGTGCTGAGATGACACTAGGTGGGCATTAGTAGCTTTGGCGGGCCATAACACTGCATGATATTGGAACATAAGACAACAAGGTGGATGCATCATGTAGTTTCCTCTAAGGTTGCATCAGGCTGGTATGTGCTTTTTCTTGGCTAATGGTGGATCCACTGGCTCTTATGGAATGGGTTAGGCATTCAGGCCAATGCTGAAACTTGCCAACGATTGAAGATTTTGCTTTACTCAGGATATTTTTTGAGCCATAGGAACCCTGCAGGAGTTTGAGCAAAACACACGCAGTAGGATGAAACTTTGCATGGGCGCCTATTCTATGTTGAAAGCAATAAGATACACTGTAGAGAGGTCTCTAGCTGGCTGGCTGACTGCATGGGAAAAAGTACTGGCGGAGAAGAAAACTGGCTGCCTCTGCATGTAGCTCTTTCCACCTTAGTCCTCCTTCCTTTAAAACACCCAGCTTGATTTGAAAAGCGCAGGAGAGAAGCTCAAGTATTGATTATATTCTTTACATGCAGATCTTTGCAAAGAAAGTCGTGTCATTGCTAAATATATGCCAACAGAGGCAGTCAAAGTGACTTGACATGGAGAGAACGAGATGGACAATGATGGCTTGTAAACGTCTGGGTGGAACTGTGCAGGCATAGAAGACCTCCTCATTTGGACAAATGTAATCTCACTCCATGCAAGTTTGCAGGATGATTCTATGTGGTTTCACAGATATAAGTAGATTTGCAGGCTTTTTCTATGGCCAAAATGTAACAAATGATAGATTATTTTTTTTTGTTGTTCCATAGCATGAATTGCATGAAAACAAAAAAACCTGCAATTGTATGAGTAACTTTAAAGGGGGGGGGGGTGGGAGGCAAAGTGATCTATTTTCTTTCAAAGCTCTTTACTTTTACATACATTGTTGTAGCCAAACTGTAAAATGTTCTAAAACCGTACATTCCTTTGCTATGGATTGCTTCTTTTTGTATACAAGATAAAAAGAGTTAATGGTTTTAAAAGTGGAATCGGGCGGTCATATTGACCAAGCCTTCATAAATACATCACATTAACATGAAAAAACAATCAAGAACTTTTCATTCAACTAGAATTGTGTAAACTGTACAAACAACTTTCTTTTCCTGTCTGTTTTTGTTGGCATGCTTGTGAAACATGGGACCAACTCTTGGACCTGATGGTAACAGCTGGTCTAGACTTATTTTCCAGCTCTGGTTATGTTGTATTTTATTGGTGTATAGATCCAATGTGAAGACCCTTCATGGCAAATTGTTCACATTACGTAATCAGTGATGAATTTAACAACAACAAAAATGTTTTTTTAAAAAAAATCAGAAAAATCAGAAAATCTGGGACTTACAGTATACAAATCAGGAAGCTACTCAAGTGTAAGCTTGTCTCAGAGTTTAAGAAACAAGATGATGGCATTGTATGCAATTTAGAACTTCTGAGTAAAACGCATGCACAATGTTATGCAAAACAAATCCTAGCATGAAATAAATTTTGTATCATGGTTTCAATGCCTGCTGTACAGTGTAAATCAGAATTCTTTTCTAAAATGATCAGAGGTTTCCAGATACACTTCTGAAATCGTGAATAAATACAAGACTCCCAATGGAAATATAAAAGAAGCTTGATTTTAATTTGCTTCTAAAATGGCAAAATTGGTGACTGCATCATCAACTGGTTCCTCCAAATCCTTGATACAACTCGTGTCTACAGTCTTCACGACACTAATAAATATAACAAATGGAAGGTATAACGTGGAGTTATGTAGGTCTCTTTTGCTCCCTCTCTTCTTTCCCCTTTAATAATAAAAGTTTGGCTTTTTAGATGATAATGTGAAGTTGGGTTTTCTTCTGTGGTTCTATTAAATTCTCCACTTTACAACAGCAGCCCACATCATGTAAGTCTTTAAAAGGGATCAAGAGCAAAATAATTTTAGAAAATAGTGAGTTATGTCTAAAGCTGTCAAATATTAAGGGTAGTAACAGAGACTCATGGGGGGAGCTATAATATTTCATTTGGGATTCAAAGAGTAAGATTGCTTGTCAACATAATTCTTGTAGTTTGAACATGCTATGCAAGGTATTTCTTCAAGGGTTACAAATTCACTGTTTGAATACCTCTACCAAACATCTCAGGAAGAAAATAAGACTTCTGGAACTACTAGTTGGTATGAGAAGTACCGTATTTTTTGCTCTATAGGACGCACTTTTTCCCCTCCAAAAATGAAGGGGAAATGTGTGTGCGTCCTACGGAGCAAATGCAGGCTTTCGCTGAAGCCTGGAGAGCGAGAGGGGTCGGTGCGCACTGACCCCTCTCGCTCTCCAGGCTTCAGAAAGCTATCCACAAGCCTTCGGAGCCCGCTGGGAGTTCCCGCCGGGCTCCGAAGGTTTGCAGATTGCAGCTTACAGCCCGAAGCCCGGGGAGCGCAGCGCTGCGCAACCCGAGCTTCGGGCAGCTATCCGCAGTGCTTGCCGCTGCTTCCGGACCTGTTCTGGGGGCTGGGGTCGGGGGAAGCTCAGGCTTCCCCCGGCCCCAGCCCCGCAGCTAAAAACGAAGCCACGAGCAGCCTCTCACGGCTGGAGAGGTTGTGCATGGCTAAAGAGGAAGCCAAGACAGCCAGCGGGATGGATCCCGCTGGCTGTGTTTGCTTCTTTGCTCTTTGGGACTGGGGGGGGGGGATAAAAAAAAACTTTCTTTATTTCCCCTCCCCCCCAAAAAACCTAGGTGCGCCCTATGATCCGGTGCACCCTATAGAGTGAAAAATACGGTATATATTTGAACAGGAAATGTAGAATAAACTTGGTTTATAGGTATTCCTTTGCAATAAGTTAGCTTAATCATATTAACTATGAACCAAATTTGCTGAATCCATTCAAATATAATAGGAGATATGCTTTTCCAGTTATTATCATCTTAGTAGCCTGGTTCTAACTTTTACTAGAGTGGGGAAAGCATGAATTGGTCACACTCCCCCCCCCCCCTCATTTCTGATGTTAACATGCAAAATGGGAACTAATGGAGCTCTCATCCACTGTGAGATCCACAGGCCTCCCCCTCTCCCAATGATTTATGGTGAGTGATAGCCATGAGTCCCACATTACAGCGGGTGTATGTGTAGAAGCATGACACGCTTGAACTTAAGTTGGAACAGGCTCCAAGATCAATCACAGAAGAACATGGATTTGTTATAAGGTTATGGATAACAGATGGTACAGTCAGGAGGCCAGTTTCAAAATTAGAGATCATGATGGGATAGAGCAGCAGGGGAAATCGCTTGATGAAGTCAACCCAAAGCCACAAGACTTTCCTTATCAAAACTAGTTTATTGATTTGTGCTTAGGTTTCAGGAAATCCATGCATGATCTTCAGAAAAGGGATTGTGCGGCAACCTCTCTCTACCCTGTTTAGGAAGAGGATAACAATATGAGTAACAGCAACTTTAAATCCACAAGCGATCTGTGTAGTGGTTATAATGTTCTCAGTTGAAGTCCTACAATAGAATATCAAATTCTAAAGAATCTTGAATTATTATTGTCGTTTAGTCATTTAGTCGTGTCCGACTCTTCGTGACCCCATGGACCAGAGCACACCAGGCACTCCTGTCTTCCACTGCCTCCCGCAGTTTGGTCAAACTCATGTTGGTAGCTTCGAGAACACTGTCCAACCATCTCGTCCTCTGTCGTCCTCTTCTCCTTGTGCCCTCAACCTATTATTAGGTTATTAGGCTAGTGTATTTCAGAAACAGCACATCATTTTAAGAGGTGGGGAGGTGTATTTCCAACAGAATCTACTCTATCTAAACTAAATGATCCCCAAGTCTCACCCTTCTGGTATATGAGGCTCAGATGATCCACAGTTTTAGAAAGATATAAAATTGGACACGGTAGCTGCATGTAGCAGATTAACACCCTTGGCATCTTTAAGCAGCAAACCCATTGTATTTTCCATGAACTGGTGTGACACATGATGTATGGTGGGATAATTCTGCAAAAGCCAGTCAGGAAAGTGGTTTCTTTTATTCTCTCACTCCAGAAAAGATTCTAGCTAATGACACTGTGATAAGAGTCAAGCGTAATGGCCATTAATCTAGGAGAAAATGATTTCTCATATAAATTGCTCTCGCTCTCACTCTCTTTAAAGTTTCACAGGCACAAAGAAAATACGATCACTGAAAGGAATGGTTGTTAGGACAAATGAGCATGCCAGGACTCAAAGGAAACAGAGCAGAGATAAAGCAAGAAAACTCAGAATTGAGCTGAGCACTGAAGTATATCGGATGAAAGTACCCCAAGGCAACACTCATGTGATGGTTGCCCTTCTTTTCTCCTCACCGCTCCAAATAAAGCAATGGTTTTTCTTTGATTTCAAACAAACCATCCTACCTGCTACTTTCTCATTGAAACCATTTCACAGTCCGCACTTACCCAAGCAATAGCAAGCCTTTAATAAGGTCAGGTTCTTAATGTGAATTAAGTACTAAAGACGCAATGCATTTTTGTAGTATCTTTTGTAACCAGTAGAGGCAGGGAGAGGGAAACAATCACACAGACTATTGGTATACAAAAGCAGAGTCGGAAGGGACCTCAGACTAGTCCAACTAGTAAACCTCATTAAATTAAACAGAACTGAGTAGAATAGTTAAAGGTAAAGGTACCCCTGCCCATATGGGCCAGTTGTGTCCGACTCTAGGGTTGTGCGCCCATCTCACTTAAGTGTCCAGAGACACTTCTGGGTCACGTGGCCAGCGTGACGAAGCTGCTCTGGCGAGCCGGCACCAGCACAGCACACGGAAACGCCGTTTACCTTCCCGCTAGAAAGCGGTACCTATTTATCTACTTGCACTCTTAGGGGTGTTTTCGAACTGCTAGGTGGGCAGGAGCTGGGACCGCAGACAGGGCTCACCCCGCCACGGGGATTCGAACCGCCGACCATGCGATCGGCAAGCCCTAGGTGCTGAGGATTTACCCACAGCGCCACCCGCGTCCCCTTAGAATAGTTAGGACTATGCTTTTACTCTCTCTGCCTCCTCCCCAGACACAGTGTGATTATTAGTGCTGCAGAAAGGACGACAAATTAATTCAAATAAAAAGGGGTGTCATTATCTCATCATGAAGAGAGGTACATAAATACCCAAAGTATTTCAAAAACCACAGAAATTTAACCAGCTAAGCTGTCTGAGGAGGATATGACATTTTCTTCCTTAGAGTTTCCCTTGCACCCTCAACCTCCTCCACCCCCCAAAAAGGGTAGAGATCTCTATTTTGGGTACCACAGATCTAGGGTGCACAGCCTGCAGGAAGTTACTTAGGGGCATCCCTTCCAACTGTATGAATCTATGCAACTGCTAAGCACAAAAATGCTATGCCTTTTACTAGAAAGGGCAAGATATGAGTGCTTTGAAAACATACACAGATACATACATACATATATGCAACATTACAACTTTCACTTTGATTCAATAAATCATTCTAGCAGGCTACAGCTTACTGCATGCTTTGCCTACATGGATACTACCAAGAGCACCCAACTTTGAACTGTCCAAAAGGATCTAAGCGAGATTCTGTTTTTTCCCCCCATGGCTTGAAGTCCTCTGGGCTAGAGGTCACCTCTAGAGTTCTTTTTATTGAAAGATGCTTTATTAGATGAACCCTTTCCCCCAGCATCACTGCTGGGTAAGTCACAAGATGCCACTTTGCTGTCAAATCATAATCCTAATGTTTATAATAATCAGCTGCACTACTGCTTGTTCAGTCTTTTGTTACGTTGTAGTACATCCTTGTCACTTGATACTATTTACCTAACAAGAGGTAGGATTCTTATGGTAGAAAGCCGTATCATGTTCAGTGGTAAAGACCTGATTGACAGTTTGTTATCTCACCTTCCAGTGATATTCAATTTTCTGTAGACTCCAGCATTCATAGAGAGATCCATGGCAATTTTGACACTGGATTTGTTACTTTGTGCACCCAATTGGAATGCATTAATCACCTTCAACTAAACTGTTGCACTAGCAGACGTCAGCACAAGGTTTCCTGCTAGCACAGTAGGACTTTCTCCCCTTCACCCTCTCAAAATCTGCTCAGGGGGATTGAGAGAACCCCAGAATAGTGCAAAGAAGAAAAAGAAAGGAGATCACTATAGAGTTTTCACAGAATGCTAAAGACTCTTTATATTCTTTACCACTTCTCCTTGTACAATTCTGTAAAAATATACCCCTGCCTCTCCACTCCTTTGGTGAAAGCTCTTTTCCTTGTTTCGGGCATCCTCTGTCTAGACTACTGCAACTTTTACCTCCCTGGCCTCCTCTTATTACACATCAAGCCCCACACCTCTGTCCAAAACTCTCCCGACAAAATTGGCATTATTTAAACAATATGGCACATCTCCCGAATTCCTGATCTAGGACAAAACTCACTAGCCTCAACTCCAAAGCCTTCCATAGGCATATCCCTGTGTCTGAACTAACTTTCTTAGGAAAGGAGTCTATAGAACTGGTAATAAAGTTCTAGAACTTATTGATAAACTAAAAATGAACAAAGTCACTCAATCCAGATGGCATCTACTCGACAGCTCTCGGAGAATTAAAATGTGAAGACGCAGAGCTTCTAATGAAAATTTGTAAATTATGCCTGTACCCGAGGACTGGAAAATGGCCAATTTAATACCATTTTTTATTAAAAGGATCTGGCTGGATCCCAGAAGCTATAATCTAATTATCTTCACATCAGCAATATTCAAGATAAAATTACCCAGCATATAGAAGAATAAGCCTTGCTGAAGAAGAACCAATGTGACTTCTGCAAAGGTAAGTCCTGACTCACTAACCTTTGACAATTATTTGAGAGTGTCAATAGGCATGGAGATTTGGGTGATCATTGTGCAAAGACTCCTGAGCAAGCTTAGCAGGCATGAGCTAAAAGGCAGGCATGAACAGGAAGCAGAGAGTGGGGATAAATGAATGATTCTGACAATGAATAGACACAAGAAAGGGAATCAACCAAGGGACCAGTGCTTTTTAATGTTTTCATGAATGTTCTGGAATTGCAGGTGAGCAGTCAAGTGACCAGATTTGCTGATGACACAAATTGCCCAAGCTGTTAAAAAAAGAAGCAAGCTAAAAACATATATATGAGTTCAATCTAACAAATGTTGGGCATTACCATCTCCCATAGAAATTCATGAGACTTGAGTTAGTAACCAAGTATAGGTCCTTGACTAATTTCACTGGATTCTGTCTACTTTCACCAGGAAATATTATATTTCAGTGCATTGTTGTTGGTTATGTTTTTAAAGAGTATTACAGGACAAGTTCCTTTTGTTTGCTTTTAAACCAGCACCCGGTTTCCCCAGTAATTTTCACAACCTTGGTTAGCTGTATATAAATATTAGTACACCAACGATTACAGTACTTGAATTGTGCTGACATTTCTACGGTGGAAGGTTGAAGCGTGGTAAATGACAATATGCCATGGAATGTCCAGCTCCGCATCCAATCAAAAGCAGCTTTGCAGAACTCAAAGTCCCAACAGGCTGAGGGACACAAACATTGGCTTCTGTTCCGTTGCCACACATCCCGTGTTCATTCCATCCCCAGGAAAAACACTGGCTACCTACAAGAAAGGAAGACATGTTGTAATCAGAGCATTAAAGCAACTAATACAGCACCGATATTCCCGAGGTCATCAATTTAGCAATCAGCAACAGCCTTGCAGAGCACTGGGTATGTTTCAGTGGTACTTGCTTAAGAACATAAGAAGCTGCAATATATGGAATCAAACCACTGCCCCAACTAGCTCATGGTTCTTTACACTAACTGGCAGTGGCTCCATCTGGAAATGCTGGGAATTGAACATAAAACCATCTGCATGCCCAGCTATAGCCTTTTCTAAAAATACTGTCCAAGTAAACATGCACAGAATTGGGCTGTTGTGCCATCACTTTATTCTACAAGAGCATAGACTGGGAATTAAAAATCAGGAGTCAGGGGTCGCGCATGACCTAATATTTTCATTACGGATTACTCAAGAAGGGAATCATAGTGTGAACTTTAAGGTCTCAATCCAACTTAGTACAGGCAACATTCCATTATCTAAGTATCTCTTACATTATCTGTTTATTTTTCCTCTTGCAGATGAAGAACCACGTTTGCTGGTGATATTTAGGGCTCTGAAATTCAGTACAAAATTCTCAGCCTTATAAAAGGGGTTGACGCCAAAAAGTCTGAAAAGTGGCAGCTCAGTTTTCTGGAAACTATTTCTGGTATTACTGTGCTCCTTTTGGCACCGACAATCAAAGAAAAACGCTTTTACAAATAGAGCGATACTCTTTCTTTCAAACTTATGCCAGTGTAACTGAATCACACTTAAGCAATAACAGTGAGATATCAAGTAGGCTACTGCTCTGGGAAAACAAGTTCTCTATTTAGCTCAGTATTCAGACACAGAAAAAGTATCCTAAGTATTCTAATAGTCAGATCTAAAACTACACGCTCAAATCATTGACCTAAAACTTTCAAGTTAATATTAAAAATTAATGTTTTAGCTTGTGGGATATTTCCCCAGTCTTTGGGAAAATACCCAGCCTCAAGAGTGAACATACTAGAACCCTGCCCTTTGTGAGAGGAGAAGAAGAAGAGTTTGGATTTGATATCCCGCTTTATCACTACCCGAAGGAGTCTCAAAGCGGCTAACATTCTCCTTTCCCTTCCTCCCCCACAACAAACACTCTGTGAGGTGAGTGGGGCTGAGAGACTTCAGAGAAGTGTGACTGGCCCAAGGTCACCCAGTAGCTGCATGTGGAGGAGCAGGGATGCAAACCCGGTTCCCCAGATTACAAATCTACTGCTCTTAACCACTACACCACACAGCCATCTTTCTCTCCCTCCACCCCTCCACACAGAATGCCTCTGAAATAATACTGTGTCCAGACCTGATTGCCTTCCCGAAACATTTTTTGAGAACATCGTGGCCTACCAAGACGCCAATTTGCCAGCTCCATTGCTACAAACGGTGGCAGAAAAATTCGTTGCAATTTTTTATAATGCACTGCTGTTTCTTGTGAAAGTAAGCCACCGCTAAGGACTTTTCTCCTGCTCCATTTGCTGACTTCCATGGCCTGCAGATGGCCCTTAGTTAAACAAACCATGGTTTTCCAAGTACTTTGTGTTAGCTGAAAACTAGAAGGAGAAACTCTGATTTCTTTGCAGATGCAAAAAGAGAAAGGAGGAATGAATAAGCCTCTGCGTCTACACCATTTTCTTAATAACCAACTGCCACCACCTTTGCAGGGTCAAACAGGCAAGCAAATCCTCCCTCAATCACCGTAGTTCTGATCTTATTGATTGATTGATTGATTGATTGATTGATTGTCTCCTGCATATACATGGTTTCTCCTTCCATGGTTGCTATTCACTTGGAGGGGGGTTGAAAGATCCAAAGAAAAGATCCAAATTGACCCATTTCATAAACCAAGATGGGAACTTCTTGCTGTTGAAGGTACAGTATAGAAATCCCTTATTTAATAAAGCATATCTAATATCTAATATCTAATTTGGCTATAACATTTAACATGTTATGGGGCATTAATAGGTTTTCTTGTTGGATTTCTGGCACTATTAGCCTTGATGCAACAGAACACAAAAAACCTGGTTTCACGTGTATAGCTGAAATAAACTCCTGAATCATTCTATACCTCAGAAAAATAATAATAATGGGGATGTGGGAAAGTGTTCCGTACCAAAAATAGCATCTACCTCACTGGGTGGTCCTTTTATGTCTGAACCAGTTTCCATGCTGCTACTCCAGTTCTTCAAATGTGAGCTGAATAATGGACTGAAAAAAGGTCCTGCATATCTTGGAACTTAATGCCCTGTAACATGTTAAATGTTACAGCCAAACTAGATGTGATGCAGGAGAACCATAATTTCTCCTCTCCTCCCTCCACAAACCTTTTTTGCTGATTAGAACAAGCAGAGTGTCTGTATTTCCTTCAGAATGGCTGGTTTACTGCTACATAAATTATACTCTGAACCAACAAGCCTTCCCAGCTGTAAAATGGAATAATAGCAAGAATCCACCATGACCCCATAGAGAACTCCTGTATTTTTAAATGGAGGGACCGTGGCTGCATACCCCTCCTTTATACCTAGAGAGAGCAAGGTTTTTTATTTTACCAATACTGGGTAACAATACAATAACATTTGAGTGCATGTGTAGAAAAAAAAGTTCTAAATAATTTAAAATCAGTTTTCGATTATTATCCTCATCCACTGAGTTGGAATGTTGACCACTTCAAGAATAAAAGACGTACTTTCATTTAAATATAACATTTTCAAAGAACAACAAAAAATATTGCGGCCCCTTAAAGGCTAATATATTTATTATGGCATATGCTTGTGGGGGCTGCAGTCCACTTCATCATTAGACTGTAGTTAGTTTACTGTAGTCTCCCAGATTTGCCCTTTAAGGTGCCACAGGGCTCTTGGTTGTTTTTTGCTGCAACACAGCTACACCTCTGAAATTTACAAGAACGATCTTCACACAACACAGAATTCACTGTCAAAAGGTGTGCTAGCCAATCTTACATAATATCACATAGAAAGATGGAGCATGACCAAAGTTGACAGAGGTTGGTGCTAGTGATTAGAGGAAGACGGTTGGGCCTGAGTGACTTATATTACTTAACAGTAGAAGGATTATCATGTACAGAAGAGTACAGGGGATGGGAAGATGAAAGGTCTTGCACCTGACTATAGCTGCATTTCTGAGCATAAGCATGATTCGCATACATAAGGGGTTCTAGAATGTGTTCTGCCAATGTATCCTTTAACTGAGACCTTGGCCACATTGTTAATGTAAGACCAGCACAATCTGCTCAAGCAAACATACAACAAACACTGATTCTGTAAGCTGGTCAAAAATACAAGGTGTTTTCTTGTTGTGATTTTTCAGAGACACACAATGTCTAAAAAGGGCAAATTGCTCCTTTTTGATGAATTATGAACAATCCAAATCTAAGAGAGAAATATCATGAGTCTAAAAATTAGAGGTTTCCAGGAGAAGAGTGTGCTTCCCTCCCCCTTCCTGCTTCTCTTATCTTCATTAAATGCCAGCACAGCCCATTTTCATGCAGCAAACATTTAGGAAATGGAAAGACACTTGATTGTTAATGTAATTCTGCTGAATCTAATACCTCTGCAGTACATGATGCAGGCTGGGTTGCTTTGAAAGGATGGAGATGCTGGGTTGCTATGGAAACAAGAAGGCAAGTCTTTAGATTGCTCATCCCTGAAGAGCCGCCCTGTCAATATCTTTAAAGACCGCTAATAAAATTTTAATCACTGATTAGAATAAAAAGAATTCCAATCCATTGTTTACTACTGGTGTCCCAGTTCAGAAATTGCCACTTTTTTCTAGGTTGGCCAACCCCAACAATGTACTTGAGTAATCTAAAACACAAATGAAAGAATGAAACACAAATGAAGATCTTAACCTCCAGTTTGGCTGCTTGAGATTATTCCTCACAGCATTAAGATTCCACCCTCCCTGTTTAAAGTATGAGCACCAGTTAATATGCGTGTTCATCAGACAATTTGCTGGCAGGTCCTTTCTTACACAGCCCTTGCCCCCATTCCTCAAATAAATTGTTAGAAAAGGATATTCAATTTCAAAACAACAGCGGCAACAAACCAGGAACCTGAATCGGTTCCAGAATAAAACTAACCGCTGGTTTCATAAATTCTAAATTACTTCCCTGAAATGATGGCTTCTGACTAAGTCTGGCTTACTCCCAAAGGTTTTCCAAATCTTGTGATAATGAACAGCTAACAAAGCACTTTACTCATATTGTACTCATACTGACTAGGGTGGGAGGTGGGGGGGGACACGGGACCTTGTCACTGCACCAGCACCACTGGAACAGCCAAGAGACCAGGATCAGGCCTGTTAATAGTACATGATGCAAGTAGGGGTGGCTCAGGATGAAGTAGAACATGTGCTGGCCCAGCATGCAACCCCCCCCCCAAAAAAAACCCATTTTGAGGGGTTCCGTTGGCAGCAATACTGCCAGCAGTATTGGATTGGTCTGCTAGTCAGTCCCATTTTCTATTTTACTGCTGGCTGTTGTTTTTAGGTTGAATTGCTATTTTTATTGAGAAATTTGTATGTTTTTATCATATGAACCACCTTGAGAAGGCTGTATAGCCCTGAAAGACAGCACGCAGATTCCTAAATAATCATATTTCTTGCATACTTTTATTGGGCAGACTGGAAGGCATAGATGGCATTATACAAGCTGGAGTTCTTGATAGATCTGGAAGATTGAGAGGGGCGTGGAGAATTAAAAAGGCTTACTCATCTTATGGTCAAAGCAAGCAAGAAAAATTCAGTTGCTATGGAAACCCAGTGATTTATGATTTTAGGGCAAGTGCGGGGGGTGGAGTGAGGGAATTGACTATATTAGCTCTATACAAGTTGCACCTCCAGCATTTATGTGTATATAATTGATTCATACTATGGACCAGTGCCTGGCCTCGGCAGTGAGCTGGATGAGGGGCAACAAACTTTCTCTGAATCCTAGCAAGACAAAGGTACTGTGAGTGGGCAGTTCCTGGGTCCAGATAATTAGTAAATTACCTGCTTTGGATGGTGTTGTACTTCCCTGGAAAGGGCAGGTTCATAGCCTGGGGCTGCTCCTGGATCCATTTCTGTCACTAGAGGCCCAGATGACCTAAGTGTTTTGGAATGTCTTTCACCAGCTTTGACTAGTAAGACTACTGGTGCTTCTGGACCAGGATAGCCCAACCACTAAGGTCCATGCACTGGTACCCTGCAACCAGCGTTACTGAAATGCCATCTATGTGGGGCTGTCCTTGAGTTGGTCCAGAAGTTGTAGCTGGTGCAAAGTTCAGCTGCTCGCTGGGGCAGGATATTACTAACATTTTACATTGCTGTTGAAAAACATTACACAAGCAGTCAATTAGCTGCTGGGTTTAAGTTCAAGGGTGTATAAAGCCTTATACAGCTTGGGATCAGGATATCTAAAAGATAGTTTTACTCTTTAACAAGTTGATCACTGTGCTGAGGGTCTCCTGCGGGTACCATATTATCAGGAGGTCGGTTTCACACAACATAGGAATCAGGCCTTTAGTTTTGTGGGAGCTACTCTTCGGAATTCCCTCCCCTAAAGATATTAGACAGGTGCCCTCTCTGTTGTCTTTCTGCTACCAATTGAAGACCCTTCTCTTCCAGCAAATCTTTTAAGCTGAGATCTTTCCCAGTCTGCATGTGTACTGAAAGTATTAGTGTTTCGTCATTTGTTGTTTGCCACCCTGGTCTCCTTTGGGAAGAAGGGTGGGATATAAAGTCAATAAATAAAGACAGCATACCTCTGTATAAGGGAAATCCTGGTGACAGCACAAGTAGCTACTTACTACTCCCTTCTTACTCCCCTTAACCACATAGCCATTTGTTGGACAAGTGGGGTAAGAGGTCACAGATGTTTCAAACTCTCGAACTGCATTGTGAGCATTCTATATTTTCTGCAATGAAAAGGCCTAACCTGAAATGCGGGCATTCCGATAGCTAAAACTCTTCTCTCTTCAATCAAAGCAAGAACTCTCAGAAGGCTAGCACTTTAATTGCTTCATATTATCTTCCAATAAAAATCACCATTCATATTCTATATTTTTAGATCTACCCTTCTTCTTCTTTTTTTTTAAAAAGGAAATGCAACAGCAGCTTAATGTGTTAATACATCTTACACAGCCCTCTATTTCATGCAGATTAGAGATTAAAGAACAATGTTCCATTAGCAAGATAATTTCAAGTTATCTTAACTGGGGGTGAGGGGGCAGAAATGGCACTGGAGAAAGGGACTAAGGTGAGGCGAAGTAAGCTAACAGTACATAAGCAAGGGGAGGTGATTTCCTAAAATAATGAAAATAAACATGCAAAAAGAGTTGGCAGACGGGCATAGGAGACAACAGATGACCATGAGGAAGAGTAACAATGAAGCAATTAAGAGGCATTTTTTTACATATCCACATAATAAATCTGAAGGTGCATCCTCTCCATGGCAACATGATGTTCTCTAACTGGATAACAAGAAATGTATTTAAAAAAAAAAAGATTTAATAAGCTTCAGCGCTTGTGTTTATTTATAACAACATTTTTTTCAGAGAGTGTAGGAGCTGAAGAAAACCCCTTAATACCCTCCATTTTCAGAAACATTTTCAAGAACCAAAATCTTTATTCTGAACACACACACACACACACACACACACACACACTACTGTACACATACAAGAGTATTCTAGCATCCTCAGTTAACTCCTGCAGTATGCAGCATTAGTCATACGGTGACTGAAGAAAACAAGTACCTTGCCTGAGACACCCTCTTTGAAGACTGGTTCACATATTCCTTTCCTTTGACCTTTGAACTGGTCTTGAACAGAGAGGGCAGGCACTCGGGTTGAGGATCAATTCCTGAGGTGGCTAGGCTTTGTGAACGCTTTCACAAAAAGTTAATAGAAGCTTTAATTATCATCATCTATTAACTCAAAAGCGGGATATCTATTAAGCCTTGCAAATATGTACTACTCGAGCAATATACTCTGACAGTTAATCACCCTAAACCAAGAATTCAAATTAATGATCTATTTGAGTACTCGTTTTTGCTGCTGCTTGTGAGAAGCCCAGCTCATCTCAGGTGTTAGAAAGACTTTCTCTTACAGTTCAGATGGATGCCAAGGTCACAAGGATTCCCAAAGTGTGTCACAATTCAAGGTTTCTGACGCCTCTAAAGATCATTACACCAATTTAATCACCACACAGCTTTTGAAATGTCATGGAGCTCAGCACCTCCTTGGAAACACTATAGTTCTGAAGTTATTTATAAAGCCATCATGCTTTGTTGGAATGCAGTGGTTGACAACTCTATAAAAGTTGCTAAATCAGTTAAATGCCAGAACAAGACTTCTTTGAGGAGGTCTACCCTAGAAATCTGATTCTTGATCGTCTCTTTTTTATTTATAGGCGACTAAGGGAAGGTAACAACTCTGATACACACATATAAAACTGAAGTCATCCTTGCCTGAGCTACACCAGTTACAGTGCTATTGACCACAGCACTGCCTCTAGGCCAACAAATAAGCTAATGGGTTTTATAGCCAAATAAATATGAGTTAACTTGTGAGACATCAATTTTCCTACAATTTCAAGGAAGATTATTGCCTCCTCTACTATTTCATTAATTCTTTAAACAAAATATAAAATCCAGACTTTCCTAAAGTTTCAGGGCTGACACACTCATTCAAATCCCTGATGACATGAGCCCCATAGCACTATCCGGCAAGGGTGCAAGAGGAGGATGAAGAAACAGAAGGAGGGCCCGAATTGTGAGACTGCCTCTTTCCGTCCTGACTTCAGCCACTTTGGAAGGGAGAAAAGAGATGCCACCTCCCATCTTCTTGCAGAGCAGAGAGCCACAGTGGAGGCTCAAAGGAGCAGCTGAGTAGAGAGGCAGAACAGAAGGTGGCAGCAACTGAACAGGAACCCAAAAAAGAGGGCACAGTCTTGTCACCTAGAACCAGGTACCGCCTTTGTAGATGGGAGAAGACCTACCCATCCCAATAGAGTGCACATTTGTAATCCAAACATTCTTGCAAGTCATGCCTCATATTTAAAGGCTGGACAGGATGTGGAAACTTGTTGGGACATCTTCATGGCTTCCTTCAAGCTTTGAGCCTCTTGTCCTGCTCTTGAACTCTTGAACTCTGACTCCTGCACCTGTACCATTATTTGCCTGGGTGAAGATGTATTTCTTACTTACAAGTAACAGCCTCTTCTCGTGTGTTTTGGGGTGGGAACTAGGTCACCTACATGGAAGAAACTTTGTTTACATGAATGGTAAAAGTCACGCGTGTGTTACTGTTTGTATGTGTTCTCTCTAGATATATGTGTGGGTGTGCGTATAAGAAAAAAATATGAGGTGTTGGTACTTCTATATTGTGCCATGGGTACCAGCAGAAAATGGCTGCCATTGGTAGCAAAAAAAAGAGGTGTCATATCAAAAACTAAATTTGTTTTAATTCCAGCTGTTATACCTGGATCAGAACACTGTGACTAACTGAACATTTGGCCACAACTTAGTGATTTATCCACTTCACTACATGATAAAACATAATTATAAATTAAGGCCTCTGGAAAGATGCAAACGCATCAAAAATCAGTTCCTTGTTGCAAACATAGAACACAGCTGACGCAAGAAACAACTGCAATCCTAACAAACATATCTTTAGAAAAAGTATCATTGAAATATGTGCTTAGGATGGGCTGTAAATCATGTAAAGTACAAGATGAGGGGTCATTTTAAAATGAAATGGAAAGCAATATGGAAAATGTCTGAAAGCAATAATCACTAAACAGAAATAACTTAATTTGGTGAAATTACACTGAGTGATATCCAACATTACTTAAGTCTACTCTGAGTGTAATTAATGTTGACTATCTCTAAAATGGTTAGGAGTAATCTACATTTTCCATTAAAAGTGAGAGGGACATAAATCACATCACCCAGGAAATGCTATCATAATTAATCAGATCCTTAATGGGTTAACAAAAGGCCTGGCATCTGAAAATATTATTCTGAATTCTGTTCATAATAAAAGAGCCAGGAGAAGAAAAGGCTTGTTTTGCAGAAGACATATACTGCGAGGAATATCTGGCAAACAAAGCTGTGTTGTACAAATGTATGTGTACTATGTTCCTGTAATGCAGACAACTCTATATTTAGACTTGCCAAGGTGAGTCAAACTCATTCCCAAAGGAAAATACTGCATGCAATGGAAGTAAAACGAAACATGAAAAGTGAAAATGACAGCAAGCAATCTGTCAAGCGAGACATTAGATGAAACCTGCTGAAGACTGGCCTTGTAAATATGCACATTCCTCAGTTAAAGGAAGCCATGGCTGTGTGTATGAGTGTGTGTAAAATTTCTACACTGCCCTTCATTCAAAGATCACAGGGCTGCTGCCAAAACCTAGAGTTCTAGTTGTCCTCTTTCATACTGGACAGTCTGGTTATTACCAGTGCAGCCCAGGGTGGTGTCCTCTTTTCCTCTATGGTAAACTGAATGGCTCAGACGTGGGGAGGTTCTGAGGTGACTGGCAGGTAGTGTTTCTTTGTTTGTGTGTTTTAATAAATGGGCAAGCAGAGCTGTTGCACTGTGCAGATTGAAGGCCCAAATGTTTATTGGAACTTATGGAACATGATGACTTACCACTGCCTTCAGCTTCCAGGGGCAATGAAGAAAATAGGGTGCCATTATGGGCACCCTATTTTAATACGTTTGTGCTTATTTGTGTAGGAAGATAAGCAAGTTTTAAGGCAGACAGCTAAACTGTAATTTATATGCTTCAGTTTTGAGTTAGGACTTCAGAAAATGTGGAAGATAAAAGGCACATCTCTTGTCATATGTCAGGAGTGCTCTGATGGTGTTTCCTGCTTGGCAGGGGGTTGGACTCGATGGCCCTTGTGGTGTATTCCAACTCTATGATTCTATGATTCTATGACTGTAAAATTAGTTGTATGTTTTCTTGTTTGGGATACTAAACACTTATGAAGAAAAGTCCTCAAAAAGGAAAAGAAGGGGGGGGTGAAACAGCTGCAATTCTGTCTCCATAAATCAAAAGAGGAAATTTTATACACAGAGGATTTGAAACAGGAAAGGGATTAAACCAGGGAGCAGATGATGGAAACTTCTGCAGTTTAGAAATAAGCAAAGAGTAGCTGCCAGCCACACAGTGGTATTCAAGCTATGCTGTGATCAGCACTTGAAAGAGGTCATCAGCCAACAGGAAACATGCTCTAAAATTATAGCTAAGAGCCTGAGATGCTCTGGCACCTTAACTTATTGTACTAACATGACCCTGACTGGGCACTTACTTCTGAAAAGTTGCCACCCATAGCCAAGCAGATGTTTGTTTGCTTCAAGCAAAATTATTAGCTGTTCCATATTTATGTCATCCTGTTTGGAGGAGTGGAAGAGGTGCTGAATCTGGAAGATTTAATTTCACATCCCTTCTTGGCTATGAAGTTCACTGCGTACAAATGGGAAATACGTGGCCACTCAGAAATTTAACTCATAAGGGGTTGGATCCAGGTGGGCCATTCAATGACCAGATGCGCTTCTATTCATGGAACACACAGAGATCTGTTTGGGGCTCCCTCCCTACTGGAAGAAATGGTAGGTGGTCTTCCCTAGTTCCTTGTTCCTCCTGTGGACCTATCCCCACCCAGAAGCACACTGCTGCTCCAGAGGCCCCAACCCTCGTAAGCACCTGTTCAGAGGCAACTTTGGATTCAGTCCAGTGTTTCTGTCATATTTTCAATGTGAGGGCTTTCGTGGCTCTCCAGGTAATGGCCATAATCACAAGCCTATCAAATAATTTAGGGTATAATTTTTACAGGAGCACCATACTCCAAGCCGCTCAACTGAATTCCCGCATTCAGATCAGAGGAGGACATTAGCTCATGCCCTTTGCATTTAACTGTATCCATTTTCCTCCCTAATTTAAAAGTATATCTGGGTGTAAAATCTCAGAATGAGATAATTACTGCTCTTGGCCTTTGATTTGGAGAGAATTAGGACATGCATTCATATGCCCTGTCTATTTCTAAGTTTATGATGGATTTTTCACCCAGAAAAAAATTCTTTAAAAGGCTAAATTAATAGATGCAAAAGGCATTCACTGTTTTTAGTAGGAGTCCTTGCAGAGACAGAATATGTGAAATGCCTATGAAAGTTACTCCATTTCTTTAACTGCAGTTCTACCCTTTCCTCCATTCCTCTATTTAAAAGGGTACATTCGTAGATAGTTTTAATCACCCGGCAACACAATCCTGAGCATTATTTGAATGCCATAACTCGGTGCTGGTTTTGGCCACTGAAGATCACGATCCAGCTCATTCAGCACTGCCATATAACAGAACAATTTCAGGTGGCATTTCACAGCCTACCACAAACAAAGAAGGATTCAACAGCTCATCTACTTCACCTCTTTTTCTAAAACAGACTAGCTAAGAACTAAATCATCTGTGATAGGTGCTTGTTCAATTTTGACTTTCCAAAGATTTCCCTTGACTTTCCAAAGATTTCCATGGCTTCCCGTCAGCTCATTCCATTGCTGGGCTGCTCCTAAAAGGTTGTTCTGGCTGTTTAACCTAAATCTTGTAGTAGTCATGGGGGTGGGAGGAATGCATGAAAGCACAAATCAGTGACATCCATGGGAACTTGGAAAGCTGAGTGTTTATTGTGATGTGTGCGTTTTGTTCAGCATTACAGAATATTTCTCAATATCCAATGTGTGATCACATATAAATTGAACCTAATTTAGAGCTCTTTGATGAATGGAGATATCACATATATCCATGAATTGTAGGTGGCTAATAGAATGGGCCTTTTGCCTGACCTTTCCCAAAGTTTGCTTCATTCACTTTTTCTTTTTGTTTTTTACTTCACCTATAGGAATCAAAGGAAAGAAAACCCCTTTGGTTAAATACTGGACCTTGCAACCATAAATCTGGAAGCACAAGTAGCTTCAATATTAAACAGTAGGGGTTTGTGTGGGCCCCAAGATTCACCTTATATCTGTAGCTCTGCTTAAAAAACCCCAAACTGTTCTTGATTCTGAGTTGCTCTATGCTATCTGCCTGCTTCAATCTAGAATTCAGGTTTCAGGTTTTCCTGCTCCCTCTCACCCAAATTAATACAACTCCAAGGCTTCGATCCATCTTAATCTGTCCTGATTATTGCATGTTCTAGATGCACAAATCCCACTAAGGTTCAATTGAGCTTACTCCTAGGTTAGTGTGCACAGGGGACTGATTCTTAAGGAATTAATTTGAGGCCACTAGGCAGTGGGAAGCTGCAGAAAGTAGAGCAATCTATTTTCATATTTTAAATGATTTTATTTATTATTTATTTATTTATTTATTATTTCTGTTTTACAGGTAAAATAGTAAGGAAAAGCATGTAGTATTTTTCCTAAGCGCTTGGTTAAAAATAAAATAAAGCCTACTCTCACATTCTGCCCTTGCAGCAGAATCACTGAGATAATTAACAGGATTTCTAAAATGCTACAGAACAATTTTAATTTCATTAATAATGTATTGGTCTTGGCATTATTTGATTTTATAGCCCTCTTTCATCAAATAAAACAGCAACCTTCTAATCCGTACAGCAAGCTTGGCTAAATATCCACTGAATGGACACCTTTCCTTCAGCTGGTTCAGAGTCAGCCGACTGAGGAGAGGCCAAGAAGTGAAAAGGGTTATTAGCCTCAAACTCTGCTTATGGGCTTCCTGATGCGCCTGGCTGCCATTGTAGGAAGAAGGCTACTAGACAAGAGGGACCTTTGGCCTGATGCAGTTTGGTCACTCTTATATTCAGAGGGACTCTCCCCCCCACCCCCAAACCTTTTAAAGAAAAGGCTGCTTATTTCTGGTTTGTTGAATGTGATTCTAATAGCCTCATGACTCCAACAACCCATGCAAGCTTTGAGCGTCCTGGAAGACAGTACTTTCAAGAAATGTTTGGGTTTTAAACCATCACAGGAAATGTTGACTCCCATGACAAAAGCTTGACAGGACATCCAGGTATCAGCATGAACAGGCTTGCTAATAATGCTGTTCTTTTCTCTTTAGGATTAATTTTGATGCAGTTTGGAAATCCAAGCTGAGCCAATTCTCCAGGCTTTCTCAAGAAGAGAAATGCCAACATCCAGTGCCAACTAAATAATGAGAGGTCATATTAATACCTTCCCTCCCGATTTTCACTCTCCAAAGAAACCTAGGGAGGAGATCTCCTGCAGGGATCTATAAGCCTGTCTCTAATATACCTAGTGCAACTGGGATTCTTGAATCCACCTATTAATCAAAATGCTGTTTCTCTGCACAGCAGGTTCAATAGCCTGGGCTGAACCTTTATGCCAACTCTAAAATCTAGAAATTACACCATGCTTTTCTTCGGACAAGAGTATCAAAATAAGAAAAAGATTTTCTGTGTACCACACTTTTCAACATATCATGCCCACATTATACAGTAGAGTCCTGTATGAAATGCTTATTTAGAAAGGTACCAAATTACGTTTATAATTGAAGTGGTGGGACGATGCAAATATTTCAAGAAGTTCCAGGCATAGGGGTAAGGAAGAGACATTGTTTCATTCTGTCCTTTATGCAACTGTCCTCTGTAGCAAAAAAAAAATAAAAAAAATCCACAAATGGTTTCCCCTCATTAACTTTGGAACTCATTTTCAGAAATCTTAATAGTAATAGCACTCCATAATCAATCATAGCAACCGAGTAGACTTGAATATTTGGATCATCTTTTTTATCCATCCTTATGCTCTGATGTTCTCACTTATTTATTTATTTTAAATACAGGTGGATAGATATATATATGGATTTAAAGAAAAGGGATATGCATATCAGCTGCAGTCAAGAACCTGGCCTCAGGCACATCTAAATATAATGAGTAAAGCCTACTTCAGAGATTGCTTTACAATCTATTTCACCTTGTTCCTCTTCACCTTGAAAATGGGTGCAGAGGTCACACAGGTATTCCAACTCTAAATGCAGAATTATGTCACAATCACACTGCATTTCCTCAGTACTCAAATATCCGGTGAGTTTTATGGGTTTCTGCCCCCCCTGAAAAATTAATATGGAAGACAAAGCTGAAATACAACTGTGTTCTGAATGTGCTCACCGAAATGCATTCTGATATCATTCCTCCCCCCAGCAAATTAAAATTATAACATAACATCAAAGATTGTTGTTGTTGTTTAGTCGTTTAGTCGTGTCCGACTCTTCGTGACCCCATGGACCAGAGCACGCCAGGCACTCCTGTCTTCCACCGCCTCCCGCAGTTTGGTCAGGCTCATGTTTGTAGCTTCGAGAACACTATCCAACCATCTCATTCTCTGTCGTCCCCTTTTCCTTGTGCCCTCCATCTTTCCCAACATCAGGGTCTTTTCCAGGGAGTCTTCTCTTCTCATGAGATGGCCAAAGTATTGGAGCCTCAACTTCACGATCTGTCCTTCCAGTGAGCACTCAGGTCTGATTTCCTTAAGAATGGATGCGTTTGATCTTCTTGCAGTCCATGGGACTCTCAAGAGTCTCCTCCAGCACCATAATTCAAAAGCATCAATTCTTCGGCGATCAGCCTTCTTTATGGTCCAGCTCTCACTTCCATACATCACTACTGGGAAAACCATGGCTTTAACTATACGGACCTTTGTTGGTAAGGTGATGTCTCTACTTTTTAAGATGTTGTCTAGATTTGCCATCGCCTTTCTCCCAAGGAGCAGGCGTCTTTTAATTTCGTGACTGCTGTCACCATCTGCAGTGATCATGGAGCCCAAGAAAATAAAATCTCTCACTGCCTCCATTTCTTCCCCTTCTATTTGCCAGGAGGTGATGGGACCAGTGGCCATGATCTTCCAATATCAATTATCAGATAACAATGCACATACAATAACACATAAATGAGCCATATGAAAACATGGAGCTGGAAATCAATCAAATAAATCAGATCAGCAATATGCAACACCCCATCTAAATCCCAGTCACCTAATTCAACCAAGTGTATTGCGTGCATTACTTCTTCCAGTTAAGCAATAATTGTCTTTAATTATCATTTTGGGAGAATTCAGTTTTCATTCCAGAGCTGAGAGAACACATGTGAAATGTCCAGTTTTTGCCTACAGTCCATTAAAGGGTGTCAGACCATGAAGAAATCCATTGGCTTTGCTTTCCCTTTGGCCAGTTTCATATCAGTTTTTCTGCCATGGCAACAATCCAGATTCTATGAAGCCATGCTTCAAGTGTCAAAGTTTCTGCTAATTTCCAGCTTTTAGCTATCCATAGCCTAGCTGTCAAGAATAAAAATGATACTAGTGAACACAGTAAGTTCTCATTTTCCTACTCCCAGATGTTAAGGATTGCCAGCTGTGGGGAGAAGAGTACTGCAATTTCTTTAAAAATCATAGCTCAGTAAGATATTATTTTAGGGTAACTCTAATGCATATGTATATATGACCCTCTTACTCCACATATTCTTCAGAAATTGTATCCTTCCAAGCCAAAAATATATGCCAATGATTGGCACATGCCCTTTCTGATATCTAACATCTTTACTGTTCCCTTCATAAACACTGGGGGCAACTGAGCTGAAATTCAAGATTTATATATAGACCTTTTGGTCTGATAGCACAGCCTTAAAGCCATACAGCATGTTGCAAAGTATTCTGCATTCTTGTCCCTCTCCCCGATGAAAATTGGTTCAGAGGTCAAGAGGATATATTATCTCAACACACAACAGGGTCTTGACCTGAACATACCTATCAAATTTCATTCCCATAATTCAACATTCAATTGCACTGATACAAACAAGCGACACCAACTAAATCTAAATCACATTCATAGTCTGAGTTTGAATATGGAAGATAAATATAGGAGATAAACATTTAGGAAATAGAGAGATTCTGTCCAGATTGGTCCTTGCTGCTTACATTGTCCATCAGTTGTATTTGGGGAAATGTCCTCATTCTCTGGCAAACACCTTACAGCAATGCACCTAGCAGTGAGATTCATCAAAAGAGACACTAATTCGTTGTTGATGTTCTATCCTGAGATGCATCAAAGCCCACAGGATGAACCATGGGCAATGTGAATTTTACAAGCCCTGTCACGAGAGCCAGTGCATAATCTAATGCCATTGCTTGTGACAGGAATGTTCTCATCCCCTCTAATCCCAAACGGCACCACCCTGAATACAGAGATATGGGTTGGTAGAAATGGCCATTCTGGTAACAGTGGTTGAATGAGTACAAAAATGGAAACATCAGCATGCCCACAAAAAAATAAAAGGAGACACTACAAGGCTTTCACAAAATGCAAAAAAAGGCTACACAACAAGGATATAGTTACAAGGCTCTCATTAGGACTCTCTTAATATACGAGCAGGCCTCCAGAGACACATTTGTAATTCATAAATCACAGGTCTTTAACGCCAGAAAGGATCAATTTTCTTCCCTGTCTGAGGGGGGGGGGGGGATCTTATTATGCATTTTAGATTTCTATCTGCTGAGTGCACCACTTTTTTTTTTTGTGAGGCAAGCAAGAAGAGAGAAACACCCAGAGCAGTTTAGCTCTGGATGCTAAACTCCTATATCTTTAATTTGTTAGGGAATTAAGCACATTAATTGGGTCTGGTGTAACCAGGCCCTAAGAAACTTCCAGAATGCCAATGTTAAGTAGCTCTTGACCATGCAGACCCCACTGCTATTATAGGAAAGACAGTAGAGCCACCAAGGAGGGACACATCAGAGCTGGGAGTCCAAGAATACCCTTGCCTTAGTGCCAACTCCTGCTCTCCTGTTACCAAAGGACTAAAGCAGTCAAGTTGCCAAGGAGGAAAGGGCATTCTGTCCATTTTCAATCTTCCCAGGAGTGGAACCTTTTCACTATGAATCCCACACTATAAAATATAACACAACTACATTTTATTATATATGAAGATACTTCCACAGGGAAAAATGAGCAGAGGCAAATACCATCAACTGGGACAGTACCACTTTGGGGGCAAATCACACCTGAGCCTGCAAAAATGCCCTGCGATTTTTATTTCCAATTTTAGGGGAAATGGTTTGTAAAGGGTTTTCGGCGGCGGGGTTATGCACCTATATGCAGAGTACACAGCAGTTTACTGTGTCTATGGGGGAGGGGGTAAAGCCCAGAGAAAGGCGACTCTTTAGTTATACAGTGGTACCTCAGGTTAAGTACTTAATTCGTTCTGGAAGTCTGTTCTTAACCTGAAACTGTTCTTAACCTGAAGCACCACTTTAGCTGCTGCTGCGCCGCCGGAGCCTGATTTCTATTCTTATCCTGAAGCAAAATTCTTAACCTGAAGCACTATTTCTGGGTTAGCGGAGTCTGTAACCTGAAGCGTATGTAACCCGAGGTACCACTGTAGCTGTAAATACCAATTTGTGAATGAAAACTCCACTCCCTTGCATAGGCAAGGAGTCTTCAGTTGCAGACAAAGATGGACCACAGAAATGCTTATGTTTTGCACTACAACCCTAAGGCATCAGAAGTCAGGGGGTGGGTAAGAGGAGAGCATTCCTGCTGGAGCTTTTCATTACATGGATAATGAATGTGTGTGTTAGCACACGTTAGCAGGAGAGTAGGCTGCTCTTGGATGGGTGCACTGAGCTGATCATGATTTGTCATGAATTCACAGGGCATATGATGAGTTAGAAGGGACAGGCTTGTAGGGTGGAAAGTGCTTGAGATGACTATATTTATAGTAAACCAAGCTTGCAGTTTGCTTTTATCAAAGCGGGCAAAGAGCTCTTTGAGGTGGAGATCTTTTTAGTGCTGCAAGAAAGCAACATTTATACTAGTGTTGAGACACAAAAGGGGGGAGTAATTAAAATATAGTGTTGAAATGATAAAAAGTACATTTGTGCACAACTCACCTGCCTACCACAGCACACATCAGATCTATAAAGGTGGTGAGTTCAAGGGTGCAATTGATACTAGCCAAATCACATGCCTGAACTCCCTAGTAGAGTAGCTGGCACGTTTTTAAACAGACCAGTCCATTGACCTGGATGGTAGGATTGTGTCAGATGTATTAAGTCTCCTGTACTTTGAAAACTAGCTTGATAGTGACTTGTACCAAAGTTCTGAGTGTTAAATTATTTGGCAGATATAAGCTGACTCATGATTCAAGCCGTGTTAAGACAATTCTGTTCCTCCAGATTCCTCTTTCCTAAAATAGGGTTCCAGAGGCAAATGACATTTTAAAATGTGTTAGATGATTGTCAAAAATTAGCTGGCTATCATTGGTTTCAATTCTGTATGCAGTTGCCCTGATGTCCAGCCAATTTCCTTGCATCTAGTGCAATTGTAACACTGTGCAGAAAAAGTAAATGCAAATCAAACACATTAAGTCATTTTGAAAGCTAATTCCAAGTGCCAGCGACCAAAACTTAATATCATAGTCCTCACTGTTAAGTGATTCATCTGTGTTCCAAAATACTGTTCCTTGTGTCTATCTGCCTTGATTAACTGCTTGAAAAGTACATTTATAGGCCAGGAAAGAGAGAGATGGGAGACCTGTTATAGGAAAAACAGTGACAACACAGATTTTCAGACAGCCTGCTCAGTCTTGTCAATTTCAAAGCAGTCTCTGAAAAGCTCATCTTTACAATATGATGATGACCCAAGCCTTTTATACCATCTGCCTCTCACACTGCTCAAAATGAGTCTTTAACCAATGTGTAAGATATATGAGTTGCATTAGATTTAAAAAACAGGCTTCTATATACAGTAATGAAATTTCTCACATGCTGTAAAAAAGAAACTAGCCTTCATGGTCCAAAGAAGATGAAGGAAGCACAGCAAACCAACCAGTGCAATGAGAATCAAGACCTGCCTGCTATGTGCATTGCACACATTTTTAAATGGTGCTTCACACAGCTTAAAAAAAAAATGCTGCAACATCAACCAGGATTATATTGTTTTTCTTTTCATGAAAACCCAAAACAAGCATTTACCTAGCTTCTGTGTTGTTCCGAGTTTGAAAATGAAACCACAGTGCTTTCCCAATGATGATTTCACAATGAAAAATTCAAACATTGATCACGTGATGATACTTAATCTGGTTTCTCCACTTCGGAGCTGCCTTGTTAAAAGAGGAAACAAGCCCCTTGAGAGGAGGGGGAAGACTGCTCATTTATCAGTCTGTACTACTGTGCATCCCCTGACCTATTTTATTACTAAAAATAGCCCTTCTTAGGTCACTCCTGCAAATTGAATTCTGCTGCTTCATTGCCCACTGCAGTCTCACTGAGCTGCCCGCACACACAGCATTAAGGTTAACCCATCTGTTGCCATCTGCATCTGGTCCTTCAGGAAAGGTGAGAAATTAGAAGCACATTACCCGACATACTTGGTTTGGGTGTGCACGCGCATTTAAAATATTTGTGAAATTGTGGGCTGCGTGTTTGTACATACAATTACAGATATCAGGCAAGCACTGACAATGAGGTGCTTTTATACTGTAAGCCACCCTGAAGTCAGCAGATGAAGGGTGGTATACACAT
The DNA here is from genome assembly GCF_964188315.1 of Podarcis muralis. Lineage (NCBI taxonomy): Eukaryota > Metazoa > Chordata > Lepidosauria > Squamata > Lacertidae > Podarcis > Podarcis muralis. Next base: position 72,050,480 of record NC_135655.1, read on the forward strand.
TATTACTATTATTAAAACATTCCTTCCAGTAGCACCTTAGATACCAACTAAGTTTGTTATTGGTATGAGCTTTCGTGTGCATGCACACTTCTTCAGATACCAATAACAAACTCACACCAATAACAAACTTAGTTGGTCTCTAAGGTGCTACTGGAAGGAATTTTTTTATTTTGTTTCGACTACAGCAGACGAACACGGCTACCTACCTATTATTATTATTATTATTATTATTATTATTATTATTATTATTACTATTATTAGTGTTCAGGGGCAGGCAGTACAATCCTAAGCATGTCTCCTCAGAAGTAAACCCTATTCAGTTCAACAGGGCTTATTCCCAGGTAAATGAGTATAGGATTGCAGCCTTAAAATAGAAGCACATCCTGCACATGCACAGAACCTCATTTTAATTTCTGAGGGAATTCTAAACGTCTAAGGGAAATTACATTCACCTGAGTATTGTGAGCTGAGCAAATTCACATTTCAAAGTAGTTAATTACTAACTTCAGAAATATCACAAGGGAAGATCTCTCTATGCAATTGCAGTGGGAACTGTGGGTACATTTCCAGGTCTGACGTAAACCACTGTGGATCTCCCTGATTCTCTTAGCAATGTGTCGAAAAGCAAGCCATTTTAAGAATCATTGTGTCAAGGAAATGTTATTAAATGGAGTACCTTTTTTTTTTTTTTTTAAGGATACTTAATTGTCAATCAGACACTGCAAAAACTAGCAGGAATTTTCTAGAAACAGCCTTATAAAAAGTTGATATTTTCATGTAGATGCCATATTCAATGTTACATATTTGCATTATAGCAGCATTTATGGGCCAATCACAGTGGGGCACTACTCTATACCTTTCCTGAAGAGATTACTATGTGAAAGACAAGATAACAACAGGTGAGTAGAAAAAAGCAGCACAACTCCACACATGAGATCAAACAAGAAATAACAAAGAGAACCAGCCTGAAGATGGTTCAAACATGGGAACGATGGATTTGGAGTACAATTTTCTTTCCAATGACTGATTTTTAACAGTACTAGTTTCTGTTGGCAACCCAAGTTGGCAACCCAATGGAACACACACACACCTGGAAAAACCCACCAGCTCTCATTTGTGTACATTTTTCCACTTCTGTTCTTAGAATGACCATGGGATCAAATTGTTCATTAATTGTGAAAACAGCTGGAAAAGTACAAGTGTAAGTTAAACCAAAGTCACTGACCTTTGTTTCAAGGTCCTCATGAAGACGGAATGCCCATGGCATGAAAACCACACAATAAATCTACCATTACACATCAAACCTGTGCAAATGCCTTTAAATGGTCTTCATATTAGTATGAAAGCATATTTTAACCTTCAGCTAAGTTCCACTTGGCAGATGCATTAATATCTGGATTCACCCAAAGTGACCCTGGGCTGCAAAGTCAAAAGGTGTTGTTGGGGGGGCAGATATTGCTTAATGTAAGAATAAGGTCACTTAAGACTTCAGCGGTGCTGTTTATTTTGCAAAAAAATAAAAATTGGTGGATGTCTTGAGGGAAAATGAGCAATCTGCTCTTCTTGATTTTAGGCCAGCAATATACTGAGTGCCTTGCCATGTGGAAGGTAGCTCAGGTCACCATGTGTCAGCTGTGTTCTTCACAGCTTGTACATTAAGCTTTGTGGTTTATGGAGACAGGAATCCAACTGTGAGAAGGTACTGCTTCATCAGGAAAACATTACAAAGTCTTTTAAGAGAAAAAGAAGTCAAGATTAAGGCTCTCAGACGCTTCAACACCCCTTTCTATTGCATTCTGCCTTCTGGGATATCACCAAGTGTTGCCCACATAATTACCTCTGTAGGTTTTGGGGTTTTTTTAACATAGTGGAATAACTGACATCCCAGCAACAGAAATAGAAAGGCCTAGCAAAATTGCTACCTGTGGATCAGCAATTTACAGGTACTCCAATTTCCCAAGGTATGTATGATTATGTCTATCTTTCATAAATATGTTTAAAAGCATTCTTTTGAACAGCACAAGTCCTGAACAGGAAGCACTTAATAACTCTGTAGCCATCTGGGTTATGAAACAGCCCACTCTACTAAGCCATAACTAAATTGTCTGTTAAAACCAATTAAGATAAAAGCTCTTTGGATATCTCAATGGCTGTGATTTTCTGTTAAGTCAAAAATAAGATTTCTTCCCCCATCCTTCTCAGTCCTGGAATACAGCAGCCTTACCTCACATGCCACAAGTGACCAACATCCCCTGAATGAGCCGGTTTTAACATCTGAAACATAGTAGCATGGCTCCAGGCTAATCTTGACAAAAGATACTGAGTTACAAATGAATACAAAATGCCAACAAACAAGTTAAACCAGAGGCCACATTTTCCTTAACCAATAGGGAAGGCTAGTTATTGTGAATCCCCTCAGGGCCCAAAGAATGCAACTTTGGTCCAGTGTGAGAGCCAGTGTGGTGTAGTGGTTAAGAGCGGTGGGCTCGTAATCTGGTGAACCGGGTTCGCGTCTCCGCTCCTCCACATGCAGCTGCTGGGTGACCTTGGGCTGTTCACACTTCTCTGAAGTCTCTCAGCCTCACTCACCTCACAGAGTGTTTGTTGTGGGGGAGGAAGAGAAAGGAGAATATGTTAGCCGCTTTGAGACTCCTTCGAGTAATGATAAAGCGGGATATCAAATCCAAACTTTTTTTTTCCAGGGGAAACATCTTCTTCACATCCCCTCCCCCCAAATATTTAATGAACAAACTTTGTGAAAAACTGGTGCCCACAGTCCACAGCCTCTATATCTCTAATCTCTATCCTGGCCATTTTAAATTCTGGCCAATCCTCAGAGAACAACAGTCTTACCTCATGTGCCACAAGTGACCAACATCCCCATTAATACTAGGTAGGTTGAATAAGCTGGTACGTTTGGTTCTTGTTCTTGTTTTTATTATGTACTTTGTGGTTTTATTCTGTATATTATGCTATGAACCGCCCTGAGATCTTCAAATGAAGGGTGGTATAATAATAATAATGCATAAAATCTTTCCCGTGGCTGCTTCAGACTTTTACTTATGAGTAATACATGCCAGTTCAAAAGATTTATGTGCTCTTCTTTCCTCTTACTTTAAAAAAGACTACATTTCTGAAACTCAACACAGTAATAATAGTAATTAATTATTATTATTATTATTATTATTATTATTATTATTATTATTATTATTATTATTTTATCATTTATACCCACCCAGCCACTAATTAAGACATTAACTACTGATCTGACCAAATCTGAAGATTCCCTCCCCCCCCCCATATAAACACATATTCCACTTAGAACGGTCATCCTTAGACTCAGAAGTGTCATAGAAGGGACACATTTTCAGCTGCAGCACTCTCAGGATCCTTGAAAGCTACTGGACAGTATTTTAAGCATCCGATTGGCTGTATATCCTTGCTAACAGTAAGGTCACTTTGCCACTCCTCTTTTAAAAATGCCAACTTTTGATATTGTGCTAAGTAAAACACAAATGCAGTTTCACACAAAAACTCCTCTCGTGGAGAAATTCAAACCCTCAATCTACCCAGTTCTGCTTCTCCAGCCTCCATCACTGGGGAATCCCCATTACTGATAGGGAAGCTCTACTGGAAAGGAGTGCCCCATTGTACCCACCCAAATGGTGGGTGGAAGCAGTGCCGGATTTACGTATAAGCTAAACAAGCTATAGCTTAGGGCCCCACTCTCTTGGGGGCCCCAAAAAATTAAAGGGGGGGACTGGATGTACATTTCCAAAATATAAGATAAAAAACAAAATAAAACCTACATACAGCAACAGTGTTTTGTGTTGTGTGGGCTTCTATGATGTAAATAATGCTAGCTTTTTGTTATGTCCAAATGGCTTTAGATACCTATTAGGTCCATAAATTACCATATAGCATATATTCAACACAAAAAACAGCAACAATTTGTTGACAAAGGACAGCTGGACATCTAAAGGGCCCCATTACTTTCAGTAGCTTGGGGCCTCATCAAACCTAAATCCGGCCCTGGGTGGAAGCTACCACCATCAATAGCCAGCAGAAAACACCAAAACAGAGCACGACTCTGTGTGCAGAGCAGGGCTCTGTGTGTGGATCCTGTGCAGACCCTGCTGCCATCACACGATGAAAACTCCTCCCACCTGAGAGTTGGTGGTGTCATTCCATCAAGTTCTGCCATGGCTGGCCAGGAATTAGGATTCCAGCCTTAATACTGAATGGAGTAGCATTGCATATTTTACCCCACTGCTTTGAGCAACAGTCCAGTCACTTCTGGCATTTACAAAATAAATGTATAGGTCACTGAAAAGCGACCTTTTACCACTTGGATCAAGATACTTGGGGAGTTGTGGCAATATAAGCAATTCAATTTCCTTTGAGATGACGTGACAGATGAGTTGTCCTGCTGGGTTTGACAGATTGCCATATCTGGAAGAAGCTTTCCTCCAGGTAAGACTAGCAGTGACTGCAGCAGTTGCTTTTCCACTGCAGCATGGAGACTTGAGAGCTATCTCAAGCTAGCCAACACTTATATTGCATTCCAGGTACTTTTCTGTTTTTCTTTGAAAAACAGAACCACAGCCCAGGTTTTGTAACCATTTGTAACCCCTTTCATTCCTTCTATTTTTATCGTACTTTGTTGTTCCGAACAAACTCAGTAATGATTACAGTGAACTGAAGCGTACTGTAGGTTCAAAGGCCTTACTTATCCACAGGCCACTGATTCTTTTGTATATACCAGCCTAGAGAATCCCATATATACTTCCACTCCTTTGGACTTCTGTTGACTTCAGACTTTTGAATGTCAGAGCAAAGAGCAGAATATAGCACTTCCATTTTCAAATAAATACTTCCTAAGAGAAACTTGGTGCAATGTCCTGGGCAGACCCAGCCCAATGAGGACAAGTATTTGGAAGTATTTGGAAGTATTTGGAAGTTTATTTCTTTTCTGGCAAAGCACTTGGCTACATCAGTTCTGAAGGTGCAAAAGTTGTACACACCCCCTGCTAACCAGCTGCCTAGGTGATCTACCTCTACAGTCCTGCGCTCAGTGGTGAAGCTACCTGCTCCAACACTGGGAGTGGCGTACATCCGGGGGCGCGGCTGGCACACGTCCCAGGGGGCGTGGCACGCGTCGGGGGTGCACAGCAAGCGGCAAGCATTCCTGGGGCGGGCGTGATGTCACCCCCCAAAGATGGCACCCAAGGTGACTGCCCCCCTCCCACCTTCATCCACCAGTCCCTGTGCTCTGACCCAGACAGTTGGGGCAACAGCGTGACCATGCCCCTTTCAGCTTACTTAAACCCCTTTGTCTGACACAGTATGTGCAAGCACCCTATAACTCCTGAGTGGCAGCTCCAGTTGCTCCTGTCACTTTAAGCGCCCCCCCCCCCCCATGTGTAGAGACAGTGGAGGGGTGGACAGGAGAGATTCCAGAGGCATAGCTATCTCTGGGACTGATGCAACATCTTCTGCTTCTAAGACTCCCTGCAACTCTTCTCCCGTCTCCTCCACCCCTACCCCATCTCAGGCTGCCTGGTCTTTCCCCCTTGACTGCCCTGGGCCACCAACTCGGCATCTGCCTCACGGGTGGCACAGAAGCCCACAAATTGCTGGCCTCTTCCCCTGGATCATTCTCCTGCTCCCCTGCCTGAACATCCCCCGCTCCTCCTCAGACTCCTGCCTGTCCCTGACATGCAGTCTGTAAAAAGACTTTTATTTTTAGAGCATTATAATCCAGCTGAATTTTCTGTGCCAAATTGTAATGACAGAAGTAGGAGACCAAAGGAGGATGCGGAGAGGCTCATAAAAACCTAATTCTCTGATGGGAAAATCAAAGTGATGTTAATTAACATCAGAGTTACCCTCTGGAATAAAATAATAATTGGGACACAAAAAGGAACACTTAATGTTCGAAGAAACCAGCGAATATAAAATGAAAGACCAATTACAACATGTGAGGGTCCAATTAGGTTTTTGTTTTGTTTTTTTCATAAGGGTAGCAATGTTACTTGTGGGGGGGGGGGAGAGAAAGTCTTGTGGTATCCTAAAGATCAATTCTTTTGTCAACTAGAGTCCTCTTCGTCAGATACATGAAGTGTTATCCTGAGTTAGTGGGTAGTGAGCATCTGCTTTAGAGAAAAGTTCCCAAACTGAAGTCTGTGCACCACCAGTGGTCCATGAGATCCACTCAGGTGATCCATGGTTTACCTGTGGATGAAAACTGAAGTAGATATTCATATGTTATGTTAAATTTTTATTTATATCCCGCCCTCCCCAGCCGAAGCCGGGCTCAGGGCAGCTAACAACAATAAAACAGTACAAAAGTACAGCATAAACAACACTCTAAAATCATTCATTATAAAATTCTTAACTGTACTTTTATTACTTTTTTATTTCTTCTCTTACTTCAATAGATGAGCCCGAGTTCTATGTAGGTATGCACTGCCAGGCGATTACATTTGCAGGTAGCCTCCCCGTGTAACTTAGAAGCTTGTGCAATTAGGATTTTAAATGGCATGGGGAGCCACCACACATAGAGCAGGCTCCCACTTCAAGAGTTTCCTCTCCATGAAGATCAATGAGGCCAGGGCCAGGGAATGCAGCTCTTCCTCTTCATCACATGATTCATCACATGATTGTAATTAGGTGAGGGAAGTATGCAAATAATTCTCTAGTGTTATAAGAGGGGGAGAAAAAACTATCCCTCTTCTCCACACTACACCTAATTATATAAACCTCCATCAATAATCTACTCGGTTCAGGATGGGGGTGGGTTAGGGAGAAGTGTTACATAATAGGCCAACGCACAAAAAGCTTAATCAGTCATGTTCCAGCTCCTCAGCAACTTCCATCAAAAGCTGAAAAACTGAACTGACGTCTGAGTGACACTAAGACCATCATTCCACTCACAAATGACAGGCACCACAAGATTTTGCTACAGGGGGAAAGCACATTGGTACATCTGTCTCATCTGTCTCTTATAACTAGCTGGTAATGGTATCCCGTCGCTGTCAAAACACTGACAAATAGGGTGTGGTAGTGATGAGGAACCAGAGGGCACTGGACATTTTTGAATGCAAGCTTGTCAACTGCATGTTGCTGGCTTATTTTATCACGGCTTATATCCACAAAGATATTTGTGGGTATCTGGTCTGTGATGGCTAACTGAGAAAACTCTCCAAAGAAGGCACAAGTTGTGGCACTTAATATTCCCTGCCCTCATCTGAAAGGAGGCTAGGGCATTTCACTGAACACAGAATTTCTGCTGAGTCAATGCCTGCCCATTGTCAGAACTGTAAAGCACATATTATTTTTTATTTTAAAAAAAGGTAAATAATGACAGGCAGCTATTTTAACTTCCCCTAAAATTTTCTACCACAAAGCAAAACTGGTACAGGATGCCATGCTTACACCAACACCTACATATATATCTTTACACAACACTCCTGGGATCCCTTCTCCTACTACTGTAGAGGTTTTATATTCTTGGTCTGGGGGTGGTGGAAAGAACTATATTTTGAGAAGTGTTGAAGCAGCATGAGCTCAAAAAAGTTTATTCCAAGAGGATAGGTGATATGAGTAGAGCAGAAAGATAAAGATGTTAATCTTTAGACTATATTAAATAATGTGAATAAATTAAAGTGTGTGCTTTCCATTGAGTTATATAAATACAGTGGTACCTCGGGTTACATACGCTTCAGGTTACATACGCTTCAGGTTACAGACTCCACTAACCCAGAAATAGTACCTCGGGTTAAGAACTTTGCTTCAGGATGAGAACAGAAATCGTTCTCCGGCGGCGTGGCGGCAGTGGGAGGCCCCATTAGCTAAAGTGGTGCTTCAGGTTAAGAACAGTTTCAGGTTAAGAACGGACCTCCGGAACAAATTAAGTAGGTTCAGGTTAAGAACAGACCTCCGGAACAAATTAAGTACTTAACCCGAGGTACCACTGTAGAGATTTAGCAAAGGAGCACATTCTTGTTTCCTATTCCCCCTGCAGTATGAACTACTATGTAACAATTTTATTGTCTGGTAATATAGAGGATTGTCTATCTGATACATTTTTGCAAGATGTACATCTGTAATGAGTTTAAAATAGCTAAATCAAGCAGAATTTTTAGAGTTCTGAAATAAAAATCAGAAAATTAAATATTGGCATTTAATAGATAATAGAAAGATAATTCTGTTGGCAGCTGGAAAATTACATTACAGAAATGGAGAACAATACATATATATATATATATATATATATATATATATATATATATGGAAAACTGCCCAAAATAGGCAAAAACCACAACTCATTAAAATGAATGCATTGAAATCTGTTCATTTTATATTTCTGTGTATTTCATAAACATATAAGCAAATAGGACATGACTTTATATAAAATGCATAAGAGGGAAAGCCCAGTGCACCAGGCAAATAATATTAGGACCAAATTGGGGAGGGAGGACTCACCTTAACAAAAACAATCTTAAGGCAATGACAAGTGAATTTCCCTGCACAAACATACTCACGTAAGGAAAAAGTGTACCCATGTGCACTGCTTCTTTGTTTTACCAAGTGTGTATATGTTTCAAAGCCACAGTACCCATCAGATTTCATAGGTGTGCATATGTAGCAATAGAGAAAACCAAATTTCATTTATGAAAATATACACAGGTTGTATAAGCATATCATATGTAAAGTAGCGGTCAACTAAGTATAGTGAAAATTAAGTAGGGTGGCACATGGTTATAAGGGTCCTATTAGAACTGTCTCAGCCCTGTAATGAAAGCCACATAATAAAAGTTAGTAAGATGCAAAATGAGACATTTGTTGTTGTTGTTTAGTCGTTTAGTCGTGTCCGACTCTTCGTGACCCCATGGACCAGAGCACGCCAGGCACTCCTGTCTTCCACTGCCTCCCGCAGTTTGGTCAGACTCATGTTTGTAGCTTCGATAACAGTGTCCAACCATCTCGTCCTCTGTCGTCCCCTTCTCCTTGTGCCCTCAATCTTTCCCAACATCAGGGTATTTTCCAGGGAGTCTTCTCTTCTCATGAGGTGGCCAAAGTATTGGAGCCTCAGCTTCACGATCTGTCCTTCCAGTGAGCACTCAGGGCTGATTTCCTTAAGAATGGATACGTTTGATCTTCTTGCAGTCCATGGGACTCTCAAGAGTCTCCTCCAGCACCATAATTAGAATTGGTCAATTTCAGTTTCTTCAGCACCAGTGGTTGGTGCATAAACTTGGATTACTGTGATGTTAAAAGGTCTGCCTTGGATTCGTATCGAGATCATTAGTACAGCTTTTGCCACTCTTTTGTTGACTATGAGGGCCACTCCATTTCTTTTACGGGATTCTTGCCCACAGTAGTAGATATGATGGTCATCCGAACTGAATTCGCCCATTCCCGTCCATTTTAGTTCACTGATGCCCAGGATGTCAATATTTATTCTTGCCATCTCATTTTTGACCACATACAACTTACCAAGGTTCATGGTTCTTACATTCCAGGTTCCTAGGCAATATTTTTCTTTACAGCATTGGACTTTCCTTTCGCTTCCAGGCATATCCGCAACTGAGCGTCCTTTCGGCTTTGGCCCAGCCGCTTCATCAGCTCTGAATCTACTTGTACTTGTCCTCCACTCTTCCTCAGTAGCATGTTGGACGCCTTCCAACCTGAGGGGCTCATCTTCCAGTGTCATAGCTTTTCTATGCCAGTTGTCTTTGTCCATGGTGGAGTTTTCTTGGCAGGGATACTGGAGTGGCTTGCCGCTTCCTGCTCCAGGTGGATCACGTTTGGTCAAAACTCTCCACTATGACCTGTCCATCTTGGGTGGCCCTGCATGGCATAGCTCATAGCTTCTCCGAGTTATTCAAGCCCCTTCGCCACGGCAAGGCAGTGATCCATGAAGGGGAAAATGAGACATAGTCCCCTGCAATTTTGAGCAAGTTATATAGCACAAAACTATCAATGGCTCTTAAGCGTGATGACTATTTTCTACCCTCCACTGCTGGAGGCAGTATGCTTCTGAAACTGCAGGAGGGGAGAGTGTTGCTGCACTCATGTCCTGCTTGCAGGCTTCCCACCGCCATCTGGCTGGCCACAGAAAGAACAGGATGCTGGGGCTAGATAGTCCTTTGACCTGATCTGAGCAATCGCTTATGTTCTTATTCTATCATCTTTCAAAAACCTACAGAACGAGTCAAAGATTTATCACTCACGGAACAGCCCAAAAGCCCTGAATAGATTGCCAATCATAACCCCTTATTAGGTTCCCGCAAACTCCATTCTCTGGGTCTGAGTCACTGAATAGACCCGTGTCCTTCACTCTCTCACCTCTAAGGGACAGGCCCATTTCCCGTAGCTGAAAGATACCGTGATAATATAGCTTCCAACACCAGCAAACAGCAATGTGATGGGAAGAGGACAGCATGTTCCAAGCATCTTGAAATACTCATTAAATAAGTGTCTCTGACTTAACCTATATAAAACTTCAGATTAAATTACTCTGATGGTCTGCTCCCAGGCTTATTCTATGATTCACTGAAATGCACAGATTTGAACTGCTGGTGGATGCTGTATTAGCAGGACTTACAGGCATTTAGGAAGGCGGAAACCACCAAGGCTAATCTTGTTACTGAGTTCCCCTCTACTAGCTCCCATTAGCTTCCCATTGAAAATCTAGATTGGTTCCAATATAAAGGCCCTTCACAAATGATGTGTTTCCTATAGGGGAATAACTCTAGTATAACAAAAATAGCAACAACCCTGTACACACTATGCATTTATGCTATTGTGTGTTTTCCCCTTGGCTTTTTTCAAGAGAGGGATGTTTTTGGTTCATCTCAGCATTTTATTTCCAAAGCAGAGGAGCCAATATATAGTTGGGTTCCATGTTTGCATTTTACTCGGGAATCCCATAAAAATAAAACTGACTCAACAGAAGAGTTTAAAAATACCAGAAATACCAGATCAATGGCTATGCTTGCTGAGGCTGATGGGAGTTGAAACCCAACTGTGTCTAGAAGGCCAAAGGTTCTCCACCTCTAGGTTAAATGATTTCTCCTACTTTTTTTTAGTTATATACTAAGTAAATAAGCGTACAATTAAATGAGGGCACCTATGGTATCTGGGGTGGAGAGAGGATAATTAACAGCAAAACTAGCCTGGAAATGAGGATGAATCCAAGCCTTTTTGCCAGGACTTCTTTTTTCATTTCGCTCCTTGGAGCTAGCCAGCATAAATGTTGCTCATTTCACATTTGTCCTATTTGTCTAAATTGTGCTGTGATCAGATCAGCCTGACACCTCTTATATATGTACCGATTCGTGCTCAGCTAGTTGCATTCCGTTAATTTACTCGGCATTTAGATATTCCACCTATTAACTCTTGCTTTTTGATCAGTTTGCATTTGCCTGTGCTCATTGTAGCTTTTAACAGCTCTACTGTTGTCTCAATCAGCTTACATCCTAGTTAACACTGTAAAATTGTAGAAGGACTTCTGGACCCTGGATCTTGAATGGCTGTCCCTGCCCCTGTTTAAAAACTCACATTAGCAAGGAAATAATACACAGTGATTAGAGACAAATTTCTATGGCCATCTCACATGAATGCTAGAATGAATAAATAATCGATGGTTGTTAGGAAGAATCCCTGCTAGGTGCCCTTTTACAACCTATGGATGTGATTAGGAGTGCAATGAGAAAAGAGAGAGTTCTGTTAACATGCCTCCATGCTGGTCTTCCAGGAAGCTCTTACAATGCAGACCCAGTTGAAGCAGAATTTATCATGTATAATAGATAAAAGTAATAGAATGGCATGCTGCGCTTTCTTGCTGTACACTAATGCTCTGTTCTTTGCTAAAAGATCCCCCCAACTATTAAAGCAGTATGAAAAAGAAACAGAGAATTTATGATTATCTCCTAGTGACAGTCTTCCAAGTCCCCAGGGTTCGCACGTCAGACGCATGATCACGTCCCTTGCTTTACAAGGCTGCCACGAACATCTAAATAACACTGTCAGGATCGCAGAGAGGTCTGTCCATCAGGCAGTTCCAGCCTTGCATCCCAATTGGTGCTCACTCTGCCATGGAAATATGCCTTTCATAATCTGTTAGGAGTGTTTCTTGGGCTGATGCTTTTTACCATAACATAGCTAGAACTCTAGAACTTAATTGAGAAGAAATTGACCTTGTGGGTTCAATGGGCCAAAGATTCCTTTACCTTCCTTTAAAGAAAGAAAACAAAGATTTGCTGCGTTGGAGTGGCATTTTCTCTTCTTATAATTGTTTTTAACAACAACAATGTAACAACTGATACTAATAATAATATTTCATATGCAATTGCTTGCACCACTGTGCAAATAGAAGAGACTTCTGCTCACGGGGTTATCATAAAGCCACTCTGGAAAGTCCCCTCATCCCTTAAAAGCAATTTCCCAGTGGGATGAGAGATGGAAGAAAGGTAGAAAAGTTGGCCACACATTAACATGGAAACCAAATCTTATGAGGAATTGTTGAGAGAGTTGGGTATGTTTAGCCTTGTAAAGAGGAGACTGAGAGGAGATATGATAGTATCTTCAAATTTCTAAAGGGCTGTCACACAGAAGATGGAGGAAGACTGTTTTCTCCTGCTCCAGAGGGTAGGGCCCAAACCAATGACTTCATTAAAAGAATGTAATGAAGGAAGAACTTTCTGATAGTAAGAGCTGTTCGACAGTGGAACAGACTCCCTCAGGAAGTGATGGACTCTCTTTCCTTGGAGGTTTTTCAGTAGGATGCCCATCTGTCATGGATGCTTTAGTTGAGATTCCTGCATCGCAGGGGGTTGGACTAGGAGACTCCACTATTCTATGATTCTGTGTCTTCCAGGTCCTAAGCCTACTATTCTAGCCGACAGGTCAAGCTGGCTGTGTACTAGATTCTAGTAACTGGAAGATGTTCACCCATTGCATGATTTAAGATTTTGCATAGTACAAAGAACTAATGCACTACATTCCTAAACCTATGATATATGATCTATATTGTGGTGCAGTAGGAGTTTAGTAGGAGCTTATATTTGTAATGCCTATGGCAATGATTGGCTGAAATGCCCTGACATCAGAGAGCCAAGGCAGGCAGAAGGGCTTTGGTCCTCCATTTGCTGAACTGCTCAGTTCTTAGGGAGAGGCAGTGCATGAAAAGGGGACTAGGAGGCAAAAGGAGTATTGGCTTAGGAAGTAGGAGTGGTGGGCTTATAAAAACAGCAAGGCAAGGGAAACTGGTTGGAGCAGCTTAGCAAATGAGGATTCAACAATGGGAAGTGATGCAGAAGAATGAGAGCAATTGAGGAAAAGCAAGATCAGGAAAACTGAAAGAGGGCAGAGGAAAGCTACACAAGGCCAGGAGCTGCAGAGATTAGAAAGCTTTTTTTTAAAAAAAAAAAAGATAACAAGTCACATTTTTGGCTGTAGGCCAAACAAATATTGTAAATGCATAGAATTTTCCTCCTTATACTAAAATGCAGATTAGTTCATAAAGTTAGATTTCTTATTATCTGCTTGACAGTGAATGTTCCCCTGTCAAAATAAAAGATATTTGCCTGATTTTTGATGTCAGGTGCTGGGCAGCTGGGCATGGTTTGGGGGAAATGGCCTGGCAGACCAAATTAGGACCCCTGCCAGGCCTAATTAGCCCCAGGGGCCGGAGGTTCCACATGACTGTGGCATAGAATAGATGAGGAGCAGCCAGCTTGTTCAGTATTGAGGGTTGCACAAAAATATGCCATGAAAGAAATAATAATGCTAATTTTCGTATTTGAGATCCATGCAGTTAACATAATTCATCTTGTTTGTAATTTTCCAAACTTTCAAAGTATTAATAGAAAAAACAACCAAATGGAAGTCTTGAAACTGCTTACGCTTTTTTTTTAAAAAACGACTTTGCCTCTAAATCCCCTCCCACTTCAAATTTCTCCCGCCCCTAGCATTTTCAGTTTGCCAAGCAACTTCTTGAAGGTTACATCTGCAATCGATAAGTTTATGGGGAGTTAAGAGGCAGCAGCAGAATCTGCAGCCTCTTTTTAAAGAAATCCTTGACTGAAGGTCAATGAGAATTTTGATGCAAACTTCACTTGAGTCAGCATTTCACCAACAATTCACATTTTTCCCATTTCAGGTTATGTACATTATGTACAATGCCCATGTCCTCTGCCACAATTTCCACGTTGATCACAGTATACCGTAAATGATAAGTTTGGCCCACGTGATACATTCTTGGTTCTGCTCTAACTGGAAATGAATTGTTCAAAGCATTTGATAATGGAAGCTACTTACCAACTATTGCTAGATTGTGCTCCGAGCCACATGCAATCTGCAAAAGAAATGGGAACATAAGGGTAAAGAGATGAGCTAGGCAACAAAGTTTATTGCTAACAGTGTAATTTGCACTGTCCGATTCTAAATCCAAATAAAATGGTGATGAAAAGAAAATCTGTGTCATTATATTTTGAGAATAACAGATTGCTTCCGTCATTTGATATGCATCATTTATAGTCTTCAGAGTCCTAACAAGGAGGTTTCAGCTTGCCTCATTGTAATCAGGGGCATCACTTCTGTCTTTTAACAGAGACAAACAGTTTCCAAAGGGGTGGCAATTCAGCAAGATTCAAAATCCTACTTGTGGATGCATTCCAAGTGAAACTGGAAGGAAGTGGTGTATTTTAAAAGTATGTTTTAATTATTTTTGTTATTATACTTCATAATAATTATAGTGATCTTCTCAACACAAGGCAAACGCTTTAAAAAAAAACCACCCAAAAATAAATTTGTGCTTTTGGCATGCATTTCTAGTACAAAGGTCCATTTAATTTTTGAGCTGACCAGAGCTACAGATGTTCATGAGGAATAATTACATGTGATCTGCAACACAGGGATGGGGTGGGAAGGCAACCTGCCAGATTGTATATCTTGTTTCTTAGAAGCAATATGGCACTACTCTTTTCCCCCAAAGACCATTATAGCTGCCATTCATTTTATTAGTAATAAAAAATCTGCTCCTTCAAAGGTCAGAGAGCTCACCAGGGAAAACAAAAGTGTGATCCACTAATTATATAGTAAGATATAACTGAGTCAGTCTTGATTTGACATGAGACCATTCCACTTTATTTTTCCCCTCTCACTTTGATCACTCCAGATAAGGACAACATTAAAATAACAACATACCCATACAACATCAGAGCAGATAAAGGGAACCGCCCGTTTCCCTCTCATGAAAACGTCCCACCTCTACAAGATCCAAGTTGTGAAACAAAATTCCAACTTCTGCAAATGATAAGCCTATCATTAGGTAAAGGTACCCCTGCCCGTACGGGCCAGTCTTGACTCTAGGGTTGTGCGCCCATCTCACTTAAGAGGCCGGGGGCCAGCGCTGTCCGGAGACACTTCCGGGTCACGTGGCCAGCGTGACAAAGCTGCATCTGGCGAGCCAGCGAAGCACACGGAAATGCTGTTTACCTTCCCGCCAGTAAGCAGTCCCTATTTATCTACTTGCACCCGGGGATGCTTTCGAACTGCTAGGTTGGCAGGCGCTGGGACCGAACAACGGGAGTGTACCCTGCCGTGGGGATTCGAACCGCCGACCTTTCGATCAGCAAGCCCTAGGCGCTGAGGCTTTTACCCACAGCGCCACCTGCGTCCCATGCGAGCCTATCATTACTAATTAAGAAAAAGAGCAGGTTGCATACATTCCCTTCATATTCAAGCCCAGAAAAACCACCAATGTATTCTGTACAAAGGAGGGCTACGAGGGACATGTATTAGGACTTGCTAGAGGGACAACCTCTCACCCAAGCTGATACAAGTAAATTGCTTATTGAATACAGTGGTACCTCGGAAGTCAAACGGAATCTGTTCCGGAAGTCCGTTCGACTTCCAAAGCATTCGGAAACTAAGGTGTTGCTTCCGATTGGCTGCAAGAAGTTTCTGCAGCCAACTGGAAGCCGCGGAAGCCATGTCGGATGTTCCGGTTCCAAAGAACATTCGCAAACTGGAACACTCACTTCTGGGTTTGCAGGATTCGGGAGCCAAAACATTCAACTCGCAAGGTGTTTCGGATCCAAGGTACAACTGTACTTTGGTCCAGGGCTCTACAGAAATCCAAATTACAACTTATTTTGATCTCATCTTCTAAGTAAATTGTTGCTTTAACTCTTGAACAACACCACAAGGGGGATGATCTGTATCAGGACTACGGCAGGAGACAAAATTTTAAAGCCAGTGTTACAATCTAGATCAGAAGGGAGACACTCCTCCAATTTCCTTTTTAAAGCCATTCACCAGTGGTCAATTCCTTCCATGGCAGGATTCAAGTGTTATGTATCTCTCTGTGGGGCAGATGCACAGGTTTGCATCTACACAGAAATAGGGAAAGCACTGTACAGAGTCAGAGAAACAGCAGAAGCCAGCCTCCTAAAGTCAAGCACTGGGGTGCAATGCTCATAAAGCTGCTTAGCTCAGAAGAATTCCAGCAACCTTCTGCTAGCTACTGAGATGGAAAACCTGAACTAATCAGAAACAAGTGGCATTAAATTGCAATCTGTGATTGTAAAAAGTGGCTCTTTAACTAGTTTGAGTGCCACAATCAAGAGTATTGATAAGCAATAATTACCTCCAAGCAATCAAGCAATAAGTGCCGCAATCAAGACTATTGATAAATATAAATATCGAACAAGGAGATGAGATCTCCTACTTATATAGTCCAATGCTGACATCTCAAATGGAACAGATGCATCTCTAGTTCAAAAGCATAGAAGTGCACACACACACACATTTTTAATGGCAGCATCTGGAGAGGGCCCAAATGGGAATTGGGGTTCCAATGGTTCCGGTACTACCTCAGGACCGAGTCCAGAAATTAGCACTTGGGAGAGTGCTTTTCAGTCCCATGGCAGTTGTGTTATGGGGTGCCATGTTGCAGGGCACTATTTTATCTCCAATGCTATTTTCCCTATTTTTCACTCCATAAGATGCACCTGGCCATAAGACGCACCTAGTTTTTAGAGGGGGAATGCAAGAAAAAAAATTATTCTTTAAAGGGAGTGCTGAGCAGAGCCTGTATGCATCCCAGTCTCTGCTCAGCGCTCCCTTTCACGAGCCGCGTGGAGCGTGTGTGCAGCCCTTGCAGGCTTTTCCCCAAGGAGGGAAAAGGGCAGCCCGTCAGTGATTCCCTCCTAGGGGAAAAGCCCCCAAGAGCCACACACACTCCGTGCAGCTCTTTAAAGGGAGCTTTTGGGGGCTTTTCCGGGAGGTGGGGGAAGGGACTGATGGGATGAAGGCTCCCCCTGTCCTGAAGAGGCTTCGCACGGCTAAACCAGAAGCTAGAACAGCAAGAGGGAGCGCTGCACAGCGCTCCCTCTCGCTGTTCTGGGTTCTTGGGATAGCAGCGCGAAGCCTCCTCAGGGCTGGGGGATGAAGGCTGCGCTCAAGAGGCTTTGCGTGGCTATCCCTGAAGCCAGAAGAGCAAGAGGGATCGGTGCGCAGCGATCCCTCTTGCTCTTCTGGCTTCAGGGATAGCTGCGCAGCCTGCATTCGCTCCATAAGACGCACACACATTTCCACATACTTTTTAAGAGGGAAAAGGTGTGTCTTATAGAGCTAAAAATACGGTAATATCTATATGAAGCTGCTGGGCGTGCTCGTTAGGAGTTTTGGGGCAAGTTGCCTTTCAAACACTGATGTTACTCAGATCTGTTTTTTCACATTTGAATTGTGTGGCTTGAATCCTGGTAAAACAGAGGCTCTGTGGGTGGGTAATTCAAGAGATCATCTGCACTAGATGAAGCTGTACTCTCCCTGAAGGAGCAGATATATAGTCTGGGGGTGCTTCTGGAAACAGTTCTGTCACCAGAAGCCCAGGTAGCTTCAGTAACTAGACGTACCTTTTACCACTTGTGCCTGGTACAATATTGCTGTGTTCATCCTCTGAGCCAAAGGTAAGACCCATGTTGGCTTTTGATGCAAAAGGCTAGAAAAAGTTGAACATTGGGCAGCTGATGCTCTGACTTAGGGCAGAAGGAGTAAAAATAGTCTCCTCTGTTTCTGTCCCTTCTTCTCCCTTTCTGTCCAAAAGCATACTGGTCTGTTTTTATTGCTGCCATCATCTTCCACACAGTCAAAGTAATCTTTCTGAAGCGCATACTTATTCATCAGCTTGCTTAATCAGAAGCAATTGTATTTTCATTAAAACGAGGAACTGTAGCCCAAAGGAGGCACAGCAATTCAAGTGCCTTAACAGTACAAGCCTATACATGTCTACTCAGATGCAAGCCTTCATGGGAATCACTTGCACATATTGGCCTGCAGGATTGATTTCAAGCAAAGGCTTGACTAACAGTGCAAGAAACCGTATCTTAGCCATGGCATTTGGCAAAGCTTCAGAAGGCACCTAACCATTTTGGAATCTGTGCTGTCCACTTGCAATGGCCAACCTTAAAAAGGATTCTTTACATTTCCACAGAAACAGGGGTGCTTTCCCTTTTTGCCCTGTCACCCCCTTTTCAACCCCTTTGTACATGCCCCATGGACCAGTTATCTTTAGAAGCACCTTCAGGGCGTATGTGTGTCATTAGGGAAGTGTTAGAGTAATAAATAAGAATTCAATTTTTTTAATGGAACTCCTGAGTTATTTATGTCTCTTCAGGGACTTGGGTACCAGAAGGGTTATTACTAGCATCATAAATTTTAGATGTTTCCCTGCAGACTGTATGCTGCAGGATCTTTTGAATAAGGAGTAGAACTTGAAGATCTCAACTTGGGAGTGGAGATGCAAGTTGCTAGTTCTCATAGTTATATAACTATGACAACCCCCTTTCATAATATGTGATCAGAAAGCAAAGGGGAAGAATTGCTAGTGGTCAAGCGTGAATATTTTTTCTTTACGTGGATTAATGGGAGCAAAGGACAAAGGGAAAGGATTTGCAGTGCAGGAAATTATGTTTTTCCCCTCTGTCTAGGGCTCTAACTCCCTGTCACACAGTTGGGCACAGTTGCTCTCTGCTACCATCCGACTCCCACCTGGCAAAGGGGAAAGGGTGCATCCCAGGTTCAATCTCCAGCTGGGAACAGGACTCCTGCCTAAAACCCCAGAGAATCACTGCCAGTCAGTATAGACAATATTATATATGTGCCACTTTGTGCATCTAATGAAGTGGGCTTTAGTCCACAAAAACTTCTACCATTTTTAAGGCACCACATAATTCTTCGTAGATTTTGCTGCAACAAATTAATACCAATACCCCTCTGTAAAAGTGTAGACAACAGTGAGCTAGAAGAATGTAGTGTTCAGCTCAGTCGAAGGCAGCTTCCTATGAGGTATCTTGCTAAATGAACGATCTCCATTTTAGCCCTTATCTTCTACCCCAGGCAACGTCTTCATTACTAAGCTTCATGTCCTCCACAACTTTTGTCTGTATGTAAGTTATCTGTGAGAGAGATATGGATCATGTCCACGGTTGGTAATCACACCAATTAAGTTCTACCTGTGCTTTAAAACAATGCTTATGCAGGAGTAGTAGTTGCACAAGTACATGGATCGGGATGTGCAATCAAATGTGGACCCCGTGGAAAGCAATGCAATGTAGTTAAACAGCATCAAAGCTTGGCTGCTTGTTTCAATTTGTGCTTTGAGTGCGCATTTGTGTCTGAGGCTCAAGATCCAGCAAGTTATGAGCAAAAGCCCAAAGTGGCCGCTCATTCAAATGGATGGTCACCTGGAAGTAAGATCAAAGCATTCAATGGTGTTTGCTTCCCAAGCAAATGTGTGAAAGGCTGCAGCCAAAGTACACCATTTTGTTATCTAAGGCACTAATTTCTGCACATTAGTGCCACATTTAATTAGGGTTAACAGGAGTTCAGAAAGGATCCACAATTTATAAATCCCCTGGAATATTTGGTGGTGCAGAACTCTTTGAGTGGATTCTGACAAACTAGTTGTGTTGGTGCAAGGATTTTCTGATTGTGCAAATGGACTTACCCTCCTTCTCTTCTCCCTGCACACCCTCTGTGCCCTTCCCAAATCTGCTCTGGGTGATTGGGGCCCCCCAATAACAAATTTAAGGGATATGCAGGGGTGCAAGGAAAGAGGCGAGGGAGGAGACGTTCTGTTGCACACCCAAAATTCATTGACACTAATAGAACTACTTCATTGGACACCACCATTTATTTTTTAATTTACATTTTCTTTTCCTTCAAAGAATACTTAGGGGCATCTCAGTAACTCTAAATCACATAATAAACATAAATTCATATTTCAAAGATGAAATATTTCCACCTTTATTGTGGCTCTTTCACCACAACCTCACCAAAGCACTTTACAAACAGCAGCTAATGATGTTTGCTTTGTTATAATCTGTCAGGGCAAGAGGAAGAAATCTGACATTCCTCTTGTTCCTCATTAAAATACACTACCACCCTGCAGTCCTGCCCGGACATTATCTAGTAGTACCGTATATGTTTTGTGGATCTAGTAGAAATAAGTACATTGTGTTTGTCTCCCTCAGTAAAAGTCAGCACCAAATTCAGGAGCCAAAGGAACAGAAGTCATTGGAATGGAGAATATCACCATATCAGTATCAAGAGAACACATGTACAATTTGTAAGTTACCAGAGTGGTAATCCCACCTCTCTGGGGCTGGATCCTGCAGGCTTCATTAACAATAAGCAAGCAGATGGTGAAACCATATGGGATCATGTACCACCCCATATGCCAGGGTCCCCACCAGCACTGGCACTGGTAATATCTGAGATCCTAGCAATCCCATCATTTGTTTATCTAACAAGATTTGTATACCACTTCTTTTTTTTAAAAAAAAACCCCACTAACCTTACATTGTTTACATAAAGTAATATAGGGTTTCATCCACCCCTGCCATTCCAGTCATATAACAGAACTTCCCTTTCTTCCCCTGAGCCCCACACACCCTCAAGATCTGCTCCAGAGGGTTCTAGGACCCTCTCTAACATATTTTGGAGACAAGCAAGGAGAGGGTGATGAAGTCCCATTGTATGAGCAGAATGCCACTCACAGCGCATTAGATACAACCCACAAAGTATTGTTTTACAACATGATTCAACTAGCTAAATGCTACTGGAGTGGAATCTGGGCACACAGCAGTGGAAACTATGCCATCCCAGGTAATGAATGGACTAAGGTATATTTATTTATTCGTAGGCGTATTTGCACCACCCTTCAAAGAAATCCCTAGCATGACACACAACAAAATCAAAATGCATTAAGACGGGCCAATCAAATAAAAACAGCATACTAAAAATAATATTCTCAAAGCAGGCGTGATTCTGGGGAGAGCATTTGGTAATCACTGTGTTGGTATTTAAACACCTAAGAAGGTGTTTTCCTCTGTTACCACCCACCACACCTTGGTAGAGCCTCTACTGAAGATTTTACTGCCTGGAGAAACAGATGGGTAAACCTTTTGCAAACTGACTTTTAGCGGGAGGAATGGCACAGTTTCACAAAATGAATAGCATGCCCTAAAGATATATGTAACGCCCCTGGGCATCTATATGCAATGAAGATATTCCTTAATAATTTTGTTATACTAAATCACAATGTGCAAGAGAAAGCAGTCCTGTCCATTCTATTCTTCTCTAGTGCATAGCTAAAAAAATAAATAAATCGCAGTCTGATGAGTAGATCAGAATGTATTACAAATGTGAAGACGAATGACCACTCTTATTTTAATACATGGCTATAGTACCAATAAGAGAAAAGAGAAATTAAAAGATTATCTAATGATATATTATCTAAAGGCTGGAACCTTTTATCAAAGTTTCCGATTTACATTTAGACACAGGTATCTTAAAATCCCACTGCCAGTTCTTTTTTTGGCAACATAACCAGACAGGCCAGGAAAAGATTATATTCTCTCTGGGTTTAGAAGTCAAAAGGGAATGATAAGTAGTAACAGAGACTTGCAAATCAGTAAAAATCAACGCTTATGTAACACTGCATAATCATTCTTTTCTCCTGCTGCTCCCTCATGCATTTGATTAATGTATTGTACCATTGATTTGCACTGTTTGACATATCCCAGCTACATTTTGTATGCATAATTCCACAGATAAAGAAAAAGAAGTGAGAGTTTAATTAGAAAAACTGTCAGTTTTAAAGAATCAAAGATTTAAAACTTTCTGGATCACATCAGTCTTGATAAGCAGAAGGCAACTCACCAAAAACCCAAGTCACCTGCAAGCTAGCAACAGATCATATGCACATTGCCAAGAACATATTTTAATGATGTTAGTATATGTTTCAAGATTCATAAACTAATAGGGTATTTCAGGACAGTGGGATACTGAAAAGGTTTGCAAGTGGTTACAAAAGCTAATATAATTTATTCAGTTTACCGGGAAATTGGGGAATTGGAAAATATCTGTAAGGTAAACAAAATATACTATTTAAATAATCACATGGTATCCAGAAAAGCAGTTCCGTTAGTACAAGGACCTCGGCTGTGCAATAGAATTACCCCTTGATCTCCTCTCCCCACACATCCCTAAAACTGTTCTGGGTTTCCCCCAACTCTCAGGAGCAGCTTTTTGTGGGGGGTGGGGAAGGGAGAGGAGAGGAGAGAGAAGGGAAGTTCCATGGAGCAAATGGAATTCCTTGCACTTACAGAACTACTTTACTGGATAGAACCTATGGAATCAAATTATACATCAATATTTAGCAAATTATATATCTTCTTGTCCAAATGATGTGTATATCATACTCCTTTTACGCACATGCCACATTTCCTCTTCGCCATATACTATGCTGTTCCATTAAGCCATTTCAGAACTACACCTTAATAATGAGGTATAGATGTGTGAACTCTCCTGGAGACCATTTATGGACTCCCATACTGCAGAAACTGCACAAAAATGCATTTCTGGTTTCAAGACCTAGTTTCAAGAACTGTGGCTTTGTATAAGAAAAAGCATCAGTAATGACTGGCAAGCACAGGGGAGTTCTCATACTTCTCCAGGAAAAGTAGAAAGAAAAATTATAGAGTGGACTGTGCTTGTTATCTAGCACATTCTGTGGTAGGTGAAGAGGCTACTGTGCTCTCCTGTCATTCCCAATACTTTCTAGAACACGGGTGTCAAACACAAGGTCCACGGGCTGAATCCGGCCCGCCAGACCTCATCATGTGGCCCGTGTAGCCGCCGCCGGCCGCCAGCCTTCACCTTTTATTCTCGCTTTTTTTTTTTTTTTGACACAAGAAAACCACCTCTTCAGCGCATGCGCGGCAGCCTACAAGCCAGAGAATGTCTGCCCTCTAGCAGCGCCGGCCGTTCTACACAGGAAACCTCCACTTTACATGCATTCAGGAAACCTCCACCGGCCCTTTGAGGGTGACCAAACTGCTGATGTGGCCCCCGATGAATTTGAGTTTGACACCCCTGTTCTAAAAGATACTGGCATTTTTCAAACTGGTTCAATGGTCAGAGGATCCCACTAGAACTGCAGTGTTCAAGGTTCAAATTGCAACCTAGTCATAAAGTTTATATGGCGACTTTGAGCCTAGTCCCCTATCCAACCTATTTCATTGCCCTGTGCTGGAAGGAAGGAAGGAAGGAAGGAAGGAAGGAAGGAAGGAAGGAAGGAAGGAAGGAAGGAATTTATAATAAAACTGAATGAAGAAAATTTTAAAAATGAACTAAGAGCATCTTCTGCGTTTGTTTTAGTAATAAGGCCATCAAGGGAAGCCTGGAACATGTAGTTCAATATTACATATGTTGGAGAGAGTCCACTGCTATTTCATTTTGCAAACAGGATGGCAGCAGCAAATCAATTCCAAGTGCCACAAACTGGATCGTGCCAGAGGTGATGTATTTGGAACCAGAGACAGGATACTAGCAAAGATTGTTAAAGAACCTATCGACAAACTGTATGAGCTGTTCCCACAGACAATTAAATTGCTCAAGCTGCTTTTTCAGCACAAAGAACCTATGAACATGCAGGCTGCAACCAGCTGTGATGAAGCTATCTCAAGTGCTGGCAAAGATGCTTCATTAATTTTCCAGGGATGTGAGAATAGTGACAATCTTCCAGAAACATTACGACCACTGATAGTTGTTGTTGCTGCTGCTTCCAGAATCCCAAAGCACATTTGTTTGCTGGGTTTTCTGCATCCCAGATGAGTAAGAAACAGACCCTTAAGGAATCAACCTGATGCTGTCAAGTACCACACTGTGGCGAAAGGATTGTAATCAGGAGTTTGTTCATAGTTTTCATGAAGTGAAACTGTAACCTGTATTCAGAGTTGCTGTTCTATTTGATACTCAGGGCAGAGAACAAATTCAGCTTCTCAGAAATAGATACTCTGCTGAAGAAATCCCCCAGTGAACAACCACAACACAAGATTGTGGCCACACTGTGCACTGAAACCATGCAGTCCTAAGTTCTATTGATGTACTCCATACATTTTTTGTCCTGGACCCAGATGAAAAGTCCTCAGATGCAGAGGCAGATTCACCCACCAAACCTTTCCATGTGGATCTCCTGTCTCCATCTCCTCACTTGATCCTGAGGAGGCACCTAAGTTGCTAGACTCTTATGACTGGACCATAAACTCTTCAGAGAAAATACCCAAGGAAACCCTCAAAGTAGTGCACACAGCTTGAAACCAGGTTGCTTGGAAGAAGCCAATGGCTGCAGAACTGGTCAGATTCAGATGGGACTTTAATCTTCACTACCTAGCCAGGGCTAAAAAGCTCTGGTAGTTGTTCCAGGACAATGTTGAGACGACAAGACTTCCAGTCATGATCCTGAACCTGAATCAGCACCTTGGTACAGACTATTTCAGAGCCATGCTTTAAGAAAGTATTCATCTGATAGATATGATCAATAAAAACACATCTAAAATCCAAAGCTCAGAGCAAAAGTACATTCTGCAACTTGAACACACAGGAAATAGAAAGCCTCTGTTCACAGATGAAATGCAAAGTCAAATGTATTCAAGAACTCTGTGCAAGACTGCCATTCTCCAGTACAATCCAGAAGGCTGAATTAGCAACATATACAAGTTGGATGGCAAAAACATAGATACCACAAACTGGACCATGTATCAAGGTAAACTACTTCAAAATGTTTATTATATTTTTTATTATTATTAATTATTATTATTATTATTATTATTATTATTATTACAATTTTATGTGCATAATTTTTAATAGTACTGTTGATTATTAATTAATTAATTTGCATTGTATTCTTACACTGTAGCTTCATATCTCAAAAAAACTTGTGTTCCGTTGCTGTCTTTGCCTCTGCCATGGAAACAGCTCCTGGTATGCAGTGCTCTGCTCTGACTTTTTACTTTTCAGTTCTTCTTCAACATCTGGATTTCATTCTTTCATGCAGGTCTCAGTCTGTAGCTACCAATGACCCATCAGGTGGGGGTAGAGGTTAAAATAAAAATTCTGATCTGCTACTGAGTTGCTCTGTGCTGTCTGCTTCCATTTGTGCTTCAAGTTCAATGCCACTTTCTATAAAACAAAGCTCTGAGTACTCCATTCGCTATAAACAGAATCCGAAAACAGCTCTAACTCCCCCTCTTTTGACCAAAGTGGATGAAATTTGCAGGCACAAAAGCCCTACCAGAGAGGATAAATTCTGCCAAATTGTACCCAGGAATTTACATGCATGGCCCATTTAGAGGTTTGGCTTTTTTAACTATAACTTTTTCATTCTCTGCCATAATTAGATGTGATTTGCAGGCACAGTCACCCCTTCTGTGGAGGTGATGCTTGCCCAATTTCAGAACGCTAGCTGCTGTGGCTCTCCTGTAAGGGCAAACTTTAATCTTTGGGGATAAGTACAACAGGAATCAGGGGCGGGGGGTTAGGAGAAAAGAGCATGGATCCCCAGGAAAACCTATTATCCCTCAGAGGCAGTTTATTAACTCTGTTACTCACATGTCCCCAACAACGGTAAAATGTTGGGGAAGTGTGATATTAACCCAAATGAAGCATTATATTTTGGAAAGCACATGTATCCACATGCAAAGGAACTTGCAGTGAACATTTGATAAATTATAGATTGTCCTGAACAGACTTAGGAGCCTGAGGGCTATTGTTTTTCCCTTTTCATAAGCACCAAGCCATGATGATGGGATGTGACATCCTTGCAATGTTCGCTTCTCACTGCATGATCCTAAAAACAAATTGTTTAGAACAAAGGGATGACAATATTACTGTATCCTACATACAGATGTGCGTGGCAGAGAAAACTAACAAGAAGATTACACTGAGTCAGAATTTCCAATTTTAAGAACAATTGACACTTTGGTGGGGTGGGGGATGTATACTGTGTGAAAACCACATCAAAAAAAGCCCCATCTGCAAATCTCCTGACTTTCATCATCCCCAATATGGAAGATAAAGAAAATGTGAAAACAATTTCTCTCTGTGCTCTAAGCTGAACATTTCAGTTCAAACTTTGCTTTTTCTTCACACTTCAGCTGCCTCAGACTACATCTCTTTAATACTCAGGAAGACAGTTCCCTAAATCAATAAGCAACGGTACATGAGACACAAAAATCTCTGTTTTTAAAGATATGCTGGTCCAGGAGGGAGGGGGGAACCTAACAAACTACAAAAGAGACAGCTCGTATTTGTGGCACAAAAATGCCCAAAAATAGAATAAACGAAAGCTGACAACTATTAGCATGTGATTCTCAAAGGTATTCAGGGTAAACTGAATTAAGGTCCCACAGAGTTCCAGAACTGAGGCAATATTAAAGGCCATTCCAGAATATTAAAGGCCATTCTACACATTATGGGCCAGTAAACCCCTGTTTGTTCTTAAGCGCATACTTGACCAAGAGCTGTATCCAACACTGGCTCTTCAATGCATGATTCCAAATGCTATATGGATTTTCAGATATGTGTACAATTAAAAACATAAGCAGTCCCCGTTATATTAACCACATGTGAAATGATCAGAGCTACAGACAGATACAAAAAAATGGTGAAAACGAAGGGGGGAAATCAAACGTAATTTCCCCACCACCATCTCTTTTTTTTAATATAACCAGTAAGTAAGAATAGTTTTGTGTTCTGTGTACAACATACATGTAGAATGTAAAAATGGCATCCTACCCTGCTCAAATATGGTTTAAAGTTCCTACACAATTACAGGCTCCACATCAGAAAATCTTCTGAGGCCAATATTTACAAATTCTTTCAATGTCTTATCATGATCTTTATACATTTATACTCTTATTAATACCTATAGCACCCTTTAAACATTTATATGTAGCACATTTTATATATTTATACAGTGCCCTTTATGTTTACTTGCTTACTCTGATGTAACAGTCAAACAAAGACAGCTCTTAATATTTATTGCCTTTAAATAAACTATTCGTTTTTAAATATGAACTCGAATACATACAGCAGGCATGTCCAACAGGTAGATCGTGATCTACCGTTAGATCACTGGACGTCTGTGGTAGATCACTGGTTCCCTCCAAAGAAGCTCAAAAACTTTGGCCGCCCTAAAAAAAGCTCATTTTTTTTTGCCCTGACCCCCCCCCAAAAAAATGGGGCTTTCCTTCTCCCTAAAAAAAGCTCAACAACAACTTTGATCTGAATGCCTAAAAAAAAGGCCTTCCTCCTCCCCCAAAAATCTCAACAACTTTGACCTGAACCCCAAAAAAGGGGGTAGATCACTGCCAGTTTTTAACTCTGTAAGTAGATCACAGTCTCTTGGGAGCTGGCCACCCCAGACATACAGTAACTATACTCATTGGCACCTATGAAAATTTTAAATCTTTCCAAACGTTGCTTTTCTTTTTAGCAGATTGCTACTTCCTGTTTCCTGACTGTCTTTCTAAAACAATAAAAAGGACCTATGGCAGGTGCTTGTGTTTACCCCAGCTGTCTTCTCTGTTGTACTAGACCCGCAAACATAAAAATAACCAGCCTGCCCCGCCTTCCAGTGATATAAAGCAGCTGGTCAAACTAAGGCCATTAAGCATGAAGTGCACTGAACTAGAACAGCACATAAACTGGCACCAAGCTGAGCAACATTCTGGGGCTCTCCAAATATTCATTTGGGCAACCATGTCCCAACAGTCATGCACAATATTCTGATTTTATTTCATTTCATTGACACAAACTTATCACTTCTGTAGCATAAACTGTGGCTGCTGTACAAAAAGGACTCCTCTCTCTTCAGATTTTAAGGGTAATATTCTTCTCTTTCTACTGTTGATGCCGCCACCACCATTCTTCCATTGTTTCCCTGTGTCCATTTTAGACTGTAAGCCTTGTAGGGTTACTACTTACGCAGGGAGACTGAACTTTTGTTCCTATAAATCAGGGGTGTCCAACTTCCAAGAGACTGCGATCTACTCCCACTCAACAAGAGTTGTTGAGCTTTTCTTCTTTTTTAATCGCGTGATCACGCAATCAACCGGTTAAACAGGTTCAACTGACTTTCTCTCAAAAAGTAGGCAAAGGGTTTTATTATTTCAGCAGTAGGAATCGAAATAAATCTCAAATTCATTTTCAGTTGTCAGTGACCATTATCTTGAAAGAGAGAACACCTTCACAACATTTCCTCAATTTTCCACATGCCACTATTTGTGTGTTCCGGTGGAGCAGATATGATTATTCCTTCATTAGTCATCACCATGGATCACTAATGATAGTACGGTCACATAACAAAGCATCCCAAACAAACTTGCCAATAATAGTACCATTTTTGCATGAGATGTGCAGTACAAGCCAATAATCAAGAAAGACAGTACTTGGTTGTGAAAGAATACTATTATATTATTATTATTATTATTATTATCATCATCATCATCATCATCATCATCATCATCATCATCATCTAGACTTCTTAGTCACTTGTTACCCAATGGTCTCCAAGTGACTTGCAACACATTTAAAAACAAACATCAATAAATACCATTAAGAAACGCATATGCATCACCTACAATCCATACACACAGAGACACCTCACAAAAACCGCAGGAGGTATGTATTAGGAGCATCTAATATAGACATTTTAAAATATAATATTTATCCTGCTGTAGAGTGGCTAATTCACTTAAACATGTCTTATATGAGAAGCTCATGTAAGAGCTTAATACATTTATGCTTCTAGGTGTAGACCAATAGGATTTAGATAGCGGGCTGTATACAACTATGTTTTACTGAAAGTAGACCCACTGAAATTAATAGACCTAACTTAGTGATGTTAAATAATTTCAATGGTTCTACACTGAAAAAGTAATAGAGTTTAGTGCTCACATTACTCTGCAGATTACCCAGCACATCAGGGATGGAAAATATCTGTGGCCCTCCAGATACTGTTGGATTCCAACTCCTATCAGCTTCAGCCAGCATGGCGCATGTTGGAGGATTATGGGAGTTGTAGTTAAGCAAAACCTGGAAAGCCACAGGTCCCCCATCCTTACTTTACAGCAAGTTCAGGCTTCCTTGACATAAACATATTTAATGGCTTAAATATAAGAAATGAATTTAACACTGCAGGATTTCTATAGACTGCAAGCATGGCAAAATGTCTTAACATTCAATCTGTGCTGCTACCTAACTTCACCCACTTCAATGGGACTCTAGCAAAAGCCCTACTAAAACCAATAGAAGCTGCTGATGTGATCCCACCACATACAAAGATATTGCTATGATATGTAATGATAGACAGAAATTAGTGTTGCTTCACTGCATAGCTTCATAAATGTTCTCACAAATATATTTGCTGTTAATAAAGAAGGTGACAAAAATAACAATATTTATCTTGTGGTCAGTGTCTTTAGATGCAAGTAGGTATGTAACCATAGCTACATTCACTCTAAATCTGTGGTTAAAATGTTTCCTTTACTAGTTCTCAAAAGTTGTCTCCCTCCTCTTAAGACACCCATGTTATGCAAAAAATCTGGCAGCTTTGGAGAAAACATAACTACTCTTAGACAAAGCTGGACTTATTGTTGCAAGCATAGAAATGCAGTTAAAAGAAAGCCAGTTAAATATGCAGAACTGCAGAGGAAAAATTAGAATGCCTCAAAATACACCATCCCATTTTGAACTCCACCTGGTCAGAATGTATGTGCCCCTGTCCAAAAATAAAAATAAAAATATTCCAAGTAACTCATGGGGCTTTTTAACGGCTCAGCATAAGTTTTTTTTTCTTCCCTGGGGGTCAAAATATCGACCAGGGGTATCAACCAGCAGAATGCCAAAATCTGAATGCCAAAATTGGTACCTACTTAAAAGATTAAAGATGGTGTGAGCTACCCATACAACATGTATTATTGGGCAGCCATTCAAACAGAGTTAAATCAATCAATCAATACATGTGGGGAATGTAAAGGTTTAAATGTGGGGAATATAAAGGTTTAAAAGGAGAGGCTTCATGTTTCAAAGCCCTGCTGAACATTTGGATGCATGAGAGCTGAGCTGTGGGGGCAGTCTGCCACATAAACTTCCTCAAGTTCTCTTCGTCCTATAATGTCAGGGGTAGTCCACACAGCGTATTCTAGAAGCCATTGAATTACATCAACTTCCTTCAGCCGCAGGAGTATGACAAATGGCATGGGGTGAAGGGACCTAGAGGCCAAGAGCACTGTAAGGTACCACACTGGCTAACCTTGATATATGCCTCTACAGCAGAAATATTACTTACTCCTCCCATTGCAAGAAATTCCTCCCACTCTACAAAGAATGTGGCAATGGCTTGGATTCAGACTTAGGCATACTTAATCAATGAAATCAATTAAGCTAGTCAGGACTAAATTGCCTCACTGATTTCAATGAGTCTCTTATCATGACCAGGTCTGGTTCCAAATCAACATGTGAGCTTTTGTGTTAACCTACCTGACTTCTTCTGACAATACTCACGGCTTACCAGTGAATACCTTGACCCACAATACAATGTTCTCTGTTCTTATTTAATAGAATAATTAATGTTCAGTGTTGTGTCCAAATATAAGGAAAAGGGAAAGAGAGGAATGGACCACAATATGAAAGAAGCTTCTTCATCCTGCTAAACAAAGATGGGAGTATCTGCTGCTATGTTATGGCAATGCTTTGCATAAGCTGCAGTATCTGTGAAGCACAACCCATATGATGCAGAAGAGGGTGGGTTTTTTCCCTGCACACACAGTACACGCACAAAAGAAGCAGTTTCCCTAGCAACCAAGCCGCAGTGAAATTTATCAGGACAGCTCCTCACCCTCTACATGTTATTGGATAACATTGTATGGATCAGCTGACACCTAGTGTCTGGTCTGAATGCTGCTGCATGAAACCATTTCCTAGGAACACTGTAGCAGGCAATTAGAATATTTTCCTCTTTCAGGATGACATACACTAATAATCATTAACACTCTCTCTCACCCACACACCCACACACCACTGCCATCCATTTCTAAAAGCAGCAAATACCATTCCTTCATTTTCACTTCTAGTCGGGTAAAATTTCTTTTAAAATAGGTTGAAAATGAAAGATAATGAAACTACAACAATCATTCTAGAAGAAACGGACGCTACGTCAACATATGCTGAAGTACTTTACAGCCATGTTTGTTTTGAAAAAATGGCACTATCCTGGGGCTGGCATTCAGCAGTCATCCCTGCTAGCACAGCATCCCCTGCACAGAGTTCTGTTGATGGAAGGAGGGGCTGGATTTTGCCTGCACCCCCTTGTGCTCTCTGCAAATCCAGTGTAGGAGGTGATGCCGAGTTCTGCAAGCGAGGAAAGGGGGAATTGGCAAGAGCCACTTTCCATCCTCTCCACCAGTGAGATACCTCCATTGGATCAAAAGCTTCCATGCTTCCAACTTCGGCCATTGCTGCCAACACGTTGGGAGGAGGAGGAGGAGTCATAGACAGAGTGATGCTAGGGTGAGGGAGTTGAGTGTAGTCGGAGTTGTGCCTCAGAACAGGCATGTTGGAGGCACCACTCCTTTTGTAGGGACACAGGTGGCACTGTGGTCTAAACCACTGAGCCTCTTGGGCTTGCTGATCAGAAGGTCAGCAGTTCAAATCCCCGTGATGGGGTGAGTTGCCATTGCTCTGCCAGCCTAGCAGTTCAGAAGCATGCCAGTGCAAGTAGATAAATAGGTACCACTGCGGCAGGAAAGTAAACTGAGTATCCTTGCACTCTGGTTTCCATCACGGTGTTTCATTGCACCAGATGCAGTTTAGTCATGCTGGCCACACGACCTGGAATCAGTGCTGGATTTACATATAAGCTAAACAAACTATAGCTTAGGGCCCCACTCTCTTGGGGGGGCCAAAAAAAGGGGGGGACTGGATGTACATTTCCAAAATATAAGATAAAAAACAAATAAAATAA
This sequence comes from Podarcis muralis, assembly GCF_964188315.1. Lineage (NCBI taxonomy): Eukaryota > Metazoa > Chordata > Lepidosauria > Squamata > Lacertidae > Podarcis > Podarcis muralis. The sequence goes on from NC_135655.1 coordinate 72,082,866, forward strand.
AACCTACATACAGCAACAGTGTTTTGTGTTGTGTAGGCTCCTATGATGTAATAATGGGCCCCACTTGCTAGCCTGCTCCCTAAAATATCACATATACAGGGCCTCTTTACCTTCGGTAGCTTAGGGCCTCATCAAACCTAAATCCGGCCCTGCCTGGAATGCTGTCTGTGGACAAACGCCAGCTCCCTTGGCCTGAAAGTGAGATGAACGCCAAAACCCCATAGCCACCTTTGACTGGATTTAACTGTCCAGGGGTCCTTTACCTTTTACCCTTCTGAAGACTTCAGCTGCATGTATTAATGTCACGGTCTGGTTCAGGGGCGATCGAAGTCCCAGCAGAGGACGTCAAGACCAGGGGCAAGATGGCGGGGTGGGAGCAGGAACGGGGGCCCAGAAGCCAGGATTCAGGAAGCCGAGGGTCCGAGGGTCAGGAAGCAAGGAGTCAAGGGTCCAAGGATCAAGAAGCAGGGAGTCAAGAAGCCGAGGTTCAAGGATCAGGAAGCAAGAAGCCAAACGCAGCAAGGCAGGAAGCGTGTTGCTGTGGCAAAGAGCTGAAGGGAAATGCTGACCTTATAATCCTTCCTGGCTCTTGCCACCAGGTGCTGTGAGTTACCAATCGGCCTCACCTGTGAGGCCGTGCCTTGCCTCTTCAGAACAAACTTAGGAAGGCCCCAGTCCTGCAAAGTCCTATTGGTCACAGGGCCTGGCTCCTGCGCACACACCTGACAATTAACACAATGGAGGAGGGAACACTAAACACAAGTGGGGAGGGAGAGGCAGGGGCTGAGGACAGAGCTGGAAGCTCACCTCAAACCAGGTTTGCTGGAGGCACTGCCACTACTCCTCCGTCCCTTTCCTTCATGATAGTTCCTCAGCACAGGCTCCATGGAAAAGGGGCAGAAGTGGCAGAGCCTGGGGGCCTCTCATGCCATTTCCACACTGTGAGAGCAGCTGCCTCATGCTGCTGGTGTGGCGCTAGTGAGCAAGTGCCTCACTGAAAGAGTAGAGAGCACCATCATTTATGACATGGTGCCCTCTACTCTACTGTGCCCCCAGAGAAAGTATGAGAAAATGGTTAAGCGACTTGCCTGAACCCTAGCAATTACATTTGTTTCATAGAATCATAAAATTGTAGAGTTGGAAGGGGCACCATGGATCATCTAGTCTGACCCTCTGCAATGTAGGAATCACAACAAAAGCAGACCTGGATTCAGTTCCCTGTTACTGTAACATGGCATAAGTCACTTACATAAATCTATATTTAGCTACTTCAGAACAGGAGACTTGACGGTAGTTTTTGAATCCAAGCAAAAATAGCTATTGTGCCTATTTTGTGCTGAAAAGTATATTCAGAATATATGTGTGTGTCAAGGCAGAAATAGCAAGAAAAAGCTGATCACTTACAAGCACTTCCTTTCCCTATAACCAGTACTTGAGCGAGACAAGTAGAGAAACAGATGGGAAGTACATTTACTTTCATCTATTTAATCCCGCCATGGCCATGCCATTTCATATCTGGCTTCTATGCTTCAATAGTACAAGCCGTGAGACCACTGTGACCCCAATCTGTACTGAAGAATGCAGTATGCTGGGAAGGGACAGGAAATGGGGGGGGGGGTTCAATACATTGAAAATTAATGCTGAAGAGCATGAAATAAGCATTTCTTTCTAGGAAGAGAGACTGGAACAACTTAATGGAAAGAAGCTAAGCACTGACACAGCACATCAGAACAGAAAAGTGCTAAAGCTTTCAACTTCAATGCAAAATAGCTATCACAACCCCCCACCAAAGATATTTTCTTTAATTTGCTTCGGTTAAGGGAAAAATAATAGCCTCCCCAGTTTTCATTTACTTTTTAAAAAAAGGACTGTGAACAATAGTTTTAGATTTAAAAATCAGTAGAGCTATCATAGCCTTTCTTACAAATGGAATCATTTTTAAAAGAAAAAAAAGGTTTAAAAGTATACAATTACAAAACTGATTTCTCATTACAGAGAGAACAGCTATATATTGTGATAATATACTGGAACGATAAATCAGTCCAAATGCCACAACATTTGTATTCTACCGTCTTAGAGCTTCAGAGGTCAAGAGTTCTCTGGACAACATGGATTGTGTCACAGAGGGCTACAATGGGAAGGAAGAATCATCCAAAACTGGACAGAAAAACCTTGAGTGTGGGGGTATAAAAAGTGTCAAAAAAATTCTTAGTTAAAGTGTTCTTCCTCTCTTGTGTATCCTGTTGCCTGCCTCTGGAAATGTATTCAACTGGTTATTGTCTACTGAATCCATACAGAAGGGTACAAGTTGCATTCTCTGCATAATTCACATTTTCCTAGATGGACATCTGGATTAAACTTCTCATGATATATTCATGTAGCAATTGGAGATAAGCAAAGTAATCCAAACTACCAAACCACTATGCTGAAGGGAGTCTGGGTGGAATGGAGGTCTCTCTTCATGCAGTCAAGGAAGATCTACATGTCTGAAATTTGTTGGGGTTCATCTCTTCCTGAGGGGCTACCATGTTTCCAAATTTCATGCAACTCCATATAAAAATATGGCCATTTTGGTTTCCCAGTGCAAGTCAATGGGAGGACCAAAATTTCAGATGTCCTGAGGTCCAAGTTGATCCAAACCAAATCAGGGCTTGAATCACTGAATCAGATCCAAACCAAAGCAGAGATGGTGGTGGTTGCACAACCCTAATTACCAGTATAAAATATTCTTCTTTTCAAAGTATTTATGTATTTACATGGGCTTCATTAATCTTGGTGTTCATGGTTCTACATTCAAATTTTTCATTGGTAAACAAATTCATATGCTCAACAGACATGACTACAATCACTGGCACTAAAACCGAGCTACATCATGATCTACGAGATGTATGTTTTGGTCTGCTCTTGGCAGCTTTCTCCTTCTATACTTTGTAAGACAGTGCCATACTGTGGACAGTCCCATTTCTTTGCTGTTTTGCTCTGCAGTCTCTGCAGGTACAGTAGGCATGTTTTCTGACCCAGTTTCCTCACCAATCTCTACTTAGCTGTACACTGTTAGTGACGCTCCTGGCATGCCAACCAGATACTGCAGCCTGCAGTGCAGTTTGTTACAGCACGTTCACAGTTCCTACTTAAAAAACAACAACAGTGGAAAAGTACCGTTATCAACTAAGCCTAATTAAACTGAAGCCACTTTCATATATGTGCCTGGCACACTTACATATGCTAATTTGTGAATGCTTGTGTATCCTCTACAAGCAGAAAAAATACATTTTTTAGCTCTGTGTGTGTGTGTGTGTGTGTGTGTGTGTGTGTGTCAGAAAGGGAAGGAGGGAGAGAATTCCAATTTTCTCTTACGGTCATGGTTTGGGAAAGAAAGCTCATAAAACTATTAGCTTAAGCATGTCTTTTTATCAGTTACTGAGATACGGAACTCACTACAAGAGAGACCTCGCTCAGTTTGTCTTACTTTCATTTATCCAGCACTACAAACAAGCAGTTTGTAAAATCAGGTACAATAATACAGTGGAAGCACAAACACATGTACAGTCAAACCTCAGCTGTCGAACGTAATCCGTTCCTGAAGACTGTTCAACTTCCAAAACATTCAACAACCACAAACTCAAAATGGAAGCCGCATAGCACGTTCAGCTTCCGAAAATCATTCAAAAACTGGAGCAGTTACTTCCGGGTTTTTGACGCTCGGGAACAAAAACATTCCAAAATGGAGGCATTCAGGAACCGAGGTATGACTATAATACGCACAGATAATTGAGGGCACAGCTTTGCCCAGCAGATTTGGGCTAATGTCCAACTCATGAGGCTATTCTGACACTTACTCCTCAGCATGCTATGCTAAAATATAGTAACTACTGGAAATTAGCTATTCAAAAGTTGTCAGCTGCCATGCTGAGAATATATCATCTTGAATCCGGGCCAAACAGACACAATCTTTGGAGGATCAAGACATCATGAATACTTAAAATTAAGATTCGTTTGAACAACACTTGATATAAAACAGTAGTGGATGGTGTCATGGGCCACTGATCCTCATGTGACTTTTGGTCAGTCATGTTGCTGCTGCTTACCAAGAGGTAGAGAAGAGAATACAGCAGCAAGGAATCTGGTGGTAAATATATGTTTTGGAAGAGGATATATTTCAGTAAGCCCATTACAAGATTTGCTTCCCAATAACCCAGTCCCATGGATCCTCATGGAACATCCTCTCAGAGTAATCTTCTTACGATGACAGCCTCAACTGCATCAGGGGCTACTGGGAGATTAAATTCCTTTCTCACCTTTTATTCTGGTCAGGCTGGAGACAGCAAATGAACTGGTCGCTGTGGAAGTGCAACACAAGGCAACTTCTCTCTATTCCTTTCTCTGCTTCCAGCTCCATTATTCTCTAAAAACACACACCTTGGCAATTTCTGGGTAAACCTAGAAAGGGGGGTGTTCAAAATTTTCTGGATCACACCCTCAGATTATTGCTTGGAAGCAGAAAAGAAATGGGTAGGAGAAACAGTATCTGTCATAGACAAATTTGAGGGAGAAGTTTTACATGAATGTATTCATTTTCATGAGCATCATAGAGCCTGCTTCCTACTAGTTTGGAAGGGGTAAAATCTTCTTTGGGTTAAATAAGGAGTGTGGGCACAAGGAAAGTAGTTGAAGTGCAAACTTCAGGTCATGCAGAAGGAGAACCCATGTGAAAATTTGGCTGTTTCTTCTTATGATAGTTGATAGTGGAATTTTACAAAAAGTAGTATTAGAAATTGGTGCAACCAACACTTCACGGAAGACAGGTTCCATGGAAGCAGTTGTTGTTGGAGAGGCAGAATACCCCATCTCTCCTAGCCCTCAAGAGTCTAGAAATTTATTTTCAAGCTAAACAGCCTTTGTGAGCTTATTTAAAAGGTTAATATAATATAATATAAAATAAATTATTCAGAGAAGACTCCACACAGTAAAACAGGATAATAAAACTGCATATCCATAAGAATGTCAAACACATTTACATTTATAGTAGAAACACAAACAGTAAGTGAATCATTATTATTATGTACAACTATCAGACACTGATCTGACCCAACAGTGAACCTCATCTTCAGAGGGAAAAGATAATCCAGTCCAGCATGCCTTATGCCTGAACAAATGATACATTTCACATGCTGCAGATCTTTGTTTAAAATAAGATGTGGTGTTTTTCAACATGTTGGGCAAAATAAATTTTCTCTTCTGCAAGAGCTCTTCCATAAAGAATAGTTCCGACTCTTATGACTCGCTGAGTTTTAGAGTTTCCACTCAAAGTTAAAGCCGAATGTGTGAACAACATATATTCTATCACAGTCCTTTTAACTTCAGGTAACAGACTAAATAAATTATGCTCAGGAATTGAAATTATCTCAAATGGTAAGAATCATTTCCCTAAGTTACTCAAACATCCCCTAACTGCATCCTTTAAAAAGCTGTAGAAAAAAAGTCATCAGAAAGTCACCATGGATACACATTTCTCTAATGCAGGCATCCTCAAACTCGGCCCTCCAGCTGTTTTGGGACTACAACTCCCATCATCCCTAGCTAACAGGACCAGTGGTCAGGGATGATGGGAATTGTAATCCCAAAACAGCTGGAGGGCCGAGTTTGGGGGTGCCTGCTCTAATGTGCGATTGATCAGATGTGAATCCAAGGTATGCATGTAGACAAAGCTTCAGATGAAACTCATCTGTTGTTCTCAGGGTCTCACATCGGAGTAGACACACATTCCAAACATGGGCCTGAAGCTATTTTCCAGTTGCCTCCCAGGATGCTTCCAATGACCAGAACACTAATAATAATGTGATGTTACCTAAGGCCTGTATTTTCACTTACCAAACTGTCTACAGTGGAACCTCTGGTTAAGAACTTAATTCGTTCCGGAGGTCCATTCTTAACCTGAAACTGTTCTTAACCTGAGGTACCACTTTAGCTAATGGGGCCTCCCGCTGCCACTTACCTCAGGTTAAGAACTTTGCTTCAGGATGAGAATTTCTGTTCTCATCCTGAAGCAAAGTTTTTAACCTGAGGTACTATTTCTGGGTTAGCAGAGTCTGTAACCTGAAGCGTCTGTAACCCGAGATACCACTGTAATTTTATCTAGCCATCTTGGGAAGGGCCATAGTTTAGTGGGAAAGCATCTTCTTTGCATGCTGAAGGTTCCAGGTTCAATCCCTGATGTTTCCAGGTCAGCCTGGGTATACCTAGCTAGAAAGAGTAACATTCTGACTCTATATAAGGAACTGGGGTTTTTATACTTTTGCCTCCTGAAGAGCTTTAAAATCTGTCTGTGAGAACAAATAGTTACATTAGAAGTGCCCCCATTATTTTTGATGCAAGCACTTTCTAATTAGGATGACTGTCAGTGGCTAGAGTTAAACCTCTATGTGTCTTAAAGGTAAAGGGACCCCTGACCATTAGGTCCAGTCGTGACCGACTCTGGGGTTGCGGCGCTCATCTCGCTTTATTGGCCGAGGGAGCCGGTGTACAGCTTCCAGGTCATGTGGCCAGCATGACTATGCCGCTTCTGGTGATCCAGAGCAGCGCACGGAAATGCCGTTTACCTTCCCGCCGGAGCAGTACCTATTTATCTACTTGCACTTTGAGGTGCTTTCGAACTGCTAGGTTGGCAGGAGCAGGGACCGAGCAACGGGAGCTCACCCCGTCGCGGGGATTCGAACCGCCAACCTTCTGATCAGCAAGTCCTAGGCTCTGTGGTTTAACCCACAGCGCCACCCGCGTCCCTATGTGTCTTACAGCCCCATAAAAGCCAGCACATTCATTATGGTATAAGCTTCTGTAGACTTAAGACCACTTCATCAGCATTTTGATGAAATGGACTCCACACAAGTGTGACTTCCCAGCACTCTTTTCCCAAACTTACCAAAAGGTAAAATGCAGTAAGAGAAGGGCTCTAGAAGTAGTAAGGCTTCCGTTAGGCAATGCCACAAACCCACACGGCCGTGGTCAGGGCTACCAGGAACCACTGAGAAATGTGGTTGCATCCCTAGATGATGCCATGAGTATGCATTTCAAATGGTTCTCCATTCCCTTACAGCAGAACATGCTCAGCGTACATCAAGGGGCCAACAAAGACCTTACATTGCACCCTGAATCCTCCCTTCACTTCCATGTCCAGGAATACAGGGAAAGAGTGATGAAGAGATGCATTGAGGCACTACAACTACAGCGCTACCCACAGCATACCCAATTCGTACCCTGGATTACATTTCCAAACATCTTGAGGAATTTGACAATGTGATCCAATTCCCCCAAATGATTTCTAGTACACGTGGGAAGGAATCCACTCAGCAGATGGTGTCACCTCCTCAGGCAAAGTGGACAGCAATTGTGGAAATACAGCAAATGGCCAATTCTGAGCCATCTGGCATGACTAAAATAAAGGCAGTGCCAAGAAAGTGGCCCGATAAACAAAAGAAAGGTCTTTTGCTGAGAAACAGCACTTCTGCCATCTGAAAAAAATAGATACACCAACAATAACTTCAGTAAGTGAAAGCCTTGCCTGATAAGGGGGAAAAATGCAGCTCTTGTGAGAATGATTGAATTAGCCTCTTATAAAGGGATGCAAGTAAATCAACGTAATAAATTCATGGGGAAATGGTATTTTTCTTGATGTATTGGAATAGTAAATATAACACTGAAGTACAACCATGTGCTGTTTTCAGTTTATTGCAAGTTTACTTTGTTATTTGAAATTTTGTACTTTTGAAATACTGTAAAGTTTTAGAACTACTTTTAAAAATTCAACTGTTTTTTGGTTGTACAAGATTGTCCCATAGTACATTCATGGCATCCTGCTCTTAACCCTTCCATTTTCAGAGATCAAGCAAGAAAATGTGTCCACCATTTATTTTAACTCCCAGGCTATATTAAGCCAATAACAATGCTGTTTTGTCTGCTGTTATAAATGGATGGGTGGTTGTTAAATGTGTTATTTTAACTACAGTGGCACCTCGGGTTAAGAACTTAATTCGTTCCAGATGTCCGTTTTTAACCTGAAACTGTTCTTAACCTGAAGCACCACTTTAGCTAATGGGGCCTCTAGCTGCCGCAGCACCGCCAGAGCACAATTTCTGTTTTCATCCTGAAGCAAAGTTCTTAACCCGAGGTACTATTTCTGGGTTAGCGGAGTCTGTAACCTGAAGCATATGTAACCTGAAGCATATGTAACCCAAAGTACCACTGTATGTGGTTTCAATGTGCTTTTAATTTTAGCTACTTTGGGGGGCCCAGCTGGGGCTGAAAGGCAGCAGGAAAAAAATGAAAAGATGAACCAATATTTGAAAGCTACAGCTGATACAGAATGCAACAGCTTTCCTTGATCATGAGGGCTGGACAGCAACAGCATGTTATACTAGTCGTCCCACCTGGGCACCCTGCACAGCAGTGTTAGTTTTGACTTTCAACACCTAAAAAAAGCTTTGATGCTAACATGTATTATTCCCTTTATTTCATGATGATCTCCAAGTTCAACCCGAATTCCCTCCTGACCAGCTTTATTTACATTCCGCAATTTGTTATGTTGGTAACTCTATGTGCAAAGCACATCCGCATTCTTCTGTTGGCACCTTGCTTATCAACTGTAGAACTTGTACCATCTCTCTGTACTGTTTATGGAATCTTAAATGGTTTTTTTTTTAAAAAATGGTTCTAAAGGAAGATCCAAGCGCCTCTGTGTTAAAACGAGTCACACTAGAGAAATGGATAGTAAAGAGTGTTCAAAAGTAGGAGCATATTGTGCTCAAAACTCTTCATATTAATTCTTTTTTCTCCATTTTCTTTCTAGTGTCACTGAGTTAGCAACGTGCAAGTTGGAAAAGTACAGCCACCTTGCAAACACCAGTTCGGCAATTTCAATGAACAACATGTTGTTAACATTGCTTTGACATACATATAACCACATTCTGATCATCACTACTGAACTGCAGGGCATGAATTTTAAGCAATCAACCATATTGGGGAAAGGGGCTAAATCCGTTCATTTTAGTTTATCGTGTTGGTAGAAAAGAATATTTGCTAAATACTCATTTCTTTATCTCTCAGGAACAAAGCGTAATTGGAAGAGGGGATCTATGTTGTTTTTGAGGATGAGAAAAAGAGGGGTATGGATTTCATTTCATCTATTTTTAGTGCAAGCTGAACTAGTGCATCAGAACTAAATGAAATGAAAAATTACCTTTGGATTTAAAGATGCCGTATGTCAAAACTATTATTACTATTATTATTTATTTTAAAAACCCATCTTAGAGATATTTTTTTATGCTCCAATGATTCTTAAATACAGCTACAGATTGGCTTGCTGAGATAGGATCAATAATAATATAACTTCCCCAAATCCTGATAGACACTTCCAAGGAACACATTAATGACACCGCTCCTCCAAAGGCAGACATGTTATCTTTAAATAGTTTCCCTCATTTACCACTTTTACCTTTTTTTGCCTGATGCAAAACCAGAATGTTAGCAAATACCTGTTGATGGTGATGCTTGTTTATTGTTGTTCTTTCAGTTTATTATCCACCCTTCACCATACGATCCCAGAGCAGGTTACAACAATTTAAAACAAAGTACTGTCAGAATAGGGTGGGTCCATGTATATATACCTTAATAGCCCACCCATCTGTTGATCAACAGAACATTGTAAGGTCATAGGACAATATCAATTGCTTCTTAACTATGTTCTGTCAAAGACTGCAGGGCTTCACGCAGGAAACCTCATTGTCAGAGACTTGTCCCCATACCACTTGTTCTATTCAAATATTGACAGCAAATAAAAATGTGATCACTTTTAGATGAACTTAACTGAAGGCTGGGGGACGCGGGTGGCGCTGTGGGTAAAAGCCTCAGTGCCTAGGGCTTGCCGATCGAAAGGTCGGCGGTTCGAATCCCCATGGCGGGGTGCGCTCCCGTTGTTCGGTCCCAGCGCCTGCCAACCTAGCAGTTCGAAAGCACTCCCGGGTGCAAGTAGATAAATAGGGACCGCTTACTAGCGGGAAGGTAAACGTTGTTTCCGTGTGCGGCTCTGGCTCGCCAGAGCAGCGATGTCATGCTGGCCACGTGACCCAGAAGTGTCTCCAGACAGCGCTGGCCCCCGGCCTCTTGAGTGAGATGGGCGCACAACCCTAGAGTCTGTCAAGACTGGCCCGTACGGGCAGGGGTACCTTTACCTTTAACTGAAGGCTAATGATTTTTATTCACACACGAAGGACTGGGTCTCACCTAGAACATTGCCACTAATTTTGATAAATATATTGCCAACCTAGGCCCCCATTAAGATCTGTATTGTATGATTAATTAATTCAAAATTTCATCCATGGGTTGTATGAGTGGAGTTCCACTCACATAACTGGACAGTTGTTTCTACTCTTCCCTCTTTATGTCCCCATAATCTGCTACAGTGGGCCCCCAAACCAGCTGGAGCTAATTTTGAGGGCACATGGGAGGCTGGAGGGAACAGGAGAGGGAGAGGAGGCACTGATACGGACACAAGAATTTGTTACAAGAGTGAAGCTGCAGCACTGGATACAACCCCATGGACCAGCCTCTCCCAGTCAGATATTGTTGCAGATAAAGGTACTCTCTCCTTTTTATCCTCCTCTCTTCTCCAGGGACCTGTGAGTATTATTAGCTTGCTTTTATCTTGCCACATCCACTTTTAGATACCAATACTGTGTTTTTTCTAAGTGGTTTTTGTTAGTGCACTTTGAACCTAAAATATCATTCCAGAACAGTTCATTCACAAACATGCACACCAAAACCCCTGTTCAGTCATGTCATTCCTTTGTGAAAATGGAGGCAAAATAGACCGTATTTTTCCGTCTATAAGACACCCCCATGTATAAGATGCCCCCTATTTGGGGGGACTCAGATTTAAGTAAATGGGGGGAGATGGGTATAAGACGCCCCCTAATTTTTGACATTATTTTTTAGGGGGGAAACCTAGTCTTATACATGGAAAAATACAGTACTTCTCTGAGAGTAAGCACATATCAGGATTTCATCAGTGAAATGATCTCTGATTACTGGCACACTTTGGAAGGAAGTTAGAGTTTATCTTCAGTCTGCCAGATCAGGGCCAGCCCACACGAGGCATGGTGAGGCAACCGCCTCAGGCAGCAGGATCCACTGAAGCAGCATATCCTGATGTTGATCTTTCTTCCATCCTTGTTCCTGATGTAGATCTTCCCTCACCCCTTCCCTTCCGGAGAGGCAAGATGCCATTTTGAGGTGCGCCTTAGGTGCCAAAATGTATTGGGCTAGCGCTGGGCCAGATAGTTACTACATGAGAAGGATCCTGCTGTGCCCAAGTCTCAGGGTATACTTTACTGTACAGTCAAACACTCGAGCACTTAAAGAGAGATACAATGGACACTTTCCAATATGAGAGCAAACCATTTTTTTCCCCCATTTTGTTCAGAAGTGATAACAAACTTCAGAAGGAAAGGGAGGAAATTAGGAGCTTCCTATCTTGCCTTGCTAGTGCATCCAAACACAGTAAACTATGGATTGGCCAAACCACTGTTTGCCCACCAAACCATGTTGTAAAACAGCAATACAATTCAGGTCATTTCATTCATCTCATTACTATTCCAAGTATAATGTACTCACGGAAGCTAAGGGTTAAAACAGATATGAACAGACCACTCTGTCCATTAAGACATCCATCACAATCACTTAACACTAAACAAGGACACCTTTTGGTACATAACTGCTTTGCTCCAAGACTGGACCAGCAAGTAGCTCTATCCTCAACTCTGCCCAACAGTGAACGTATTTCAGTCGTGTGTCATTTCAGAACCCCCATTAAAGTGCTATCATCTGGCTTTATTCTAGCAGCTAAATTAAGAGTGGTGTTCAGCTTTTGATATTGGTATGAGCTTTCGTGTGCATGCACACTTCTTCGTATCTGAAGAAGTGTGCATGCACACAAAAGCTCATACCAAGAACTAACTTAGTTGGTCTTTAAGGTGCTACTGGAAGGAATTTTTCTGTTCTGACTATGGCAGACCAACACGGCTACCTATCTGTAACTGGAGCTTTTGATATGTTATACATATTCCAGGGAGGCAGGTATCAATTAGAAGTTTCATATTTTTAGCTTTTTACATCTCATGGACATTTGGGATAGCATTGGCTAAATACTTAAATACACGGAGCTTAATTTCCTAGGAAGTTCTTCTATTCTATTCCTGGTGGATTGTTCCCATAAATTTTACACTGTGCAGCTGGAAAACAAAATAGTTTTTAGTGTTATGCTTTTCCTTCAAAATGGGCAATGGTGGAAACTGTACACTGTCCTAATTTTCAGGTACAACAGTGTTCTAAAGCACTGCTTCTTTTGGCTGACTGTTTAAATAATTCACTCTTCTTAAAAGCACCTTCACAGGCCTCACCCAAAAGAGAAGCATTCTGAAGGGCTTAGGGAACACAACAGTGCGAGATAATGCAAAGATTTGTACTCAATATTCTGGGATCTTGTTTTCAAGGAAAAAGGAAAACATCACAATTCAGCCTATTGATCCTATACCACAGATCACACTCTTTGTCTCGTTCTTGACTTCTTACAGCACCTGTTAAATAAAGATTTAGCTATTTCTCTAGTTAGTGCTACATATTCAATATTCAACACTGGATGCAACCATAGCTGCTTGGCATTTGCAAGGATCAGCAGCAGAGCACAGGCTTTGCAAGTAAATGGTCCCAGGCGCAGTCTCTCCTATCTTCAGGTAGACCTGGAAAAAACTCCTGTCCTGAATCTCTGGAGAGGCTCTGCTAGTTAGTATAGACAGCACCAAGATAGATGGACCATGTATTGATATAAGGCACTTTCCTACAAGTTGGGTAGGAAAGTTCCAAAAGTTCACCCCACATATTCACCTATCCAAGAGAAAGTCTAAAACTGAAGATTTTCATACTATGTGGTATCCTTTTGTCTGTTTTATTATGAATTAACCTCATATTATGCAAAATACCTTCTCTGATATTATTTCTACTTTTATGGTTTTCAGCAACTTGTATATAAGTAATATGCAGCTTTTGGTGTTCTACAATTACTTTTATTTTTTGTATGTGAACTCTCACTTTCACTGATTATAAAACATAGTTTTAGGGACATGGATTTTATACTGAAGATTTTTCTGTACCAATCTTTTAAGTTACTCTTTACAGTGCTACCTCTGGATGTGAACGGGATCCGTTCCGGAGCCCTGTTCGCATCCTGAAGTGAACGCAACACGTTCCGTTACTTCCAGGTGGCCACGGAGCACAACCCGAAAACACTCAACCTGAAGCTACTTCAACCTGAGGTATGACTGTATAGGTATAGATCGGTTTCCTCCAAGCTTATTCTAAAACCATTAAAATTAGTATTAAAAGTACAGTTAGGTTTAACCACTGTCATAATGAGAAATAGCTATTGAAATGTTTATCAGTATCTCAGACAGAAAACCAAGACATTACTGGAGCGATTTGAATAAGTTGGTTAGACATCAGATAGGTATCCTCTCAAGACGGCAACTTCACACAAAGGCCTATGAACATGAAAGACCCACCCCGCAGATGCTCATACTTCTAATTGCTTCTGGTGACCTCAGCAAGCCAATGAGCCAACTGAACTCAGAGTGTGAACCTGGACATTTCTCTCCTCCCCAGCCTTGAATGTTTGTGCTGGCATGGAGAGCCACTGCACATGAGCAATTTGCTGTGTGAGAGGGGGACAGAGACTGGTTCTTAAGAGGTCTGACACTAGTCAGATTTTTCCTTTCCCCCCCCCCCTTTTTTTGTGTTCTGTGGAAGATCAGAACTAGTTTCTATCTGGCTTTTCCCCAAACCAGTGTAAGGACTCTGGAGCAAGCTGCTCACAGCTTATATTATTCAATCTACCTTGCTTTACATTTTCCTACATCTCCCACCAAACTTAAAACAACTTGTAAGGTTACTAATGAGAGACTGAATGTAATGGTGGAAGTTACTCGTTATCTTACTTAACATAACAGAAAGCACACCCTTTTTATGTAAAAGTCTAAACCGCAAACGTTAAAGAAAATTTCAAAAAACTTGGGGAATGTTTTTAAATGAAGTGGCTTTGTTCTAATTATTTTCAGTATGGCTTTCTAAGCATGGAATCAGTGTGAGTTAATAGCCTATTTCCTCACTGGCTCGCAGCCAATCTGCCTCCACACTGACACTGTACACAAACCAAAAGTCACCTCCAAAGATAAAGCACTTGTTCGGTCTGAGTACAAGCTTAAACCAGAATTGAGGAGAACTGAGACACAAGTAAACAGAAAAGGCTATGCTTATTTAGGTCCAAACTAGATATGAGGCAGCAACCACATCTGTATATAGTCACAGAGGCATAGACAGGCTGGGACAAATGGGCCTGTAAATTAAGGATGGAGAATCTGTGCCCCTTCAGAAGTTGTTGGACTCTAATTTCCATCAGGCAGCATGGCCAGTGGTCTGAGATTATGGGATCTGTAGTCCGACAACTGGAGGACCACATGTTCTCTGTCCCTACTATAAGTGACAGAGATTAAAGAGGAAGGTTCCAGAAAAAAGCACAATAGTGTACAAAAACGGGGGGGGGCAGTAATGATTCTGCACCTAAATCACCTCACACCTAAAGATCTATCTTTACAATGCAAAATTTGCCATGTGATTATTCTCCTTTTACACTGAGTTTATTAAAAACAGAACAGGACCCTAGTCTCTGAAACATAAACATAATAAGCAGCAGGGATGCCAGCTTCTGTAACATTAAGGTTATCAGCTCTCTTATTTCTTACCACCTGAAAAAGTTTTTACCCCTTCCCTAATAGGTAAAATCGCAAGCAAACATTTTACCATGGTTTGTCTAAATGTTTCATAGGGCCATCAGAGCTCAGATAATTCAGAGGCTACTCTAGCCCAGAAGCCACCAGTTGGCCAATCCAATGGATAATGATGCTGTGTTGTAAATTGCTCTTTTTTTCCTTTCTTCTCTTCAGTTTGCTGATATTAAGGCAAGGGAAAAGATCATCATCTTCCTCCTGCTATTTTAATCAGCTGTTTTTAAAACAAAATTAACTTTTCAGGGCACCAGGAAAGAGCAGACAATTAAAAATGCACTTATTGCATTATCTATTTCCTTAAGACCTACGGTTTTGGTAATCAGCTTAGTGATACATCTCATGTACTGAAGACTTGCTCTCGGCAGATGAATAGCAAATCTAGCTTCAAAGGCTTATTATATTCCCTGAAAGCCTTTGTAGTCCACATTTTTACAGCAAAATGTGTTAAACCCATGATACCCATATTCCCCCAAAATATATGCATAAATCTATAAACATAAACAGTATTCAGCAGCCTAGATTTGGATAAAAGTTGCTATTAATATTGTATTGATTTCATTTATTTATTAAATTTGTATACCACCCTTCATCCAAATATCTCAGGAAGGTTCACAGTATAAAAATACAAAATAAAAACAAAATGAATAATAAAAACAAGAGAAAAAACAAAACAAGCCCATAATCCCATTATTGTTATTATTGCTATTATTGTTATTATTATATTAAAGATTATTGTAGATTATTAGTATTATTGACCTAATAACAGAGAGGCAAGGCCTCATGCAAGTTCATCCTATCAGCTTCATTTTTGGGTGGGGATTTGAACATGTGTCTCCTTGATCCTAGTCCAGTGCTCTAACCACACTGGGCTGTTCAGAATTCAAGGTCTGACGCTTATTCAGGTTTCATATTGGTGTTGTTTATTTTATCTGCCTCGCCAAACACAGCCATTTACAGTGGAATATAGTTCAATGCAACAGAACACTTCTCCACTTTGTAACTATATTTGCATTTTCTCCTTATATGTTTAGAATTCCGGTAATAATATTAGAGCTCAAGGTTGGAAGCAATCATATGTATAAAGAGAAAATATATGTTGCTTCAGCACAGTGACAGCTCTTCAATGATTTCCAAAGTGTGCCTGTGCTGATCAACTTGGAATAAGTTGATAAGTTGAATAAGTACACTTTGCACTTTCATGGGACCCTGCAGCCAGACACTGAGGTTCCCCAGACGATACCACAGAGGAATGGCACATGGCGAGGCAGTGACAGCACTGCGCCAGCCAAGGCTCCAGCTGACCACCAACCACATTTCCCAGAATGCCTCTGGGCCCAGAGAAGATGGCAGGCAGCTGGCAGCAGTTGCACTAGTTAGCAGTCTATTTAGAGTCCACCTTAAAGTACATATTTTAACCTTTTAAAGCCACCAACTGCTTAGGTCCAAGTTATTTGAAGGGCACAGTTGAGGCCTTCTGCCCATCAGAATGATCAGGTTGGGCAGAAGTGTGTGTGTGTTTTCTCCCCTGTAGTGATTTTATCCTTCTGAAATGTACTGCTGATGGGGGCAAGTCATCCTCATTCCCTATAGTCATTTAGGAGAGTCCTTATAACCCATCTGTTCTCACTGCCTTTTCCTTGAAGGAAATGCTTTATTGCATTGCTGATTGTGTTTAGCTTGCAGCTGGCTGTTTTTAATGCAAGTGGCTTTCATTATGCATATTTATTTTGATTATATTACACTTTTATCTTGTAACTTGAAAGTGCGTCTACCCTTAAAGGCAGCTTTCAAATATTTAAAATAAGATAACCAGAACTATTCCAGGACAGGCAACTTAACACTAATGTGGAAAAAAGACAGTTTTATAAAGGCAAGTATGCATGAATGTTGACATGTCTCATATTATTATTTTCTGCTGTATCATCCTTGCTATCACATTGCTGGAAGACTTGATAAACTGCAAAAGGAGCGTTAAAATGTTTCTACGGGAATTTCTTGCTGTGTTCCTATATGCCAGCATCATTAATAGGTGTACACAAGGGAAAGGGGATAATCCTTCTGTAGAAGAAAGCATGAAGACAATGCTCTTGATGAAGAATACGCCTACCTACAAAATTTCATGTTCCATCAACTTTTTTAAAAAAACTAATTAGATTAGCTTTTTTCAAAAACTCTCTCTCCCTCTCTCTATATATATATATGTTTCTTGCTTCGGAATGTGAAAATTGAATGCATATGTTAATTAACCAGAATTTTTTCCCCCTGCTCAGAAACAGCCTTTATTTTAAGGGCAGGGGGAATACCCAATCTAGAAGCATTTGATGTGCAAAATGCTTCCTTGATTTAGTGTTGGATTTGCAGTTGATGTCACCAGTGATCAGTGATGGGGTCTCTGTGCTGTGAAATGCCCCTTGTCACAGTTCAAGGTGATGTGGGCAGAAGACTTTGACACCCAAGTATTCAGGTGTTTTACTTCTGACATTCTCCACAAGGGACAGTCCCATTTTTAGCTACATTCCAGGATTGTGACTGCCACCAGCTAGTGCCAAAATGTCAATATTGTTTATATATATATATATTTAAAAAAATCAGTTACACTTAGGTTCTTCATGATCTGATTATATCTGACATCTCAAGGTTTTAGCTATCCAATTCAGCCCTGTAAGCTCTTTCATTCTATATCAGTAGCAGCTTAAACACTGCTGATCTTACTAAGATGTTTATTAATAAAACAAACTCTCACTTCCTCCCACCCGTGAGTTCACAGTATTCAAAGTTTCTAAAGTTGCTCTTTTTAATTGGCCAAACTCTAGGCAACTTCTTTTTTCATTTAGGTATAAGTCCATTACATTGGCCATCTCATGAGAAGACTCCCTGGAAAAGACCCTGATGCTGGGAAAGACTGAGGGCACAAGGAGAAGGGGACAGCAAAGGACAAGATGGTTGGACAGTGTTATCAAATCTACCAACATGAGTTTGAGGCAGTGGAAGACAGGAGTGCCTGGCGTGCTCTGGTCCATGGGGTCACGAAGAGTCTGACACAACTAAATGACTAAACAACAACAACATAGGTCCATAGTCCATTGAAACTCTCAGCTCCACAAAAGATGGTACATCAGAACATGTATATGGAAAAACTGAACTACAGATGCACTAAAATATAATATGCTGTTACTAAGCAGGGGGGGGGGGGGGACATAACCAGGCATATCCAGATTATGTCAAACAAAACTCAACACTTAGGATCGCTCTTAAAATAATATATCTGAAAGACCAACTCCCTTCCTACAGACTGTCTGGGGTGTTGAAATAGGCAGAGGAGGCCCTCTGGTAATTTCACCAAGCTCACATTTGGAGTGGAGAGGGAGTGGCAACCCCTAAACAGTGAAATTCCTTTCCCAAAGAGCACCTTCATAATATAGTTTCCATGGTATGCTGAAAACACACTACCTTGCCCTGGCTTTTGATGACCAAGATATAAATTTTAGAGCCCACCCTAGTCTCCTGACTGCAATTTAACTGGCTTTAGTACTGTATTTTTTAAATTATTGCAATCCATGCTGGGATCTCATGGCGAAGAACAGAGAAGGAACCATCATCATCATCAGTCTGGATTCAACTAACCTATTCCTCTAGCAGAAGCCACAAGGACCCCTGTTGATGCAGCAGGGCTTCCCCCCACCCCATTCCCTAAGTCTTTCCCAAACCCCCAGAAGAAAATCCATGGGGAGAAGAGGGGCAATTGTTCCATCTCACAAACAGAAATGCTTGCACTGACAGAACAATCTCCTTGGCGCTATTTTGAATTCCACCCAATATATACTTTTAGATGCACAAATTTATCTGGGAAGTTTGCCTCTCTTTATATTGCTGCTACCGTAAAACTGGACTTCTGTTTTCTAGGTAGCAGAGTCCCATCTTCTCAGAGACTGCTTCAATAGATACCACCAAAGGTACAAGATGGCGGTCTTCTGTTGTTACCACCAAAGCTTGGATGATCTTTCCCAGTGTATAATGTCTGAGGGCTACAGATAGCCCTTGCTCAAAAGGTAAATTAGTAACACAAGACAAACAAATAATTAGAGGTCTGACCTTAACAAAATTCATGGTTTCTCCTTACCTCAGATGCTTCAGTGAGGCTGGGCACTGCAACAGGTGCACTGATTTGCTTTTTCAAACAGTGTTCAGTCGATTTCTTTCCATCCTGGCTCTCTCCTTCATTCAGCATCCCGCTCCATCCAAGTTGACCATAGTCTCCTCTACCCCATGTAAAGACTTTCCCTGTTTCTGAATAGAACACACACAGTTGTTCAGCATTAGTCCTTCAGACAAAACTTTAATCACTGTGAAAACACCAGCAACTCAGCGATGTAAGAAAAATAACAAGAAACTTTACTTTTGGAAAATATACTTTTCCAAAAAAGCCGGAAGAATTTCTGCTAGGTTTGGTGGGAGAAGATATTAAGAAGACAGACCAAAGATTATATCTGTATGCAACAACAGCAGCTAGAGTTTTGATAGCCCAAAAGTGGAAGTTACAGGAGATTTTGACTGTAAGGGAATGGCAGATAAAGCTGGTCGAATACGCTGAAATGGCAAAATTGACACACAGAATTCGTGTGATGGGATGATGAGCTGCTTGTGCGTAAAATGCAAGTCCCTCAGAGTTTGATCAGGTTTTCAAACCTCTGCCTGTGACGGAGCCCCTCCAGCATGGCTGCGTCAATCGCTAGCAGAATCCGAAAGTGGTTGCTTTCGGAATCGTTTCCAACATAAAAGCTCCTTAACGGAAACACGTCTCCTGGACTCTCGGCGTGACAGTTTCCGGCGAGGAGTGGGTGTCCCTATAGGAGGTCCTGAGACCTCCCCACTGTTTTCGCTGGAAGCGTCTCTGAGCCATCCCTCCGACTCACTTTCCCTTGGAGTTCCTGATCTCCCCCTACTGGTTCCCTCTTCAGCTGCTACGTCTCTCTCAACCTCAGTGAGCCTTTGCACCTCCTGTCTTTCCGATGGCAGTTCCCTGACATCCACCTCCCCTCCAGGGCCCCCTTCACCCCCTCCCGTCTCCTCCCCTACGGGCTGTGAGGAGGTAAAACCCCTGAAAGAACCTTCCTCATCGTCCGAAGTTTCGAACACTTCCCTCCACTTGTTGCTGTCCCTGGTCTCTCGGTACTCCTCGTCATCGGAGTCCATTCCCTCTTCCAACTCCGACTCCGCGAATCCTTCCAGTTCCTCGTCCTCGTCGGTGGTGCCGAAATACTCCCTCCTAAACCTTGCTACCGGCTGTGGTTTCCTCGGGAATCTTTGGTGGAACGTTTCTGTTAAAACCTCGTCATTGACCTCCCCTGCAGTCACCCAGGTGTTTTCTGACTCCGGTTCCCCTTCCCACGCCACCAAATACTCCACCTGATTTCCCTTCCACCTAGAATCGAGGATTTCCGCTACATGATTGCTGCGTTCCCTTTCTTCCAAGGCTGGTCCCCTGGCGTGCTCCCCTTCACGTCCCCCCCTGTATGGTGACAGTAACGACCTGTGGAACACTGGGTGCAATTTCATGTGGTTGGGTAACCGGAGTTTGAAAGCCACTGGGTTGATCTGCTGAATGACCTCAAAGGGTCCCAATCTTTTGGGTCTTAATTTCTTACAACCCCCTTTGAACGGCAACCCTTGGGTTGACAGCCACACCTGATCCCCCACCCTTATGGTTTCACCTTCCCTTCTGTTCTTGTCTGCCTGCTTCTTATATTGTGCCTTGGCCCTTTCTAAGTTGAGCTGGAGCTGATGATGGATCGCTTCCATCTCTTCTACAAAATGTTCGGCCGCTGGAACGCTCCATCTCTCCCCTCCATCCCCTGGAAATGCCCTGGGGTGACACCCGTAATTAGCCAAAAAGGGGCTCATCCCTGTGGACACATTCTCCGCATTATTGTAGGCAAATTCTGCCAGCGCCAACTTTTCGACCCAATCGTTCTCTCTGTCATTGACATAACACCTCAGATATTGTTGGAGGATGCCATTTGCTCTTTCCGCCTGCCCGTTGGTTTCAGGGTGCCGGGCAGTCGAAAAATTGACTTCCACGTGCAGCAAGCTCATGAGCTTCCTCCAGAACCTGGAAGTAAATTGTTTGCCGCGGTCTGAGATCACCCTCAAGGGGGCTCCGTGCAACCTAAAGATGTGTTCTACAAACAACTTCGCTGTTTCTTCCGCTGTGACTGCATGTGAGCATGCTACAAAGTGGCACATCTTAGTTAACAGGTCTACTACTACCATGATGGCTGTTTTCCCCTTGGACTTCGGCAGATCTGTCATAAAATCTATTGATACCGCTTCCCAAGGCCGTTCTGGTGTGGGTAATGGTTCTAATAACCCTGCCGGCGCCCTTCTTTCCCCTTTGGCTCGCTGACATTGGTCACACCCTCTTACATACTCCTTTACATCTTCCCTCACCTTGGGCCACCAAAATTCCCTGGTAACCAACCACATGGTCTTGTGTTGCCCAAAATGTCCCGCCGTGGGGCTATCGTGCAACTGCTTGAGTACTCTCCCCCTCAATTCACCTTCTGGTATATACAGTGCCCCTTTGTAATACAATGCCCCATTTCTTTCCTCAAAACCTCCGGGTTTCTCGCCCTCCCCCCTGAGACCTCTGAGCTTATCCTGGGCATATTCATCATTTTCCGTTTCCTCTACCAGTTCTCGTTGCCCCACCAGCGCCGCCCCACACACCCAGCGGTCTTCAGGGATGACATGTCTCTCTTCGATTGCCCCCTCCCCCTCCAAATACTCTGGTTTGCGTGAGAGAGCATCCGCCCTGACGTTTTCTGGGCCTGGCACATAACAAATTTCAAAGTGGAATTTGGAGAATTCCTGTGCCCATCTCACTTGTCGTTGGTTGAGCACTCGAGCTGTTCTCCAATACTCTAAATTCTTGTGGTCGGTGCACACTTGCACCTTGTGTTGTGCCCCAATTAATAAATGTCTCCACCTCCGGAACGCTTCGTGAATGGCGAGTAGTTCCCTGTCATACACCGTGTAGTTCCTCTCGGATTTATTCAGCTTCCTCGAGAAGAAGGCACACGGTCTCCACTCCGACGTATTCCTCCCCGGTTGAAGAAGTACCGCCCCGATCGCCCGGTCGGACGCATCGGTTTCCACTCTCATGGGCTTTCGTAAGTCCACATGCAGAAGTTGTTCTTCCAAGGTGAAAGCCCTTTTCAGTTCTTCAAAAGCTCGCTCCGCCTCCGCCGTCCAAACAAATTTCTTCTTGCTGCTGAGGCAGTCGGTGATGGGCACCGTCAAGTGTGCAAAGTTCTTGATGAACTTCCGATAAAAGTTCCCAAACCCCAGGAATCTTTGCACATCCTTCTTGGTCTTCGGTGTCTTCCATTCCAGTACCGCTTGGACCTTGCCTGGATCCATGGCCAATCCCTTGTCTGACAAGCGGTACCCCAGGAATTCCACCTCCTTGGTATGAAACTGGCACTTCTCCAGTTTCACCCACAACTGGTTGGCTTGCAGTCTGCCCAACACTTCTCGAACGTCCCTCACATGCTGCTCCTCATTCTCCGAATACACCAACACGTCGTCTAAAAAGGCCACACAATTCTTGTAGAGCAAAGGTCCCAGGACGTGGTTCATAAAAGCTTGAAAGCACGCCGAGCCCGCTTGTAGACCGAAGGGCATAACGAGGTATTCAAAGGCTCCCAGAGGGGTGAACATGGTGGTCTTCCATTCATCCCCCTTCCTTATGCGTATCAGATTGTACGCCCCCCGCAGGTCCAGTTTTGTAAAAATCTTCCCCTTCCTCACCCTGGTCAAAATGTCATCAATTCGGGGCATAGGAAAAGCCAGGGGTTCCGACACTGCATTCAGGGCCCTAAAGTCCACTACAAGTCTCAGCTTATCTGTGTTTTTTTTGTCCACAAAAAACACTGGGCTGCCCCCCACCGCTCTGGACTCTCTGATGAAACCTCGCTTCAGGTTTTTGTCAATGAACTCCCTCAACTCCTGCATCTCCCTGTCTGACATGGCGTACAGCTTGCCCACTGGGAGTTGGGCCCCAGGGAGTAGGTTGATTTGACAGTCAAAGGGTCTATGTGGCGGCAGTTTGTCTGCTTCCCTTTCGCTGAATACGTTGCTCAGATCTGCGTATTGCGGGGGCACTTTCCCTTTATCCATTACTTCCATCCCGGCTAGGGTGACTCTGGCTCCTCCCGGAACCTTCCCCTGCTTGCAGTGTTCTAGGCAATGCGCTGACCCAAAGGAGACCACCCTCTGATGCCAGCCCACTAGCGGATCGTGTAGCGCCAGCCAGCTCATCCCCAAAATGATGGGAGCTCCTCCCAAGGTGGCCACATTAAACGCTATCCGTTCGGTGTGCCTTGCCACCCTCATTATCATCGGGACAGTCTGTTGGCTAACTTCTCCTCCCAACAGCTCTCTGCCGTCAATCGTGGTCACCTGCAAGGGGTTACTTAAAGGGATGGTCTGTATCTGGTGCTCAGCTGCAAACTCCTTACTCATGAAATTACAGGAGCTGCCTGAATCCAAAAGCGCCTTGATCTGTAGTGGGTGTCCGTTTGGCAGCTCTAGCAACACCTCTATCACTAAAGCAGGTCTGGGAGGTTCTGGCGTGGGCACTTTCACTGCTCTTTGGCCTGGCTGCTGTGCCCCGACGGTGGCAGCCAGGCGCTGGCTTTTACTTGCTCCTTGCTTTCCTCCTCCTTTTCCCCAACAGCTCCTGCCATCCCTTGCCATTCCTTTCTTTGTGGGCAGACTCTGGCAAAGTGCCCTGGCTGTTGGCAGAGATAACATTTCTTGGCGCTCTTTCCCTCCTTCTTCCGCCCTTCACTGGGATTTGAAACTGCGCGCGCCCGCGCTGTTCCAACTTCCATCGGCTCTGCCGGCGGGAAAGGTGGCTCTGGAATGTCTGGAATGCGGAAATCCCTCCAACGTTCTCCTTTCCCTTCCCGCCTTTCCAAAGCCCTCGCTTCCTGGCGTGCTCCTATGGCCAGCGCGGATTTGGTCAGCTGATCCATAGACTCCGCCCTGGGCCCCTGGGAAAGTTCATCTTTAACGGCCGAAGAAAGCCCCACTTCGAAAAGCATCTGGATGGGTTCCGCCGATAGGTCCCACCCCAATTTATGAATCAACATAGTAAACTCAGTCCAGTACTCACGGACAGATCGGCTCCCCTGTTTGCAAGCCATTAACTGAGTTTACTATGCACCACTCCCTGCTCAATGTCGCTGGAAAACATCAGGTCCATGGCACGAAAAAACTTCCTCGTGTCCTTTAGGATCTCATTATTCACTGCCATCAGGGGTCTAACCCAGTCCTTCGCCCCCGATTCGAGATGGCCAATTACAAAAGCCACTCGCGATTCCTCGTCGGGGAAGTCATCAAACTGCAGGTTGAGAGCGTATTGCATCTCTGTTCTAAAGGCATGATAGTTTCTGGGATCCCCCCCGAATTTCTGCACCAATCCTGGCACCTTTCTGGCGAGCGGGGTGGTTTTCTCCTTTCCCTTCTCTGCATCCTGAGCCCTCCTCTCCTCAAGCCTCGCCGTTTGCATGGCAAGCTGGATTTCCAACGCCCTGTACCTTTCTTCCAGGCTTGGACCCCCTCCAGCTGCTCCTGCTCCTCCGGTTCCGGCTGGGTCGCTCATGATGCCTCTCCCTGCACAAGCTGGCTTTCGGAGACTTTCGGATTGCTGTGATGGGATGATGAGCTGCTTGTGCGTAAAATGCAAGTCCCTCAGAGTTTGATCAGGTTTTCAAACCTCTGCCTGTGACGGAGCCCCTCCAGCATGGCTGCGTCAATCGCTAGCAGAATCCGAAAGTGGTTGCTTTCGGAATCGTTTCCAACATAAAAGCTCCTTAACGGAAACACGTCTCCTGGACTCTCGGCGTGACAGTTTCCGGCGAGGAGTGGGTGTCCCTATAGGAGGTCCTGAGACCTCCCCACTGTTTTCGCTGGAAGCGTCTCTGAGCCATCCCTCCGACTCACTTTCCCTTGGAGTTCCTGATCTCCCCCTACTGGTTCCCTCTTCAGCTGCTACGTCTCTCTCAACCTCAGTGAGCCTTTGCACCTCCTGTCTTTCCGATGGCAGTTCCCTGACAATTCGCAATCAGGAGGAGACGAAATACCAAAAAGAATGGAGTAAATTTATGGTTTATATAAATAAGAACTGTAGAAATATGAAAACGTTGGCAGGATTGAATTAAATCTTATGTCACGGTGTAATTTTTAACCAATGTAACTGTGAATTATAGATTGGAATAAGAAAACTTGCGGAAGGGACGGATGGAAGTCAACGGCTCTATGGAGCATAAAGTAGGATCTATGTAATATGTAATAAGATTTGATGTTTTTGTTGGTTGGTGTTGGTGTTCTTAAATGTCAATAAAAAGCATTTGGAAGGAAAAGGGGGGGAAGAAAAAGAAAAATAACAAGAAACTAGTCTTTTTTAAAAAAAATGCACTCCAACCTCTTCTGACTTCAACGGTTAATTAACACTCAGCTTCTTTTCCTACTTCCCCAGTTCATATTTCTCAAATTCCCCTCTCCTTACATTTTCCCTACAAGTTCCAGTCTATCTCAAGGTGGTGGTAGAGGCTTTTCTGTACAAGCACTGAGATTAGTAATGAGCTGGATAGATAAAAGGTATCCCAGGCAAGAGGGAGCTTGTCATGCTGGGGAGAGAGACTCAGTGGACCAGTTGGTCATAAAATATTAGTTCTACCCAGATGGGCTCCTACTCCTTACTGAGTTGCAGGTTCATATTCTGAAAATACTTGTCCATCCAGCAATTCTCCTAAATGATAGTCCTGTAGCAGCATTTTACCAACTTTCGTTGCACCCCCTACTGGAAAAGAGATGCCTGCTACTGTCATTCATGCCTTGGTGGCAACAGGGGTCTGACAATGAAAGTCCCAGGGTATAGGCTGAAGGCACATGAGGCTACCATCTTGCTGAAGCTAAGCATGGCTGGGTTGGGTCAGTGTCTGAATGGAGGTGAGTGCCCGGAAACAGGGACGCGGACTTATAAAAAATATTGGGGGGGCCCGGGAAAGCTCATGAATAATAAATAAGCTCATGAATATGCAAATAAAGTGGTGCCGCCTCCTCGTGAGCGAATAGGGGAGAGCGTGCTGCGCCTATTAATCAGCTCCAAAGGAAATTGGGTGGAGCTTTTGCTCGGGAGGGAGGGCAGGAGGCATGCAGCCCGCCCCTCCCTGTGCATTTTGGGCTGGGGGAGGGGCGGCGATGGCGCTCTGCTGGAGGGGCGCCGGAGATTATTGGGGGGGCGGAGCCCCCCCAAACGAATTTTTGAGGGGGCTCGGGCCCCCTCAAGCCCCATGGAGTCGGCGCCTATGCCCGGAAACCATGTGTTTATCGCCTTGGGTTCCACAACAAAAGAAAGGTAGGATACAAATTTTTAAAAAAATAAAAATAATAAAAGTGATCTGGAAACTTTGGTGCAGACATCCATCTCTTCACAAGTACACACCTAGGAGGACACATAATACCCATTCTGAAGCCCTCTTCAATAAGGAAGCTTGTAAGCACATCTAAGCAAACACCCCTTTCAGACTTTCATGCCAAACATGCCCTAGGTGGTCCATTTCTTTACTGCACCTGTCTTCCTTTCAGAAACAGGAAAAAGCGGTTTTATTCCCTCAAGCTCAGGCAAGTTTAGTTCTTAAATTGTTGCCTTATGCTGCTCTTCATTCCTTTATTTAGGTGTTTTTTTAAGCTGTTGTGTTTTTTATGATTCCTTAAATTAGTTTAATCTGCTTCTGTGTAAGCTACTTTGACAATGCTTGTATGAAAAAACTGCACAGAAATATCAAATAAATATTCTCTCCTAAATATTTTTGCTGCCTGTGGGCAAAGGAAAAGATGGTGCCTTTCCCATTCCAGACACAGAAGCTGACCAGGGTAGAAGTTGAGTTCAGTATCCTCCATTGCACCTGTGGCCAGAAGCTATCTTAGGGGATGTGAGGTGAGTTGAATGGCACACAGAGTTCTGTGCACTTCCTGTCCCCCAGCATGTTCTGCCAAAGGTGCCTGCTTCACTCTGCCTAATAACAGGGCTGGCCAGTGCTTTTTTCCTTAAAAAATGTTTAGGGGTACTCTCATTTACCTACTCATATTGAAATACTGCTGCTCAACGAGGCCAAACCTAGATTCACAAAATCATTAGGGGTATGCGTACCCCTGCGTCCCCCCCCCCCCCAGAAAAAAGCACTGGCGCTGGCCCTGAAACCAGTGCACTGAGGCAGACTGGCTGTTGCTCCTTCTGCCTCGGCCCTCACACAAGGACTTTCCTCAGAAAAGCTTATGAGCAAGCCTCAAAAAAGTGAACTCCCTTCTCCTACTTCCTTCACTACAGAAAGAGGCGAGAGCCCGCACCAGGCGATCTTGCAGCTATTTGACCATGTGGACAGTTCATTTGCAAGACAGGCTGACAAATCAAAGAACACTTGTTATTTATCACTGCCAACCAAGGCTTGGGCTTGTTTAAAATTCAAGCTATGGTGCGCCTCTCACTTTTAAACTTTTAATAGCAATATCTAAATGCAGATAGCAGTCTAATTATAGTTATGCAATTAAAAACAAATGTAGCTCCTCATTATCCTTGCAAGTTTAACTGTTGCTCTGAAGGTTCAAGAAAGACATTGGTTTCTCATAAAGGTAAAGGTAAAGGTACCCCTGCCCGTACGGGCCAGTCTTGCCAGACTCTGGGGTTGTGCGCCCATCTCACTCAAGAGGCCGGGGGCCAGCGCTGTCCGAAGACACTTCCGGGTCACATGGCCAGCGTGACATCGCTGCTCTGGTGAGCCAGAGCCGCACACGGAAACGCCGTTTACCTTCCCGCTATAAAGTGGTCCCTATTTATCTACTTGCACCCGGGGGTGCATTCGAACTGCTAGGTTGGCAGGCGCTGGGACCGAGCAACGGGAGCGCACCCCGCCGTGGGGATTCGAACCGCTGACCTTTCGATCGGCAAGCCCTAGGCGCTGAGGCTTTTACCCACAGCGCCACCCGCGTCCCCTATTTGGTTTCTCATATTAATAACAAAAAACCATATAAAGGACACGGAAATGATGAACCTGCTCATCTCTTTCAGAAGGCAAGGATGCCAAAACATTAGCCATTACTGTATTTGGAAATGCATCACAGGGTGACCAAAGGTTTATTTGATAGTGTGCTACAGTACCTACAGTATAGTTTATTTTACACTATTCAGATGTTTGTCTCAACATGCAGGTGAAGGGGTATAGGATTGTGTCCACTTGTGGCTGCAGGCTTCTGCCCTAAACAAATTCAGAATAGCATATGAGAGAATTTATGCCTATGC
The DNA here is from genome assembly GCF_964188315.1 of Podarcis muralis. Taxonomy (NCBI): domain Eukaryota; kingdom Metazoa; phylum Chordata; class Lepidosauria; order Squamata; family Lacertidae; genus Podarcis; species Podarcis muralis. Next base: position 72,111,120 of record NC_135655.1, read on the forward strand.
TCTGCCCACATGATCTCAGCTTAATTGTATGGACAGAGTGATACACACAATTCATACACACACAACTCCTTAAGACATTACACTGGACACATGCACAGGTGGAGCCAACAGCCACACTCTATCCCTTGCTGTGTATTTGAGCACATGAATAAGTGGTAGCATTTGTTTATTAAATTGTAGGTTATCTCAAGCATCCTTCAATATCCTTAAAAAGGCATCTACATTAAGGTTAATAAGCAAGTTTCATAAAATTTAAAATTGATGTTTTTACAAATCATATTAAAACACTTATATTAATTGTTCTGTGACTTTCGCCATCCCCCAGAGCTACTTTTTAAAGCAGCACTGCAAGAATTTACCATCACTTAAAATCTCAGCTATTGTAAGAGAAAAGCCAAGCACTGCTTGCCTTTGCAATCCACCATTGTCCAAATACCGCAGATCAAGACAGATCTATTGTCTGCTCTAAGCTGCCGACAGTAAGGTGGTAGGGAAATAAAAATATGTAGACATCAATGCTGCCCTCTAGAGGGTAGTTGCGACACCACAAGCCAGATTTTCTTTGTTCCAAACTTGGCCAAATTCCAACAAGCAATTAGACAATTTACCAGCACTGCTTTATCTAAAGAAGTTATGTAGTTAGCAATCCCCTATTGCTCCCTAAGGACCAGAAAGTCAAGAGAAGCCCCCTCTTTACACTCTGAAGTTTCCATCTTCAATTCATTCCTGTCCTCAATGCTCTCCCAACAAGCTCTTCTCCCTGTTATCCTTAGCCCTGGTTCTTCTCCCTTCATCAGATGTTGATGTTCATTTCTGTGTGCAGCTGAATGTCTCCAAAGGATGGCAAAGAGTTCATCATGCCCTAGAGTTCTGTGATTCAGTTGGGCCTCTTCCTACCTGTCAATGATTTGTTCAGTGTTTCCATAGCCATTCCAATTTTTATCTACTGGTACAACTAAAATAGAATAAAATATACAGATAAGAGATGTGCCAGAAAGGTTTGTATGTGACTGAATTGAACACACAATTTTCCTCCTTCTATTTTCACATCCACACGGATTGCGATATTACAGTGTTTAGGCACCAGATGGCACTGGGCTTGGCTGTATCTGGGTGGTGAGAGGTTCCCTCTTGCTGTTCTTGTCTTAGAGAGAGAAAAGTATGTAAGATTACAGTATTGTCTAACTTCCCATTTAGACAATTGTGTAAGTCTTCCTTGACCTTGAGACCTACCCTGTGTTGAATTTTAGATCGCAAGTTCCATAGGACATGGCTTGTCTTTGGTGCTACTTTGTAAAACACCAAGCATGTTAGGGGTGCTATTTATTATTATTAAGGAAAGCTTTTACTGTAGAAGAACAATAGTGTAGTGGGTGAGCTGTGAACCATCACGCTCAAGTTTGATATCTCACCTCTGCCTTGCCTAAAACACACATCAGACCATATCAAACCATGCCATCTTGTTGCTCATTTGATGGAGAACAGGAATATTATACATACTTTGAAGCAAGCAAAGAAGCTTTGCCTCCAGGCTGTTTAAAGTCGGTACTTTCCTACTGCCGAAGTTTTTCACTGCCATAATTTTAATTTGTCAATCTCATGGCACTTCAAGTATGCACCAAGGTTTAATGTGATGTAATACGATGTAACATTTACAATTTAATTTGTGGGGTTTTCCCTGAGGGAGCCAAATGACAATCAAAATGAATAAAATACTATAAATTCCTGATTCAGCGTAACTAGGTTTGACAAGGCCCATTGGGTCTGCAGTGATTGTCATAAACAGAAAATTTCGATCTCCTCAGTGAATTTCTTTGGACAATCTATTAAGCATTATCTAGAAAACCAAGCTGAAAAATATCATTTTTCAACTTATCTCTTTGCGGAAGCCTTTGTTCTCATAGCTGCCTCAGTCTCTACTGAAATAGTACCTCTCAGCCACTGTGTTTAGGATGGAATGAGAAGTGGAAAACCCGTAGGTCACCACCTGGTGTGGCTCAGTTGTGTGTCAAGATGTTTGTATGAGCAAGAAAGCATTGGCCAAGGCAGAACAAGTTCAAATCCACAAAAGAAATGAATGTACAATTCTATAAAGCATAATATCACACATATCTCTCTCGCTCTCTCTATATATATACACATACACATACACACACACACACACACACACACACACACACACCACAATCATTTTCACATTCTGTTTCAAAGAGATAAATAGACATGAAGGGTGGGGATGAGGCATCTTGGCCGCCTGGCCTCGTGTTTAGAGTTCTGCACTTGAATCTGAGAGACCAGGATTTAAATTACCACTCAGAAGTGGGAAATTACAGGGTGTCAATGGGTAAGGCATTTTCTCTTTGTTCACCAGCTGTGGAAAAATGTGCCATAAAAGCAACTTGTTTATAGCAGGGCTTGGGAACTTATGGGCCTTCAAATGTTATCAGATGCCAACTCCCATCAGCCCAGGTCAAAGTGGTCAATAGTCAGGGACGATGGAAGTTGTAGTATGGTGACATCTGGCAAGTCTAAATGTTCCCCACCTCTGAGCTTTACAGGGTGACTGGCAGAATTAATGTGGCCTGTAAAGAAATTAAGTAAAATAAGTATGGACAAAATAAAGAATAGTATCTTATGAGATTTCAGCTTGTATCAGAGGGGTGGGAAACAGTGACAGCCTTTGCCAACCCTGTGTCCTGTTATTGTGGACTACAGCTTCCATCAGTCCCAGTGAGCATGGCTGTGGAAGGCAAAAATTTAGCAAGGCTAATCTAGTTAGAGTGGTTGCATGAATCAAAGCCATTGTGCAGTAACTTCCTAATGATTCTAATTAGGTCTGCCTGCCCTTCAAGTAAAGAACACAATAAAAACCCTGCTGGCTCAGGTCAGAATCCTGTTTCCAACAACAGCCAACCATATGCCTCTGGAAAGCCCACAAAAAGACATGGGAAATAGCAATGGGTGCCATACTTCTCAAACAAATCTGTAATACCATAGTTGGTAGCAGTGTCCAGGTAGAAATCAGCAAAACATAATTTTTTAATGCAAAACTAAAAAAAAAAAACACCAGCTTAACAACTTTGCCCAGTCTGGGTCTTTCCCCACAGTCAGCTGGCAACCCTAGTGCTTATTCATATGACTAAGTGGTAATAGATAATACATCTGGGGGTTGGAAACTCACTACTGTATGGGGATGCCAGTTCCTATGGACAGTGTATATCTATGTATGTGTATGTATGCATTGCAGGGGGTTGGACTAGATTACGCTTGGGATCACTTCCAACTCTACAGTTCTATGAATCTATGATTTTATAAACCAACTCCATATTCTAAACACTCCACCACACAGTTGAAAGACTTTGCCCTAGACAGATGTCCTAAGAGCATGAACTACATCTGAGGCAGGCCCAATATTTTGATTTTCACCACATTTGTTTGGATATTTGATATTTGTTAATATCAGTGAGTTCGTTTCTCAGTTCATAGAGTGGCCCTGTCCTGAATTTAAATGAAGACAGGAGAACATGTTTTTCAACACACAGCCCTCTATATTTTAACAATTTGGGGATAGTCACCCTAGATTATATACAAATTCCAAGGTTTAACTATATCTGTAGATGCATAAAACATTTCTAAAATATAGGGGGCATTTTTCATCAGATTAGCAACATTGGTTTCTATTGGATTCCAAACAACGGACAAATAGATAATGGCTCATTTGCATTTGTGGTTCTCACAGTATCATTAGCTGAAGAGATGACTTTCTTAAAAAGGAACATCTACATAGCTCCCAACTAAACCCCTGTTCTACTGTCTCTTTTTATAGCAAGAATTAGAGACTCTTATGGGAAGAGTAGGTGAATCTCCATGCCCCTTTAATATTCTGATTTTGACAGGGGATTCCAAGGGTACACTAGAGAGGATGGAAAACGAGAGAGAGAATATGTTAAAATCTAATATAAGAAATCATTAATATTCCTAAGAGCCTAGCCAAGGATGAGGTTGTTAATATAGCGGGAAGAACATTGTGCCATCTTTTACTGCTCTTTGGATGAATCATACTTAATGGATGCTCACAAGGCTTTTGTACAACTCGTTTCCCAGTGTGTCAGGTAATGTCAATTATACAGCGGTTCCCCCCAGAACTGGACCTACTGAACATCTTCCAAGATCATAATGCCCACTCACATTATAAAGAGCTCATAGCCCACCTACTCTCAGCAACCAGAAACTTTACAGCCAGATACTGGAGAGACCTGTCAGGAGTAAGCATGGACCAATGGTATCAAATAGTATGGGAAATAGCCTTACTAGAAAAACTAACCAATAAACTGAAACTGATACGGGGACCAATAGAAGACGCCTTCACCCCTTTATCACATACATAGCCCAACAAAACAACAAGAATCTGCCGACAGCATACGAATCAATCTGGCTAACCTGATCCAAAAATCCACCCACCCACCCCACACTCACACACATAAACAAATCTCACTACGCCAACCAAAGACAACCAACCACACCCTAAAGGTAAAGGGTAAAGGGACCCCGACCGTTAGGTCCAGTTGCAAACGACTCTGGAGTTGTGGCGCTCATCCCGCTTTACTGGCCAAGGGAGCCGGCGTTTGTCCGCAGACAGCTTCCAGGTCATGTTGCCAGCATGACTAAGCCACTTCTGGCGAACCAGAGCAGCGCATGGAAACATCATTTACCTTCCCGCCGGAGCGGTACCTATTTATCTACTTGCACGTTGACATGCTTTCAAACTGCTAGGTTGGCAGGAGCAGGGACCGAGCAACGGGAGCTCACCCTGTCATGGGGATTTGAACCGCCGACCTTCGTAGGCCAGAGGTTGGCAAACTAAGGCCCGCGGGCCGGATATGGCCCACCGGGCTCATTAATCCGGCCCGCGAACCTTGCAGACCCTGCCACCTGCTCAGTCAGTCCCCACGCTAAACAGGCGCGGCGCGGAGGCATCACCGCGCGGAGACTGACTTCTGTGACGTGGCATGGCTTCTGATTGGCTGCAGAAAGCTCCTGCAGCCAATCATAAGCCGCAGGTGACTTTGGGGGCCGCCCCTTCCTTCCCACTGAGGCGGCAAAGCGGGAGGAAGCGGCCGAGTGGGAAGGAAGCAGCAGCAGCACGGAGGCTGCCTCTGCTGCCCAGGCCAGCGGCATGGACTCTGCGCCCCGCTAAGATGGAGGACGCCGATGTTGCCAAAGAGGAGGTGGCGTCGGCGGCTGTGACATAAGTGGCATTGGCGGGCAGGAGCCTTTCAGGAAGGGGGTGCTTTCAGGAGTAGGTGGGTCTGGCCCCCCACAAGGTATGAGGGACAGTGGACCGGCCCCCTCCTGTGGTTTAGACCACAGCGCCACCCCCACCCCAATAACCACACCCGAGGCCACCCCTAACCTCTCTCACCACCAATGAAATATAACAAGCGAATCCGTACAAGTGACGCTGACACAAAACCCCACACGTACACTAAATAGAAGAATAGAAGCATAACCACCCCACCCCCCTAACCATGCCCCCGTCTTTTCCTCCCAACCTAATACTGCATGCAACGCTAATGTCTCACAACTGTAGAAAGCGCAACTCAAAAAAAGAGACAATGCACATATTTTGGTAAACTAAGAAATCATTAACAATTAATAATAATAAAATTATACAGCGGTTCCAGGGAAGTTTTACTAAAGGTTTATGGAGCTCTCTCCTTAATACAATAGGGAGTGGTCACTGCCATTTCATTTCCAGAACTCTCCAGCTCTCTCCAGCTTGCTCACACAACCTGTGCTATCTATTGTGGCGCAATTCTCTGAAGGGAAAGTGTTTGACGGCTTATCTTTTTCCATCTCAGTCACTAATTTCCATCTCTCACATCATCCCATTGTCTAAGGAAAGTCAGTAAGACCTAATGAAACACTATCAAGATCACTACCACGGACATGTTCTTTTACCTTTTGGGGGGTGGGGTGGAGGGTCTGCAAACTGCCTTAGGAGGTAGGTTTAGGTATCCAGTACCTTTCAATGCAAATTACTAGGGTAGTTTATAAAGAAAAGCACAAGCCCTTTTCAGGCATTATGCAAGTCAAACTGTGTCGGAGGCATGGCACTAGCCCCCTTCCCTTGAGGCCGAACCTTGCTGCATTCAGCAGCAATGGGGGGGGGGGGGAGCTTGGAAGTATGTTTGCTTGAGCACTCTTACAAGCCCCGCCAGGATCAGGAACCCTGGGCGATAGGTGTCCCCGATTTGCAGGGAGGCTTGTAATCATGCTCAAGTGAACATGCTTGAAAGCCTCCTTCAGACCTTGCTACTGAACACAGCAGAGGCAGAGGTAGAGGCGGTGAGCTCGTGTGCATGGCCCCACACTTCCAACATGGTTTGACCTTTACTGCACCTAAGGAGGACTACAGAATCCTAAAAATACAATAATAAAGTGTCAAACAGTTCTTTAAAAAGAGCACAGTCAAAGTGGCAATGACACAATCATATGGTAAAGTTCCTTGGATGGTAAATGCCTGGAATTTGTTTTTTTAAAGGCTTTTCCTCGCATTAAAAAGGTGTTGAAAGAGATATAAAGAAAGCCTTCTTGAGAAGAGACCATACCTCTGCCAATATCACTTAATGACAGACTAGCAGCAATTTGAACCTAAATCTGCCATTTACAAACCCCAGTAATCTACCCACTGCACCACATTGTCCCTCAAGGATTTGAAAAACTACAATTTAACATTGAGAAGAGGAGAAGTAGGGAAGAAAGGAAAAATGCAGTGCTATTTTCCAAAAAGAATGCTGGTGATTTACACCAAGTAGTTTAATTTCAGTCTATAGTAAGTGTGAGCAACTTTTTTTCTGTTAAGGACCAAATTCCTTCAGCTCTGTTATTTATTATTATTATTATTTATTAAATTTCTACACAATCCTTTCCCCCAAAGCAAGTAATCTGTTGGAGGCCTCATGTTGGTGTTGGGCAAAGACAAATACGTTCTAGATGAACAATTAAGGGGAGGAAAGATCCTCCTTTCTCAGTTTTCACCATGGCTACCTCAGAGGAGAATTCTCAAGCCTACACAGAAGTAAGGCCCACTGGGTTTGGTGGGGTTACTCTCAAGCAAGTATACATATGGTATTGTCTTGCTGTTTTTAGTACAAAAAGCCAATATGCCTACCAGAGCCAGCCCACCTGTCTCGGGCAGCAGGATCCACAGGGGCAGCAGATGTGGTGTAATCTTTATTCAGGACCAGCCCACACATAAGGCAGAGAGGTGACTGCTTCAGGGGCTGGGCTCACCAGGGCAGCAAATACCAATGTAGATCATCCTCCTCCCCATTCTTCCTCCTGATGTCATTCTTCCCCTTACCCCTTCTTCCCTGGCATGGAGGCCGGAGCAATTTTGGAGCCCAACTATAAGCTGAAGGAGCAGCAGCTGCAGAGAGCTTGCTTCAGCCCTTCCCAACTAATAAGCGGTAATGCCTGAGTATACTTTCTTCCTCCTCCCCATCCATTTTCCTTTTCTAAATACATTTTAGACTGGAAGCCTATGGGGCTTCTGTATATGCTGGGAGCCACCCAGAGCGGCTGGGGCAACCCAGTCAGATAGGCAGGGTACAAATAAGAAAACTGTTGTTTTTGTTGATCGTTGTATGCCACACTGAGAGTCTTTTTCAGCTGAATAGCAGGATACAAATAAATAATAAAAGATTTTTATTGTGCTGCTTCCCCAGTGGCATGGTGCATCGTTCCTCTGAGACTTTTTACAGCTCCCATTGGATTTTTACAGCAGGCAACAATGTAAGATAGTGTGTTCTCTCTCTCTCTCTCTCTCTCTCTCTCTCTCTCTCTCTCTCTCTCTGTGTGTGTGTGTGTGTGTGTGTGTGTTTAAAAAATAACCCTTCTGGGGAAGGAGCTTGTAAGTCTTTGGTTGTACCAAGAATTTCTTTACCCAATTTTACAGTAATTTGATTTGATAGTACATGACAAACGGATTAATGGATTTATTTGAGAGAACACCGAGATAAATAAACTTCCTTAATTAAAGCTGTCTTCGTTATCAGCCATACCAGTTTGTGGAAAGCACTTGTTCTGAACGGAGGATGACTCACCTTTTGTAAGGCTTAAGACTATCATTCTCTCTCCTGTTCTTCACCACCCTTCTGCTATATTTAGGACTGCCTTCAGTCAAACAACTTCTATGTTATCCTTATGTAACCTAATTTACATCGGCAGCATTACAGAGCCCAGCCTCATCATCATGAGAAATATAAACAATAAGCAGCAAGTTTCAGCTTTGATTGCGCACTTCTGCAGTTCTTTGGCAATGCAGCCTGCAAGCGCAGAGCACATGCAAAGAGGTGGCACAATGGCACCCTCATATACCCTCCTTGGCACTCATCAAGACCCCCTCTCAATTTTAATTTTTTAACATTTAAATTAGGGGTGTATTTTTTTGCTGGTGGGGGTGTTTTGACTGAACCAGGCTACGATGTTGGGGAGGGAGTTTCCCTGGGCAACCGGTTACTGGTCCTCAGAAGGATGCAAAGCTATTCAAACAGCAACTCATGCAACAAACCTGCCTTCTTCTTCCTTTCCATATCCCAGGTACTACTTCTGAATTAGAGCTGGATTCACCTAACCCAGTGCACTAGCGGAAGCCAGCATAAGGACTCCTGCCAGCTCAACAAGACCACTCCCGCCTCCCACAAATCTGCACTGGAAGGTCGGGAGAACTCCCAGAATGATGCATGGAGGAAGAAGAGGGAAATCGTCCTGTCTGTCAAGCAGAACAAGCAGAAATGCTTGCACTGGCAGAACAACCATCAAATTGGGAATTTCGGCAATTTTGGGGAGGGGGAACCAACACAGTTCAGCCCTAAAGCCTAAATCACACATTTCCCACATTTCTAAATGCAGGGTTTTTTGCCACTGTCCAAACAACGCAACCTGAAAGCACTTTTTTTAGAAACCATCCAAACATCACTTTCGGTAAACAAAGTATTTTTATATGCAGCATGCACAGTTGATGTCCTACCTGTCTGTGCCACCATGTGCGTCCATCCATTCCAGACTCTTCTGACCTTTTCGCCCCCAAAATAGTGGGTTTCTATCTTCTGGGGTTTCAAAAGAAAATCATCTTTGCTCACTAACTGCTTGTGTCTGTTGCTCCCCCAAACATATAACTCTCCTTCATCTTAAAGAAGAAAAGGAACATATTAAAAAAAGGAAGTTAAAGGACACAAAAATGTTGACTAAATGTCATTTTACAGTTGCACATCTGTTCTCTGTCTAGTCTTTGAAACAGATGAAGAAACATTCTAAGAAAAGTAATGCACTCAATTTTTTAAAGTGGCAACAGACTCTACAAGCACAAAAAGCATATATTTCTGTGTACACAACTGGAGCTGCAACTTAATTCTCTATGCAATACATGTTGTATGTTCAAGGAGGGTCACAAGCCTGTTTTAAATGTGGCAGGAGCAGGAAGCATGTTATGAGGGCAGCTAGATTAAATCTGAACAAAAACGGGGACACACATCTTACAGGAAAGGGGATGAACTAGTCTCAGAGACAAAATACTTTTCATGGTTCAACAGACAGACATCACTTTGTCCAATGCTACAGCCAACCAAACAAAAGAAACTCACCTGTGAGTGATGTGACATGATGCGACCCAGAAGTGATGCTCTTTACTTTGATGTTTTCTAGACCTAGGACAATAACCCATTATTTTCTGTTAGCTGGAGAGGGATACTTCCTTTGGAATACAGAATGCCACAACACAACACACAGCTGCGTAGGAGAGCTAACAAAAGCTGTTTGTGCAGGCTCTTTGGGAAGCTACTTGGGCCATGTCAGGTTGCTACCTCCCCAACTAATTTTATAGATCAGAGCTCATCTATATGCATCTAAGATATTAAAGAAAAGATAAAGGGGACCACTAACTTTTGACAACCATAGGGTGGTTAATTAGGCTATCAGAGAAGAGTACAAGGCCACAAGGAGAGAACAACACTGCCAAGAGGGGGGAGAGAGAGGTGAGGATGAGCTAAGGAACATATTGTTACTGTGCAGAGCCTAATAATGTAAACAGACCTAAAATACATTTTGATTTGGCTTATTATTCTGCACTCCACAAAACGGGAAAGGGGAAAGGGTTGCAAGCTTTGCAAGTTTTTTGGGTACTGGCTCTTAACTGGTGCATTCAGCAACTGCAAGCCACAATAGGACAGTGGATAGTTCAACCTGCTAACAGCAATCAGTGTCAAGGAGGCAGGGAAGGGATCATAATGCTTAAAACATTCCTAGCAGAAGGTATATTGTTCCCGAGCATACAACTGGCTCTCATTGCCAGCTTGGCCAAATGACCAGAACTCCAGTTCCTGGGCAGAAGGAATAACCTCTCGAAGTGCCATCTGTGTGTTTATTACAGTGGTACCTCTGGTTACGAATGCTTCTGGTTACGCACACTGCAGGTTATGAGCTCTGCTAACCTAGAAGTAGCTGCTCCTGGTTATGCACTTTGCCCCGGGATGAGAGCAGAAATTGCGCGCACACAGCAGGAGCCACCATTAGCGAAAGCGTGCCTCAGGATAAGAACAGTTTCCAGTTACAAACATATCTCCGGAACGGATTCAGTTCATAACCAAAGGTACCACTGTATATCAATTTCACCGGCTCCGCCTGATAACAAGTGTTTTCAAACAATGTTATTTGACAAAAGAGATTTGTGATGTAAACATCTTAACATAACACTGCAAAGTACATGAGAAACTGTCAGACCAATTCCCAGCGTTAACATATTTTAAGTGCTATAAGAATAAATCCATATTCCCAGTTTTCTCTTCTTGAGACAAGGACAAAGATGTGTTTTGCATCTTGTTCCTGACAAAGAGGAACCTGAAGGCCAGGATAGGGTGTAAACTATCCATTTCTTCATTCACCATTTGTTTCCCACGGTTTCTCTTTTCCCTCCATTCCTCTCCTTTCTCCCTCTGACTGAGGCCCTCCGGGGAAAAACTTCTGAAAAATCCAACTGGGAAGGGACTGTACTTATACAGATTGCAACATACTTCTCTTCTTCAGAAAAGAAAGCAAATACATTGAGACTGAAAGTTTGTTTCCTAGTGGATTCTTCTTGGATCATGTTGCATAAGTTTTATGTCAACGACAGTAGGTTCCAGTTAGTTTCCAGGACCAATTCAAGGTGCTGGTGCTTACTGATAAAAGCTTCTATGGCGAGAAGCATTGCAACAATAATAATGAAGGACAGTTCAGGATCAACATCCAAAAGTTCACCATTAAAACACTACATCTGACTCTCTCTGTGCTGGGCATTCTCTGGGCTGAGTGATGTGTTCTGCAAAAGACAGAGTCTCAGGTGCCAAGTATATGGCTGGGGTTTGTGTTTGGGCTGATTGGGAATGGAATCAGAGAGTGCTAAGGGAATGCGATACATGCTATTACAGCAACAACAGAGCAGCATCTGAGGACTTAGGAGTGGAGTGATCAGTATCATTGGGTATAGCCACAAATAATGGCTGGCTACTAAGGCAAGCCAAAATTTGTGGACCCCTTGCTTGCACTTGATCCATACCTTAAATATTTAGATAACAAACCTGTTACTTTGCAAGGCTCTTTAGCCCTCCAAAAAGATGGAACCATCTGTCCTTGGCATGCCCGCTTCGCCTGAGATGCCATGCCAACTCCCCACTGGAAAACTGAGCCATTTTCTTTTCAGCATGTACATGCAAAAGGAAAATGAAATATTCATGTTAAAGGCTATTCCCCTGCTAAAAGACATTGGGGGGGGGTGTTACTATTTTTACTAATGCGAATATTAACCTGGAAAACGTTAACACATAAATTATAGAACAACAAAACAATCTAGGAGGAAAAATTCTCAACGCCCCAAATAACAGTACACTAGGTTCGAAACAGGGACACGGGTGGCGCTGTGGGTTAAACCACAGAGCCTAGGACTTGCACATCAGAAGGTCAGCAGTTTGAATCCCCGTGACGGGGTGAGCTCCCATTGCTCCGTCCCTGCTCCTGCCAACCTAGCAGTTCAAAAGCACGTCAAAGTGCAAGTAGATAAATAGGTACCGCTCCAGCGGGAAGGTAAACGGCGATTCCGTGCGCTGCTCTGGTTTGCCAGAAGTGACTTAGTCATGCTGCCACATGACCCAGAAGCTGTACTCCGGCTCCCTTGGCCAATAAAGCAAGATGAGCGCAGCAACCCCAGAGTCGGCCACGACTGGACCTAATGGTCAGGGGTCCCTTTACCTTTACCTAGGTTTGAGACAACTTCACGCATCTTGTTTTTAAGGTGTACATTAATATATTAAGCAGATACCTCATGTAATAAATGAATAAGGCCAATGTTTATTACACACATAGACAGAGCTGCAATTAGCTGCAGCTTCCTGGAGATTTGGTGGCAGGTTCAGGTTTGCCCCTCTGTAATTTGTGAAACAGTTGTAAGCTTCTCAAGAGTCCAGGAAATAATGTCATAAACCACAGGAGAAACTTGCATGGAATTTGCTGACAGGCCATTTGCACTTATTTGGTAATTATGACAAAGCTCTGCCAGTTGAAGATTCTCTCTGTGACTGTGCCATATCAATCACTCCTTAAGTGATGATGACAAGCCCATGTACACTTATGACACTTACTGAAGCTATGTATACCGAGGTGACCTGCAAACACAAGGGGCCTCCTAATGCAGAGGTGGGGAACCTCAGGCATGGGGACCTGATGTGGTCGTCTAGGCCTCTCTGTCTGGCTCTTGGGGGGGGGGGAACCCACAGCTAGATATGCACCACTACCTCAGACACTGTGCTAGGGCTTGCATGGTGTCAGAAACTATGTCGCTATCAGGCCTTCCTAATTAATTTACAAACTAACATGAAATATCAACCCACCTTGATGAGGAACACGAGGATAACAGCAAGTGATTATAAGCAGACTTCTAAGGTATATGAGACTGAGGTATCAGCCTGTCAGTGAATAACTGGGGATGAAGTATTTTTAATTGCTTCACAGCTTCCTCTAAATCACATAACAATTAAAGCTGTGGATACAGACCCATCATCTGAGACAGTGTAACAGTTTTTATGTTGTTACATGGTTGCAACTTTTAGTAAGGAACTATGTACTGTATGAATAACTCACCAGTTACAGCTACTGCATGTCTGAGCCCAGCAGCAACATTCACTACTTTGTCCTGTATAGTCTATGGAACAAGGAAGAAAAAAACATATTTACATTCTCTTTGACAACTCTACAATACAGAACAGTATTTTTTATCCATGCTATTGAAATTTTCAGAACTGATGAATGAACGTGTAGTCCAGCATGCATGATACAAAGGAAACATCAAAAGCTGTTGATCCACAGTGAAGTGGCATATGGAAGGAATCATCATACAACTGGACATAATGGTGAATTTAAATGTTTGTGCTGATAGCAGCTCACCTTAATTTTCTGTGGGACAGCATTTCCTCCTGAGGCATCAGGAACTCCGAGTTGCCCAAAAGAATGAGACCCACAAGATAACACCTGACCATTTCCTGCAAGATAGAACAGCACTGGAAATCTTCACATTTCTATTGTTTACCTCAAGGAGATACCTAGGGCACTGGAGTCCATTTCCCCACTAGTAAGAAACAGGTTCATTTTTATTAAAAGTCACATCTACGCCTCATTGATGGCGATGGAATAAGACTACTACTAACGTAAGACCCATTCACTTCCAAACTTCACTGGATCTAATCTTTGCTACACAGTGCCCTATGAAACTAAGGCCATGGGGCAAGTGCAAGGTCAAGGCTAACTGTCTTGGCTAACAGCTCATTTTCTTAACCATTATGCTACAGCAGCACTCGACAGAATGCATAGTCTTCCATTTCCAAAAAGTCAACAATTTATAGCCTTGTGATTTTACATATAGCTCACTGTAAAGCTTTTGAACAGTTATGGAGACCCGGATAAAGCTTGGAGCTTTCACATCATGTAACACTTGTTTCCGCCTAGTTGCTAGATTTACCTGTAAGTATGATGGTAAAATCCCAGCCACAGGCAACTTGTACAACAGGACAACCAGACAGGGAAAGGCATAATGTAAAATGTTCCACATCTTCAGTATGACCAAGTCCCAACTGCCCATCTTTATTTTGGCCACATAAAAAGAGTTCTCCAGTGTCTGCAAAATGAACAAATACTATCAGGAACGTATGCAAAATAAAAACATATGCATATTTTGACCCAATATTCACTGGCACTTTAAGGCCCAATAATTGTTATTTGTCCAGAAAACTTGAGGGAGTGTTCATACTAACAATGCACAGTCCTCTCTTTCTCATTTAAAGAACTGCACTCCAGAAATGACTGAAGCACTAGGCTAGTGATGGGGAACCTGTGATGCTCCAGATGTTGTCGGGCTCCAAGTCACACCATCCGTTCACATGGTGAATGGAGCTTATAGGAGTCCGACAACATCTGGAGGGGCACAGGTCCCTCATCCCGACACTAGACAAAATGAATCATATTGGGAAACAACACTGAATGCTACAGTTACGTCTCCAAGGCTTCAACTGGGCTCTTTCACTTTACAACTTAAACAGCACAGGCTCCGTGCTGAACAGCTAGGAGACCATCACAGATGCAGCCCCAGCACATGCAAAATGTGGAGGACTGTACGTGCTGCATGGGCACATCTGATCCCAAAATAAGTCTCATGCAGATTTGTCCTAAATTAGCTCATTACCATTATTTGAGTCACTGAGTAGCTCATCAGCACCCTCCACACACACACAAAAGAAATTATGAAGAACAGCAAAGCAGCAAAAATCCAAAAACCTTATCCACCATTTGATGACACAAAGAGCATTTCATCACCTCATTTTAAAGAAAGATAGAAAGAGCAATTTAAGCAACCATGAAGTTGTATATGGGTAGCAACAAAAGAGTTAAAAAATTAAGTCTTGCAAGTATGCTATGGGCAGGAAACAGAAATGCCAGTTTCTTACCAGTAACAATTACAGAATGTCCTCCTCCTCCAGTAATACTTGTGATGTTTTTCTGACTGCAGGGCAATTCTTTAAGGGCCTGGGGAAGGAGTACATCTTCTTTATGACCAAGACCTAGTTGTCCATAGCTGTTTGCTCCCTAAGGACATAAGAAAAGCCCTGCTGGATCAGAACAAAGACCCATCTAGCCCAGCATCCTCTTCTCACAGGGGCCAACAAGTTTCCTATAGGAAACCCAGAAGCAGGACCTGAGGACAGCAGCAGTCTCCACACTCCTGATTCCCAGCAATTGGTATGGAAGCATCCTGTCCCCGACAGTAGAGGTAGAGCATAGCCATGATGGCATGATAGCTTTGTCCCCCATCGGTTTGTCTAAACATCTTTTAAAGCCATCCAGGTTGGTGATCATTGCTACAACCTGTGGGGATGAATTTCCTATGTACTGCATGATAAAATACTTTATTTTGTCTGTCCTGAATCTTCTAACATTCAGCTTCATTAGATGGCCTCGAGTTCTAGTATGAGAGAAGGAGAAAAAATCTCCCTATCTACTCTCTCCACATCATGCAGATTCTGGTCTGCATGTTGTTGCATTGAAAGGAAATCCTTCAAAGTTTAATGGTATGAGCAGTGGCAGTACTGAGACCCAACCACTCTTTAAAAAAAAAAAAAATCAATAAGGATGAAAAAGTAATTAATTGAAATTATACCTGGAAGGAGACTTGCCTGAAGCAATTCTAACTGTTGCACTATCTTGCAAAGGGTTTGACATAATCAGTCCAAGTGTAGCATCAGAAAGGTTGTATTTATTTATTTTTTACAGCAGTCCTATACACTTCTGTCCTTTGCAGCTGAGGATTTTACAATCTCCTGGACTCAGGAGGTCAATGGTGCAAATCAGTCTAGACCTTATTGTAACATAAATCTCATTAGAACCACTAGCCCTTGGGCTTTCTCCCCAGGGAGAGAGCTCTATCTTTTAAGATTCTTGCCAATGGCCCTTTTGAATGGCTAAGAATATGTGCATTTCATATTCAATTACCCCCCCCCCCCAAGTTGGAAGCATAAAACTGGCAGGCATCTGTTCGATCCGGCTGTTACTTGGAAGCAAGTCACATCAATTTCATTGAAAGGTACTTCTGAAAAATAATTTCAGGATCCAATACACATATATTTTACAAGATCCATCCATTACTTTTACAATGAAATGTCATTATGTGTTATCCAGCAAGACAAATCTTGGCCACCTTGGGGCATTTCCATATGTCATCCTAAGAAGTATTTCTGAAGTCATATAAATGCTGCTAATGAGATATAATTTGGAAGTGGGGAAAACATATGCACATCCCAGCCATCTCAGGTTTTGCATATGTCTTCAGGGCCAACTTTTTTTTAAAAGCTGATTTAAGCCTGTCTGCAAAGTTTCATATCTGATACAGAAAAACTGTTTAATAAGAACTACAAGTCTTAACAGCTTGCTTTGACATGTGGTTATAATCCTGGCTTTTTCTGCACATTGAGAAATATTTATGCTCTCTGAAACAGACTAGCTGCTCAAAGAGTAGAATAGAAAGCATTATATCCTGTAATATTTAGCCTTATTGGACAGCTGTGGCATGTGTGCAAACATGAAGTTAAAGCTAAGGAGGCAATGCTCAAAACTCTTTACCATTTCAGTTCCGTTTCCTCAGCTCCACCAGAATTATACCTAGGCATGTCACATGCATTACTTATAGCAATGGCATTGGGACAAGACTTTAGGGCAGACACCCATTCAGCAGAATGAGGAGGACCCTGAAACACAAGGCTGGCTAGCCACATTTTTAAGTGAGGTAATACACATTGCCATCTATTTATATTTCATCTGACAAGATCAAGGTGGCACACGGTCTTCCCCTTCACTAATTTATTTTAACAGCAACCCTGTAGATTAGGCTGTGAAATGGTGGCCAGATCTTATTGGAATACTCCCCTAACAACTACAACAAGTGGGCAGGGACAGACAGCCGTGCTTAATTATTAAATTGGAGAATTTATCCATAAATCCATCTAGGATGACTTAGAAGCTCCATTCTCCACAATGCATGGATATTAGCTAGGGTTAGGGGACTCACATCCCCAGAGACATGCTGCTGTTTATACCTCTAAGTTCTAAGGGCAAATAAAAATGGCCTCTACTGTGGCGGATGGACAGACACCAAGGCCTAGCAAAACATTTTAATCACTCCCCACAAGCCATGGGCAAACGAACCAGGATGGGAGGGCCATGAAAATCAGAAGACACTTCCATCCCTGGGCAACAGGGAGCAGCATTGGCTTAAACACCTTACGGGGATCCAAGATTCACTTGAGTCATCAGAAGGGTCCTCCTCTCAGCAGGTGTGTCCTTCTTGGTGCTTGAGGGGTGTCATAAACAGAGTTCCTAGTTCACGCTTGTGAACAATGGGCTCTGCTGTCTTCCCTGCAAGCAGAAGCTTATGCCTTTCGAAACAGCGTGACTCAACAACAGGTTTAGCTGTTCCAAGTGAGAGAATCTGGCATGCCATATGCACAGGGCCACATTTAGGTTTGATGAGGCCCTAAGCTATTGAAGGTAAAGAAGCCCTTTATATGTCCCGTTGTCCTTTGTCAACAACAAATTGTTGCTGTTTGTTGTGTTGAATATATGCTATAAGGTAATTTATGGACCTAATAGGTATCTAAAGCCAGTGATATTTTAGGGAGCAGGCTAGCAGGTGGGGCCCATTACTTACATCATAGGCACCTACACAACACAAAACACTGTTGCTGTATGTAGGTTTTATTTTATTTGTTTTTAATCTTATATTTTGGAAATGTACATCCAGCTTGTTCAGCTTATACGTAAATGCGGCACTGCATATGCGCCTAAAACGGCAGAGAGCTGAAGACATGATGGAGCTTCGCTTGTTGGTTTGCTGCCTGTCACCCTTAGTCACAGAGCCTGCTCCTATTTTAGTTTTATTAAAGTGGGAGGGTGGGTACCAAACAGCAAATCCGACTAGCGCCTTGCATATTTCGACGGGTCTTTTCAGAGACGGGGGTTTGCCAATAACATCCGTCAGGGGCGGTGGAAGCGGAGAGGGAGGCTGGTGCGATGTGTGTGGAGAAACCATGTCAACAGCTCGATTCGGGCTCAGAGCAGCGCCGCCGGAGCCCGTGAAACTTATTTGCAGAGGACCAACGCATCACCATCCCACCCGACCAGCAGTAAAGAGCAAAGGGCGGCCTCGCTCCGTTCTTCCTACCCCCCCCCCGCCCCGCCCGCCGTATATGCCCGTAGGGCGGCCGCTTCCGCCCTTTTCCGGGCACCGCCACAGGAACTTACCCAAGCGAACAGCGCCTGGGTCGGCTCCTCGCGCACGGCGTCCATAGCGTCGCAAAAGGGGAGGAGCCACACCCGGAAGCAGCCATGGATCTCGCCTCAGGCCGCCCGCACTGACGTCAGAAGCGGGCGTGATCGGCGTTTCCCCGCACCTTTGCAGTCGGGCTCTGATTGGTGGAAGTGGAAATACCGCGCGCCTTTTTGGGTTGCCCTGCTCTCTGCATCTGCTCAGTGGCTAGCACTGGGGAGAGTTGTTGGGTTTGGAGTGTTGGGTCTTGCCTGTTATCTACATCCAGCCTTCCCTGTTCTTACTTGGGGGGGGGGGGGTCACAGAATGGTAGAATTGGGCGGGTCCTTCAAGGATCATCTAGCCCAACCCCCTGCAATGAAGGAATCACAACTAAAGAATCCCTGGCAGATGACCATCCGACCTCTGTGGAAAAAGCTCTCAGGGAAGGAGAGTCCACCACCTTCAGAGGCACTCCCTTCCACTAGAGAAACACTACTGTACTGAAATTTGCGTAAAACATGTGCATACAAAAACATATTGTGGGAAATTACAGTCAAATATATCTATATATATCTTGGGACTGGTTAAAGCATGAAGAGGTAATTTCTGAATCCAGCAAGCATTAAAATCTAATCAAGGATTCAAATTTCCGAAATAACCAGATTTGACTTTGTGGTGAGATGATGGCTCATTAAGGGAACAAAGGAAGTGGGTCTGTGCCAGACAGCAAATGAGTGGGCCCCCTCCCTCAAATCACTGATAGTTAAAAATTCAAAGGCCAGAGTTGAGAGTTGTGTGGTGTGAGCAGGAAGAAAAGCTGCAAGCTGGGAAGTGAGAGAGTCAAAAGTGATGTTTGATTTCTGTTTGAATCCAAGGATGCAGCTATGGGGGAACCAATGCCCTCTTGAGGTGTTAATGCTGTGAACCCCTCCATCGTAGGCTCATGTTGTATATATGTGTAAATAAACCATATCTCATAAAGACTACACATTTTTGCTGTACCTCATTCTGAAGCAAACACAAACCCTGGGTAAGCTCCTGGCACCCCTGCAATCTCACACTGCTCAGAGATTTGGGTTGTGCTATAACAACATTATCCCACTCAAAATTTTATTGCCACCCAGCGTCAAGATTTTTCCAGGCCCCAACTAACAAATAACACAAAGCAGTGTGTTGCTTGAAGTTCATTTTTTAATTTGAAAATAGAAAAAAAAATGGGGGAAAATATCATTTAGCTAAGCACTCTGGCTACTTAACAGTTCTAGCACCACAGTAAATTCACTGAAATTACTAACACAGATGACAAAGTTTACACATCCTAAAAATTGAATATAAATATTTAAGTACAGTATCCTGAAAATATTTCTACTTAGATTTTAAGTGAATTCTTGGCTCCATCAAGGTCAATTGCAAAACTGCAACCAGCTTCAAAGATTTTTTTTTAAATCCAAGTCTTGGAGTTTAAGGTGCAAATACTCATTTAATAGTACAATGTTTTCTCTTGCATTACAAACATAACACAGACCCAAAAATGTCTAATAAAAAAGCACAGACATGGCATAATCCAGTTTATTTCGAGAAATGCTACTCTTTGTAGAAGCCCAGAAAATCTAATCCGTTACTTCCAGTTGTTTCAACTGCAATGATTTTTTAAGTTTCAGATTCCTAAAAACCAATTCTAAGTTAAGATAAAAGTAAGGTTTATCTAAATATGAAGGCATATCCAGTTCAGAAGTAATTCCAATGAGCTTCTGTCTCCTGACATCTTGAGAACAAATTGGAACAATGAGCAGATTCTTCTGTAGCAAGTCATTGTCCCTCCCATCATTCTGCAACTACACCACCCTCTACCCCTTCACATAGTACAAAAACACGGGGCTTTTGAGGTGTAGGTTAGAGCGGACTATAGGATGCATAAGGCCTAAAATACTCTTCAAAGCTGGTTTCTCCTAATTTGTGCTCATTTTGCTATTCATTTTGCTATAAATTCATCACTGTGTAGTCTCTAGAGCAGGGGTAACTAGCCTGGTGCCCCCCAAATGTTGCTGGATTGCAGCTTCCCTCATCCTTGGCCATTGGCCATGCTGGATGGCGCTCATCGGAGCCAAATGCGAATATAATGGGATGAAACAGCACTGATACAGCTTCCTGCAGGAGATCTCTGTTCTCCAAGTAAAAGTGTATCCAGATGCAAGTATATTGGAAAACCTAATATGAGAAATGGCACGTGCAGAGCAACTCAAGAAATAAACCCCCCTGTATTCATTTAGATTGATTCCTACGCAAGTGTGCATCAAATTATAGTCTTCATCCTTCAACTGAAATAGCTATGGAATCCTTCTTGAAACATGATGGCTTGGATACCTGGTTGGAGGCAGGGATGGGGAAGCTGTGGGCCTCCAGGTGTTGATGGACTCTAGCCCCCATCAGCCCCAGCAGAATAGCCAAGGGTCAGGGATGATGGGAGCTGGAGTCATCCCTGGACTGGGTGGCAATAGGTCCTCATTAGATCTTGGTTTCTAGTTCTATCCATTCTTCAGTAGCAGCTAGAATTAGCCCTCATTGGACTACATGGAACCACTTGCCTATTTCATTGTAACTATTCCTATGTCCACAAGTAAGTTGCATCTGCAATCCTTCCAACTTGCTGAGTATGTGGGTGAGCCATAAAAGAGAAAGGGGGAAATAGTACGCAAATATTGGTATGAATGTTTCTGGAGGGCATAGTTCAAAAACAAAGTATTTCCCCGTGATTCAGCCTTTGGTTTTAGGAAAATGGCATCCTACTTTATTCATTCATTCATTCATTGAGTATACCACCCTTCACCCAAAGACCAAAGGGCGGTAAAGCACACAAAGAGTATTTCCATGTCTAAAATGGGACACAATCCATAGGTGCCAAGTGTGGAATGGTTGATGATCACTGGAGAGGTTAGATTCCCAGCTGCTTGCCCATCTTGGTCAGGGCATCACTGACAATGTCCAGTTCATGGCATAGCTCATTCACCACAATAGCAATGCTCCTTGTGTCTTTCAGGATCTGAATGCTTTGTGTATATGGGTTGTAATTCACTCCAAAGGGGCGCCTGATTGTCTTTGCAAACTCTCTGTTCAGATGGAAGAAAAGGGGAAGTAAATTTCCAATGAAAGTCCACTTACACCTTCTCAATGTAGCTGGCAACCAAGGACCATTCCTTGTATGTGTGTGCTACAATATGTCAAGTACCACTATAACTGGTTCATAAAAACCAAAAAGAGAACTGCATTAACTCATCAGAAATGATACTCCAAGGAAAAAGTGCTGTCAGATGTGATGCTGAGAATGGTCAGATCCAGGGACAACAGCTCAGGAAAGAGGAGGGAAACAAGCAAATGAACTGGGATAAGATAATGGAGCTGCCTGGTCTTAAACCTGCTTCACATAAGCCTCGATGTGACACAACAGCACCATATGATGTTTTTAAGTTTTTGACATACCTCATCTTATAATTCTTATAACAGCATGGAAATGTATTATTTTATTCCCATGTTGGGGACAGGGAGGCAGAGGGGGGTTTGAGAGAGAGTGGCTTGTT
This sequence comes from Podarcis muralis, assembly GCF_964188315.1. Classification (NCBI taxonomy): domain Eukaryota; kingdom Metazoa; phylum Chordata; class Lepidosauria; order Squamata; family Lacertidae; genus Podarcis; species Podarcis muralis. Next base: position 72,133,077 of record NC_135655.1, read on the forward strand.
TAACATTTAGTATTGTATTTCAGTGTTTATGGTAACACAGGGAGATTATTTGTCCACAGCATAAAACAGGAGAGAGGAAAACAACCAGAAGGCACATATTTCTGTCCTCATACTTTCAGAAAGTCAATATCAATGCAACATCCACTAAAGTGGCAGAAGACATGAGAATGTACAGTTTTACTGCATTTACTACACTGAATGCAGGATCCCACCCCACCAACCAGCCGTGGACAAGAACATCTACCACCAAGACGACGTTGAAAAATACCCTTCACATTGTTCCCTCTTTAAACATATTACAATACAAAACCAGTAACCACTTAGAAAGGTTAATGCTTCTCCTCCCCTATACAATTTTGCCAACTCCATTAAGTTGTGACCTGCATTGCCCTTGTTGTTACTGCCTGGATCCCAGCTAGGGAAGACCACTTAGCAAGAGGTAAAACTTGATCAGGGTACTTTCAGATTCATGGCTGAGCCTTGGGTCTCTTAGCCACCACACAGAACTGTTTAGCCAAGCTCTCGACCGCAAAGGGGTAGTGCTGGAGAATAATAACTCAGGTGTGTGTGCCCTCCCCCACAAAGGTGGATAAATATAGACACCTTTCAATCTCCCAGGTGTTCTTAGCAAAATTACCTCATCTTTTCTTTTGCATCTTCAAAGCTTTCAGAAATAAAGTAAACTTCTTGGAACGTTGTAATCATGCATTCTTGCTTGCAGGTGACACTGGGGTCAAAGGGCTTGACTCTGGCATTTCCAGACAGGGCATGCTGGTGGTCAGACGGAACAAAATGACAAAGATTGGGTGTTGCATATATTTGGGACCTCAAAGGTGTCAAGTGTATGGATGTCATGAATTTATGTTCTCAGGAAAATGTTACAGAATTGCCAGATATATATGAAAGCAGTGTGTCCTTCAGAGACCTTGGTCCTAAGCTGTATAGTACTCTCTAGGGCCTAGATCCAAACCTATCACCTTACACTGTGTCTGGAAACTGACTGGAAACCTGTGAAGTGTGTTATGTTTGTTTCTTAAGACTGGCAAGTTATGTTCTGACCAGTCAGTTCAAGTCAATAATTTGACCATCTTGGCAGACAGGTTAATGTGAAAAGCATTCCCTGAATGTAGAAGGTTTTTGAACAATTTGCTCTGAAGACCCATTGACTGTAGTTGGAAGAGACTTTTAAGGCTTACCTTCAGTTCACTGATAGAAGAGAGTAAACCGGCTCCATAGGCTCTAAGCCGGCCTTCTTGCTTACATAAGCCAAACTCTACTGTGAAGAAGTAGCACTGAGGAAAAAGGAAGGCAACACAGTGAGCCTTTGACAGAGATGCAACTTGATAAAACTCAAGCAACAAGTGTTTTCATGCTCCCTTTCCTAGATGAAGAGTAGGCGTGAATGTTATTTCTCCTTTAATGTAGAATCCCTTATACCCCTGACTTGCACCATCATCCATTAATTGCAATTTAAAACAACCCAGAGTTCAGATTCAGAAAACCCCTAAACCCTCAGTTCATCCCTAAGAAATGATGGCACTCAGGAGCCAAGGCCCTTTGTATAGCTGGGAAATGGAATATAATTTCAACACTGTTCAGTATGAAGACAGGTTCTCTAATTTGGCCATGAGAAAAAAAGTGGTGAGTTAGAGGCCCTCCTCTGGGTATCTTCACTGAGTGAGGTGGCAACTACAGAAAGGGCCTCTTCCATGGTGGCACACACAAGATGGAATCACTGAGGTACCGTATTTTTCGCTCCATTGGACGCACCGGACCATAGGACGCACCAGACCATAGGAGGGGGAGAACAGGGGAAAAAAAATTTTCTTGTTCTTCCCCTCTAAAACAAGGTGCGTTCAAGGTACATTCACCAGAGCTTGTGGGGCTGGCGGTGGGGGGAAGCGCTGCTTTCCCCCACCGCCAGCCTCAAAGATCTCTGAAGCCTTTGGAGCGCAGCGCCCCGCTGCCCTGCAGAGGTTTGCGCGCAGCCGTCCCCAAGCTAGAGCAGTGAGACGGAGCCCTCCGTTTAGCTGTTCTGGCTTGGGAACAGCCTTGCTAGCTTCTGCAGGACAGCGGGGTGAAGACACCCCGCTGTCCTGCAGAGGTTTGTGCGCAGCCGTCCCCAAGCTAGAGCAGCGAGACGGAGCCCTCCGTCTCGCTGTTCTGGCTTGGGAACAGCCTTGCTAGCCTCTGCAGGACAGCGGGGTGCCTTCACCCCGCTGCCCTGCAGAGGTTTGCGCGCAGCCGTCCCCAAGCTAGAGCAGCGAGACGGAGCCCTCCGTCTCGCTGTTCTGGCTTGGGAACAGCCTTGCTAGCCTCTGCAGGACAGCGGGGTGCCTTCACCCCGCTGCCCTGCAGAGGTTTGCGCGCAGCCGTCCCCAAGCTAGAGCAGCGAGACGGAGCCCTCCGTCTCGCTGTTCTGGCTTGGGAACAGCCTTGCTAGCCTCTGCAGGACAGCGGGGTGAAGGCACCCCGCTGCCCTGGAGAGGTTTGCGCGCAGCCGTCCCCAAGCTAGAGCAGCGAGACGGAGCCCTCCGTCTCGCTGTTCTGGCTTGGGAACAGCCTTGCTAGCTTCTGCAGGACAGCGGGGTGAAGGCACCCGCTGCCCTGGAGAGGTTTGCGCGCAGCCGTCCCCAAGCTAGAGCAGCGAGACGGAGCCCTCCGTCTCGCTGTTCTGGCTTGGGAACAGCCTTGCTAGCCTCTGCAGGACAGCGGGGTAAAGGCACCCGCTGCCCTGGAGAGGTTTGCGCGCAGCCGTCCCCAAGCTAGAGCAGCGAGACGGAGCCCTCCGTCTCGCTTTTCTGGCTTGGGAACAGCCTTGCTAGCTTCTGCAGGACAGCGGGGTGAAGGCACCCCGCTGCCCTGGAGAGGTTTGCGCGCAGCCGTCCCCAAGCTAGAGCAGCGAGACGGAGCACTCCGCAGTGCTCCGTCTTCCTGTTCTGCCTTTGGGCTTAGCGGCGCAGCCTGCATTCGCTCTATAGGACGCACACACATTTCCCCTTAATTTTTGGAGGGGAAAATGTGCGTCCTATAGAACGAAAAATACGGTAGTATCCATGGAAATGAGGGACATGTTGCACAGAGCGGCCCGTATCCTTTACTTACAGTTGCCAGCTTCTGAACAGCTTCATCAGATGCCCCAAGGGAAGCCAAGCCAATTTCCTGAGAGAATTGGGCAAAACTAGGTTCAGCGAGAAGAGGTACATGGCCCAAAAGCTCATGGCAGGTATCACTGGAAAACAGGAAAAGCAAGCTAATGTTGATCCTGGTAGTTTGTCCCTTACAGTTGATGTGTAAAAGCAAGCTCATCTAATATAATTAGGTAATAACTGCCAAAAAAATATAACAATTGAGGAGGAAAACCTCCAAGTATCCCATAGCACAACAGAGACATCAGCACGCTTGGTGGGGCATAAGCGCACATGAGCTATATGCCAGGTACACAAAGTGGTTTAGAAACTTGGTAGGCATGTGTAATTACAAGAGCACGGAGAGTGGGGGATTTTACATGGGGCCAACACACATGCATACTCAGCCTGACAATCTCTTCTCCGCAGTGGAAATGATGACACATGGACATAGCCAATTTGGTGCAGTGGTTAAGAGTGTCAGACTAGGATCTGGGAGATCAGGGTTCAGTTCAGTTCATAACCCACTCAGTTATGAAACTCGACTGATCTTCGGCCAGTCACAATCTGCCAGGCCTTACCTACTACACAAGATTGTTGTGAGGACAAAATGGGAAAGGGGAAAACTTCATACCCCCAGCTTGAGCTCCTGAGAGGAAGGAGGTGGTTGCCAATGTAATCATTACTTATATACTGAAGTGGCATGGGTACTCTACATTAGAAGCCTGCATGCCCAGTTTGAACTACTACTTCTTGACAAAAAATGAGGAGAAAGATGACATGAAATGGGCCTTCCCAAGGAGTGCCTACATTATTGCAAATTGTGTAATGTATGTGAATTGGAGTTGTGGGGATGGCAATAGGTGCAGAAGGTAGGATTATTAGGCTGGTCAAGCTCATGGAGTAGCAAAAATGTGCATGATAATGAAGATGAGAGTGCTAAGATAGGCTTAGTAAGTCCAATTGGTTAATTGGTCTGTAGGCACTCAGTCTTATTTAATTCAATATGCTGCATGGTGATGAAATGGCTAAGATCCTAGGTTTTTAGATTAAGGATCTCAGAGAAAAGAAATGCTAAACTTATTTTGATTCTTCAGTTGTACTAAAATAAGTGGAAGTAATTCACATTGTGAGAGCTAGGCTTGTGTTAAATATGTTTGACAGCCCTCAGTTACAAGTTCTCTGCTCTCAACACCATTCCCTGCCCCCCACCTCCAACTTACGAGAGCTAACATAAACCAGATTTGATCCATATGTTTGAAAAGGAGAGCATTACTCTGTGTTGATTTGTAAAATGGTCATAAAGTCTAGCTTTAGGCTGCAATTCTATGCCCAGTTACTTAGGAGTGAGCCCCACTGAGCTCAGTGGGACTTACTTCTGAGTAGACAGGAGAAGGATTTCATTGATTGACACCAAGCTTTCAAAATGAGTACACTTTCCTGGAATAAGTATAAATGTACATGTTATTTGGAATAAGGATAAAAAAAATAGCTGCTTACGGTTCTGGTGTGTAAAGCGGGTCAGAACTATGTCGAACATACTGAGTGCAGTGGAACACTCTGAAGGCTAAACCTGCCAAGAAATCTCTGGGCGAGAGGTATCCGGCAACTGGGCGGATAGTAAATCCAGTGCGCTCTGCAAAAACCAAGATGGTGGCAAATTTAGAAGATAAACATCCAGCCAAGTCCCCTCAACAAACACCCATGTTGCAGCAGTTCAGACACATGGAGATCTCTAGCATCTTGTTCTTCATCAAAGCCATATTGCAGAGGGAGCCAAGAAAAATATATTTGACTGCAACTCCCATGACCCCGGACCACTGGTGGTGCAGGCTGGGGCTGATGGGAGTTGTAGTCCAACAACATTTGTAGGGCACCACGTTGGCTGTGTCTGTCCTATTAAAATGGTAGCATTGCCTCAGCAAAACATCTGGTCAGATAGACGCCTGCGCATTACCTTTTAGAAAACGTGACACATCTTCCAGCTGGGGTATGTTGTCTTCTCTGTACCCACAGTACTTGGCTAGCAAAGGCAGGTTCTTAAGATATTCTCTGCAAGCATGGGTTGGGTAGAGCTTATGCAGTTCTCGGAATACTGTGCCCCAAGTCCTGATCTCCTCCTCAGTGAATTCAACTTTTGGAATTGGGTCGCCACTATGATGAGAAGGCAGAATCAAGGGTTGACTTTCAGAAACGTTTGTCAGAGGGGACTTCCGGTCGGTGCCAGCGCTTAATGGCGGTCCTACCTCCGAGCTCCGGAGAAGGACTGCTCCGCGAGTTCGGGTCTTACCCGCTACGGCGAGTGGGGGACCCCTAAAATCTCAGGCGCGGAAGCCTGAGAGCAAGGAGACTCGGTGGGCACCTTTGCGCCCCCCGGTACTGTGAAAGAGCCTTTTTAAAGGCTCCGGAGCGGCATCGGGAGTGAGCGCGGTGCTGAGAGTCGCTACCCAGCCTGCGGAGTGAAGCCGCGTCGCCATTAGCGGAGAGCGCCGATTCCTTCCTGAAAAGAAAATCTGGACTGGATTCCCGTGAGTAAGAAGGGGAAAAAAATCAGGAACCTTTAAAATAGAAAATTTGGCTGAAAACGGGAGGGCAAAAAATAAGGAAGTCTGCCCCCCCCGGACTGCAGGAATTTAAAGCAACGAAAGACCTCGCTGCAGTTATTAGAAACTTAGTTGCGAACTGTCAAACCTGAGCTGTCAAAAGTATCTCTCCCCTCCAGATTGGCAGGAGAAGGGGGAAAAAAGACAGTCTTGTGAAGATACTTTTAATTTAAAGGGAAACAAAGTTTTTCACTGCTCTGATCCCCGGGACGACCTGCCAGGACTTAACACCGGGAAAACTGTTCTTTAAAATAACTTTGAAGTGGATATAGACTATACCTTAAATGGTGAAAAAATTTTAAGACATTTAAGATTTGAATGGGACTTTGTTACTGACATTGGACTAACCAAATTTAAATTGGAGAAAAAGTTTTACAACTTTAATGGCGGACTTGAGATTTTCTACATCCGGCTTTCTGTCTCTTTGTTGTTTCTAACTTGGAAACTTTTAACTGCTCCCTCTTGAGGGCTAAGAGGGAAAAATTGCAAAGTAACTGACTAATAGTGGGATTTTCCATTGCAAGTTTTTCCTGTGAGAACGGCCTTGGGATATGAGTGGCACGGCAGAGGAGATAAGAACCAGATCTAAAGCTAAACTAACACAAAAGAAAAGAGGTTCAATCTCTGGCAACACAGTGCCTGTACCGGACAGTGTGACAGCAGCATCAATGGAATCTATGACACAGGCACTGCTTAAAATAAATCAATCCCTTGAGGCCTTAACAAAGCAATCTACAGAAAATTCAAAGAAATTGACAGAACTCACAACAAGATTGGATCTGAATACCACATCAGTGGCAACAAATACAGAATCTATAAATAGACTGATTCAGGAATCTTCAGAAACAAGGAAAATTGCAGAGAGTGCAAAATCTGTTGCAGGTGAGACACAGGAAAGACTCGTGCCGATTGAGAAAAAGGTGAATGAGCATGAAGCGGCCCTCTCCTTACTGGAATTACAACGGAAAGAACGAAATCTGAAATTTAGACAGGTTCCAGAGAAAGAAGAGGACAATCTGGCGGAATTTCTCACAGAGGCAATTCTGGAAAATTGGCAAGGAGATCTGGAGGAAGATGAAGTGGGGATAACAACTGCTTTCAGACTTGGTAGAAAGCAAAGCAAGAAGTCAAGGGATTGTCTGATTACCTTTAGAACCAAAGAGGAAAGAGACAAGATACTGAACCTTCACTATCAAAAAGCTTTGGTGATTGGAAACATTCAAGTCCAAATCTTTAAGGACATCCCTAAATACATCTTGGAAGTGAGGACCTTTTATAGAGACCTTGCCAATTTGCTGAGGAAGAACTTCATACCCTTCAGGTGGGAATTCCCACAGGGGTTGTCCTTCAACTACAAAGGGAAGAAAGTAAGAATAAGAACAGTACAGGAGAAAGAGTACTTTTTGGAGAGAAACCTAGAGGACCTACAGAAAGGTACGGTGGATCCGGCAAGAGAAGGACAAGGAATAACATCAGAAGGAGGAGGGCTAACGGACATTGCAAATCTATCATTTGGACTACCACAACCGCCAACTGAAGAGGAAGAAAAACTTGGAGCAGTCGGAGGATCAAACATTTAACAAACAAAATGTCTCTGCAACTTCTAAGCTGGAATTGCAACTGTTTGAACCATCCCAGAAAAAAACGACAGGTTTTCCACATTTTGAAAAGGGAACAACTGGATCTGATATGTCTACAGGAAACTCATATAACTAGAGCACACAGGAAATTGTTGGTGAACAAAAGATTGGGACAAGAATTTATATCTTCCGATAAAGTAAAAAAGAGAGGAGTAGTGATTTATGCAAAGGAAAAATTGGACCCAAAATTAAAATTTAAGGATGAAGAAGGAAGATACCTGGCGATTGAAGTACAGATCCAGGGGGAAAAATATTTGATAATTGGAGTATATGCACCAAATGATGGGAAGGCAGAATTTTTCAAGAAGTTGCATGAGACCCTACTAGATTATCTCGACTGCAAAATAATAATGATGGGGGACATGAATGGAGTGGTTTCTACAAATATGGATAAGGCACAAAGACAGACAATATCTAAAGAAGGAAGATTACCAAAGACTTTCTTCGAGATGACGGAAAATATGGACTTGATTGACATCTGGAGAACAAAGAATCCTCTCGAGAGAGAGGGAACTTTTTTCTCAGAATCTAAAATGACATGGACGAGAATCGACCAAATCTGGGTATCTAGTGTGATGGCTACAAAGATTAAAAAAGTAGAAATCTGCCCAAAAACCTGCTCCGACCATAACGCTGTAAAGATGGAAATGAAAATGACAACAACTGGATCCTTTAGATGGAGAATGAATGACTCCCTATTTAGAGAGGAACAATTCTGTATAAAGGCCCTAAAGACATTGAAAGATTACTTTGAGATAAATTTGAGAACAAATGTGGAAAAAAGAACAATTTGGGACGCGAGTAAAGCCGTGATGAGAGGCTTCCTGATACAACAGAATTCAATCAAGAGGAAAAAGCAAAATGAAAGGAAAGAAAGAATTTTAGAAAAAATGAAGGAAGGAGAAAAGAAACTGAGGTCAAAACCAAAGTCTCAAGAAATTTTGAGAGAGATAAAATATTATCAGACGCAATATATGGAACTGACAAATCAAGAGATAGAATGGAAAATTAAACAAATGAGACAAAGGACTTTTGAGTCTGCAGACAAGTGTGGGAAGCTCCTTGCATGGCAATTGAAAAAGAGGCAAAAATTGAATACAGTTACTTGTTTGGAGATAGAGGGAAAGAATGTTCATAAGCCAAATGAGATAAGTAACTGTTTTCAAAGTTTTTTTAGGAAATTATACACACAAGGGCCAGTAAACGAACAAGAAATAGAAGAATTTCTTAAAAATTATGGACTACCGAAAATTCCAGAACAAGGCAAGTTGATTTTGAATGAGAAAATAACAGAACAGGAAATAGAGGAGGCCATTCAAAAGGCACAACTGGGAAAGTCTCCAGGACCAGATGGACTGACGGCTAGATATTATAAAGCTTTGAGAGAAGGTTTAGTGCAACCATTGAAAGAAGTTTGCAATGAAATATTGGAGGAGAAAAAGGCACCTGAAACGTGGAAAGAGGCCTTTATCTCACTTATACCAAAGACCGAGACTGAAAAGAACCAGGTTAAGAACTACCGCCCGATATCATTATTAAATGTGGATTACAAAATTTTTGCAGACATTTTAGCAAAAAGACTGAAGAAAGTATTGACAGGTGAGATTCATAAGGATCAATCTGGCTTTCTCCCGGGAAGACACATGTCTGACAATGTGAGGAACATAATAGACATTGTGGAACTGTTGGAAATGAACATTAACAGAAAAGCGGCTTTGATTTTTGTGGACGCGGAGAAAGCCTTTGACAATATTTGTTGGAGTTTTATGAAAAAGAATCTCCAAGGGATGGGGGTAGGCCAAGGTTTTGAAAATGGTATAGGTGCAATTTATTCTGAGCAGAAGGCAAAGCTAATTGTGAATAATGTGATAACGGAAGAGATAGCTATAGAGAAAGGAACACGACAGGGATGCCCTATTTCCCCCCTACTTTTTATACTGGTTCTGGAGGTTTTGTTAAATATGATTAGAAAGGACCAGTTGGTTAAAGGAATTCAGGTCGGAGTGAGAGAGTATAAATTAAGGGCATTTGCAGATGACCTAGTTTTGACTTTGCAACAGCCAATCACTAGTACAAAAAGAGTTTTAGAACTGATTGAGATATTTGGTCAAGTTGCAGGATTTAAGCTGAACAAACAAAAAACTAAAGTCTTGGAAAAAAACCTAACAAATGAAGAAAAAGAGACATTCCAGAATGAAACAGGTTTGGAGATAGCAAAAAAAGTGAAGTACCTGGGGGTGAATTTGACATCGAAAAATGTGAATCTTTTTAAAGACAATTATGATAAATGTTGGACAGAAGTTAAGAAAGATTTAGACATATGGTCAAGGCTGAAACTTTCCTTGTTAGGCAGAATTGCTGTTATTAAAATGAATGTATTGCCTAGAATATTATTTCTGTTTCAGACATTACAAATAATAGACAAGATGGACTGTTTCAAGAGGTGGCAGAAAGACATATCGAAATTTGTCTGGCAGGGCAAAAAGCCAAGAATAAAATTTAAGACATTAACAGATGCGAAAGATAGAGGGGGTTTTGCCCTGCCGGACTTAAGACTTTACTATGAATCAGCAGCGTTTTGCTGGTTGAAAGATTGGCTGCTCCTCGAGAATACAGACATTTTGGATCTTGAAGGATTTGACAACAGATTCGGTTGGCATGCATATATATGGTATGACAAGGTAAAATTGCATAAAGGTTTTAAGAACCATATGGTGAGGAAAGCTCTGTATAATGTTTGGATTAAATATAAAGACCTGTTTGAAAGTAGAACCCCCAGGTGGTTGTCACCAATGGAAGCAAAAGAGGTGAAAAAATTGAATATGGGTTCTAATTGGCCTAAATATTGTGAAATTATAGAACAAGATGGTGAAAATGTAAAATTGCAGAGTTTTGAGAAACTGAAGTTTAAGGTGAGAGATTGGTTGCATTATCGACAGATAAATGAAGTATTTAAACAGGACAGAAAGAAAGGCTTCCAAGTGGAGAAGTCAAAATTAGAAACAGAACTGTTAGAACCCAATACTAAAAATTTGTCAAGAATGTACAACTTGCTGTTGAAATGGAATACTCAAGATGAAATGGTGAAATCTAATATGATTAAATGGGCACAGGATATTGGGCATGACATTGAACTTGCTGACTGGGAGCAGTTATGGACCACTGGTGTTAAATTTACGGCATGCAATGCCTTAAAAGAAAACATTATGAAAATGATCTACATGACTCCTGCTAAGTTAGCAAAGATCTATCATTTGCCCAACAACAAGTGTTGGAAGTGTAGTGAAACGGAGGGAACCTTCTATCACCTTTGGTGGACCTGCCCGAAGATTAAGGCTTTCTGGGAAATGATCTATAATGAAATAAAAAAAGTTCTGAAGAGAACGTTTGTTAAAAAACCAGAGGCCTTTCTCTTGGGTATGGTGGGCCAAATGGTGCCAAAGAAGGATAGGACATTTTTTATGTATGCCACTACAGCAGCAAGAATTCTTCTAGCAAAGTATTGGAAGACGCAAGATTTACCCACGTTGGAAGAATGGCAGACGAAGGTGATCGACTATATGGGACTGGCAGAGATGACTGGCAGAATTCGAGACCGGGGGAAAGAGGCGGTGGATGAAGATTGGAACAAATTTAAAGTTTATCTTAAAAACTGTTGTAATTTGGAAAATTAGGGGCTCAGAGTTATAAGAGATAAAGAACTACAGTTGTATTAATAACTAACTGAAGTTAAATACATGAAACATATTTAAGTTATGTTCAGAGGGTTGCTGAAAAATCTTGAAACAAGAATGCAGAAAAGGGGTGGTATGGGGAAGTCGTGTTTTTGTTTGTTTATGTTTATGTTTTTGTTTTGTCTTTTCTTTATTCATGGAAAACTAATAAAAATTTATTACAAAAAAAAAAAAAAACAGAAACGTTTGTCAGAAATGAAACATTTGTTTTCAAATAACACTTTGGAGTCCTAGTGTTACCTTCAGCTCTGTGCATCATTGCTTGGGAATTTGGATTGGCCAATGATAACAACATAAACTGGTTTTGCCTGGTCTTGTAGGGTCACTGCAATGATTTTGGAGGAAGGCTTTATTTTGCTGTGCTGAACTCTAGCTTGGATTGGCAAAGGAGCTAAGCAAAACTGGCTGACTGGCATACTCCGTGACCCATAATATATTCTCAACCTCCACATTTGTCAGATTACCAATACACAAGTCTCCAAGGCTTTGTCCCTGGCCCTGAAAAGTTCCTGCCCCATCTTTAGCAAGAGCATTTAACAAAGATTGACACATACTGTTTGTAGTTCATAGCCAGGTCTGCAAAATACTTCCGTCTCTTGCGATAAACATTGTCTTTGAAACCCTAAAAGTAAAATAAAAAAATTAAGCCCAAGTCAGTCTTTGTGATTAACATGTTTCTACTCCTAACCACCACCACCACCACCCCCCGAATTTGAGGGAATTTTTTCTTCATTCTGCATGCTTCTTGACTATTGCTGTTTTCAGATGGGATTGAATCACATACTGTCAAATTCAGGTTGTACAATTATAGCTCAGTATTATCATGTTTGACATGTTAGTATGTTTAATGTGCATCAAACTCTGATATTGGAATACAAGTCTAAGGTATCAGATATCCAGATATTCAAAGTAAGTGTTTTGAGGAGCTCTTTAAAGGCAACAGAAATATTGTGAGAGAAATATGAATCTACTCACTGGATGGTCTGCATCCAGATCAGAACCATACATTAGAACACGATTTGCACATTTATCCAAATCCGAGATCTTCTTAGGGAACCAGGGGATATTTTCCATATCTATGGAATGAATAAAACCCATATAGCTATTAATAAAATTCTACGGAATGAATAAAACCCACATAGCTATTAATAAAATTAAGCTTGCTACGAAAAGGAAACTGTTCTTATGGCCAGCTTTGACAGCTAGAAAATAAAATCTAGTTTCTGAGGAATTAATGTCAAGAGGAGAAGAGAACATCTTCCTATCTGACCTTCACACAACATTGGGCACTTCCTCCTGTGGTAGATATGGCAAAAGGAACAACGATACTAAAAACAGGGGAAGAAAATAAGTTTAGCTCTTAGTGCTTGCATCAGGGATTCAGCTTAGCTGTTGCTCTCACACCTTCAACCCTCTACTGCCAAATAAGGCAAAAAGGGGGAGGCTCAGGTGTTGCTTACAGGAAAAGGCTTTGAATCTCAAGAGTGTGGAAACTGTGCCCCTCCAGGTGCTGTTGGACTCCAATTCCCATCAGTCCCAGCCGGCATGGCCAATCCTCAGGGAGTTGTAGTTCAAAAACGAAAAGGTTTTAAAGGAGAACAAACCAAAGTCACAAGTTCCGAATGTAAACCCAAATAACCAGAAACCCCACATATTGGGGGAGACCCAGGAAAAAGAGGCAGATTTCCTTGGTTTGCTCACTACATAATTTTGCAGGCCCTGTATCGAGAAATGGATATTGTTCTACTGCATTATGGCCATTCGTACTGCTACAAGTGCTGGAGTCAAAAACAAAGTGAAATAGTATTAAGAATTGCTTAGGTCACAGAACGGACCTACAGCTCCTGTGGCCCAGCTCCCTCTTCCTAAGGCAGGGTCCTCTGTTCCTGAAAACCCCATTCATCAAATCATATCTGACTTCTATGGAACATCTTGAATCCCCATTAGTATGATGGCTCAAGCAAGTAAGGGAATGCACAGGCTACAGGATGCAGGCAGAAAACATTTGAAACCAATAGAAAATTTGTGATAGGGTAAACTTCATTTCTAAATATAGAGCAGGATTAGCTAATGCGCAAGGACTTCCACTTGTGCTTTCTGTCTCTCTTCCCCTTGCGCCTTCAACATTGGCTCAGGAGGGAATTTCGGGAGAACCCCCATAACATAACAGCATGTTGAGGGGGATTATTCCCTCTGGAAAGCCAAAATAATTGCCCTGATGGAATGATTGCCTTAGTGTGCCATCGGATTCCTCCTATGGTGATCAAATGGACCCTAGTTGTGAATCAAGCTCCATGCACTTAGGTTGAAACTCCTAACCACATGGGAAGCCCAATCTTATGCCGAATTAGACGTATCTGTGACAAATTGGGCATGTCTAATTTTTCATGGGATCAAAGCCTTATGAGATGGATTCAGTGGAATTTATATTTAAAATTATGCTGCTCTCTTCCTAAGCACAGGTTCACTTTGCCCAGCATTCCCATATCCAACCAATGTATGTATCTTTCTTTTTAAACATCTCATAGTAAAAGGAAATCTGTTTTAAACTATTGTAAATCATTCTTTGAAAGTGTGTTAGATGAAAAGACAAGAAAAAGAAGAAGCCTCTCTAAAGAAACAAACAAGACATTGTTTTTAAAATCTAGCACCACAAACCCTGGCACGTGATCACACCTTTCAAAGGGCGTGCACTTCTAATAAATCATTCTTATTTTCTTCCTTACCATCTTCCTGTACGAGGAAATTGTCTGTCTGGTTCACAGATACCACATTGGCATGGGATTTCAAGAGGTGGAAGATCTCCTCAAGCTGTTCCCTGTTACTGTCACAATCTACAAAGATCTCAAACTCTGAATTTCGTCTCCTGGATTTTCGAGATTCTATGTGCACCAGGTTCACATGTTTTTCCTGATGGATAAGAAAGACGTTTTGGTTTTTTTAATAGCACCCGAGGACCAAAATCTCTGCTAGTTGCCCCTTCCTCTGATATAGTTCATCAAACATACTAATTAACACAAAATAACCTACACTTTGAATACACTCCCTGCCATAGTGAATAACCTTATGATAATACTTCTCATTTTCAGCATGATAATTCACGTATAAAGGCAAAGAGTAAAGTAAGAGAATGTATGCATTAGCCCAGGCATCCCCAACCTGCGACCCTCCAGATGTTTTCACCTACATCTCCCATGATCCCTAGATAACAGGACCAGTGGTCAGGGATGATGGAAATTGTAGTCCAAAACATCTGGAGGGCCGAAGGTTGGGGATGCCTGCATTAGCCTCAAGCTTGTGCAGGGCACCAATCATATCTCCTTCCCTTTTGTGTAGGAGTAGGAGTAGGAGAACTGAAGCACCCACTTCTGGCTTAAATCCACAGTTGCCCATGTGCACTTCAGGAGGGCACAGAACAAGGCAAGTGGGGGATGCAGACTACAGAGAGACCTGGAGGGCTACATTTGCCCCTGGTCTCACCCCTCCTCTAGAAAGTGCATAGGCACAGTTTCCTTACTTTCCCCCAGAGAAGTGGTTGATTGACTTCAACATTAAATTCAGTCATATACTGACAAGCAGTGCACTATGTAGTAAGAAGATGCCACAAAAGTGACCGTTCTAATGCCTTCTTTACACATCATGTGTAATAGTGAGTTATAGGGACACCTGGAATAACAGTGAAAGCATCTCTCCCAGGGAGGAGGGAATCTACAACTTGCCCCCTTGGCACATTACCCTGCAAATGTGGAATCAGCACTTCCACATAATGTGCAAATCTGTCCGGAGTAAGTTACAAATTTTCAGAGGTGTCTGAAACGCAAAACAAACAAATAAATTCTTCTCCAATACCCTTGAGGTTCAGTCCTTCAGATCAGATTCTGGGATTTCATCTCAACCTCCATTTGGAGCGCACAGTTGTATGGTCGTACTATTTTAGGTTTAGCATTTGTTTGTTTATAAAATCTAAAATCTTAATACAGCAGCAAAACTCATCATGCCGTTACAGAGGTTGTTGCTCTCTTTACTCTGTACCAGCTGTACAGAACAGGGACTGGACTGCTTACCTGAAAGAGCTTTAGGGCTTTCACAAGCCCTCCAACTTCATTTTTTAAAGAAAAAATGACGGCAGCTCTCCCCCTTTCAGATGCATTGTCTTCATTCTCTTTGTTGTCATCATTCATCGTGTAGTTGGACTTGTGGATCTAAAAATTATGCAGATGGCAAGCAGAGTTAAGAGTTAAGTCAAAGTTTCAAAACAAACCTATTTTTTTAGGTTCAAAGTTGTCTCCCTTAGGCTGCAGAATGGGGTGCCATGAAAGGGCAGTAAATTCTTTATTTAATGTACTGATATTCTATTTTAACTGCCAGGGAGGAGAAAAGGCGCTTGTGTGATTTTTCTGCCTCAGGTGCTAAAAAATTGCATGGCTGGCCTTGGCTAGTCCTTTAACATGGTGGGATGAGAGGACACCATTTGCTGTTGCACCCCAGGAATCAAAATGAGATGGGCTGGCCTTCTTAGCAGGTGATAAAAGCTTATATCCATGCTGAGAAGAGCTTCATCTGTTGAGTTCTACAGAGCAAGCTACTTTCAAAGGCAGGCTGTGCTGTTTTTTCCCTGCCCAGTCATTCGGCAACCCTAGCTATCGCTTTGTTTCAACTATACTAACAAGTCTGCATAGCAGCCTCCGGCCGCCAGTGGCGTAGCGTGGGTTGTCAGCACCCGGGGCAAGGCAAGTAATTTGTGCCCCCTAACCCGTGGATTTGCGCCCCCTAACCCGTGGATTTGCACCCCCTAACCCTAACCCTCAGATGTTGCGCCCGGTGCGGCCGGGCCCCCCTGCACCCCCCACGCTACACCACTGCCGGCCGCTGTGGTTTCAATGCTGTAGTGAAGAGCTGGAAGCACAGGAAGTGGCCGATAAAATAGAAAATACCCTTCTCCCAAGCTAGCCGACAGACATCCTCCCACCCCTGCCGGGAGTGGAAAGCCAGCCCTACATACAGACTGTGCAGGCCACAAACACTCATAGAGGCAAGTAGAAGACCACCATCTCCTAAATCACTTCGCCCCTGTATGCCCTGAAGGAAAGACTTGTGTTTCATGAGCACATCTAATAGTTGAAATAAACACAAGGTTTATGTACCTTGAACCAATGATGGGGGACCTGCAGCCCTCCAGGTGTTGCTGGACTCCAACTCCCATCAGTCCCAGCCAGTTTGGCCAATAATCAGTGGTGATGGGGGTTGTAGTCCCATGACATCTGGAGAACCACAAGTTCCGCACCTCAAAGCAATTCCATACCTGGGAAGGGATTATATGAAGAGAGAGAGAAGAGGTGGCAAGCTGAATATCTTAACCTGCATTAAATACCCAGTATACCTGTGTCTCCTCCCCCATCGTTCAGCCCGGACACCAAGGTCCAGCGCCGAGGGCCTTCTGGCAGTTCCCTCACTGCGAGAAGTGAAGTTACAGGGAACCAGGCAGAGGGCCTTCTCGGTAGTGGCGCCCGCCCTGTGGAACGCCCTCCCATCAGATGTCAAGGAAATAAACAACTATCTGACTTTTAGAAGATATCAGAAGGCAGCCCTGTTTAGGGAAGTTTTTAATGTTTGATGTTTTATCATGATTTTAATAGTCTGTTGGGAGCTGCTCAGGGTGGCTGGGGAAGCCCAGCCAGATGGGCAGGGTATTATTATTATTATTATTATTATTATTATTATTATTATTAGAAATATCACTATGGACTAGTTCCCACAGTGCACTTCCTTCTCACATTAGCACACCTGACCTTCCAAGTTACATTACAATGCTATGTGTATTCCATCACCTCCATTGAGAAATGTCACGTCTAAGTTCTTGCCTAGAAATGGACATCTTTAAATACTGATCTTAAAAATAACAATAAAACGAAAGAAGATTTCTTAATCATTGTTTCAGAAATGAGCTTGGAAACATCTGAAGGCCCCAAAGCCAGAGAAGCAGTCCACAGTGGACCTCCAGTATTCAGTAGGCAAAATTTAAATGCCATATTCAGCTCTGCATCTTTGTCATCCTTCCTCCCAATCACCAATCTTAAAGCATTTCTTCTGTCCACACTTATCCTCCCTCCCTCCCGTCATTGTAATCTCTTTCTATGACAAGCTAACTTTTAGCAGCATTGGAAATTAAACTAAGAAATAAAAGCTATCCAAGTTTGCTTGAGGCATGCAGTTGGTTCAACATGCAGAAATCGGATTCTCTTTGCACAGAAATGCTTTGAATGTGGAGTTGCTGAAAGGCATCTATGAGGTGGGATGAACCACTGTGCTAAACTTCCCACAGACATCCTGTGGGCTACTGTGAGAACAGGATGCAGGACTAAATTAGTCTGATCCAAACAGGGATCTTCTTATGCACCCTACTAAAGCGGTACTGAGTGACAATGACGTTTTCTAAGAATCTACTGCAAGCCACATCCACTTTTGGTGGCACAACTTTACACCAAGCCTAATACTCTTGAAAAAGAACTAAACAGGTCCCTTTGTTCCTGCTGCACCTACACCACTAATTCATTAGATTTCCAAACTGCCCTTCCACAGATAAGATGTCACAAGGAAGAGTCTCATGGCAGCTTTATTGTGGTAGAAATCCATAAAAGCTTATGCTCCAAGCAAAAATTAGATCTAAGCTTCACATGGATGAAAACATTCTTAAGTCTCCTATTAAACTTTTTTCAGGTGGCAGAGAATCTGCTTATAGGTGTTCTCTTCCTGAACAAGAGCTGAATGTGACTCTTTTTCAGGACATCTGATGCTCCTTGATATATATATATTTAATATAGATATATAAATTTATTTATTTGATTTTTCAGATTAAAATTTTACAGTCCCAAATCCAACATGCAAAATAGAAACGGGATTCCAGAGAATCTCCTGAACCTCCCTCCTCCCCTTTGTGGGTCCCAATGTTAATCATTTCCTCCTGCATCTTTTATAATAATCCAAATCTTTTACTTCTCCATTGTGCCCAAAATTCACCATTAAACGATGTGTGATTCCGATCCTACTAATGATTTTAACTTTTTACAATGGCTTTTACGACCTTTTTGTCTGACGCTGCTCGATAAATGCTTAGCTAGCTCTGGGTAGATCCAGAAAAGTGTGGCTTTATGCTCAGGAAGGAAGGAAATATTCAATATGGATTAGTTTTTATAAATTTTGAAACAACCCTGCTTGTATCATGTTTCGTACAACCTACTTGGGTCTAAAATCAGTAGCAAACCTCCACTTAGGGTTAAATTTATTGTTTATTTATTTGTTGCATTTAAATCCCACCTTTTTCTCTAAAGAGAAAACATTGTTTCCACCCTCCTCATTTAATCCCCACAACAAAACTGTGAGGTAGGTTAGGCTAAGAGGCAGTTACTAGCCCAAGGTCACCCTGTGAGCTTCATGACCAAGTGGAGTTTGAACCCTGCTCTTGGGTTTGCCTTTCTTGACAGCCAGCCAGCATAGGGTTGACTGGTTCCAACAAAGCTATCTACAGAAAACTCTCATTGCAAGAACAGGCTTAGTTTGCTTCTGTAGACTTGCCTCTTCCCTAATCTGCTCCAGATCTCAAGAAGAAGATCTTCAAACTGCTGACATCAATGGCAGGTTCAGCAGAGGTAAATCTCCTCTTACCTTCTAAGCTAGTTTTCCCGGCGCTGTCTCTTGCAAGACCCCCAGGGCACTGCAGCAGCCTCAGTTTGCCAAGTACTCATCGACCACTAGCTGTTGGTGGCTATAAATATGGCTCTTATAGCTTGCAAAGCTCTATATTACAGTACATGGGTGGTTTTTAAACGCCTGCTTTGAATGACTGGAGTGATGGGGTACAACTATACTAAATTCAGTGGCAGCAACTGGAGGCCTGTGGGCCAAATCTGGTTCCTATAAATCAGCTGTCTGGCACCAGCAAATGTAGGGTAGGGAAAGTGGCATTTGTAGTAAAATAACTTGCTGGCAGGCACCTCTAGAGGGGCTGAGGGGCTGTTCTTCCACCATTCACTCCTGTCTCCAACTAGCCCTCTGGGGAAGCTAGTTGCTGACCAATATAATATATATTTATTTGACCTGGTATCTCGAATACCTTAGATGGGGTAGCAGGATTGGGTACAACGGTGACGATATAGCAAAGCTGGCTAGATAGCAAAACATAGCCAAGGGGAATTATCAGGAAAGTGAGATCATCCTTATGAAGACAGACTTAAACCATTGGGAAGGTTAACTCAGATGACTTAGATGATGGGCTTATATTATAATATGATTAGCGAAGTCGGGAGATTAGAAAGGGAGAGGTTATTCACACCTGCATGCAAAACAAACAAACTTTCAAGTCATCATTGGTAGGCAGTGGATTAAAGATGCTAAGCCAAATGAAGGACTCCGTCACAAAACACACGGCTCATGTACAGAACATCTTGTCACTAGAAGCCACAATGGCCACCAGCGTCAATCACTTTTTAAAAGTTTCCTTGTTAATGCTGAGGACTGGTCTATCAGTGGCTGCAAGCGATGTGAGTCCCCCAAAAGTGCAGCCTACAGAAATAGCATCTTCATCGTCATAGGCTGAAGGGTAACATCAGGTGATGAGCATAGCACACATGCCTTGCTCATGCATCTCCCTATTTTTTGTAGACAGGATGCAGAAGTTCAAAGGCACTTGTATGTCATTTAGCACTTACTAAAGACAGGAGCTAGCCAAAAGAGGTCTAGGATAGGGAAATGAGCATTGGCAAAGAGGAAGAAAAATAAGATGCAAGTAAGACATTGGATGGAATCTGAGTGCAACATCACGCTCAGTCTGCAGGTCCCTTTGTAACACTCTCTGATGAAAGGGTGTCCATCTGCACTACCCTGCAAATATTCAGGGTATTTCTCATACTGAGATATTCCTCAGTATGTCATGACCTCTTGTACACCAGATGGGCAAGGGGACAAGGTGGACACCCCAAAGTACACACAGGCAGGGAATCTCTTATTCCCTGGAAGTCCACATGTCTGCAAGGATCAGTCTACACAGCTGACTTTCCACAGGGCTATTCAGAGTAAGAATGGGTGCCCACCTTTTCTCAGTTACATAGCTACAGTGCCTTCCTGAGATACTGGTGCCCTTAATTAGATTAATGCCCCAAATTTATCCAGATTATATTATCAATTGTGGTAGGACAATTGGGCAGTGAGTTTTCAAATTGCAGAGCTGAAACGGAAACTTGCCCAGCGTAATCCTCATCTAGTCATTTGAAGGACTGTGTGCTTTCTAGCCATTTGATAGTTGCCAGTCCCAGCGAGAGAGGAGCACTTGCTCTTCATTCTCCACAAGGTCTCCCTGTATGCAGCTAGCTTAGATCTGATAGCTGACCTGTCTGAGGGTGTTTAAACAAGTGATGCTGTAAAATGCACCTTCCAGTGTGGAATTGCATCGCTTATTACTGGGACAGCCAGTGAGGGAGAGCAGGACGAACAGAACCACACAGCTGGCCAAATTTGCTGCAGAATATGCACTGAGCAATAACATATACCTAGCATTTTGCATAAGTTGGAGCGAATTTGAATATATTATGCAACATTGTGAAGAAGGTTTCCTGTGGACCCACCAGGGGATTCTTCCACTTCTAAAAAGGAGGTGTCATTTCTTGTGGAGGTCTTAATTCCCAAAGTACTTGATGTACTTTTACTATCTTTATAATACAAAGCCACACACGAACGATGTTCTCCCAGCAGCTCAAAAACTTTTTGCCGTACAATATCCTAAAATATCATCGTTCATATACTTTGAAATGCAGCTGTGATCTGACTACTAGACGATTCTTTTTCAAACAGACACAAACTCATCAAAAGCAAAAAAACAAATGTCACCGTGGCTCTTTCTGCGTGACCATATAGCAGACCAACCACGGGAGATCTCCTGGATCAGGAAGGAATCTAAGAGAAGTGGAATGAAAGTCAAGAAGCGCCTCTCCTGCTGCGCACACCTACCTCGTTGAGGATGGCCAAAGAGGAGAGGTTGCCTACCACGTTGTTGAGCTGATTCTCGCCGAAGCTGGTGTTCATGGAGTCGAAGGATCGCCCCCTCCTGGGAACCTCCATTCTGCTGGTGTACATGCTGTGACGCCGCTGGCAGAGCTGGCTGCAGTCGGTGGCTCTGTGGCTGCTCTGGTCTGCGCGCCTCCTGGGGCTTGGCTATTTATGGACAGGAGGAGGGTGGGGGGTCCCAGGAAGAGACACGCCTAATCTCTAGCAAGGGGGGGGGGGTGCGGGAAGAGAAGAGCCCCTCCCCACGCTTCACGTGGATGCAGAGCAGCAGGGCCGCAGGCATCGGGTGGTAAAGGCAATAGCCTTCGTCTTCGTAATGGTTTTGTATGCTCCGGAGCTCTGGGGCGCACACTCAAATTCGACATTCTGCACAGCAGTATTCAGGCAGTGCCGGCGCCAGGCTGTTTTGCACCCTAGGCGGGCTAATTACTTGCACCCCCGCAAAAAAAAAGCAAACTTCAGTGCTGAAAAACAGGTGTCTTGTAGGGAAAAAAAGACAAGCTCAAAACTTGAAACTGCTAAATTTCTTATTATTAATTGCAAGAATAAGTTGTACAACCACCTTTGATTATCTTTCTCAAATGCAAAAGTTTGTTCGGAATGATTTGGCACAAAAAAAAATGATGTCGTTTTGATTTCATCAGGCACATCAAAATTTCATTTTGTGTACCTTTTCCTTTACAAATTTTGTCACCAGTTCCTTTGGGTCAAGTGCCCCTCCTTGGGCATGTGCAACTGATATAGCAGCTGCCAAGCCAGCTAGTCATTGTTGAGTGTAGTCAAGTTTGTATAGGTTTGAGCTTTGAGACACCGTGTTCACCACTTGCCACTGATGCTTGAAGTATGAGAAGGATCCTTAGAGCAGCAGAAACGTTGGGGATATTAGCCAGGAGCTTTTGTTGTAGTATGAAGGGAAGAGCTCCTTGTGGTGGCATAGACTTTGGAAGTCTCCAAGCTGTTGCTGTAAGTTCACAGCACAAATGACATTTTGGCTTGAATGTTTGAACATGCTTCTGTGTCTTAGCATAGGAAAAATACACCCAATGAAATGGAACACATCTATATCCTCTCCCCCAGCATGATTCAGAGGTACAAAAGCTCTTTGGAAATACTGACGTTATCTGGAATGGAATGTACCAATACATGTATGCTGTTCTGTGTGCATGAGCAATTTTTTGAGGTTGGAAACCTAGGTCCACATTTACAGCCTCCCCACTTGTAAATGTGGATGGAGACCTGCCCCTTCCCCAAAGCCTGCTTTAAAGGGGAGCTCATTTCTGCCACTAAAACTCAAAAGGTAGTCATTATTTCACTCATATTAACAGCAATCCTATGAAGGAAGGCATTTATCCTATGATTTTTGTCAAATGGGGGGGGGAATAGGCTTGGGGATAACAATGAAAGGCGCTTGCACAAAACGTTGCAGCATAAAGTGCTTCAGTTCAGGGTTCCAGTCATCCCATTCCATCCATGTTCTCCCCCACTCACAAATGCCTCAGCCTTGGTCTAGCTTCTTTGGTTTGTTTTCTCCATGTTGGTTTTACAGGATTTGGGGTGGGATGGATACACTTGTCTCGAGTCTCAGCCACATTCATTTCTTTAACTTCCCCATTACAATCGATGACCAGCTCTCTCTTCCATGCCCATCACATTTCAAAACAGCATCTGAGTGTGAACCAGGAAGTGACTTAGCCAGAGAATGAGATGCTTCTTTCTACACTAGAGACATATTTCTCTGTCCTCCCATTCCAGCCCCTCTGATCTATTTCTCCCTCTGCCTCCTCTCAACACTCCATTTTTTAAATCATTAAGCAGTTAGTTAATGCTTTTAAATAAATACAAGAAATGGAAGATGACAGTGGTTTCTGTGGATTGCACTTTAAAAACCCCACCTCCGCAGTTCTTGCCAGAGCACCAGAGCAAAGAATCTGTAGTTTGTGCCATGATGGACCCAGTAGTTTGTGCTGGATCTCTTATTTTTACCTAGAAGCAGATGTGATCTGTGATTAGATGGTGGATTAGGAGAAAACCCATGTAGAAATCATGCAAATGCAAGTGGCCCCATTTATACGGCAGCCATTTTTTTGATGGACGTCCACAACGCTTCATCAATTCCAGTGTGCACACAGACCCCAAAAGGTCCTGTGACAGAAACAGCACTGCCTGGAAGTGAAAACTTGGAGTAACAAAATGGTGCTTTGCTTGCTTATGAAACGCTGCTGTGCTATTTTGATCCTCTACGTAGGCTAGGGCATTGTAGCTATTCCATCAGTGGTGCTGTGGTGCTGAAAAGACAACATGACTTCAGCTCTTTCTAATCTAAAGGTATATTATGAACATGGAGGAGCTGTTCTTCTTTTGGTTCTGAACGTGATTCTCAGCTCTTGCTAGTTGCTACCAATATAATCAGTGCTGCTGTTCAAACTTTAGTTTATATATTATGAGGTCACTGTGTTGATAACATGGGGTAATAAATTTGTGGAAAATGATATTATCACTAGATGTATCATGTGTATACAAGTCATTACCATGGATTCCTGTCCTCACATACTTTGCTTGCTTTTCTTTACATATTAATTTTGCTTGCCTTCCCTATAAACACGCTCTTGTCAGCATCAAGGAAACAGAGTTCGGCCAAATCTCATGTTTGCTCTTTGATATGAAAACGAAGTGCAAACTCATTACACATTACGACAAATAATAGTAATGCAAAGGGCCCCGTCCTACTGCACAGAGCCCTCCTCCAATTTCTTTGCAGCTGTTTTCACTCTGTGATGGCTTGGCTAGTTGGAGTAGTGCAGGAGTAGCCAAGCTGGTGCCGTCTGGATGTTGTTGTACTACGACTTTCATCAGTTTCAGCTATCATGGCTGGTGATCAGATGGGAGCAGTAGTCCAACAGCATCTGGAGAGTATCACATTGGCTACAGCTGGTATAGGGTGTAGGATATTTTATGTTTTTTTCATTGTATTTATATCCCACCTTTCTTCCATCACAGAACCCAAGGTGGTGGACACTAGGCTCCCAAGGGGTCACCCATACAGACACTGACGAGACCTGGACCTGCTTAGCTAGTGCTTTCAAACCTCTCCACCTTGCCTCATTCATCCAATGTCTTGCGATGGACACCTTGGCATTAGAAATCTCAAATTAAGCCCAGGCTAACATTATGCAACTATAAACATGATTTTAAATAAGATCAAAAGCTACGAGAATATATATTTTATTATCCCAAATTAAGCCCAGGCTAACTTTATGCAACTACAAACATGATTTTGAATAAGATCAAAAGCTATGAGTATATATATTTTATTATCAATACAGGACAAATACATTCTTCTGAAGCAAAGAGATCTGTGTCCCTGGCATGCTTACCTACCCGTAATTCACAGGTCCATTTGAGGAATGATCAGGTGTTAAAAAATACAGCAAGGGAGAACTTCCTGAATGGTAGGTGCCTCACGGCAATTCTAATTCACATCAGTTTCTACATGGGCAGAAAAAGAGCTGCTGGTGTTTACTCTGTCAGCTAGAAGGATGGAGTTTGACCCTATGAATGCTTCTTCCATTTGACCAACAGTTGTGTTGGAAACATAAAGCCTACCCTTTGTGCTTCTACCAGGAGTGTGTGTGTTTTTTCTACCAAGACAGTGGCATTTGTTCAAGACACTCTCCGTTTCACTAAATTACTGAAAAATCATATATCACACACACAAAAAACACTTTCCCAGACATTACCTAAGCTCTGAATCACTCACCTCAAATCTTTTATGAATGGTTATTCACTGTGAGGACATCTAGTGACTCAGTTTGATATCCAGAGGTTTATCTCATTCAGTGGCAGTGCTAAGATTTATTTATTTTTCTAAACAAAAGACTGCAGTATTTCAGTCTTGCAAAGTTCAAAGCTGCTAGTCGAAAGATTTTGGCCAGGATATAAAGAGCCACACAACCTATGGCCACACCCACACCAGACATTTATAGCACATGGCTTTCTCCAAAGAATCCTGGGAACCATAGTAGCTCTGTGAGCGGTGAACTACAGTTCCCAGGGTTCTTTGCATAAGCCATGTGCTTTAAATGTATGGTGTGGATATGTGACCAAGGTGCTATACAGCTTTACCCATAAGTACACCCCACTGTCTTCCGCGTGGCATACTTGCAGGGACGCGGGTGGCGCTGTGGTTTGAACCACTGAGCCTCTTGGGCTTGCCGATCAGAAGGCCGGGAGTTCAAATTCACACAACGGGGTGAGCTCCCGTTGCTCTTTCCCAGCTTCTGCCAACCTAGCAGTTCAAAAGCATACCGGTACAAGTAGATAAATAGGTACCGTTGCAGCGGGAAGGTAAACAGTGTTTCTGTTGCACCAGAAGCAGTTTAATCATGCTGGCCACATGACCCGGAAACCTGTCTGTGGACAAACGCCAGCTCCCTCAGCCTGAAGCAAGCTGAGTGCCACACCCCATAGTCAACTTTGACTGGACTTAACCATCCAGGGGTCCTTTACCTTTACCATTTTTTACTTGCAGGTAAGTGCATCAGAATTGTAAATATTAGCCGCTTAAAATGCAACAAGGTTGTTGTTGCCCCCGGTGCATTTCAAGTCCCATTTTTACATTGCTGTACACACCAGAGGTGGAGATGGCTTCACCTGATGTGCCTTCCCTGAGTTTTCCCCCATGCCTGCAGCCCCTCCAGCTTCTATTCAATGAGACCATTATCTGTGCAATGTGCAAGGGATGTCTGAAATGTGCACACCTCAGCTTAAACTCCTGCCAACCTAGCAGTTCAAAAGCACGTCAAAGTGCAAGTAGATAAACAGGTACCGCTCCGGCGGGAAGGTAAACGGCGTTTCTGTGCGCTGCTCTGGTTCGCCAGAAGCGGCTTAGTCATGCTGGCCACATGACCCAGAAGCTGTATGCCGGCTCCCTCGGCTCGTAAAGCGATATGAGCGCCACAACCCCAGAGTCGGCCACAACTGGACCTAATGGTCAGGGGTCCCTTTACCTTTACAGCTTAAATGGATGGAAGCAGGTTTGAGGGAAAACACATAAAACAGCAGTTATTTCTCAAGAAACTACCAGATTCAGATAGATTGTGGTTAACATCATCTGTTCTCAGCTTCAGAAACCAGCAATGGAAAGCATGCTGGAGCTGGAGTAAAGAATCAGACTTGTACTTCTTGAACAGCCGGGCCACCTTATTCTACCTAGGAAATTGCTTCTGAAGTGGAGTGTGCAATATATGCTAATGGATAAAGTGTAGCCACATCAGGATTTATTATTATTATTATTATTATTATTATTATTATTATTATTATTATAATGCTAACTGTTATCGGCAGGGGAAGCTGATTTTGAGCAGTGCCACAGTGCTTGGCGCGGAGCAGAGGCCCTACTATTCCTCCCCAGCAGTGATCCTGATTGAAATGCTTCCCCACTGCAATTAGTGATACAAAAAAAGGCTCACATGGACCACAATGGGAGGTTTTATTTTCTATCACTAATCACAGCACAGGGGCAGTTCTGTGGGAATCATGACTGGGAAGAGAAAACTTAAATCTCACTTCTTTACATGCTACAATCCAAGCCCCATGCCTTGGATTACATTTTTTTTTTTTAATCCTTTGACATGACTGCAGGCCATGTCAAGGGAAGTTGGGTCCTGAAATGGAACAATTCTGTGTTGTACAAGAAAAATCCAAAAAGGTATTCAGAAACATGGAAGTTATATTATGCCGCCCCAATGTGTTTTTTATGGCACCTTCACAAGGATGCAAATTCATGATTGTACTGGGGCGGTTCCTCGCGATCCTGCTTTCCATGTTGTTTGCATCTGCAAAAGCTTTGGGACAGACATATTGTTTTGTTTCCATTCAGCACATGTCCCATAGCTTGTTGCTGAACTCCTATAACGTTTCGTACCACAAATGTTTCTCTCCGCATGGTAGTAACGTGGCAATATTGGAGAAGCATTGCAGACCTATTAATAAAATGGAATTGTGTGTGTACGGTCCAGTATAAATCCACCACCACTAATGCACCTTTATTACATCAATGAGATGTTGCAGAATACAACCACAAAGTAAACCTTGCCATTCTGGAGGGGCCTCAAGTCATATCATTGGTCCCTCTAGCTCAGTATTAGCCATATCCACACCGACTGGCAGCAGCTCTCCATGGATTTGGGGAGGAATTTTTCCAGTTCTCTAGAGATTTGAACCTGGGACCTCTGACAAGCAAAGTATGTACTTTGCCACTGAGCTATTGCCTGATGTGATTAATATTCTGTCGTAGCGCAAGAGGTCAGCCCAAAACAGCCTTTCCCAGATGTAGTCCAGTTGATGGACTACAGCCCCCATCCGCCCCAGTCATCATGGCTGGAGCTGATGGGAATTACAGTTCTAATATTCTAGAGAGCAAAAGCCTGGTCAGGCTGGTGTTGAGAAGCCATTGATTCTGTGAAGGTCCTTTGTATCAAGGACTGTCCCTTATCAAACCTAAAGATGGTGAGCTTTAAATTTTGGTTTGCTTACCCAGCCTGGTGCCCCTCAGATGTTTGGGGCTACAGCTCTCTTCAGCCCTAGCCAACACAACCATTATTGGGATTCAGAAGGCCAACACAGAGCTATAAAACCACCACAACAAATGAAAACGGAGCACAGGTCTACAGATCAGAAAGAGTAAAGGTAGATGAAATCACCTCAAGTATGTGGTCACTGAGCATTTTAAATTTTAAAAAAGACAGATGGCAGCCAGTGACCTGTAGTCTGGCTTGAGAAGAGTCATAAAGCATGAATTAATCAAATTAGGATCAAGCTTGGGGTTTTGATTCACTGGATACTTACTGCTGCCCTATCCTATTTTCCCTCACTCCTCTCGACGGAATTCATGGCCCCGTGTATTTGAAGAGACCTTTTACAAGGAACTAATAAAAGGCATGGTCTGAATACAGAACTGACGTCACTGGGAAATAAAGAGAGTCGTGTTTAGGGCCTATTGCCTTCCTCTCGCCTGTTTGAATAACGGAAGTTTGTCTCCAATGTCAAGGAACATTTCTAAGCTTTGTACTGTTGACAAAGAATCATATGACTAAAGGCGCAACGCTGTTTTACAAGGGGGGAAATGTCTGACTATTTCGTCACGCCTCACCTTTTGATCATGACACAAAGTGTTTGGGATCCTAGTGCCATTCAATATTAAGCACTGCCTGTTTTGTTGTCCTGCTTCTAAAGAGTGCCTAAGTGCTTGTTCTGCCTGAATCTGGGCTAAGTAGTCTACAGATCTACCACTCATATTTTCCCTTCAAAGGACATCGGGGGTCCTTAGTAACTGCACACAGACCCCAGGAGCATAGAAAAAGAAGTGCCAGAATTCACCATGAACGCCTCCCTTTTTCTCTTAGAATGGCAATGGTTCACAATGAGAAAACACTTTCTTGTCTCAAAACCTACCACGTTTAAAACACATTAAAAACCAGCTTATGCTGGTAATTCCAGAATTTGTACTAGGTGAATTCCACCTACGATGTAAAGTTATGCGTGCCTTTTTGCTTCTTTTCTCAAAACGTGCTGTGTCAAAATACAGTGGTACCTCAGGTTACATACGCTTCAGGTTACAGACTCCGCTAACCCAGAAATAGTGCTTCAGGTTAAGAACTTTGCTTCAGGATGAGAACAGAAATCGTGCTCCGGCGGCACGGCAGCAACAGGAGGCCCCATCAGCTAAAGTGGTGCTTCAGGTTAAGAACAGTTTCAGGTTAAGAATGGACCTCCGGAACGAATTAAGCCGAGATACCACTGTATACATCCAAAAATCTTTGTGAATGTTCTTCACAAAGATGTAGAGACGTGCCCGTCACATCCCTTCATCACATGCTCTCAAAGGGATTAATTCAAAATTAGCATGTCACTATTTTACCTTGTTTCTACAAGAAGAATCCAGGGATTCAAAGGGGGTTTCATAATCACCATCTGCTAACACAATTCTGTAGGCATACACAAAGGAGGAATTGATGTAAATGTTCAATCTGCACAGTATGACACAATGTGTGAGGTCCAGCATAGCGAGAGGGGATGTCCACTCACTCAACGGGGCTTTTTCTTCCTCCCCTTCCCACCTGCATCCCTCTGCATGCCCCTCCAAACTCCAGAGGCTGGAGGACTCTGGAGTAGATTGGGAAGGGGCCTTTGGGTGCCTGGCATAGGTGGGAAAGAAAAACCAAGAGTTCTGTTGCTCAAGCAAATTTCCACTGTGCAAGAGGACAGACATTATTGGATGCTGCCCAATATAAGAAAATGTGAGAAGTTGCCTTTATATTACAGCTACAAAGGATTGCTCCAGAAAATATGGCAAATTCCATTTCCATCACACTCCGTATGTCAGTTCTACCCCTGCCCCCTTTTTGTTTTGTTTACTGCTTTATAGTATCTCCAATGTGTTTCTCTTCTTTGTTTCTCTTCACCATTCCTCTCACACTCCCCACTGCCCTCCTTCATCAGATGTCCAGCTTGAATCTGGCAACGTAAGTGTAGAAATGGCAAATACAGGGAAAGACACCAAAATATAGAAAACAAAAGCAGAGAAAAAGAGCAAGACCATCCATGTGTAGGCTTCGTCTCTTGTGACATTACATTTGTGCTTCACCTCATAATGAGTATCTCATGGCAGACATTTTCTGATCTAACTGGCCTCCCACATTTGGGGTCTTTCTTCAGGGCCTAAAAATGACCAGCGCTCTAATTTTAATGTCATTCCTCGTATGGATGCGTCTCCACCTGTACTGCTGAAAAGGCCACCTCGCAGCTTTAGATAATGATGAATCTGGAGCAACTCTGATCCTTCTGGAAAGTGGGTCAGCAAACGGACTCCAGGTTGAATTTTGTCACGGGTGCCAGCTTGGACGCATATCCTTTGGCCACAGGCCACAGCTAACACCCTTTCTGAGAAGCTCAGCTTCCAATTACATTATCCCCCTGCAATTAGTCTCATTAAATAAACCTTCTCAGCCCTCTTCAGTCGGTATTTATATGCAGAGAAAGATGCTGATTCACAGAAGTGCAGTTGGTAATAATAATTTTATTGTTTATACCCCACCCATCTGGCTGGGTTAGCCCCTGAGAATTTAAGGAGCAAAACAAACTTACACCAGTGGATTATTTAGTTTTCCATGCATTCAAGTAGTATAGATTTCTGTACTTTGTATCACTTATTCTTTCGCCACTTGCACTTTCTGTCAGTAAATGAAAGGGTGAGTTGCCAGCTTAAGATCATAGGAACCTGCCTTTAAGCAGGTCAGACGATTTGTCCATCTAGCTCAAAACTCTACTGCAGGGGTTGGCAGCATGGCTCCTGCAAACACAGTGATAATCTTCTAGTACTGTATCTGTGAAACTTCTGAGCCTCTCCACTCCCTGCCTGCTTGGTTGCATGAGGCAGTGAGGGCAGTTACCTTCTTCTGCCTTCAGTATATATGAGGGAGGAAGTTGGAAGAATGACACTCTTTCCCACTTCCTCTTTCATCTCTATGGGTTTTTCAAGGCTCATATTAATTTTACTAGATTGGACTTTTGCCCAGATTTATTGGGAAAGCAAAATGCACACACACACACACACACACACACACACACACACACACACACACAGAGTCTCTTTCTGTCTCTGGTAAGGAGGCTGACCTGGGGGAGAAAAGTGGCCAGAGAGGGTGGTGCCCATATCAACTACTCAGGAAGCCAACTGGGCCAGTAGACCTAAATGGTTACGGACCCCTGGTCTATTTTAACTAGCAGCAGAGCTCTAATATCTCACACAGAGTCTTCTACATGCTAGACTTGAGCCCTCCCAGATGTGGGCAGGATCCCTGCATTGCAGAGGATGGGCTAGATGACCCTTGGCGTCCCTTCTAACTCTAAGATTCAATTATTCTACTTCATTATTTTAACTGGAGATGGCAGTGGTGAAACGAAAGACCACCTGATTGCAAAATATGTGCGCTACCTCTAAACTAAATTTCTTTGTATCTTATTTTTTAAAGGTGTACCTCAGGAGTATTACAAACAATATGTTTTGAATGTGACGTTCTTTTCTACTTCTCCCTTTATTTGGTTTAAAAATAAGGGCAAGGGCAGCCTTTTTGGTATCCTGGGAACACCCTCAGTGCAATTCAACACCCCCTAACCTGTACCGCTGCAGAGTCTACTTTGAAATTAATCTTTTAGTCACTGGAAGGCAAGATTAATTACCTCAGGGCTACTGTAATGAAGGGAGATAATCAGGCAGGTGTAAAATCTTTCCAAACCTCTCAAGGTCATCTGTGTTGTTGAGTAAGCTTTATTCTGTTTTAGAAATAAAAGGTGCTCCAAAGGTCTGAGCAAATTTATGGCATCATTTCTCTTGACAGAAGAGGTCCCTCCAATCATCTTGATTCCCTAGTCTGCACATGTCCGACCTTTTCATGTGAGCTGAGTGCCACATGGAGGTAAATTAGGACAAAATCCTCAAGGTTCTGGGGCAAAAGCAGGAGAAGTCCTAAGCCTTTTGCAAAAACAGGTTGAAGGAAGCTTAATACCTCCAATTCCAATTAGGACCTGATTAACATCTTCAAAATGCAGCACTGTGGTTCTAAACCAGAAACTGTGCATATCTGTCATACTGGATACCACTGACCCTCAAACAGTTAGGTCTTTTGCCAGACGATGAATGATGGAGATGCAGGAAACCAGTGGCCAAACCAGCACATCTACTGGAGATGTACTTAATGATAGCCTCCTTCTGGGGCTAAGGTTAGGTGTGGTTCCAGAGAAGGCAGATGACATATACACTGGAAAAAGTCACATACCTGCAAAATGGCAGGTGGAGAAGGAATTAGAAGGGGGGTCTTTGCATAAGGTGATCTAGCAAAGGAAGAGAAATACAGCAAAATTTGGAACGGCCACCAACTTGGATGGCTTCAAAATAGGCTTAGACAAATTCATTGAGTTTAAGGTATCCATGGTCACTAGCGATGCAGTATGCCTTTGAATACCAGATGCTGGGAAGCATAATTGAGGAGAGTGCTGTTATGGTCATGTTCTGGATGTGATTTTCCCATAGGTATCTGATTATTCATTGTGACACTAGGCTGCTGGACTAGACAGGCCTTAGGGTGTGATCCATCAGTGGTCCTCTTATGTTAAATATCCCAAAATAATGAAGTTCAGTACAATGAATGGTTAATAATGAAGCTGAGTAACATCTATTGATGAAACGCTGTGTAAATCTAGCAAAATACATCCATCCATAGCCTGATCTCACTTTAAATGTTTGCCTTTGCATCTGTTTGGAGAAGTAATTCTGTTCATGTGCAGTTAAGCAATCGTTTGAATACAAGTCAAACAGTACTTGGGCTGTGATGAATGACTGGACTGAGCAAACATATTGTCCAGTTATTGCATTGGCCAGGTTTATTCAAAGTTTTCTAAAATGGAGCAAAGAGTAGGGGTAAAACTCAAACCGTAGTTAACCGTTTCATATGTTTGCAAGACAACTTGGCAGTGCCTGAAGAACTCAACATCTAGATTTAGGACTTCAAGTGCACCCAGGTGCCCAATTCTCGCTGTGTTCTCAGCTTTCTGCTCTGTGCTTGGCTGGAACCATGGGAAGCAACACAAAGAAAGCAACTTGAAATGCTTCCGGAAGAGTAACTTCTTATTTTTGTTCATTTGCTGAAAACATTTATATCCTGCCCATTACCAAAAAGCAATCTCAGAGTGGGTAACAATAAGAGATCAATAAAACAACAGAAATATCATAAAACAGCACAGCACAAAGCAACGCAGTAAATTGCAACTGTAAGACCTAGGACTGTGCATTTAAGGCTGCAGGCCTAATCTGGTGCTTTTTTCTGGGGGTACTCAGTGGTCTGCAATTCCAGCACCTTTTTTCTTTCTCAAATGCTAAAAGTGTGGCACTTCCTGTAACAACTTCATGGTGAGTGGCAGCACCTTTTTTCTTAAAACAAAAACAAAAAAACACTGCTAATCACACTAACTCGGGAGAAAACTTTACTAAATGTAAGTAGATGCAATTCGGAACAAAAAGCCCTGTGATTCCACAGAGCATGGCAGTAATTTATTCAGCTCTTTTACGTGGACTCAAAATAATCAAAGTCATAATTACCGTAAATAGTAGGTGCTCCTATTGAATATTTCACTATAATAAGCCGAGTGGGAAAAGCTTATAAGCAACATGTTCACATCAAGGGAAAGAGACTGGCCGGCCTTTGTAGTTTAAATGATCTGGTTAATTACAGTTCAAAGCCCTGCCAGTTCTAACAAAGCAGGAAGTTCTTTTCTGGCTATTTTTTAAAATAATCTATGTGTGATCTTCCTCGTTTCTATTCAGCCAGCTGCAATAAAGCGCCCACAAAGATGACCAAACAACCCCCAAGGTGAGGTCTTGCCACCACTGCCTTCCAGAGCAGCTTGCTCTTGGCATGTGGTAGGGATCATTTCTCTTCTTACCTTGGGTCAAATTTCGGAAAGGATTCCTTCCCCAGAATTCCACACATCTAGAAGATACAGAAAAAACTATTAACTCAAGCAGAACCAGAAAGAGAAAGTCGCTGCCTGCTCTAGAACCAATTTGTAAACCACTGTTCAATAAGTGGTATATTCAACAATATTATACAAACAGTAATGTGAACTCATTTCTAAGAGAACTCTTCCCATATGATTTTAGAGATGAACCTCTTTTTCTATCGCACAAAATCAGCTGTCCTCTGGAGATGTTCTGTTGTGCACATGGACTGCTTTTATATCTTCAGGATTAGACCTATTAGTACTACATTTTGGAGAGAAGAATTAAGAGCCATTAAAGATGTAATGGGACATCAAATGGAGCCAAAAAAACATATTCCTCTATTGTTCACAAGATGTAACTGACTTACACAATATGTTAGCTTTGAGTAAATTTTAAGGTCAGTATTCTAGCAAATAGGGGGGAGGGCTGTGGACATAAAACTCCTTTCTGCTCCTTCTGAATTGCTTTAGCATTTGAGATATAGCATTAATGACCTAAAATGACATTTTTTTCATGATTATATTTTAGAAAGAGATTTGTGGATAGACTCGCTTCATCATATATTGAGAATATAAATATTCTGATAATATTGAACCTTTTATTTTTTCTTGTTTTGTTTTCCGTTTTTCTTTTCTTTTAAAAAAAAACTGCTGTACTCCTAACCCCACCTACCTGGGAGGCAGCCCAATAGAAGTGAATTGTACTTACTTCTGAGTAAACATGGTTAGGATTGCGGCCTTACATTATTATTCTGTGGACTGTAATATCTAGGCACAGCTCATTTGTAAATAAAGCCAAATACTACTTCTAGGATGAGAAAATGGTTTTACCACTGATACTCAGATGCAGCTTTATCCATCAGCATGAGAGAAAAAGGAAGATAGTCTCATGCTACATTGACAAAGCTCAGAGTGAGGGCTGTTGGGTTTTTTTTACAAAATGTCATTTTGCAATTTTGTGATGTCTCAGGTTTCTTCCATTTATCTTGCAGCCTTCTCGCAACAGATGTTCACTTGTTTTGTTTAACTTGTCATAAGAGTTAGGCGAGCTTTGAAATGGGACAAACCATTAGACAGCATCAAAGCAAAGCTTTCTCAAATGTGACACGTAATATAATCCATGCAGCTAATTAGGAGGATTCTGCTTTTCCTTTCAGCGTAGCATGAGCAAAATCTGATGTCAGGGAGACCCTGTGCATTACTGTATTGGCAAAAGATAACATGGAGGCAACCTAGAGATCAAAGACAACATCATGAGTTGGCCCCTGCCAAAGACACAGGCGTGGGTGGCTGTTCTAAAATCACACATCTCTACTCTGGCTCAGAGTGGCTAGGAGCTCACCTGCCCATCTACACGTTCCTGGGCCTCTCCTCTGCTGCTCTGGGTGACTGGGCACGGCACTGAGGGTCCTCTGGGCACCTCAGTGGAGGAATTTGGCTCCTGGTGTGGGCCATCGCAGCAGCCCTCCAGAAGTGTGAGCAGATGGCCCAGTGAGACTTAGAAAGAAGAAAGTTGGAGAAAGCAGGTGAGATTTGCAGGAGGTTGAAACAGGGAAGGAGGAGGCAGAAGGGAAAGCAGGGAAGGAAGGAAGGAAGGAAGGAAGGAAGGAAGGAAGGAAGGAAGGAAGGAAGATGGACAGAATGACAAAAAAAGAGGAGCAGAGCAGATCCGACCCCGATGGCCATGGAGAAAGTCACTAGTGGAATGCAAAAGGTGTTGAAAAACCATTTTTTGAGTTTCTGGTTCATGGTTTCTCCCAGCTTGGGAGGTGCAGATATATCTCTTTGCCAAGGGCACAAGGATGGAGGGAGGGAAAGCATTGATACAACTCCTTGCCAAGGGTGCAAGGGGTCCTAGGTACGCCTCTGATCATGGTCATACAGGTGCTTAATTCCTGTCCAAACTACTTCTTGAACTTGGGAAGGCTTTAAAAATTGGATGCGCATGCCATTTTTGAACAGGAAATTCAGTAACCTATAAGAATGCCCATGGGGAATGTGTTAGTAACTTGTTAGTTACCATTCTGTTTTATGTTTTGTAAGTGCACACACACACAGGAAAAAACAATAACGTACCAATAGATCTCAAGTGAAATAGATTTGAGCTTTTTGTTACAGTAGGCCAATTGGGGGAGGGCATTGTCCAAAGCAGTATGACACTGCCAAGTGGATGCTACCTAAACCAGTACTGTCTTCCCCATCTTTATAACTTACCACTATATCATGTGTGCTTGGAGATTCATTGAGCCAATTTTAACATGTCCCATTTCCTCCCCAGCCATCCACTGAGCACACTGCACCTGGACGTCATGCTTCCTTAATTACTCTTGCCTGACAGGACAACACAAAGCAGGGCTCCCTATATTTATAGCTTCTTTGTCATCTCAGAGAAAGAGGAAAGGAACCCAACCAGGCAGGGACAGAAGGTCTTTGTTTAATTTTAATTAACTCCACTTCTTTCAAATCTGAGTAAACCCCAGAACCAGAGCAGCCAAGCTAATAATATTATGAAAGCTCTCTGCAGCTTTTTCCCCCATCGAAGGGAAATCAACATTGGGCTATGTAGCATCTGACATGTTTCTCTGGACGTCTACATTCTGAGAGTAAACAAAACAGTCACTTTGAGGGTGCATTGAGGGTTGCATCAACACTGCACCAGGTTTCCATAAATGACACTTGTAACCGTTTCCAAGAAGACTGACATTAAACCTTTGGGAGGGAACAACTGGTCTCCCAGCCATTGGTGCTGGTTTTCTGTGGCAGCAAAATCATGGATATGGTGATCCGAAAAGCAGCAGCCAAGGTCAAGACATAGGCCCAGTGCCAAGTGCTTCCACAACTAGAGAAACAGCTTCTCAATGCATGAATATAATGTACACCATGGGTAGGCAAACTAAGGTCCGCAGGCCAGATCAGGCCCAATTGCCTTTTGGATCTGGTGGTCCAGGAATCGCCACATGGACCGCCAGTGTGCACGTACTTTTCCTCTCCCTCCCTCACACGGCGCCAGCGCCTCCTCATTCCCTCTTCCTGGCTTCTCCCCGCCCTGCCTAGAGTTGGAAGGGGGCTAGGCTTTGTTGATGCCAGCAGCAGCAGCAGCACTCGGGTGGCCGCCATTTTAAGCAGCCCCTCTTTGGAGCCCTTTCGTGCGCCGCTCATCGTCCCTGCACCACCAGCCCCTGCTGCTCACAAGACACAGGTAAGCAGCCACTGGGGCTCATGGTGCTCTTGCATCATGTTTTTCCCCAAAAAATATAGTCCAGGCCCCCACAAGGTCTGAGGGATAGTGGACTCACCCCTGCTGAAAAAGTTTGCTGACCCCTGAGGTACACACAGACTCCGACTGCCTAACTACACCATGACTTGCCATTGATTTGCATACGTGAAACATCCTTTAGAAATGGATCAAAAATTCCTAGACCAGTGTTTCCATCCTGCTGTCAAGAGACAATGACTCTTTACAATTTATCATAAAGTTGCTCCTGATTGATTCCATGGTGATAAATGAAATGCAATATGGAAAGTTCTTAAAATAAGCATGATTTTAAAAGATAAAGAGACTTTATCATCATCGCCGTCTTTGACGTCACTGCCTATTGAAGATTTCACACAAGGCTGCATCCGTGATGTAGAGCAACATAAAAAAACACAGACTTTCTTGTGATTTTCATTACCACCCTATTGACGGTAGATAGGGAAATTGTGTTTGGACAGCAGACCAGGAAATATATTTTTTATGAATTAATTGAGAAATATTTCCCCTTTGAAGAGGGACAGCAGATGGCCTTTAAAACGTACAACTTCTCCTCTACACATGCTGTTGAAAATACCCTGCATGACAACCAAAATAATATTGATACAAGCTCAGGGCCCAAATTAAAAGGCAGTCTGTATCATGTTACACTCCACTTCGCTGCAAGAAAGAGAGATTTTCTCTTATCTTGGGATTCTTAAGAAACCAACTAAAAATTTAAAATTCCAAGGAGTGGGGAACTTTTTCAGGTCCAGGGGGCAAATTTGGCAGGTGGGTTGGGCCAAATGGGAAAAACTGGCAGGCCAAGTTTGGCCTGTGGGTCAGAGGTTCCCTTAAGAGAGAAGGGTGAAAAAATTAAAAACAGCTCTCAGCACCTTGATGTTATGCCCAGTAGTCTTCTCTGTGGCACCATTAAACTGTCACGTAGGCCTTCCTCTCCCTCCACCCTCAATGCTCTTTCTCTGCATGAATTAAAATGCACTCAACTTTCCCCAATACCTCCACAGGGTTGGAGAACATTTAAGTGTGCTTCGGGATGTTTGTGCCTTGCCCCCAATGAAGGTGGAAAAAATGACTTGACATTAACCCACCCAGCAGGGCCAGGGCCAGTTCCAACTGAAAGAAAAGGAAAACATGCTTGGATCTGAATATACATTTTCACCTGAGATACTTGGGTCCCTGGCTGTTGTTGAACTACAACTCCCATCATCCCTGACCACTGGTCCTGCTAGCTAGGGCTGATGGGAGTTGTTGTCCAACAACAGCTGGGGGTGCATTTTTGAGAGACACTGCTCTAAATCATGAGACACCCAACAAGGAGATGGGGGAAGGAAGGAGTTCAGTTGAACATAGGTTTTCAACACAGAAAGGTTGGAGGTTCAATCCTCACCAAAAAAGACCAGATGTAGCAAATTTAGGAAAGACCTCCTGCCTGAAACTCTGGAGTGGTGCTGCCAGTGAAGGGTAGCCAGCAAGTGAGGCAATGTCATGGACCAGTTGGACACAGAGGAATTGTGGTAAGCACCAGCTGGCGAACCCCCAAGGGAAGAAAGCTCAGATCCAGGGGATTGGTGGTGGTGGCATGGTGATGAGTGATCCAAGGGAGAAGACTGGGAAGAGGAGATGTAGGAAGGTGAAGAGGTAACAAGGTTTAGTGAGCAGGGAAAGTCTGTGAATCAGAATCTGAATGAGAGAAGGGAGGCCAAGACGCAGAGGTCAGGTGAAGAAGCCATGCTATCTCCTCCTGCTGCTGCAAGAAGCTCCCCGCCTCCCTGGATCAGAAGAGACATGAAGAGGACAGAGCAGAGAGATGTGGTAGGCGTAGTCTCAGATTGCTTAGGAAGGACCAGGGGGAGATTTAGGCAGCTGTAGGAAGCTGGGGGTTTCCAGCCTCCACAACTGCCTCATAAGGGCAAGTTCTACCAAGCTGTGCTCATTAGGCCTGGCTCCCTTGAGCAGGCCTTGTTTCTTCTAATACAGAGCACTCTGTGTAATTTATTGCTTCTGTAGGTTATATATAAAGGCTAGTTTAAATATCTAATTATTATTTTGTTTAGAATGTTTCTATGCAGATAACAACATATTGCTAACATCCTACTAAGAGCAAAGTAACTCCATTTCTCTAAAGGGCATCCTCTTTCCAAAGACCAATATTATTCCAAACAAAATTATACCATGTCAGATTTACTTAGCATACACCCCGTCAGATCGGAACCAGTGAAAATTCTATCTGACATGACCAGTATGCAGAATTGTAAACCTGCAACCAAAAGGATTTTTCTTCTCTCATCTTCCTATTGCTTCCGTGGTATGTCAAAGTTATCTGAGAAATTGCATCTATCATGGAGAAATGATTCTGTCCTCAGGTAAAGAAAGCAACATTCCTTCCCAGCCGAGTCTTGATTTTCACATGATTTTAAAATCATGATCGGTAGAATACACAGGATAAAATTCTTTGGAAATCTTTAAGGTAAATAGATAAAATACAAACTTCAATCTTCACAATCAAATTACTACTGGTCTTGCTTTGTTGAAATCAGTGTGCTACTGCCTTTGGATTCTATAGATTGCATCCTATGTGCATTGAAGGATATAAGGATACCTACCCTAAATATTGTCACTTGTTTTGTTTGTAGTAACTACAACAAACTGAACTCTGAAGCATGGTCTGGGCTGCAGCCCAATGATAACTGCATGTTTTCCTGTATGAACCTCTAGCTTCAATCTACAGCATCTTCAGTTAGAATACATGACAGCTGCACATAACAGGCACATCTGAAAAAATTACCATGTACCCCCTGAAATCCACAACATGCAAGGCAGGAGCATGTTGTTCAGAACATGTGTACATCTCAAATGTGCAATTTGGAGTGCTACAATTGCACAAGAAAGCCATAACTACAATAGTGACAATTTATTATTTCATCACCACCATTGCTATAAAAACAGCATGTTATGTATCAATAATGGCATCTAATTAATTGTTCAGTGTCTGACCTGCTTAAAAGCAATGCACTGCTTTACTACTATTATGATAGCGAAATGCAATGATGTCTAAAACAGGCATTGTAGCAAGGAGAAAACAGAGCATGGCAACCATATAGGAATCCAGTTATTCATTAATTCTTTTGTAATTGATATTACCATTAACAGTTAAGTTGTTTTTTTAAAAAAATCACTTTATGACAGCATGTTTTCCACCTTGCATACAAAATGACAGCCATTTGAAGAATGACATCATGATTATTAGCACAGAAGAGAAGCATTCTGCTATTCACATGGCAAACGTTTGTACTCTCTATACAGCAGAATTAACATTAGGAACATATATGAGGTGTCAGCGGTTCGTTTTTTAAGGATGTACCAATAATGAGTACTAATTACAAAATCAGTTTTATTAAGTACAGTTAACATAATTCATTCTGGATATTTGATACTATATACTTTAGGGTGGCTGAGGAATGTTAGGTCCTTAAATATAACCGACATAAATCCCATTTGTGGGCTCTTAACCTCTCACAGTTTCTTCGCACATAAGCCTGTTATATGCCTTCCAAAGACGTGACCAGTGTGTGGCGAAATAAACTGTGATAAAAGCTGTACATTTTTGTTGTCAACAGTCACCCCACACAAGACACACTTTTTGGAGGCTCCTTACAGGGATTGTCCATTGACACAGGCACATCTGCCTTACTGGACAACTGTTCACTGTATGAACGACACCCCCATCCCCATGATGCAACTGCACCAGAGGAAACAGTGCCCTTCTTTATGCCAGCGAAGAGGCAGAAAACCTGCCCTGAGCCCTTGTTGGCCATTGCCAAGGCAGCCATGTTTTCCACCTTTCAAGCTTCTGCTGCAGAAAACGCAGACCCAACAATTAACTTTTAAAAACTACATACAAACTGTTTCAAAATAAATGAAGCATCTTCAATTATTTTGTCAATTAAGTTGAGACAAACAACCTCAATGGCTACTAACAAATAAAACTACGCTTGCACTCCCCCTTAAGTACAGTACTTAGAACTACAGCTGGAAAACAAGTTCTCCTAAAGTCTGTGTTGTATGCCATTCTCCACTCCTTCCATTCCGGTTTTATGAAGGTGTTCATCTGAGTTTCCTTGCAAAGATGTTTCAGA
This sequence comes from Podarcis muralis, assembly GCF_964188315.1. Classification (NCBI taxonomy): domain Eukaryota; kingdom Metazoa; phylum Chordata; class Lepidosauria; order Squamata; family Lacertidae; genus Podarcis; species Podarcis muralis. Next base: position 72,174,185 of record NC_135655.1, read on the forward strand.
AATAATACACGCTTCTTTATTCGTCACATGTTGCTTTCTTAAAACAGGAATGAATGATTCCAAATCTTTCTGTAAAAAAATTAATATGCTCCTATGCCTGAAGTCTCAAGCTTGGGAATGCTTTTCTTAAGTTGTCAGCAAGGACCTGATCGGCTTCATTCAGCACTTTAAGAAAATTCTCTACCTGTGTAAAATAAAATACAAGTGTCAACAAGTTGAGTCAGGTGGACCATAGGAATTGCCAGGCTATTTAGCATGCATCTTGAATAAGATTAATGAACTCAAATGGATTATTTAAATCAGGTGTGGCTAACCTTCTTTGGCCTGAGGGTTGCATTTACCTACTAGGGGCAACAGTTTTTTGCTTATTTTCAGAGATCATACATACCGGAGAAGAATACAACGGGAGAAGGTTTTTAAACGCACAGGAACATTTCTGTTCATTTAGATGGCTTTGCTTGAGCCCCTCCAGTATGTTTTCCTAGAAACACCAAAATATTATTAGTTCATATAATATTTTGTGTGTGTGTGTGTGTGTGTGTGTTGCTATCCAACTGAATGAACATGCTCATATAGTACTGTATAAAATAATAAAAAAAATGCTGGCAATGCAGTGCAAATGCAAGATGACAACAAATTAACATGCTCCCATGAAAAGCTCCACATGATGACAATGCACACATGGAGTCCAGGTGATCAAGGGGTACCCTGGAAAACATTTCAAAATGAACGCTGTAACCCATATGAAAGATGATCGTGGGCATCACTGCACTAGTGATAAAACCAGAGCAGAGACAAAAAGCACGTGAATCTACAGGTTCATATGCCTGTTACCTTAGAAAGTTCCTGAAGAACATTGGACAGTAGTTCACAACAGATGTCCTTCAAGATTTTAAAATGAAAATCCTCCTCAGCTGTTCCCAACTTCTCGGCCTCCTCTGACTTGGGTTTGTTGGAGCTTTCTACAGATCTCTTCCCACATTCATCCATGTTCTGCAAGACTCTAATCAGGCTATCAATCAGAGGCATATCTGACAGGTAAAACAAGAAAAAACTTTATGGACGTATGAACTAGCATTTTTGGTAATCTGCCCTAAGTAACAGTGTAATTAAAGGTTTTGAGATGTGAAAGCTTTGATGAAAAATGGAATGTGTCTCTACATACTTTATTATAATGAAAACAATGAACATTCCAAGGACTGAAATAATTATTCCCCAACTAAGGAATATAAGACACTAAAAGGGGAGGTCCAGCCAGCGAAGCAAATTTGCCCATACTGGGGAGTCACACACCTGTGATCTACACAGACATTTGCCTAGATGAACATATACTTTTTCTCATTCCCCATCACCTGTGACCTATACCACAACTCCAGACTGCCACTGTTTTCTATAAAAACCTTAGCATCCCTAAAATATTAGCTCTTGTGGTAAGTAAGAAAATACACTTGCTTTTGTCCATCTTGATATATTCGTGTCTGTGTCCATATATAGTCTGTGAAGCAAAGATGGCTGATAACACAGACAAAGTAGAAGCCAAGACTGTCTTCTGTTCATGAACAACAATTGGTGGATCATCGGGCTGGCAGAGTTCATGACAAAACAGATCATACAGCAAAGTCCAAGTTTCTTTTCCATTACCAGGAGTCTGTACTTCAGAATGGAAAAAAGAAATATCTCATGCAACTTGAAGAAAACGTCTACCAAAGAATTCTTCAAATTTGTTGCAATAAAGTGCAATTGAAGCATCCTACCAATAGCTTGAACGCCTTCATCCACTGTGGTGAGCAGCTGTAGGATATGCATATAAACATCAAGCCCTTCTGAACTTTTATCTGTGCTGCAGAAAAGAATTACAAATTATGTTTAGAACTATTACCACCAAGAAATCTGTATGCCTATGTAAAGTGAATATTTTTTCCAATATTTCTACCTCAGTTCTCAGTCAATTACTCTTAGGGTGGCTAAACTCAAGTTGTTCTTGAGTTTTCATTTCCAGTAATAGTTTGAACAGGCTATTTTTGTTCAGGCGTGTACATTTGTTCCCTGCTTACATGAACAGACTTTCTCCTTTTCTCCATAAGGAAAAAGCCTCCGTGCAGACAGACAGAGGCACAGTCCTCTTATAAATATCAGTACCCTTGGTACAGTCTTCCTGTCGCCTTGGCAGGTAGGTCAAGTGTGGACTTTTTAAAAAATAACATTTTGGGCACCCATGAAATGGTACACGTATACCCAAAAGCCACTATGCATAACACAGACTAAAACATGTGAGATTTGGGTTCAAATCCCCTAATCAATGAGTCTCATTGGGTAACATTGATCTAGGGGAGAAGGGAAACTATGTATGCTGCCAAGTGTGGGATAAAAATGTAAATAAGTAGCGACAATATCACATGCATTCAGATATGGGCATATACATACCAGATTTGTTTTATAGCTTCAAGCAGGCAAGGTACAATTTTGAAATTTGGAAGCTCATCTGGAGAATCATCTGCAGGCTGCTCCACTGACTGACAAGAACCTTTCTTAATCCAGTTTAACATTAATTCTTCATCCAAGTCAAACAACTTGTCGACCACCTCACCTATTTTCACTAGCAACTCCACTGTAACAAAGATCAAATCTGATTTATATATTGATGAACTAATGAAATAAAATTTACTCTTGCTCACTTCTTAGAAAACAACACAAAGAAAACAGTTTCAATTTATTTATTTTTTGTCTGGCTTCTTTTGGTGATATCTGTTATTGTGACTTACTTTTAGTATAAGCTCTTTGACATCTTATTTATTAGTTCAAACATTTCTATACAGCCCCCCACATCCATCTCAATACAGTTGTAAAGTACATACCTATAACCACTTCCACTTGTGCAAAAAACCACCCAGAACAACACAAAGGGGTGGGGGGGGGGGATTCGTTCCATCTGGAAAACCTGCAATGCTTGAGTGGAATGGAACTTTTGTCATAGCGCAACATGGAATTCCACCCAAAGGCTGTATTCCAGTAGCACAAAGATAGTTTCATCCACATACCCACTGCAGCTTGCCAGACGGAATTGGGTTCCCCCTTACTATCATGAGCGGGAAGGAGACAGCTGTGCTGGTTATGATTACAATGCATTCAGAAGAATTCACCAAAAAGAGTTAAATAGTTATTGATATACCTCACTTAAAATGCCTGGAACATTTTTCTTAAGAAATATAAAAACATTCAATTGATAAAAGAGTTATTTGAAACATGCTAGCCTTTTCATAAGGAAACAGAAAGTGGCCTGACAGCAGCAATATCCAGATTAATTTATAACATACCATTTGTTGAACTAGACATGATGAAACATACACAGTCATACACTGATGGACTTTGTCGAATTCTTTCCACCCAAATATTGGCCACCTCAGAGTGGCAGAGGCAAGTTAGCAACAACCTAAAGGGGAAAAATCACACTTAATCACACTTTAAAAAGAAAACCAATATTTGGGCTGCAATCTTGGAAGTAAGTCCACTTGAAGTCAATGGCACTTGCTTCTCAGTAGATAGTAATAGGATTGTACCATTAATTTTAACTCCATATGTGTAAATGAGGAATGTCTACCAGAGTTACAACAAAAATTAGAATCTGGGATACTGGTATCAGTTCAAATGTGATTTTAGGTAGAAAAGAAAGAATTTGGAAGCCTGAAAGTAAGGCCTATTGTATTCAATAGCACTTGCTTCCAAGTAAGTATATGTAGGATTGAAGCCTTCATTCATGAAATTAAGCACACCTGCTAATATTATATTTACATGCACTACAACTCAATACTTAGGGGTAGCTTATGCTATTTTAGTTCCTGACAAAATAGCTTACCTGCTTGTTTCGAGGAGAGTAGGGGAATCGGAATCACATAAACGCTGCAGCACCATCTGTCTGAAAAAATGACAACAGATTGAAAATGAGGAGACAGCGAGGATTAATTTCCCATACATTTTTCTGAAATTTTGTCCAGACGTACGCCACCACATGCCACCATCTCCTAAATATACATCTCTAATATTTATAGCTGCAAGAATAAAGAACAAGTAAGCTGGGAGGAATTTCTTTATCCAAGTATAAGATGAAGTGAGACACATAAAGCTGGGACAATCAGTCATAAAGGGCACTAGCCTACAACTCTGTATTCAAGTTCTTGATTCTTTGTCAACAGCATTTAGACTGGCATTCACTAACTAATTAAAAGGGGGAAATTGTACATGGACAGGAATAGCCTTGCTACTACCTCACATGTCCGTAGTACCAGCAATCTGTTAATTGTAGAACAGCAGTGATAAGGTCATTGCCAGAGAGTTTGCAAGAAACGCAGGACACTGCCTTATGCAGGATCAGACCATTCATCTGTCTAGCTCAGTACTGTCTAGACTGATAGGTAGTGGCTCTCCAGGGTTTCAGAATGGGGTAGTTCCATCTTGAGGTGCCAAGGGTCAAACCTAGGACCTTCTGTAAGCAAAGCACATGCTTCTCCAGTGACCTATCACTCAAACTGCAGTTGGTGAACCATTCACTCCTTTAAATCTGTGTCATAAAGTACAAAAAGAGGAAGTGTAACTACGGAGAAGTTAGAAGCTGCTGAAAAACCTCTATTGGAAAAGGGCTGTGCATAGTACAATTTGAAATGTACAAATTTTATGCTCTTTTCCACACTCCCTCCTGTTCTCCTTCAAACTGTTACATTTCAGACATTCAATTCTTTCTCCATTCTTTCAGACACTCTTTCAATACCTCCAAGCTCTCCCTCACCATCCTTCTGCCCTCCCCACACAAATGTACAGAAAACCAGGTCTCAGTCTATCAGTTCCTTTTCTTACATTTACTCCATAACTCTTGTGCTTTGACTCTGACTCCTGCCACATCAATGACATTCCTCTCACTAAAACATTTTCTGTAGTGAAGTCAAAAACTTACAGAGACATCTGACTCCTGCTTGCCCTTATTACCAGTCACCCTCTTGTCCAGTCTTACAAATGTTAATATCTTGAATCTGTTTTCCCCCACTCTATAAACAGCATGTCTAGTACATGTGCCTGTCTAGTAAGGTAAAGGTAAAGGTACCCCTGCCCGTACGGGCCAGTCATGTCCGACTCTAGGGTTGCGTGCTCATCTCGCTCTAGAGGCCGTGAGCCGGCGCCGTCTAGTACTTTACAACAATTAAGAGTTGAAACATTTACAGTTTCAAAAACACTGATAAACCAAGAACAAAGCATACTACTTACCCAAGGTTCTCATGTTTGCTAATGGACAGGCATACGTCTTGGCAACAGGCCATATTGCCCAGTATTCCCACACAGATTTCCTGAAATGCCAATATATTGGAGGAAATATTGTAGCAGAAAGAAAAACAGTTTCAAGGAATAGGACAGATGTGCTTTTGACCCTTGCTTGGTCTTCAGCAGCCATACAGGCTCAGAGCAGAGCAACATTTAGCCATGTCTTCTTCTATGGCAGTGGCTAGATTCAGGTGCTCCAAGATATTTTGGAAGAACATGAACCAATTGAGTATTCCCAAATAAGAATAAAGTTATTTGCACAGTAACACTGTGTGTTACTCGGTGTGTGTGAGAGAGAAATGTACGGTATACTGTCAGGGCCAGAACACAGCAGATCAATGGAAGTTCTGCTTTTGTGAGCCAGCATCTTTGTCATCAGCAAGCTCCCAAATCCATCTGTACCTCCTCTTCCCATTTCCTTCCTCCTGGAGGCAAGAAGCTGCACTGCATCATCAACTCCCACAGGCCAAAAGAGACTGCCTCCACACACCAGCATTTCTCAAATTATAATGCCCTGCTCTGTGGATTTTAACTATAAGCCAATCATTGCTGAGAAACAGACTTGTAAGTGTAAAAAAGAGAGGGGGAATTGCCAGCAAGTCTTTTGCCTTGAAGAATTGTGTTTCATTCTGGCCAACACAGGTGAAAAATTATACTGTCAAATTTGAAAGTGCTTAGAAGATGGTTACAGAAAAAGGAGTCAACAGTAGTTCATCCTTTCCAGTAAATACGGCATAATTCATGCTATAACCTTTTTAATATAGGAGGGTAAGTATTAAATAAAAGTTATTCCCAAGTATAAATGTATTGATTGATTAATGAATACTGCATTCTGCTTTTCGAGTTGTACTTCCAAAGAAATGTACAAAAGCAAAACAAAAAAGCATATAACTAAAAATAAATATATATCAAAACACCAGGAACAAATCCAACAGACACAGTAGAAAAATCCAAAGATAACAAAAAGGGGGGCTATTCCCAAAGCACTAGATGGATAAATATCTAGAGCTACAAATATCCAGTGCTACAAACCAAAGATTACCCACATGGTGTTAAAGCCATTCTAGCATCGTAGACTGATCTAAAACTTTAGAGAAGTTTATGCAGAAGGAGGTTCTCCCTGAAATAACAAGGTACAGTACTATTTAAGCTTTGAAGGTTAAAATACACATCCTGAGTTGGACATGGAAAGAAATGTGAAGTTGATCCAATTGTTTCATTGCATGTGTGATATGGCTATGCCAATTAATGCCTGTCAATAGTTGGGCAACTGCTTTTCATGCCACATGAAGTTTCTGAACCATCTTCCTTGGCAGTTCCATTGGAACAAGTTAAGCCACAAGATGCTGACAGTGCAATACTATGCATGTCCATTCAGAAGTTAACCCCTGTTGAGTGAAATGTGTTACACTCCCCCATAAGTGTGATGCTGCCCGAGACATGACTGCACCATGACACATGAATAAAAATAGCCAGGACTCTTACCTTCCAGCAGAAAGTGCAGCGGATTTACTAGAGCAATTCAGCAGTGACACAAGCTGCCAATGCAGCCTATTGAACTCCTTACTTAGAAGTTTTTAAAAACAATTTTGGAGGAATGAGTGTATGAATCAAAGAGCCAATCTAGGAGGGAAACCAGACTTGATGATCCACTGTGACTCTTACAACCCCACAGTCCTATGACTAAAGGAAACTTCTAATTATCCTAGCTTTTCAAGCACTGGGTTCACCTAATTTAAGAAGCCAAAAGTCAATGTAATCCCCCTCCCCATAGATTTGGCAGCACTGTCTTATGAAGAGATACTTTTAATTTTATTGGGAGTTACATTTGGCCGACTGCCACATTATCAAGTTAAGAGGAATCAGGTTTTATAATAATATTGTGAAGAACTGTGACTAAGAACAAAACCTGCTGGAAATTGAGAAATAGGCCTTGATTCTATATTGGCTTGTCTACTGGTAGAGCTGAATACCAATTCTTTTCTATTTTGCCTTTCATCTGCACCTGCCTACATAGGGCATACGGATCGCATCAAAAAAGCACAATGCGTTATTAATAAACAGGGTACAGAGTCAAGAGATGACTTACAGTAAGCCGAGGACTCTTGGACTTGGCAAAGACACCCAAAAATATATCAGGGGCATTAAACTCTTGTAGAAATAAAGCAACATCCTGTAAACAAGAATGGTTATGTGTCAGTGGACGATTACATGAGAAATGAAATTCAGTTCACTTTGAAAAGTAAGGCAGTCTTTCATTCAGATTCAGATGACCACTACACATACCCAACTATAAGTAGCTATCTTGTCAGTTCTTATTTATCCAGTGCATTAACACTTGTCATTTTAGGGGGGCCGCTAGGGGTGCCTTGGAAGATGGCGGATATTAACCTCTATCCAGCTCGCACGAGGTAATTAGAGGCTGATTATGGAGAGTAAATCAGTCTCCCTCATCTCTCCAGGGGGGATAGATGCAGTTTTCACCCGCTGTTGACATAAATCACCCCCGAGTTCGGAAGAAGGAGGGGGTGAGGCACTGGGTGCACAACGGGCCTCGGAACTCCTCTGAAGCTGCTTCCAGGTGCAAAACTAGTTGTGTTACTTAAAAGGAAAAAAATTGGTGAAAGATAACGCACATGCTTCAAGAGAGGCAGGAGGTTTTTATCTGCTAACAATTTTACCATCGAAATGAAGAAGACTGAGACGGAAGATTACATCAAAGTACTACAGACATGGTATGTGGAATGGAATGCAACGGAACTGAAAGGGGGGGAAATGACTTTTTTTTTTTTGCTCTATGTGATTAACTAATAAACCTTCCCTTTTAGAAGATCTGTCACAGCAATTAATTGGCAAATGGGACTAAAAATGAACTGTGTGGAAATAATATGAACTTAAAGGTTTTACTCTGTGAAGGATTTGGAAAGAAGAAGGGCTCTCTTTGTGACGCAGTAAGAATGGAGATGTGATACGAGACCTGTGTTGCAGGAGGTTTGGTCTTTGGGAGGGCGAGCCGAAGATTTATTACTTTTGATGAGATTGCGAACTGGAAGGGGCAGCCCTCCTGGAAAAAGACTAATTTACGATGCAACAGGTCGGGAAAGTTAAAGAGCGAGCTTTTAGACTGTATTTCATCGGAACGACAAAATGGTGATTGCTTGCTCGAGCAGACATGCCTGGACTATTGGATGAGAGTGATTTATGAGAGAGCAGCACAAAGCCCAGACAGAAACACAAATATGACTGGTTTTTTCAACCCACTTGTGGAGCAACTCGGAGGTGAATGAAAAGGAAAATGAGTAACAACAAGGATTGAGAAGAGGGGACCGGAAATATCATTCTGAATATGAAAGCAGCACAAATATTCAAGGATTGGACTCCTGCCGATCAAGAAGCATGGGTACCCCCCACAAAAATTTATAATTTGGAAAATAATTGGATTATATGATTTGTATTGTTATAATTTGGATTAATTGGTTTGATGTGTTTAATTTGGTAAGATGAAACTTAATAAAAATTATTTTTTTATTAAAAAACCACTTGTCATTTTAGTCCCTCCTACACCGAAGTTAATGATTATCTATAATGATATATCCATTAATAGAAAAATATCCAATTGCTTCTTAAATTAACACAGTGGTATATCGGGTTACATACGCTTCAGGTTACAGGCTCCGCTAACCCAGAAATAGTGCTTCAGGTTAAGAACTTTGTTTCAGGATGAGAACAGAAATTGTGCTCCGGCGGGGCAGCGGGAGGCCCCATTAGCTAAAGTGGTGCTTCAGGTTAAGAACAGTTTCAGGTTAAGAACGGACCTCCGGAACGAATTAAGTACTTAACCCGAGGTACCACTGTACAAGATATTAAGAAATTGGTAAGAAAGCCAATAAGGTCCTATGTACAGTGGTGCCCCGCAAGACGAACGCCCCGCAAGACGGAAAACCCGCTAGACGAAAGGGTTTTCCGTTTTGGAGGCGCTTCGCAAAACGAATTTCCCTATGGGGTTGCTTCGCAAGACGAAAAAATCTTGCGAGTCCCCGCGGGTTTTTTCACTCCCCCCCCCCTTTTCCTAAGGCGCTAAGCCGCTTATCAGCTGTTCCGCTGATAAGCCGCTTAACAGCTGATCGCTGAAAGCCGCTAGACCACTGTAGCGCTAATCCGCTAAGCTGTCAATGGGCTTGCTTCGCAAGACGAAAAAACCGCTAGACGAAGAGAATCGCGGAACAGATTCTTTTCGTCTTGCGAGGCACCACTGTATTTTGCTGAGCTGGCCCAGATTATTCCCACAATTCCTAAGAACTCTGTGATGGACAGCAGTTTTTCCACACACAAGAAACTCTCATGATATACAACTTGACAGCTATGGTAAATTGATATTTCAGAAGATACTCATCATTCATCTCACATTTTTTAAAAAAATTAGGGCAGGATAAACCTTCCAAGACAATATACAATGAGTGAATATCCATTGTTAGTCACACTCAGAATAGGTCTACAGATTTTAATGGGCCTACTCTGAGCTTGACTAACACTGGATTTTGCCCAAAGAGAGTGCTAACAGATAGCACAAAACAACACAGTTTCGCAACTTACATATTTTAGCAACACTGTTCCTAGCCAACAATAGCTATGCATGATTCTTCTTTTACAAGCTTACTGGACACTAAAATATCTAAGGAACAGAAACCAGACGTCTCCCAGATAATTGCAAACCTTTACAGAATATACTTATTTTATTAATTGATAGACTGAAGTTGTTTACAATAAGGCTAACCTTAAACATAGAATAAAACAAAATACATATCTGCAAATATTTACAGATAACAACCACTAAAAATATCCAAAGTATCAGAATACCAAATCACTAAAAACATACCTTATCCATTGACATGTCCCACACTTTGCAAATGTCATTTTCCAGTTCTTCATTTAGCTCCACTTGTTCTTCAACATTGTTCAACTCAGATTCATCTTCCTTAGAGCTAACAACCTTCCAAAGAAAAGAAGAACATACTGACAAAGGAACCAAAGTAGCACAATAAGCCATTGGTCTGCTCAAACACACATTGGTCTGCAATGCACAACTTTTCTCCTGTTTGACCCATAAGGAGAAACTTCTACCCAAATATGAAATATTACCTCAATACACTACTGTTTCAGCAGCCTGAGTGTGAGCAGTAAGTTTATCACTAGAAATCAGCAATTATGTTATTCATTATAGATAGCACAAATAAAGCATAAATCCAACAAGATTTTAATTTAATTTCACTTTGCACTTGCACCAGCATGGCAAATTTTATATTATCACCTGCCCACCTCAGTCCACCCATCTTTACTCAAAGACAAGTCTCACTGATGTCAACATGACTTACTGTATTTTTCGCTCTATAACACGCACCTGACCATAACACGCACATCGTTTTTAGAGGAGGAAAACAAGGGAAAAAACATTCTGAATGAAACAGTGGGTGTATCATTTTTGTGCTTCATGCTGTGGCCACAGACATGTGATCTGATGGTGAATTTGGGGTGACCCAATGCAAAAATCCTGATAATTCCTGTGGATCCATGCTTTGTAACCACGTTTTTGCACCATTGCAGCCCCAGGCAACAGTGGGTGCGTGATTTTTTGGGTGCAGGCTGTAGCCATGGACATGCTATGTGATCTGATGGTGAATTTGGGGTGACCCAATGCAAAGATCCTGAGAATCCCTGTGGATCCATGCTTTGTAACCACATTTTTGCACCATTGCAGCCCCAGGCAACAGTGGGTGCGTGCTTTTTTTGGTGCAGGCTGTAGCCATGGACATGCTATGTGATCTGATGGTGAATTTGGGGTGACCCAATGCAAAGATCCTGAGGATCCATGTGGATCCATGCTTTTTAACCACGTTTTTGCACCATTGCAGCCCCAGGCAACAGTGGGATCTATGCTTTGTAACCACATTTTAAGTGGGGAGCGAAGGAAAAACAAAGAAGGGACATGAGAGGGCAGAGAAGCAGCTGGCTAAGAATGCTGGAGAGGGATTTAACCGGTGGGAGGAAAGAAAGGCAAAAGTTCCCCCCCCCCAAGCCAGCCATCTCTCTCTCTCTCTCTCTCTCCCCCTCCCTCTCTCTCCCTCCCCCCCTCTTTCTCCCTCTCCCTCCCCCCCTCTCCCTCTCCCTCCCCCACTCTCTCTCCCTCTCCCCCAGCAGCACCGGAGCACAGAGAGGAATTAGAAAGAACGACACTCTGCTTGCCTGGAGGGGAGGGGCTTTCCCTGCTCTTTGTTCCGTTTCAGCAATCACAGCAACGAAACAGAGGAGGGTGGGCAGTAAGACCCTGAGGCAGAATGCAGGAAAGCTGCCACTTCCTCTTTTCAGGTTTCCCTTCTCCGTGACTCGCGATTTGACTTTTGCTTGGTTTTTTGGCTCCAGGGACCACACATTCGCTCCATAACACGCACAGACATTTCCCCTTCCTTTTTAGGAGAAAAAATCTGCGTGTTATAGAGGGAAAAATACGGTAATTCCAAGCAAATACAAATAGGACTGCAGCCTTAGAATGCACATTTCACAGTTCCAATTGATATCAGCAACCACTGGTTGGAATGGACCTTGAATATCATCTAGTTCAATTCTCTGCAGATGCAAGAGATCAAGCATTTACTTGGACAGGGCTTCTTCTCATCTATTTTTACCTGCTGTTTTATACATTATATGTTTTATAGACCACATATTTTTCACATATATACACATTCAATTTAAAAGCTTCTAAAACTAGACATTGTACAATTCAAACATATTTTTTGTTGCCCTCACATCCAATTTGGCCATGAGTGGTTTCATGTGTATGCAGCATACCTCAATAAGTTTTGTAAGGACGCTGAAAAACCAGTGTTTGCTGTAAACTGTATTTCTAATAGAATCCCCAGGAACGACATCCTCCTCGTCGTCATTGCTGGAAGGTGGTGATGGATTCCTGTCCATATTTGAGTAACACAATCCAACTGCCAGATTAAAAAAATTATAAAAGTGAGCACAAACAACAGCAAAATATTTTAAAACCAAAGGCTCATCCCAGCACTTACTATTCCTTAACAGCTGTCCATGGATGAGACCAATATGTTTTATATCCAAAAGATACATGCATATGTGCCTCCTTTCATCCAAAAACAAAGCCTTGCAATCACTTCCTCTCAATTAAAGCCTTAAAAAATGTTTCGTTAATGTGCACGGCAATCACACTGCGGGGTTTTTTAAATTAAGTACAGTGGTACCTCAGGTTAAGTACTTAATTCGTTCCAGAGGTCTGTTCTTAACCTGAAACTGTTCTTAACCTGAAGCACCACTTTAGCTAATGGGACCTCCCGCTGCTGCTGCCGTGCTGGAGCACGATTTCTGTTCTCATCCTGCAGCAAAGTTCTTAACCCAAGGTACTATTTCTGGGTTAGTGGAGTCTGTAACCTGAAGCGTATGTAACCTGAAGCATATGTAACCCGAGGTACCACTGTACTGGGCACATGAAGTGGGGAGGTGGTCCTTTGGAAGCTAGGAAGCCCTTCAATTAAAAAAGAAACAAGGCCAATTCAAATGCTGACACACCTGCTGACAAATCTACTGCATTTACTCAAATCTAATGCTCATCTTTTTTGCCCAAATTATGCTGTGAAAATTAAGGTGTGCATTAGATTCAATGGCACATTTACTGTACATTTGCCAGGAAATGGTTTCAAGGTTCTGAAAACCGAGGTGCCCATTAAGATTCGATGGCGCACTAGACTCGAGTAAATACGGTACATCTTGTGGGATGTGGTGCAGGGCCTCCCACCAGCACACTCTTTCCCATAGGACATAGTATGAAAAGCACACAAAACATGAACACAGAAGACACGTATTCACCTATCCTTCCCAGTTCTTCAACAGCTCTTTGAATGAAAGGCAGTGTACCTAAACCAGACATAGGCAAACTCGGCCCGCCAGGTGTTTTGGGACTACAACTCCCATCATCCCTAGCTAACAGGACCAGTGGTCAGGAATGATGGGAGTTGTAGTCCCAAAACAGCTGGAGGGCCGAGTTTGCCTATGCCTGACCTAAACCCTGCGTTTTACGTAAGTTTGCTCTGTTTTCAACTTTTAAATATGGTTTTTACTGTAGAGTTTTATGTATTTCTGTTGCAAACCGCTTTGATACTTTTTTACGAAACAGCAGCATATAAATATTTGTAAATAAATGCCGGTCCTGATCTGCCCCATTGGATCTGAAGCTGGCAACATCTATAATTTATTGAGAGGACTACCTAGAAATTAAATAACATTTCCAAACAATCCCTTGGTTAGGGCATCTCAAGGTGCAAGTAAAAAAGAACGGAGAAGAACGAGGGGGCACCACTAAAATGATGAGCGTCAGCTCTAACCATTAAACCAGGAGGCTCCAAGGGCTGGCGCCCACCCTGAGCCTTAGTCATCCTTCTCTCTCCCTCAAAGCGCGAGGGAAACTAATGAAACCCAAGCGATCAAGAGGAAAGCTTTCTTTCTTTTTAAATCACCTCACGTGCTTCCTCGCCCTAACACTGAAAACACGTCCCGGGGATCAGATTAAGCCCTGGCAAGACCCCCCCACCCCCCCGCCAGACCAAAAACCAGGACAAAATCCGCCCCCTCAGCAATGATTCCCACAGGAGCCGCGATATATCCCGAGCGGCGACAGAAGGAACCTTGGCTTGCCGCCGCCGCCGCGTCTTCTGCTTCAGCCCCCACAAGTTCAGGTGGCCCCGTGGGAGACGCGCGGCCGCCGCCGCTGTTTACAGGCCTCCCCGTCCTTTCCCGCCTTCTCTCTCTCTCTCGGCCAATGAAGCAGCTCCAAGGATGGGAGGAGGAGGAGGAGGAGGAGGAGGACGGCGGCAAACCTTCGTAGGCCCTCGGAAACTGAGGCGGCTTCCGCCAGGCCCTGGAGGCGCCCCAGGCCTTGCCTCTCCCTCCGCCCGGAATGGAGAGCAGCCACACGGCCTCGCCCTCACGAAGCCGCCGTGCAAACTCACGAAGCGAAGCGCCCCCGGGCGGCGGCCTCTCGAAACGCCCGGCAACGGGTGGCCTCGGCGTCCCTTTTTAATAATACAATTTTCCTTTCCCCGCAAAGGCTTTTTTTTTAAAATACACCCAAAGACGGTGCACGTCCTCGTGCGAATGGAACTGTCGGGTCGAGAAAGTAGTTTCCTGGTTGGTTCTCCGCCTTCATCAAAAGCAGACTTTCCAGGAAAAAGGAAAAAAATCTCCCACAAAATTTGACTGGAACTTTTTCAAAGATCCAACATGACTAGGAAATCCTAAAATGAGGATTTGAAGAGCCGGGTCTCTTTTGCCAGTTGTTGCTGTTGTCAAAAGTGGGTGGAAATGAAAGAGTGCCTGGAAGACAATCAGTGCCCTTTTTACCTATAAGCTAAACAAGCTATAGCTTAGGGCCCCACTCTCTTGCCCCCCCTCCAAATTTCACTATTCATATACAGTGGTACCTCTGGATGCGAACAGGATCCGTTCCGGAGCCCTGTTCACATCCAGAAGCAAACGCAACCCGCGTCCACGCGTCGTGATTCGCCGCTTCCACACATGATGTCATTTTTACCATCTGCGCATGCGGCAAAACCCGGAAGTAACGCACTTCGATAATTCCGGTTCGCCACAGCGCACAACCCAAAAATACTTATCCCGAAGCTACTTCAACCCGAAGTACTTCTTAATTGTATTTCAGTTCAACAATTACTTTGATCAAATACATATTTTGTTATGTGCAAATGGCTTTAGATACCTGTTAGGTCCATAAATGACCATATAGCATATATTCAACACAAAAAACAGCAACAATTGGTTGACATAGGGCAGCTGGACATATAAAGGGCCCCATTACCTTCAGTAGCTTAGGGCCTCATCAAACCTAAATCTGGCCCTGAAGACAATGCGCAACTGGCTGAAGCCAAGAGTGGACGGCTCTGGGAAATGACTGCCCAATTCATACCATCTGGGTAAGGGGGTCCTTTCTACAAGGAGCTAGTTTATTGCAGGGAAAGGAAGGAACTTCCACAAACTTTTCAAGGATTCGGTTCCCCTACCCCCCCAGGAAATAGGTTGTGTTCAAATTTTAGGGGGGGGGGACACTGGCAACTTTGTTTCAGTGTCATGGAGAAATAACTTCCAACTTTTTGGAAGACATATTTCCCTTTTGTATTCAGCAATATTGTCTCCTGCCAGCATGCAGAAACTGAAAACATTATACATAGGTGAAAGAAAAAAGAAATGTATGCTACTCCATCTTTATTTTGATTCCTCAAAAATCTATTATGCTTAAACAATGGAGGTTCAATAGCTAGCCTAGGGCTATTTTATAAAGTTACATTATTAGAATGGCACAAATGTTGGCCCTTGGGTAATTTTCTACATGTCACTGAAAGAAGGGTTTTCAAAACAACTGTGGTTCAAGATTTCAAGAGTTGATGCTTTGCTATGTTCTTAGGTGCAAGCACTTCTGTAGTAAAAGCAGTAAGAGGGAAAGTCTGGCAGCAAACTTGGCTCTCTTCTCTTTTGTAGAGATGAGACCCTAAAATGCAATGATTTCAGTTTCATAAATCCCTAGTTTTAAATTCAAACCTTGCACAGAGAAAGCTGACCATTCAACAGGATGACCTGTCACATGCAAGCAAAAAAAAAAAATCAACATAGTACTCATGAGAATTATAAAATGAACTGCTTGTATGTCCTTTATTTTCCAGCATGTAAACTAATATTTTATGGCCAATCGACTTTTTACATCCCAAATGTTACTGAAAAATGAACAAAACGTTGAGTGAGATATATTAATTTTTATTAAAATCTGGATTAACAAAAATATGAACAAGGCACAAACAAAGCTGTTTGGTTACAAGCAATGTTTTAAAGCTGTTGTTTAAACATGAACAGTGACTACAAAATAAAGTATGCTTGCAAGTAAATTATTTTTAAAAATACAAATTGTTAAGCTGTAACAAAATGCAAAACAATGTTTCATAAACTTTTAGTTGTTCCACATCACATTCTCTTCAAAAAAATCTGTGTGAAAAGTACCATTTCATGATTTTGTGCTTCTTTTTAATAAAAATTATTGCAAAGCCAGTAAGTGAAATCCAACCAAGTTATATTCAGAATAGACCTGTCAAAATAAATAGACTTAAAGTCTACTCTGAGCACAATTAATACACTGGCTATTCCCCCCAACCCCAACGTGAGGTAGTAAACATTCATTTAAAAATAAGGCCCAGATTCAAAGAGCTGGAGGGTGAACTCTACACACATCTGGGCTTCTGGAAGTAGCCTCCACAGCACTAATGAAACCTGCCAGAAAACTCAGGGGAACAGCACAGGTCTAAGAAGATACTGTGGAGAATCAAGCTTTTGCACAAGATTCTTTGAACTGTGTCCTAAAAATATATATAAGGCCCTCAAGCACGTAAGTTAAGAAAGAAGAACTCAGTAGTATTAAATTACGTGTAAGTCCTTACAAGCTGTACAGTAAACCTGAGTATACAAGTTGGTACAATTGTGACATTTCGGTTTTCAGCTGAAGGACTATAATAATATTACACAATTCTGTAATCTTTCTCTAGCCCTGATTACCAAGCTTCAATAAATCACTAGTAACGTATGAAAACTGCATAGTTCTAACATATTTAATACAAGAACAATGGGCAACATTCAATGAAGTCATACTCTGTGTCTCCCTTGAGTATGACTGTTAGATATCACCCAATATCTAATAGGCACAATTTACATAGACTTTGAGTCAAACCACCTCAGTGCATTAGAAAAAAAGCACTATTTTACGTGTGTGGTGTGGGAAAGTTGCCGATTCCACCATCACCACCCCCAACAAATACTGCAGTGCTTTCCATTCCCCCAAAAGGCCAATCTAGAGGATCCCCCCCCCCAACTTTCAGCAGAGCTTTTTTCAAAAGATGTGGGGAGCTACTGCCAGATGGAGAAGCAAGTAGGTCCCCTTTGCACCAGGAGAAATAACTGCAAACTGCTTTGGATCCAAGCCTTCTCAAAAATGAAGCACCCAATATTAAATAATCTTAACATACAAATGGAAACCAAATTACGTGCATATATCTTGATCAAATATCCAATGGTAGTATTAACAGAAATGTTGAGCGCATTTTCCTATACATCATTTCTGAAAACAGTCAAGCATTACAAAAAACAACAACCCAACACCTAGATTTAGAAGGGAAAGTATATTATTATACCGATTTGATGAACAGGATCATATGCGTGCATACTTGGGCATAAGCTGTATTGAACAGTGGGAACTGTTTCCAAGCATGCATGCACAGGATGCATTGTGCAAGGATGTAAACAAAAAAACAGTGCAAAATATTTTCTTTAGGATGTGTGCAATGAGAGAGCACTATGCCATAGTATACAGGATTATATAAACTTTTAAAACGCCAAAATATTATGTTAAACCCCATTTTTAATATATGCAAGTTCTGCCAGTGTTTACATTTAACTACTGGAATCTCAGTTCTGTTGATTATCACTTCAAATTCGGAATAAAACTTGTAAAATTCCACAGTGCTATAGTTATAAATATTTGGAGATTATATACTTGTTTTAACACCCTTTTACTTCAGCCAATGAATCAATAGTTATATTAAAAGTGTTTTAACTCAACTCAATTATTATACACTTAGTCCCTGCAATTACATTCATTTATATGCAGCTTTCTGAAAATGGCAATCTGCTAGAAATGTGATGGAAGTTATTCATTTGAAATTTATATGCTGAATGTGAAGCACTGCTTCCTACATAAAGAATCCAATTTTCACATCTAAACAATGCTAGTAGTTCAAAGAGGTTACCATGCACAAGCATTCTTGCTGAGCAAGCAGCAGCATTACAATTGTTCGTTAGAAGTATTGGGTAAACATGCATTCAAATACTGAATGACGGAAATCCAGTAGAAAAAGGAGCTTCATTATCACTTTTTCTGCAAATCTGACTAAATGCATCTTCACTTTGACAGGAAAGCATTGCTGGGGAAATGGCACAGCACAAGAGGAACATGCTTCTTACTACTATCATTTTCCGTCATTTGTTTGCTATGCTTGTTGAGACCACAAAAATCGGTCACATCTTTCCAACATGGACTGAATCAGGGCTCTGCAACAAAAGTGAACACATAGGAGAAAAGAGATATTATAAAGAAATTGGGGACTAACTTTACACAGCAAATTTCATCAAATTCATTAACTCATAAATGTGACTTTACACTTGTCTGCACTGCAGGTTGCTACTACTGTAACTTCTGGTTGTTTAAAGAAGTTGAACCTGCCACATCAGTCAAAAGATTTATGCATTGCAAGGGGCTGCACTAATAATAATAGTAATAATAATAATAATAAAATTTATTTATACCCCGCCCTCCCCAGCCAAGGTTGGGCTCAGGGCGGCTAACAAGCAATGGTAAAAACAAGTTGAATGAATACAACTTAAAAACAAGATTAAAATACAACATTAAAACACTGAAACATTAAAATGCAGCCTCATCACAGGAGAAAGGAAAAAAGAAAGAGGGGGAGGGAATCAAATTGACTCCAAGCCAAAGGCCAGGCAGAACAACTCTTACAGGCCCTGCGGAAAGAAATCAGATCCTGCAGGGCCCTGGTCTCATGAGACAGAGCATTCTACCAGGCCGGAGCCAGTGTTAAAAAAGCCCTGGCTCTGGTTGAGGCTAATCTAACTTCCTTAGGGCCCGGGACCTCTAGGGTGTTGCTATTTATGGATCTTAAGGTCCTCTGTGGGGCATACCGGGAGAGGCAGTCCTGTAGGTACGAGGGTCCTAGGCTGTGAAGGGCTTTAAAGGTCAAAACCAGCACCTTAAATCTGACCCTGTACTCCACCGGGAGCCAGTGCAGCTGGAAAAGCACTGGGTGAATATGCTCCCATGGCAGAGACCCCGTGAGGAGCCTCGCTGCAGCATTCTGCACCTGCTGGAGTTTCTGGGACAGCTTCAAGGGCAGCCCCGCGTAGAGCGAATTACAGTAGTCAAGCCTGGAGGTGACCGTCGCATGGATCACTGTGGCCAGTTCGGGGCGGGAAAGGTAAGGGACCAACTGCTTGATGCCGCGAAGGTGGAAAAATGTCGCCTTGGCTGTTGCTGTAACCTGCGCCTCCATGGAAAGGGAAGCGTCAAGGATTACATCCAAACTCTAAACGGAAGGCAATGGCACTAATTGGGCCCCCGCAAGAGAAGGGAGTTGGTCCCTCATCCCCATGTGGTCCCCTGTGGTCCCTTTCCAATTCTACAATTCTATGATTCTGTTATTCTGTCTGTTCATTTCATACTGCTCAGTAAGAAACATCTGCATTTATACAGAAGTGGGCCATCCCATGCCAGTATAGGCTATTCTATGAATTTTGTGAAAAAGATTTTCTAACCATCCTTGCTTCTGGTTTCAGTAAACTATAGCTTGTACCACATCTGGATGCAATGCTATAGTCTGCCATTAACTGAAGTATGAAGGTTCCAATCTTGGCACATGGAGTGTGTGAAAGCCTGAAGGCTTATAGCTACTTGAACATGCAACACTTAATCATGACACAGTATTACCTTTTGACACAACCAATTTCAGACCATTATCAGAAGACTTACCTTTGTCTTTTTTCAGCAATTCTTAGTATCTCACAGACCTTGGCAAATCTTTCAGATAATTCAACCATCAGGCCGCATTCCTGCAACAGCTGCAAGGCACGATCGGGACCAATTACTCTGGCCAACAGCAGAGCCACATTTTCAACTGTTACACTATTTGGCCAATTCGGATCACCATTACTAACAGCACCGCCATTTTGCATAGCTGGATGAGGAACACTACTGCAATGACTCTTCACAAGGCAAAGAAGGAATTTCCATTCTTCCATTGTTTCTGGAATTGCTCCTAAATGCAAAAGGAAATGATTTAGAGATCCAAACCAGATTGCTTTGTAGGACTCGATGGTGTGAGTTAAATTAAGCAGGTCAGCCCAGGCCAATCTTAGGTCCCTAGATGGTGTTAGCCTGCAACTCCCATAATCCTTGACCACTATGCCTGGGGATGATGGAAATTGTAACCCCGCAATACTAGAGGACCCATGGTTGGGGTGGGGTGGGGAGATTCATGGACAGAATAATAGAGTAGATAGCAGGTGACACTGAGAGCATGTACGCAAGAGACAGGAAGGATGGAAGTTTCCAACGATGGACACAACTGCATTTGCTGCAGGATAGAATGGGACATTAAATTGTCACGGCAACACTATCTCCATTATACTGGAACAAAAAACACAAATTCAAGAGAGAGTCTGATTAAATTTAAATGAGCAAAAATAATAAATAAAAGGTTTTTCAAAATTCACAAGCTGCCAGTGCAGAAGAGGGAAAACAATGTAGCAGAAATGCCACATTTTATTGTGTGCACAATACTGGTGTTCTACAGCAGTGTTTCCCAACCGGTGTTCCGCGGCACACTAGTGTGCCGCGAGACGTTGCCTGGTGTGCCGCGAGATGTTGCCTGGAGGGAGGCGGGCGACTCGGGCGGCGAGAGGCGGGGCGGCGGCGGCGAGGAGAGGCCGCCCAGCGCGGGGCTCTCGCCGTCTGCCTGCCTGGCTGCCTGCGTGGCGCTGACGTCACGGGGCTGTAACGTGCCCCATATAGGCACACGCGGGGCGGCGAGCGAGCGAGCTCCCACATCCCATCGCCGCTCGCTTCGGCCGGCCTACTGGGCTGTCGCAGGCGGAAGGCCTGCGCATGCGCGAGGTTTTCGCACCTTCGGGATTCCCTTCACGCCTTCCTCCTCCCGGGTCCTTGAGAGCACGGGAAGCGGCAGCGCGAGACCGGCGTTGAGCCTGGTAGGTATTGCGCTTGCCAAGGCAGTCATTTGGGAAATGAAAACTTGCAAAGCAAGCAACCAGTTCAATCTGAAGTACGTGTATGCTTAATATTCTGTATCTGAAACCTGTTCTGCCCCCTCCCCCACACTTGGTGCCATTTTCATCTACACATGCAGCAGAGTAAGTTGACACAGAATAGTACCAATTCAGATGGCAGATGGGAGAATGACAGTGCTGAATGCTTTCCCATGTAGAACAGTCCCTGCAAATAAAAACCTAGCATATTTGGAAGAGGGATGCTAGCCTAACCATTACCTTCTATGCTGTTACTATTTTACATAAGTAAAAAGTGACCTTTCCCCATCTGGCATGGTGGTGTGCCTCGAGATTTTTTTCATGAAACAAGTGTGCCTTTGCCCAAAAAAGGTTGGGAAACACTGTTCTACAGTACGCTTAGGTGTAATTGCACTGAAAAAAAGGGTGCATGGTAACGATGTGGTTTATTTTTTCTTTTTCTTTTCTTTTCCTGCCAGAAATGCACTTGGGGTGATTACTTCCATAGCTTGGTTTTGTTCTTGTTGTTAAACTGTTTTATACTGACATTGATTTTAAAAATTGATAAATAAAAAGATGTCAAAACTAGTTAGTACAAGTAGAGAATGTGGAATTCACTCAAGAATCAAATTAAGTTTTACAAACCATGTTCTCTATCCAACAAGTTCATATCATCCAAACAAACAATATGGGTAAGGGCTTCAGGTCTTCTATCCAGCTCCAAACAGAGAGAAAGATATCCAGGCCAGAAGCTGTAACAATATTATGGAGAGTTTCACAAACCAAAAGTAAATACTTATTATGAGTAATTATAACCTGACTGACACTTCAATATACCACAACCTTCACTGAGAAGATGAGCTTCCTTCTATCTCCTCTTAATGAACAAAGAGTTACAAGTTTGGATCACAGGATAATGTGCAGTATTATATTGTCATTTTTGATACTCCAACAGCATACGTCTAAATCCATATTCCATGCCTATCTTCAGGAGAATAATGACCCAATACACACCTCTCAGTATCTATTAATAGCAACAGCACCAATTTCCCCCTTAACACAGAACACATACACCTCCAAGTTAACCAATATCTTAAATAAAAAAAGTTATGCAATCAAATCCAGCTGGGAGGCCCTCTTCAATTAAAATAAATAAATCTAGTTAGTTGGTTTCTGGGAGCATAACAAATCTTGACGTAGCAAGACAGAGGAGCTCACATCCAAATTCACTTCTGCCTGGTCCTTTTTGCTGCCGCATCAAGCCAAGTCAACATTTGGCTTAGTGTGTCATCTGATCTGAACAGGGGTTTGTGGTTCATCTCTCTCTTCACTAACTGAGTTGCAACCAAGAGCCCTGGGGTCAAATGAAATGAAGGGAACCTAAATTCACAGCCGAGAACCCAAATCCAACAGATTTATATGGAACTTGGAAGTACATTAACATTTTCAGAATTCTGTACTTCTTCAGCAGCAAACAGAATGCAAGACTTTCGTGTTACTACACCACTACCAACAGGCCCGTGTATGCAATTCTAGCAATGGATATTTATGCTGTGGAGTGGGGAAGAGAGAAGAGGCAGGTAAGCTTTAACTCAGGGATGGGGAATCAGGGGCCCCCACAGGCTGAGCACTGGAAGGGCCACAGGTTCCCCAGCCCCATTTTAACTCAATCACAGTTGCAGCTTCATTATTTATTACTGCTGCTCAGTGCTATGGCAGGCTTTGGAAGGAGAGGTAAGCAGGCAGGCAGCAAACCTGAAAGCAAAGAAGCACATTAAATATGTACTCCAGCCAGCAAGCCACTGGCTGCTGGAACACACACAAAGAGCATGATTGAGCAAGTGCATAACACATACCCTGGATAACTACAGCTGAACAGACTAGACTATTACGTAGTGAAGTGAAACCAAGGGAGAGAAACATGCCCTCTTAGGTAACAAAGTTTCAAAGACATTAATTTTACCAAGGACTTCTACATTACCCATAGCTTTTGCAAATGTCAGACATCTTCTCTTTCATTACAGTGTCAGCTGGGAGTTTAAGCAAGAGTAAGATCAGTTGGTTATAGCCCCAAGTAAATAAATGTGAACGTGGCCTGAAAATATTAAAGCAAAAGCAAAAAAAAAAAAAAGTTAGGGAAATTACATAAGACTTTTTAAAAAATGATAGATAACACAAGTTTGTTTCAATTTGAATCAAAACACTGCCAATATTATGGGGAGATTCATGCATGTTGCTTTAAATTAGGGAGGGGAACATGAGGTTGCACTACTCCAACCAATTCCCCACTGTTAAATATACAGTCGTACCTTGGAAGTTGAATGGAATCCATTCCGGAAGTCAGTTCGACTTCCAAAACGTTCGGAAACCAAAGCATGGCTTCTGATTGGCTACAGGAAGCTCCTGCAGCCAATCAGAAGCCGCGGAAGCCCCGTCAGACGTTCAGCTTCCAAAAGAACATTCGAAAACCGGAACACTCACTTTCGGCTTTCAATCGTTCAGGAGCCAATTTGTTTGGGAGCCAAGGCGTTCGAGATCCAAGGTATGACTGTACCTTTTAAGTAGAGATCTTTACCAATCTTCATTTGTACTGGAATTACGTTTTTTAGCTTTGCGCTTGTCACCCTGGGCTTCTCTGGAAGGACAGAACTTAAATTTAATAAACAACTAATAATATAATCCTTGATCACTGGCCATGCTGTCTGGGACTAATGCAAGTTGGAGTCCAACAACATATAGAGGGCCAAGGGTTTCCCATCCCTTCCATGTCCTAAGCAAAGATGTATCATATAATAAAATTCCCTACGCCCACACAGAGCAAGGTTATCCAAATCAATTATATATCATGCATTCTGTCTCAGTTCTCTCTCCTGAAGCTAAAAGACTGCTGGGTGATCTTGTGACTGTCCTTGTAACTGTCAAAAGATAATGCCTTTAGGAATGTGAATACAATTATGAAGTGTGGACAAACAGAAAGCTTGAGTCAAACGCTATTCATACCGTGGATTTCCTTGGGCATCCATTGTACTTGCTGTATGTGGGGCATCTTGAGAAACTGCCAAAGATAACCAATCTAATCGTAATGACTCAGGATGAAGAAGAGATCCCAGGAAGGACAGCCTAGAAAGAGATTGTTCACCGCTAATTATATGTGCATTCTGGCAATAAAAAGGATTTACAACATACAAGCAACTAGGACTAGTTTCACAATATGGCATACTTGAATGTCATTTAAGTAGTGCTGCCTTTTAAAAAGAAACTATCATCCAATTATAAAGAGCCAAAAGAAATGTTTAATGCCTTATTGTATACAACCATACTGTATTAAAAAGTTCTCAAATAACCATGTCATAAATTTGATGTATGCAGGGGTTTTTTTGCTAAGTTACTACCCACTCAAGATATTATTTCCCTTCTCAGAGACCTAATGTCATTAAGAAGCAACAAATATTTTAGAATCATAGAATTGTGGAATTGGAAGGGACCACAAGAGTCATCTAGTCCAACCTCCCACGATGCAGAAATTAAAGAATCCCTGACATATGGCAATTACAACCACTATTTAAAATCCTCTAATGAGAGTCCACCTTTCACCGCTACCCTAATTATTACTTCCATGCATCCCATTCCTTAACTTTTGTTCCACAGAGTAAAAGAGTACAATATATACCGTTCATCTTCAGCCCTTGATTTGATTAGACTGTCTAAATATGCCAGGAAATGCTGAGGATTGCTTTTACAAATTTGCTTGATATCTGAAGGCAGAATAGAGGGACAAAACTTGATCAGGGGTCTTAGCGAAGTTTCTCCAAATTTTTCATAAAGCCTATATGAGAACAAGAGAGGACACAACAGTCACACTTATTTAAGAAAGCCATTCTCAGAATTATGATTTACTAGCATGGTATTGATCCACACATTTAAACATAGCTAACACTGCAAATGCAGGGTGAGTCTTTTAAAAGAGGCCCCATGGAACATGTGTACTCTGTATCCACGGGGCCTCTTTTAAAGGACTCACCCTGTATAACTGCAAGGTTTATCACAATACTAGTGAGGCTTGCCTGAAACTAGATTGTGGAAACAAGGGTCAGTCTTAACATTAAGCCAAATGTGGGAAACCTTTGGACCTCTGGATGTTGCTGAACTACAACTCCCACTATTCCTGGCTGCTGACCACGATTACTGGAATTGATGGGAGCTGTAGTTCAACAACATGGGGGGGGGGGAGGTTCCCCACACCTGCACTGAGCAAAGTGAGCAGATGTTGGAAGCAGCACCATCAGCTCCAGGGCTGTTCCTCAAAAGGCCTCTGACCATTCCTCTCTGCTGGACACTACGGAGCTATGGATGCTATAAGACATGTTTTTGCCACCATACTGCCTCAGGTGTTGTGAAGGACAGTCACATCATCAGTGCTGAATTATGTCAGCTTCTCTACCTATAATGGGAAGGGGTACCATCTTGCCCTTCACCTCAGGTAATGAAATATTATGGGCCAGCCCGAGAAAATGCAAGTATGAAACCGCCTCCCATTAATAAAAATGCAACAAGACTGATCTGAAGAGTGACTACATATGCCAGCCTAGTATTAAATAGTAAAGGTAAAGGTACCCCTGCCCGTACGGGCCAGTTTTGACAGACTCTAGGGTCGTGCACCCATCTCACTCAAGAGGCCGGGGGCCAGCGCTGTCTGGAGACACTTCCGGGTCACGTGGCCAGCGTGATATCGCTGCTCTGGCGAGCCAGAGCCGCACACGGAAACGCCGTTTACCTTCCCGCTAGTAAGCGGTCCCTATTTATCTACTTGCACCCGGGAGTGCTTTCGAACTGCTAGGTTGGCAGGCGCTGGGACCGAACAACGGGAGCGCACCCCGCTGCGGGGATTCGAACCGCCGACCTTTCGATCGGCAAGCCCTAGGCGCTGAGGCTTTTACCCACAGCGCCACCCGCGTCCCTTAGTATTAAATAAGATGTAGTCAAATTAAGTCAAATGGTGAATACCTTAGGACATGTGCTAGCAACACAGGAGCATCCCAGGGACCCAGATCCACAAGCAATTTCAGTATTCTAAACATATCTCCATTCTCCAGGGCCATAGTGACTGGACTAGTCCGAGTCAGTTCTGAAACCAATAATTTTACATGTAACAACAACTATATTGAAAAGTAACATTAAGAACAGGAAACGTGCTAATTTTCACACAAACATTAAACTGGGGGGGAAACACTCAAGAGCTAAACGGTAACAAGAAAAAAATCAGTCAATGTAATTCAGGAAATATTTTAATTAGATTTTACTTTTGTTTTTATGAATGGGAGTTAGATAAAGCTTTCAACTGCATTAATGTTAATTAGGAATAAACATATAAAAAGCCCACTGTGTGATCCCAATGGCCCTAGTTCAGCATCCTGCTCTTACAATGGCCAGCCAGATGCCTGTGGGATTTGAGCACAAGAGTGCTCTCCCCTTCTGTGCTTCCAGCAACTAGTTTTCAGAAGCACTACTGCCTCCAACTGTAATTCCAACTGTGGAGGCAGAGCATAGCCATCATGGCTAATTGCCATGGAAAGCCCCAGGCAGCATGCCCCATATTTCAGCTTGCAAATATTTTCAACAAATTTCATTTTGAACAAATTCTATGTAACGCTTCGACACAATGACAGACACAAGATCCTCCAACAGTTCAATCTTACATAGATCTGCCTGGAATCAGCCCCAATGAGTTCAATACGACTTACTTCAAGTTAGGTGTGTATAGAACTGCACTGTGAATTCATACAACTTGAGAATCGTAGAACTGTAGGGTTGGAAGGGACCCCAAGGGACATCTAGTCCAACCCCCTGCGATGCAGGGATCTCAGCTAAAGCATCCATGACTGATGGCCATGCTTACCTTTTAATCCTTCCACATAGGTTTCCCAAACTCTAGGATGATTGCTATGACAGGTTATAATACATTGCTTCAGCCTTTCCAGATCCAGAAGAAAAAAGTAGTCTTTTATGAATCTACAAGCCAAGGCATCTGAATCTTCTGGCTGCACATACTGTTCACCATTAATTTGTGAATATTCATATACATTTAATTCAAAACATAAAGTTGCCAGCTCTACCAAATCTTTCTGAATATTCTCTGGTATGAAACATGGGGAATGAATCTGAAAAGAATGGTTAAATGTGGTTTCCGACTTCGGATGTTTGCTCAGTATTTTATCAATTTGACTGCTACTATTTGGCTTGGTATTTTCTTCCCAGGCATCATCTTGTTCTTTATTTACATCATCATTTTCATAGTTTGTTCTCAAGACAGGCAACTGTTCCATATCTGCACATTCATCATGTTGAGGCACTTCCACATTTTCTTTGAAAACTTGCTGGTCTTCAGGCTGCAAAGGCATCTCATTGTCTATCTTAGATGAGTTCTCATCCAAAACGGCAGATGCCTCGAATCTAAATGTTTTTTCCAGAAATGGAATCCAGTTTAGCAAAACTGCTCTCAAGTACTGTGGCTGTAACAAAACTAGTGGATCCTGAAGTCTGGTTCTGCAAAAAGGCAAAATGCAAACTTACAATTTGATTTTATACCCACAAGAAAAAGAAAGCAAATTATACTGCCAACATTGTAGTTCTCGTAAAGAATCTCTTATATGCGTTTTTAGGATTGCAACCCACAATTAATACTTTGGGCACAGTTCAGTCCACCTTTCCTACAATACAGCTACATGGAAAATTTGTTCCACATATGTGCAAAAGCAACACAATGAGTCAGTTTGGAGAATGGAAGGTTTGTGTGGACTTTCATATCCCCATCTTAGCCAGCTTTGATGTTCCAGAGTTAATATCCATGGCTCCTAAACTTCCAGATAAATCCTAAATCTAACAGTAAGCTACTTTTCTAAGAACTAGTATTACAGTGTATGGAGAAATATTAACATAGCATTACCTCGTGCACAGTTTTAAAAACAGTCAACTTTCATCTGCGTAGAACAGGCATGGGGAATCTGTAGCTCATAGGCTAAATTAGGCCCAGCAGGTATGTTAATTTAGGCTGTGAGGCTTTCCCTACCCCCAACCACGCCCACCTGCATCACACCCAACATCACATGTGTAGCAGAGAAAGGCATGGCTGCAAAGGAACAATCAGGAGTATTAAGAGTACACTCTGCAAGCAGGACCTTTCAAACTGGGTACTAAGCCCCCTGGGATGGTGATGGTGATGATGATTTAGTAAATTTGTTGGTCACTTTATCTTCCCCAAGGCAACCCAAAGTGACTTACAGCCGGATTGGCTCTACTCTGGAAATTTCAGCCAAAGCTTCCATGGGGAACAGATCCATCTTCATTTTCAGGCACAGAATGAATCCAAACCACCCCTGCGAGTGTCCTCCTGATACTTTCTTTTGAAGTTAAGCCACCTGACATCATGGCAGCATCAGGTGAATGAGAGGTGGGCAACCATCAGGGATGGGGAAATTAAGGATCAGGAATATGCTGGTGTTTGTTTTTCATTTCTTTTTGCTTTTAACTTGTTTTTAACTTTTTAATTATTTGCCTGTTTGGTTTTATGGTTTTTGTATTGTTGTATACCACTGTGATATACTGTATTTTTTGCTCTATAAGACTCACTTTTTCCCTCCTAAAAAGTAAGGGGAAATATGTGTGCGTCTTATGGAGCGAATGCAGGCTGCGCAGCTATCCCAGAGGCCAGAACAGCAAGAGGGATTGCTGCTTTCACTACGCAGCGATCCTTCTTGCTGTTCTGGCTTCTGAGATTCAGAATATTTTTTTTCTTGTTTTCCTCCTCCAAAAACCATGTGCATCTTGTGGTCTGGTGCGTCTTATAGAGCGAAAAATACGGGTATCTTTACAATACAGCAGTATAGAAATCTTTTTTATAAATAAAAATATAAATTATACAAAATATTCTACTAATGTTTTTAATATATTTCGATCCTGCCCCTGCTCGATAAAGAGCTCAAGGTTCTCCTCTCCCTGCTCTGGATATTGTATCCTCCAAACACTTGATGCCTTACTTACAGGGTCTCCATAGTTGCTGCCCCAAGGTCTTTAAGGGGGTCCTCTTCATGAGGCTGGCTCTGCAGCTCAAGCCTTGAAAGAAAAAGTTAATTTTAATAGCCAGTGGGAGAAATGAAAAACATTTCCCTGTCTTACTCCTAAGTTTGTTTCAGTAAAACTCTATACCACCTAGAAGACAGGTCTGTATAAAAGCACCAAAGCCTTTCCATTTTCTTTTCACTTTGGTGGCTCTGCTCACATATTTTTCAGCGCTACAAATACAATTATGTTCTCTTCATCTAAAAATGATGACCATGCATTCCCAAGCATGTTTCTGGGCATGGGTTTATTACTATATTTCTGTTACCAAACCCTACCCCAACCACATCTTTCTTAGTAAGCTTGGTATTCCATGTCACAAAGTCAAATGCATGGCTGGATTCCAGTGCCACTTCCAATAGCCAAAGGTTGCTTTTTGGTAGTATTGCAGTATGTTGCTAGAAATGGGTGATACAGAAATGCATTTGCATGATGACGAGTTAAAGAGTCAACTGATAATGCAGTTCTTCCTGCCTCATCACCCTGTTGAAAGGAAAAGGTTGCTGCACAGGCTAAAGGAGCTTTTACTCACTCTTCATCTTCTTCTCCTTCTCCTTCCTCTTGAGGTTGGGCTAGTCTAGCAGTCATTTCTGGAAGCTGTTCTTCATCTTTAATGTCCTGTCTGATTCTATCAGGACTCCCATGAAGAGTACCAATCTTTTCTGTGGTCTTACGTACAAAGCTAGAAACACTGTAAGTTAAGTGTAAACATTGTATGAGCACCAAAAAGGAAAAAAATCATAGATTAAGGCAGTCGTGTGGCACCTCAGAATTTATCATAGCAAGAGCTTGCACAGGTCTTCTTCAGATATATAAAGCAGATCAAGAAGATGGATGATATATGTTGCTGCTCTTTGCGTACAAGGCAAAATTATTTTGGTCAGCATAAGCAGAGATTTTAGAACATTAAACAATGTTGATCTAGGATTGTTAAAGCAAGGTTAAAGAAAATATGGTTAAAAGGACTAGTACCCCACATTAGCCGATTGCTGGGATTAAGCTATGTGTTTAGGGAAACATTGAACCTAAAAAGTGGAAAATTCAAATACAAATCCTTGCTTCTATGATGCTCTATCCACATAACACTGTTGATGCAACAGCACTCCTATATTGAACATAATACTTGAAAGTACACCATTCATTCCAGTTTTATTTGTTTCATGTTTGGGGGCTTTAAAGGTAAAGGTAAAGGAACCCCTGACCATTAGGTCCAGTCGTGGACAATTCTGGGGTTGCGGCGCTCATCTCGTTTTATTGGCCGAGGGAGCCGGCGTACAGCTTCCGGGTCATGTGGCCAGCATGACTAAGCTGCTAGTGGCGAACCAGAGCAGCGCACGGAAATGCCGTTTACCTTCCTGCTGGAGCGGTACCTATTTATCTACTTGCACTTTGACGTGCTTTCGAACTGCTAGGTTGGCAGGAGCAGGGACCCAGCAACGGGAGCTCACCCCGTCGCAGGGATTCAAACCGCCAACCTTCTGATCAGCAAGTCCTAGGCTCTGTGGTTTAACCCACAGCGCCACCTCCATCCCTTTGGGGCCTTAGGCTATGTCTAAATGAACAAAGGTAAGTGAAATCAGGGAGCTGGTGTAGCCAAGATTAGATGCATTGTTTCTATAATGTTGATACAATTTTTAGCATGTTAGATTGTAGAATTGTTTCTTTTAAATAGAAGAGAGTAATCAACACTATAGCATTTGTTTTCTCCCAAGTATGCAAAAAGTGCTGGATACAGATGTTCAATTATTAGAAAATAGGAATAGCAGTAGAGCAACACCTTTATTACGATCATAAAGCAATATCACAAAGCTTTCAAGTGTACAGAATTCTTCATCAGGCTCAGTGTTGACCAATTTTTTGGAAAAAAAGGAAGTGGAAGAGAGGAAACATCTGGGCATGATGAAAAACCCCAAAGTCTGCAAATGCCATGCTGAACACACTGTGTTAATGTAACTGGAGGATTGTACTGGGTGCAAATTATGTTTTAGTTATACCAAGGACTACCAAAACTATATGGCCATTCCTCCTTTGAAAACTGTAAAGCAAGAAGTTAATTAGATATGAATGGCTGCTGGCTTTTATATTTTCAAAAGGGAAAATATAACAGCCACTATTTCTTTGTTCCATTATCCTTTGTAGCCACTTTCAACCAGAACAACAGTTACGAGCATTGTGGGTGCATTATACTGAATTGTTTGAGCTCATCATCTCAAGAAGGTTAGAATTCATATCTCATACTATAGCCCTTTTCAGGCACTCTCTTCTCAAGCAAGTGGAAGATGGAGAGTGAGGTGGTGTTAAAACAATATTCAACAATCTGGTGTCTTCCTGTTATTTTAGAGTATAACTCCCATCAATGTCATGGGGAAGGCTGTCTTACAGCAACCCTCAAAATAGTCATTATCAATTCCGTTGTGGTGGTTTCCAGCCTCTAAAATGTTAAAATGCAGCATCACTATATGGCCCAAAGGCAAGCAATCTGCTTTTCCCCCTTAAGACCTATTCATTTACTTTGCCATTTTGGTTGATTCTTCATTGCCAATTCAATGGAAAGGACTAAAAACATCTTTTAAATTTCAGTATTTTATTTGACCGTTCTATGGCCAATTTTTCAATGCAGGAATGAAGAGACATCCACATATCACCTGAAAGTAAGTATGGCTCCATTGGCCTTACACAGTAATGCTTTCTCTGTCTTGTGCTGAAATTCATAATCAGAAGAGTCTTCTGCAGAGTCCTCCAAGCAGGAAACATCCTGATAACTTGAGGACCTCAAAGTTAATCAGATATGAAGTTTGAAACAGCAGTGCTGGGAACCTACAGAGGTGGGATCCTTCAACTATATATTTCTTATATTTATACACAAATGGAATCAATCCCATTTCAAATCTCCTGTTCCGATCCTGAATCCATGGTCTGAGAACTCCTCGATTGTGCCCTGCATCTGGTTCCAATCATGAGAGGACTTATTTGACTTTAATACTAATTGTTTGCTCCTATTGGTTTTAAAACTCACCATTTAGGATATTATTGACCAATGGGTCAGTCACTGAATCCTTACTAGATAGCTCTGTATACCCTACAGCTGCCTTTAAGCACTCAAAGCATTCCAAACTGGCACAACTTGGGATTGTTTAGTATTATACTTGTAATGGAGAGCTAGGTTAAGAAGGATAATGAAAAACATTCACAGTTGCAGAAGCATGACCCACATGTTAAAATTAGTGGTAAACAGCTAAGCTTTCCCACCACACTCTTATGCCCTTTAATCATTAAGAAAAGACTTTTAACCCCAGCTCATCTTCAACTAGCTAGTTTCAAGGAGTCAAAGGCTAGCATGGAAAAATTTGGCATGAGTGACAAGTAATGTTTAATGATTGGACAAAACAAAAAGTATGTAATGGGTGAGGAATTCACATGTGATTTTACCTGTCCTTGACAGCTTGAAGAGAGACGAGGGGAGATGGGGAACGGAATGACAATGGAATACTGAATGGAAGAAAAGTCTCATTCCGATCAGAGTCGACCATCACAGAAGCATGAGATACAGTGTCTAACAAACAAAATTAAAATTTAAAAGTCATAAAATGGAGTGATTGGACAACATATGCTTAGGACTGATCAGATGCTGTGCTTCACAACAGATTTTTTTCACCTCCTTCAAGTAGGTATCAATGCCAAAAGCCATTCAGCTATAATTACCACCTTTTGCCGAATCATATGGGAAATAACACAATCTGAACCACCAGCATTTAGGTGATGTGGCAGTTTTACTTTTTTAGGAAAGCTCCTTGATTTGTCAGATAACTTTGGGCCTAGTTTCAAAGCATCTGTAGTAAAATGCAGCTTGAAATAGGTGTCCTAAAACACACTGCTAATATGCATTAGAGGTTTGGGCAGCAATTTAGAATCTACAGAACCTGAGGACTTTTCAAATGTGTGTGTGTGGTGTGTGTATAACACACACACACACACACACACACACACACACATATATCTAGATCTAGATCTAGATCTAGATCTAGATCTATATCTATATCAGTGTCTCCTGGAATCGATTATGCAACACTTAATTTAGAGATGCAGTTTTCACCAATAGCCTCAATATCACTGATATTTTAGAGTGAGCAACAGATCATTTCCACAATGTATTAAGCAAAGTGACAAGCAGCAAATGGAGCTTACAGTGTAAAACCTCCAAAGGCAAGAGCAAGGGGTTTACAGAATAAAGAGGATGGGGAACACACAAGAAAAGCAACTACCTTGCTGCTATTACCACTATTTCAAGAAACCTGAATGTTTAAATTCCTTCTTCATCTTAATTTATGGAATTAGAAGCATTCTTGCAAATAAACCCTCAAGCATGCAGTTTATTCAAGGCCAAAGCTAAGATTTAAAAGGGACTATATTTTGCCCAAGAGAAAATTACAGCAGTTTAAAAATCTTAATTTTGTATATGAGTGAGAACAAAGGAATCCCTTCAAAGAACAGAAGGGACTATTCATTACAAATGCTATCAGGAAACAGCACCAAGCAAAGCATGCATGTATAGCCTTAATCCAAAACATGCAAAATCTACAGCTTGACGTTACCAGCAAATTTGGTAAACCCCCATATTCCGGTCATCTATATTCCAACTACTGTTGTTCTAGGGGAATATTCATTGAAAGAATGGAGTATTTATCACCAGGACATTTCTCCCTTAAAACACCATATACAATAAACAAAGCTCTCTTACCAACCGTTGATAATGTGGTAATGACTCAAAACATTACTTTTCATGTACAAGACTAAACTATCCTATTGAGGTTCAATGAACCGCCTTCCATTTTACAGAAGGAATACAATTTTAGCCATAAAAGTGAAACAGCTCCAAGTTTTGAATCCCCACCATTACACACAGAATTGCTTAGTTCCTATAAAACACTGAATCACCTTGTCAGCCAAAAGCTGGTGTCACTGAGATACAGAACTCAGGTGCTTACAGAGTTTCACAATAGCTTGACTGTAGCAGAAGAGGCTAACAGGTTTCTGAACACAAAATCTTAAAGGAGAGCCATGAAAGCAGCAGAGGTGATTATGATTTTCTACTTGAGTGAATTTATGAATCAATTTTTATGAATTGAACAGGACAGCAACCTTCATTTACATGACAGGGCAGCAACATCAAGAGTAGGTGACATGAAGCAGTGATGTCTCTCTCCCACAAACTATCAGACTTCCACCTAAGAATTACATCACCTGTTACTTAAATGATGAGGTACAACCTTTTAATTTTAATAAATTACTTTGGAGGAAAACATGACACCAGCATTCAAAACTGTCGTTACATAAACAAGTTAAATGATAATTTGTAGGGGAGTGTAGAAGTCCCTAACAATGCCACCAAACAGCTGGAATTAGCAACAACCTTGTTTTCAGAGCCTGCAGCAAATCCTCATCTATTTACAGGATACACACACATGAGTATTTAATAAATGTTTGTATTACCAAATTCCTGGTGCTCTTCTTCCTGGTGTGTGTGAAATTCTCTCAATCTTTCATCTTCTGATAGAGTTTGGCTATGTAAGGAGCAAGAATCCTCATCAGATTGGCTGCCTCTTCGGCTAATAACACGATAAATGCCAGAATCTAATACGCTGAAACTTTCCTATTGAGAAATCATAATGTAAGCTTTTAAAGTCTGCCTTTATAAACTTGATCCAGCCAAAAGACAAGCCACTGATTTTAGTACAGAAGAGCACACATTTAACTCTCCTAATGAAAAAAATGGGAAATGCATATGAAGTCAGAGCAGGAACATGCCCTTGCTATTTCTAGAGTTCATCGACATTATAATACTCCAATTTATTTATTTAAAATAGTTTTATACCTCCTTTGAGAGTAAATGCTCTAAGGGCAGCTTATCAACATAACACAGAACAATGGAACTAACTTGCAATAAATAATACAAAGGGTTGTATCCCAAAGGTGTTGTTCAGCTGGCAGTAAGGCTTCCATTAGCAGAACAGGGAGGGAAATGATTTGGAGTGATTCACCTTTTCCCCCCTATAGGCGTCTGCACCTACTAAAATCCGCTCTAAAGGATTTTGCAAGCCTCTGAAGCGGATTTAGGGGGGTGTGAGTGATTCAGTGGCTAAAAACTACTTCCTTCCACTGACAAAAGTCTTACTGTCAGGAGAGTGACACCATTAGATACAACCCACAAAACAGCAACGATACAATAAAAATAAAACACTGGGAAACATGCAACTAATAAAACAAAGAAGCCCAAGCAACATTACTCAAATATAATGCATATGTGATATGTGTTACATACAAAATATAATACATGTGTAAATGTAACATTTGTGTTGCCTACCTATTTTTTAAAAGGCAGAACTGGTTTTGCAGATAGGAAAAGCCTCCAAGCAAGATTACATTTATTCCTAGACTATTTTGATTATATGCATATTTATTGTATTATGAAAGCTCTCTCTATACCTTAGCATTGTGACTTCAGATCTGCTATAACAACAGATGCATCTTGGAACAGAAAATACAGCCCAAACTATAGCTCCTATTATAAATATCAAATAATAATAATAATAATTAATAACAATAATAATAATAATAATGAATAATAATAATAATGCACAAAATGTACCCACTTT
Source organism: Podarcis muralis (assembly GCF_964188315.1). Classification (NCBI taxonomy): domain Eukaryota; kingdom Metazoa; phylum Chordata; class Lepidosauria; order Squamata; family Lacertidae; genus Podarcis; species Podarcis muralis. Next base: position 72,210,193 of record NC_135655.1, read on the forward strand.
TTTAAAAAAAGCTAACTATAATGAAGCCCTGATAAAATATAATTTTAAGAGAATAAAAATATAGCTATAATATGGATCGCATTTATAGGAATACCCTTACATGTGAAGAAATACTGCTCCTCCTGCTGCTGCATGCGGAATCTAAAGGCTCCAGCTTTGAGATCAGTTCTTCAAGTTGAGTAATGATATCACTTTGTGTTGAAAGATCCAACTGAGATTTCAAATGTTCCAGCTTATCTATGGGAAGAGCTTTTCTTGCCTAATAATGCATAAAGTTTTATTAAACAGGTTAAAATCTACTATTTTATTTATATCATAACTTTATACACCGCTTGACTGTAAAAAAAAAAAAAGCACAAAACCCTCAAAGCATTGGAGTGCTGCTGCGGGGGGGGGGGGGGGAGAAGCAAGGTGTAAAAAACTTCTCTTCCCTGAAGTTCCTTGATTACCACATTGGCCTGAATCCTAAGGTAATAGATTATCTTTTATTTGCATCGCAAGACTTACTATTTGTCAGAACTGCTTTTAAAAAGACATTTTTAAAAAACGATATATTAAGCTTTGATTACCCGACATAAGACAATAGAATTCTGGAAGAGGCAGCAGACCCTGGCTGCAAGCGTCCAAAAGCTTCTTCTAAGTAAACGTTCTATACATTTTTCCACGGGTAGAAGGGAAAGGTGAGAGACTTTTCCACTGGTGTGCAAACAGAAGAGCTCATTTTTATATACTGCAATATCATGAATATCTAGGCAAAACAGAAGATTACAAGAATCAGTACAGAGCTCCCCAATGTTTAATACTATACTTCATATTAACCAAAATAGTCTGATTGCGCCTTTCAAGATTTTCATGTTTATAAACATATGAAAACTAGATAGGAGAATGCTTTCTTCTTCAGGTACAACTAATCACCACCACAAACAAGTGCAATTCGCCTGTCCCAGTGCTTGTAAGAAATGCAAGCCTGATTTCCCTTTCAGTCTTTATGCCATTCTATACCTAAAAGAGGGGACTGTTTCAAGCACTTGTGGCTATTAAGAAATAAAGTACATGGACATGTAGAAAAGTCTTGTTAGCATTACCCATTTTGCCTGATGCAACACATTTACCCCCACTGTACACTGCGTGCACCAGCTTCCAATTCATGGCAAAACAGGTATCAACCTCACTTCTTGCAAAGGCAGGGTGAACTTTATTCTGATGTATGTACAGTTTCAAGAGCACATAGAAGAGATCGAAGTTCACGATAAATAATGTAATTTACCTTTCACTTCACTCCAAAGCAAAACTTGAACATTTTGTGGAATGAAAATATAAATGCCTCTTTCTGTCCATGTCATTACACAGTGCTCACTGTAAAGAAAAAAGATGTGGATATCCAGAATTTGTTGTGATCATAACACAAAAATATTTGAAAGTTTGAATGATAACATTCTAACACCTTCCATGATGCAGCATTCACAACATACATTTAACGCCCTATGATACCCCCTTAATCAGTAATGGGCTCCCCCAAAGAATTCTGGTAGCTGAGAGTGAAGAAAGGTGTTTTCCCCTTCTAGAGCAATGATTCCCAAAGTGGTTTAACAATCAATCCCTCTTCACAGGAAACTCTGGGAATTGTAGCTCTGTAAGGGGGAAAGCATTCTCCTAACAACTCTCAGCATCCTTAACAATCTCCAGCTCCCAAAATTCTTTGGAGAAAGCCATGACTATATCAAAGTGCTTTAAATGTATGGTGTGAATGTGGTCTCACTCAGCGTAACTACTGCACAAGGTTGGTGCAGGGACAAAATACATGTTTCTATCCTGAGCAACATGGAAGGCAGGTGAGATATAAATGCAATAATAGAAAGCTGAAAGAGGTCAATTAACCTAAATGTACCATTTGTCAACTAAATGTTCCAGCTGATCTGAATTGTTTTAGCTGCAGGGCTACAAGAAGAAATGGCTTCATATTTACCTCAAATAAAGCAGCCTAGGAAAAGCGAAAGACTGAGGGGAGCAGGCTGAAACTTTATATTCCAGATCATCCCTTTAAAAAGAAATAAAGTTTAATCAATTAGGTTTATTCAGTTTTAATTGTTGACTCAAGCACTATTTAAATTTTTGTTTCAAGAATCGAAGTATCATTCTGAATTATTTGGCATTGCTCAGTAATGTATGACTGTTCTTTTTGGTTGTTGAACCCTTTTATATTTGTTTGGTTAAGAGAAGATATCTTTCCCTGAACTTTATTTCTTCTGCTGCATTAAAAAAACCCACCACCAATATATATATATATATGCGTTCCCAATTAATAAATTATCAGGTTGGATCCAGAAAAATGTTCAAAGAAGAGCTAGATCAGTGGAAGGTGATTCCCTGGCAACCTCTCTTAAGGAGTGGCGAACCCCACAAAAATCAGATGTAATCATCTGAAAAGCTTGGCGTTAGATTAAGCAACATATAAATCCACCACAAACAGTGTCTTTACAGCTGGGCTGCTTTCAGGAACCCGGTAGATATCTGTGCAGTTAGCAATTTGTTCAAAAAGATGACTGCATTGTTAAAATTTGCCTAGGCTACATGCACCATTTCCATAAATGTGGGGACGGGTACCCACAAAGTGGCAGCTCTGCAAAACATGTGAATTGAGCCCCAGGCTCTAGGCTTTCATATGTGCTGAGATTTTGGGCTTCCTAAGCCCTAATTCAAATCTTACACTCCACCAACATCTGCTGTGTATCTCTGTACCACAAGCACCACACCACACCACACTCAATAGAAAGCAGGGCAGAAACCTAAGAAAACACTCAATTGACATCAGCCAAAGTTACCTTCACCCACCCTATGACCGCAGTCACAAACATTAAACATTACAGCACTGTTCCCCCACGATAGGAAAACCACAATCAAGATGAACACAAACACGTAAAGATTAGATTGCTATGACCAATACCTTAGAGTCACAACAGGCAGAGGCGGTGATGACAAGAGCTGTTTGAATTGATGTGTACTTAGCACCTCCCCTTCAAAGTTCACCTCCCACATCCGTGAACCAGGACGTGCACAATATATCAAAGGCTGTTGGCTGCCACAACTCTTTCCGGCAGGGGAAAAACAAGATCCATATTCACCATCTCTTTCCTTGTTTCCAATTTTCCAAAATTTCTCCCTATATAAACCAAAAACATTTTTTGGGGGGCGGGGGGGAATCCTGTTTTAATCATTGTGGAATGAAATGACATGAATATCTTCACAGTTGACATTTTTTACATAGATTAAAGTTGGAAACCGAGGAGCATGCGGCTGAAATTGAACTGGCATTTATTCATTCAAGAACATCTGCAGAAAAGAGCATTCCCTTCCAAAGGGCAATGGAGGTGGCATCGAGTAGTTGGGCATATGTTTGGCAATTATGCCTTGGAGTGGAGAAGATAATGACACGGACCTCTAATCGATTCATGGTGAGGGAGAAACAGTTAAACGATGGAGAGGCCTATGGCAAAACCATATTTGTAGTGATGCCTCAGAGGAGGAGATGTAGTGAGCAGTTAGCATTTTTTTTTTACACGTTGCTAGCAGCTCTAGATGACTTGATAACAAAAAACTAAACTAAAACACAAATAAACTAAATTGTGGGTGGAATTCAACATCATGCAACTGCAAATTTTCTGTCTGCACCAGTATATCAGCCTGCCAGATTGAAGAGTTTCCTCTCATGTGCTGTTGGGGGTTCTCCCAACCTCCCAGAACCAATTTCAACAGGCAGGGGGAGCTCTGTTGCAGAAGCCCTGGAGTTAGGTGGATTCTGCTCTATTTCTTCAGAAATGTGACAAAATGATTACAACTTATACTAGGTACAAATTAATGTTAAAAGTAGAGTTACAGATGATCTGCAGAGAATCAAACCCAGAATGGCACCAGCATTACTTTAGAGTACATTAATTACCTCTCAGTGTCACATAAGTAAGATCGGGTAAGAGAAGAGATAAGCAACCTTCCATCCAAATAATCAAGCTGAACCACACGAGAATCAACAGTGGTTATAATCTGAACTGGAAACATCACAAATGCAGTGGTAGCCTAAAGAAAGGTAAAGGAGAAATGTACAGTGAATTATTTCAGCACTGAAGGAAAAATAGACTTGCAAAATTGATTACATGAAACTGGAAAAATACACAAATAAAATTCAAATTGTTCAAGTTGCATTTCATTTTATTTTTAAAATGCCTGGATACCCTCTCTGGAGTTGTAAATGCTCATCAGTATCTAAGGATCAATAAGACCCAGGCTTAAGCATGGAGAAATAAAACATGAGCTGCAAAGCAGCTTCCAGAATTTTGTCCTCATATTTTGTCTTTTTGCAACAAAATGTTTGTATCAGAATTATATCAGAATTCAGACATTACAATTTTTACAGATCATGTAATGCAAATAAGATTATCAAGATCTACATGTGACCACCTGCTTAATTGTGTAAATTTGGGCACACACAGTTGAGTGTTTCCCTTTATGCACGAGTTCGCATATACTCTAGCTACTTTCATGGTAAGTATTCCTCACCATTGCAGTAAATGTGGTAAGGCCTATGTTCCTTCCTAAGGTTGGAATTGGGGAGTGTACAAGAGATCAATTCCCACATCCAAGCTGCACTTTGGATGTCTTTGGAAAATCTCAGAAATGCCAGGCCAACGAAGATCAGGATGACAACAGGGGCTTGTGTATATTATTCTCCCCTTTGGTGATTCTCCAACACATCAGAAGTACTGTGATAAACTATATGATGCACTAGCCTCAGTCTTCCTCTCAGCCTTGGAAGATCCTAGTAGCCTCAAAATCTGGCTTAGACCAGCCAAAATGTGTAGAAACTTGCTCTTATGTTCAAAATCTCACTTAAAATTTACCTTTCCTTGTTTGGATGTATTAATCTTGATGGCAGACACTTTGCCCACATGATCACCAACAAAAACACGAAATGCACTAGTATCCCAACAAAGAGCTGTTACTTTTCTGCCTTTGTGCTCAGAGGACACATAAATCCTTTCTGGTTTCCCACGACGTTCCTGATTCAATTCCCAGACAACAACAAGGCCTTGGCTGTAAAATATAATAACTAAATTACTAAAATAAAAATAAAAATCTGTCATCTTCTCACAACCCCTCACATATTTAACAGTGTTCAGAACCTACATACAATTATCTTTTTATACAACCTTCGTACACCACTTGAGCAGCTTATAATAAATTTATACAACAAATACTGTACAGTACTTGAAAATGTAGAAAACTGAAATAAATCCAAGTTCTTCTGATTTGTCAGCTCATGAACTTACTGCATCTCTCTCAGCTTAAGAGACACTGGCCTGGTTCAGACATAATGACAAATAATGGATTGTCATTTGAACAATAAGCCACAGTGAGCCTCAGCCTCCCGACTCCTATTCCCATTCATTTGCATGTGAGAAAAGAAGCTTTTATTAATTTATTATTAATATGGTTTATAGGCCACTCTCCATTAAAAAATCCCAGACTGTTTAAACTGCAAACAACAGATCAATATCTCAACAGTAAACAGCAAAATACATTAAAATCTAACTACAACAATGAATAGGGACGCGGGTGGCGCTGTGGGTAAAAGCCTCAGCGCCTAGGGCTTGCCGATCGAAAGGTCGGCAGTTCGAATCCCCGCGGCGGGGTGCGCTCCCGTTGCTCGGTCCCAGCGCCTGCCAACCTAGCAGTTCGAAAGCACCCCCGGGTGCAAGTAGATAAATAGGGACCGCTTACCAGCGGGAAGGTAAACGGCGTTTCCGTGTGCTGCGCTGGCTCGCCAGATGCAGCTTTGTCACGCTGGCCACGTGACCCGGAAGTGTCTCTGGACAGCGCTGGCCCCCAGCCTCTTAAGTGAGATGGGCGCACAACCCTAGAGTCGGACACGACTGGCCCGTACGGGCAGGGGTACCTTTACCTTTACAACAATGAATAATAAAAGGAACAGATATAGCCCTTCCACTTATAGTTTGCTGCAAACCGGTTTGGCATTGTGTTGAATGCAGCAGATGCTGGCTTGTGTTTGCTCCATTTCAGATCCAGGTCTGAGGTCTAAACAAATCACAGCTGGTTGCTTTTGGTAGCAAGAGCAAAGCAGAAGTGGAAGAGCCTAGCCTTCCACAAATGAAGGGAAGAGGAAGATGCAGTACATGTGCTCCTATAAATATGCTATACTTTAAAATGGTTAGCCTCTAAATGTTTACATTATTTTCATCATCGGAATGGATTCCCTTATTTGCATTACTGAAATGCCTCTACCATTTCCAAAAAAAACCCCAGTACTATAGCGCCAAAACAGTAATCCAACTTGTTTCAAATACATAAATAACTGTTCTCACCTTGTAGCTACAGCAACATAGTCCTCATCATGTAAACAAAAGGCAATGCGGGAAATGGCACCTTCCTACCAGGAGATAAAGCAGATTTGTCCTATTAATATTTAGTGCCTCAGCAAAGCCTGATTTGTAGCTGCTATGCGTTTTTTTCATATTCATTGCCCACTCCCTACCTGATTTTTGACACATGAAAGAGGGAAGCAAAAAATAAAAATCAGAGTCTGTTCTAGGTGGACTATCCCTTTATCTCACCAACTGCCCTGTGGGAAGGATTCCGGTGACTTAATGCTTTGAGATTGATATTGATAGTGTGATTGTATTAATGCATTTTCACTTTTGTTACTTATAAGCTCCCTTATTAGGCTGAACATAAGAGGTCTGGATGGTGGCAAACTGAAAACAGGCCGTTTCTGCAGTGACTTCTAGTTTGTGGAATGCTCTCCACAGGGATGCGCACCTGGTGTCTTCATTATATATCCTTAAACACTGGGCAAAAACATTCCTGTTCTCCCAAGCATTTGGCTAATGGCCATTAGAACTGGGGAGGGGTTTTTTTTGTTGTTATGGTATGTATTTTTGGGTTTATATATTGTAAACCGCCATGTGATCTTTGGGTGAAGAATGGTAAAAAATAATAATTTAGTTTTGATGTCTAATTGGTCTTCTTGATCTGATTTCTGCATTAGCTACAATTCACATTTTAGAAGATTTTCTTAGTCATCTAAGGCCTGAAAGAGCAGCTGAAAAGACTTGGGGCAATATCAAACTAGCTCACACTCAAGAGTAGATCACTGAAATCAAGGCACTTAAGGCCATTAATTGCAGTGGCTCTGCTCCAAGTATGACGTGGCAAGATATCATTCTGAATTTTGTAAATGAGATACAAAATTGTATCTAAAATTAAAAAAAAACTTTATTTTTTATTATGGTATGCTTTAATGAAACAACCTTCTCAGTGTCTGCAAATAACATTTCATTCTTAGCCTGAGGTTTCTTAGAAGCATTTCTTCAATCTTACCTTATGAGTGAGAAAAAGTCTCTGTTTCCGGCTATCTTTCTGGATTAGATTCAGGCCTCCACCAGAGCTACCTAGCGCCAACCATTTTTGAGAAACTGCTATACATGTGCACTTTAGAAAAGAGAAAAAGGATAGAGTTAAAAACCAGCTGATTGCTGTAAGAAAATACATTAATGATATTTGTTTTATTTTCAGTTCTACTGAGGAAGAAAAAAAATCTTTCATGGAATGGGGACTCTATTTCACTCTTACTACTGATCCATTATAATAGTACATGGGTCAAAAAATGTCTTGCTATGAACTGCTTAGCATGACAAGAACAAGGTGTTGTCTCTCCTGTAAAGAAATATAAACCACTTACAAATTTCTGTTGAAATCTGTAGTGGTATCTAACTAAATGAAAGGGACATTAGTGGCGGTCACACAGGGCTCCCGGACGTTTCACGGTCTATGGACCCTGTGCCACCACTGTGGTTGCGTTCTTCGCTGCCACCACCCCGCTTCTCACGGGGACACACGGAGTCCAGACAGTTGTTAACATAAACAAATAATCAAGTTTATTTTTAAGTGCAGGAATAAGCGTATGGTTTCGGTTTATTTTTCTCTTGTCAGTTTCTTAAATCTTAGTTCCTAACAACTTCAAACTGAATTATTCCCAACTATCTAACTCCCTAACAATTCCTCTCACTCTCTCACAATACAACTCGACCAACCCACTGCCTATTCCACCCTCTTCCTTCTCCAACACGCAACACATCTGCTTGCGCTCTTAGAATTGAAGAGTATAGCTAACAGTGCCCTAAATTATACTCTCCAATAAATAGTACAGTACCAACTCTTGCATATTTTCCTTCTACTTGATAAAATAATTTGTTAATTTAAGTCCATTAAACAGATAAAATCTTCTCTTCAATAATAAGCAGAAATTTTTACCATCAAGTTCTCTCCACATTCAGAATATTATCTTCTTAAGATTTGTCTTTTGATTCTCTTTATGATTGAGAACTCCTGCTTTAGCCTCAAAGCTGCTTGTAAAATTTTAAGCCAGTGGATGTCTACAGTTTCCACCTTGGAATGTATGCTATGAACTACAAGTACATGGTATTTCTAAATTCTGTTAAGCAAATATCAACATTATAGCAATTATGACTTGAACGCACCTTCAGACGATTAGAATCCAGCCTGAGAGCAGACAGGAGTGGACTGAGGCACTCAAACTCTGCCAATACATGGCTGCAAGATTCAGGTACCACGGGCATAGACATCACTGGCACGAAAGATACAACAGTCTCTCAAAAGTTTATTATTGTTTCATTTTCCAGCTCCACCTATCAAAGTGAAATATAAAAATGTGAAATACAACTTCACTTCTTAAACATTTAGATTCCTATACTGTACATTTATTTCTTCTGTGCAGGTACATAACATTGCTAATACTTCTATGATAAGGCAAATACACTGAATTATAGACAGATGGACAGTTACACAACTACTAATTAGCTGACTGATCCAAAACTGGTAAGCATATTGAACCCTTCAACTTTCTGTAGCTTCAATCCCAGATTGAACTGAATCAGGGGAACTGAATTCAGGGAAACTCACTTCAAACATTCACATAGAAATGGCTGGACTGCACATGCCGAATACAACACAATAATGTACAGTACAGCACTTGCAAATCATCTCATAAGAATTTGGGGTGCACTTTCTATGAGAAAAATGGCCCCAGTACATTGGCATAACCAACAGATATCAGCATCAACCCACAAACCCAGTTCAAAGATGAGATCCAAAACATGCTCACATACTTGAAAGCAGAGCAGTTTAATGTGTTCATTTTTGGTCTTTAAATAGGAAAGACTCAATCATAACAAAGAACACACTTTTTTCTTCTAAGCTCTTCTCCAACCCACATAAATTCAGTAAGCGATAGAAAAGGGAACCTTCCATTGTCACCATATATGAACCAAATGCAAAGCAAAGCACAACAGAAATGTGGGTGGTTGTTGCCAATTCCATACAAGCAATGCTTTTTTTCAGGGGGTACTCAACGGAACCGCTTGTTGTTGTTAAAAAGTGTGGCTCTTACTGTAACAACTTCATGGTGAGTACAGGCACCTATTTTTCTAGGGAAAAAGCACTGCATAAAAGTCATTACTTTTGTACCAGACCTGCGGTCCGAAAAAGTAACTGGGATTTGAAGCATGGACACTCCCAACTCGGTGACAAGGAAAATTCATCTCCTATGATGTGCCCTATTGACCCAAAGCACTTCCGAAAGGATTGCCTCCCCACCTCCAAAAAAGAGATCAGTCACGTATGGATAAGGAAGCGGACTCTGCACCCAAAACACACTTTGGTCCAACCTTATGAGAGCCTAAGAACACCATGTAAAGCCATTTTCTAGGGACAAGATTTGGGGATGGCGCCCAAGGCCACAAGATCGCAAGGCAAATAACGTCAGAGGGAAGAAATAAGGAAGCGAGACTGAGCCTCAGCGGAAGGCCCCAAACCGAAACCCCTCAGCCGCCTCGGCACACCTGGCAGCAGAGAAGCACGCGGGGCACCTGCGAGCCCTCTCCCCTTCCAACTCGCCCCCGGGGAAAGGAGGGGGCGGGATAACAAGCGCCCACCTGAGGGACAATAATGCCGCAGCCTGGAAGTCGGCTTCGGGAGAGCGGTTCGCCTCCGCTCCCGGCTACAGGTCGGCATTCCCCGCCAGCCCCACCCGCCTGTCAGCTGCTCGGCTCTCCTGCCCGGCCTGCCCCGCCTCCAAACACAACGCAGCGCGCGTGACTTCACCGCCCCTTCCCCCCCCCCGCCCGCCCCTTAGCAGGCGTCATCCAAATGCGGCTGGCGATTGCGTCACGCCGTCTCGCTCCCTCCGCGTCACGTGACGGCCACGCTCGCTCGGCCCTCCCCTTCCTCCCCCCCTTCGGACCGTTGCTGAGGCAAGAGCCCCCTCCCCCCTCAGCGCGGCGGCGCCGGCGACCTAGAACGCACCCGCGGGACGTACGGAATGGAGGACGGGCGGGGCAAAGAACGGGTTCCTCACATCTGCAAGACCCGGTGGCGGACTCGTAAGGAATGAGACGAGAGTAACTGCCTTGTTATTGTTTCGTCGTCATCCTCCCCCTTCCCCCCCCACCCTTCCTTCAGGACAGTGTCATGGCCGCGGCGGGGCGGGCAAGCCTTCACGTGACCAGAGAAGCGTCCAGGTGGCTGACGGGCACCATCACGTGACGTGGGTAAGTGGCATGGCGGCGGCGGCGGGAGTAGTTGTCTCCTTTTGTCACGTGATGCAGTCTGGCTCCTGCCGTGCGTGAGCTAACTGTTTCCGGTCACGTGTGCCTTCTCTGCCGAGCTCCTTGGCCGCCCCATGGCCCAGGAGGAGGCGGCGGCGTTGCGAGCCCTTCAAGCCGGGAGCGAGGCGTCGTTGGCGCTCCGTGCTGTCCGCCTTTGGAAGTGAGGGCTTGAGGGCTTCAGTGTATGCCGCCAGGATCAGGAGGAGCGAGGAGTGAAAGTCCAGGGCCTCGGTAGTTACCCCTCACGGTAGGGGGCCTGACGGATTCAACGGTTCCGGGTTCGGAGGCCCGTCTCACTAGTTTTTGCTTGTTCGGAAGCGGGTAATGAATCTTTAATACTGGTCTGGGTTTCCTCTCTTCATGAAAGCCTGCTTATTGCAAGGCCATAGGATGTGGATATAGTTGCGCATGGCGAGGAAGCATGGGTTGCCCCCCCCCCCCCCGCTTTCGTACCTGTCAGTCCTTACAATTAATATTTGTTTTTCTCTGACTGTTTTTACCTCTACTTTAGGAAGTACTGTGGTATATCTTTACAGAGCAGCAAAGTTTTGTTTTGAGTCTGTATGTTTGCTTTTCGTGCTTTTTAATCTTTTATTCTAAAACTGTGCTATAAGTGCAACGGAAGGATTGGCTAATAACTTGGAAGGGGTGGTGTGGGAGAGGGCTAGTGCAATTTTGGAATGCTGAAGCTTTTCTTCCAGAAACTAGGGCCTAGAAATGTGGAAGGCAGAGTCTTCTGAATGAATAGAAGTATTGTTTAGATGTTGGAAGATGCGTGTGCATGAGTTCTGCTTTGCTGGTAGTACAATACAAATAACCTTTAAAAACCCACATTACTGTTTCCTATATTATATTGCTAAATTCTCGATGGCACTAGAAATCATGTGTAGGCACACTTTTAAAATGCAGAGTAAAGAAAGTAAAGTGCTTGGTGTTTCTATTACAGGGTTCTTTAGTGCATTACAGCTGAGTGCCTGAAACAAAGCATTTGACGTTTTAACACAATTTGAGAGAGGCACACAGCTCTCTTCTAAATTAGTACGTATATCCTATTTGTCATGGGGCAGTACTTTGATTTACCAAGCTTTAGTAGGTAGGCTGTGTAGGGAATTGGTGAGATAACACTGATGTGATTATTCCTTCAGTTGTGAGTTCCTTCAATAATGTGAAAGAAAACTTAGTGGACTGGAGGAGAAAACTTTGATTTGGAAGCTGGGTGTATGTTAACACGTTAGTCAATTAGATAGTGTTTTATGCAAAGTCAGTACTGTACATGCTTGCTTCTCTGGGCACACATTGGAGACGGTGGGAACAAATCTCTAATGAAAGTTAAGAATTAATTTGATAGTCCTTTATTATCTTCCTGTTGAAAGAATACACACAGCTGCAGTCGGCTTTCCCCCAGCTCTGTGAATGCTTTACAAAATAAAATTAATTATTTAGCCATCTATACAAAATTTCTGAGTGTTTGATAACTGGTAGTTTATTAATACTGAGTGACAACTTAAGCTAAGCACTCTTTTACAACCAGATAGGCTAAAAGCTTGTGCCATTCTAACATTAGCAGAAGAAGGCTGGGCAATAATAACTTGGTCCAAGGTGAGGGTTGGTTTTTTTCCCTTACTAGGACTTCCGTTTACATCTCTATCCAGTTTACATCATCTTAAAATAATTTTACCACATGCAAAACAATGACACTGCGTATATTTCGTTGGGTCTGTGATTGTTCTTTAGAGTCTATACACACAGCAGGAGAGCCATGTTCATCGTGTGGCAATATAAATGAGATGCATTCAGTTTCTTACCTTTGGTTAGTTGAAGTATAATGTTTTTTCTTTCAAAACCATAGCTTAGAAGATTGAAAATAAGATTGGTTCATGTGTTCTGCATCCTCTTTTCACACATAGATTACCACACCCTCCCTGCTTCAGAAATTCATATTCTGGTGTTGCATCCAAAGCAAACAGAAGAATTCAAGCCCACTTGAGACCTTGAATAATCGGGGCAGGGGGGAGTTCCACTGCAGAAACAGAAATCCTTGCACTAACAGAACTACTTCATTGGCTATTGCCAGCTGTTCTAAGCAGTCGTAATATGAGTATATTAACTAATATGCTAATGTTGTGTGGATTAATAGAGCAGTTCAAAAGTTGGAAGTATTTCCTGTTCAGTCAGTAAACCTTAAACTGACTGACCTTTTTCCTAGGGCAGTATAAAAAGCCATACTAGTCCGGCACAAAAAGGATATCCATGTAAGATATTGAACTTGGCCAAACCAACCTTCAGAAACCTTTTATTGAAATATAAGCTAGGCTAGTTAGCTTTTTGTGCTATTAGTGTTCATTTAATTTGGGAAGAATTAGTCTTCTCTGGTGTTCTATCATAGTTCTAACAGCTTTTGCTTGTGAAGTGTTTGGCTGAAAATTGCATTATGAACATATACAATACTCATTAAGTGGAGCCGAGAGATTGGAGCATATTACTATGATCTTAAGGGATGCAGGTGGCGCTGTGGGTAAAACCTCAGTGCCTGGGGCTTGCCAATCGCATGGTTGGCGGTTCGAATCCCCACAGCGGGGTGAGCTCCCGTCTTTCGGTCCCAGCTCCTGCCCACCTAGCAGTTCGAAAACACCCCTAAGTGCAAGTAGATAAATAGGTACCGCTTTATAGCGGGAAGGTAAACGGCGTTTCCGTGTGCTGCGCTGGTGCCAGCTCACCAGAGCAGCTTTGTCACGCTGGCCACGTGACCCAGAAGTGTCTCCAGACAGCGCTGGCCCCCGGCCTCTTAAGTGAGATGGGCGCACAATCCTAGAGTCGGACACGACTGGCCCGTACGGGCAGGGGTACCTTTACTATGATCTTATGTTAACTGAAGGGGCTGCCTATTTGCTTCTGGGTTCAGTTTAAAGTGCTGGTTCTAGCCTTTAACCAAATGACTTGCTGGGACCTAGTTTTGTTTGTTTGTTTTTTAAACAAAATTTATATAACACTTGATTGTAGTAAAACCTCTAAGTGGCCTACAAGAAATATTAAAATTATCAGTAAAAAACTGTTAAAACAATTAAGAACATTTTAAAATAAGTAAAGGTAACAAAGAAAATTTAATTGTTGGTTATTTCAGGAACTGCCTACACCTGTGAGCCTCCCTTTTAAGATTTCTGAAATATCTTTAAAACCAACAACCCTGTCAAATTTGCCACTTCTTAGTTACGTGTTGCCACTTCTCTATAGTGTGTACTTAAACATAGCTGTGTTTCCATAGCTTCACATTGTTTATTTCCCTGCTCACATCTCACCAGAAGCAATCAACAGTGAAGGAGGCATGGGGAAATGCAAGGTGTGATTACACCAGGACATTGGAGAGGGGAACTTGACATGTGGTTGCCACACTCAGACTTGTGTTTATTGTAACCTACTCAGCCCCATTCAGGGCAGATTTTAATCTGCAGCACTTGCCAGCTAATCAGTTAAAGCTTGATGCTTTTATTTGAGGGGTGGCAGAATTACTAGTCCCTATCTCTTTTTTTGAAGACTAGTATCTGGAATATGCAGAACCCAGTGAAATTGAGTTAGAATCAGTTTTCAGATAATTGCATCCTCCCTGCAGGTCTCCTCAAGGAAGTCTATGCAAGGACCCTGGACCCACCGGAGAGAATTTTATGGGTTTGCAGGGAGGAGGAAGGGAAAGAGCATTCCACTTGGACAGCCATTGGATATTATACAGTATATTTTGCAGTATACATTGCAGAGTAGTTTGGGATAGATAGAGGGGCTTATTCAGCAAATGGAACCACAAACTGAAACAGTCAAATTTTTTAATGATCATTCAGCAAGGAAGAGTGTATTTTAAAAGGTTATTAGATGGCACTCTCCCAGCACTTTTTGGCAAGTTTCATAATCTTTTGAACAATATAAAGGCTTAGGGAAATCAGTTGACCTTGGACTTTACTTGATTCCCCTCATTTTCAGGTCAGACAGAATTATTTCTTTGGACTATTGGTCATAGCTGTATTTCCATACATTTTTGGCCAGATTCAGCAAACAGTTGCACTAACAGGAGCCCACAGGAGCCTTTCAAGTGCAAAGGGACTTCTCTGCATGCACCCACTCAGATTGGCTCTAGGGGGTTGAGAGAGCCCCCAGAACAGTGTGCAGGGGAGGAGAGGGAAGATTGCTCCATCTGGCAAGCGGAAATGAAATAATTGTAATAGCACAAGGTTGAATTTCACCATCAAAATTAATATTTCTTGTTTTTAGGTAGTTTTTAATCAATAGAGCTCTTATGATTTTAGCCCACTATAGAAATTGAAGGTATAGCTTTTAATGTGATTCAGTAACAGGAAGACCAACATGCTACTATAGCAGACCTATTTGCTATAGTGGAAGAGAATTCCTGATGCCCAACAGGACTTTTCCTTACCGTTCTTTCCACTAGCAATGCATGCATACACTTAAAATCTTCTCTTGATGATTGGAGGAGCCTTATTTATAATAATAATAATAAATTTTATTTATATCCCGCCCTCCCCAGCCGAGGCCGGGCTCAGGGCGGCTAACAACAATAAAACAGTACAAAAGTACAGCACAAACAACACTCTAAAATCATTCATTATAAAATTAATAAATTCAAGCCACTGGCAACCATTGGGCCAGAGCTCCGCGAAGATTGCCGAGGGAGGGAGTCAGGCTGTGCCCTGGCCAAAGGCCTGGTGGAACAGCTCTGTCTTGCAGGCCCTGCGGAAAGATGTCAAGTCCGGCAGGGCCCTAGTCTCTTGTGACAGAGTGTTCCACCAGATCGGAGCCACAGCCGAAAAAGCCCTGGCTCTAGTTGAGGCCAGCCTAACTTCTCTGTGGCCTGGGACCTTCAAGATGTTTTTATTTGAAGACCGTAAGTTTCTCTGTGGGGCATACCAGGAGAGGCGGTCCCTTAGGTACGAGGGTCCTAGGCTGTATAGGGCTTTAAAGGTTAAAACCAGCACCTTAAACCTGATCCTGTACTCCACCGGGAGCCAGTGCAGCTGGTATGGCACCGGGTGAATGTGATCTCACAGCGAAGACCCCATAAGGAGTCTCGCTGCAGCATTCTGCACCCGCTGGAGTTTCTGGGTCAGTTTCAAGGGCAGCCCCACGTAGAGCGAGTTACAATAATCCAGTCTGGAGGTGACCGTCGCGTGGATCACAGTGGCTAGGTCAGGGCGAGAGAGGTAAGGAGCCAACTGCTTAGCTTGGCGGAGATGGAAAAATGCCGCCTTTGTTATAGCTGCAATCTGCGCCTCCATGGAGAGGGAGGTATCGAAGATTACACCCAAACTCTTAACGGACGGTGCTGGCACTAATTGCACCCCCGCAAGAGATGGGAGTTGCCCCCTCAATCTCATATCGTCCCGTCCCAGCCAGAGGACCTCTGTCTTCGAGGGATTTAACTTCAACCGGCTCCCACGTAACCATCCAGCCACAGCTTCCAAACATCTGGTCAGTGTGTCTGGGGCCGAGTCAGGATGGCCATCCATCAACAGATAGAGTTGGGTGTCATCGGCATACTGATGGCAACCCAGCCCAAAACTCCGAACAAGCTGGGCGAGGGGGCGCATAAAGATGTTGAAAAGCATCGGGGAGAGTATCGCACCCTGAGGCACTCCACACACCAAGGAGTGGCGCGATGACAATTCCCCCCCAGGCGCCACCCTCTGACCCCGACCAGAGAGAAACAGGGGGCAGCAGAGGGGGCAGCAGAGGGGAAAGAGGGAAGGAAAGTCCTATTGTGTGAGTAGAATGCCATTCAGACATCAAATGCAATCTGGTTTTTTTGCATCCAAAATCTTAAATTTGTCTGCTCCACTTTCAGTCTGGAGAATAGAATGTTATCTTTCATTTTTCATGATTCAGAAAACAAAATGCACAGATAACAATAAAATGTAAACTCTTTGACCACATTACAACCTAGATCTATGTGATAGCCTGTTCCTTGAATTTTTCAAATATAATTCATACTGGAGACGACTTGGGCTTGTCTTGTTCTGCCTTCTGGCAAGGGAAACAAATCAAAGGGAGGTGGAAGATGATGGTGTCAGAAGATTACCGTATTTTTTGTGTATAAGATGCTCCCATGTATAAGACGCCCCCTACTTTTGAGGACACCAGATTTAGAAAATAGGCATATGCACTATCTGTGTACAAGATGCCCCCATATTTTTAACCTTATTTTAAAGTAAAAAAAACCTAGTCTTATACATGGAAAAGTACAGTATGTGCCAATTCACTGCTCACTTGACAATGGGCTATTAGTCCCCCCCAAAAAAAAAATTGCCTGATGAATGGCTGCAAGCCAGTTAAGTGCATTAACAGCAACCAGCAATGAATCTCCTATTTCCAGTGCAAGCCAGAGGCATAGCAGGGGGGGGCAGGGCACACTGGGCACCACACCATGGGGGCGGCACTTAGTGTGAGGCCTGAGCCACGCATCTCTCCTAGGAGTGACGTGGTGGCTGAGGCGCCTGCAGGCTCTGTGCTGCCCAAAAAGGCAGCCGTCTTACAGCTGAGGGGAAGATGGCGGGTGGGCTCCTTGGAGGCTCCGTGCAGCGCACCCTGCCCTGGCTTGCCCCACCCCCATGGGTGGCTTGTTCCGGGTGCAGGAGCTGCTAGCTACACCACTGGTGGAAGCTTCTAAATTGTTAAAGCAAGTGTGAAACTATGAAAAACAAATCATGCTGAAATAAGTTTTTGTTTCTAAAATGCAGTCCTCTGTAGCCATTATGGCAACATCATCTGAAGAAGTGTTACTAATAGTAAAGAAGGTGCGTCAAAAGAAGCAGGACGGAGCTCTTTACCTCATGGCTGAAAGAATAGCCTGGGCACCTGAGGGCAAAGACCGATTCACAATCAGCCATATGTACGCAGATATAAAATGTAAGTGAAATGCCTAACACTTGTTTCATCATGTAACGTTTGGTTAAATATAAATGTTAAATGCTTAGCTGTTCTGTTTGAAGAGTTCAGGATGGGGGCTAAATAAACAAACCTCCCTAAACATGTTTGAGTCATCACGCTCATTGGATATTGCATTGTTGTTTTAGTTTTGAAAAAATAAGACTTGCAGAACTCTAGCTGTTTCTCCACAGCAACCTTATGTGGAGATATTATTTTCTTGGAACCTGCCAACTTTTGCTGCACTGGCTAGCGTTGCTGTCTTACAGAACTGCTCCTTACTATTTGCGATTCTTTTGCTTTCAGAAATGAATTGTCTTTATTGGGAGAAAACCTGTGGGTCTTCCCAGTGATAAGTGGAATAACATAAATATGGGGAGATGCTGTGATTTATTAAGAAGAGTTCATGGCTTGTACATAGGAAGGATTTGAGCAGTGGTTTGCAACCAGTGTGCCATGGCACCCTGGGGTGCCTTGAATGATGGTCAGGCGTGTTGCAGGCAACACTGGCCTCTGTCCCTCTTTCTTTCTTTCCTTCCTTCCTTCCCTCCCTCCTCTGATGCCCTCTTGTGTCTCTTCCTCCCAAAGGCTTGCACAGCTGTTTGTTGCAGCAGCCCTGGCTATAAGCTCTGGAGGTGAGTGGTGCCTCTGGGAGACACCTCTCTGGAGCAGCGGGGCGGGAGGGAGAGCTCACAGACCAGGGACGGCAACTTACCAGAGGACTCCCAAGGAGAGGGGAGAGGAGGCTGAGGGAACACTCCACAAGAGAGGGTGTTTGAAAAAGGGTGAGAGGCTGCCAGCTCTGCAAAAGGGGTGACATAACTGGGCTCCTGAGCCCCACAGGGGTGCCACAGAAAGACTGTAGTTGGTTGAGGGAGCCGTGGACTCAAAAAGGTTGAAAACCTCTGGCTTAGAGCATGAGCCCCAGGCTGTCCTCTAAAGGGATTAGGATAACAGTGCAGTGAGAGACATCTGTCCATTGAGTGTCAGTCAGGCCTCATTGCTGTTTATGTGAATGGTTGCTGTAAATAGACATTGAATTGAATTGTATGTGCCACTCTTCTGTTTGTATCAGTGTTCCAGGTGGCATTAGAAAAGTCATACAAGCTGAAAATTTATTGTTGTGCACATAGAAATTATTTGGGGAGCACTTCTGTTACGTAATTTATATTCTTTAGGCCAGAAAATCAGTCCTGAAGGAAAAGCTAAGATTCAGCTTCAGTTGGTACTCCATGCAGGGGACACAACCAACTTCCATTTCTCTAATGAGAGCACAGCAGTGAAAGAGAGAGATGCAGTAAAGGATCTCCTTCAGCAGTTACTGCCCAAGTTCAAGAGGAAAGCTAATAAAGAACTTGAGGAAAAAAACAGGTAAAGAATGTCCCTGTGTCTTTTACTTACAGTGTAAACCAATTTTGGTAATTTGTTAAACTGTCTTGTAATTGTGTCAGATCCATTATGGCTAAGGTATTGGGAGCTCCTGTCCCTAATTGTAACAGTAAGCCTGGCTTGATTTCCAGGTGCATACATGTTGTGCGAGTGGAGTGAGGCATACTCCTCTAACTTATCAGAAGTGGAGCTTTTCTTCATAGTCGTTGAGCTGTTTCCATATTAGTAAATAGTAAATTCTATATTAAGGGTATGTATGCTGAAACCGGCATAAAATGAATTGTAGTAGCCTTCATTGGGCTACGTTTTATTGATTTAATAAAGTATTAGATGTCATGAAATTGCTTCCATTGAAACGTTCCCAATTAGAACAAGATCTTCTGTCTGCACAGCAGGACCTCCTCTCTTACCAACTCCTAAATCTCTACTGGGGGCTCCCCAACTCTCCCGAGCCGATTGAGAGGGGCTCACAAGGAGAGGGAAAAGAAATCCCATGGTGCAGATGGAAGTCTTGAATCACTTTAACTGCTCTAACTTGTTCTCCCCAAAAATGGAAGCTCAACAATCCCAAGTGGTAAAAAGCAGCTGTTACGTAAACATACACAGAACTTTGCAGTAATTCTATAAGAAGTAGCTGGTTAAGATGGGGGAAACAATACTTTTGA
Organism: Podarcis muralis; assembly: GCF_964188315.1. Taxonomy (NCBI): domain Eukaryota; kingdom Metazoa; phylum Chordata; class Lepidosauria; order Squamata; family Lacertidae; genus Podarcis; species Podarcis muralis. The sequence continues at coordinate 72,229,865 of NC_135655.1, forward strand.
AAAAGATTGTGTGTGTCCCTTCAGAACTTTCAGTTCTCCAGAATCTAAGGCTTCAATCCTAAGAATCCTAAGCAAGCTTACTAAAGAGGGAGCCCCATTGAACACACACATGCTCCTGAGCACATGTGAGGATTGCTCTGCACAGTTAGGTTTCCTGTGTAGCATAAAAATACTTTCTTTGTAAAAGTAACTGTTAACATTCTTGATATTTTTTTCATACGTAGGGCTTACCTCTAAAAGGAAAAAAACATGTTGTTTAATGTTTCTAATGCAATTACAATTGAAAAAATGATGGGGTGGTAATCTGATGATGAAAGGAAGCTTTAGTAAAACAGATAAGGAATCCGTTTTCAGTGATCCACACCTCCCCAGTCTGTCCTGTTGGGTCTTCCAGTCCTCTGTCACGAAGTTGGAAGAGGGGTGCAGGACACTGCATGAGACAGTAGGATCACAGAAAAACTGCTTCACTTCCTGTTCTATTACATAATTTTTTATATAATTATTTCATATAGTACAGTTGGTTTTTAATTGATATACCTCGATTAAAAAAATTTAATTGTATGTGTAGTAATTTTCATGTTTCATGAATTTACCACTTTTGTAAATCAAAATTTGAGTATCAAAACAGCATAGGTGCCATTTGCTTGTATGTAACTTGCATATAAACACTAGTTTCTAGAATCCAGTAAGTTATCTTTGGAATTAAACACTTTGAACAATTTTTAATCTTCTCTTGCCAGAATGCTGCAAGAAGATCCTGTTTTGTTTCAACTTTATAAAGACCTTGTTGTGAGTCAGGTGATCAGTGCTGAGGAGTTCTGGGCCAACCGTTTAAGCATGAATTCTGTGGACAGTTCTACTGCATCTAATAAGCAGGATGTGGGCATTTCTGCAGCTTTTCTGGTATGTTTATTGAGAGTTTCTTAAACTAAAAATATTTTTAGCCTTCTTTTAAGGGTAAAAGTTCTCTCAGGGTGACTTACAAGATGAAAGCATACAACAAAACACAATTAATAAAATAAAGTAAGCGAGAAAAGAGCCCATTTTAAAAAAATTAAAAAGAATAACATAGAAATAAAACCATCAGTACCTCAACAAAAGCAGTTCAAGGGAAGACCAAGGGAAACAGGTGTGCTTTCAGAGCTTTCCAATAGACCTGTCGCAACAAGGCCTGCTGGAATCCAGATGATATGGTATTCTCAAATCTGCTGTCTAGTGGTTGCCAGTCTTAACTGCTCTCACAGTTGGGCAGGTAAAAACAGCCTGCATTGTGCAAGCAGGCTGATATGGATGCAGGTCGTTCTTCAAGTAACTTGGACTGTTCTTTTGAGGTCACAAGGGCTGGGGTTTTTTAATTCACAGTGCCATTTTTTCCAGGCTCAATTCAAGATGCTGGGCTTGTTCTTTAAAGCCTTGAAGAGCCTGGAACTGGAGTGTCTGCTTTCTTTGGCATGAACATACCCATTAATTACAATATTCTCTGAAGGCCCTTTTCCAGTATACCTGCCTTCATAGATTAGACAAATGGGTCATCAAGGAGAGGGTCTTTTCCCTGGTTCCCTGGTTTGGAACTTCTAAAGGCATGTTAGCTTAGCACATTTTTTGAAACTTTCAGGCACTGGGCTAAGTCTGTCCTGTTCTCTTGGGCTTTTGACAATTCAGTGATCATGTCCACAAACCATAGTTAAAAACAAACAATAGTGCAAGCTGCTCAACAGTTTCCAGAGCACTCCTGCTGAACCATAAATGAAACAAGCCAGAGTCTCACTTGTCATGTTGCCTGAACCCAGGCCTGTGGTTTGTTTCCTCCAAACAAGCTACCATGATGTATAGCCACTCATATTCCTTGAGCCCTCTTTTTTCATATATGCTGATCTAGGAAGTATTAAACACTACAATTGAGTCCAGGTGTGTATGTTATCTGCATGGGAGTATAGAAATAAGCCTTGGGCTCATGCCCCCTCTCTCATTATGCTTGAATCTGTAATCAGGACTGAGGCTTACACACGTAGGTACTAACTAGCTGTTTCTCAGTATAGGTTAAGTATTGGACATAAGGATGTGTACAAGCCATTTTGACACACAGTATTGACATAGTTCGTTGGTGCCATTTAACAATGATTTGCAAAAGTTCAAATAAATTATTGTCAGTATTTATCTTCTTGTAGGCTGATGTTCGACCTCAGACAGATGGATGCAATGGTCTCAGATACAATTTGACTTCAGATATCATTGAATCAATATTTAGAACTTACCCTGCAGGTAAATAATATATTCAAAACTGAGCTTATATATACGTATGTAGCATCCCTGGTATCTATGCAGTTTTTTCTGACTTTTCTCTTCAATTCACATATCGACTTCCATATATTTTCTCCTTCATTTTAAACTTTTAAACCATAAAAAGTTGGTGTTTTCAGCCTAGCATCTTTGTCCTGTGGGATGTTAAATGATATTAATTGATTTTACATTTGAACTGTAATTACCTGTCCTTATGGAACCTCTGCTTCTCCAAGGTAACCTAGGATTCCCCATTCTGTGAACTTTATAAATTATATGCATAACCTAAATTAATGGTTACATCTGATTTACATGAATGGTCTTTGTTTCTCTCCACGCTATGCTGTCTTTACTTCCCCTCTAAGGGGCAGAAGAGATGAGTTGATGGGTTGCAAAAGTATTTTATTTATTGCGATCACTTCTTCCTCTTGTATTTCCCAGATTGGAAGTGACTTGGAAAGACTTAGAGGGGAAGGGAATTGGTGGCACAGGAGTACATGGGGAGAATTTCCATTTGGAAATTTCTTGAAAGGAGCCAGAGAATTGAATGAAAACAGAATGCATCTCTTGTTGCTCACTCCCACTCTACTTAAATGTTATCTGAAACAGCTAAGAGGAAGATAGACCTGGCCTCAGGCAGGCCACTTGCTTTGGCATGTAGAAGAGGAGAGATCTGGCCCTTCACCTCCCATTTGAAAATGGCTCACATAAAACAGCATATACCAACCATTTGTGTATCCATATTGCTAGAAAGATTAATAGACTACTCGTTTTTCCTGAGAACACTGCCTGATGACAGATCAGCAGTTAACTTCCATCTATTTGTATATGTTGTAAACAAAGCCAATGTCAATTTAAATTACACATATTTAAGCACATATATAAACAGCATGATTTAGTAGTTCCCAAAAGGTGGCTTGAGTCCACCAGTTGGTGTCTTGAACCTTGCAGTTGGTTACAAGCTTGACATCAATGGCAGATATGGGGTGGGAGCATGCAAAGAGTTGGGAGTGGCTTCTCCCCCCCCCCCCCACCTCCTGGTGTCCTGTTAACAGAATGTTTGGAAACAATTGAACAAATCTTCTTCCATTCCTATTCAATGTTACTTTTTCATTGCATGTTGAACTATATTTTTGCAGTTGTGATACACTGTAAATCATCCTGAAATATGATACAATGAGCAATATAAATACATTGTAAATTATTTAATTTGAAATAAAGTATCATTTCTAAGTGCTTTATGTTTGTCATGCTTACAGTAAAACTGAAATACGCAGAAAATGTTCCTCACAATATGACAGAGAAAGAATTCTGGACACGATTCTTCCAGTCTCACTATTTCCACAGGGATAGGCTGAATGCAGGATCAAAAGACCTTTTTGCAGAATGTGCCAAAATGGATGAAAAGGGTATGTTCTTATTTCTTCACCTGTAGACAATACACTGCAGTTTCTAGCCAAGTTTGTCAGCTTCAGTAATTATACCAAATAACATAGAAATCACATCTGGTAAATACTATACTCAGGAGTAGCAAACAAGTTTTCAGCTTGTGATACTGAACTTTTAAAGCAGTTCACTCAGCAATAAGTCCTATTGACTAACATTCCAAGATGGTAGGATTCCACCACCATGTTTGAAAGGTGGACACTTCTTTGCTTTCCTTTTTCATGTTTTATTTGTATTATTTTTAGAATTATTGCACATATATTCTAGAAACAAAGGTAACCCATACCCAGCAAATCCAACAAAGTTTTCTTTTGAGATCCCCAAAAGTACACTATGAAAGCCTGTATTCTCATCCATACACTAAGACTTATAACAGTATACATATATAAAACATGTTCTTACTAAGTGATCCACAAGTTAGTAAGGTAGACACTTTTCTTCTTCTATTTTTCCCTTTGATGATTTTGTCTATGAAGGAAGGGATGGAAATCAGTGGAAATGACTCTACCACAATACTTGCAAAGCTAATTGAAAACACATCAGTAATTTGCTCACATAGGGTTGTATCCAGCTCCCTGGAGCACATTGATTAAATTTTTCAATAGTTGGTTCTGATATGGCATCCTGTATTTTAAATTCTCACAATTGAGTCCTTAAGTGTATTTTGAGGGTGCATGGGAGAGGAGAGGGAAGTTTCATTGAGCAAGCTGCAGTCTGTTGCGCAAGTGGGACAGCAGTGAGGGACCACCACATGTTAAAGAAAAGTGGGTGCTTATTACAAAGTAATACGTACGTATCTATCCCATAAAGTCACTACAGTTGTAATTGTGGCTTCTGATTGGCTGCAGGAAGCTCCTGCAGCCAATCAGAAGCCGCGGAAGCCCCATCAGACGTTCAGGTTCCAAAAGAACATTCACTTTCGGGTTTGCAGCATTCAGGAGCCAAATTGTCAGAGTTCCAGGGCTTTTGGGATCCAAGGTACGACTGTATATGTATAACATGGAAAAACATATTTGTTTGGTTCACATGTAATGCTAAGGTGTGATTCAAGCAAAGCATCTGGCTTGCATTTTCTCCCTCCCTTCTCCCAGCTATGCAGTTAAGAGAACTGTTGCTGAGTTTAGCTTTTGTATTTTTTTTTTTAAATGGTTTCACACTGCATATGAATTGGGGAACCTGGTTTATAACAATGTTTCATTGCTAAATGAGCTAGCTTCAGACCGTGACTTATGAAGGTGGCTCACGTTAACAAATGCTGATTGTAAGCCATGGTGCCTGGCCTATATGCAAAGCTAAAAGCTCAAGCCTTCCCAGCTGTTTGGGAGTGGGTAAATCACACACATCTGTTAAGTGCTAAATCGTGTTTCTTTTTGTAGGCGGCTTTCCCCACTTGCTAAGCTTAGAATGCACTGTTAGGCTGAAAGACATATCTCAATATGGCATATCATCCTCCAAGTATATATGGATTTTCCCTCTTTCTCCTAGGATTAAAAACAATGGTGTCTCAAGGTGTGAAAAATCCTTTCTTAGATTTAACAGCCTTGGAAGATAAAACGTTGGAGGAAGTAAGTATGAGTGATTTAAAACTATGAATTGTATAATATGTATCCCAAGTAAGCATTGGATATTGGCTCTCAGAACTCTCTTTGGGCTATACCGCTTCCGTAGCCATGTCCCTCACCAGCCCTTCTTCACACCATCCATTCGTGTACTTATGTGGCTGGAGTGTGTCATTGAATTCTGGTAATGCCTCTTGCTTGCCTGAAGGACACTACTAGTACATTGCCAGGTTCCATAATTTAGGTTGCCATGACAATCTGGCAAGTATGACAGACCTGCCTTCCCTCTCCGTGGGGATCATTGCCTTATTGGCTCTTGCCAAGAAATCAGTTACCTAGTTTCAGAAAGCCTATTTGCCATTGGGCAATAATGATTTGAGCACTAGTAGCATGGTGCTTCTCTTGCAAAAAGCTGTCTTAATTATGTTCTTGTTCAGATCTGGGTAAGAGATTTAAAGATTGGGGTACCAACTCTTACAGTGTCACAGCCTGCACTAGACCACGCTGCAATGCCAATAGTTCAGCATCTGATTTCAGATCTTCATATTTTAAAATGCAGGATGTCTTGTTCAAACATTTTATCATCTCTTCCTTTGCAGGGTTATGGTGTTTCCTTGGCAGCTTCCACATCCAACGCTACAAAATCAATAAAAGAGAGTAGCAATGCTGCCATTATAAAACGGTTTAACCATCACAGTGCCATGGTCCTTGCAGCTGGGCTTAGAAAACAGTAAGTTTCAGCTAAGAACAGATCTTCAACTAGACTGAAAATCAGCCAAGTCTATACTGTCAAATAGCCCAGCTCTATTTGTGCTGATGTTTAATAATTGAAATAAAAATGGAACAGTCAGACCATGCCCTTTGTAGGTCTGCTCAGATTGGCTCTGACGTTGGGACTCTCTCAGGCAGTTTTTATTAACTTACTTATTGGGTGCATGTATTGTCCATCGAACCAAAAGTTCCAGGATGGGCACATCACTAAAACTGTCTTATATCAAAGGAAGTGTACATGGGGCTAGAGGCTGCTGCCCAAAGGAAACTGTCTTCTCCTTACCCCTGACACAGTGCACTTGCATAAATGCTTTTTGCTTGTGCATAGAGATGAGGGATTGAATCCTGACCATTGTACAGATCTAACTAAACTTGAGTAGTTTGAAAGAACACAGTATAATGCCTAATTCTTGCTTTTCAGAGACACACAGAATGACCACTACAATGAGGCCAGCAGTATGGATGGAAATTCCAGAGATTCAGATTTCTTTCAGCCACCGGTAAAAAAGGTAAGACTGCCTTTGTGAGTCTAAAAGAACACCAATGTTCTCCCTTATGGGACTATGCCAAGTTCTGCTTCTTGTGTCTAGTTTTACTGTACCATGACTATGCCTTGTCTTACAGGTAAAGCTGCAAGAGTCCATTGAATATGAAGATTTAGAAAACAACAACAGCGTTAGAACTATTGCACTAAACCTAAAGAAATCAGATAGGTATGATTTGCAGGCCAAAAAAAGTAGTTTGGTTCTTTTGGTTCAATACAAAAAATCATTGATCCTGTTCACCTCTTTTCTGTACATCATGCTTTCAACGAGAAAGAAGTATGCTTATATATACATTACCTTCAATTATGTTTTTTATAAAAAGAAATAAATGAGAACCTTGCCCTCGGGCTTACAGTTTAACAGACAGCAGCAGAAAAAGGGGAAGGATGGGCTGGCAAATCTGAAGATACCCCAGAACACTCTGAGAAACATGAAAATAATTCCAAATATTACATTCTGCTTCTGCAAGAGCTTTATATAAGCAGAAGTGAAATAGTAGCTGTAAAATGTTACCACACAGCTCTGCAGAAACTCTTGTATATGCTCTTGTCCATGCATTTGCAAAATACTTACCGCTGTTTTCTTTCCACTTAACTGTTGTTGTCGAATCTAGCACTTAGGCCTAAATCCAACATAGAGAAGCATTTTTTCACACATTGATTTCAATGGGCTTAAGCAGTGTTTCCCAAGCTTTGGTCTCCAACTGTTTTTCATCTGCAACTCCCACCATCCCTTGCTAGCAGGACCTGTGGTTAGGGATGATGGGAATTGTAGTCCAAAAACAGTTGGAGACCCAAGTTTTGGGAAACACGGGGGGGTTAAACAAAGTCTAAGTCTTTGTTGGTTTTAGGCTATAATCTTTTTCACTTGTTAAGATAATTAGGTGGATTAGAAGTGGTTGCAATATTTTATTGGCCCAAGTGTTCCTCACTTCACCACTTTTCTGGTTGTTGTCTTTTCTGAAAAATTGATTTCATTGGTTATCCAGCTTAATCAGACACAATCACTTGGGTTCCCTTGCAGTGGAAGATTTCATTTTCTGGAAAATCAATATGCATTTTAAGGGGGGGGGGGATTCATTTCGAGCAGAACAAAAGGTGGTACAAAGGTACCTACAGAGTGGGATTGAACACTGAGAAATTGGATTCTTATTCCCAGATTTTTAATTATAATTTCTCATTTGGTCAACAGGTATTATCATGGTCCAACACCAATTCAATCACAGCAATATGCGACTAGCCAAGATATTATTAATTCTTTGTATAGTATTAGAGAAGAAATGGACACTTATGTACCCGAACTAACTCAGGTAGGATATGTATGTTGCATTATTAAATAAAACAAAACAACCAAAACTGGATTCTGATTGCCCATATGATTAGAAGATTGGATATGGATTGATGCTGCCCAGCATACTTAATCTTGGGGGAGCAAATGTTATGTTTCCTTTGCATATTGTAAAATAGTTTGAGAACTATTTTTAACAAGCACAGAATATTCAGCTTCAATGTGTTACGTTTTTTAACTGATAGTTGTCATGATTTGCATAATTGCAGCAGCTATAATGAAGTCTACTGCAGTCTTGCAAATAGTGAAAGCTACATGTGTAACCCCTTTTTATTATTCATATTGCACCATTATTGTGCATGGTGCTTTACAGAAAACAATTGGTCAGGTACCTGCTGTGGTGAGATTACAATATATATATAAAAAAAAAAATGCAGGAGAACAGTTGAAGGGGAGAGAATAGAAAGCAGAGGTAAATGGGGAGAGAATGTGCGATTATTTCAGCTGTATATACAGTGGTACCTCGGGATTCTGGAGCGCCGTTCACATCCTGAATAGAACGTAAGACGTGACTGCGCATACGTGGGTCGCGTTTTGCCGCTTCTGTGCATGCACGTGACGTCATTTTGAGCGTCTGCGCGAGCGGCAAAACCCGAAAGTAACGAGCTCAACGGAGCGCAACCCAAAAGCGCTCGACCTGAAGCACATTCAACCCGAGGTATGACTGTACTTAGTTACAGTCTGGCATGGAACCCTGTTAAGCTATCAGTTTTTGCAAGTGGTTCTTCCATGTTAATGCTTCCCAACCACCAACAGTTCTTGCATGTTCACTACAGCCCTCCACTGTAAGTCTACAGAGTTGTAACATGTAAGGTATTAAATCACTTCTAGGATAAACTCAGGACTCCGTTGGAGAGGATTAAACATGGGACATCCACAGAAAATATATATGGGTGGATTCAACTTGGTTGTTTCATGCATGGAACAAGGTTTGCTTGTGAAATGGGACTTTGCCCCCACCCCATACACTTCCTAAATCGACTCTGGAGGGTTGGCGGCAAAGTCCTATTGCATGTGGCCTTGTTCTCCATGCACATACCCCACTTACCACTATGCTGAATTCCACTCTCTGTTCAGAAGGCCTTTGGACTACACTTAGTATTGTTTCATTCACTCAAATAATCAATACTGTATTGGGATATATGAAGAAGACAGTCTTGAGTTTAAAGGAACCAGGCTATTTTGATACATGATTGCATAACCTAACTGCCTTAGCACATTAACTGCTCAATTATGAAACAGCATAGTGCTTTGCTCGTTCGTTCATTCATTCATTTGCTATTTTTTTGAGCTCTCCGTCTGCACACCTTGCAGTTGAGCAGCAGGAAGCGAAAACGTGCCTCTTCTTGTACTGCATTTTCAGACATTAGATGTGAACAGATTGTTCTTGCTGTTGGTTTGGTGTTTTTTCTCCCTTATTCTGACAGCCAGCTTGATTTTTCTGCTTCTGCTATTAGGCTTAACTATGTACTGTACTGTAAAGCACTGTAAAGAATGGTTATGGCTGAGTTATATAAATATAATAAATATCCACTTGGTATAACAAGAATTGTCATTCTTAATATAACACCAAATAATAATTGTACTTTAGAACAAAATTAATATGGCATATAACTATATGGTTAAGCCCATATGACTCAAACAATATCCATAGGTTTTGAGGAGTTCTTTTATTATGGTGTTTGACCTTTATTTTGCCTCTTTTTCAAGGTTATCTCAAGTGGTGCTGCAAGTAGTACAATCGCAGCTCTGTCACCTGGAGGAGCACTTATGCAGGGTGGAACACAGCAAGCCATAAATCGTAAGTATTTTATGTCTTTGTCACTCATGCCTTATCAAATGTGTGAAATGCTCATGTAAGCATTATAGGACAATTCTTTTAGCTAAGGTGAAGAGATTGAAAATATCTGACTAGTTGTACAACCCTGGCTGTGGCAAGAGTTCTTTTTCCACCCAACTCTGGCCAGTTGAATAGTTTTCAGTGAGGGACAGTGGACCTGCTGAAAACGTTTGCTGACCCCTGGCCTAGTCCTTAACTGTGTGGGATCCTCTAATGATGCTAATATCAAAAACACAATTTTCTTCCCACTGCCAACTATCAGAGTTTGTGAGCCGAGGTGGTGGTATAAATGTGACTTGCCTTCATTGTTTTTGACTGCAGAGATGGTGCCAAATGATGTTCAGGCTGAGCTGAAACACTTGTATGTGGCACTAGGAGAGCTGTTACGACATTTTTGGTCCTGCTTTCCGGTTAACACACCATTCCTAGAAGAGAAGGTAGGAAGGATCTATAGTAGGGCTTGGCTTATCCCTGTCATTATTGATATACAGCAGTCTGTTCTGTAATGAAATGTGCATGCTGAGATCTGTTGATATGAAAGCTTTCTATAATGAATGGCCTGCTGCATGCAACAATTCTGTCCCAGATGAACAGCAGTGTGTGGAATGTCAGTTCACTATTGGAGCAAATGTAGTACCAGCTGACCTTGCTACCTAATCCAGTGGTTTTTTCAAATAATTTCGAAAGAGATGATTTTTGTCTTCAGGGACTTTAAAAGAAACTTTGAAAATTAATAAGTGCAGGAACAAAAGTTCTGCACTGCATATGTGTTCTGTATTTTAATGAGGCATACTATAGAAAGTTTAAAGTATAACAACTTTAAAGAAACTTCCATATGCTAAAACAAGTGTGTAGTCTGTTTTCCCATTCAATCAGAAGTTTTAGGGTTCTATTTAAATGTGTCTCTGCTAACACACGTTTTTTTATCCAGTGGAAGATTCTATAAATGGAAAGTGTGAGGTGGAAGTAATTTTCACAGATATTTTTCCCCTTCCATCTGTCTGACCCACACGTGACCTCCCCCCATCTGTTTCAGAGTTGGGGGCCCTTTTTTGGAATAGTGTAGCATGTAGCATAGGGAGCTGGAAAAGAACCCCCCCCCCCCATTTCCCCACTTGCAGAATGCTCCAATGGATTAGAGTTATTTCAGCAGCGGAGCACAATTGGATACAAGCATTAGGGTGAAATCCAACAGTGGAAATCTACCAGTGGAACGGATAAGTTTGAAAAAGCAAAATAGCTTCCTTTAAATGTTTGTTCTCTGATATTTTCTCTTTCAGGTTGTGAAAATGAGGAGTAATCTGGAAAGATTTCAAGTCACTAAACTGTGTCCATTCCAAGACAAAATTCGAAGACAGTATTTAAGCATAAATGTAAGAGGGAAAAGCAACCTACAAATATGAAATATAAGGGTAGCATAATGCATTGTTCATATAAATTGCTGATTGCTAGAAAGAATGGCAAAATTGATTTGCCTTATATGAAACAGGTACCATTAACTTCAGAAATAAGGAGGCTTTCAGTTTTTTCTAGAGTGGGCAGTGAACACCGTGAAAGTATTTCCTGTAACCCAGCCCCCTTTCTTCTTAAATGTCAACTTCGAAAATGACCACTATACCCACCTGTTCCTCCCATGTCGTAAAATGGACAGCATCTCAATCAACTCTTTAACAGCAGGGACTTCACATTAACTGAAGGCACCTTGTGGTCACTATCCTGCTTCAGAGCTTTATCATGATCATGACTCAAGTGCCCAAACACTTATTTTCCTATGGGTGGTCTTACTGAATCCATTGCCACGACCTGTGTAAGATAAGGCTAAAGGTGCTTTTTTTTTGTGAGTTATTTAAACTTCCCTTCAAGTTGCTAGCTATATATTGCCAGTATGTACTATTGTGCAATAGAGGACCAGTAAAAAAAAGTTCTGACTCATGAAATGAAGTCGTCTTGTTCACTAAACTGTGTGTGATTCTCTCTTTTTTTTTTCCACTCAGAGGAGATGAATACTTGGTGTTCTATACAACTCAGTTCTCCTCAGAGTAGACTCAATCAAAATAAACAGTCCAGACTTAAGTCACCTTCATTAACTTCATTGGGTCCACTCTTAATAGGACTAACATTGATTGTAGCCCTTGGCTTAGTAATATTTTTGTACTAATTTTTGCAAACCTTGTTTTTTTCAGCTGATAAATCACATAGAAGAAATGTTGCAAACAGCCTACAATAAATTCCACACATGGCAGTCTCGGCGTATGTTGAAGAAAACGTGAAGACCCAGTGATGCCAGATTTTTTGAGTGGGAAGCATTTGCAATAGCTGTAGGAATGCAGCTACCCAGTGGGGTATATCTTACAGACAATGCTGGAAAGTCAGCATCATACAGACTCCTGAAAACGATGCTAACTGAACTTGCACACTTTCTGGAAAGAAACAAGAGGTCAAACTTGAAAACTAGGAAGTTAAAAGGAACCAAACCGGAAGAGCTAAGTGGCAAATATCTATATAAATGTAAAGACACTGTTTACTGCAGTTACTCAGGAACTGCTTTTGATTTTCATAAAGAGCTGCTTTCAGAAATAAAAACTTTAAAAGGGGTGTATTAATAAATCCAAGATTGTTTGTCTAGTTTTTTAAAAGTGTATGATACAGGGTAGAACCTAAACAGTTATTTCTTCACTGTATCCTGGCATTATATTGAATTCTGTTTGTATTTCTAGAAACAGGTTTAACATTTTAAATATTATTGAGAGACTTTTTTGCCTCAAATTCCTAAGCAGCTTAGATGCTAAAATAAAAAAGTTTTGGGTTTTTTTGCCATGTTTTGCTACAAATCAACAGCCAATGCACTGATGAAGTTTGGTGTTTAAGGGAGGTACCTTTGGCAGAAAGAGTGCAAAGTTTTATGCAGGATTTTTACCAGCCATCGTTTACATGTTTTCTTTTTACCGCTAGAGTGTGCTGCTGCAGTTTTTTAAAGTCTGACTTTTGTTTGGAGGTGAAACAAAATCATTTTTAAAGTGAGTTTAAGAAGCTTACAGAAGTAATAACTTTTTATACTATTGAGGAAAGAAACAATCTTACATGTGCTTTTTTCAGTTCTCTCCTGATGACTGTTAGCGCTGTATCTGGCGACTAGATAATCATTGAAGAGTGAAAATACGATATCTTTAGCTATATGTGGAATCTGTTCCATATTATGGTCCAAACAGGAAGCATTTCACTCTTACCTAAGATGTACCTGCCATGTATTAAATACTTGACTTATAAAAACAAAAAGTAAACTTGTTTTATATAGTCCATGGAGTCAGACTCCTTATATTTTGTTGTCTTAATGTCTTCCTCATTAGAAGTCTATTCTAGGACCAAGTAAATGGCTTTATGGCTTTGATTATGTGTGTGATGAGATCTATTGAGATATTTTAGAAACCAGTGGTTTATGACCCCATAAACCATTATTTTTTAGTGGCAACTGTTGGAATTCATTGGTAAGTTAGAAACTTTATCCTATTTTCAGAACTGTTCGTGCCCAGAAAGAATTATTAGTATTACTGATTTACAGTGTATTGGCATGAAGGATCGCTTCCCACCTTGAGCCAGGTCTATGAACTAGCAGTTGGAGAACCACAAGAATTTCTCCTCATGCAAGAGTATGTGCTTCTTTACATGCTCACACAGTGTTCTCCGGTGAATTGATATTCTGCAACAACCCAAACTTGATAAGCAGACCACTGTATCTATACTGAAATACTATGAAGTAGATGTAAGGCATTATCCTTAAACTTGCCACTGCTTGCCTTTTCAGAGGGGCTGCATGTTATGTGTTGCAAAATGATTCTGCTTCTAAATGAAAAGGGGCTTTCTCTTTGATCAGACGCAGCGAAATGTGAAAAGCTGGAATTAATCATGAATAATAAAAGCTGTTGCTGCTGTGGTAATGTCAACTTACTGAAACATGGCTCTGGTAATACGTCACTGTGTCTTTTGGGTGAGCCCCTCAAGCAAGCGTAATTCTGATGACCTTGTCGGCAGTGTACCAATGACACATACATATCTTCAAGTATCCTCTGTCCAACAAAGACCGTACTACAGGCAGCAGGCTGAAACAGCTTTTTGCATTGAGAAATGCTTTGGTCAGGCTCAAGTGCAGGATTCATGTGCACACATTCTACTTGATCCTGTTGCTGTGAAGGTATACATTTGCACTGATATTTCTGAGCAATAATTAGCTGATACAGACCATAAAGGTGGGCTTCATCAAAACTTATTCAGGCAGATAACCAGATTGATGGTCATTTAACAAAATATTTTTTCTGTCTTCTCTTCCTGGAATTTTAAAATTTCCATAGTTATGTCAGGCTTTGGGACAAAAAAGTCTGTAATTGCAGAAATATCCCCAAATAGAGAATTTAAACACCGTGAATGGTTTTTTCAATTCTTTGACTTGAGAAGTACCATGAGACTCTCCTACCAGAAGATGGCAATAGCACTATCATGCCTACATCATGCCTACTTTCCTTACATAGCTCTTTTGTGCTCCTGCTGTTTGACCTTTGTTGATTCCAGTACTACTTAAGCATGGTCCAAAACAGATGAGTGGCATTAACTGTGAATTGATGTTTTGCTACCATGCAGTTATTGGAATCTGAAGATAGAACTTGTATTTAATGGAAACTCATGCAACTTGTATCACTGGCATTGATCCAAAATTGTAGAATAAATCTGAATTCTGTAGTCAAGTGGTTTTTCTATGCTTTAGGGTGTCTATTTTGTGACTTCTCTCAAATCGAGAGGAAATATCAACTCGAGAATCTGATAATCATGCTTGTGTAACTGAGTATTTTAAAGGTTCCTGTGTTTTTGACATGCTGAACTGTAATTCATTTCAACATTTTACTTGCAAATATTCTAGGCTGCTGCAGCTGTCCTTCAGTTGAAAGGAAAAAATCCTTTCTATCTTTTAAATGGGAGCCTGCTACTGAGCTACTGCTGCTCAGGCATTGCATGTTGGGTAATGGCACACATGCACATCAATGCTCACCCAACCACACAGTCTGCACATTCAGCAAGAGGTCTAGGAGATCAAAGAAGAGCAGAGAGTACAGCTGCAGGAGGCTCTGGTTAGGCACACAAAGAACATTTTCAAGTGATGAATATAATGAAACAATTGAACAAATCTTTTGTTTAAAAAATCATTTACATTTTTACTTGCAAAAAATAGAATACCATACACAGTGGTGCCTCGCAAGACGAAAAGAATCCGTTCTGCGATTCTCTTCGTCTAGCGGTTTTTTCGTCTTGCGAAGCAAGCCCATTGACAGCTTAGCGGATTAGCGCTACAGCGGTCTAGCGGCTTTTCGCGATCAGCTGTTAAGCGGCTTATCAGCGGAACAGCTGATAAGTGGCTTAGCGTCTTAGGAAAAGGGAAAAAGCGAAAAAAACCCGCGGGGACTCACAAGATTTTTTCGTCTTGCGAAGCAACCCCATAGGGAAATTCGTTTTGCGAAGCGCCTCCAAAACGGAAAACCCTTTCGTCTAGCGGGTTTTCCGTCTTGCGGGGCACCACTGCATTTTAATCAAATAATTTTTGAAAAGAAATGCAAAAGTGTGCATGCAGCTCATAATGTCATAAAAATGTGGTGATTATGTGTTTCCTAAATATAAGGAGTTCCATAAATTTATTTTTTCCTGGGCTTTATTAATCTAATCCAGAGCCAGAGTCCTGGAATAGGACATGGAAGACCAGCATTCAAATCCCCACTTGGCCATGGAACTCAGTGGATGACCTCAAGCTGGTAACTGCCTCTCAACATAACCTACCTCACAGGCTTGCAGGGACTAAGCGAGGAGAAATATAACCATGTTATGCCACCTTGTGCTCCTTGGATGTAGTCAATCTGCCCCAGAGGGTTGATGGAACCCTCAGGTTTGGGGAGGGGAAGTTGCATTGCACATAATGAAACCTTGCCCCAATTTTCTACTTTTGTAACTCAGGAGTTAAATTCTTCCTCCACTCGTAAGCTGATTGTGTGTTGTCCATACTACCACTGCCATTGTACTATAGGGCTTAGGCTAGGAGTTCCTGCCCCACTTCATCACATCCTATGTTTGTTATTTGGGAAAAACAAATCAACGAGATCAGTGGCAAAGAGAAAATGCCTCTTTCCATGTTATGCAGTGCCTGTGGTTCAGTATAGTAAAAGGTAAAGGGACCCCTGACCATTAGGTCCAGTCGTGACCGACACTGGGGTTACAGCGCTCGTCTTGCTTTATTGGCCGAGGGAGCCGGCGTACAGCTTCCGGGCCATGTGGCCAGCATGACTAAGCCACTTCTGGCGAACCAGAGCAGCGCACGGAAACGCCGTTTACCTTCCTGCCGGAGCAGCACCTGTTTATCTACTTGCACGTTGACGTGCTTTCGAACTGCTAGGAGCAGGGACCAAGCAACAGGAGCTCACCCTGTCATGGGGATTCGAACCACCGATCGGCAAGTCCTAGGCTCTGTGGTTTAACCCACAGCACCACCCATACCTCTAGTATGGGTGCTGTAATGGGGATCTACATTCCATGAGAAAAGGCCTAGGTTTATGCAGGACCGGACTGGCCTTGACATGTACTGGATTATCCTCTGGGGCAGGAAGTTTGTTCCTACTGATGTTAATTAGGCAATAAGAGAAACGCTGTGGGCCTTAAAAGGTGGAGAATGTCTTACTGTGTTTGCATAATCTGCCACATACTTGGGTCCAACCCCATCCTAGGTGGCAAATGGCCCATTAAGAGAGATTAGTGTCAAAGGTCAGCCCCTTAAATTGCCTAACAATACCTGAATATTTGAGGCTTTGTTCATCCTGGTTCCCTGTTTCATTCTTAACTAAAGTGGAAAAACGAATTAGATGGCAACATTGCTAGCATTGGCACACACCAATTCTGGTCTCAGTGGGGCTGTGTTGCCTTTTGTTTTTCTGGGCTCTTGGTTGGTAAGCTGGCCTCAAAATCCAAGGAGAAAACTACCCTTTTGCAAACTGGATTTTTATGGCTAGGAAGCCCAATGAATCATGCAAGAGAGATGACAATTTTACTTTTGACTTCTACCCAGCCCCAAACTTCCATGTAAAACTACTCAATAAGCCTGTTGATCTGCTCCCCTTTTTTTCTCAGCCGCTCTGCACTGAGGCTGCTTCTGCAAGTAGCTCCAGGAGTCTGAACGGTGTTTTTCTTTTCAGAGCAGTCTGGGTAATTCTGTAGCACAATTTGCTCCCTTGATGATTTCCTGGCCATTAATGTCATTACCAGGTCCTCGCTCTGGCAGAGAGACCACTTCACCTTAAGCAAACATTGTTAACAAGCCATTTACTCTGAGTCAGATACAATGAGGCAATTGAAACAAAGCAACAGTATGTCTGAGCTGAACTGTACAACCTTTCAACCTTCTGCTTAGTGAGTATACATTTTGCTACTGAGCTGCTACAAGCCCTCTCCCTAATACAGTACTGTACAGGCATCCCCAAGCTCGGCCCTCCGGATGTTTTGGGACTACAATTCCCATCATCCCTGAGCACTGGTCCTGTTAACTAGGGATGATGGGAGTTGTAGTCCCAAAACATCTACAGGGTTGAGTTTGGAGATGCCTGCCCTAATATATTCTTCGTTTGCCTCTGTCTTAAGCATCATGCTCAATGTAGCAGAAATAGTACATTCTGAGATTGCTGAAGCAATGTGCACCTTTAGATTCTCTACCTCATTACAGAGAATTGTAGAATTTGTAGAGCTGGAAGGGACCTGAAGGGTTATCTAGTCCAACACCCTGCACTGCAGGAAGATTTTCCCAGCATGGGTTAGTAGAGTCTCATGCTCTTACTAACCGAGCTATCCCAGCTGTCATAAAAAAGAGCGGTGGCAGATTGAGCAGTTATAACAGCAGTGTTGGTTGCCTTTGAAGAGTTTGACTAGTTAATCTGAAATCTGATGAAGCGGGCTCTGTGCCTTACCCAAAGCTGGATATACCATCCTAGTTATCTACCTGGGTGAACACATCTGGCACATCCAGCAAAACAGACTGTCTTCTTTGCCATCTGTGGCTGTCATCTAAGGCAATCATTCTGGTCTCTTCTGTCTCCCCTCACTGCTTTAGATGCTTAGTTAATGGGTGCTGCTTAATTCCTATATGAAATGCAATAAAGGAAAGTTGAAAGTTGCAAGCTGGACTGTACTGGAGAAATGTAAAATACATATTACTTTTTTAAACATGAATCTCAGCACAGGCAGTGGGAAGCTCCTCCTAAACTAGGCTGCCTGGTTGGCTGTTCCCATGCCAATGTCCGAGTCCTAGTTCTCATAGAGATGGTAATCCTGTGTTCCCTAGGCTGTGCATGACTGAATGAGCCTCCATGCAAAAAGAAATTTAAATAACATCCTGAAGGCTATGCTAGAACCTTTCTCTCTGGCATCATTTAATAAAGTTGGCAGCAGCTAGCTGTCCATTTGGAATTAGTTCTCTCTCTCCCCACCCCCACGTCTTTGTTATTTTTAATCAAAGATGAAATGTGGGCTTGTTACACATAGAACCATTAGTAAAGTCACTGGCCCTACCAAAATTGCTCATTAGCAACAATTAATATTTTGTTTATAAGCAGCCAGCCCTGGAAGGAAGCAGTCTGAGCATTTCCCTAATTGAATAAGTTACACTGCAGAACAGTTTAAGATGATTTTTAAGATTTTGCTGACAATGGGGGTATGGTGATGTTCTGGGCAAGGCCAGTGTTCCTGCTCCCTCTTTGTGTTCAGTGTACACAGGGAGGGAAACACTGAAAAGGATAAACGAGTTAGGGAACTTGTTTCTACACCCCATCACTTGCAGATCCTAAAATGCCTGCATTGTTCTGTCAGATCCGCAATTTAACTTAGCACAAGTCAGTCTGAGAGATATGTTGGAAAAGTTTGTACCTATGCGTCAAAGAGAGAATTTCACTGTGAGCTTGCAAGCCGGCCTTTGGCAAGAAGTCCTAAACAATTTAAGTGGATAATTGGATGAAAATGCCATCAAACAAGTGCAATCGCTGGAACCTGTTGCATGAGTTACTTTCCTAGTAAAGTTACACATCACACAGTTGCAAAGCTAGCCATTTCTAGATCTGCACATGTAAATTTCCCTTTCTCCTGTGAGAACTGGGGAGCTGGAGGAAGCCTTATAGGCCATCTATCTTGTTGCAGTATATCTAGAGATCAAGGGAGGGAGGGAGATGCATTCTGGTTTGGACATTTTTCTGGGATAAAGGAGGCAGACATTATTTCTATTTGACCAGCATATTAAATCTATTACTATACTTTGTCAAGATCATGACTTAGTACAAACCCATCTATGCTAGAGTACTTTCACTATTATAATAAAACCCTGTTGATTCTTCATTGGATTTTATTTTCTGGCATGAAATGGTTTTTTGCTATGACCATTTGGTTTTAACATATCTTTTAAAAACCGAAACGCCTGACTGTCAAGGCTGTAAGAGGTTCACTTTGCTGGCAGGATGCCAGCAAGTTTCTAAATAATGCATGTGTTTCAACTGCATCAGTGATGTAACTATATTTGCCATGCAGTACAAAACAAGCCAGGCTCATGTGCTCTGCTCTGCAGCCACAGCCAGAAAGTGCTCTCAACTCTGAATGAACCAGTACAGGTACCTGGAGGCAAGGCAAAAGCAAACAACAATTGTGTCAGGCTGTAGTCCCATGTATGCTTACTTGGAGGTAAATCTCACTGAACTCGGCTTGTCTTACTTCTTACACACAACTGAACTGCATGACCCACAACCAAAGCAGCAGGCAAATATTTCTTCAGAACCCTGGGACAGTGATTAAAAAACAAAAAAATAATAATTTCCAGGGCCTAGTCTTCACTGGAGCCTCTAACACTGGAGATAAAACATAGCCGCTGTGGCTAGCAGTCACTGATAGCCCTATCATCCAATATTTTATCTCATCCTTGGAAAGCTATCCAGATTGGTGGCCATCACTTTCCTTTGTCTATCTCAATGTTTCCCAAACTTGGGTCCCCAGCTGTTTTTTAACTACAATTCCCATCATCCCTGACCACTGGTCCTGCTAGCTAGGGATGATGGGAGTTGTAGTCCAAAAAACAGCTGGGGACCCAAGTTTGGGAAACACCGTCCGAATCTTCCAACATTCAGCATCAATGGATGGCTTTGGATTCTAGTATTATGAGAGGAAGGAAAACTGCTTGTCCACCTTCCTCACACTATGATAAATTTCTATTGGAGCTTCTAAAAGGAGGCTTTTCATTATTTGGTCTGGATGTGACCACTATTTTTACACAAATTTAGCACTTTCTCCCCCTTCATTTTGCCCTAACTTTCCAGCTCCTGCCAACATAGTGCTCCTTTTGTGAAACTGAGTACACATAATATTGTTAGCCAAGTGGA
Source organism: Podarcis muralis (assembly GCF_964188315.1). NCBI lineage: Eukaryota > Metazoa > Chordata > Lepidosauria > Squamata > Lacertidae > Podarcis > Podarcis muralis. The sequence continues at coordinate 72,250,086 of NC_135655.1, forward strand.
ATAAAGGGTAAGGTAAAGGTAAAGAACCCCTGGATGGTTAAGTCCAGTCAAAGGCAACTATGGGGTGTGGTGCTCATCTTGCTTTTCAGGCCAAGGGAGCTGGCGTTTGTCCACAGACAGCTTTCTGGGTGCTCCCTTGCTGAAAAGCAAATTTAGCAGACTGAAATATTTTTTTTAAACCTGCCCCTTACAATTGTTAATTTTATGTGTATACTGTCTCTGTGTGTATGTGGCTAGATGCTGTTGCTAAGACCTCTAAATTCCTATCACAATGCATAATATTTCTTGTCTGTCTGTCTGTGTCTGTCTGTTTGTTTCACTCTGAATAAGGGATGTGTCCCAAATCGTAACTCGTATCTAGTTCATGTCAATACTGAATCAGAGATGGCAGCATGACAAACAGAAATGCGATTGCTCCCAGGGATGTGGATGTTAGCAGCAACCTTGAATAACCTGCATGCAGATTTTCAGTTCCAACGAGATTCTGGACCCATCCTAAGCATTAAAGGCTCTGTGCCAGAATTCAGCCAACAACCCTAATAACCTTACCATATAATTCTCTCTCTCTTTCACTGAAGAAGCAGCAAAGCAGATGGACAGGTTCACTGGATAGGGTGGGGGAGGTAATTATGCAAAGCTGTTTGCAATAATATTAAAACATCCTCTTCTCTCTTTTTTAAAAGAAGTAGGTTTTTGTGCCATTTGCTGCTAAGCCCTCAGGAACACAGAAGTAAATCCCATTGTTCAAATATATGTGTACACGACTGCAACATTATTGCTCCGGCAGAGGAAGTAGCCACAAAAGTAAGTTGTAAGTTAAAACCCCAGAGCTTTTTATACTGGGGGCAGAGAAAGAGCCTTACTTGACCTTCCAAAAATCTATTTTGGGAAACTCATATATGCCCAATATCCCTTACAGAGGTTACAAGCCAGATGAAATGTCCTCAAGCAAGCTTACTGAGAATGCTGCTGAAAAGTATTTTTCAAAGTAGGGGAAATGGTTGAAAGGATATGAAGAAATAGAAAAGGGCTGTGCAGCAGTTGCCTGCCCACCTCTCTCACACACACTGCCAGTCTCTCTGAGTATGAATGGAACAAAGCCTCTAGTGAAAGGCTTCCTCAAACTCTGTCCTCCATATGTTTTTGGCCTACAACTCCCATGATCCCTAGCTAGCAGGACCAGTGGTCAGGGATGATGGGAATTGTAGTCTCAAAACATCTGGAGGGCCGAGGTTGAGGAAGCCTGCTCTAGTGTTATGGTGCTGAGGCCCAGATGGGGCAGCCTGTCTGGCTAAGGAGAATATAGACCTGCTATTGTGATAAGTTCCATCCTTCTAGTGGTAAAGTTAAGGCCTATCTCACCCTGAAGCAAAATCAGATTGTAGAAGCTTTCCCCACACCCTCTGCACTCTGCAAGAAGTCCACCATTTAAAAATATCCATACCAGGAAAAAGTACAAACTAATCTGGAGTGCAAACAGTGGAGTAGGTGCAATAAAATGCAATAAAGATCAGCAGATCAGCAGCACACAGACTAGTAGATTCCAATAGGTGTAGGGCATCCACTGATCACGCTGAGATCACAACTTAACATACGTTTACACCTGCAATTAGTACCAACTGCACAGCAAATGAGATAGTTTTCAACAGGGACATTCAATAAACCTATTGGCCCCAGAGGATGAAAAATATTAAATATGTAAAATCTGCTTTACCAGTGTCTGCTTGTGTAATAACATGCTTCTAAAATTATTATTTAAAGGGTTCTTTTTAATTATAGCTCTACCAGCAGTTCTCAATCTACCCACCCTGCTCACCATTAAATTCATGTGTTTTTTTAAAACATAGGTGGAAATATGTAATTGTTATTCCAATAAGTAATGCTGTCGGATACTGTTACTATTTTTTCCTTCAATAGCCTAGTCTACTGTCTGTAAATATTCAAACCAAAGTGATATTTAACCATTAATAAACTTAACTTCCTCCTATGGATTTCACTTCATGTTGTATACTAGAGTCATGCATGTGTAGGAATTATATTTTATATCATTCAAAGTATCTTTTGGGAGTGGAGTCTAGACTGTAAATCACTGCAGCAATTGGTGATGTTAGCAAAACTCAACCTGCTGATGATATTCATCCCATATGATAAGTGATCAGATGTTACATAATAGGGTTATTTTCCCCATTGTTTACATTTTGTTCTCCATGTCTGCAAGTTGAAGGGGTGTTCTGTTTGTGATATCCTTAAGCACATGAGGAATTAGTGCCAATCATCCAACTCAGTGGAATGTTCCTCTAAATAAACATAGTCTTAGGATCCAGCTGCACGCTTTTATGTTAACTTGACAGCCCAATCCTGTGCATGCTTTCTTGAAAGTAAATTTGTTCAGTGGGGATTACCTGCCAATACAGGATGGCAACTTGGGGTCAAAGGACATCTTTTTGGGGTATGCTCAGTGCTGGTTGCCCCTTTTATTTTACTTTTTAAATGTATTTTTATTAAAGCTTTATTGGTTTACAAAAGTATGTGCAATGTCTCTTTTTCAAGTTACGTTTTCTGCAGATCAGTTTCATTTGTTGTGAGACATTAGCGTTACATTAGGAAGAAAAGAGGGAAAGAGGTGGAGGGGGGGATGGTAAGTGGGGGTGGGGTCGGGTAGCAATGCTTCTATTCTCCTTAGTGCAGGGGTGCCCAAACGTTTTTCAGGGCCAGATTTGATGAAGTGAACATGTGTGAGAGCCGACCAAAGTTGTTGAACTTTTTATTGAGATTGAGGTTGTTGAGCTTTTTTTACAATTTTACCCCATGACATATACTGCCACGGGGGCCGGATTAAATCAACCAGCAGGCTGGATTGTTGTTGTTGTTGTTTAGTCGTTTAGTCGTGTCCGACTTTTCGTGACCCCATGGACCAGAGCACGCCAGGCACCTCTGTCCTCCACTACCTCCCGCAGTTTGGTCAAACTCATGCTGGTAACCTCGAAAACACTATCCAACCATCTCGTCCTCTGTCGCCCCCTTCTCCTTGTGCCCTCCATCTTTCCCAGCATCAGGGTTTTGCCACGGAGTCTTCTCTTCTCATGAGGTGGCCAAAGTATTGGAGCCTCAGCTTCATGATCTGCCCCCCCAAAACGGGCTTTGGACATGCCTGCCTTAGTGTATGTGTGGGGTTTTGTGTCAGCATCGTTGCCCTTTTTTATTTTGAGGGCTAAAGTAGCTGATCAGCAGATGTTGCTGGGGAGGAGAGATGATCAAACAGTGCATTGTAACCTGCCCTGTAGCAGCTGAGGCTGGAAAAGGGAGAAGAGACCCAGGACTAAGCCTTCCTGGAAACATTATCTACAGCATCATTGCTCTGAAATCTGCTGCTTAGCGCAGAGACGGTGAACAGGAGAAACAGTACAGTAGGTAGTCATTCTCATTCACTCACTCTCTCTCTCTCTCTTTCTCTCTCTCTCTCTCTCTCTCTCTCTCTCTCTCTCTCTCACACACACACACACACACACACACACCACCTTTATCTCTGGGTGATAAAGAGCTGGTAATGGAAAAATAGCCAATTATTCAGTCTTTCTCTCTGGGTGGGGAATTGGAGCTCTAGTTCTCTGTGCTAGATTACTCAGGCAGAGGTGGTGGCTTACTCCTAATGGGCAGTGACTACAGCTCAGTAGCAGAGCACCACAGTCAGGAGGTCTCAGGTTCAATTCCCAGCAGGGCTGGAAAAGCCTGTGGTCAGTCTTTAACAACACTGGGCTAGGGACATAAAAAACAAGTGTCTTATATGATTGCTCTCCAAGCCCTACCTGGAGATGCTCAGAACTGAACCTAGGACCTTTTGCCTGCAAAACAGATGCTTTGCTGCCCAGCCAGGATACTGATGGCTAGAGAGGCTGATCTTCTGACTCAGTCTGTGAGCTGCCTGCAGTCACTGGCCACCTGCTTCCTTGCTTGGCTCTGCTGGGCCTCCTCCTCCCTCTGTACTGTCTGCATGAGCAGGAAGTGCCTGCAGAGGGAGAGGGCATCTCAGAAATGAGCAGCAGCAACCATCACTTGCTCAAAACTTTCTGCAGAGGCAGAGCTGAAGGTGAGCAACCATGGCTTCTCCTCATTCTCTCTCTCTGTGGGAGGATTGGGAGCCTCCACCACTGTGCCAACAGAGAGACAACTCAGACCAGGAAGTGGCAGGACGAGGGCAGCTGCTCCTATGCTCTTTGCTCACTCTTTGCTGCACTGCCCAGAGAGAGGAGGAAAGTGACGGTGGGCAGAGGCAGTTGCTTGTGTTTTCTCTGTGGGCAGCAGCACCACCAGCCCAGTGCTGAGACGCCCAGAGGAACAATAACCAATAGCTTTGCTGCTGGATTGCCTCTCCACACCAGCAATGCTAGTCGACCGGCTGTTTTTCCTACAAAAGCTAAAAAGTGGCATCCATGTTGTGAGTTGACCCCAGTGGCTCCGCAACACTGGTTCTCCGGCCTTGTGCCGCAGGGCATCGGGCTGATGGTTTTGCAGGCCCCTTCGGAGTGCGCTCTCGCAGCCTTTCTGAGAACTGGGTGCCCTCCAGCCTGTTTGGGGCTGCCACCCGCATCCGCTCCGGCCACCACGTCGCCGGGTTTTTCCTTCCTCCGTCGGATCTCCCGGCCTCTGACCTGACCGGGAGGAAGCGAGTAGGGACGCCACGTGCTTCGATCCCCAGGGAGCCTTACTCTTCGCGCCTGTGCGCTGCGGAGTGACTGCGCCGGCCTGAGTCAGAACCGCGCCGCCGCCGCCGAAGCCCGGCTCCCCTCGACGTGTGGGCCGGCACGTCCCGCGGTGGCCAACCCCGCCAGACAAGCGGCGGCGACCGCCCCCTCCGACGTCACGCGCGGGATTCCTACTTAAGCGCCCGCCGCCTCCCCCCGCCTCGCGGTACTGCAGCGGCAATCAGAGGGCCCGGTGGTTGCGCGCACGCTTTGCTAGACTTACCCAGGTAAGGAAGCGCTCGTGGGAACGAGGCGGGCTGGGCGAGGCGTGCAAAGAGCCCCGCGCCACCTTTCTCCACTTGCACCCTCGGGGTAAAGCAAGCCGTCCAAAGAGGACTTTCCCCTGCTGGGTGGGTAGAAGGAGCTAAGAGACCGGGCGTTTGGCGCGCAAGGAAGGAGAGGCAGAGTCGGTAGAAAACCATCCCTCTAGGTCGGGGTAAGGTAACTCCGGACGTTGTGGGACCACATCTCCCAGCATCCCTGGCTGTTGGCCACGCCAGCTTGGGCTGATGCGAGAGTTGTGCGTCTGGAGGGCACCACGTTGGCTACCCGTGAGAAGGTGTGAGAGGAGGAAATTGGAATCTCTCCCCGCCTCCCCCGTGCCCTTCTGAAATGGTTTTGCAGGAAGTGCCCGGGGTGGGGAGAGAAGCAGGCTGTTGTGGTCCTTTTTTTTGGCCCACTGGTCATTATGTAACGCGAGGGGTGGAGGGAGGCGGCTGCAGAAAGGGATGCTCTGTACAGGTCAGAGAGTCCACTTTGGAGCGGAAAACGCCGACTCCTGGACCCTCAATAAATTCGAGCTGTTTTAGGTATGGCATTTTTAAATGGATTTCCAATGCCCCGAGGCTTTGGGTGTGTTGGGGTGGAGAGATGAATGGGCTGGTGAGGAGAGCGGAGTTACTTTCTGAAGACCTGTGGACGCGTCGTATTTCCTTGCCGCCTCCGCCCTCGGTGCTGCAATATCCGCTACAGAGAGGAGGGAAAACGTGGTTTCCGAAAACGGCTGGGTCATCGCACTGCCGGGAGGAAATTAAAAAAGGGAGGGGGATGTCCGAGGAAGGTTGCGCTTTGGGGCCACTAGAACTTCTAAGTCGCTAGTCCATGGTGAGGTTTGCAGCTCAAGCGCAGCAGAGTTATTGCTCAGGCTGTTGCACCTTCTTAGCTCCTTTCTTTCCTCCCGGTAGCGGGACTAGCACCGCCCTATCAACCCCCAGGCGAAGATCGCGGTGGTATTCTGTCTCTGACTCGCGTAGTTCTTTGAGCCAGGATTCCTCCTTGCCTTTTATCGCTGGCAACTAAATCAACCTGACTGCATTCGGCTTGCACGGAGGAGGAGGAGGAAGTGTGGACGGTTCTCTCCTTTCCCCGCCCGCATCGCCCCCCTGCCCGACCATTGAATATCTTGCACCGGGAAAACTGGTCAGCACTGGAATCGGTGCCTCACACGGCCCGCTTCCCGGAAATTTAATTGGGAGGGGTATAAAGCGGTAGTTCATCTCGGCAGTAGCTGGATGCGATCGCGCTTGCAGTCGGTGATCCCCTTAGGAAGATAGTGCCGCTTATGTAGGGGGGGGGGAGGGGAGGAAGGTAGATCTGGATCTGCTGATCTCTGACGGATCTGCGTTAGATCGCCGAGGGTTTCAGGCTGCCCTAACGAGACTGCTTCTCCCCACTTAAAATAGCTTAGAGTTCAAGTACTGTGAGCTCAGTTTTGGTTCAGAACACCAAATTCTAGACACCTTGGGGTTTTTTAATTATAACTTTCTCGTGCATGGGCTTTGGCTGATTATATTTTGGTATTTTGTGTGTGTGTGTGTGTTTTAAGTATATCCGCTAAGCCTGAAATCTGTCTACCTCCCAAGGCTTAATACCCTTCCTGGTTAACAGAATTGCTACCTAGTTTAAGGGATGCCGGAAGAATCCCAGAGAAGATAACTTGTGTTAGTGAATCACTTCATTCTTCAGTGAGAATAGGTGGAGCCAGGCATTGTGATGTGGGGGAAATGCCCTTTCCCTCAATTTGTTGTGACTCCCCAGATTCTTGAGGATTTATTAGGGGTAATTCTTAGGACTGTGCAGGAATGCAAACTATAGGGCCCAAACTACATGTGCTCAAGTGGGCCACATGCATAGTGGAATGCTGCTTTTGCCAGATGTTCAGCAAGCATAGTTGTGCCTCCTCCTTGCAATGGAAATAGGTTAAAATGAGATGCAAGGTCAGCCAATTAGCTTCATTAGGGAGCTGAGATCTGAGCCCTGGTCAAAGCCCAGCACTCTTGGCTGCACAACGAGGCTGGTCCTGTACATGGCTATGACTGTGTGCACTTAGTTCCAGGCAGGGAGCTGGCAGAAGAACTTAATGTCTACAGACCCAGCAGTTGGGGCTAAATTAGGCTTGAATGTGGAGTGGCTCAATTCACACAGGAAGTTGATGTAGTTGCTCCAACACACAAACCAAACGACTTATGTAACACAAGTGTGCATTTACCACACTGTTACTGAAAATGCATTTGGCAGCATTGTGGTGATGGCACCAAGTTGTGAATTTATTCTCTCTCTCTCTCTCTCTCTCTCTCTCTCTCACACACACACACACACACACACACACATACAGTACACCCAGCTCATGTGGACGCACATGGTTCAGTGCATTCTCAATGTAAAAGTTTGATTTTGTGAACTCATCTCACCTTTAAAGGCAGTATCATACCACTTCAAACAGTCATGGCTTATCTCAAAGAACTCAGGGAACTAGTTTGTTAAGGCTGCTGTGAGTTGTTAGGAGACCTATTCTCACATAGCCACAACTCCCAGTGGAGGAAACTCTCATGATTGCTTAAAGAGGTATGATACTTCTTTAAATGACTCCATAAGTGCACCACTGGTACCAGGTTATAATAATATTCCACTTCTATAATAATATTCCATGTTCCACAGGAACATGATTTACCATATTTCCCCTTCCTTCTTCCCACATGTTGAATTTTGTAAATCTAGGTGTATGCTAACCCCCCCCCCCCATGGCTTTCCTAGCATCACACATGCAGATTCCCTTTGACTTCAGCTTCATCAGATACCACCCACATGCCAGAGCCCTTTCATGTCAAAATGTGCCCTTGTGACTGTGGCCCCTACAGGGCAGTGGAATCAGGTTTCCATTTTGCTCTTTGAACTAGACATGCAAAATCTGCAGGACACATTTTTGCCTATAGAGATGTGTCTTTCAATTTCAGGAAAGGTATCTGATACTGTAAAATTGCTGATCAGATGAAAGAATTTACATTTTCATTGAACGATTTGGAGCTTAATGTGCATAATGCATATGAATCTTGCCTGTGCCTCACTCTGAACTGCACTGTTAATTCACACAATTATTGGTAACTATAATAAGCAGCTGTTTTTAGTCTATGGGAAAGTTGCAAGATCATTCACTTGGCTACTGCTTCAGAAGTTGTGGTTTTGTTTTGTTGCAAAACTCTGCACTTTGTCTCCAAATACTTACTGATCGCTCAATGTCTCCAAATACTTACTGATCACCAAACTGGAGTGCTGATGGTCACGGTGGAGAGAGACAGAGTGCTTGCCTTGATTTGCTCTTTAACCACCAAGTGAACAGCTGCATATAGTAGCAACAAAAAGACCTACAGTAACTCTGATTCAATATATTCAGTAGGGATGCTCAGTATTTCCACATTTGCAGTAGCATCATTGCTGCAAAGAGCAGAGTGCTGCATACAAGATGACACTGAAGTGATGCACCCAGGAGAGATCAGACTTTTTGGTTTTCCCCCCTTGCAGTTGTTCTACATGGGGCAGCTTTGAATGCAGGAATTGTCATAATTTTGGACTACAGGTGTATGGCTGACTATCCCATGAGCTTTGGAAGCCCATCTTTTAATGTCTGGTTCTGAGATGTGTCATCCTAGCTCCTTGCTGTCAGTGTTCCAGAATCTACTTTCCACATTCTTCTCTCAAACTCTGCCCACCAATATATCCCTCCAATGTGCCCTCCCTCCTCAGTCCTGTTGGGCATCCTTCCTCCTCTTCAGCAGCCTTCTCCCACCAAGCAGGTGTGCCTTTATGCCACTACGTTACACACTTGCTTGCGCCATACTCCCTCCCCCAGTTTGATTCACCAACTTTAAATTGAGATGGCAATGGCTTGTTGCTGATTTTGATTCAGAACTGCCTGACAGTCTTAATTGCAAAGTTTAACACCATGAAATGCCCCTTCATTCCAGCAACACTGACCACTAATCTGCTATATTGACCCCTTTATTTTCACTTTTGTGCTCTTGCATTGGCAGGCATGCACCCCCACCCCTTGTTGGTACTACCCAAGTTTTTTATATTCCTGACTTGCTACTAGCTTGTAGCTCTGGACTCTGGCCCAACGTGATATCCAGAATCAACCTTTGTCCTCCTGGGGATTTTCACCTGCCATGCTGCCAGTTTTCAGTCCAAGCCTCATTGTCTCGTCTCACCTACACCATTTCCAGAGTTGTTGTGGCCACAACATCAGAGTATGGCATAATATTTCATGATTTTTATATGCTGCCTAATATTTTATGGTTTTTATATGCTGTTCTCTCCCAAGACAGCTTTTAACATTAAACAAAGCAAAACATAACATACATCTTTAAGAAATAAAATAAAAACTTTAAGACAAGCATATAGAACAAAGAGCAAAGTGTTTCACTACTTCCGAGTGAGTCAGTCAGTCAGTCGCATCTTTTAGTTCTCAATCACATCCTGCGTAGACTTTGTGCCTGAAAGCATACTGATCAAACAGACAAGATGTTTTGTTGCACAATGCACTGAGCTTGCAAGATCCTTTGATAAGATACTGTGTGGTTTTGTGTTGACTGTGTACATTAGCATTCCACTTCTTGAAAACCTCTGTCTCTCACCTGCAATGACCCTGCCAAATTTTCTAATGTGTATTTGGGGGGGGGGGGAGGATGATACATATGTGCCAACAGTGGGTTGGATCCACACCCAAATTAGTCAATTGAACTTGGATCCCATGTGAATCAATGGGCAATTTACTCATGACTTTGTTCCCATTGTGAAAACAGAAGAATCTGCTAAAATTCAAATACTGCAATAACAATTAAAGCAAAATCAAGGTTCTTGCAAATTTGCAGAGTAAACTCTGTGGTGTGTGGATCTTAGTGATGGGATCCATCTTTCAAATGGACTGTGTTAACTTATCATCACAGCACAATTCAACAAGTGATGAAAATGAGTTGATTGTATTCTTATGTTTCCTCCCACAGAGCTACAAGATGTCTCTCAAGGAAAAGCTGATTGAAAATGTTCACAAAGAGGAACACCCTCATGCCCACAACAAGATCACTGTGGTTGGGGTTGGCGCAGTTGGCATGGCTTGTGCCATAAGCATTTTGATGAAGGTAGGTAAAATCTGTGTTTCGTGGGGCAAGATCTGTGGTCTTGCCTTTTCGTTTAGCAATATTTTTAGCTGTTTATTTGCATTGCTGTGTTTTGAGGTTTTTTGTTGTTGTTCTTAACTGAATTTAATGTAAGTCATTTTGTGCTATTTGTAAGAAAAGTAATGAACAAACACAATAATGCTAAATTTGTGTATTGGTATGTCTTTCTGTAAAAATAAAATATTCTATAAAGCACAGGTAGAGGTGTTTTCATAGGCAGTCAAGTATGTTTCCATAAACTCAGTTTGTGAATACAAATCCTAACAGTGCAGCCTATGCTTGCCTATTCAGAAATAAGTCCATTGGCTTCAACGGGACATACTCCAAGATCAGTGTATTTACGATTGCACTGCACACCTCAGATCTGATCAAAATATCAACATTAGTTTACTGTAAACATGCGCTTAATTCATTTTGATCCTCCAGACCAGGGGTCGGCAACGTGTGGCCCACAAAGACTGTTTTACCGGCCCACGAGCTACCCCCAAACCTAGCCACCCTCTTGTTGAATCCCCCGTGTGCTAAACTGTGGGGACTTGCTGAGCGGCGGCGGAAATTGCGTCTGCAGGTGCAGACACAATTTCCAATGTTGTGCTGTGCCAGTCCAGCCCACGGATGATCTCTGTGGGAGTGATCTGGCCCATGGCTGGTAAACCTTGCCAACCCCTGCTCCAGACCAAACACTCCCCACAGCCATGTATAGTGGTTTATCAGGAGCTCTACAAAGCTCCCTAGTTTAGCTGTCTGCTGGGGACTGTTTATTTTTATTATTATCAAGGCCTTGGCAGGGCCTGGTGGGCTGCAATTTGTCTTGGTGTATGTCTGCTTCTGCAGGCCTTCCCAGAACCACAAAATTCAGGTCTCTAAAAAAGCCAGTGGGTTGATCTATCTGTTCTTGGCTTTTTGTAGGATTTGGCTGATGAACTTGCCCTCGTTGATGTCATGGAGGACAAGCTGAAGGGAGAGATGTTGGACCTTCAGCATGGCAGCCTCTTTCTCAGAACACCAAAAATTGTCTCTGGCAAAGGTTAGTATTTCCCTGTCCTCTATGTACAGGCCATCTATTTCAGATGCTACATAGCAAGGCAACATCCAGTAGTTTATCTGGGAGGGAAGCCTCTGTGCCTCTGGAAGTAGAGGTGACTTCTCTTGCCTCAGGCAAGACCAAAGTTGTGGAATGTCAATCTTTAAAGAGCTTTCACTATGGCAATGATGACTTGAAGGCAGCTGGGTTAACCAGCAGCTGACCTGCACAGATTTATACAGACAGCATTGGAGAGTTGGTGTTGTGGATAAAGGCTGTTTCGTGTGGTTTAAGTTGCATTACTTTGAAAAGCAGCATGGTTTGATAAAGTTAGCAATGAGCATCAAACTTATGATACCACAAGGATAGAAAAGGCTATTTATATTAACCAGGAATTTGGTCATAACTGTTTCCTTCTGCTGGCTGAGGTGGCCTGCTCTTCTGTCCATTTCCCTCCCTACAAATGCTCACCCTTTGACAGGTCTGCTTGGCAGAGCTGAGAACAAATATAAGGGAAGCCTGTTTTGGCTTCTTTTGGTGCAGCAAATACTATCAATAGGGGAGTGTTGAGAGAATTGGATTATGGGTGCAGTCCTAAGATTCCTGGGAGAATGTCTTGGGGCCATAGAATAGGCAAGATCTACCCATCTGACACCAGAGACTCAGAATCCCAACAGTTGAGAGGTGTAGGTGGTTTTGGAGCATGCCTCCTCACTGCTGCAAGTATCTCCTAAGGCTAGCCCAACTGATATCAGAGCTATAATGTTGGTAGGGCCCCAGAGGAGGCCCTTGGAAGCAGCTAGGATGCAGAATTCTCCTGGCCCTGCAAAGTGGGCAAAAAAATTAGTCACACTCTTGAGCACTCTGTTACTTCCAGTGTGAGTGAAAATATTAAAACAGACACATTTAAAGCCAAAAAAGGATCATGAGCCTGGTAGGGCTTTGGATAAAGTGCCTTCAGTATAGCACTGTACATGAATTTACACTGGGTTTATTATATTTTTAGGTTTGAACATATCAATGTTATCTGAGACAAACAAATGAATTTTGACAAACATGCTGATAACTAAACAAACAAGCAAGCAAGCAAGCAAGCAAGCAAACAAACAAACAAACACACACACAGAAGCAGCAACAACTGGGTGTCCCTTTTTGTTGAGTCCTCACTCCTAGTCTAAAACACAATATTGCAAGATTCCAAGTCAGTTCTTGCATGCTGTGGCCATTCTGCCATTGCTTCCAGTAGTATGTGGGGTTGTTAGACTCAGCTAGGATGGAATTGTTCAGATGTATGATAAATGAATAGCCTGATTCCTCTGGTAGTGCTGGCTTGGGGTCAATAAGGCTTCTCAGGCCAGGAAGAGATGAGAGGTGTAGAGAAGGCATGTGAATTGACTTCCCTTTTTACACTCCTTTAAAAAGTCATCATCTAGAGATGATGCCTGAACAAAAAACCCTGGAAACAGGCTTTTCAGCCTTGGGAAGGTCTTTGATGCAAGTTGAACAACTGGCCGTAGTGTAAGAGAGCAGATACCAAATAAATTGAATCCTTGTCAATCAAAAGCACAAAGCAGTGGAGCTACAGTGTAGAGAAGTGTATTGTTGCTTTTGCTAAAACTGCTGCTCTAAAACTGGCAGACAAGAGCTCTTCTTTGCTTCATTTCCCGACCACAGTCCTTTCCTGACCACAGTCCTTCGATAAAATTTTAAATAGCACTTAATGGATCGGCAAAGGGCATTTTTCCCTGCTCCCAGTGGTCAAATTGGAGAGCTTAGTCATGGTTTCCCCTTCCATTCTCTTTTCAGAGCAATACCATCTGAAAACAGTAGCTCCAGAAGGGGCCTGGGCTTTGCAGAAAAGTGGCTTGATTTTTTTGTCTTATGTTTCTAAACAGGGTCTAATTGAAAGCAAAATTACATACATATAAAACATTTAATCCTTTTTAAGGGAGAAGTAGCAGTAGAATTATGATGGCAATAAGGGGTGTCTGAAGCCATAGCAGCTGCTCTTACATCCAGATGAACAAAGGTGATTTAGTACAAGCAGCTATTTTACTGTTAGTTTCCAAAACACTCTAAGTTAACACTTGGAAGAACACAGCCGGTTTCTTACAGAGCAATCATTAGGACTTCAGGTTCTCTGAAGCACAAATTCCCTTTATTCAGCTCATAAATCTGCCTCAAAGGTGCCCTTCTGCTCCTGTGGGCCCAATTATGCCTCTCTTCCAGTCATGCTTTGTGCATTCCATTTGTCTGGAATTGTAACATGCATTATGAAATTTATTTTGAACAAACAAATGTGTTTATTTTTGCAGACTATGCTGTGACTGCACACTCCAAGCTGGTCATCATCACTGCTGGAGCCCGCCAGCAAGAAGGCGAGTCTCGCCTTAACTTGGTTCAGCGCAACGTGAACATCTTCAAATTCATCATTCCCAGCATTGTCAAGTACAGCCCTGACTGCAAGCTGCTTGTTGTTTCAAATCCAGGTTGGTTGTGTCCTATTCTTAACTGCTTATGGACCATAATTCACCCTCCAGGCCTTTGAAAGGAGAAATTGCTTGCTTCCAAGAAGGAAATCGGGGAATCCTGAAAGCATTCCAAGTTTTCCCTTGGCCATGAAAAGGAAAATATCTATTCCACCAGGACATCATGGTTTAACACTTAAGTTTCAATTCTGAAGTGGGACCTGCAACTAAATATCGTCCCATGGAGTGCTCTTGCTCAGGGTTCCATTCAGCCATGCCCTTTCCCAGAACACTCCATTCTCTGACCTCTTTCCATGTCCCCACTGTATCTACTTAGCAGCCAATCATCATTCCATGCCCACTGATGATGCTGTCTTACATTGGGCTGTTACAGGTCACATCCTCTCTTTTCTAAAGATTTAATGGACTTCTGGGTTCCATAAACTTGCTCATAACTCCTTTTTGAGTGTGGGTGGTGCTGTTTTGGCTATATAAGGATCTTCATTTGAAGAATGATTTTGCTATCTAGTATCTACGGTGATTGGAACTATGGTGGTGACAATCGTGGCTAGGGTCTGTTAAGAGATCACATAATTCCACTGTCTTATGGGAAATACAGCAGTACTTCCATGTTTGACTGTTAGGGTGCAGTCTACAGGAAACGCCTAACTTTTCCCCATGTAAAACGAGGTGCTGTGCCTAGTACCTAGCTGATAGCTCATTTACACTATTACTCTCTGTGACAACACACTTGCACACTCTTCTCTGATCTATTTACACAGTGGCTGCATTCAGATGCCCTGGTAAATCATGGTGGATGGACCATAGCTCAGTGTTGGTGGATGGACCAAGTGTGTGTTCCTAACATAGGAAAGTCGAAGGTTCAAACCCTGACATCTCCAGATAGAACCAAGAAAGATTCCTTGGCAATGCCAAGCTGGATAGACCATGGCCCCAACTCTGTAAGGCAGCTCTTGAATTCCTATGAGCCCTGGGGTCATGTTCCCACACCCAGCCCTTGTGGCTATGAGGTTGGAAGCTTTCTTTTTGATGGGTTCAGAAGAACAAATAAACTGTAGTTAATAAGGAAGCGAAAGCTTCAAAACTCATCCTCAGGGCTGGAGAAGATGGGAACAGGTGCAAGCCCAAGGCTCTCCTAGTCTTGCTTTGACCCCAGTAAGCCATAGCTTACCATGATGTCTGGATGCAGATGTTCAGGAAGTTAAACTAGAGACTTTGGCAAAGGAAAGAGCTTTGGTTGCTCTGCTGGGTAAGAGCTTGGGGAGGTGTTGGGATACTTGCAAGATGCTATGTCCTGCTTCAGTCATGCCTGCATGCCCTGGTCCCAAGTGAGATATCGCTCCCTGCGTCCTCTGTAAGACACAGATAATTCTGGATCGGTGCTGTTAACTCACAGGGGACATCTACTAGGAAAGTCAGAACCATAGTACAGAACCATCACTCTTGCCTGAGCACCTCATATTAAAATGAGAGGATTGTAAAGAAGCTCCTCAATATTCCCTCTGCCCTTTAACTGCTGCCTGGAGCCAGGATGGTTTTGGCATTTCATCATTAAGGTAGCCTTGTGTAGAACAGATGAAATTAAACAGCCTCTCTTTGTGGAGAAGAATTGCAGATTCCCAGTGCTCTCGAAGTTTGTCTGTCTTTAATAGTGCATATGACAATCACTTTCTAACCAGGTGACTTTGCTTGTTGACAGTGGATATTCTGACCTATGTGGCCTGGAAGATCAGTGGCTTCCCTAAGCACCGTGTGATTGGAAGCGGTTGCAATCTGGATTCTGCCCGTTTCCGCCACCTGATGGGCGAGAGGCTGGGCATCCACCCTCTCAGCTGCCATGGCTGGATTGTTGGAGAGCATGGAGACTCCAGTGGTAAGCATGACACGCAATCCATTTGCTACCCAACTCACAAAGGAAACAGACTATTGCATTCTGACTTCCTTCATGTTCTTGGAAGATAAGTGGGACTGGAATATACTGATGGTAACAGTACCTGGTGAAAAGGAGAGCAGCAGAGCATTTCCCAGATCTACCTCTTGAACGTAGAATCGTAGAGTTAGAAGGAACCTTTGAGTAATTTAGGCTAGTCCCCTGCTTAATGCTGGATTCTCCAATGCAGGGTGCATGTACAGCATTCCTGATAAAGAACCATCCATTGTCTACTTAAATGCCTGCAATGAAGGAGAGCCCATCGCCTCCAAAGGCAGTGTTCCATTGCTGAGGAATTCTTATCATTAGGAAGCATCTCCTAACACTGGGTTAGGTAAAATAGTTTTCTCTGGACGTTGCTGAACTACAGCTCTTATCATTGACCATGATGGGCTGATGGGGAGTTGGAATCCAACAAATGACAGCTTTTTGGAAATTTGAAGACTGCTATAGAATCGTTGACCACATCAGACTTAGGCGCTGGGCAAACCCACAGAGAGGTTTCCATACTCTTCCCTCTGTATGGAAGTTAGGAATATCATCTAGCTGTCCCTACTGCATGAAGTAACACTAGATGGTCTATATTTGACTTGAGCAGCTCTGTTGCAAAAGGTCAGCTTTGTAATCCAAGTAGGCCAAACCCTACCAGGCTAAATTCTACCCTTTACTCCTAACTGGGGAGTTCACAGTAAATCCTTTTCATGTCAGAGACCCTTGCATGCTGGTGTTCAGTAAAGCAGTTACAAGTTACTTGTCTTGGCCCCTCTGTCATCCTATATTTGGGAGTTGTGTGATCTCATACAGCCCTGCACCAATACTGCCACTAGAATTCTGCTTTGATGCATAAACTCAGATTCTACTCTACTACTCCTCTATCCCATCTCACAGCAGTGAATATAAGCACAATCCCCTCTCCCCTCCCGAGTGCACTGTTCTGGGGTTTCTCTCCCTCTCTGACACCCCAAGCCAATTGGTGGTGGTGGTGGTGGGGAGGTAGAGGGGAAAGCCACAGTGCGCTAGCACAAGTCCTTGTATGAGCTTCCATTAGCAGGCTTCATTACTTGAATCTGGCCCTCAGCTGTGTACTTGGCTGCTTGCTTGCCTTAGGTGAGCAGCTGCCGCCGCCACACTCATCCTTGAATGACAGATTATATGCAGTATATGGTTGCCAAGCCCTGTGTGTGTGGTCACAGCACTTTTGCAGTCTTTCTTCTGCCCCAAGGGCTATGGACCATTTTAGGAAGATGTGTGTGCATAGCCACAGCAGGATGAAAACCCACCCTTTTCCCTGGGTTTATGTGTTAAAAGGAACAGGTCAGTGGCTAATCCAACATGGATGAGCACAAGGATCCATCTCCACTGCCTGTTAGCCAAAGTTTAAGGGGAAGGTATGTGCGTGTAGCAAGATTCTTAGTAATTATAAAACTGTATTTGGTACATCATGCTACATTAACTGCCCAGCTCAGATCTGTGCGAAACACTTGTGAATCTTAGTTTCTGTGAGGTTGGAAAACGTTCTAGATTGCTCAGAAAAATCTTCTGCCTTTTATTCAGTGCCTGTCTGGAGTGGCGTGAATGTTGCTGGCGTCTCTTTGAAAACTTTGCATCCAGACATGGGGTCTGATAGTGACAAGGAGAACTGGAAAGAAGTCCACAAGCATGTGGTAGAAAGGTAATCTTTATCTTGTCTCTGTGTGAGAGAGGAAATGGGGTTCCACTGAGCTTCCAGAAATTGCCCCTGTCTCATTCTCAAGGATGCCACAGCCATTGCTCAACAGGTCCCCTGACCCTTAATGGAGCATTTTTGTCCCATGACATGCACTTAACTTTGGACCAAACCCCTTCATTTTCCCACAATATAATCTCCAGTTGTCTAGTTTTTAAGAAATATTGATTTAGAGTGCTGTTTGCGGTGCCAGATTACTGAAGGGCGCTTTTCCAATGTTGGAAACTACTGTTCAGCAGTTAATTTCCCTTTGTTGATAGTTACTATATAGCAATCACTATATTCTGCACTGTGGAATTTGAATGTGTTTTGAAAGTGAAATAAAGTAAATTGTGCATACATTTCACATTCCTGAAGGACTGATCCATTTACAAACTGCCCTGGTTTACGTAACATGCTAGGTAATAGTTAATGTTAATGTTTAACTACCATTAAATGTGAATTAGCAGCTTGTTACTGTAGGCGTTCAGAAATCCAGATTGCTTCGTCCTCATTCTTGCCTGCGCTACATGCAACAACCACAAGCTGTGGCTTGTTGTGCCATATAATCTGAACCCTGGTTTGCATATTTCCAAACAAACCATTGTCTAACTCTGCTTAGACAATGTGACAAGCCAAGGCTGATAGCTTCTCTCCTCGCCCCCATCCCCAAATGGTGTGGCCAGGAAGGGAGAAGGAACAAAGCAAGGACTTTGAGCATGCTGCTCATTTGTATTTAATGTTTAAATATTAACTATGGCTTGACAAAACATGCAAGCAAAGCCACTCCATGCAGGCACCAACACCTCTACAGAGAAAGGCTAGTAGCTTGCTTGTAAGAATAAAAAATTAATAGATCTAATGCCTGCAACAGATGCCATATGGAGATAGAGGATAAGTAGCCTCAGATGGACTTCACCTGAAGTATAGATGGACAGCTATGCTGTTGCTTAATAGACATGATTCTCTTTAAGAAATGTTTTTTTGCTGAAAGATTCAATTCTTTTAATGTTCTCCTGCAGTGCTTATGAGGTTATCAAGCTGAAGGGATACACATCTTGGGCAATTGGTCTTTCTGTGGCTGATCTAGCTGAAACTCTCATGAAGAATTTAAGGAGAGTGCATCCAGTTTCTACAATGGTGAAGGTAAAACATGTTCAGTGTCAAATGCTAAGGTGTTTTCTTATTATTACTGTGCTGTATGCATAGTCAAGCTAACAGAGGCAGTAGCTGCCAAAGTAAATGAGTTTGCTTTAAATAAGGAACAGATCTCCCTGTGTAAGGATGGCGCTTTCTCCCCCTTCCCACTAATGGGGAAAGCGTTTATTACATGCAAATCAAAACATCATTTAATTGGCTTAAGTCTTTCTTTTTACTGTTCTTTCTAGGGCATGCATGGAATTAAAGATGACGTCTTCCTTAGTGTTCCTTGTGTCCTGGGCTACTCAGGAATTACCGACGTGGTGAAAATGACCCTGAAGAGCGAAGAGGAAGACAAGTTGAGGAAGAGTGCAGATACACTCTGGGGGATCCAGAAGGAACTTCAGTTTTAAGCCTGATGTCCTATCACTTCACCGCTTAACTAGTGTTTAATGGGTCTTAGTGGATTGTCTTGTTGCACTTTTCAGATAGATCAACTCCCTTTACGATGTGTGTCAACTACCAACACAATGCAAAGCTAAATTTGCAAATGAAATGCCTATTTTATCCAGTAGGAAACTTGCAGCTCCTGTTTACCACAACCCCGGTCTGTGGCCAGAACTGGAAGAACCTAGTCTTTTGTTAAGTGGTGTAAAAGTAGATCCAGCATGCTCTGAAACAACACTGCCGAATGGAAGCTTCCTGCCTTTCCTCAGCTAAACTTTAGTCACTCAGAAGAGAAGAGCTCAATTGGTCTTCCAAAAGCTGTAGAAAACCAAAGAATATTTTGTGATCAAAAAGGATTGGCAGATTCACTGACCAATATTCTCTGCTTAACAGATGACTTAAATCTCCAGTATTGAGCAGTTGTAATGTCCTTTTTCCTTAGTCTTTGTGCATACTTTTCAAGAGAACCATGTGTACTCTAGAGGAGTGTCTTAAATGTTATGTAAAAAAAACCTCTGTATGCAACAATTACAACTGATGCAATTGTCTAACTGTAGTACCAGCCCAAGCAACAAAATAAACAGTTAACCGCTACTTCTCCGGGTCTATATGGTCGGCCGTAAACATGACTAATCTTCAATTTCCAGGTTTTGTACAGTAGTTAATAGACACATGCACCCTTTATTGCCATGTAAGCCAGGGTGGGCAGAGAACAGATCTGTGTTATTTAAAGTAAATCAACAAGGATTAATGACTCCCTCCCGCTCCCAAATACAGCTAAAATGAAAGTCAGGGGGTACAGGTTAACCAACAGTGCATTATTGTAATGGTCCCCAAGACTAAATCTGATCAAATGGACAATGTGCCCTATAACTGACTAAACTTAGCAAGGTTATTGTGAATGGGGGGGGGGGGGGTGATAACTGATCTGCAATTCTAAGCATACATAGTCCCCCTGAACAAAATGGGCCTTATTTCTTCTGTATAAGTATGCAGAGGATGAGACTAGAAAACAAACACACATTTTATCCCAACCTGCTACTAACTTCTATGCTTTTATTATAAATTAATCTTGAAAGTACACGTATGAAGTTTCCAGCTACATTCTACATTAGACAAACTTGAGACTACAGCAGTGGCATTCGTTACACAAATGTCTGTAGCACCCCCAAAAAAGTGTTAACACAACAAATTTTATTTAGCCATCAGCCCACAAATGCAAAAGGTTTACAGAGAATAGAAAGTGCATTAATAAAGCTAGTCCTTACCAAAAAAAGGAAAAAAAAGAAAATATATTATCCATTCAAAATATTTTACAAGTTGAATGATGTAATAACTTATTCTGGCCACTTACTGATTAAAAGGAAAAAATAAATGAGGATATGACCACTTGGACTACGCCACTCTTCCCTAAGCCATGGGTCAGTAGAGATCACTGAGTCCTGCCGTTTTTCTTGCTTTCTGCATAAGTGCCCGCAGCTGAAACTGCTTGCGAGACAAGAGGCGGACATGCTGAAAAGAAAAAACAGGCCAGGGTAAATCATCTGAGCACGATCTATAACATTTTAATTTGATCAGCTTCAATGGGGTATCTTCGTTACTGATAAATGGATATTTAGGTCCAGATTTTGAATTTAAAGACAACTTGAAAAGATAGATACCATTTTGATTGGCATTTTCTCTTTGACTGCATGTCCCAATAATTTCGAAGGTGTAAATTTTGACATTTTTAGATTCTTATAAATTAACTTTGTGTATTGGTGCATGTAACATATACCAGTGTTTCTGAAACTTGGGGCCCCAGCTGTTGTTGGACTACAACTCCCATAATCCCTGACAACTAGTACTGCTAGCTAGGGATGATGGGAATTGTAGTCCAACAACAGCTGAAGACCAAAGCTTCAGAAACAGTTTACTAGACACATGCAGTCACCCACACAATAACTTGAATCAGCCAAAATGGGAAAAGGTAAAGAGGACATTTGGTTGGCCATACAGTTACAAGCACATCCTCAAGACCCAAAAGCTGAAACTGATCCCACAAAACCTGACCAGACAGTGCATTAAATGCCTCACTCAGACCTGTTACAACAAGAATATATACACAGTGGTCCAACTCATCATGGGAAGACAAGTTATTCTGTTCTACAGGCTTATATCTTCCTGGCTGTCAGGTGTGTAAGGCTCTAAACTACAGTTTTGATGATGTGTGAGAGAGATAACAATAGTCACACTCTGGTACCATCCAATGCACTTGAAAAACCCTCCCCTCTTCCCTACATTTGAAGAGGCCTTAGTTAAGAACTAGGAACACAACTATTGGTTTCAGTGGACCAGGAAAAAAAACTACATGAACGTACCTTTGAATATTTTCTCAAACCTACCTTTAGAAAGATATCAAGATCAATAACTCCACGTCTCAATGCTTCACCCAGGTAAAAGATGGTATCTTCAATGGCATTTTCCTCAGCATACAAGTTCAGAATTTGTTTGTAAAGTGGCGCTGTAGGAACAATAACTTCGTCTATGTCATTATTTTCTGACTGACTCTCCATTTTTTCCAAGGCAGAACTCAGCTCTTCATCTTTCTTTTTCAGGAGGTCAATGTTCTTGTCAACTTCAGCCTAAAATTAAAAAAAAATATAGGTTTGTTTTAAGATGCCTTGATACCTATTTAATCAACACCCTAAATTTCCTTTTAAAGTCCATGGGAGTCCCAGGAAAGAGGTTTCCCTCCTGCCCTCAAACATCTATTGCATGTGAAGAAATTACCCCCACGCTGCTCTGAGGGCAATAATGGCAGAAAAGGTGCCTGCCTGGGGAAACTCTCCTGTTCCCATAACATACCTCTGGAACGGGGTGGGGAGGGAGTACATGGTCCTGAAGCTGGTGTACTCAGTTTCCCGTCCTTTTGGCACTAGACGGGAAAACGTGGTGGTAGGCAGAGTGGGCAAAGGACAGGGTAGTTGCAAAAGGAAAAAGCCAGGATGGGTGCTACAGCACCACCTTCTGCCCTGCCAGCATAAGGCTGGCAGGACTTTGGGTGTGGCCGTTTCTTTGCCTCAGTAGGATTGCTCCGTAACACTTTAAGAGTACAGTGGTACCTCTGGTTAAGTACTTAATTCGTTCCGGAGGTCCGTTCTTAACTTGAAACTGTTCTTAACCTGAAGACCACTTTAGCTAATGGGGCCTCCTGCTGCTGCTGCGCCGCCAGAGCACGATTTCTGTTCTCATCCTGAAGCAAAGTTCTTAACCTGAAGCACTATTTCTGGGTTAGCGGAGTCTGTAACCTGAAGCGTATGTAACCCGAGGTACCACTGTATGTATGAGAACAGCATTTAACTGCTTATTTGGATGTTCTCAAAATTTCACCATTCCTGTGCTATTGACCTTGTAAATAACCATAGAGACAGGACAAATAATTGTAATGTCTCTGCAGTTTTAAGACCACTATCCTCACTTGCAAATAATGAATCAGTGGTGAGGAATAGATGGCTAAAAAGAAAAGGGACAAATTTTTCATTTCCTATAACTGCCTTACCTACCACACAATGGATGCCAAGAGCTACAGGCAACAGAATCTACTGCAAGGAAGGAAATGTTCCAGCTGCTTTGAGCAACCAAAAAGGCTTCGTTGTTGTTTGAAAAGACATGGGAAGTCATGACATGAGCCCAATGCTTTTAATTGCTTAAAAGGAAAAAGGCCTTTTCGTTTGCTTACCACTTCCTGGTCTAGGCGAGTTACCATCTCTTCAAGCTTTTGGTGACCTTTTTTCAAGTCTTCCTCTGTGCGCTTCAAGGCATTGAGCTCTGCCTGGGCACGGTCCATTTCTTCTTTCATTCTCCATCTCAGCTTATCACTGACTGCTGAAATAAGCGAAGCTCGAATGGTATCTTCACTAATGGTGCCATCTCTGCTGGGACCTGTACAATAAGATTCAGTCACAGAATCAACCCCTTCTACTTCTAAGGAGATTTGTAGGTCATGACAATCTGTTTGCAAAGGTATTTGAGGCTAAAAAAACTAGAGTATGTTAAAACAGATTAATTTTCAGACATAACATTCCAAAAGGTGTACCCATGAACTTCTAAGTTGCTTGATAATCTATTGTACTTTCCCAATTTAAGGAGGTTCTGCCCATCTTCTCACAGAGTGCAACTGTGAACTTGAACCAGCAAATATTTTAAAAGCAACCATAGAGCTTTCACGTGTTAGCTAACTAACACATTAGCTAATTATCACAATGAAAAAACATCGTCCTTGAACACAGGTTTAGCTCTCAGCCACTCAAACTTTACTTTGGAACACCCCCAAATTCAAAATGTTTTAATGAAAACACAGAATGCTTCTGTCAGATTACTAGCTCTGGTTATTGTTTGAGGAGCACTGAGTTGAGCTACAAACAATGAAACACTAGTTTATTTTTTATACAAATATTTCTTTTGCGTTTGCATCAACCATCATATAAAATATCTACAGTCATTTTTTATCACCAAGTTCACATGAAACCTCAAATGTTTGCCATGCACAAGATGGTCTTTCCTTATTAAAACCTTTCCTTCCAAACACTCACATCCACAAATTCACATTGCACATTCAAATCTACAAGTTTTTCCCTTGTCTCCTCACAGACAACACTGTCTGAAGAGTTTCCTTACATGGAGGACTTGAAATTTTATAAAAATGAATGCCCTGTCTTAATCACTACCGTTACTAATCTACAAATATATTTTAAGAAAGTATTCAATAAACTGTGTAGGTTTCCAAACATCAAAATTATATCAAACCTAGCAAGAATTAGCAACAGCACTCTAGTATAAAAATTGTATTTTACCTTAACACACCAACTCAAAGAGCCCCACAGGTTTCATATGCAGCTTGAATTTGCCGCCATCCATGTGTTTCTCTTAACATTAAAACTCTTCTTCTTACAGTCTCTTTCACAATTATCAGTCCATTCTTTTTGCTTTTGAGGTGTTCCCACTGCCCCAAATAGCACTTAGTATGTAGAAAGTGTGGTATGGGTCCATCCCAGCTGTTTCCTGACCAGCCCACCTGCAGCAATTTTGTCCACTCAGCAAAAGTAAGCAAAGGACGGAAAATGTCTGTTCATGCTGTCGTTTCTGAATCCGCTCTGTCTTGCTGCTGCTTCATTCACTCTGGTGGGATCTTCACGCCAAAACAACTTTATGGAATCACAGTCTCTGATTGGAACTTCCGACTCCAGACTTGGGATTTCACTTTATGAGGATACATTGTTGATTCATTTTCAGTATTTCATTCTTCCTGCTTTCATTTTCTTTTCGTTAAATGGATATAAGCTTCTTATCTTCAGAATAAAATTAATGACGGATTTCATTTCTTCAATGTCTTTAAAGTCCAATTACCAATTTCAGTGAACACCAGATGATTTTTATTTGCTCTCATTTCCATTCTTGTCTTGGGTTCATGTGCAACAAAGTTCAAAGTCTGACGCTAATGTCCGTTATGTTGATCACTGCTCCCTAAAGTCTTTCTGCTCTTCTCTTGAGTATGTATAGGCGTGGTATCATATGTAAGGAACACTGAAAACTGGTGTCAGATAAAGAAACTCTTCTGCATAACAAATGTTGAGCAATTTAAACCAAAAATTATTTGAACACAAAACATTATAACAGCTCAGGGTTCTGCACATTGCTGATTCTAAACATTTGTGTATCATCTGAGTTCCCCCCACGAAGCTTTTATCCCCCCCCAAAAAACCCAAACAAAAACACCTCTCCAAACATTGGCATTATTAATTTTCTATTATATTAAATGTATATTAATTATACAGATTTTAATAAGACATTCTTATGGGACAAGGGGCCCCAAAACATCCTGGAAAACCTCCAAAAATGCCTCCCACTTTTACATAATTACTGGTATGTAATTTTTAACAGTTTCAACTTGAATTATATGCATATTTCTGAAGAATGAACAGGCATACAGATAGTTACGCTGATACATGCTGCTAGATGTATACAATTTGTAAGGCGAGCTCAAATAAAGTCATCAAAACTCATGTTAACAAATTCCCGCAGGTTCCAAAATGACAGCTAAGAAATAAGCAAAGGCCAGAGCCAACATCCTTAGAATTGTTGTTGCGTTGCTTTTAAAACAAGCCATATTCTCATTAAATATAAAAGTTGTTGTTAAAACATTTATTCAAACACTTGTGCAGCAAGAAAACGAGTATAATACCAGGATATTGTTTGATATTCTTTTAGCTTTAGAGGGGCACCATGGAATGTGTTGTGTCATCAAGTGCTGTCCCAACTACTGAAAAGACCCAAGGCAAAACAGTATGTAGTAGACGTTCTATAATATAATCTCAGGTGATTTGAGTGAACTGCAAACATTCAGACGTTTTAACTAGCCAAACATAGGAGTGTAACTTAAGTGATCTAAGCAAATATGTTTATGTACATCAAAAGATGTAAGCCTCTAGACTAGCTGCTATGTGGTAGGACAAATGAAAACAAGTATTCTGGCAGATTTAAGGTAGGTTTGCAGTGATGTCAGCATGTGATTATCTGCATTGCCAAATTCCAAGGAAGCCTGGTAGATTGGGCAGATGAAAATGTGTAGAGCCCATTTCCACAACATAGTGATAACAAAAGCTTTTGACAGGTGATTTGTATTATTTGGGAGCTATGCAGCACCAAGTGCCTGAAGACTACTTTTCATATTTTGCCCCCTTATCCATCAAGTAAACACACACTTACACTTGCTCCTAATAATAACAGCAAAGGCTACTTTTGGTTGAATTTGAAGTACCATGTCAAATCACTAAAGAGGTTCTCTTAAGTGTCTTTCCCATTCACCCTGTGTTGCATATTCCTGTACCTGAAGACAGCTGCACGCAAGAGTTTACTGCAGAAATTGGTCCTAAATTGCAACATGTTGCATCATTTTCTTCTGAGTGATCTAGATAACAGTTTCAACAAAATAAATGAAGGTTCTGTTCTGAAACTATCCATTTCTGTGTTTTCCGTACCAAGTTTTATCTTCTTCTACTACTGTCTAGACTTGTCCTGTTTAAAACGAATTATTCAGAGTAAGAAAATCATGAAGGCAGTTTCAAAAAGTAACTTAACCTTATTTTGCTAATCCCCTGCTTCAGAAACTGTATTAAAATAGGGCAACAGCAAAAAAACAAAACAAAAAAACAACCCTCAAAAAAGAAAAACCTGAACAAAACGAACAAATCACTTGGCTCAACTGAGTAAGCTGTGCTAAAGAGGAAGGTAAACACTGTTCAAAGCAACTATGGGTGATATCAAATGTTACTCATTCAGAAGTAGACCCATCATTTAGATCAATGGACTTAAGCCCACTTATTTCAGTGGGTCTACTCAATGCTAATTTATCAGTCTATATGGTCATCCAGAAAATGATCTTGAAAAAGCCAGCAAAACAAAATCCTATTCAAGTGCTAGACCCACACTTCCATCTCTCTCTGACCCAGGTTTCTTTCCACCATAAGCATATATCATATAAATAGATCTTAGAACCAGTTACAACTTCTTGGTCAAAGCTGTTTATTTATGAAGCTTTTGTCTAGAGCTTAAATAAAGTCAGAGAAATAAGTCTGCATGTACAAATATATGGTTTTAGATGTACAGAGAACAAGACAGGCTACCACCATATACCAATTCATACCAGGAGCACTTGATTTGAAGAGCACCTTCAAGAACATGAACCCTTAACATTTTCAATCACTTCCATAATTAGCCACCCTTAGAGAAGAGTTCCTGGCATGCAGCCATACGTCCAAGGGAAAACTCAGACATTTAACCTTTGCTATACAGAGTCTAGTTTCAGAACTGACCTTATGGTACTGACCTTACAGTACTGCAGACTAGCAGTTGACTCAGACAGAAAAGAAACAGCCAAATATCAACTTGGCAATGGAAGAAACTGATGTTTAATTTAATCTAATAATGATGACTATATATCACCACCAGCAGGACAATGTGAAATGTAGCATAAACAAAGTAATAATGGTGTATTCCTCAATTATTAACTAGAAAAGAATTTTAATTATCTTTTCAGTTGACTTTTCAGGAGGGGTATGATGTCAAACAAAATATTAACACTGAAAGATGGAAGTGCAAGATTAAACAGACTAAATTGCTTTAGCTGTATCAGAACTGCCAGAGTAGACAGTCCATTTAAAAGGATTAATACATTGTGGAAGTCCATCAGCTGGGGGCCCTATAACCAGTTTGAATGACTTCCAGAAAATACTGCCTTACTAGGCCTGTTTAGTTGAACTTCAGGTAAGACATTTCTTCAGATAAGGTGGTAACCTCCACCCACAACCCACAAATTAAGTACCTTAAGATTAACACCGCCATCAACCCTTAATATGCAGCTTATATTCTTGAGCAAAAAAAACCATTCTCTGAGAATAAAAATTGAAAGGAAAGAACATTGATATCAGCCTGGGGTCAATCCTCACTGAACCTTTTACCAGGCAATGCCAGGAATTTAACCTGACACATCTTCAGCAGACAAAATATCTGCTCATTGAGCTATGGTCTCTTCTTTCTCAGACCCTGCTTCTAGTGGCACAACATCCAAGGTTGGGGAGCCCTCCATAATGGCCCCCATGAGCTGCAAGGAATTTCCAGCAGAAGTAAACTCCACCTCTTGCCCAGTGGAAGTGGTTTTCACTTGTGCATTGGGATCCTGCTCCATGATAACATAAGTGAACTCTGAACACCTGGATGTTAATATATTTACGGAAAGAAATCTTAGAAGAATGAACCCTGATATCCATCTCTACTAGTCTTTTTAGGGGATTCCATTCTACTTATATAACTGCTTACTTACCCCCCAAAGCTTAATTAAGTCTGCAAATCAAAGAGACCCTGTGGAAGATGTTGCTCTGCTCACTGCTATATTCCAGTTCCCCAAGAAACTGGAGTATTCCAACAAGAACAAAGATTTCTGAAAGGCCACCTTGTTCGTACAGATGTGCGAGCAAGGGTGATGCTGTGAGCTAACATGAAAATAGAAAAGCAAACTTAATATTTGTTGCTCATTCATAAACATGCAACATACTTGAAATACTATATACTAGCCATAAGTAAACCATATATAGTACTCAACAGCAGTGATAACTGAATTTTAACAGCCCCAACAAAATGAATACCATGGATCCAAAAAGTAACACTCTTTTGCATTTCCCTTGCATTCTCCCAGAAAACCACCCTTGAGAGTAGAGGGAACCTCAAGAACAGTATGAGATGGGTGGTGAGGAAATGCAGTTGAAGGGGGAGATTGGTAAGCTGCCTTGTGCAAGTAGAAGTCCTTTCAACTTATGTAAGACCAAGTCTGGATCCAAAGCTTTACTTTTATTTCATGCAGATAATGGTCACCAATTACTGGTACCAACAGCTCTTGAAAGTTTCACTTTCATAAAATTATGAGTAGTAGTAGCTTACTTAAACACACTATTTTTATACAACCTAAATATAGCTGAGGAAAGTATCACCATTTCTGGGATGTTTTGACTGTGGGCTGAATCAAGAAGTGTTTCAACAAGTACAATCAGCAACCCAAAGAACATCTTTCCTCAATCGTCTTTATAAAAAAAATTCACATCATTCAGTACTAAGTGTTCACTAACAAAGAATGTAAGGACTAAGAAATAAATACTACTATTTTATTGTTAGAACACAAATCTCCAAGTTATACAAATTAGATGGATCAAACAGCATTGCCCAACATCAAAAAGGTAGAAAAGATAGGCCCAGATCCATATTGGAACTTAACGTCCCTACTACAAGCAAGTATTCAAAATGAAGGCCATAGTCAGTTGTAAGCGCCTGCCATGTCCTTAAGGGAATGAGCTGGACTGCACTATAAACATGTAGAATTCTGCTCCTGT
The DNA here is from genome assembly GCF_964188315.1 of Podarcis muralis. Lineage (NCBI taxonomy): Eukaryota > Metazoa > Chordata > Lepidosauria > Squamata > Lacertidae > Podarcis > Podarcis muralis. The sequence continues at coordinate 72,278,936 of NC_135655.1, forward strand.
CCCTCCCAAAGGCTATATAGTTCTCCCCCAATCTAGTGGGAAATTTCCAGAGTGGTATGCAAAGAGAGGTTATGTAAAAAAATATAAATGTAATCCAAGCATTCATCTTAAACTGCAGTAAAGTTCAATTCTAGTCTGCTACATTCTATTCCTGTTGCCCTTGCATTCCAGAATCACATTTGTGCTAAATTTTAGCTTCCAACATCAACCTCCAAGATTGATATCATATTTGGAAGTACTGACCATTTAAAACCACAATACCAAGGAATCCAGAATTCGTCTGGATATTGACCTGATTTCAGAGAAGCTGGGAAGGTGAAGTAAGCCACTGAAGTTAAGCTCTCTCTTGTTTGTGAAAGGCACATTACAGCATAAAAGCAATTTACATAAAATGTGCTACCGAAACACTGAAGGATATTGTCTCATGTGGCTTCATTCACAACCAAGTCTCCTTAAGAATAATCAAGTTCACGGCAGGGTTCTTTTAAAATAAAAAAAGCATATGCTTCCCTGTAATTTGTTTCCTAGTAAGTACTAACAGTGATTGTGAAAAATGGTCGTTCTATTAGATTATATTTTAAAAGCAAATTCCGATGCAGGCTATCTGCCTTTTTCCCTGGAAAGGTGACACAGTAATGCCAAAGCAAAACATGGCAAAACTGTCATAGTCACTGTCAGACAGTTCAACAAGCTTCAAGGTAACCAGAATATGAAACTTCACACAGTTTTAACAAGTGCCATAATAGCTCTGGGCAGTCATGATCTTTTGCAATGTCTTGCAGAGTAACATTTAAAACTTTCAGCGTCTAAAACTTATATAGGATTTTGGATGTGACATTCCTGGTTGAATAAGCCATGAAGGAGCATCTGGTGCAAGCATCTGGTGTTTATGCTGGTTTTAGTACTTTGAGCCCAGGCTCTTTAACTCAGTTTCCCATTATGTCTGAAATTGGGAGCACTGGCTTAATGTTGATTTACTAACCAGCATCTGAAATCTGATTAGCAAACTTGTATTAAACCTCAATTCCCCATTTCAGAGGAAAGTGTGACTTAAAAGCAGCTTGGGCTGAACCTGGCACACATGGGGAGGCAGGAATAAACTTGATGCTTATTCTTGCTTAATGAACTATGGTTTATTAAGAATTTTACCTCTGAGCCTGCCATATGTTAATAAACACTCATGAAGCATAAGTGATTAACATATAACTAGAGTAACATGTGAGTCCATGTATAATGAAGCCCTAATGCTTCAGTTTGTTTTCCTGCTCTAGTCAGACTCACCTTTTCCAAAGTTACATATTTTTTATGACGTATTTTCTGATCTACCCACATAAAATAGCTTTGTAAGCTATTACAGCTCCCATATTTTAGGTAGCTATCACCTCGTGCTATTCACTGAGCATTTTTCGGATGGGAATATCAATCAGGGAAACTAAACTGCTTGGCAGTGTCTCTAAGCACACTGTAGAAGCAAACTGAATTCAGTGGGGTGGGGAAGTAAACAGAATTTTTAAAAAAGTTAAATATATCGGCAAATGTCTTACTGCAGTGGTTGCAGAACAATGCCACTAGCAATTACATTACTAAATTAATACCCACCACCATATTAACAGTGCAATTCCACTGCCTGAAAATTCAAATTACCACCGTTCACAACTTTCTAATAATCTGTCTGTAGAGACCTTCCATACTTGCTTAAACTGAAATCTATTATTCCTTCTCCAAAGAAAAAGTTAGATCAAAGTCTCCAAAACACTTAATAAATCCAGGTTGAAGACATCTGTGCCACTTTCAGACAAGAGAACACCATTTAGATGGAACAATCCTGGAGACTCTGGGACAAGTGAATCGTGTTTGATTATAATCCCTCCAATACGTTCCATAAAACTGTTGATTTCCCGATTTACTCTCTTCCTGCTTTTCTCCATAAATTCATGGGACATATCTTGGTTCCATGCTTTGCGGGGTACAATATTAGACCAGACAAGGATGCTGTTCTTGAATGTTATCTTAATATGTATTATATCTTTCTTCATTTGTCTTATGATATCATAATCTGCGTATGTCCCAAGGTCATTTCCTCCTAGATGGACCACCAATATATCAGGATCTGTTAGACGCCGCCGTGTGCGCAATAGGCTGGGTATCAACTGATCCCACGTCATGCCACTCTTTCCTAGCCAATGTAGTTTGGCATCCTCCAGTCGAATGCCCAACTGTGGGCCAAAGCTTCTTTCAAGTGCTCTTTTTTCTGCCCAGAAAACGTAAGAATGACCACATATCCATACCTGTTTCTGCTTTCTTCTGCCATCTGCTATTAAGAGAACAAACATACATTAATGCTTCATAAATTTTGTGGCCCAAGCACCTCCTGAAAACTTTATTCAGTGTTGTTTGAATTATTCCATGTAAAAATCAAAACATGAGACACCTCTATCTTAAAATACATGGCATAATAATCCATAAAGTCAACTCTTTATTTGAAGATTGGTGTGTAAAGTTTACAGGTAAAAATGCCTGTATTCAAGTTATAAGATCAATGGAAAGGAGTGCATGTTCATGTGCCCTTTTGATCAATCTTACAAGAGCAACCGAAAATATCTTTTCTAAATAAAGTTGCTAACAATCCATTTAGATCTTGATAAAGTATATAGGTTTGATAGACGTGCTCTACTCAGAATGAAGTTCTTCCAGATGTTTTCCAAAATTAACAAAAGGTCAGGAGCAGAAGTCCATACCTTTCAAGCAGAGCAAGCAGAAGAGAAAGCTTCAACTGTTAAGAAAGCCCAGGGAGCAGAGTTATACTTCTCTATTAAATCTTATGTAGAAATTTATGTAACCATTTCCACGCTTTGCCTGACAGGATTAATTTTTGTTGCCACATTACACCTCCATTTCTAAAAATTCATTTTCTGAACAAAAAGCTAGAAAGCTTGCACTAGGGATAGATCTTCTATTACTGCCCTGAAAGAATAGTAATTTGATCTCTTCTAAACAATGTAGACCTCCAGTATTAAACTACAGAAAATTATCAGTTTTATATTTTCCCTGCAATTTTCAACTTGTTTTTGTTTATGAAGTCTTTTCCTGACATGCAATCCAGTCAATTTTATAATTGTAAAAATGGTTTTATTGTTTTTAGAGTTTGCATCTTTTGTATTTGATCTTATTGTACATAGCTTCAATAGCATATGGCTCTGAAGCAGTCCATAGACCTATAAAATAACAATAACGATAATAGCAATAGCTCAACAAAAGTGATGATAATTTTTGGAGTTCAAATATATTCTATGTGACATTGGACAAGAAAACAGTGGATGATGATGTGGCTAGGGATCTTGCAGTCTTTGTGCTAAATAATAATGTGCTTTCTAAATTATACTCTTTTGAGGGTTTTCAAGTTTTTGCTTATCACTAGAGGCAACAATACTTTCAGATTCTTAGGACTTCTCTCCTGAACTGGTTTGGTAGTTCTGGGCTAAGTAGTAACACAGGTGAGCAAGCATTTCAGCACCCAAGAATTACACTGAATGTGAAACAGAAAAAAGCTGTTGATTGGCACCTTTAGCTTACAGATCAACAAACTGCACAAGATGAAGATCTGGTGATGGTAGTTGGGCTACTTCATGAACGGCACTTCTACACTTGCATCACACACAAAAAGAGTAGAAAAAAACCGCAGTTTGGGAGTGTACTGGAAAACACGATGGAGTCAAGGATAGCTTGGTTCACTTCCAGTTAAGCACGGAACTCAACTGTATTTTCAGTGCTACTGACTCGACAGCAATCAAGGTTTCTTCAGTTCACATCATCCTTAGGTACTGTTCTCCATCCTTGGCTGACATAGCAAAAGGCTTGTAAATAGGTTGTAGTACTGCCTCTTGGACTGCAGTTACTCCACACTGGCTACATGCCTCTTCATTCTTGTGCCCAAATGATGCTGCTGTTCAAGTTCCTGGTAGGTACATTCAGTGGTGTGATCAAATGAAACCCACCCCTTTCTCATCATTGAAAAGTTCATAATACAAGATCATTTCCCCCAGTTAATAAGAACATAATAAATATGTAGGCTTAAAAAAAAGAGGCTTCGGGCTTTAATTTATCTTGGACCTGCAAACATAATATTTTCAAACACATGTGAACTTCATTACATAAAACAGTTCAATAAAAATGAAATTTGTTGAACAGTGAAAACAGTTAATGATTGTTCCATAAGTAAAACAATGGAGAGAAAAAATGAACATCTAGCATGATTAAAGTGTAATGTAACTGATGTTTTTGCCATGAGGCACTTAATGCCCATCTCAGAAATAGGTGTATTTGGATTTGCTTTATGCTGTATATTTAGAATGAGCAACCTCATTACATTCGGAAAAAGACACTTTCAAAGCTACTCACCCACAGTAGTTACAGGAGGCTGAGAAGGGTAGTGTTGTGTGCTAGTTGTTGGTGGAAATGATCCGCTAGGGGGAGGGTAAGGATAGCTTGGGTAACCACTTGAAAGGGGAGGGGGAGAAAGACACAGTGTTATGCATTCTTTAGTTAATATTTCCATTCATAAGCAATTTTTTTTTTTTACATTTAAACAATTTATAATAGACAAACAGAATTTTAAAAAGAGCCACTGATGCAGATATAAATGGTCAGAGTAATATTCAAGACCATGAGAAATTTGTTGTCATCCATAGGTTTCAGAGGTATCAATGTTTTAATCAATGTTATTCAAATATGTATAAATAAATTTCAAGTTCCCTGATCAAAGTTTCTTCACATTTGTGGATTAAAGCTGGTTGAGGCACTCAGTCAAATTATTCATGGTTCATTCTGTTAGCAGTTAACAAGTTTGTACTTTGTTGCATTATTTTCATTTGAAAAGGTCTTGGTGGTTTCATTTACAGAGGGGAGATTGAGCAGGCTTCTGCAACTGCCAGAGCATGTACACATTTTAGAGTTTCTGCATGCTAAGTTACTTTCCTCACAAGTTAGTGCCCTCTATTTCCACTCAGTTGGTGCCATGCACTCCGTTTTCAGAATCAGTTATATAATGCATATAGTGATGGCAGAACTAATAAGCCATCAATAGTAGGAAACTACAGACAATAATACCACAGGATATGATAAGGGTAGATACAATACAGTACATGTGTGGGATTTCCACACTCAGAACTGTGTCTATTGTAAACAAGCATTACTGTTTATTTCATTGTACTAACACTAGCCAACAACAAAAAGAGAGAAAATGAGCCGATGTGTATAAATAAAGCAGTCTTCAGCCCTCTTCTGTCTCCATACATTAAAAGAACATGTGCAAAAGGTAGAAGCGTATTATATCAAGGCTGGTGTTAGACTTCAGTAGACTCTCAGATTGGGCCTCTCTCAGTTCCCTTGCCCAACAATGTGTCCTCCCTTGGGCATTCTGCCCACCAATTCTGCTGCTACCAGTCATTTCTCACTCCCTCTGGTTGTGCTTATCCAGCAGATGGCAGCAGTGTTTTTGATGGAAAACAGGCTACTACTCAGCTCTGATCTTCAGCATCAGATGGCTGCCATCTCAGAGACCCCAAATGCAATGCACGTTCGTGAGCACTGCATTTTGGGGGTCCTGATATGGTGGACACCCACCATGGACTGGAGTTGAGTGGTAGCTAGGCTCCCATATGAAAATGGCACCTGCTGGTGGATGGTAGTGATTGGTGCATTGGACAGAGACCCCAACGGTGGTGGAAATGCCAGGCAGGGTGTCAACCGGGGTAATAGCAAGACTGGCATCAGCTCCAATGGGGCCCTGCCAGAACACATGGGCTGCAGCAGTTGCTCCAGTACGTTGGGTTCTAATCCTGGGTTTGTTTTCGAGTTGCTCCACCACCACTGCCCACACTGTCTATTGCTGGCTTCACCCTCAGACTTATACATATTGGGCAGAAAGTCTGAAGGGGAAACTTACACACGGTCAGCAGAAGGTACACAGGCTTCTCCATGTAACTAGGAGTTCTGTGGATGTGTGGATGCAAATTTTGTGGAGGAGCCTGTGTGCATTAAGCTGAACTTACACACATTCTCCCAACAGATCTTCTGCCCAATGCACAAAGGTCTGGGGGATGAGCTGGAGGGAACAGAGACATCCGAGACAGAAAAAAACATGCATAGCTGTGCACCCCCCTGCATGTGTTCTTTGAGCCCGGGAAGTCTAGGTTTTTTATATATAAAAGGGCTCTCATCAGGAGAGGATGCAGCCAAATAATGTTAAGAATGCAGGAAGCAAGCGGAAAAGTTTTATAAAATGGCAAAAACGTGAGTCATTTTAGAAGTAAAGGTTTACAATGACACCAATTTTGCTCACTATACACTTAATCATTGCTTTACTCAAATGAAGGGGCCTTAAATGCAACCAGGGTTTTTGATGACTGTATTTAAATAACAACATATAAAAGACCCTGACTCAACACCCAGACAAAACTGAACTCAAGATGAATGGAATACAAATCTAATGCTTTTAAAGTCCATCACTCTCAATTTCAGAAATGGGCACAACATCACATTGTCCAATATTGCCAGTGTAGTCTATTGGATCAGCAGATTCAGCAAACTATAGCTTACCTTGGGTTAGGTGGTGGTCCAGGAGGGAAATGAGGCATTCCACTTGGCATTCCTGGCATATAGGAAGCTGTGCGCAACAACAATTTCAAACATTTTAACAATTTAGGATAGTATTGTTCAATTATATAAAATGATCTTTACAAATAAGTAGTTAAAAATTAATTGGGTTGCCTCTACTCAAGGTAGATCCACCAAATGAATGGAAATAATGAACTTAGGTCTATTTCTTTCAATGGGTTGAGTAGAACTTAGTTGAATACATCGCACTAGGTTAGATCCAGACTTCCTGTGAGCAGAAACCTTCTGGGGGGAAAGGAAGACGCAATGTTTACCTATTCCTTCCTGCTATTTCTGACCCCTGAAAGTTGTTCTGGAGGACAAGGGGAGAGGGGCATTCTATGGAAGACCATGGAAGTTGGTGCTGAGACAAGAGGCAACAATCACTTTCCCAAGTCTCCACTGAACCTCAGTCCACTTTTGGAACAGAAGCAACTGTTTTATTAAAAGAATGACAACTATTTATGCAGTCCATTTGTAATTTCTACAGTTGTAAAAGTTATTTTTTAATAGCCCACATGAAGAAAATGCAAAAGGAAAGGAAAGAAAAAAGAAGCCTTCTTGACCCCTGCCCCACCTTCAGAATAAGCAAACAGCAGCCCAGGAAACCATTCCTGTTCCTAGTCTTCCCTGTTGTGCTTGCACTTATTATGCATTTCAGTTACTTTACACTTGCTGCATAAGCCAATTCAGAGTGTTCATTTATCCCATTTTTTCCCTTACACATATTCAAATCCATAGGTGGAGTTCAACATCACATTATTTCAATTGTTCCCTTGGTGCAAGTGTTTTTGCTTGCTTGACAGAACAATCTCCCCTCTTCTCCTCCTGCAGTCTGGGGTTTTTTCCTCCCAAAGCGGATAGTGTGGGGAGACCCCGCCGTGCTACTGGGAGTCCTTCCACTGGCTCCTGCTAGTACAATTGTTTAGTACTTTAATTGAATCCAGTCCTATATAACCAAGGAATCCTTACAAACAAGCCATTATTAAAATGAAGCAATTAATCTAATAATAAAGATTAAGATGCTCATACTAAGAGCTGGATCTATAGAGTTGGTTCCAGGGAAAGGGTCCACTTGCCCCCTCCTCACCGCTGCAGCTCACTACACCCCTTCCAATAATCACCTGAAATTTGGGGAGTTTCTGGAGTGGTCCAAGATTCATTAAGTATAAGTAACACATCCCACACTCCAATTTAAGACAATTGAGACTGCACTTTGGGGCTTTCTCCATTATGTTATATCTCTCACTGCACCAACTCTACATGCAGTGCAATGAAGAGTTCTGGAGAACCTGAAAACTTGCTCACTATTAATATTACATTTCCAAGGGTACTAATGAAGCTATTTCCCAACAGTGGTTTTGCACACCTCCACCCCCCACTGACCAGGACAGCTACCTATGATTTTTAAAGTGATGGTGTCAAAGTATCAGCATTACTTTCAAGCTGCCAATATATAGCTTTACTAGTTCTGAAGTCAAACTCCTGGCTATTCTATATTTGGCTGACACCTACTGGCAGAGATGATATTCTCTGGTGGTAAAAAGTACTGTACAATGAGAAAGCCTTTTGCAATGCTAAAATGGCAGAAAAGAAAGCAAATTTCCTTGAGTGTTCAGCATTGGTACATCTAAAAATGACAGTTTTTTGTTCTATAAAATGAATTTCCCTACAATAATCCCTGTTTTCAAACTGGTATAAGTATACATTTCAATTAATGCCCTACACATCTTGTAAAATAGAACAGTAAATTCTTGCAAAATAATTAACAGTTGTTGGAACAGCTTTTTCTCAGAAGTTGAGAGCAATGGAACATAAAAGTGTCATTATTAGATACCCAAAAATTAGATACCAAAGTGAGTTTTTAATTTGACTTGCAATTAAAACAAAATTAGTATAAAGGATGCCAATATAACTCTGCTAGCATTATAAAATAAATAAGTTTCAAAAACAATGACATATGAAGATAAAGGTACTGATAATGGCAAAATATTAGCATAAATAATGTTTGAAAATAGATCAAGAATCAAATGAATTGTAGCAATGTTGTTGAGTTTGTAGTGTGGGTGCTAAAAAACAACATATTTCATGGAAATTTATTTATAATCAAAACAGTTATTAGGCAGCATGTTCAAAATATCTAGCCTAATTCTCTACATTTAAATAAACCAAACTCTGAGCTGCTGGTAGCTGAAAAAGATTACACAGAATGAATATTGGCTATACAACTTGTGCTCTGGAATGGGCAATTGGCAGCAGGGATACTTTATATTTTAACCAACAACATAATTACATATTTAGAAACTGATACTACAATAACTAGATCCTTTCAGCAATACACCGTGCCATTATTCTACTTGTTTTCATTGCAATTTGCAAGTATATGGGGTACAAGGTACTTACAGTTTGGTGGTCCTGTTGCCTGGTAAGGTGGGTAGGCTGCTGAAATGGTAGGCCGAGAGAAGACTGGAGGTTCTTCTCCAAACACCACAATCATCACTTGAATCAAGCCAATCAAATCTGATTGTGGCTAAGGGGAAAGCATAGAAAAATCTCTTTGCTTTTTTAATCCCACAGATTAACAATGACAATGCATCCATCACCTTGTCAGTTATAGGTGGTCATTTGGTTACTCTATTTGTAGGTTTTGGTCAAGTATATTCCAATTCAGGTGCAATCACTATCTGATGAAAATTAAAGTGTAGCATATCACTGAGAAAGTACTGATGAGAATATGAACCCTAAGCCCATATTAATTATCGGCAGCAATTAGACATTTTATGGCAGGCCACATTTCAATTGCAGGCCTCATGAATGGAGATCAAATATGACAAAAGCAGTAACACAATTAGTACTGTGTAAGAGTGCTAAGGTTTTACTCAACAGAGACCCCAGTTTCCCAGTGTCACATCTTTCTGCTCTAACAAATGACCAAAGGAGAAAGCAGAATGTTAAACAAAAGTGCTACTTAAATGAAGTAATTTAGGGCTAATGGTTAAGAATTTTATAATTGTACTTACGTGTTTCCATTCATGTAGATATGGAAGGTATATCTTGCCATTTGCATCCACGTGCTTCCCAGTTTTAATTGTCATTGAACTAGTTGGCTTAACAAAACAGATGGGTGGATTGTATGGATATGTATCCAACAGCCACAGACATATTGGGATATTGTATGTGTTACCTGAAGAAGTTATTTTAAAAAAAAGATGAATGCATTATTATTTTCTCCTCCTGACAATATATTTTAATGCTGTGAAATAGGAATGATTACAAATGCTGTCCTTGTAGTGATGGAAGGCCTTCTAACCTCCACTAACAGAAGCAGGCTGCCCTCCAGTCCACTGTTCTGGAAGTCTCCTTGAGCCCCTCTCCCAGGGTACATGCAGTGAGGGGGAAATTCCACTGCACACATTGTGCTAATGAAAAAACTTTGTTGGACGCTGCACAAAGAATAGGAAAATCTCCTGTATGTGGCAACACAAAACAGTTGTACAAAGGTCCAAAACTAAGAACAAAGCATTCAGAACAAGTTAGTGACCAAGCTGATCAAAGTAAATGATGTAAGCTTTCAAGTAATGTACTGGCAATCTACCCAAGACAGATACATACCTTTGTAATTTACAGGAATGGTTCCTGTGAGGCTCATCAGTTCTCTTGATGAACCATCATTAAAAACTGAAAAGCAAAAAAAAGTGTTATGCAACCTGTTCATTTTATAGTCAGATAACAAAAGCTGCGTGCATGCTTGACAAAATAGATATATAATCTCAGAGACTACTTTTCTTCAAACACTTCTCTATATACAAGCAAGCATCTTCTAGGAAAATGAACTAATAACACCACAAAATAAGAAATGGTGAGCAAATTATTGTGTGACACAGGCAGACCTGCTCTATACAATTCTTGCATCTATGGAAAATAAAGCTGCCATAAAATTGCTATTGTAGTTGTCAGCCTTCAAAGCAAATATTTCCAAGTCAAGTGGGCGGTGGCTGTGGTACTCCAGATATTGCTGGACTACAATCCCATCACCTCTGATCATTGGCTTTGGGAAAAAAGGTTTCCCTATTACCATTTTGCCAAAAAGCATGTCTCAAATAATTAGCACAGTACAGGGGTGACTAACCTTTGGTCCTCCATATCTTGCTTAACTATAATTCAAATCTTCTCTGACTATTGTGTTTGCTAGCTAAGGCTGACTGTAGTCTAACAAGATCTGGGGAACACCAGGTTAGCTACCCTGGTCTAATAAGCTACCTTATTTCTTCTTTGTCATAAAATTTCTTACACAAAATATGATATACTGATAGGAAACTGACATAGGCTAGCTAACAAAAATACTGCACAAAAAAGAAAAACATAACATAAAAACTCACCATATCCATCCATTACAGGCTTGAGGTCTTTGTACTGGGTAATAACACTGACAGTTTCCTGAACAGTCAAGTCTCTGTACTTGTACTAGGGGGAAATAGATTTTTGAAAAACTTAAAAGCTTCACAAAAGACAACTTCCACTGAAAACATTTAGACTTCCTTCAACACAACTATAGTGACTAGAGAACAAGATCTGCAGTCTTCCACAGCAGGTAAGATACTATAACTACTTTTTTATATAGAACCACTTTGCTGAATTACTGCCAGAGATTATAGAGTAAACTTGACCTGCCAGAATCAAGTATAAGTGGTATGTCATGATGCAAAGTGAATCAAACTCAATTCTACAATTACGATGCTCAAGTGAAATGAGACTGTCCACAATCCAACATGTTTTTTGTCTTGTGGTAAGCTGACGCAGTTCTACAAACAAAATGAATACACTTATGAATTAATGTAGACCACTGAACAGATTTTTAAAACTGTTGATGGCAATGAAATAAGTAGAGGATTGTGTCTCTATGACAGAGGCACATATTTAGTCCAACATCTCTGCAAAAACCATCTTTCTCTACCTCAGCCATCCACACACAGTGCCAAAACTGATTCCTTCAAGCTCCTCTTTCAAGTCCACTATCAACTCTGCTCACCTACTTGAGCAATCCCAGTTCACAACTCCTTGTTCTTAAGGTCTCCTTGTATGGGAAATGCAACCAGAAGACAAAAATGTATCAAGGAGTTAGTGATCTGTTCCTTCCCCCTCCCTTGCTCTTGTTAAGTTTTTTGATGGTGTGAGACGGGTCTTTAATGGCCTGAGAAAGTTGGGAGGAGGTGAAGCCCTACACACAGCAGCCTTCATCAGTTGGAAGGACAGTGCTGGGAACCTTATTTGACATTGGACATTGTTTTGAGAAGGTGGGGGTGGCTAATGGATGATCTGCACATAGCCAGTCTGGCAAGCCACACCTGCTATCTATAGTTTGGGCAGAGTTTCTTTGAAGCTCCTGATTGGCTGCAGGGCTGTGCAAAGTGAGGCTACCTGGGGGAGTCGCTTTGCCACTTCTTAAGGGCTTCTAAATGGCAGATTGAAGCGCTTGCTTGGTATATATACATTGCTTGCTGTTTGAGAATAAAATCTGTAATCTTCCCATTCACTTGTGTTTTTTGTATTGCTTCTGAATCTCATTTTAAAAGAACCACCTTGCCTTTGGTTGTAAGACCAACAGCAGTCAACTTCTGTGGCCTAGTTGCTCAGAAAGCAGTACCAGAGTTTGCACTGCCGCCGACACCTGCCTTTATGCATTATAATACAGATTTACGGTAGTCTGTGATCTGTGACCATGGCCAAGCAAAATCAGCTGTGCAGAGCCAGCTCAGCTAGCAATGTACTAGTGACTTTGTACCTTTAAGTCAGTCACCAACATTCACGTCCAATTAATTACCAATATATTTATCTGAAGACAATGAGTTATGCAGCCACAAAGAGAATAATGCAACAATTAATATTTTAAGAATTATGAATAGTATCCATGTTCTACACTGCACTAGCTCAACATTTAGAATGCTCTTGAACAAGTTCAAATATTCAATCCTATGGTTTATCACTAATTTGATAAAACCAGTCTAAAAAAGGGAGGAATTCAGTGTCACACTAGAACAAACATTCTATCAGTGAAAGCATTTCTACAGAACAATCTCCCCCCCCCCCCGTTCTGGGGGTTCTCCTGACCCCCCAGCAGGATAGGAGAGAGAAAGTCCCATTGCACTAGTGGAAGCCCTTGTGCTAAAGGTAAAGGTAAAGGTACCCCTGCCCGTACGGGCCAGTCTTGACAGACTCTAGGGTTGTGCGCCCATCTCACTCAAGAGGCCGGGGGCCAGCGCTGTCCGGAGACACTTCCGGGTCACGTGGCCAGCGTGACAAGCTGCATCTGGCAAGCCAGCGCAGCACACGGAACGCCGTTTACCTTCCCGCTAGTAAGCGGTCCCTATTTATCTACTTGCACCCAGGAGTGCTTTCGAACTGCTAGGTTGGCAGGCGCTGGGACCGAACAACGGGAGCGCACCCCGCCGCAGGGATTCGAACTGCCGACCTTTCAATCGGCAAGCCCTAGGCGCGAGGCTTTTACCCACAGCGCCACCCGCGTCCTAGCCCTTGTGCTAGCTCCCGCTAATGCACCCACTTAGTTGAATCTGGCCCAAAATAGCATAGTGCTAGCTAAGAAGCAAAGATATGCAAATTTCTACTCATAATCTTTAACAACAAAAAGCTGACAAAATACTGTCCCCACCCTCAGTTAGAAATGTATGTTGAAGGTTAAAATCACAGGTGTCTAATCAGGCAATGATGCATTCTTACATTCTACTTCCTCCTCTTCATTCAACTTGTTACAAAGTAATAAGGTGGTTTTGCAACTTACTTGCCAATTAAGTATAGAATGGATCAGAAAATGACTCAGGGGAGAATATGCACATTAAACCTGCTGACTACTTAAAGTAGCTTCATCCAACTAAAGGATCAGCTGGATGAGTAAAACTGCTGTCCTACACACATTTACTTGGGAGTAAGTCCCACTGAACTCAACTGAACATGAGATGTAAGGCTCAAATTTAAGCATGCTTACAGCTGAATTCCTCTACGTTTACTCAGAAGTCAAAACCAGGCAGATAGCCTTCTCAGTGGTGGTGCCCGCCCTGTGGAACGCCCTCCCATCAGATGTCAAGGAAATAAACAACTATCTGATTGTTAGAAGACATCTGAAGGCAGCCCTGTGTAGGGAAGCTTTTAATGTCTGATGTTTTACTCTGTTTAATATTCTGTTGGGAGCCGCCCAGAGCGGCTGGGGAAAACCAGTCAAATGGGCGGGATATAAATAATAAATAATAGTAATAATAATAATTACTACTACTACTGAATTCAATGAAGCTTACTCACATATAAGAATCAAGATTAGATTAAAATTAAATGGCACTATTTAGGTTATTCTGTAAGTACTATGCATAAAGAAGGAATAAGAGTTTGTGTTTTCAATAAACTTAATTCCACTGTAGCACAGCAAGTAAAAATACAGTACGAACAGCTTCATTTATTAACAATTTAACAACAAACCTACACTGAACTTTGCAATTCAACTGAACTTTGGTTTGATACTGATACCAGTTTGGCATTCTCATCCAGGTTTTATCATGAATCTAGTCACCTTTCATCAATGTTCAGAGCCTTTATGTTCTACGGATTTCAGCAGAAGAATAAAGAACATTTAACAACCTTCTCCAAATGAAATTCCCAGCACAAAAATGTTGCTTATACAAGGAATTAGTGAACTAAGCTGCTGGGTGGCATCCTTTTCTTTGTAATTGACAGACACGTATTCCTATAACCTGGTAAATTTAACCCTATAGTAAATTTCTTACTTTTTAGTGTTTTAAAATTAAATGTTTTAACACTATCCAAGTACCTTAGAGTCACTAAAGCTCCCAAGTAAACTGTACCCAGCTGCTGCTAACAGAAGGGACGCTAGGTCAAGTTGTGTTAATTCACAATTTGGGCCCAAAGTACCTTTATACTCAAGGTATTTTGAGTATACTTTTGATCACTGAGATTCTCTGATGGTAACTAACCAACTCCTTCACCAACCTGAATGATCTCTGCTCACTTGCTGAGGTACACACTTATTTTAAAAATGTAGTACAGTAGTAGAAATAGTAATAATAATAATAAAACCAAATTTGTGTTTATTTAGACTTTAAAAACTCCTAAACTACTTGCTTACTAGTTTCCATGATTCCTTTAGCTACTAAAAGCTTAGTCGTACCCTTCTTCCTCATTTCAGAACGGAATTTAGCTTTAAATAGGCCACAAAGGGCAGCAAATGACTCCGGAAACCCACAAAAACAAAACACCCAACTGAAAACTTGGGAGAGATCGCAACACGCCCATTAATTTCCTGTCATAACTAGGGAGGCCTCAAAGAGTTAGCAAAAGGCGTTGGGCGCTAAGGGTGATCCCTTTATGGACTCGACAGACCAGGGACAATTTCGGCCTGGTCTTTCCCTTTGCGGACTCTCAGGAGGATCATTCTCGCGACCCACGAAATTAGAGACCCTTCCCATTCCTGCTGCCAGAAAGCCGGCCTCGTTTATTCGTGTCTGGCTAGGATATTTTTGTGGGTGCCCCCCCCCCAGGCAGCAGGAAGAAGGGAAAGATAATGCCTCAGGAGGAAGTTTCGCTCGGGAAGCGGCGTGAGGTGAGGGGAGAGGGGCGGCATGGAGGCCCCGCCGGTGGGCGAGCGCGGAGGAAGCCCCGAGGCTGTTCCCCCCCGGCAGAAGCCCGCTGGGAGGGGCTCCCCGGCCGGCCTCGCCGTTACCTTGCCAAGCATCTTCTTCAGCTGGCTCTCCGACACGGCCATGGCGGCGGCGGCGGGGGCAGCGGGCCCTGCCGGCCGCCGGTGGTCGTCGTTCCGCGCCCCTCCTGCCGCTCCTCCGACTCCCCGCGCGAACGAGGAAACCTGCCCCGGCCTCCCTTCCGGTGCTTCCTTTCCACCCGTTTCCGCTCGGCGGCGCGACGTCACTTCCGGCGGCCTGGTGCCGCATGCGCGTGAGCGTAGACTGCGGTCACTGACGAGCCCATAGAGATAGCAACGTGGAGAGGGTCACGCAGGCGCCGCCTAGTTTTTCCTTATTCCCATATGGAATCTCAGTTCTATAAAAGCACTGAAAGTGAATGGAGCATAAAATGTAACCATTCGGTTGAGCGCTGGGTTGGGATGGCGTGTGTGTGTGTGTGTGGGGGGGTAATTTAATTAGACTTTCACCTTTCCCTTTTTTCTTTTTTTCTACACAACTGGGAGCGTTTTGTGTATGTGCTTTGCTTTGTGCAGAGAGAGAAGGAAGTACCGTATTTTTCCGTGTATAACACTCTCCCGTGTATAAGCTGCCCTCTATTTGGGGGGATTCAAAATTACGAAAATACCCGTGTATAAGACGATCCCAATTTCAAACCATTAATTTCAAGTAAAAAATCCTCGTTTTATGCACGGAAAAGTATGGTAAGTCCTCTGTACCGGAAATGATAGTGCATAGCTGTCAACTTTCAGATTTGAAAATAAGGGATCAGCAGCCTTGAAAATAAGGGATCAGCAGCCTCACCTGTCCCGGGGACAGTCTACGGGATATCTAACAATCCAGGATAGCAGCGGGAAATGGCGCTGGAATAAGGAAATTTCCCGCAAAAAAAGGGAAGGTTGACAGCTATGTGATAGTGGCTGATTGTAACATCTGCTCCATTCAATAAAACGTTGGGACCACTGACTGCTATATGGAAAGGAAAGGAGGGTAGTTCATTGGGAGATCAAATGTTTTTCATGCAAAAGGTCCCAAGCCAATCCCCAGCACCTCTATGCAAGGCTGGGAAAGACCTGCAGGGTTGCTGCCAGTCACCATAGACCAGGGGTCAGGATTGTTTGCCCCTCCAGATGTTACTGAACAACACGAGACCAATGGTGGGTCTGATAGTCAAGAAGGTGTTTTTTGCACATGCTGTACAGGGAAGTGAGGGGCAGGTGGGGCTTGTCGACTTGGGAAGGTAGCCCGTCTAGGAGAAGAAAACCTCTGGTCCTAAGCCTCCGCTGCCTTGCGGGATATTTTCAGGAAAAGAAAAGGCTAAGGAGTAAACTCTAAGGAGAAACCTGGAGCGGAGTCCCTAAGACGGTTGGATGGCTCCTTGTATGCCTCCTCCTGGCAACTCCTGCAGCCAAGCTGGTGCCAAATGTATTGCTCCGCTTTCATTTGGACCACGTCAGCAAAGCTGAGAGGAGGGTCTTGTCATCTGGGCAGCCCAGGACCTTCATGCACACTTGCACCCCGGGGAGGTCACTTTGGTGCTGCAAATGCAGCAGTTCAGCTTCAGCCACAGAGGCCCACTTCATTGTCTCTCGAGACAGATGGATGCCAACAACATATCCCATCAACCCCAGACTGCATGGCTAATAGTCAAGGAAGATGGGTACTGTAGTCCAACAGTACCTGGAGGGCCAAAGGTTCACCCTCCCTTGGTGTAGACCAGTGTTTCCCAACCTTGGGCCTCCAGCTGTTTTTGGACTACAACTCCCATCATCCCTAGCTAGCAAGACCAGTGGTCAGGGATGATGGGAATTGTAGTTCAAAAACAGCTGGAGGCCCAAGGTTGGGAAACACTGGTGTAGACAACACTTCAACTTTGATGGACCAAGGGTTTGAGACAGACAAAATGAAATCTTCACACAACACATAGTAACACTCTGGATTTCACTCCTACAAAATGTATAGACAAAACTAAATGGTACCCAGGAATCTTGGCTACAGTCACTGAAATTGTCAGTGTTATTTTAAAAAGCCTACGTACAATAGAAAGGATTGTGTATAGATGGAACAGATGAATGCATAAAATATAGAGGTTATTTAATGGTTTGAAGGATTTGAATGTGCATGCATTCTGTAAACTACTTTATTCTGAAGTGGTGTACAACAGAGTCAAACAATAAAATAGTTCACAAAATACATGCATATTAAAATCCATCAAACCATTAAATAAAATTGTCTGTAAAACCACCATCAACCATGCAGCCAAAAGTCCTGTACATCTTTTAAAATTTAGATTTGGAGACCTTTTGGTAACAACCAACAAATCTAATAAATAATAATTTAAGTTTTGCTGTCATGATTCAAGATACTATTTTGTACCAGCTAGATAGTGCACCACACCAACTCATGAATTCCTCATCTGACCTACCAATAGATGTGCTTCATATATTAGTATATATTAGCAAATTCTTTCATTAATCTGTTGCATTTATATACTGCTTAATATTTCAGAAACCTCTAAGCCATGTATGATCTAACCCCACCACCCATAATATATTGTTAAGGCATTAACTCATGAACACAACCTAAAACCAATAAAACAGTAATAGAAAAACACACCAAGCTTTTAAAAGTTAATAAACGTTTTATTAACATTACACATCACAGTGTTTTTCCATATAGCACTTGCTTAAATATATAATGCAAAGAAAAAGGCAAAAATTCATTGCAATCATACCTGAGTACAAAACCTACATATACTATCATTAAACTGTTTAGTCTATATATTTGGTAGTGCTTAAAGCTTGTTGCAGTGTTACAACTGATGACACCAAACATACTAAGCCTTATCAGTGCATAACATTGAGCAGTGCATTCATTCAGTTTTTCCTCCCATCCTGTCCTAAGGACTCAGGCCAAGTCACAATTATTTTAACAAAAGACCAAATAAAAGCAGATTACTTCATTAGATAGAAATAAAAAATATTCCACCTCCTCTTTACCCTTAGTACATAAATCACCATTTAGATCCTGGGAATAGTATTGGCTAACACTATCCAATAACTATTTTCTCATCTATTATATTTTAAGGCATGGTAGAGTGGAAAGGGAGAAGAATCAGCTTTTTAAAAATATCATATTCTGAATAAAGGAAGCATTTCATTTAAACCATGGTGACTAGCTGTGCCTTACTGTATTCTGTAATGTCCTCCCCATATAAAGTGCCTATATAATTCAATTTATAAATCTTGTACAGAATCCAGTACGCCCTCCCAAGTGAGCCAAAAGCACTAATGTGTGCACATGGGAAACAAAACATTTCCTGCTCCACCCGGCTGCTTCATTCACAAGCTGCACTGGAGGGTACTCCAAGTGGCTTTTCAGGGCTTTTCAGGGGCTAGGAGAACCTGCAGCAGGAAGGAGGATGTGAACACACAGAACCTCAAGCCTCTTGGATTTTGGCCAAAGTGCCTTTAAGACCATACAACTATGCACATTTTATATACTGCAGCAATGTAACAGCGCTGGGTTCTTTTTTT
Source organism: Podarcis muralis (assembly GCF_964188315.1). Taxonomy (NCBI): domain Eukaryota; kingdom Metazoa; phylum Chordata; class Lepidosauria; order Squamata; family Lacertidae; genus Podarcis; species Podarcis muralis. The sequence goes on from NC_135655.1 coordinate 72,297,846, forward strand.
ATATCTCCCCACCCCCATCAATATCTAAGTCTTTGGGTGATTCATACAAAAAGTTCAGAAAAATACTTTCCAACTCATTAAGGCTAAGCAAATAGAATTCATCTGCAATGCCCAAAATTTCAGCTTCAGATGAATTACTGCAATGATTTGCTGGTGGAAACATTCTGTTATAAATTGTCTGAATCATTGGCTGAAACATGGACCCTTAATTTTAGGCAATACCTTGCTGCCAGGCCATCTGTGTTTAGACTTTAGCAATGTGTAATATATATACAAGACTGGTTCTCTATATAGTAAATACAATAGTCACTCTGATTGAAAAGATACCTCTTGTCAGCAAATTTATAGCAACTTTGAAAAGGAAGTGGGCTGGTGGTGATTATAGTGTTGGGCATTCAATATAGGAAAAAGAAGAGATACCGTTTTTTCTTATTAATACAGCTAGTAATTAAACAACCAAGAGTACAAAATCCAGCAAAAGGGCACCCATGATCTAGAAAGTTTGGAAAATTATGTTTCATGTTACATATTTTCACCCTATTTTGCCTAATCATTTTTATTATAAGAGTGTCATTGACAGATGGTCTTTAGCATGCCCTATAATTAAATATACACCAAATTTAGCAAAGCTTCAACATTGTGAGGTATTCTTTTTTTAGCAGCCACCTAGGCAATAGTGTCTTTTCTGCAACTCTCAAATATCTTAGAGACCAAGTTATGCCTAGCTGGTATTCAGAGTTTCAGCTGCTGTTGAAGATCATGAATCGAGGCAGCCGTGGACTGAAGCTCCTGTGCCACAGTACCTTTATCCAGCAGTTTGATGACTTCAGTCACTCCACTGATTCCAAGCACACAAGGCACACTTAAAAATACTTCAGAGTTTATATTGTAACATCCCTAGAAAAGGCAAAACATAGTATTGGGTATATTAGAATTCCTGGGACCCACAGGTTAATGTTTCCTCTATTCTAAAAAAGCAAAATCAGATCAGCCCTGTGTTTACCTTCACCATCGTTGATATGGAATGTACTTTCCTTTTATCATTCAATATACTGTCTGCCAGATCAGCTATTGACAGACCAACAGACCAGGATTTTTGGCCTCTTCCTTTCAGAACTTCCATGGCTCTATATAAAAGCAAAAGAATTAGGATTTACAATGCACTTTTTAAAGCAAGCAATATGCCCCCTTTATAATCTCCATACATCACACTTGTATATCAACAAGCGTGGTACACATTTTTGTAGTGGCCTTGTTCCCATGTTGTGCTAGCCAAACTGTCTAAATGTGACCAAGCAAGCGTGAGGGTACTTGCAGTAAGAAAATGCAGCTGCTTTGCTCCTCCCATGGTTGTCCTACTTCCACACTAGCTATGCCATGCAAAACCATGGTTTGTTTGGCTTCGTGCTGCATTTGAACCCAGACTCATGGTTTGTCTGCCTCAGACAAAACACAAATGGTAAGCCAAGAACAAACCATCAGAATGCATGTGATGGCTTTCGACCAACTAAATGGTTACATATAGATTACATTTTCATGGCAACAGGTATTGAGCCTAGCAGAGGCTAACTAATTGTTGCTAATTTTATGATTAGCAGCAAAGCATGTGTGAGCAATTTTCGACTCTTGTGTCTGCCCCCTCCCAACATCCTTAGTTATTACTTCAAGGTTTATGAGGTGTTAGCTGTCTAGAGTGGGCTACTTTCTTAGCTACAAGACCCTGAGTAAAGTATTTTAAGAATAGCACTGCTGACAGATAAGACTTCAACTAGAATTTGAGGCCTTTTATACGTAGCCTGTTCAAAACGTGTTCAAGTAAAAATGGGGTTTAATAGGTACGTAATGAAGGCTTCCCTTTCAATATCATGTTACTAGGGTGTAAATTAAAATTCAGAATTAGGCTGCACTCCTGTATCAATTTATATTGGAATAAGTCCCAGTTAACTCAGTGGGACTTACTTCTGATAGTGCTGCCACATGTCTAAGTGTTTTACCTGTTAGCTAAGAGGTGCTGGGCATTTTGATTTGCTATATCTTCATCCTGATGACTTGTCACTGAATTAGAAGCACTCCATGCTGCCACTGAATAGGATAAAATTACAATCAATGTTGTTTTTAAACATTTGCATCTTTATCTCAGGAATAATTTCTCTGTAGAGTGTGTGCTTTCCATTTTGCTTTTAAAGAGACCAATTGTAGGCTTCTGTTCAGAGGAGTACATAACTCACAGATGTACAGAAAACACAGAATGCACAATAACCCAACAGAGAAGACAATGAAACTGCATGAGAAGTCAGTGACAAAGCAACCACCACCGCAATGTAGTGTAAGCATAAAATATAGAATTGGAGAAGCTGTCTCTGGAACAGAACCACAAAACTTCTTGTCTTGGCTATCCATTAAATAAATAACAGTAATTTAAACTGAAATATCTCCATATACAGTACTTCTATTAAAAAATAAAAGAATCATATTGTTTTCTGAAATTATCTCCTGATATAAAGTACACATGTAGTACCCTAAACTGCATAGTAAGCTAAGTAGTAAGTCATCATTTTACCTTTGTTTTCCCCTTGTTCACCAATAATCCAATTATCTTTGCCTCTGATTTGAGCTTTTAATAGGTTTGCAATAATGTATTGGAATCTTGCAGAGTCTAGATTACAACCAATCCCGATAACCCGACTTTTAGGAAATCCACTCATCTTCCATGATACATAGGTCATTATTTCCACTGTACATTTGACAAAAACACATTGAAAAGGGCAAATTAATTTGTATTCAGGTCAAAAAGACATAAAGGTTTCCAATCAAGTTATCATTCATCTCTTTGGCAGTGGGGTTGATTGGATATCAGTAAATTATTCATTTTAAAAACAACAGCAACATCTCCAACAAATATCATGAAGGATGTTTTAGTAAATTTGTAATCTTAACCCCACTTTCCTGGAAGTAAGCCCATTTAATATAACAGTATTTATTTCTGAGGAGACATGGTTTTGACTGTGCATTATTTTGCACAGCTTAAATATAATTAAATATATCACTAAACTTGGTTAACACAATCACACTCTACAACATTTGGTTCTGGTAGAGTGAATTTCTGCTGGTTATTATTCGTTTCCAACAAAACACGATGAGAAGCTTTGATCCTTCAGAATCACTTGTTTCTTCACTGGCACCTCTCAGAATTTATGTCCCAAGAAGCATGACCTACTGATTTTGTGAGACTTTTCCTGGTGCTTTGGGGTTAAGTAATGAGATCAACCATGCCACACCGAAACATGCTTGTATGCAAATATTTGCAATCATAAAACCATAGAACTGTAGAGTTGGAAGTGACCCTGAGGGTCATCTAGTCCAGTGTTTCCCAACCTTGGGCCTCCAGCTGTTTTGGGACTACAACTCCCATCATCCCTAGCTAGCAAGACCAGTGGTCAGGGATGATGGGAATTGTAGTTCAAAAACAGCTGGAGGCCCAAGGTTGGGAAACACTGATCTAGTCAATACCCCCCTGCAAATCTCAACTAAATCATACATTACAGGTGGCCACCCAACCTCTGCTTAAAAACCTCCAAGGAAGGAGAGTCTACCACCTCTCATAGGAGTGTGTTCCACTGTCAGACAGCATTTACTGTCATAAAGGTCTTCCTGATGTTCAGTCGGAATCTCCTTTCTTGAAACTTGAATCATGTGTGTCAAGATATACACAACACACAAAAGGAAACTTTCTGGCCTAGTTTTCTACATTGTCCCAATACTTGACCACAAGATAGCAAACAGAGAACACCCTGAAGCCTCTGTAAAGAAATAGGTTTATTAAGTATTAGAAATTACAAAGCACGTTATATCCAGGGAGCAATAAATCATAAAAAGGTAAGTGCTGCCATACCTGGTTGAGAAGCCACAAGCAGTACACTTTGTTGGCTATAATGTGCTACTGAAGGAATGATGCCTCTGAACAGTTCAACATTGCTCTGTACAACATCCAGATAGGACTGAGCGTTGCCTAAAGAATTCACTGTTAGCACCACCAGCTTTGAGCCTGCTGAGGCGGAAAAATCTAAGAACACAAAGAAAAAATTTCTGCACACGTCAAGGCAAGAGTATAAGACCTATTTCATTATAATTTTTAAGTCCATGAACTGGACAGGTAAACTTTTGTTTTATCTAAAGATACAGGGTTGTATCCAATGCTGTGCATGTGGAGTTCAACTTGCGCAATGGGACTCCCCCTTCCTTTCCTTTCCTCACACGCCCTCAGAATCTGCTCCAAAGGTTTCTCCGACCCAGAGGATGCAAGAGGTGCTGCAGAGGAGAAGACAGGAAAGTTCTAGTGTGCAAGCAGAAGTCTGCTGTGTTAGCAGAACAGAAGCGTTGGATACGACCCATACGAGTGTAAAAGTAAAGGTAAAGGGACCCCTGACCATTAGGTTCAGTCGTGACCGACTCTGGGGTTGCAGCACTCAACTCACTTTACTGGCCGAGGGAGCTGGCGTACAGCTTCCGGGTCATGTGGCCAGTATGACAAAGCCGCTTCTGGGGACCAGAGCAGCGCACGGAAACACCGTTTACCTTCCTGCCGGAGCAGTACCTAGATATCTACGTGCACTTTGACGTGCTTTCAAACTGCTAGGTTGGCAGGAGCAGGGACTGAGCAAAGGGAGCTCACCCCGTAGCGGGGATTCGAACCGCCGACCTTCTGATCGGCAAGTCCTTGGGTCTGTGGTTTAACCCACAGCGCCACCCGCGTCCATACGAGTGTTAAAGGAGTTGCTAATTAAGCACTGTGCCTCAACTTTCTCAGGCATACAGTGTGTGTATACACACACACTCTCTCACACACACATGTATATCTCCTGCCTTTCTTTCATCGTGGAACCCATCTGTACACATGGTCTCCCCATCCAGGCTCTGGCTACACTCAAACTTCCTTAGCTTCATCACATGGGGCCTTCATGTGCTTTCAGACATTATTGCTATGAGTGAAATGTTCTTAGCAACGATTCCAAGAATTACTTAGAAAGTTCATTTGAAGTATACAGTGGGGGGGGACGGGGACCGGGGACCACCACACACATCTCAGAAGCCAACACAATACCTCTGCTGATTTCCACATTAGGCAAGGCAAAGATTTCCAGGTCCATAGCTGCTCCTTTCATTGTACCTTCTGAGCAGTCCAAGACAACCACTCTGTCAGCAACACCCTGGTACAAATTGAAAGCAAAGAAGTAATTATTCAGTGGAGAAAAGATAGAATGGCATTTTGAAAGGGTTTAATACAACTCTGATTTATTTCTTTAAATGCTGACATACAATCCTATTTTCTACACAAGCTGCTGTTCAGCCAACAGCTATTCTCTCCCATCACACCAGTCATCTGTTTGCATCAAGTTGCCACTGCTAGAGAAAATGTGCCTCTGAATCCCAATTGCTGGGAATCAAAAGTGGGAAGAGTGCTGCTCCGCTCCACTCCTGCTTTCAGGTTTCCCATAGTCATTGCATTGGCCACTGTGGGAACAGGATGCCCGGACTAAATGGGCCTTTGGCTTTATCCAGCAGCCAGACTCTCCTGAAGATGGTCAGGCATAATTCGGCAGGCATTAAACATGCACTGAAATCCCTTCCATAGAAATCAGTAGGATGCCTGGATCATGACAAAATACCTGGAGATTCACGAGCAATCTAAACCTCACCAGGGCAGCAGGTGAGTGGCAGATCCATGCTGAAAGCAACTGTGCTAGTAGCTTTCCAGCTGCTTATATTAGTCTATACAGGCTGAATTCTGTTGGTGCTATTGGAAAATACACAATTTAAGACAGCATGTGCCAACTAAAAGCTATGGTTACCATGTGCTGAGAAGTTATGCAAAAAGACCCTCAATGCACAGCCCTTTGCAGGCTTACTCAGAAATACATCCCACTCGGTTCAACAGGCCTGCTCCAAAGTAAATGCATATGGCACCTACTTCTGAATAAAGACACACAAGATGGCACTGCTAATTGCTTAGGCAATCCATCGGTTCCAATCCTAATTTAAACCTACTTCATGGAGAAGAGAGCACTAGTTGTTTTTTCCTAGACATTTTCAAGAATAAGTATTTTATCCCAGTTTGGAATCACTACAGAAGCAATCACAGTGGTCATTTCACGTAAAGTTTATATATACCTTTGCTGAAATAGCCAGTGCACAAGCAAGGCCCAGGTCACCTGCTCCAATCACTGTAACTTTATTAAATCCTCCATCATTTTTCTTCCCCTCTCCCTTGGACTGAATGTTGTCTTCACCTAAAATAACATATAGTCATTAATATAAACAAATGCGCTCAACTTGGGAAGTTGCATGGAAAATGACTGGATCTAATGGAACAAACCAACCAAAAAAGGTTTAACTGGAAACTATGGTGGTCTGTGGAGGACAAGGACATATTGTTCAGCCTTCTTCATATGAATGCTAACTTCAAACCGAAGAAGAGCCCTGTTGGATCAGACCAAAAGTTCAGCCGTTTCTCACAATGGCCAGCCAGATGCTTCAGGGATAATGGGAGGATGACAGCCAACTTTTGCTATTGTTCCTTAATGACTGCCGTTTATCAGTGACTGAATCCGGCATACAGTACAGAACTTGGCTCCTAAACGAAAACCCCAAGCAAATTCCCAAACATGATGCATACCTTCCGTGATTTTTGCAATGTAAGAGAGCAGCTCTGACTGTCTGGCTGCATCTGAAGATGATACTGAGAACAGAGGGAGCTCCTCTTCAAATTTTGCGCTCATTTCCTTTAATAACCCTATGATCATGGATTGCGGCTGAAACATATATAACAACAATTAGCCTCCTCCTCATCTTATTATGATATCCTTTCACATAAGTCTTAAAGCGATTTACAAGCCTCCAACAAGAGCAACTAAAAATAGGTTCCTAAACATCACTAACAAAACATGAAAGGCAGAGACTTAAAACAAAACAGAACGAAAAATCCAGCTGGAAAAGCTTCTTGAAACAAAATGTATTCAGTAGTTTCTGGAAACTACAGGCAGCAGGCACCTGTTGTATCTCAAAATAATAATAATAATAATAATAATAATAATAATAATAATAATAATAATAATTTATACCCCACCCATCTGGCTGAGTTTCCTCAGCCACTCTGGGCAGCTCCCAATCAAGTATTAAAAACAATACAGCATTAAATATTAAAAACTTCCCTTCAGATGTCTTTTACAAATAGGTTAACTGCTTATTTCCTTGACATCTGATGGGAGGACGTTCCACAGGGCGGGCGCCACTACCGAGACGGCCTTCTGTCTGGTTCCACAAAACAGGGGCAGCCACCTTGAAATGTCTGCTCTCAATTACTGTGGGCTTCTGATATTTTAGAGACATCAAGGAGAGACTCTCCCATAAAACACAGCCACCCACTGTGTATGTAAAGGGCAATGTGGTATTTCATGGAACCTGGTCTAAAGCAGTAGAGGAGATTATATGTCAGTACCAGAGTATTTAAAGTGGTCTGGTACCGCAATTTTAGATAACAAACATTCTATGAACAAAAAGGTCTTAAAAGGGGGGGAAAGGGCAGCTCTCCACATGCCTAAATGGACTGAGAATCTGAAGCACTTTATGTACAATTACTGTGCATAGGGCTTATCAAATTTTCCCCTTCCTAGCTACATAAGCCAGTTATCAACTTTTCCCCAGAGAAGCAGAATCAAGATAGGGGCTACACAGAAAGGAGCAGGCCTTTCTTACAGGGATAGAGGATCATGACCCATCCCAGTGGGGAACTCCGAGTGCCTTTTCCTCTGCAAGTGAGATTTTTGCCATTCATTCATAGAAATGAAAATGTAAAGCACTATGTTTGGGGGTGCTGTTAGACAAAACACTGCCCCCTGCTGGTTGGCCATGCCTCTGCTGACAGAGAACCCGCAGGCCATGACTAAAAATACACACAACTTTTGCTAGTCGAATAAAATAGCCTCTACTTTCTCTCACATTGCCTGTGTAGCCTATCTGGCATGATGACAGCTCATGTTAAAAGGCACGTTTTTATACAATTAAGGTACACAATATGGATGACATTAAATTAAGACTAAGACAAACGCTGTAAACCGATTTTAGTAAAGCAATAATACTATTTTACATGACATGCACAGACATTCCTTACATGACTCCAGTTTTGTAGATAGGGCAAGTATATCCTTCCCCGGGCATCTACATGCTTTCCTACAGAAATCCCCATGTTTGCAGTGGGCTTTAAGAAGCAGATTGGAGGAGTAAAAGGATGAGAATCTAAAATCCACAGGAAAATTGGAATGTTGTACGAATTACCTGTCAAAATACAAAACATAAGCAACTATCAACAACCACTGCTTCTTGACTGGTCATGTATACTTCTTAACTTTTACACTCGATATTTAACCCATGGGTGGGCGTATTGTAGGATCTATTGTACTTTGTTTTTCACTAGAACCCCAAAGTCCATGATCTGGAACCATAGGCTGAGAAGGAAAACATATACAGTCCAGGAATTTATTTTAAATGCTAGAACTGAGTTCACAGTCTTTTCACACGGGAAAAATCCACTCCTGGTTTCTGCACAATCTCTCCTTGTTTCAGCAGCCTGAATAATGGAAGCGGGAAGACCTTTTGCGCTTGCTCTTGAACAAGAGTTGCTATTGGACACTCTATTAGAAAGATGTATTTACTTATTTAAAGAATGTATATGCGGCCCATCAATATAAATATTTCCGGGGCAGCTTACAAAAGGTATATTATTGATATCAAGCAGGCGTCGTCACGGTATTCTTTTCAGTGCCTGCTGAAGATGTTCTTATTTAAACAAGATGTTTAGAAAGTTTGTATGAGTTTTAAGTTGTTTTAGTCTATTCTATTGTGGTTTTAAGAGCCACTATTGGTCTTGTCTGCTCAATCCACTGAAACCTGGCTTCGCATGTCCTCACATGGTTTAGCCGGCCAGTCAAAGCTGTTTCCTGGGGTGTAGTTGCTGTCACATGCTGACAGCTTGTAGGAGCCACAGATGAAAGATGAGTAAAGGGTGGGAACCAAAGGTGGACAAACTTCCCCAGAGGGAGCATGATGTGTCACCCACCAGAGGTACTAAAGGTAAAGGTAAAGGTACCCCTGCCCATACGGGCTAGTCTTGCCAGACTCTAGGGTTGTGCGCTCATCTCACTCTATAGGCCGGGAGCCAGCGCTGTCCGCAGACACTTCCGGGTCACGTGGCCAGCGTGACATCGCTGCTCTGGCGAGCCAGAGCCGCACACGGAAACGCCGTTTACCTTCCCACTAGTAAGCGGTCCCTATTTATCTACTTGCACCCGGGGGTGCTTTCGAACTGCTAGGTTGGCAGGCGCTGGGAACGAGCAACGGGAGCGCTCGGTACTACCCCACCCCAAACATCCCATCCCACTTGCAAGTCCCAATGTATTATTAGGTAGCAAACAAAAACATAGTGAACAACTTACCCTGGTATTTCACTGGAACAGTGCCACTACAATTCAAAAGGTCTTTCTGGGAACCATCCTTAAAAGCTAAAGTTCAGAACATTAATTTGTATGCGCGTATAGATTACATTTTTTCAGTAGCAGACAGCACAGTGAGACTGCCCTTCTCACTTGAGCACTCTCTGTTTGCACAGCTGCTGTGTACTGTGACAGAGAGGGGGCAGGCAAGGCACTGCTAAGGTTGGCACGGTGCAAATGCACTGGCGGAGTGTATCCGGCATTCCTGCCAGCAGGTTGGTACTGTGGAGATCTCTGCCCTCCCCCTCTCCATCTCGGTATGCAGCAGGACACAGCCAGAGGGAGCTCATGTAAGTGGCACATCCCCACCATCTTTACATTTTTGTCATTATTTTGTTACCGATAATACTGCTTTATTAACATCTGATATCAGAGCCAGATAACTCATTACTTTAAACATTATACACCACCAGACTTTTTAAAACAACAAAGAAATCATGACAGCAAAATAAAAAGAGCATGTAAAATACAATACAGGCAGAAAGGAAAACAAAACAACTTCATTGGTTTGCTGCTATTTGCTTTATTTTCCTTTCTGGCAGCAAATAGCAGCAAACCAATACAAAGCTCACTCTACCACCCCAAACTTCATAAAGGAGCAACAGTAAAGTGATTACTTAACTCAGGCACCCCCAAACGTGGCCTCCAGCTGTTTTGGGACTACAGCTCCCATCATCCCTGACCACTGGTCCTGTTAGCTAGGGATGATGGGAGTTGTAGTTCCAAAACAGCTGGAGGGCCGAGTTTGGGGATGCCTGACTTAACCGTTGAAGGTTAAAAAATTTACACAAGGTGAAAGCACACTCACTTGGGAGTAAGCCCTACTGAATACTGCGGGCTTACTTTCTAGTAAACATACATAGGATTGTGCTGCAGGTAATATTGTGAATAACGAACATAAGTAACTGGAGTTGAATTCCTTACTTGCATTGACTACTATTCAAACTTTTATATACAAAATGACATTCTCACACAATCATTTTTCCTATGGGCCAAAATAATAGACGTTACTCTTACTGTAGGTATTCATGGCAAATGTGGTGTTTGGGTACGACTCATGTACGCTCTTCAGTTCTTCTATGGTCAGATCTCGGAATTTATACTGCAGAGAGAACAAGGATAATTTTATTATTTTAAGCAATTTTATATTGATGCACCCTGCCTTTAAAACTTGTCATTGTTATTAAGCAATTTAGCTTCACAGCTGAAATTGGAAGTCTAAACCATTGATTCTTCTGAACTGGAAACCTACCGTAATTCGCTTCAGTATCAATACAGCCCATTCCCATGTGAAAGTCATGCTGTGTAGATCTGCACTTATTAGAATGACTGCACCTTCCTTTAATTACACCTTTGTTAGCAGTACCTTTTCGGATGTGCATTGAGTTAAAGCACTATAGATAAAATTCTGCTCACATTTGCTCTTTAAAACACGCACACACCACTTTTAAGTATGTAAAGCAGGGGTGGGGAATCGAATCGGGCCAGATCCAGAATTGGCAAACCCTCCACAGTAAGGTTACCAGACGTCCCCGTTTCCTGGGGACAGTTCCCGGATTTACAAATCAGTCCCCTGACAAAATCCACTAAATTTGACTGAAGTTGAAAAGTGTCCCCGGATTCATTGAAAAACAAATCTGGTAACCTTACTCCACAGGGCTAGTTGAACAGGTAGGAAGAGCTGTCAGTCCACTTGATGTCAGATGACTCTAAGTGCACTCCCAGATCTTCATTGGCAGCCATGGCTTGAATTCACCTTCCAAACATTCTTGCCATCATAATTGCAACACAGATTACACGTATTTAACACACGTATTTAACTGGGCTTCCTTCCGAGCCAACAAACGTAGGATTCTGCTGCTAGAGCAGAGATGGGGAACCTGTGACCCTCCTGAATGACAACTAGGGCTGATGTGCGTTTCTAGAGATCCCTACATCCTGCGTCAAGGAGCAAGTTCTGCATTTCTAGGAGCGCTGCATGCCGAAGCCTGTGCCCTAAATGCACCCTACGATGAGGCCTTGCTTACATCCCTGCCGGCAGCGTTGGGACACATATTTCGGCAGTTTAAAGAGCCACCCTCAGCCACGGCCATGTTGCAACCCTATATAACTTGTGGTGAGCAGGCAGGCAGCTTGCAACAGCGTCTTCACCAGGGACATCCGGAGTGACTCGACGGCAAAGCGGCGCCCATGGGAAGCCGGGGGGGGGGGGGGAGTCGCTCCCTCGGGCCGCCCACCCGGCGCGGAGAGGAGCGCCCGCGCCCGCCCATCCCGCCGCCGCCGGCCTTGCCTTGCTCAGCCACTTCTTCAGCTGCTCCTCGGAGAACTCCATCGCCGGCGGCCCGTGCGAGGAGGAGCAAGCACTGCTTCCTGCTGTTGGCGCGCCTGGAAAGGCGAGCCGGCCGGCCGCGCGGCCTCTCCCAGTTCCTCCTTTTCCCCAGGCCCGCCCCTTGCTTAGGTAAACTGCCTAGGTTTTAACCCAAGGAAGTGGCGGCGCCGCGCCTTGTGGGGAAGCGGGTTGCTTCTCCCGGCGGGGCGCGAGGCCTGCGCTTGAACCCAGGGCCGGATTTAGGTTTGATGAGGCCCTAAGCTACTGAAGGTAATGGGCCCTTTAGATGTCCAGCTGTCCTTTGTCGACAACAAATTGCCGCTGTTTTCTATATGCTATATGGTAATTTATGGACCTAATAGGTATCTAAAGCCGTTTGCACATGTTGTCATGCAACCAGTCCATGCAGAATGTAGGCACCCTGTATATAGACATGAGCAAACCAGTGATATTTTAGGGAGCAGGTGGGGCCCATTACTTACATCATAGGAGCCTACACAACACAAAACACTGATGCTGTATGCAGGTTTTATTTTGTTTTTTTATCTTGTATTAGGAAATGTACATCCAGGTTTTCTTCCTTGAATTTTTTGGGGGGGCCCGAAAAGGTGTTTTTCATTGGCCACGGGAGGCAGTCATGGCCACCAACCTAGATGGCTTTCAGAGAGGATTGGACCAATTCATGGAGGAGAGGGCTGTCACAGAATCGTAGAGTTGGAAGGGACCCCAAGAGCCATCTACCGCAACCCCCCTGCAATGCAGGATTCTTAGCTAAAGCATCCATGACAGATGGCTCTGCTTAAAAACCTCCAAGGAAGGAGAACCCACAACCTCCCTCCAAAGGGAGACAGTTCAGCTGTCGAACAGCTCTTTCCATCGATGGCAATGAGCCATGATGGCTATGCTTTGCCCCTGCAGTTGGGAGGCAGCAAAGCCACATGAGGGAAGAGTTGCTCATGCTCGAATCCTGCTTGCGTGTTTCCCACAGACACCTGGTTGGCCACGATGACAAGAGGATGCTGCAGTATATGGGTCACTGGTCTGATCCAGCAGGCTCTTCTTAGGTCCATATTCCCAGAAATGGCATAGGGCAACTTTTGGGGCAGCAGCCTGGCTTGTTCTTTTGTGAAGCTCTGTGGAAGAAAAATCAAGCCATAATGTTGTGATTAGGGTAAAAGTTAATTCAAGATTCTACTTACTGAAGCAAGACAGTTGCATTGGGGAAGACCCCATCAGCCAGATTCTCTTCTGTGCTGATTGATGTTCTGCTCAGATGTTCTGGAACAGCTTCTATAGGGATGGCTATGTTGCCACAACTTGGTTCATGAGAGACCACAAGAGATTAGCTTTGAAAGGAACACCAGAAACAGCAGTGCTGGTCAAAACCCCATAACCATTCTATACTCCCTTCACCTTTTCACTTTTCAACATCTCACCCTCCTTCATGCTGACTTGCTTTTTTACACTCCAATGGGAGATGTTGTGATAAGATACAAATAGGCTCAGGCCCCAGACCCATACATTCCACTTCCACAGCATGAATGGTGCTATAGTTGGTAAGAAGAGAGAAAATGTTTCACAAAATAGCACAATGACAGCAGCCCCAATAGCAAGCTGCTCTGCTTGTTATGCCCATTGCACCAGCTGGTCCCTGGTGAGGTCTACTTGGTTGGCTTAGGCCTCCAAGGCCCGGGGCAAATGTACCTTGCCGCCCCCTCCCCTCTGCATGGACCTGGTGGCCAATAGGAGAGAAAACTGAAGTTGATTGGCTGACCACTCCCAAGAGGGGAAAACGTTTGGAACCACTAACTTAAGGAAACTTCAGCTTTTAAATTTTGTATCTGATTTGTAACTATTCCCCCCCTCCCTGTAAATGTTGTTTATAAAAACTCCAAACCAAAATGAAATAGTTTATTTAAACAAAAGCTTTTGTAACTCCTGTATCTATCTGAAATGCCTTTGGTTCTATCAGAGAAACTATTTTGCTGATGTCATGCTGGTTGAGTCAATTGTTACATAACAAATGATGTCACAATCTAGTTCACTGCACAGTCTGGCTCATCACAAATAGCCACCAAGAAAGCCAAAGTACTGAGCTGCCTAAAATCAGCTGAAAGGTGATTTTCTTTTGTCCTTAAAAAATTAGCCATATCAAGTCACATTCCGTAAGTGGGAAAACTCTGAGAAATTGTACAATGATTGTTGTTGGTTGGCTGATTTTCCTTTTGGCTTTGCATCTGATGCATAGAGTTCCAAACGCTAAGGTGAGTAAACTTTGAAATACCAGTTGGAAATGCTGCCCTATGTCACCCTAGTTTGCTGTTTGATGCAAAACCAAAGAGTTTGATTCTTACAAACTTAGGATGTGTTCAGTCCACTGTTTTATGTGGTTTTGCACCCAGACAATAGGAAAGCATCCTCATCATGCCAAGGTACTTATCTGTCACCATCAGGACAAATGGCCTCACCCTTTAAATAGAGCTGAGACTTGTGTGCCTTTAGAACATGTGTGCAAACCCATATAAGACACATGACCCCACAGTAAACCATCTGAGGAATTGTGGCAATGAGAATATATGGGGTGCTGTAGTAAGCGAAGAAGTGCCCAAAATAAACCAGGTGTAGCATTGCCCTAAGCATGAAGGAAGGAGATATGCATGAGTCCCAACCTTTATGCAATACTGGTTCCACTAATACTGATGAAAGCATGTTACAGGTGTTGATGGAGACTATTGAAGCTTTTTAAAACTACAACTTTATTGCAGTGGTTCCAAAATACCTATTAATTATTAAGCCTTTCTCTATTTCCAGAAATCTAGGTGAGACACCCCTTATAGTTCAGAAGGATAATAAAAACAATCAATTTTTTATATTGATTATAGTTCAGTAATTCTTTATTGTCACTGATAAGTGTAAACTGTTTAATTATTATTTACTGTTATTTAATGTTACTGTTTACTATTATATTCTAATAGATTATTGAATATTGCTTTATTTGTTTAAAGTTTTTGTGACTTTTTTGTATTGCATCAGATTGTTATTACATGTGTGATCTTTGCTGTTTTGTTGTTTCTTCAGCTTGTAAGCTGCCTTGTGTATAGTCTTATAGAAAGACGGTATACAAATTAAAAATGAAATGAAAAAGAAGCATAATACCTCAGCCTAAAGTACAGAGTTCTTTGTTGCTAAGGTGTACTCAAGATCCAACAGCTTGAGATAGATTACTGGGCCTGTGGATGACAAGTTTCCACTTGTACTTAATATTTCCTCATGAGCTTTCATCATACTCCTTGCTCAGCACTGCTGAGTAGGCATGCCACATTGGGAAAAGACAACATGGTTGTCTGTGGCTGTGTGATTGTGTGGAAGTCTTTTTGGCTGAAGCTATAAAGCTTCCATACAATATTTGTTGTGCACTACAGTCCCAGAGCTGGAGAAGAACTCATGGGGGTTCGAGATATGTGGGAATTCGGAGGAAGGATTCAAAAGACATGAAAATTGGCCAGTTCTGATGCTTTATTAAAGAAAGGTATAGACTTACAGCAAAAAGCAGCCTGCCAGTTCTCCTTGCATCTCGTGCACAACGGACACCACCAGGCAAGAAGATGATGGACTGTCTGCACCCAAGCAAAGATGCACACATTCTTTATACAACAGAACAGCATACGTCGCATGTCCTGTGGAATTGACTCAATCATTAACCTGGGGATTTGTAAACTTTATGAGAATTGTGTGTCTGGTGGTGCAAATGCACAGGGACATCTTCACAGCTTACTTGAACACTGCCACACGACACGCACACTTTGCCCTGTCTCCATCCACTAGCATTTACTGCTTGAGGTGTTTGGTTCACTGTAAGTCCCATTAGCCTTCTGCACCAACCATCAGATCAAATAAGCTCCAACATTCGGCCCAGTCAAAAGAAACACAGATATGGTTTGGGAAAGATGTGCCTGTCCTCGAGTAGTTCAGCAGCCTCTTTGAAACTCAACATCATACTTACCGGTAACTCTAATTACTGAGTAAACTTTAGATGAAGGGGAGAAAGTGCATAGTATAAAAAGACTTGAAAAATATTTCAAATACTGTATGATATTTCGTATTTGTGCACACTCACACCCACAAAATAGGTTAAATCTACTTTTTAATTATTCATGCCCCAGAAAGCTTCCAATTCATCACTTTTCCAACAAAATTGATTTAATGACAACTCACAGGCAGTTTAAACATTGTTCTGTCACTCCCATCCTGCTGTGTTCGTCCCATATGTTGCTCCAGAGTGTCCCTTGTGAAGCCACAGGGGCTTGGGGGGGGGGCAGATAAGCCCTAGGGCATTAGTGAAATTCTACTTGCTCTTCTCAGGTTTCAGCCTACAAATGGCACAGGGCACAGATCAGATTACTGAATGTCTCAGTTTTGATGATTTTTAAAAAGTGTTTCTAGCCCCAATGGTTGCAAAGCTGTTACGCTTGAAAGGTAGTGGTCAGTGCCTGGTGAAATAGAGGTGATCTGCTGAGCATCTAAGCCCTCCCGAAACAAAAATAAAAATGCAAAATAATAAGAATGGCACGAAAAAATTATGCAAATAAGGTCTTATGCATACTTGACCCAATGCATCTAGGTAATTGATTTGCTTCTCATGCAGAATCGCCTAGTGAAGAGGAACAAAACGAAAGCTGAAGGTGTTATCCCTAGACCAGTTTGTACCTGCGTACCTTAAAATCAGCCTCTGAGTCAAGCCTCAACATATGGCCCTTTTTCTCTATGAATGTTGGTTGAAGAGTGAAATGCTTCCCTCCAAACTTTTCAGTAATATTCTGTGTGTTTGGTTACAGGCTGAACCTGCAAAGAACGAAGGTGATAAGCATTAACTGGCATTGTCCTTTAGAGGAACACAACCCAGGACACACTTCCCATCTTCTTTAAGAGCGACAAAGATGTTCCAGTTCAGAAGTTTTAAAGCATCAGCAAGAAAGGAGTTTCAGGAGCTGATGCTTACTGCAGTACTGAAGGCAATGAAGCATATTGTTTCTGTTGTTGGTAACACATAAATTGATTGCACAGCATCATGTTATATGTTTATGACCAAGTTACCCGGACCTTCAAATATGTTACCACGTTTCACGATGCGCAGGGCAAAGTGGATCTCAAGCATTACCTATAAGAGCATATTTGAAATAGATTATGCTTCTGTTTAAGGGACAATCACATAGAACGTTTCGTATCCGATACGATTTCTGATGGACTATGTACTTTTAAAATGGCCTACTACCTGCAGTAGCAAAATTCACTTGGTGTTCACTATTCTGAAAATATAATGGGTGGAAAAAGACATAAAGGTTAATGTCTGCGGAATGATTTATTTAGTCTTTTAATGCAGGTGCCGCCTTTCCCATGAAGATTTGAAGGCATTTCACACAAATGTGAAAGTTAAATACTGTAATAGCAAGCAACAAACTTGTTAATTTTAAAGTTTAAATTTTTTAAAAAGCATGCCTATTTATTGTCTGCTGATTAGCATTCCAAAATAAGCATGGTATAATGAACTATAGCACAGTTATCCTATTCCCATGTAAATAAGCCACACATAAAGGAGTATATAGCCCAGGGGTCAGCAAACTTTTTCAGCAGGGGGCCGGTCCACTGTCTCTCAGACCTTGTGGGGGGCCGGGCTAGATTTTTTTGGGGGTGGGGTGGGGGGAAATGAACGAATTCCTATGCTCCACAAACAGCCCAGAGATGTATTTTAAAGAAAAGCACACATTCTACTCATGTAAAAACACCAGGAAGGCCCTACAAATTACCCAGAGATGCATTTTAAATAAAAGGACACATTCTACTCATGTAAAAACACGCTGATTCCCAGACTGTCCACAGGCCGGATTTAGAAGGCGATTGGGCCAGATCCGACTCCCAGGCCTTAGTTTGCCTACCCATGATATTATAGCCTATAGACTATCAAAGCCTATAGGGAGATGGACTTAAATAAATACTTAACTAATTCCAGAGCTTAAGGTGTTAGCAGAGAACAGTCAAGATTATTGCATCTACACCACCAAAGGTAGTGCTAATTTATATTGGGGAAAATGTTGCAGAGCCGAGTGCTTCTGTTCAGCATTTCAGACACTTCGTTCAATCCATACCACCTGGACTCTGCATTCCATGCCTCCTGAGCATACTCAGTCCTCACTGGGCAAGGCTGTTTGTTTGGTTCATTCCCCATTTTTTGCAAATATTGGTGTAGCCTGGAACCCAAATACCCCATTATCTATAGATGGTGCCATTTTGGTACATAATATCAAATACTTGGGGAACTGGATTCATTATTACTGTCTATGACTCTATGGTGATTGTGTGAGAAAAGGAAGTGTCCATGACAAAACCTTTAATAAGTTTTCTCATTTAATGAAAACGTCATATCAAGTCTTTTTGTTTCTCTTCAATAAAATGTGTCTATTCTGTTATCTTCTTTGGGAACACCCTGCACATCTTCCATGGTCATCCTTTGGGGTGTGAATTTCATCACCCTGAGGCCTGATGGTTGAAAGTATCTAGTTATCTGGAAGTCCAGAGTGTCTTTGCAGATGCCTTTTATGTTTCCTTTGTTTGCTATTCTTAGTTGGACAACTCAACCTCTGAGAATTTCTGCAGACACTGTGGATGTCTAACTCGTTCCGCATCTTAAAGCAATACAGTACTCGCAATACAATACATGCATCTGGCTCTTTAAAATTAGCTTTGTGGCTTAGCTAGAGCAGTGTTTCCCAACCTTTTTTGGGCAAAGGCACACTAGTTTCATGAAAAAAATCTCGAGGCACACCACCATTAGAAAATGTTTAAAAAATTAACTCTGTGCCTATATTGACTACCGTATTTTTCGCCCTATAGGACGCACCGGCCCATAGGACGCACCTAGATTTTGGGGGGGAAATAAAGGGAAAAAAATTATTCCCCCCCCCAAGACGCGGGGCTGGGGCAGGAGAAGCCCGAGCTTCCCCCGACCCCAGCCCCCAGAATGGGAGCCAGAGTGGCTCCCGGAGCTTGCGGGACTGGGGGTGGGGGAAGCCCGAGCTTCCCCCGCCCCCAGCCCCCAGAAAGGGTCCGAGAGCGATGGCAAAGGTGAGCGCACCTTCGCCATCACTCCCAGAGCTTGCGGGGCTGGAGGTGGGGGAAGCCAGAGCTTCCCCCACCCCCAGCCCCCAGAAAGGGTCCGAGAGCGATGGCGAAGGTGAGCGCACCTTTGCCATTGCTCCCGGAGCTTGCAGGAGCTGGGGGTGGTGGAAGCCCGAGCTTCCCCCGCCCCCAGCCGCCAGAGCAGGTCAGAGAGCGATGGCGAAGGTGTGCGCACCTTCGCCATCGCTCTGGGACCTTGCGCGGGCTGGGGGCGGGGGAAGCCGGAGCTTCTCCCGTCCCCAGCCCCCAGAGCGGGGCGGAGAGCGATGGCGAAGGTGTGCGCACCTTCGGCATCGCTCTGGGACCTTGCGCGGGCTGGGGGCGGGGGAAGCCGGAGCTTCTCCCGTCCCCAGCCCCCAGAGCGGGGCGGAGAGCGATGGCGAAGGTGTGCGCACCTTCGGCATCGCTCTGGGACCTTGCGCGGGCTGGGGGCGGGGGAAGCCGGAGCTTCTCCCGTCCCCAGCCCCCAGAGCGGGGCGGAGAGCGATGGCGAAGGTATCTCAGCTATTTTGATACTCTGTAATATGATCTAATAAATTCCAGCAGCTTCTGCATAGCTCAGACACTTAATAACAGACTGAAGGAGCAAACTTTAAGGATCAAAGACTATTTTGCAAGGAGTCCTGTGGAAGGAACACCGTGGTATTTTAAAGTCTCCTACAAATTAATGCAAACCAGTGAAAAATTCAATAAAATGTTTTAATGTCTGTAATTTATTATATACATAATTTGCTTTCAGACTGCACTTCAAATGTGCAAAAGCATACACTCT
Source organism: Podarcis muralis (assembly GCF_964188315.1). Taxonomy (NCBI): domain Eukaryota; kingdom Metazoa; phylum Chordata; class Lepidosauria; order Squamata; family Lacertidae; genus Podarcis; species Podarcis muralis. The sequence goes on from NC_135655.1 coordinate 72,317,665, forward strand.
GACAGCACCAGAAAAAAACAATAAGGTTAACAGTTTTTACCTGATTTGTCACATTGTGTTAAACACAATGAGCTTCACAAAAAACAGAACATGGAATCTAGAAGCATCCTCAGTTATATGCTAACACTTGATTGTAGTACTCTGACTCAACAAAATAAATAGAAATCCAACATAGTCATCACAATTAATTTACTAGTCTCTTCAAGACTGTATTTTCTTTCCAGTGTTTTGGTATCCTGCAATATATGTAGAAATACACTTTGGGGGAATTAAATTTACAGAAAGCCAAAGCCAAATAAAAATTAGTTATGCTGGATAAAAACCAGGGGCTTATAAAAAATAAGATTTTATACATTTTGAAAGAGTTCTCCATTAAAGAATAAATCAAGAGTTGTTTGCTAGGATTTCCCATGAAACGTGCTGCCCTGGCCTCTGTCAGATACTGCTGTAAAAAGTGTAAGTACAGCCTTAATAAAATACATATAAGGCAATTGCAAAATTAAGTTTTAATTAAATACAAAGTGCCCTTCAGTTTTACTTAGTAATATCAATAAATACTAACTACTGTAGTTGTGCAAGACCTGGAAGGACTTTATAAAAAAAACTATGCTATTTCACATGATCAAGCATCAGCAAAGCATCTTTGACAGCAGAATTAACTCTTCATCCTACATTCCTGGAAATATTAATGTATGTAAAAGAAGGCACATCTTTCACTGAACAGAATCAGCAACTTAGAGTAGAGTTCTGCTAATGCAATCTATGACGTCTCTATAGAAGCCTGACACCTCCAAAAGGAAAATATTCAATTTGTTTCTTTTGCTTCAGTGTTGTATATGCCTTGGAAGAAATGAATATTCTAGCTGATTAATGAACCATTAAATAATTGATATATTTATTTTAAGGGGAAGAACCAAGAAAAATGACGGGAAAAACATTTTCCTGCCACACACAAATAATGCAAACAGACATGTTAAACAGCTCATCATCTCGAAAGAGAATACATTTATTCTCTAGAATGCATGATTATTCTCATGTTCAGGGCAAGTTTCTATTTTGGAAGTTCTAAAGTGATAAAAGAAGATTGGCAATATTGATTATGTTATCTTCTACAAGACAAGTAACACTGAAATGTTTCAGAATACAGTCTTGAACAGAACTTACAAGACGTGGTTAAAACATGCATGTGAATAATGAAGATTTCTGTTCAGATTTCTGGTGCTACAAATTCTTCAGCTTGCTGAGGACGGTACCTAGGCTGATGATTAAGATACATCCTCACATTAGAATAATTATAAAATGAACAGCAGCCTGGTCATGTTTCCAACAGTCATTGCCTTGAACGAATTAAAAAGACAAATGGGTGCATTGGCCAGATTCATGTGTGTATAAATCACAGCAAGATGTAACGCAGACAAACGGGGGGAAATAGCACTAGTGATAACAGTAACCTTTAAGTTAAGAGTTCCAGTTCAGATGCATGCTAACTGTAGCAACTGTCCAATAGTTTCATTTCAGCAAACACCACCCAACAACAAAAAGGGGTGGCTGAAGGATTTTATAAGCAAAGGTTCTTTATTTTCTTTACATTCATTCTCCTGATTAAACTCCACTTCTCATTTTGAAGGCTGAATTCATTCATTCCTGTTACTTATTACAATTTCACCTCCAATTATTCTTTAAAATGTAGCCAATCTTTGCTAGAATACCTCTCCGCTAGAACACTAATCAGGATACACTGTCCAACCTTAGTTTTAGCTTTTAGAAGAGTATCATATTCTTCATTATTGGCCTAACGATGCAATTTTTAGCAAGCATAATCATTTTTTTATTTATTTGACAGCATATCATGGACACCAGAGTAATAAAATACATGAAACATGACTGAAATCCCAAACCACAGTTCTTTTAAATGGGGGAAAACCTAGAACTTTTTGTAACATACAACTACTGTGTTAATTTTGTAGTAGCTTTAAATTGGTGTGTAACCAAGCGTTCAAAAACCAACAAAAATGACCTTTTGACAAACTATAAAGGTCTGTTTCTTTGTGGGGAATTTATTCAGCTGCTTTATTGAACAACTGTTAAGAATAACTATAAAGATGCCTACAATGAGAAGGATGTAGATTGAATTGGTGTCTATCCTGGAATAAACTAGTTGGCAATATACACCAGCAGGCTTTGGAGTTGTTATGCAATATGCACTTAATCTAGAAATGGAGCCTGGGAAAAATGGGGTATATTCTAAAAATATTCCTAAAATGTAGTTAAGCCAAAGTCATGGAAATTATATATCTATATAAAATGTAAGTTTGCGTTTCCCAAGATAATTTTATTTTTATTTTTGGCCATGAAATCCCAGACCTACAAGGCAAACTCATCATTTGGTCCCATTTCTTATTGAAATAATTTCTAAATGACACGAAGCAGCTCAATTCTATCTTCTGCACAGCAGGATAGGAAAACATCAGGCAGTGGACTGACTCTTATCAGCTCAAGGAAGACTTCAAACACATGGGAATAGATGTAGGGTTTCCCAAGGCCCCACTCTACTGAATTCAAGAAGCCAGAGAGACAACCTTATATTACTAGAAGTTAGCTTTGCGGGGGGAGGGGGGGGCAAGGATGAGATTTCTGTTGGCATGTATGATGCTGTTTTCTTTTCTTCATGCCAGACACTGCTGTCTGTTTATTCCACAACAGCTACTTCTAGGGGATAGGTTCAGTCTATTAGTTTTCGAAGACAACGTTCATGACCTTTCATGATAACATTGCTTTTTCAAATAATCTTCTCCAATACAGGTCAATATTGCTTTCAACATCAGGAACAGCAGCGACAATTTTTTAATCTGTGCTTTATCTGAATGGGAAGAATGATATTTAAGAATCTTGACTCAGGATACAAACAACATTATTCCTTTTTAAAGTAAAATGAAGAATGCAGGCTGTCGTACTGGTGTGAGGGCCCACATTTTGCAAGCCAGTGCATAGTCAGTCAGTAGTCTGCTGGCATCCTTGAACTAATTTAGGCAGTAGTAACATTCGTTTCCACTTTAATTCCGTCTATATTCTCAATTAGTGCATTTATTTTATAAAAAGGAAGCATTGGCAAATATTAAAAATATGAATTTGTGGGTCAAATTAAAGAACCATATTTCTATATTTCCATTTTCTACTCAAGTTTTTACCCTTTCATATGCAAAGTAGAACTAAAGCTGAAATTTGGAACAAGCAGCAGAATGGGGGGGGGGGGGAGAAATGGAAGAATAACAAGAAAACCATAGCAGTGGCAAACTGATTAACGTGTTCTCAGCTTCTTTGCCTGCTTCTTTCGTTTCAATTCCTCTTCTTCACGTCTTAGCTCTTCTAGATCTTCCTGCATTCCAAGCCTCAAGCTGCGGAATAAAGATTTAGTTACACTAAAATCTGAAGATAATTAAACCCAAAATGTAGGAGCACAAAAAATCCCTAGCCAGGAGGAAATCAACATAACCCCTCTTACAATTACCCATCACTAGACAGCTTGCAGAAATCTTAGCTAGGTTTAGGATATTCCCTAGACTAGAGAAGCCATATTAGAAACTGCCTTACATTTCCAGGGATGCAACAGCACTGGAATATGCTACAATTAGACTGGGAATATAAAAATAAATGGTTCCCATAACATATTGATATGGCACAACAGTGGCGTAGCGTGGGGGGTGCAGGGGGGGCCGGCCGCACCGGGCGCAACATCTGGGGTTAGGACAAATCCACAGGTTAGGGGGTGCAAATCCACGGGTTAGGGGGCGCAAATTACTTGCTTTGCCCCGGGTGCTGACAACCCACGCTACGCCACTGTGGCACAAGGTTACAAGCCAATCCAATACTAAAAACATGCTATATAAATACTTCTTAGAAATGCTGGCTAATTGTAATTGCTGCTGCAATTGGCCTGAACAATAATGATATCCCCCAATTAAGAGTATAAATATAGCGAGTTAGAGCAGCTGAAATTTGTATTCACATGATGCTTTGAAGATGCTACAAGGATCAATAATACCTCCAGACGATCCTATAAATGACCAGACAGGAAACCAAACTGATTGCATTTATATTCTATTTTTGCACAGTACACTTCCAGAGGCTTAGGCATGTAAGCTTGTTGCAGTGAAACCACAGAACAGGGACCACCAATCTTTTTGGAGCAGTGGGCATTTTACAAATTTCAGGCGAGTCCTGAGGGCACTAGTCACAAAATAGTGCACATGGACAGTGCAGTGTAACACAAAATTAGAGAGAAAACTACCCCTGACAACCTTATGCTCACTATGGGGAGCCAGCTGATTGTGGAGACCATGCAATACACACAGAATTGCTATGCAATAAAAACAGAGGGCATTCCTCTGTACTAGGAAAAATATACAAGGTGGCCACATCACACTCCCCCCACAGAGAAGGTACCTGTACATTTTGCCCCATAACTTTCATTTTAGGAGAGCTAGACACTTGCTTATTTTAAATGAAAACTCAGAGTGGGGGCGGTGGTGTTCCCAGGGGCACCAATAAAAACCAATTAGTGCCAGGTTGGCAACCCCTGCCATGGACTGTTTTGCAGCAGCTTAAAGACCTGCTTGAATTAAATGTTCCATTCTTCCAATCATTCTGCCTGTGCAAGCATCCCAACTTGCCAGATGGAACAACACCCCCCATTCTGTTCTAGGGATTCTGCTGACCCTTCCCCAGAGCCAATTTTGAGAGGCCTGTGGGGAGAGGCAGGGGAAAGCACTGTTGCACAAGCAGAGGTCCTTGTGCAGGGCTTCTGCCGACAGAGCTGGTTAGGTGAAAAATGTATTAAGTATTGCAATGAAATACAAGAATTACAGTCTTAGCTTCAATATATGCTAAATAAGTACAGTGGTGCCTGGGTTACATACGCTTCAAGTTACAGACTCCGCTAACCCAGAAATAGTGCTTCAGGTTAAGAACTTTGCTTCAGGATAAGAACAGAAATTGGACTCCAGCGGCATGGCAGCAGCAGGAGGCCTCATTAGCTAAAGTGGTGCTTCAGGTTAAGAACAGTTTCAGATTAAGTACGGACCTCCGGAACGAATTAAGTACAGTGGTGCCCCGCAAGACGAATGCCTCGCAAGACTGATCCGCTAAGCCGCTTATCATCTGATTCGCTAAGCCCGCTAAGCCGCTAATAGCGCTAATCCGCTAATGGGTTTGCTTCGCAAGACGAAAAAACCGCAAGACGAAGAGACTCGCAGAACGGATTCTTTTCTTCTTGCGAGGCACCACTGTACTTAACCCGAGGTACCACTGTACACAAAAAACTCACAATAGCAGGAATTGGTCCATATAATCATCTTAGCTTCACTGAGTAGAACATTTTTAATGGGACAAAAATCATTGTCTCCATTTGGGCCCAATATTTAAAATTGTTTTTAGGAGATCACTGCCTTTCTGAGGAAGCTACAGTCTTTGACAGTCTTCCCAGGGACCATCATTCAAGCAAGCATGGATGCTGAGGCTCTATACACTAACAAAGATGGGTAAGAATCCATCAGGAATATTATCCCAGTTGATCTCTCCACCAAGTTGGTCACATTGTCCTCACTTATTTCAAATTTATGGAGGGCTTTTGGTTTCAGGTTAACAGCACTGTGATCAAAATGGGCAGATCTCCACAGCATGGCAAAATATTTATGGCTGACTTTGAATCATTTCCACAGCTTCTCTCCCCAAAAATCTCCCCTTCACAGACTTCAACCATTTTGCTCACATTGCTTGCCATGGCTCACAATGATTCCAAACTCATCATTGTTTGGAATCACATTAATGGAACTGTTTCTTTTTGATGAATGATCAAAATCTGGGAGAGTGAAGTGGATAGATTCAACTCTGCTTACCTTTTGGCTTCCTCCTTCTGTTGCTCCTTCCAGCTGCTTTCCATGTAACGTAAGGCATAATCACTTTCGTCTTTATATCTGAGAGTAATAGGCAAAATGAAATGCAATATGTTCACTTTTGCTATAATACATAAATGCATGTGTTTCAGAACCAGAATTGTATATGCATTTAAATAAAACAGAAATATGTTTCAAGTAACCTTATTATTATATGGCTGAACCAACTCAGTTCCTTTCAGTGCAGGGGTGGGGATCTTTAGTCTCAGTAATCATATGCTCTGGCAAATACTAGTAAATAAATAGGCTGCAGATAGTAGTATATCAGCCCCTTTCTTGCATTTTTTGAGTACATGCACATTCATATTTTTTATCCTCAATTATAGTTGACAGAAACCATTGAGAACTTTTGCTCAAACTCTGTTTTCTTAAGGAGCTCCTGATTAATTTCAAAAGTACTCAAGCAGACTAAATTATGAAACTGTATCGGGGAAAACTTTATTTATGCACCTTACATGAATGTTATAGAGACTGTCATAACTACACAATGGTATAAAATGATGCAAAATTCTTTTTCTCACCTAGCCCGATCATAGCCAAATATCTCTTTAATATGTCTAGAGATTTCTTCCTGGGACTCTCCTTCATCATCTATGAAGTCCTCCATTTCAGAATCGTATTCATCTTCATCGTCTTCATATTGCCTTTTACTAGTAATCGGTGGAAGAATTGGTCTTGGAAAACCTAAGGGGTGAAATTCAGAAATGTAATACACACTTCCAAACCCGCTGCAACATTTATTTTTGTGCTGCATTGGTTTTTCACTAGCTAATACAGTCACTTCATGAGGCTTTACATGGGTTACATTCTGGACAGCTATTGGTGTAATGAAGGCAGATTAACTTTTGGCCCTCCAAATGTTGCTGGACTACAAGTTCCATCATTTCTGATTGCTGGCCATGGCTGACAGGGGCTGATGTGAGTTCATCATCATCTGAAGCCACACAAGTTAGTTATCCCCGCTACCCAGCATTTAAGTAACAAATTTAGTTGGATCACTGTAAATGGCTTGGCAAAAAGAAATGTTCTTTTCAAATGCAGGGGCGTATTGCATCAACACAACAAATCTACTCTTGGAATACAAATCTGAAATCCTCCTCATAACAAGAATACTAAATGGTGTGTGTTTACTAGGCCTTTTGCTTCGAGCATTATTAGGTAGCTTATTATGTACCAGACAGATTATTATGTACCAGACGCAAGGCCCAACTGGTCCAACATCCTGTTCTCACAGTGACCAACCAGATGCTTATAGAAAGTTTGCAAGCAGGACCTGAGTGCTATAGATAGATAACAGTGGCAGTAGAACATCATGGCAAGCCCTATCCTCCATTAATGCTTCCAATTCACTTTCCAACATATCTAAGATGGTGGCCATCACATCTTATAGAAATGAATTTCATAGTTGAACTACCGGTATGTGCTGTATGCAGTAGTTCTCTTATCTGTCCTGAATCTTCCAACATTCAGGTTAGTTGAATTGCCCTGGGTTCCAGTATTATTTGGGGGGAGGGGATAATTCCCATGCAGTTTCTCTACACTAGAACACAAAATCTGCACTTAATTCCATCTGCTTGACATGTTAGGCCCAGATTTGGAAAAGCAGGGCAAGGCAAAGGATGATTTGTGCTTAGCAGCAAAGCGTTATCTGTGTACATCTACAGCATTCCAGAATCGTCTCCCTCTCCAAAATGGTTGACATCGCTTCCTCATACAGTACAAGCACTGGAGTTGCAGCAAGCTAATCTAGAATAAGAGAACCTTTGTTATGGGAGAGTAAGGGCTACTGACTGCTGCAAAGATTAAGTTGAAATCCTGTCTGCCTTGGCAAAGGATTGCTCCAAGAAAAATAAAGCTCAACTCTGCCCTCCCCCAACTGGAGTGATTCCTATGCTTCGGATCAAGGGAGCTTCTTACCCTTAAATCAATCATGGAATTAATATCAACCACAATATCTCTGTTACAGCCTTTCCTGCTCACACTGAATTTGCATGAACTTGTAGAAACCAGAAATCACATAAATGTACCTGACGTAAACAAGATCATAAAATTTATCTAAGGTTTCCTACACCCTACCATACGTATGTTTGTGAGGAGCAATCAAATCTGCAAAGTAGTTTGAAAAACAGTCCATGTTTTGCTTTGCTTTTTTTGTTTACAAAGTTTATGGTAGAATGAGATCCTATACAAATTCTCGGAGTACTGTACTACCACTGAACTCAATGGAACTCACATTCAATTAACATGCACTAGATTGGAATATATACAACTCCAAGTCCAAACAGCTACAGTGAGACAACAAATGTATGAATGAAACAAAGAGTACATATCAAATTATTCATAAACCCAAACTGTAAAGATACCTTGTGGGGGGATCCTGGGTCTTTGCTGTGGAAATGGCCTCATTCCATTCATTTGTCCGCTACCTTGTCGTGGTACCAGATTTTTAGAAGAGATTGTTTCTGATACAACCGTACACTTTGGTTTCAGAGTTCCAACTGAAGTGGTGTTCGGCCGGCCTGGTCCCAATCCTGAGTTACTACCTCTTGCTGGTCCTGCGTTTAGACTATTTGGCCGCCCGGGTCCTATGCTTTGACTACTTCCAGAACGCACTGGTCCTGAACTGCTGCCTGGTCTGCTAGGTCCCACACCTAAGTTACTGCCTGGCCGTACAAGTCCCGCACTTGAGCTGCTGCTTCGTTGCCCAGATCCCGAGCCGCTACCTAATCGTCCAGGTCCCATGCCTGAACTACTGCCCTGTGGTCCACGTCCGACAGTCAAACTGCTGCTTGGCCGACCTGGACCTGTACTCAAGCTGCTCTTTGCTCGTGGAAGAGGTCCTCCTGCGCCTGAATTGCGGCTTGCTTGCTTGGAGCTGACATTTTTAACACCTTCATGCTGGGAAGGAGCCACACCAGATGGTTTTGTTTGGCTAGTAGTTTTTTTCAGACCAATTTCTTTAGCAGATGGATGCCTGAGAATTCCATTTGCAGTCGTTTTCAAAGTTGGGGCATGAGAGTTAGGTCCAGATTTCCCACCCCCATTAGAGGCTGGTTTAATTTGACTGCTGTTTGATGGGCTTTTCAAAGGGACCTTATGTGCAGGTTTTGCTTTCTCAGAAGGGTTGGGTTTGGAGGCAGATGACAACTTCAAATGCTTTTCATTTAAATCTGGTCCCTTTGATTTCTTGTCAGTACTACTTTGAGAGGAAAGGCTTCCTTTCGACAAGGAATGTTTGTCCGCTGAATGCTTACTGGGTTTAGCATTTATGACCTCCTTCTGTGAAAATTCCTTCTTGGAAGAATTTGATATAGTGACCTGTTTTATTTCTTTCCCAACTTTTTTCTCTTTTAGTATAACCCCCTTTTTGTGTTTCCGCTCTAAGTATTCTCGCTCTCTCAGTTCTTCCGCTGTCATGGGTCTTTCCTCAGTCTTTTTCAGAGGAACTTTTATTTCAACTGGTTCATACTGTTTCTTTTCAGCCAGCTTTAAAAGGTCCCTAAAGTTCAATGTTGGAGGTGCACTTTTGGGAGGCGCCTTTGGTTTCACTGGTGCTTTGGATGGCTTTTCTTCATATTCTTCCAATTCATGCTCCGATTCTGTCTGATCATATTCAAATTGCTCCATTTCATCACCTGTCATGCATTCACCTCCTTCTGTGTTTCCTTCAGAACTGTTTTCACGGCCTTGCCTCTTTTTAGGCTTCTCTTCAACAGGAATGCCATTATAGCCACGGAAATTGTCCTTCGTCCGTGAAGCCATAGCTCTTGCTTTTCGGTCATGTTTCAGTTCTACACGTTTAGCAAGGAGTTCTTCTTTTCTTCTTTTTTCTTCAATGACTGTAAAAGAAGGAAAGTTCCTATGTAAAATATTTTTTGCGCATGAAAAGTCTTGGGATAGCTTGAAAAACTGCAATGGCTAGTGTGCATTGTAAAGGTCATGCTCAGAGTTTACATTCTGACTACAAACTATCTAAGCAATCAAATAGCAGACATGGAACATAAAAGCTACCCTTGGAAATAACACAGCAGAATTTTAATTAAGAGCTCCACTTTAAACACAAGGGCTGACTGAGATCTAAAGAACTGCACAATTAATTTAGCACACCCAGGAGGCTGTGGGTTTGGGTTTCTCAGGCAGCAGCTCCCCATTGAAGACAGGCAACTGCTTGCAAAACTGAGGAGGACTTTCAAAGAGCAGTTCTGTGCAGTATCTTCTGGAATTTGTCAAAAAGCCTGTTAAATAAAGCTTGCTTTGAAAGAACAAGGTGTCAAAACTATGCACCAATCTCTGTGATGCTGTGGTTTCTAGCTATTGTACACACTGAGGGGAATTCAACACTCTGATGTTCCAAACAACCCAGCAGCATTGATGGAATTCCTGCTTGCCTGATGGAACGATCTCCCCCTCTCCCTGCTCGCTGCATGCTGTACTACCCCAGAGATATTGATAGGGAAGGTGGGGAGCCTTGTTGTGCTCGCAGAAGTCCTTGAATGGGCTTCTGTAATCTGAATCCAGTTCTAAATGCAGAACAGAGGGGAGGAAATGAACCAACTTTTTAAGTTTTGCCACTGCTTTCAGAGGATTCTAGAAGCCAATACACATCCAAAAATGAGGGAACTATGGCAACAATATTCAAAAAGGAAACAGAAGACAGTTATCTCCAAAAATAAGTGACAGATAATTTAAAGATAATTTAAAAATATACCTTTTTTCCTTTGTTCCTCTTCTTGCCGCTTGAGGAAAGCTCTCACAGCTGCTGACTGAACACCTTTCACTTTTGGATCCTTCTTGGGAGGGCCTACTGCCAAACTGTATCTTTTCTGAAAAGAGACAAAATGTCAGAACCACACACCAATCTCGAAGGCTCTAGGTTTCTAGCTACTGTACACAACAGGTTGGGGGCTTTGGGCAATTTAACAATAAAAGCCTTTTCAGCAATTGATTTCAGTGGTGTTTAAGGTGCTTAGCACTGGCCACAACCACATGCCACAATACGTCATAAACCCTCTTATCACAACATTTTGAATGACATCATCTCAGACCACTGGCTATGTTGGTTGGAGCTAATGGAAATTGCAGTACAACAACATCAGAAGAGCATAGGTATAACACAATACAGGCTATATTTTATTCAAAAATCTGTCTCAGTGCTTATGCAAGTAGAGTTTTTGTACTTAATTTGTGATTTATTTGGGGGTGGGTGTTTAAACATGGTCAGATTTAATTGTAATTACTTCTTTAGCTGTATAAGAAAAAAGCTGTTTTATGTTATACACACACACATATATATTCCTTCCAGTAGCACCTTAGAGACCAACTAAGTTTGTTATTGGTATGAGCTTTTGTGTGCATGCACACTTCTTCAGATACCAATCTTCTTTGTACCTGAAGAAGCGTGCATGCACATGAAAGCTCATACCAATAACAAACGAAGTTGGTCTCTAAGGTGCTACTGGAAGGATTTTTTTTAATTTTTTTTTGACTACATTGTGTGTGTGTGTGTGTGTGTGTGTGTGTGGTATGTTTATAATTACTAATTTAGAATATATTGATATTCCTTCTCAATGAAATAAGGAACACTAAAACAAATACTTTAATACAAGACTTTATGCAACATGTAGCTTGTATGAGGTATAAAAGTCTACTGCAGCTACAAGTTCTCTCCTTCAACAACTCAGTGAACAAGCTAGACAGGCAGTAACATTCCATTCTCATTATTTGATAAAAGTACCAGCTTTATACAAAGATTTGTCCGCAGTGGCGAAAAGAACAGGTCAAACTCTCCTGGTGTGCTTTTTAAAACACTGATTATCCTTTTCTGAGCACCGCCAGATGGCAACTGTAGGGTTGAAAGCTGTAGCAATATGCAAGCTGCAGATGGCTGTTGTTACAGAGCATTTAAGCAATAATTGAAATTGAAAACCACAAAAGCCTTTAAAAGTTCATTTTGTAAAACTTGATTACACCCTCCATGCCTTGTAATATTGGTGAAAATGATTCAAAACTATGTTAGCTCCAAGATTAGCATTTATCCCCCTCTTTAAAAGAGAGCAGGTGTCTTTTAAAACACTGCCCTCTCCAAACTAAGAGTGAAACCACCACCTGGTTTTTCTTTAAGTTACTTTTACAGAAGTAGGCAGTTGTCGTAAGTACAATGAAGAAATCTCACAACCCTGACCCACTCCACAGAGTTGCTGTGTAGCTAAAAAAAACCCCAACAACTTCAAGAATGCAGTAGCCCTTTATTTGAAGATCCCAATGCTATTTCTGAAACTACAGCTTAACAAGAAGACAAAATCATGTAGAAATTCTAAATGTTATAATTCAAACTTTGAAAATACTTTCTCTTTTTATCTTATACTATCACATTGCCTTTGGCCAGATTCATTCCCTACGCTACACAGACCCTATGTGTTACTGTTGAGCAATAACAAGGACTACTTTTTAAATCAAGTTAATAGATATTTACATACTTGGGTCAGATCTTGAGTTATCTATAGCAACAACTGAGCTATCAGTGGAAGCATTACTAAGCCCAATAGTCACTTCATTTTGAAAACAGCTAATTATTGCTTGGCATGGTTTTCCCTAAGGGAGATGAACTAACAGCTCTATAATTTTAGCGAGACATGATGCAATACATTATTGTTTCTATTTCTCATATAAATGATCATGAATGTGCTTATTCACTATCTAGCAAAGAATAGTTTCAGTCTAAAATCCTTCTTAGCAGTAACATTTCAGTAACTGCTTACTTCTTGACAACGGTTTTTAAAGTGTCTCAAATCTGAAATTACCTTCGGGGAAACTTAATACATACATTTTAATAGTCCAATCCTAGTCATGTTTACTCAGATGTAAAATAAGTAAGACTTTCCAAGTTAATGGGCTGGATCCAATGCTTCTCTTCCAATGTAAGATAATTTGAACAGAAAGATTATTTCTGCTGGAGGAACAGACTTCCTGTTAGAGGAAAGGAACCTCTGAATGCCATTCAATGTTGCCTAGGACTGCAACCACAGGAAAGCAAATGTTAACTAACTCTGCTAGCTTACAGGAAGAGATGAACTTCCCAAAGTCAACAATAAAGATAAAATTGTAGTAAATGCTCAAGATTTTATTAATCATTTCTGAGCTTTCATTCAGCACAAGCTCTTTAAGAGAAATACACTTTCAGGAATTATATTTCTAAATCAGATGTGGAGAACCTGCGGCCCTCCAGATATTCATGGAATACAATTCCTATCATCTCTAACACTGGCTATGTTGGCTGGGTCAGATAGGAGGATTAGTCCAATAACACCTGGAAAGCCACAGGTGCCCCACCCCTGTTCTGAATTGTGATTCCTTTTCATTGCTTAATTCACTTTTCCCATGAAGAGATCATGATCCACACACACACTGGCAATATGCATTTAATAAAACATGAACTTTACTGATAGCTTCTTCAAAACATATATGTTCTCTCGAAAGAGAAAACTCCATTTACTTGTCGTATTTGGAATCTATAGTTTCTTGCTTTCTTTAAATCCCTTTTAGTAGCTTAGACTCCATTTCCTAATATATTGTAGCCTAGTAAAAGCTGCATGAACTTTTACTAACCCTTCTTATTAGGAAAAAACTCACTTGCTTTTAGGTAGGAACAAGCGGCAGCCAGTGTCCTGACACTGAAAGAATTCAAGGAGGTCAATTGCCATGGCAATGCTGAAGGGAGACTGGCTAGGCAGAACGATTGCAATTAATATTATATCAATATACTGTATAAGAACGGATGTATTAATCACAAAATAAATGAAAGCAGATGTTGGTGGACAGTTAATAAATAAGGCAATTAATATAAATGGACATTGATGAATATTATTATAATGAGAAGGTTGGGGAGGGCTCAAAGTAGCTCAGAGATTTCTGACTGGTTTAGAAAACAGTGGGATGTAACTATTATAGAAAGTTTTATTGCAACCACATGATTGGCTAATAGTAATCAAACATGTAGCACAGAAGTATGTAAGAATGCTTTCTGTATCAAGTTGCAGTCATTCCTTGATTTTTAGGGGACTGTCCCCATGTCCACTTATACCAATTAAAGGCCTAGCTTCACTGAAACCTATTTTTCATAGAATTGTAGAGTTGGAAGGGACCCCGAGGGGAATCTGTTTCTTTGTTTTCAGTCAGGGTTCCCAAGAAGAACACCATTCTCTCACACCCAACCCTTCACACTTGCAGCTGTCCTTTCATGTTGAAATCTATATTGTATTCAGGATCACTTACAAGACTCAAATTTCTATTTAATCTGTTTTAAATTGAAGAATGGCCAAACTTTCAGATTACAGTGGTGCCCTGCAAGACGAATGCCTCGCAAGACGAAAAACCCGCTAGACGAAAAGGTTTTCCGTTTTTCGATGCGCTTCGCAAGACGGAAACGTCTTGAGAATCTTGCGATTTTTTTCGCTCCCCCCTTTTTCTAAGCCGCTAAGCCGCTAATAGCCTTTTAGCCGCTAAGCCTTTAATAGCCGCTAAGCCGCTAATCTGCTAATAGCGCTAATCCGATAATAGACGAAGAGACTCGCAGAACGGATTATTTTCGTCTTGCGAGGCACCACTGTACTAAAATGGAAGAAGACATTGCTGAAAATGAACTATTCATAGAAATGGGATAAGATTTATGTGAAAAGAGACCTGAAAGCATCTGGGACAGGGTTGCCAAACCTGTGATTCTCCAAGCAATGGGACTGCCCACTCCCATCAGCCTGGCTAATGATGGAAGTTGTAGCCCAGCAAGACTTGAAAGGCCACAGGTTATCCACCTCTGATCTAGCAGAGCAGTCTCCAGCTAGGGGGGGAAATGTTATGGCTAAAAAAATATAGTCACCTTATACAACCTACTTTGAAAACTGAAGGTGAGGTATAAGAATTGGAATGGTGGTTTCTTTGGTTGTATGGAGAAGTTAAAAGAAACGTTTTTTTTACATGTGTTGTAGACATGCATATTGAACAGCTATTTGGTGCAACTGTGGGTGTCCAGGATATATTTGCTGCCCGGCCTTTTTTTTGTATCCAGTTTTTGTCTAAGACTGCAATCCTATGAGCACTTACTTGACAGTAGGCCCCACTGATTTAAGTGGAATTTATTTCAAAGTAAGCATGCATTGATTTGCCTGCAAGGCATTTAAAATAGAATTGCTAATACATCATCTTTCCTACGTCAGCAAAGATTATAGCTGCACACTATTTGAGGAAACCACAGCAACCCAGCACTGGTAAAGGTTTGGGACATTAGAATAAATATTTCAACTGACACTATTAAGGAGATACAAAGAGAAGAATGTTTTCTCGTTAGACTGAGACTTGCGTATTTTCCTGGAGAATTAAAATCAAGACATGGACTAAATAAAAAGACCTGCAATAGGTATTTAAATCATCATGCTGTCTACTCATAGAAAATATACCTTGTGCTTGATCCATCCCCTGAGGATGTGGCATCACACAAAAGTCTCCAAAGGTTATAACAAAGCCCTGTTCCCTCCATAGCATATAATGGGGCTGTCACCATGCCAGTCCATTAACTCCAAAATCTCTAACCAGTCCTCTCTGTCCCGTTCCACTTGACCAAGGAAGAGTGATGAAGGGACAATGGTCTGCTCCCTCTAACTCCATAGGGAGAACAGAGCTCTGTTATGCTCTAGTCTAGGGCAGGCTCCCTCAAACAGAAGGCTGGGTGCATACCAGTGGGTCTTGGGCCACTCTGAGGTTGGCCTCAGTGCCACAGCCTGTCCAGAGCCTCCTCAAATACCTGCCCAGTCTCCTAACCATGTGATAAGACTTTTGATTGGACCAATGCCTATATCAGCAACTTCTTGCACTCTGGTGTCCAGGAAACAAGTTGAGAGAGAGAGAGAGAGAGAGAGAGAGAGAGAGCGCGCGAAGCAAGGCAATCCCTCCCTTCTCTGAGAGGAAAGGACCAGGGTAAGCATTGATGTAAATTAGAAATGGAAATAAAAGTTTCAATTTTATGGTAATAAATAAATGAACTATTAATACATAAACTAGAAAAAGAAAAGAGGAGGATGAGAGAAGCTGATATAAAAGGTGTGAATATAAAAGGATCAGGAAGCTGGAATAAAAAATATTGGGAGTTTGGCATGGAGAGAAGGGAATACAGCAGATGGGTAAAAACACTTTGAGAGGCATTGGTGGGGGGCCGGAAGGGAAAAATATAAATGAAGAGGCCTTCCCTACTTACAGCCTCTGGATAAGCACACTTTGCTTAAAATGGGGAGGCTGAGCAAATGTATGTACTTAGCCTGAGGAAAGCTGAGCTATGGAACTCCCTGCCACAAGGAAAATACTGTGGCAAATAATTTAGTAATTTCTGAAGGTGGATCAGATATCAGTAGAAAGTCATGTCAGTAACCGCCAGCTGGTTATGCCAAACTCTGCCTCTGTCTGCCACCACTGTGTTATTTACTCTACATCTGAACCACCATTTTGTGATTAGTGGATCTCAGTTTAATTTGAAGCCATCTCCAGAGGGCCCTGAGGATAAAAAGCCTGAGAACCTCTGACAAATAGGAAATACTTCATGCACACTACTACGCCCATGGTGCACTGGACCAAGCTTCATCTATTCTATTTAATGCTGCATTGGATTAATTATATGGGATGGGGGAGAGAAAAAGAGAAAATTAAAGGCACTGTCTCTTACCAGAATTTTACCAACAGTTTCCAAAAGATCATTATGACCCAGTATTTGAGAAAATATTTGATACCAAATTTTAAGATACTAAAAAAGGTGGCATAACTCTCAGGATATTCTTCCCAACATGCTTCTTCAGAAAAAGGAAGAAAGAAAATGTCAATACAGTGGTACCTCTGGTTACAAACGGAAACCGTTCTTATCCGTGACTTCCGCTCACATCCTGGGGCAAAGTTCGCAACCAGGAGCTCTGGGTTAACGGAGCTCGTAACCCGAAGCATGCGTAACCAGAAGCGTTCATAACCAGAAGTACCCCTGTAAGCTCCTTTGTAACCCAGTAGCTACCTACCCTTAACTAATGCTACATAATACGAATATTATGTTGCCAGTTCTGGTAACACCTGAAGCTTTTTTAAAATAAACTTTGCTTTATCAAATATCTTACACCTTTTACCAGAAGAACATGCAATGATCACCATGATCCTAAGAACTCTTTCATTTAGTACTTCCTTGCTAACTGTAATTCTTATACAACCATTCAATGATACAACAAATCTAGATATCCATTTGTATTCTGATTCTTTAAAATATAGTCCCACACCCATAAGCCAAATTCAGGTAAGTCAGATAAATATAAAACTCACAACTTCATTATATGTGCTGTCTGCAACACCTGAGTTTCACAAATAGACTACAGCAGCTATTTGTTTAACAAGCATCCGCCTAAAGCAGGGGTCTGCAACCTTTAAGACAAAAAGAGCCACTTGGACCCGTTTCCGAAGAAAAAAAACCTGGGAGCCGCAAAACTTGTCATTATAAAATAACTTTTTTGTCACTTTTTTATTATTTCTTTGTTTGACCCCTCAGGATTACTCCTCCTCATAGAAATAAACTTTAAATTAACAAGTTTCCTTTTTTTGTTTGTGTGTTCTTCACTCCCCTTCAAAACAGTGACCAGCCTACATGCCCCCTTTCAATGCAGTGACCAGCGTACATGCCCCTTACACTGTAGCGGGCGGGCGGGCGGGAAGGTGACGTCAGGACGGTACGTGACCAACGCACGCACCGCCCCCATGCGACATCACAGCCAGTACAGCGCCCGCCACAGTGGGGAGTGTCGGGGCGCACAATGCACCTCCTCCCCTCGCTAGTATCCGCTCCGGAGCCGCGGCAAAGGTGTTAAAGAGCCACATGCGGCTCCGGAGCCGCGGGTTGCAGATCCCTGGCCTAAAGTCTAAGTAGGCATGCTTAGGCTGGCTTTTGCTGCTGTTGTTACACCCAGAAAACCCTGCTGCACATCTTCAAAGCCCGGAGAAGCTCTCTTAGAAAGTATAAGCCAGATAGTATAACCCTTTAAGAATTCAAGTTGGTATAAAGAGGAGTGGGATATAGCTATTAATGATAAATTAACATGTGCCATTAAGGTAAGATGGGAAATATGCAGGAGAAAGGATTTTGAGGCGATATGGAGGGTGTTTGTAGAATTTGTATTGTTAAAACAGAAAGGGGTCAAACCATCACAAGAGGTGTTTAAATTTTGGGAGGTTGGATAGCTACAATGGAATGGTCTCGGTGGTGGGATGCTCATTTTTATTTATGATTATTACTTTGACAAAATAATTTTAAAAAAGAAAAAGAAGTGATCCAAAAAGTTCCCTGAACCCTCACATTCTGCTTGGACACTGTACAACCTCAATGCAAACATTAGCCCTACGTTTTTAGGCCAAGCTTCAGATCAACTGCAAAACGATTTTAAGGTTAGCAACCTAGCATATGTAGAGGTAACTGCAAACCAACTTTTTGGTCTCGTTTTCTCAAGTTTTAAAGTTATTTTTTTGCGATAAAAAAAAAAGAAAGGGTAGGGATTTGAAGTCAAGTTTTCGCTATCCGGAAAAAAAGAAAAGAAAAAAGCAGCAGCAGCAGGAGCAGCTTTTGAACAAAGGCATCTTTCTGTGACTCAAGCGAGAAATGCATTTGATAAAAGCATTCCCCCCCCCCCCCCGCCGGTGACACCTCGCCGAACAGGCTCCTCTCGCCGGGCGCCGGCAGCTGAGCGAGCAACAGATTAGCAACACAAAAGCAGAGCAAGTAGCGTGCACGGGAAACCCGGGAGCGAGAGAGACCGAAAGAAGAGCCCGAGAAGACTCGACTCAGAAGAAAGTCCGCTTCGAGGAGAGCAAAGAGAGAGGCGCCCAGAAGGGAAGCGACGGGCCGCGGCCGGTTCGGCGAGAGGAGGTCGCCGCCGCCTCTCCCCCGCCGCCAACCGTCCTTTCGCCTGCCTGCCTCCCTCCCTCGCGCCTCCGCCAGTCCTCACCGGCACTGCGCTCAGCCCCTGCTGCTCCGACGCCACCATCAGGATATCGCGGAACTCCATCCTGGGCTCCGTGGCCCTTTCGCCCCCGGAGAGAGGCGCCGCCGCTCAGCCTCGCTGCTGCTCCTGCCGCCCCTCGAGAGGACCTTCTCCCTCCCTCCTTCCCTCGCCCAGCTGACGGGAAAAGTTCCTCACGGACGCCTCCCTCCCCCTCCTTCCTCACTTCCGGCCCCGAAGCTCCTCTTCCCACCTCTTATATCACCTCGTAATCGTCAACCAGTTGTTTTTTTTTGTTTAAATGAGCGTGAGGTCACTTCCGCCACTCCGCTCCATGCGGAAGCACGCACGCGCCCTTCTTCTTCCGGAGAGGACGTGTTCCGACGCGCCACGTGACATGAACAGGGGTTTGCTCGCCACGTGTCTGTGCAACAGAGCGGTGGGGTTTTCATCTCGGGTTTAAAATGCTGTGTTAGTTCGGTCCTCTGCCGGAGAAGGATTCGGGTTTTACTGTTGTTGTTGTTGTTGTTCTCCCGAGAGTGGGTTTTTTTTGGGGGGGGGCGAGTGGGGGTACCTGCTGAGCTGACAAGGTGAGTTTCTTTGAGTGCCCCATTTTGTATCCGTTCTTCATTGATTGTTATTGCTTGGGGTTTATCCTGCTGCCTTTCTTTCATTAACTCAGTCATTCGCTGGGCTTCTGCTTTTACCGCCGCCAATCATTCGAGCTGCTAAAGTGCTACAAATTGGATGGGGTGCGTGTGGCAAGTGTGCCATATGTACTGTACCCCATAGTGGAAGAGCCCTGGCATCTTTAGGTAGGGTTGGGAAAGACTGTTGTCTGAAACCCTGGAGAGAAGTTGATAGCTATGAATGCTAGATGAACCAAAGGGTTTGACTCTGCTTAAGGCCGCTGCCTTCATTCTTGGTGTGTGTTTACTCAGAAGTAAATTCCATTTCATTGCATGGGTTTACTTCCAAAGGTTTACAATCAATTATTTTTTCAGCTTGTTTTGGGTCAATACAAAAATGATTTGGTTTGTGGTCATAGCTTCACAACAAAGCTATTTTTCAGTACTGGTGCAGAAATGGATCATGCCAGCATCGTTCTTGCAGCAATAGTAGTTGGCAGTAAACTTTATGTAAAGTCACACAACGGTAAATTGACATTGGCATATGGAAACTTTGATTCAGGTTAGCTTGACCTTGTTGGCAGTCTGATACTTGTTAAACTCATGGCCTTATGCTCACCTAAGCCAACTAGTTTATGCTACTCTTGCAAAAGCCTGTGAGACCCCTACAGAATCATCTTTTTAATCTTCTGTACAGTATGACCACATGTTGGAAAGTAAGGATGGTCGTACGGGGGTGGTTCAGGTATAAGTGTTTTGTGTATACCTGCCAGCCCTGGAATGTGACCCCCGCACACAATGTGATCATTTTGTGCTGAGTGATGGTCTGCTATGTAGCTGATCCTTTTTGCTATAGCCAGAGTTTCTGACTCCCCCAGCCCCAATAATGTAGCCCTTTCAGTAACCTAGGGGTCAGTTTATAGTCATCAGAACCACATGATTATTTTGTCCTTGACCATGCCAAATCAGGCTGCAATTTGGGATAGAGGATTACATTCATGCTAAGCATTTTTTGGGAGGGTACACAAGCCTAAGATCCACGCACATAACTTTAAATTATGACCCCCATTGCGTGTCAGCTCGGCCAAAGAGTCAGTAACTTGAAATTCCATAGTTGTTCATACAGGGCTAGTGATTTGATTACTTCTCTTTGAGACTCTTAGGAGTACCTGTTTTTATTTGGTTTTATTACTTGAATTTTCTGTTCTGAATTCTCATACAGGTGCTGTCTAAAGCCTTTCTAATACAAATTTTGATTGCAAGTGTGGGGTGACTGATGCAGAGGCAACTCCCCAGCTGAAGTTCAGACAGATAGTAAGTTGTTGTTTTTTCTCTTGCTTCAGCCTTCCTTGATCAACCCTTTTGAACAGCAAGAGAATGGGTCCCATATGATTTATTTATGTATTTATTAAATGTACGGTATATTCTGGCCTTCATCTGGGGATCACAGGTGATTTAGAATATAAAGAACATTAAAATGCATAACATAAGAACAATGTGTGTTCGGCTGCACATTGTTTGAATGTCCTCAAATAATAATTGCTTTGTCAGCCAGTCATAATTTTGGGAATATTCGTTTATCCTTCACAGTTAACAACACTGAAAGAGAGAAAATGGTGAAGACACTTGTGCTTGATGGCAAGTGATGACTGATCCAGAGTACCAGGGACGGGCACAACACACCAATGAAACCTAATGTGTGTTCACTCTGCAGAGGAAAATAATATTAATTGCATCTGTTAAATGGTCTTACATGTATTGCATTGCAAGCTATTAATCCAACTGCAATAATCTGTTTCTTACATTTTATTTATTTTATTTTAACTTTGCTTCTGCAGGCAGTCACATAATTTGTGCCAGAGAGTAGGCTGCTGGAGTCCTGGCCAATTCCATCATCGCTCGCTTTGAAGCTCATCCATTTGCCACAGACATTTGGATCTGTTCAAGACGATGGGCAGGCCGCATTACTTGGAAGATGCAGCACGGCAGCTGGCAGACACTTGCCCTGCCCAAGCACGGTTTTTACTGTGGACACTCAGCAACAGAGAAGACAAAACCCAAGATTCTGTGAACCGAGTGTGTCATTACTGTTTCCAGTTTCTCCTTCCAGGTAATGTTAGGGTACGTCTAATGCCTAAAAAGAGGGTGACTCCACAGATACAAAAACTACTTAAACGGGAAGCAAAGGGCTACAAACTCAATTTAAAACAAACAAAGCTTTTGAAGAAGTACAAGGAAGCAAAGAATGTCCTGCTGGTTACCTGCAGTGCATGTGGGAAAACAACAAGGCATTCTGGGAAGAGTAGAGAAGGTTTGGGCAGAAAGGCATCAGCTGGGAAGTCTTCAAACAAAACCACATCTGTCAGCCACCATCATTCTGGATCCAACAGAGGGACACCCAATTCCAGAACGTCATCTGGTCAATCAACACCTCGTTCTTCCTCCAGGACTCAGAGAAACATCAAAGACCACTTCGCACAGCTGAAAAGACTGCTTCATCTTGAAGAAAATAAGAAAAGTAATAAGGGGGACCTCAAAAACTTCTTACTATCACTTTAATTTTTTTAAAAAATAATTGATGTAACATAATTGCAGCTAATTAAAGGAATGCATCCCTTAAGAATGCCTGTTCCTACTTGTTAACTATAGTTTTTCATGGAGCAAAGTGCTGTGAAACTAGAGGTGCAAAGGTCTGGAAAAAACTTGGAAAAACGGGGGCAGGAACTGTCGTTCCCCCCACCCCGTCTTTCCAAAGCCTTTTTTTTGTAAAAAGATTATGGAATGTTTTCTTTTTGAATGATGAATAAAGCGTTTAAAAAGAGCTGTTTGTATATTTACTCCCCCCCACATGATTTCTAAAAACTCCTATAACAGGAAGACCTATGTGAGAATATGTACAGTATCAGATCATTACATTTCTTGCAAGTCCTGAGTTGAAGACTGAGACTATGGGTCCATTTGCACCATTGCTTAAATCAAGTGGGAAGCAAAACTAATTGCTTAATTAGTTTTGTTTCCCACTTGTTCCATCATTATTCTCAGGAAACCTTTAATGTTCTAATGAAAGGGTGACATCTCAACTTTCTTTTAGCTTACAATATGCCTTTTCACTAAGCAAAATGCTCTTAAGAAAATGTTATGGTGGCACCGGGAGACACCCCAGGTTTTCACTAACCTAGTTTGGTGAATGCCACCTCCCTCTTGCCTCCTCTGCTCTGCTCCGTATGACTCCAGACCTCATTCTTGCTTCTGGGAGAGTCCCTCTTTATTTCTGAACCCCACTTCTCCACACTTCATTAGCTCTTTCTGAAAAATCATTGCTGGTACTCCAGCTAGGCAAATAAACAAGCACACACAGAGATGCTTGTAGAGTAAGAAAAATAACAAAGTAGTTGATTGTATGAAGTAAATAACTAGGCTAGGGAAGTTTCAAGTTCTCTAACCTAACAAACTAAAGAAAGGCAGCCATCCTTGCTCCTTTTACTCAGGATAGCTCCCAGCTGACTTCTTGAAGTCTGTCAATGTGAGGGAGGTACAACCTAAGACTTATCAGTCTAAACAGAGAAAGAGCGAGGAGCCTTCATATTCCCCTGTTTAGGGAAGTTTTTAATGTTCAATGTTTTATTGTGTTCTTAATATACTGTTGGAAGCCGCCCAGAGTGGCTGGGAAGGCGTGGCCAGATGGTTGGGATATAAGTAATATATTATTATTTATTAGTATTATTTATTATTATTATTTATTATTATTTATTATATTCCCAGACTATCACTGTACCTTTATGCTGACTTCTCTGTCTTTATGCAAACCCCTCTTCTGCAAGCTTAGTTGCACTCAAACTTCCAACTGTGTGTGTGTGTGTGTGTGTGAGAGAGAGAGAGAGAGAGAGAGAGAGAAGCTTTCTTGTCTCTTTCCTGTACTGACACGGGAGAAAAGCTTGTTTCCCTCTGGGATGAGGAGATGAGTACACACATGCACACCCGTGGAAGTGAGAGAAGGTGGCGATTTATTGTGCTAGAGGTGGGTAGAAAATAGATCTCTAGATGTTTTGCAGTAACCAAAAAAAGATTTCTGACTTCACAATGGTTTGATAAAGGGGTCAGGAGCCTCTGACCTTCCAGGTGCTGGAGTCCCAATTCCCACTTGCCTGAGCCAGCATGAGCAAAGGTCAGGAATGGCAGGAGTTGTAGCCACACCAGATCTAGAGGCATGCAGGGTCATTCCCCCCCCCCCTGTGTAATGGCAAGAACTTCCCCACCCACAAATGAGGCTGCTTAAATGAATAAGGGTGGAGGGGAGGAATGTGAGTTCAGTTCCCTGGGCCAAGATGGATGCAAAGATCCTTAATTCTGAGTGCATGTCTGCCCCTTTTGGTAAATTACTGATTTGCACAGTTCCAGGAAGTGGAACTCAAGAGTTTGGGGATGAGGGAGTTGGTTTTATAAACTAGGATTTGTGGAATTTAGGATTCCACAAATCCTCCTACCATGTACTGGCTTTTTTAAAAAAACAACACAGCTAATCTGATCACTAGATGGCACTCCTTCATCTCAAACCAAACTTGGTGCTCCAGCAGGATCAGCAAGCAACAAGTCTTCTCTAGCTTTCTGATACCACAGTTGTGATGGTAAATGGGTTTTTTAAAGTTTATTTAAAGAGTCATAGGAGGTCTAGGATGTTCTGACAAAATCCTGCCAAACTTGGAACTGCCATACTAGATGAAGTCAGTTCTTTCAACTTGGTATGGGACGCCATCTCCACAGAATATGGCTAGCTGTTCCACAAAATACGTAGGATGAAATGGCAGAATTCTGGTCTGTTTTACTTCAGGTGGGGGAATTGCATTGGGGAAGGGAAACCTGGCATCTTCATGTCAATTAGAGCCCACTCTCTGATGAGCCACCTTACCATATGGAGAAATATTTTTATTGTGGCAGGAGTGGAGGGCTGGAAAAAACCCATGACCCCCCTCAACCTCTACGGGCTGAACTGCTCCTTGTAATTTAGGATTTCACTATCATCTCATTCTTTATAGCCTGTAGAATGGCTTCAGTGTTCTGTTACCTCTACCCCCATAGAACTTGACCATCTTCTCTGGTCCATGTATGTTTTAGGACTTTTGACTTCCCTAGAGTAAATTTCCCAGCCATGGGACAAGAGGGGATGCTCTTTTACAGACCAATACCTGATTACGTTGGAATAAATGAGTGTTTTTCACAATTGAGGGATGTACAAAATAGCAATTGGGATAGTTTATACTATTTAATTCATAAATGTTCTGAATTTAGGGGGGAGCACTAAAGTGGCAAATTGCATCCAATTATTTGGAATTATGAGAACCCAAGAAAACAGAAGAGCTCCAAAAGGATCTCTCCAAACTGAGTGAGCAGGTGAGGTTCAATGTAAGTCAGTGCAAAGCAATGCACAATAAAATCACTTCATTGGGATGTAGCATTTAACTGACCAAATACTGTCAAATGATGGGTTTTTTATTCTTGTACTGAATAAATGGTGAAATGGCTCTCAAAAGCCTCTCTTCGTCCCATGTTTTTGATGGCATCAATATAGTTGAGAGCACTGATTTTATTTTAAAAATATTTTAAAAATGGGAGGTACCCAATTAACATATAATAATTTAATAACAATAATTTATTATTTATACTCTGTCCATCTGGCTGGGTTTCCCCAGACACTCTGAGCGGCTTCCAACAAAGATTAAATTCATTAAAACATCAGTCATTAAAAATTCCCTAAACAGGGTATGCCCTGTCAATACAAGGATTTCTGCTGATGCAATAAGAATTTCCCCTGCTCCTGCCATGCGCTCCCCAAATCTGCTCTGGAGGGCGGGGGGAACCTCTAGAACATATTTTAGGGGTTCCACAGGGAGAGGATATGGGGGATGTCACGCTGTTCAAGTGGAAATCCTTTGTGCTGTCAGGGCATGTCACTTTGCATGCAACCCCATATGCTTTAATCATCAAATGGTGTGATACTTGGGCAGCTTTCAAAGTCAAATCAGGGAATTGTTGTGAAACAATTCAGTTTTTAAAATGTTTCCGTAACTCATGGCAGCAGGAGAAGGTAAAGAGAGAAAACATCTTAATACAGGGAGATTAGCTTCTAAATTTCTGGTCCGAGGTGTCAAGATTACTTTGCTGAATTTTATCTCTTAGGCAGGGTTTCATATTTTCATGTCACTACAGGGACACGGGTGGTGCTGTGGGTTAAACCACTGAGCCTAGGGCTTGCCAATCAGAAGGTCGGTGGTTCGAATCCCCATGATGGGGTGAGTCCTGTTGCTCGGTCCCTGCTCCTGCCAACCTAGCAATTCGAAAGTACGTCAAAGTGCAAGTAGATAAATAGGTACCGCTCCAGCGGGAAGGTTTCCATGCGCTGCTATGGTTTTGTCAGAAGTGGCTTAGTCATGCTGGCCACATGACCCGGAAGCTGTCTGCAGAAAAACGCCAGCTCCCTCGGCCTATAGAGCGAGATGAGCACCGCAACTCCAGAGTCGTCCGCGACTGGACCTAATGGTCGGGGTCCCTTTGTCTTACTGTGTGTCACAGTCAGGAGATGTGATGAGGCAGGGCTTCTCTGACCATTGGCCATGAGAGTTGAGACTCCAACAACATCTGAAGGTTCCCCAATCCTGGTGGAAGTAAACCAGTAAGGAGCTCTTCCAGCTGATGGTGAGCAGCTTGGTTTGCTCAAAGAATAGAAACCTGCCTTTCTCATACTGGATAAATGATGAGATGTCTCCCAAAACCCCCTCAAAGAAATCTTAGTTCCATGTTTTTGATGGCATCAATATAGTTGAGAGCACTGATTTTTAAATAGCTTGCCACACTGTCTGAGTTGGGCTGCGGTTCTAATAAATGGGATTCCAGTTTCTGCCTCTGCATGTGAATGAATGTATTTTGAGAATTACACCCCTGGCAATGGAAACTCTTCTTACAGTAAGCTTTCCTGGCTTCCAGTATTTTATTGGCAGTTGTGAGTCAGCGTGATCCATTGCTCCTGAACTAGAAGCAAAACATGAAAGCTGCCTTAGGATATATATGGATAAACAAGAATAAAATCCAATTATTTCTCTTGCTTCTCACCAGCTGCGCAGGCAAACAAAGCTCATCTTTACTTTAGCGTTCTGTGAATTCTAACCAAATTGTAAAAGGGCATTATTTTTTTAAAGCTTCAGTGATTGGAATTAAATTTTGATTTCAGATGCTCTGTCCCTTACTGATTGGAGTGGTAATATTATACATTTCCTACCTCTATCAGTGAGACAGTTGTCTAACAGAGCAAAAATTGAAACAAGGGTTGTAAACTAAGCCAAACTAAGCATTCGTGAGTCTTGTTGGTTTTAATGGGAGGACTGAATGTGTGGTAAGTGCTTTCTTCCCCTTCCCTTGAAATAAATGAGCTGAACTTTGGCTAGTTCTATCCAACACTCAGATGCCCCTAGATCAAAATATTCAATGCTTACATATATGAATGAATAGAACTGGATTTTAGTGATCTCTTCAATCATAGTGGTACTGTGTTCTAAACCAACAAGCCTCTTGGGCTTGCTGTCGTAAGGTTGGCAGTTTGAATCTGTGCGGCGGGGTGAGCTCCCATTGCTTTGTCCCAGCTCCTGCCAACCTAGTAGTTCAAAAGCCTGCCAGTGCAAGTAGATAAATAGGTACCACTGCAGCAGGAAGGTAAACGGTGTTTCTGTTGCACCAGAAGCGGTTTAGTCATGCTGGCCACATGATCTGGAAAAGCTGTCTGGACAAACAGCGACTTCCTCGGCCTGAAAGTGGAGATGAGCACTGCACCCCATAGTCGAATTTGACTGGACTTAACCATCCAGTGGTCTTTTACCTTACCTGTCCATTTCTACAAAACCATGATTTCTATATTTATATGGTTTAGGGTTGAATCCTAACAATCATTACTTAGAAGAAAGTCCCATTGAATTGAATGTGTCTTACTCCTCCCAGGTAATTGATTTAATAATAATTACAACAACAACAACAACAACAACAACAATTTATTATTTATACCCCGCCCATCTGGCTGAGTTTCCCCAGCCACTCTAGGCGGCTTCCAACAAAACACTAAAATACAATAACCTATTAAACATTAAAAGCTTCCCTAAATAGGGCTGCCTTCAGATGTCTTCTAAAGGTTTGGTAGTTATTTTTCTCTTTTACATCTGGAGGGAGGGCGTTCCACAGGGCGAGTGCCACTACCGAGAAGGCCCTCTGCCTGGTTCCCTGTAACTTGGTTTCTCGCAGCAAGGGAACCGCCAGAAGGCCCTCGGTGCTGGACCTCAGTATCCAGGCAGAACGATGGAGGTGGAGACGCTCCTTCAGGTATACAGGACCAGGGCAGTTTAGGGCTTTAAAGGTCAGCACCAACACTTTGAATTGTGCTCAGAAATGTACTGGGAGCCTGCGTAGGTCTTTCAAGACCGGTGTTAGTGTGGTCTTGGCAGCCACTCCCAGTCACCAGTCTAGCTGCCGCATTCTGAATTAGTTGTAGTTTCTGGGTCACTTTCAAAGGTAGCCCCACATAGAGTGCATTGCAATAGTCCAAGCGAGAGATAACTAGAGCATGCACCACTCTGGTGAGACAGTCTGCAGGCAGATAGGGTCTCAGCCTGTGTACCAGATGGAGCTGATAAACAGCTGCCCTGGACACAGAATTGACCTGCACCTCCATGGACAGCTGTGAGTGCAGAATGACTCCCAGGCTGCGCACCTGGTCCTTCAGGGGCACAGTTAGCCCATTAGTCCTCCACAGGATTGCAGCCTTGGTTTGTCCCTTCAGGATGCTTCTGGCCAGTGTTTTTTTTCTGGGGGGACGCAGGGGTAAGCATTCCCCTGAACATTTTGTGAATCTTTGTACTTTTGTCCATTTACTGTATTTATTTATCCCGATTTGAACTATAAAATGGTGATTTTCTTTTTTTCTTTTTTAAAAAATATTTTTATTGAGTTTCTTTTCTTAGGTTCATATACACAAGATAAAAATAAGAAAGTACAAGAAACAAATACAAAGAAAGATAATAAAAAAAAGGTTATTTCAATCCAACTTTCAATAATTTTTTCAGTATTCCAAATGGACTTCCCCACATCCTCCAGACTCTGCGTTCTTTGCAATAAAAGTTTCAGCAATTTGTTACCTTGTTTCTTAACTTACTGTATCTTTCAGTTATTATGTTCCCAAATTCACAATCTCATATCCCAGCTTTGTTCATTTAAAATTAACATAATAAAGTTGATTCATATTACCACCTCTTTTTTCTTGTCTTAATTTTCAGTTTACCTAAACAAGTTGCTAAAGCAAAAATTTCCTAATCGTGCATATTTCTTAACATTCATACAACTTATAATGTTTTTGCAAATAGTCCTTAAATTTTTTCCAGTCCTCTTCCATTGTTTCCTCTCCCAGATCTCGGATTCTGCCAGTCATTTCGGCCAGTTCCATGTAGTCCATCAACTGCGTCTGCCACTCCTCCAGCGTGGGTAGATCTTGAGTCTTCCAGTGCTTTGCAAGAAGAATTCTTGCTGCTGGTGATTTTCTTGAGTCAAAATGAGAGTAAGCCTAAACATTTTTTTTTTTTTTAAAGAGCAATGCTTCTGGCTTTCTGCTATATGTTACAAGGCATTGTTTACCTAATTAATTGCAATTTTTGACTGAGTCAGTCTGGCATGACATCTTACAAGTTACAAATATTAATATTAAAACACACACAATGGTCCACAAATTTTGGCTCGCATTTGACTCCTTGAAGGGGAAGGATGAGGTCTCTGAGGTTCAGTATGATGTCAGGGAGAGCTCCCCATTTCTAAGCCTGCAGAAAACTTCAGAGAGGTTTGAAAACCTGCAAGACATCTTCCAAGCCTCCCTGAGCCTCAGTGTGAGGTCAAGGAATCTCCACTTTTCTCCAGGCTTTGGGATGTCTTTTTGGAAAATAAGCTTGCTGCTGTCTGAACTTTTCTGAAGTTAAGCATGTTGTTGAATAGGATCTAAAATGCAGCAGTCTGATTGGTCCTAGAACAATAGGATTCAGAATGCAGCAGTCTGATTGGTCCTAGTACAATGCAGCAGTATGATTGGTCTGCAGGAGCCACCCAATCCAGCTCCAGGTGGAAGTGAATCTGCAACCTGTTTGGCCTACAGGAGAATCCCGGAATTAGCCAATCACGTGCGGCCCATTGTGTAAATAATGTATATAAAGCAGATATTTGGGGGGAACTTTCATTCCTCACTACCATGAGCTGAATAAAGAGCATGAAATCCACAATCGACACTGAGTATATTCCACATGTTTTGAGAGATTCCCCTGCCCCCCTCTCATGAGAAGGGTGGGTGTCACAGCCTCTGGGGTCTTGGCTAATGGCTTCAAGGAACAGGGCGAGTCCTGCCTTTATTGGTGAAGGATCTCAATGCAAGAAGCAAAACTCACCAGAGAATAGGTTGTTCCTAGCAGAGGAAAGGAGAATATTAATTCTCAAGTCCCTTCCAGATCCTATTGAACAGCCTGAAGATTCTGCAAAATATAAAAAGCACCAAAAGAAGGGAGTGCTCACATATAGCTGCTTACAGAAATTCAAACTTGTTAACAGTGAAAATGAAATGATCCCTAAGTGAATGACATTTATTTGGCCTCTGCAGTGTGCTAATGCTGTTTAAAAATTATCTATTGATACTTATTCAAAAATATACACAAAAGTTCATGCCCATTACAAAGTCTCTTTTTTATAATACACTGAAATAAAACAGCTGCTTAATCTAAAAAAGAACAAGGGCAGAAAGAAGAAAATGAAAAGACTGAAAGAAAGAGAAAGCAAAGTATGAGGAGAGAGAAAGGATTAAAGAAAGATAAGAAGACTTCTGGTTCTCTGTCCTGCAGCTAAATATAGTATTCAAACTTGTTAAAATCCAACCATTCTCTCTTCTGTAAACCAGTATTTTATTCAATCTTCAAATCCTAATATTACAAGTTCATTTTCTCATTTATGCAAGAAGTCCATACAAAGTTTCCAGTCCCAGCTAAGACGAATTCATTTTCAGTGAATTTGGACCATGCCCAGCTCTGCCGATAAAGCCCAAGAAAATACGCAAGTCAGATATCTAATGAGCATGGCCATCAAAAATCTGGATTAACTACCATAGTAACAGGTCTGTCTGCCAACAATGTCTTCTGCTTTTTATCCAGATTTTTCCTTTTTTTCCTTTTTAGCTCTGCTAAAACCATTTTTGGCTACTTCATTCTACAGCCCTGGCAATCAGTGACAAATATGGTGCAAAACATGAACTGAAATGAGGGCAGGGAGAACTCTGCAGGTCATTTCCCCTAGAAAGCTCTGGAAACCGATGAAACGAACCTGGGCAAAACTTGCCCCATGTTCTGCAGAATCTCAGCTTGAGGGTATTTTGAAAATAAACAAATAAATAAACCCGTACTACGTTTTTAGAGATTAGCGAGACAGAACTAGATTAGTGAGAAAGTGCAGGATAAGGGAAAGCAGCCAACTTGCATGGTTGGATTTTTTCTTTTAATGTGTGCTTTCCCTCGCAGAATTCAACAGTAGCTGTTTCATTTCTAGTGAAGCAACTGTTGTGCTTAATTTGTATTGCAAAGGGCACAAGCAAAGGAAAGGTTTTTTCTGTCTTAATTGTTCCCATGACTGGATTATTCACCACCAATTGTATTCATGTACTCTTATTTCCAGGGCTGCCAAGTGTCCTCTATTTCAAGGCATCTATTAGCCCAGTGGTGTCCAAACTCTTTTCAAAGAGGGCCAGATTTGATGAAGTGAAGGGCCAACCAAAGTTGTTAACCTTGTTGTTGAGCTTTTTTTTAGTTGTTGAGGTTTTTTAAGGATTTTACCCACAGGGGCCGAATTAAACCTTAACCCAACCGGCGGGCCAGATTAGACCCCCGAAATGGACTTTGGACATGCCTGTCTTAGCCCAAGACAGAGGGCCATAAGAAGGAAAAACAAGGGCCTCGCCATTGCCCACTGGTGGGGGAAAGGTGGAAAAGACATCTGCCTTTCTCCACCAGGAAAGATTACTGTGCCAGGGCCATGCACGCTGCTTGAAGATAATGTAGCTTTATAGGATTCACCTTTGCATCTAAACTCAGAAAGATTTATTTGGGGGAGCCAAAAGAGTGCAGTTATGCAGAGCTTTGTATGAGCAATGGTAGCTGGTATAGGAAAAATACTGCTCCTTTATCCCTTATGATTCTGTAGGGGTCTCACAGGTCTTTGCAAGAGTAGCATAAACTAGTTGGCTTAGATGAGCATAAGGCCATGTGGAACAGTCAAGTTTAACAAGTACCAGGCTGCCAACAAAGTCAAGCTAACCTGAATCAAAGTTTCCAAATGCCAATGTCAATTTACCATTGTGTGCCTATACAAAGTTTACTGCCAACTGCTATTGCTGCAAGAACGATGCTGGCATGATCCATTTCTGCACTAGTGCTGGAAAATAGCTTTGTTGTGAAGTTATGACCACAAACCAAATCATTTTTGTACTGACCCAAAACAAGCTGAAAAAATAATTGATTGCACAGAGTACTGTGTTATAAGAAAAATACTGCTCCTTTATCCCTTATGGGGTATCCAAGAGACCGTATAGAGTCCTTATGTAGGTTCTCTATCGGTAGGAGAAAATAACAGAGGCCAACCAGAGAATATTGAGAAGCAAAGCAGCTAGTAAGCTTGATCTTTATTAAACTGTTGCAACAGGGTCCCCCATTCCCCCCATGCAGGGAGGGAGGAGAGGAACCGCGAACAATGGTGTGCAAGCTCTTATATAGACTTTTGAAATTGCCTCCCCTGTAGCTCAAGACTACCCCCCAAAACAACATACATACATCACAGGGGGGCGGTCTATAGCAGAAAACCTGTCTGTCAGGATAGTCTGGCCATTCTTTTGTGATGGCAAATACTTTAGTTCCTGAATCTCTTACATATATTGATAGTTTGCTCAGCTTAACAGATACTGGCCAGACTGTATTTGCAAAGGGAGGTGTAAGCCCCTGCAGTCCAAAGACAACTGGAAAGCTTTTCCCATTTCCTTCCTCCTTGCAGCGAAATATTTGAGGTCAATTTGGGGGAGTCAAAATGGCTTCAGGATTGCTCTCCAGTACTGTTTCAGACATTACACTTATGCATGTGTGTTTGCCTTGTACGTTTATGAACATTTTTTCTATATAAATAAGACCTTTGAACTCCTATAACAGTAGTTGTTTTAGAAATTAGTTAATTAAACTGAAATAAATAGGCTTCAGGAAAACTCCATAGAGGCAGTGACCGCGAACAGGAAAAACAAGGATTTCTGTTTTTTTACAGGAATGGCCATGACTCTACTGCTGCAGTGCTGGAAAGGTATAGATGTTTTAATTCTATAGATACTCTACAGTGGCTTTTTCTCCCTCTGCATGTCAGTCATGTTCTGCTGAACTAGCTAGCTGACACGGCACTTTCTGAACACTGCATGCATCAGAAAAGAAGTTCTTTGTCATTTCTGCAGGGGACACAATAGGGGACAGTCAAATGACAGGTTGGGGGGGGGGAATAGCATCCTTTTTCACTGGAGGAAATGGAGGAGAGGCTCACACAAGGTGCTTTATATGAAAACCAAGTGTTTCACCACATGTTCACCTCATTCATCACCATATGCTGATGCGGGAATCACACACCATCAGTTGCCCTGCGGGGCATGATTGTTCAGTGCACTGGGCTACCTTAACCAGCCTGGAGACAGCTGAGGCTGTAATGTGTTATGGAAGAATGTATTATGGAAGAATCTGTTTACCTTCCCGCCGGAGTGGTACCTATTTATCTACTTGCACCTTGACATGCTTTTGAACTGCTAGGTTGGCAGGAGCAGGGACCGAGCAACGGGAGCTCACCCCGTCGCGGGGATTCGAACTGCCGACCTTCCGACTGGCAAGTCCTAGGCTCTGTGGTTTAACCCACAGCGCCACCCACGTCCCTTTATTGATGGATAGCTGACATCATTAATTATTATTATTTATTGAATTTGTATACCGCCCTATACCTAGGAGTCTCAGAGCAGTACACAGAATAAAATCAAGATAGAAAACTACAAAATACCTAATAAAAACAAAAACAGCCCAATAGCTCCCCCAACCCAATAGCCGCCCTTAAGTATATTGGTTTGGGAAGGGCAAATTAGGCAAATTAGCATTAAAATGTGAACAAAAGTAGATTTCTCTCCTATCCCTAGTCACAACTGTTTGTGTACATGCACAGAAGCGATAAGTGATAGACAGGTCTTCCTTCTTCCTCTGTTTGCTGCAGGCTATGTGTGCAGCCTGGGTGTAGCCTCAGTAGCAAATGCCCGTGTCTGAACCAGAGCAAATCTTCAGCTTGCTTGCACATCAGGTACATCAGCAAACAACCTGATCATGATGATAATATGATGCTAAGTGCCTACAGGTAACAAATACAAGATCTTGCCTGGAAAGCTGGTCTACAGAAATGTGAGATGGAATGAAAGGAGAGGGACAAAACAAAGGTCCCACAATAAATCTGCACAGTGACAGGTGAGACTGATGGGTCAACGGCTGCACTATCAGAGAAGCGTAATAGTCTTAACAGAGTGTGACTTTCTCTCTTTTCGCTCCTGGGTCGCATCAAAGAGAGCTGACAGTGTAGAATATTTTGCTGACAGTTCGAAAACTGGAGGAAAGCCACCTTCTTTAGCCTACAGTTGCCTGACTATTACACTAGGGGGAGGTATGGGAACAGAATAACACACCCAGGAAAACATCTGCATCTGCCTGCACCACCACCATAGTGGCAATGCAGACTGCAACAGGTAAAGCTTATACTAATTTTGCACAGCTTTTTTAAAAAAATGATATTTTTGGTTACAGAGCTCTTGCTTATTTGTAGCCACCCAATTAAAAAAAGTAAAATTATTTTGCCTGAGTTCTGCCCTTTTGTGTGTTGGCATCCACCCAGAGGGTTTGGGGATGGTTCGGAGTTGTGTGATGCTTACGGATAGCACAAAATGAGATGTGACTCGTTGCATGGTTGTTCTTTCTGTACTGAAAAGCAGTCGCATGGGGGAGGCTGATCTAGAAGGAGATCAGGACTGCAGCATGCCAGGTGTGGGGAGATCATTAGCTCCCACTACGGTCCTGATATGGGCTGGGATGCAGGGGGACATGGCTGCTGTTCAGCCCAAGAAAATAGCAGCTATGTCCCATCTCCTCTGCCAGTCTGGATCGAGGCTATGGTGGGGGCAAAGGGGTCAATCCAAAATTGTCCTAATCCACTCCCCATCCAGATTGTCCCCTTCCCTGCTGCTACAATTAATAAAGAAGGGGGGGGGACCAAGCAAAGGACATGCGCACATGATTAATGTCCTATGTCTCATTTCACTCATAGAACACAGTTTGGCTTTTTTTTTTAAAAAAAAAATTAGCAACAGCAGTAGGATCGGCATAGACATATTTGTGCAGCTTTGGGCCGGTTCTCTTTGGAGTGTTGTACTTTCTATCTTTCAGTTCCTGAAGCGTCATTCTATTCTTCCACCATTCTGGTTGTGTTCACACAATGCCCCGTGTGATTCTTAGTTTTTACTCCAAATGCTGAAGCCCCTACTGGCCACACACACTCGGGCAGCCATGCTGCTTTGGCATCAGCAGACAGGATCCCTCCAGTGCTACAGATGGGCTTCTCCATGCCAGCAGGAACCCTGGCTGATCTGGGTTCTCACTCATGTGGAAGAGTCCCGATATCCATGCACCTGTTTGTACACAGGGCTCCTGTCCATCAATGCTGAAGGCATATACCTGGGAATGACCAGCAGGTGGCATCCTGCTCTTCCCTTATGTGTTTGATAAATGGACAGGGCACCCTCTGAACACAGAGGAGCATAGGCTGCTGAAATAATAATAATAATAATAATAATAATAATAATAATAATAATAATAATAATAATAATAATTTATTTGTATCCCGCCCTCCCTGGCCAAAGCCAGGCTCAGAGCGGCTAACAATAAGTAAAAATAGCACAGTGCTCATAAAATCACACAGTCAGTTAATTAAAATACATTCTAAAAGCAATTCAGAATCAAATCTAGGGAGGCCATCTAGCACAGCATCGTCTCTACTGACTGGCAAGGGCACTGCAGGGTTTCAGACAGGGGACATAACCATCTCCACCTGGAGATGCCAGAATTGGAAACTGGGACCTTCGTCATGCAAAGCAGATGCTCTGCCACTGAGCTACTGCTCTTCCCATACAGCCACAGCTGAGAATTATTAAGACATAGGGCAAAGCTATTTTTTTGGGGGGGGTGTTATTGGGTTGTTGGTATTATTTTTATTATGCATTTTGCGATTTTATGTTGTGAACTGCCCAAGGCCTGTGAGTATAGGGTGGTATACAAATGTAATAATAATAATAATAATAATAATAATAATAATAATAATAATATTCTGATGGAGTCATCAAAGGACCAGACAAATTTAGTCCAAACCTTGATGAAATCCTGAGGGCACCCATTTACTCTTTCTTATAATAGAGCCTTTGCACAGGGTGGTTGCTGTAAGTTGGCTCTGTGAATTGGAGGCAGGGAGGGGACAGCCCAACTGAGTAGGTGCTGACCTTTCCTGTCAACCCAGTCTTATGCAGAATTCAGTAGGGTTTGTTCCA
Organism: Podarcis muralis; assembly: GCF_964188315.1. NCBI lineage: Eukaryota > Metazoa > Chordata > Lepidosauria > Squamata > Lacertidae > Podarcis > Podarcis muralis. The sequence goes on from NC_135655.1 coordinate 72,353,948, forward strand.
AAGCCAATGTGGGCAGAATACCACCCTTAGGCTGCAGTTTTATGCTAGCTTCCCTGGGAGCAAACCCACTTGAACTCAGTGGAACAGAACTTCTGAGTTGCCACATATAAAGTTGCATTGCCCATCCTTAAAAATAGTTATCTGTTTTTTTCAGCAGTAGAACTTTTTTAAAGGAAATACCAGCCAAACACTGGAAATTGAGAACCCCCATACAAATGATGACAGGCTGTGAGCCATAACACGACATTATTACACCACACATAGCCTCATAAGAGATATTTAAATATTCCTCATTCAACTAAATCTTTGGGAAAGTTCATTCAAGGCATACAATGAAGCATTTGTCTCTTGCAGTTGAACCAGTCACAGAAGGTTTATGGGAAACATTTAGAAAAACACTCATTAAAGCAAAGACAATCTGAAATGGGAATGAAGAACAACAATGCATCAAAGAAACCATACATACATACAAAGAGTCCCTAGATTTATAGACATCAGAGGACAAAGCTGACAAAGGAGGTTTGTGTAAGATGAGGAGTTACATCACTTCCTCTTTTGAAAAGCAACCCGTAGCCTTGGGATGAATCTCCTTCAAGCTGGCAACAAAAAGAAAGAAAGAACTTTACATTTTACTGCTGCAGATTGGAAAGAGTTGCATGGAAATAACTAATACCAGAGGAATTTGTACCAGGAGTGGATGGATTTAAATGACAGCTTGTTCATGACACATGAATGGGTATTTGTCCCATCACCTATGGGGTCCCCAATCTGTGCCTGTTTGGCAAACTTAGAAGTTATCTTGAACACCACAAAATACCAATTTCACAGACAAAAAACTGGTGATGCTAATAACTCTATCCCTACCCCAAATGGGGAAAATACCTACAAATGTCCTCAAACAAAATAAAACAGACAAAGAAAGCAGGCAGCACCTTTCTGCACAAGAGCAAACAAATCACCAAGCAAATAACCTCCTCAAAACCAAAAGCAAAAATAACAACCACCATTTAATTTTTAAATAGATAAAACTTGGGAGGGTCAGGGAGTCTTAGCAGGCACCAAGGAAAGTGTCTGAGAATATATGGGTGCCACACTGTGACCCCAGATTTACAAGAAGCATAGTACTTTAATGTCAACAATTTAGAAAGTGTCAAAACACTTTCCCACATACTCCTGAGAGCTCTGAGCTCCATGCATTTATTATTATTGCATGCATTACTTTTTTGTTATTTTATTGTTATACTTTGCTTTATTTATTCATTCTTTAAATATGCATGCACACATATACACAGTGCATATATAGTGTCTGTCTGAGTTATGTGGGAAAAAGAGAGAGTTCTTTGCCCCCAAGGAGCTTACAGTCTGGGCAATGGGGGAAAGAATATAGTGAGGGAGGAAGAGTTGAGGAGGAGGGAAGACTGATGGGCCAATGCAGCTGCTGGGTTGCAGCTGGGAATGATAAAGGGGGAAGCTGCCAAAGGTAACAAAGAACAGGTGAGTTTTGAGAAGGACTCAGAAGAAAGAGAGAGCGACAGGAGCAGTTTGCTCCGTGGGGATGGAGCCCTCTGGTAGGCAGCATTACTGCCATTTACTGGGAGAGAGAACTTAAAAGGTAAGCACATGGAGCTTGCGCTGGTTATGAAAGGGGTTGTGACTCCAGAGAAGAGTTGTGAATAGGCGTGGACAACAAGAGAGGTTGAGAATTGTGGCAACAGAGTTTTGGATAGAGATGAAAGGAATGGAGCGTGAAGGGGAAAGACTGAGTAGTCCGGACAGAAGATCAGATCACAAACCAAGGTTTGCTTTAGGGAACAAAGAGGAATGGATATTGTTGCTGCTGCAGGGTTTTACAAAGTGAAATGGGATGATTTGATAACGGCAAGGAGGCATCAGTGGCTGTGATGCTGACAGGTATGGTGGGGGGGGGTCAAGGAGTGGGAGGTGTGGGATGAAAAACAAGCAGCTCAGTCTTGGACATCTTGAGTATGCAATGGTGCCAGATGCCAGCCTACTACCTGCTGTGGTTAACACTTCCACTGCCCACCTGGCTGCTGTGGAGCACTGCCTGTGCTACTAGGTGGCACTGGAGAAAAAAACCATCTGGAGCCCCAGCAATTGGTTGGGTGCCTATGTTGTTGTTTAGTTGTTTAGTCGTGTCCGACTCTTTGTGACCCCATGGACCAGAGCAGGCCAGGCACTCCTGTCTTCCACTGCCTCCTGCAATTTGGTCAAGTTTGGTCAGGTGCCTGTAGGTCAGTGGAAAAGGAGAAATCAAGACAGGAACAGTAGCAAGACAGAGCAATTGACTCCAATGATTTAGCAGGAAGAGAAACTTTTTATTACTATGAACACAGCTATATTTCAGCCTCACATCTTCTTCACCTGCACATCTTTTCCCCCTCTGAGTTATAGCCCCCTTTTTACAGATGGAGTTGCCTGTCAGCAGAGCTGGCCTACTCATAAAGTAAGGTGAGGAGATCTGCCTTAGGCAGCAGAATCCAATATAGATCTTTATTCTGTTCCTGCTTGTTCCCAATGTAGATCTTCATTCACCTCTTCCTCCCTGGTAGAGCGGGGGGTGGGGAGGCATTGTGTAGTCTGCCTCAGGTGCCCCCCCCCAAAAAAACCCCAACAAAAAACAAAATGTCTTTGGCTGGCCCTACCTTGTTAGCCCAGGTGAAATATATAATTCAACCGTTATATTTGTTTCATTTTTATCCTATCCTTTCTTCAAGAAGCCCTCTAGGCTAAGAAGCTACCTCTCCCCACCACTTATAAGAATACTTGTGATATAGGTCAGGCTGAAATAGTGACCCAGAGAGTTTAATGTGTCAGCAGGAATTGGAACCCAGGTCTCTCTCAAGTGAAAGCCCAATACTGTTTGTGCTTGACCACAATGGCTTACATTGGATTGTTGTGGAAAATAAAGCTTTTGTGCATTACCTCTGCTAAGAAGACCTTCAGTAAAGATTAAGCACTCAAGCTTTATTTAGAACCTGGCTCCGTAATCCTCTTGCCATTCCACCCCTCACTCAGTTGTGTTATAGACCCCTGCACTGCCTAAGAACCTGCAGCAGAATTGTGAAAAGAACGAAAATATTCAGTTCAGATTCATTTTTTTTTAATAAATTTTTTATTGCGTTTCTTTCCATAATTTTGTACAATCCAAACAACCCAAGTGCAGTGAATACAAGAAACAGTTTTTCTTTTCTTTTTTACCAAAAACAAAACAAAAACCAAGAAAAAATATATATATATAAACCATTCCCTATTTGGACTTCCCCACACCCGCCGAAGCCGCGTTCTTTAAATTTAATAATGTCAGCAATTTGTTACCTTATTTCATACCTTGTTGTAACTTTCAATTGTTATGCATCCGAATTCAATATATTGTATCTTGATTTCAATACTTTTAAAATAAACATAACATATTCAATTCCGCTTTCTTAACAATAAAGTGTAATCTAAGCACAATGTTATTTTAAACTTTAGTCGTCCCATTAATCTTACCCTAATTTCCAATATTAAAAATCTTGATGCTGGAGCTTGGTTTTCCAGTTTATGCAAATTATTGACAATCAAATAACTTATAATGTTTTTGTAGATAGTCCTTAAATTTTTTTCCAGTTCTCCTCCGTTGTCTCTTCTCCCAAATCTCGGATTCTGCCAGTCATTTCGTCCAGTTCCATATAGTCCATCAATTGCATATGCCATTCTTCCAGAGTGGGCAAATCTTGTGTCTTCCAATACTTTGCAATAAGTATTCTTGCTGCTGTTGTTGCATACATAAAAAAGGTTCTATCGTTCTTTAACACATTCTGGCCGACAATGCCCAGAAGGAAGGCCTCTGGTTTCTTGGGAAAGGTATACTTAAATACCTTTTTTAACTCATTGTAAATCATTTCCCAGAAAGCCTTTACCCTTGGGCATGTCCACCAGAGGTGAAAGAATGTCCCTTCCGCCTCTTTACATTTCCAACATCTGTTGTCAGACAGATGATATATTTTAGCAAGTTTTACTGGGGTCATGTACCACCTGTATATCATTTTCAAAATATTTTCTTTCAATGCACTACATGCCGTGAATTTCATACCGGTGGTCCATAACCTTTCCCAGTCATCAAACATGATGTTGTGCCCAATGTCTTGAGCCCATTTTATCATGGCGGATTTAACTGTCTCGTCCTGAGTGTTCCACTGAAGCAGCAAGTTGTACATTCTCGAAAGTACCTTTATCTTTGGTTCTAACAGTTCTGTCTCTAATTTCGATTTTTCCACCTGGAATCCTATCTTTTTGTCCAGTTTAAAGATCTCTTGAATTTGAGCATAGTGAAACCAGTTTTGCACCTTATGTTTTACTTTTTCATAGCTCTGTAACCTCCAATTGTTGCCTATTTTTTCTAGCATTTCCCAATATTTCAACCAGCCGGTCTCCATATTGGGCTTTTTTCGGGCCTTGGCCTCCACTGGTGAAAGCCACCTCGGGGTCTTACTTTCCAATAAGTCTTTGTATTTTATCCAGACCATAAATATTGCTTTTCTGACAATATGGTTTTTAAATGTTTTATGAACCTTAACCTTGTCGTACCACAAATATGCATGCCACCCAAAAGCATTGAGTAAGGTGAGGAGATCTGCCTTAGGCAGCAGAATCCAATATAGATCTTTATTCTGTTCCTGCTTGTTCCCAATGTAGATCTTCATTCACCTCTTCCTCCCTGGTAGAGCGGGGGGTGGGGAGGCATTGTGTAGTCTGCCTCAGGTGCCCCCCCAAAAAAACCCCCAACAAAAAACAAAATGTCTTTGGCTGGCCCTACCTTGTTAGCCCAGGTGAAATATATAATTCAACCGTTATATTTGTTTCATTTTTATCCTATCCTTTCTTCAAGAAGCCCTCTAGGCTAAGAAGCTACCTCTCCCCACCACTTATAAGAATACTTGTGATATAGGTCAGGCTGAAATAGTGACCCAGAGAGTTTAATGTGTCAGCAGGAATTGGAACCCAGGTCTCTCTCAAGTGAAAGCCCAATACTGTTTGTGCTTGACCACAATGGCTTACATTGGATTGTTGTGGAAAATAAAGCTTTTGTGCATTACCTCTGCTAAGAAGACCTTCAGTAAAGATTAAGCACTCAAGCTTTATTTAGAACCTGGCTCCGTAATCCTCTTGCCATTCCACCCCTCACTCAGTTGTGTTATAGACCCCTGCACTGCCTAAGAACCTGCAGCAGAATTGTGAAAAGAACGAAAATATTCAGTTCAGATTCAGAGCGCTCTGTGTGTGAGTCAACATGTATTCATGTGTATGTTTAGCTAACTGAAAATGAGAGAAAAAATTGATTTCATATTTAAGCAATTCTCCTTCCTGTTGCAACAGGGCTATTGTTTTGTTTTTGTTCTTGTTTTTATTGTGTATTTTGTGTTTTTTTTAATCTTGTATCTTCATGTTGTGAACCACCCTGAGAGCTATGAATGAAGGGCAGTCTAAAATTTTAAATAATGATATCAAGTTTCCACCTTAACCAGAAACCTCTCCTGCAGCATTTTATAAGGGTACTCATAGAGAAGCAATAGCAGAATTAAAAACTGAGATGTGTGTGAAGCGTCTTCACAGTTCAGAGGTGGGCAAGCTACATCCGTGTGCTGCTTCAGGGAATTGAGAGCCCACCAGTGCCTAATGGCACTTGCTAAGGAAGCAGGTACTCCGCTCCATACGGATGGTGCTCCAAGCTCTAGATGGCTGACAATGTCAACCTGACTTTGGCCAGAAAGAAAAGCTGGAAGGCTCCTGTGCACGAGTTCCTTCAGGGCTGCAAATTCAGAGGACGTGACTGTGATGACTCACTATGTGTTTTCCCAGTTTACTGCACTGGCCTTCTGTTGGTTCCACCTGCTGCTTGTTTTTCACTCCACTCCTTTTCATTTGAATTTGTACAAAAGTATCAGATGATCCCCACGCTTACTTAGATCTATATATGAGCTATATATCTATATATGGCATCTCGGAAGCAAGCCACGTTGCGTTTCAGCAGGGTTTGCTCCCAAGGAAGTGGGAACAGCCCTCAGTAAGCTTTACTGGCAACTTAAGCCCTGTTGGATCAGACCAAATGCCCATCTAGTCCAGCATCCAGTTCTCAAAGGGACCAACCAGCTTCCTCTGGGAACCCCACAAGTAGGATCTGAGCCCAAGAGCACTCAACCCAATTGTGTTCTCCAGCAATTGGTATTTAGAGACATGCATACTCTGATAGTGGAGGTAGTACACAGCCATCATGGCTGGTAGCTATTGATAGCCTTATGCTCCACAAATAAGGTCTGCTTCTGCAGATAAAGACATGAGCTTCAGAGGTGTCCATGTTTAATTAGAACTGTAGAATTCAAAAACCGATGTAGGAAGGAGGCTGCAGGCAGAGGTATAGTATGAAGTACATTCCAGAGGCCATAAAGATGGCTGCTGTGTTCTGCTTTTCACCATCAGATCCTGAGGGTGAATTTGGCTACAGAAATCTGATCCCCTTTCTTTAGTACCCTTTACCAGGCTATGAGGTGCTGAATAAAGGGCACCATTGTTCCTTTTGTATATTCCTCCTCTATTATTCAGGACCTTTATTCATACCACCTTTCTGAAAGGAACTCAAAGACCTTTTCTTGCGTATAGGACTCTATGGGGCAGATTAGGGTATACAGTGGTACCTCGGGTTAAGAACTTAATTCGTTCTGGAGGTCCGTTCTTAACCTGAAACTGTTCTTAATCTGAAGCACCACTTTAGCTAATGGGGCCTCCCGCTGCCACCGCGCCGCCGGAGCACGATTTCTGTTCTCAACCTGAAGCAAAGTTCTTAACCCGAGGTACTATTTCTGGGTTAGCGGAGTCTGTAACCTGAAGCGTCTGTAACCTGAGGTACCACTGTAATGTAACCTATTGCCCTGCAGGTTTTTCATTCCAAGACTGTTTCTATAAGTATGCCACCTATTTGACGGCTTCTGTGGCATCGCAGGACTTTCACCAGCTGCAATCCTTCCTGGACAGAGTTCGTGGGCCACTCTTGTCTGTGCTCTTCACTCTCGTAACCTCTACATTAAGAGTACTACAGTGCATTGCGTGCCTTTGGAAGACTTATTGGGAACTTCAGTTAGTTTAAAATTCAGCAGCTAGGTTATTAACTGGGCCAGCTGTATGAAACAAACAAACAAACACTACTGGCCACTCATCTGTTTCTGGGAACAATCCAGAGTGATGGTGCTTTCCATGGAAGCCAACTTACCACAGAAAAGCCTAAGCTGCTTGGGATCTGGGTACCTAAGGACCACCTTTTGTCACATCAGCCTGGCTGACCACTTTGTTATCAGAGACTGTCCTCTCAATTCCCCCACCTGCATCTGAAATTAGCTGTGGTAAGAGAGGAGGCTAGGACCTAAACCAATGGCTTCAGGTTACAAGAAAGAAGATTGCGATTAAACATCAGGAAGAACTTAGTGACAGCAAGAGCTATTTCAACAGTGGAACAGATTCCTATGAGAGGGGGTGGACTCTCCTTCCTTGGAGGTTTTTAAGCAGAGGTCGGATAGCTACCTGTCATGGATGCTTTAGTTGAGATTCCTGTGCTGCACGAGGTTGGACTAGATGACCCTTGGGGTCCCTTCCAACTCTACAATTCTACGATTCTCAGTCTTCTTCTTCTTTTTAAAAAACCTTTTTATTTAATTAAGAACATATAATTTAATATGAAAATAAAGAAGAAAAACCAATACAATAGAATAAAAATGAAAAGTAAGTGCGCGCACACACAGAGAGAAACAAATACAAATTTGGGTTATTTCAGTCACAATCTCTGAGATAAACAACAATAATTATTAAGGTAGTAACATATTAGATAGATAGATATAGATATAGATATGCTTTATTCAAAAATATCAGGATCTTGTCCTTGAGGTGATATTCGCAGTTGAAGCTGAAAATTTACTAATAATTCCAAATAGTAGCATATTTCACAGGAGGCATTTAAACATTGTTTTCATCATATGTATCTGCAAGGGCAGGGAGGAGTGAAGTGGCTGCTGTCTCCACTCCATGACATGCGAACCACTATGCATTGCACGATTAACATATGTAGCGCAATTCTATTAATAGCTTTTATCATTGTTAGTATTCTATAAATGAGTGTGCATTTCACATGGAATGCAAACCACCCCATCATGCCATTATCACAGTGGCCTTTCTACAATGATTACATATATGAATATAATTGAATATAATTGAAAAACCATTTATTATTATTTTTAAAAATGAAGTGCTCCTTTTTTAGGTACAGGTCCACTTAACTGGTAATTTTGACTAAAGTTCAGCTCTTGAAAGCTTCAATGTAGGATCACCCCCCCCCCCCCCACCTTTTACCGCATCAAGGAACATGCACTCCATAGATAAATCAGGCAACTTTATAGGACAGAAAATATTCTGCACCAATGAAGGGAAACCTCTGGCCCTCCAGGAGTTTGAACTCCAATTCCCACCCACCCCAGCATGGCCAATGGTCCGGGATGCTGAGAGTTGCAGAGCCACAACATCATCCTTCCTGTTTGACAATGTATCAGTGTCCTTCCAGTATTATTTCATGGCCTGAGTTCATGTGATCCAGATGGTAAACTGTCATGGCATTAGTACAGCCACATCCTCACTGCCAATGCTAGTGTTAGAGCACTGCATGGTTCTCCTACATTAGGGATGGAGGAATCTTTGGCCCTCTAGATGATGCTAGGTGTTGTACAACTCCCATCAGCCCCAGCAACCATGGCCAATGGTCAGGGATGATGGGAGTTGTAGTTATGGAATATCTGAAGGGCCAAAGATTCCCCACACTTGCCCTAACTTGCCCTTCCTCCTCTTTGAGGAACCCTGTGGAGTCCTCCCACTCTCTGGATCAGCTGAAAGCCCTGATATGTGGACATTCACACATCAGTTCACCAAGGAGTTAAAACACCTGAAATTGTTAGCAGCACACTGACATTTATACCTCTTCATGTTCAGCCATTTGGCCCTGATCAGACTGGACAGCTGAATATAAATAGGAGGCAATCCCCTTCGGTGTAATTAATTGCATCCACAGCAATAATTTCATAACCAAAGGAGGATGAAAGCAGATTGATTATTGATTCACTTTCTGTAATTGTTGTTTTGGCTTGTACATTTTCAGCGATGCTATTAGCATAGATGTTGTGTTCTGTGTTTATGATAAAACATCTTCTATGCTGATGTAATCCGCTCTTTTTCCTATGCTTATGAATAGAAAAAAAGTGGACTCTCAAATTCTATCAAAAATGATCAATATTACCCCAAAGATGTTAAGCATTACAAATATAGGGATCTCTAGGTGGGACAGCAGAGGAGAAGAATGTTCCACTGTGAAAGCAGAAACCCATGCGCTGATGCAACGTTCGCCTTAGCGCTATGTTTGATTTAATGGCAGTGTAATTGCACAGAAAATGAGTCTTTTCTTGTAGGTAATTCTCACATATCATGGTTAACACAGGTGACTTAGTTTTTGGGATGTGAGACATTTTCTATAGGGAGCAACTGTAGCAGTTTCACATCTGAACCTTTAAGTCAAGGGCTCTAGTTTGTTACTTTTTTTTGCCAAATTAATTTATTATGCCTTTGTAGCATGATCACATTTTAGGTGGCTCTGCCACAAAGCTTTAACTTGACTGGGCCCTCCATTCTGGATCAAGTGCAAAGGAATCCCCACATAGAGCACATTGCAGTAATACAATCTTGAAGTAAACAACACATAAACTACTGTAGCCAAGTTTTCTCAGTCCAGGAACCATTGTAGCATTGTCGCAGCTGGTAAAAGGCGCTTTAAGCCATTGAAGTGACCTGGGCCTCCAGAGACAAAACTGGATTCAGAAGCACCCCCAAACTTTTGAGGCACCTCCAAGCACTTGACCTTTTTTCAGACACGGGAACCACTCACCCACAGAGCCTCTGACTTGCCAGGATTCAAGCTCAGCTTGTCTTTCCTCTTCCATTTCACCACTGTGTCCTCTCCTGATTCAGATGTTGTGAAGAAACACAGGTGAATGTTCTCAGCAGACTATTGGCACCTTGCCCCAAAGCTCCTAATGACTACTTCCAGCGGCTTCACATGGATATTAAAGAGCATGGAATGTTCTCTTACAGATAGCAAATTCCATAATCCGACTTGTTCTGGTGTGGCAAGAGCCTCAGTTAAGTGCTTCCACCCAAGGTATCTCAGGTATTGATCCACCCTAGGTATCTCAGCTGGTGAAGTCTGCTAAGTTAATGTGAAATGGTTGGAGACAGACTTTATTAAAGCTCCACAATGGTGCCACAGTTCTCTGTTGCTATGGAAACCAAGCTGTGGGAATTCAAAAAAATAAAATAATAAATGGAGACCCAAAGCATCAGCTCTCTTCTTCTTTCTCTTTTTCATGTGATGTTCCCATGGGGACGGCTGAAAGCCTCATGGATGTATAACCATGAGAAAAGTCTAGCAAGGCTCCACGGAAAAGAGCAAGTCTCGGATCTCTTTGTCAGTCACCCACAGCTGAACAATCAGCAGTATTCTTTGATGACAGTGAGGGGGGGGGGAGAGAAGTGTCACACAAAAGCCATTAAGTCAGGCGGGACAGACTTTGTGTGCTGAAATGATACTAATAACGACAGAATGGCTTCTAATAAGACTAGCTTCACCATAGCCCTAAAGAAGCTTGGTGCAGTTTGTTCCTGCATCAATTATCATATCTGGCAAGAAGTCCTGATCTTAGCAGATTTATGGCTAGTTCCTGGAATGTTGCTGGAGCAGCATTAAGTTAGAAGAAATGCAAAGGAAGTTGGTAGCTCTGCTAGGCTTGTTTTGTATTGTGCCATCATGGAGTGCCAAGGGACAGACACAAAGGAAGGGCAGATTAGATTTCAAGTCAAAGAAATGGAAATAGTAAATAATAATAATAATTAATGATAGCTCTTTTTGAAAGCCTAGGTGAGCTGCTCCTGGAAACCTATATTCATGCACATGTGCTTTGAGCAGACCTTGAAAGGCCATTTCAGATCCAGCCAAAGCTAAAGAAATCAAGAGTCTTTTCCTCCTGACTGCATGGCAGTAAAAGGCCCTCTTCAAAACGGCTCTGTTTCTCTCTGTCTCAAAAACACCCCTATCCCTGCACAGCTGAAAGGATTTTGATGCTGAGCACAGACTCTGGCAAAGAGCCTGAAGCTCATCTTCTATCGCCACTCTTTTCTAAAAAGTGCTCCTCCCCGATATTTCCTTTCCCCTCAAAAAGCCCAGTGACTGAGGCAGAGTTATATACCAGGCTCTGGAAGGCCACATAAAGATGTCAACTCAGGCAGTTTCAAAAGAAGATCAGACCAATTCATGGAGGCCAAGGCTCCTGTTGGAGGCAATATATGCTTCTGAATGCCAGTTGGTGGAAACTGCAGGAAGGGGAGAGCACTGCTGGCACTCAGGTCTTTGCTTGTGGGTTTCCCATGGGCATCTGGTTGGGCACACTGAGAACAGGATGCCGGACTAGATGGGCCATTGGCTTGATGCAGCTGGGCTCTTCTGACATTCACAGAGAGCCAGTGTGGTGTAGTGGTTAAGAGTGGTAGTCTCGTAACCCGGGGAACCGGGTTCGCATCTCCGTTCCTCCACATGCAGCTGCTGGGTGACCTTGGGCCAGTCACACTTCTCTGAAGTCTCTCAGCCCCACTCACCTCACAGAGTGTTTGTTGTGGGGGAGGAAGGGAAAAGGAGAATGTTAGCCGCTTTGAGACTCCTTCGGGTAGGATAAAGCGGAATATCAAATCCAAACTCTTCTTCTTTTTCTTCACAGAAGGAGCCAGTTGGTACCCCTGTTCTCTCCCTCCTCCCATCCCACAAAGTGTATGGCATTTTAACATTACACTGAAAGTGAGGGCTGAGCTGGTGCGGTGGCACTGGGAGGCCCCATTAGCGGTACCTCAGGTTAAGAACAGTTTCAGGTTAAGAACAAACCTCCAGAATGAATTAAGTTCTTAACCTGAGGTACCACTGTATAATGGGAGTGGGCATTATGATCTTGGAAGATGTTCATGAGGGCCAGTTCTGGGGTGAGTCCTAGTACCTGTTTAGTTATTTTGCATATATCTTATAGGACTGCTGTCCAGAAGGGTTGAAGGGCATTCCCACCACATGTGGAGGTATGTGCCTGTGGAGGTGCAGACTTTCTAACATCTTGGTGAGGTTCCTGGGTGCATCAGCGCCAGTTTCCATGGTGTTAAGGAGCACCTGTAGGTAAGTTTCAGAGTGAGTTCCCTTCTTTTGGCTAATACGGACTTAAAGGGAGGTTTGGAACACATTCTAGTCCACTGAGTGGGGTGAATTGCAAAGCCTATGCTCCCATTGTTCTTTGATTGTGTCAAAGGGGTTTGTGGGATTTTGGAACAGTATTTTCTATATTGTGGATACCATCCCTTTACCGTGTCCCTTTGCTGTCAAGAAAAGGTTTTCAAGGTGGACAAGGGCCTAGTGGCTGCTGATTTTACTGCTGGATTGTTTAAGAAGGCATGTAGTTGAATGGTGTGTTAGCCAAGGTATTTGGGTGTCCCCTAGTTTGTGTTGTATTTCTTGTTTGTTGTTTTTATAGAAGTCTTTTAGACAGTGTAGGCCTTTAGCTTGCCAGGTTTTTACCTGGATATTTTGTGCTGCGTGTTGGAATAGTGGGTGATAGGTCAGGAGGGTTAGCGGGGAGGGGGATAGGTTGCCTACTTTTCCCTTCTGTGTGAACCTGTTCAGTGTTTAGTTTGTTTTGGAGAAATGGGTGTGCTGTTGAGGGGATGTTTTTGATGGTTTCTCTCTCCCAGTGGACCCATTGTTTCATCTCATCTTCTCGAGCATAGGGAGTTATGTGGAGTACTTGGTTGGCGATGTCATATGATCCTATGTTGAGGATTCCCCATCCTCCTTCTGAGGAGGGGAGGTGCAGGTATTTGGGGCTCATTCCTGGCTTTTTGTGTGAGCAAATAAACAAGTATAGTTTTTTCTGCCACTTCTGGAGTTGGGTTGGGGGGATCCAGATTGGGGTTGGGAGTTTGGAATAAATAGGTTAGTTTTGGAAGGGGTATCATTTTGAACACAGCATACTTTTGTGATTATGATGATGAAGTCTAATTGCATCACAAAGGGCTGCCACCTTTGGCTCTAGAAAAGGGAATAATTATATCCACAATTAATCATTTACATGACGTAGGAGGATGATTAGACAAGTTCATGAAGGATCAGGCTGTCGTTGACTGTTGGCCATTATGGCCAAGCTCTGCCTCCACAGCTGGAAGCAGAAATGCTTCTGAATGCCAGTTGCTGGAAACTGCCAGAAGGGGGCGTGTTCTTGTGCTTGGACCCTTCATCTATGTTTCCCACAGACATCTGTTGGGACACTATGATAACAGGATTCACTGGCCTGATCCAGCAGGATCTTATGTTTTTAGATTGGAGGATGGGTGAACATATTTGCTTGGGTGACTCCTAGATCTGTCAGTCATGGAGGAAGTTAAAAGGCTGTGCCTCAATTGGCCAATTAAGTTCTCCTCACTCAAGAGCTTCAGAAGAAGGAATATGTGTCCAAAAGAGGAAATATGTGATTTAACATTCAAGGGCTGATTTTACATTTGTCACTTGTATTTTATTCTAACTTCACAACGTTCATGGCTAATACATTTTGCATCTTGCACCAAATACATTAAATATGATGTAAATATCAAACATCCAGATAAGTTCTAGAGAGGTAGCCCTGTTAGTTAGTTGCAACAAAAGCAAGACAGAGTCTTGTGGTACATTAAGGACTATCACATATTATTTCATAAGGTTTAGTGGGTGCTTCCAGACAGGGCTTTTTTGCCACAAATGGAACATTCAGGTCCAGTTCTTCTGTGAGCATGACTGGCACACAATCATCCTTCCACTTTGTTTTTTCAGCTTTAGATTATTATTTCCCCCCATAGGTATTCCACTGTTTCCCTCCCATACTAGTGGGAGGTCCTTTTCTTTCTGTGCTCAATTTTCTGGCCCTTCCCCCCAGTCCAGTGGCGTAGCGTGGGGGGTGCAGGGGGGGCCGGCCGCACTGGGCGCAACATCTGGGGTTAGGGCAAATGCACGGGTTAGGGGGCGCAAAACCACGGGTTAGGGGGCGCAAATTACTTGCCTTGCCCCGGGTGCTGACAACCCACGCTACGCCACTGCCCCAGTCATTACTCTTCCACCCTCCACTACCTGTTCCTGGTCTGGGCATGCATGCAGGTAATTCTGTATCTGTGCACATAGACATTTATTTCCCACAAAAAGTTGGCAAGAGCAAATATTTCAAGCTTCTTGGCTATCATGTTTCACAATGGGCAAAATGGAATCTTGTACTTTTGTGGGAGGGGGGCAACACCCATTTCCATTGTAATAATACAGAAGTCTTGCACAAGACTGATGTTGACCTATACTGAAATCCTGATCAAAGTGCCTTGCGCACGAACTCTATATTAATTTTTTCTAAGTCTCTATGTACTGCTTTTACAGCCTCTAAGCTAATCCTCCCTGTGTGCTGAGATATTGCACGAATAGGTCCTCTGAACTGGGGCAGCATCCACAACATGCCTTAAAAGCATGTTTAAAGCAAACGCCTTCCTGCAAAGAACCCCGGGACCTGTAACTTGCTTAGGGTCCTGGGGATTGTAGCTCATTGAGTAAACTACAGTTCACATGATTACTTGGGAGGTGAAGCTATGACTATTAAAATTGTATAAATGTGGTTTAACTGTATGGTGCAGATGCACCTTTAGGTACCAGGTGAAAATGTTCCTATTCATCCAGGCCTTTGGCTGATTAGCATCTGATACCCTTGTGTGTGTGTGTGTGGGGGGGAATTATTGGTTTGTTTTTGTTCTTCTTCTTATATACAGTGGTACCTCGCAAGGCGAATGCCTTGCAAGACGGAAAACTCGCAAGACGAAAGGGTTTTTTGTTTTTTTAGCTGTTTCGCAAGACGATTTTCCCTATGGGCTTGCTTCGCAAGACGGAAACGTCTTGCAAGTTTGTTTCCTTTTTCTTAACACCGTTAATATAGTTGCGACTTGACTTCGAGGAGCAACTCATAGAACGCGGTGTGGTAGCCTTTTTTGAGGTTTTTAAAGACTTTGGTGATTTTTGAAGCTTTTCCAAAACTTTCCTGACACCGTGCTTCGCAAGACGAAAAAAATCGCAAGACAACAAAACTCGCGGAACAAATTAATTTCGTCTTGCGAGGCACCACTGTATTTTGTGTTTTTTATATTGTATTTTTGTGAACCGTCCTGAGATCTAGATGTGAAGGGTGGTATACAAATTTAATTAATAATCAATAATAATAATAATACTAGTAATAATAATAATAATAATACTGGTGTGCCTTCAGCATATGGCATTTGGTGGGAATAGGCAGACTCATGCTGTTTGGGTTGCCAGAAGCACAATAGCTAAGTTGTGTGTTCACGTGAGGAGTAAATGGATGCATGGGCATGGCCAAGGGGGTGGGGCAGGGAGGGGCAGCGGGCCCCCCATCAATAAAAATACATAGCTAACTGAGGTTCTGCCACCACCCAACAAAAGACCTGCCCTCCCAACAAAAGGCCTGCCCACCCCCACCCCCACCCCCCGCAAAAAAATCCTGGCTAAGCCCATGAATGGAAGTAGGGATAATGTCGCTAGGTACTGCCCATCAAAATGTCACACCACCCTGCAAAAAATGTGATAATGAGCTTCAACAAACTAATAACTGTGGATGTGTAAAGGGTTATTACTTAGCTAATTTTCCAAAGTAAGAGAAAATCTGTATGAAATGTAAAAAAAAGAAGAAAAAGTAAAAGATGGCCTTCTGATGCTGACAGTGCAAAAAGCTTGTGTGCCTGAGCAGCACTGATTTCACAATAAACCTCCACCTGGAAGCACCCTCTGTTGTAACCAATGCCAGAAACTTAGAGATATCAATCACAACAGAGTTGCTGAAACCTAATGCCACAATGAAGGGACGCGGGTGGCGCTGTGGGTAAAAGCCTCAGCGCCTAGGGCTTGCCAATCGAAAGGTCAGCGGTTCGAATCCCTGCGCTCCCGTTGCTCGGTCCCAGCGCCTGCCAACCTAGCAGTTCGAAAGCACCCCTGGGTGCAAGTAGATAAATAGGAACCGCTTACTGGCGGGAAGGTAAAGGGCATTTCCGTGTGCTGCGCTGGCTCGCCAGATGCAGCTTTGTCTCCGGAAGTGTCTTCCGGAAGTGTCTCCGGACAGCGCTGGCCCCCGGCCTCTTAAGTGAGATGGGCGTACAACCCTAGAGTCTGTCAAGACTGGCCCGTACGGGCAGGGGTACCTTTACCTTTACTTTTTAATGCCACAATGAATCTGTGAGTCTTGAAGATGCCAGATATGAATTCATATCAGGACATGAATGCAAACAAAGCAGATAGCTATAGACACCTAGAACAATCTGGATACTACAGCTCAGCACAGGACCATAGCACATGTATGATTATGATTTATTGGAAGCAATTCTGAGTTCAATAGGACAAACTCTTCAGAAGGCATGCATAGGGTTACAGCTTTAATACAGCACTTGCTATGTGACATGTTGCACCATTCCTAAATGTATTCCCAGTACTGGGTCAGATGAAAGCATAAGAAGCAAACAATTAGTAGATTATGGAAATTGTCAGGGAAAATGTGCAATTGTAACGCCAACTTTCTGAAATTTAATTTGGGAGCGAGCTCCTCGATCTCAGAGGAGCGTGAGTAAACATGCTGAGTTGGGAAATGAAGATGGGGAGACAAAATATTATTCTCTCTCTGCCCCCAAGTTTATCCTAGGATTTAGTACGGATACGTACTAAACAGCATACAGATAGGCGCCGTTCCATCGTGACCCTCACTCGTGGATCAGACCTCAGTGACTGTTGCATTTTCCAAACTCGTAGATTGACTTTCCTTCCCCACAGCCTGTCACCTGCTTGTTCTGTTGCTGATTTTGTCATGGTACTCGCCAACTTTGGATAAATTTAGGACATACACTGCCGCTGAAGGGACGATGGGAGAAATTTGGAGCCAGTGAAAAAGAAAGTCGATTTTGCTGGGTATGTGTGTGTATGTGTGAGAGAGAGGGGGGGGGAGAGGCGGGTTTCACATAGGGACAGCCCCCTGCCCGGGGTCTGCTCACCAGCAAGTTATCTCTCCGGAGGAGGGGAGGGAACGCGCACGCTGAGGTGCCGCCCCCAGCTCCCTTCTCTCCGCGCATTCGCTCCAGCTATTGCGACGTCACTGCGTTCTAAAAAAGAACCGAGAAAACAATCTGCATTGAGAGAAATAGATACAGTCCGGGTCCTATTTAAAGGGGAAGCTCTGGGCACCCCGGAGTCAGATCCAGCTTCATAAACAAAGGCGAAGGAAGGATTGCGGGAGAAGCCTCCTCAGCAAATATGGTGTCGCCGGTGACAGTGGTGAGTTCCAACAGCCAGCTTTTTAGTAACTGCAAGGCGGGTGGGGAGAGCAAAGGGGGACCACACACACACACACACACACACACACACACAGCAAGTATAAAATCAAGTGTCAAGATTGCAATAATTGCTGCCTCGGGAAGCGAGCCCTGCAGATTCGCGGCTGACGACTTCACAATCGCTTCGGGGTTTTTATTTGGACAGGTAGCCGCTGCCAGAGAGCATCTGACCTACGCTGGGAATCCTGTCCCCATCATCTGTGCCGGCTCCTAGAGTGGTCCCCCGCCACCCCGTAGGACTTCCATCTCCTTGCCCTTTTTCTTTTTTACTCTCTCCTCCCGCCTCCCTCCGTTGCTGGTAGCAAAATGTGGCTGTGATGGCGGTGGAAGAAGGGGGGGGGGGTAGAGATTGGAAAGGGGGAAGAGAGACATCACGACCGGATCGGTCGTTGCTTTACATAGCAAGCGGTGTGGGGGCGTGGGGAAGAGGAGGAAACCCTGCCAAAAGTCAATAGGATGAAAACATTGGGCATGTGACTAGGAAGCGTGACTTTGTTGATTTCTCTCCTTGGGGCTTGCCGGCAAGGCACCGTTTGATTGATGGAGAAGATTGCGGGTGGGAGGGATTCCAGTTCACCTCCCCCTTTCTCTGGCGCTTTCCCCCCTCGCCGCCCCCCCCCCCCCGACTTGCTTTGCTCCGGAATTGCTGGAGGATGGCACCATGCTGCCAATCTGCCTGCCTGTGTGTGCTTGCATGGCCCATATATATGCGCGTGTGTAAGGCATGTGCCCTTCCCATTACGGATTTCTGATCCCCGGGTGGGTGCCCTCTGGGATCGAGGAACAACAGTGCAGAGAAATCAGCAAGCTTTATTTTTGCTTCTCCCCGCCCCCTGCCCACTCCGCAGCTAATAAACATCTTTGTCCGAATGCCATTTAGACTGCTGAAGATGTTTTGAAAATAAAATAAAAATAGGTAGATCTGTAGGTATATCTAAATCTTTCTCTCTCACTCACTCACTCTCTCTACATATATATATGTGTGTGTGTGTGTGTGTGTGTGTATATATATATATATATATATGTAGCAGAATTTTAATCTGGAATGAACGCAGCTATGACTGACTGATAGATAGGTTGCTGAAGCAGAGTGATGTAGTCAAAAGCATGCTAGAAGGACGCAGGAGACCTGGGTTCAAATCCATTGCTACCCATGATGCTTACTGGATTTCTAGTACACACAGCTGTTGTGAGGATAAAATAGAATAATCCTTTGCAGTGCTATTATTCTAGAAAAAAAGGTGCCAGAGCTCACCATGAACACCTCCCTTGTTCTCTTATAATGGCAATAGTGCCCACCATGGGTGTAGCCAAGGGGAGGCAGCTGCTCCCCTCGAATCAATAAAAATACATAGCAAACTGAGGTTCTGTCCCCCCCCCAAATCCTGGCTACGCCCATGGTACCCACCTGGAGCAGAGTTCCATTGAGTTCCAGCTGAAAAAAACCCTGATCCTATGTAGGAACATAGGAAGCATCAAGAGCAGTATTTCCTACACTGACCACCAGCATCTCTCCAAGGTGTTAGGCAAGAGCCTCTCCCAGCCTTATCTGGGACCTTCTGCATGCATCCACCTAGTTTGTCTGTCCTAACCGCAATACGGGACACAGGTGGCGCTGTGGGTTAAACCACAGAACCTAGGACTTGCCGATCAGAAGGTTGGCAGTTCGAATCCCTGTGACGGGGTGAGCTCCCGTTGCCCAGTCCCTGCTCCTGCCAACCTAGCAGTTCGAAAGCACATCAAAGTGCAAGTAGATAAATAGGTACCACTCCGGCGGGAAGGTAAACGGCATTTCCGTGTGCTGCTCTGGTTCGCCAGAAGTGGCTTAGTCATGCTGGCCACATGACCCGGAAGCTGTACGCCGGCTCCCTCGGCCAATAAAGCGAGATGAGCGCCACAATCCCAGAGTCGGCCACCACTGGACCTAATGGTCAGGGGTCCCTTTACCTTTACCTAACCGCAATACAACAGGCATTTCATTCCAAATGAAATTAAAACAGGTATTGTAGTGACTTCACTCATTGGGCACTTGAGGATGTGTGCTGTTGTGGTGAGAGCAGACTTTCCCAACCCTGGATCACCAGATGTTGTGGGACTACAACTCCCATCATCCATGACCAGCAGGGGAATGATGGAAATAGTAGTCCAACAACATCTGGGAGCACAAGGTTGAGAAAGGCTGAGCTAGAGTGTTGGGCCTTGGGAGACCAGGGTTCAATTCTCTGCTTAGCCACGAAGTTCACTGGCTTGATATTGGGCCAGTCACTGCCCTTCAGACCAGCCTACCTCACAGGGTTGCCCTGAGGATAAAATGAGAGCAGGAGAACCATGTACACTTCCTTGAGGTTCTTGGAGGAAAAGTGGGATAGGAATGAAATAAAATTGTGATTAATACCTTCTTCAAAGTCACGTGCCTCACTTTCTGATCTTGATGCTCTTTAATTCCAGATGAGTGGTTTGGAGGTCAGCAGGGAAATGTTCTCCGCGTGTGAAAGACTTTATTTTTATTACTTTATATATTCAAGGGCTGATCTTTGCCACAAAAGCAGGTTGTGGGACTGAGATCTGGTGAAGTTACTGCAGGGGGTTGCACAGGGATAATATTTATCTCTGCAAAGAAACAAAGTGTTACCTCTTTGTCCTTGGGTACTGGTAAGAAGATCGAAAGATAATGTTGTTTTCATGTTACCTTGATTAATTTAATTATAAGACTCAGTGATTATCATCTGCATTACTTTTATACCAGGAGGACAAAAGTGACAAATTTAAAATTTAGGAAGATTTTGAAAATTAGGAAAGTATTTTTACTGTTGGGATAGTGTAACATATAAGTAAACGTTTTAAGCACAATTTGGTGTTTCCTTCACTGGAGTATTTCAAGGAAAAGCTGAACAGGTGTTTGCCTTAATTATAAGGCTTGTTTTGTTCACTTCAGCAGCACATATACTAAAATTGGAACGATACAGAGAAGATAAGGCAATTTATTTATTTATTTATTTATTTATTTATTATGCCGCCCTTTGTCCAAATATCTCAGGGCAGCTCACAATATAAAAATACAAAATGAGAACACAAAATACATAATAAAACAAAAACTAACCAATGACCCCCCTCCCCCAAAACACATTTAATAGGCCACAAATATTAATCAGCCAAAGGCTTGGTTATAGAGAAACATTTTTGCCTGTTGCCTAAAGAGATGTAATGAAGGCACCAGGCGAGACTCTCTGGGGAGAGCATTTCACAAATGAGGAATGAGGAGCCGCTGCAGAAAAGGCCTATTCTCATGTTGCCACCCTCCAGACGCCTTGTGAAGGAGGAACACGAGGAAAGGCCTTAGATGATGATCACAAGGTCTGGGTCTGTTCATATGTAGAGGGGTAGTCCTAGTGGTATTGCAGTCCTTAAATGAACTTTTGTTGTTGTACAAACTGAAGCACATACATAGCTCCTACTTTAACGTCCCCCCCCCCCCCATTCAGCACTGCCAAAACCTGATATTATGAAAATCATGGGCCAGACTGCTGACTGGCCCCTTTAATTGGGTTTGTTTTAAAGGGAAAGATAAATAGACAGCACCCGTCCTGTATTATGAAACTGTATTATGAAATTGGGAACCCTAACCAGATCCTTCTGGTTAGTTTAATGCCCTCTATTCCGTCTGTGTATTGGAAGGAGATAATACTTTTTCTTTAACTGAATACACGGTGATGTTTTTTAATGTGGGAATGAAGTGAAATGCAGCCTATTTTACTGGTGAAGCTTCAGGCCAATATTTGGCCCTTGTGAGCCTGAAAAGCCTTTTCTGTGTCTTTACCTCATTGCCAATCTTCTTTTAGAACCAATAGAAGATTGTGCCAAAAAAAATACTGTCTGGTAAAGGAAAGGTACAGATTATCTCTATTTGACCTTTCACTTGCCTGAAGCAGCTTGAATTCTTTTTTCTCTTTTCCTCTGGACATGAAACACCTGGTTATAAAACATTCTATTCTGTGAACATGACTTATGTAGGCTGGAACTGGAGTTTTTTGCAGGTAGATTTTTGTGGCCGTCTTAGGTATCTATTCTTGTCCCTAATTTTTTCTTCTGTTAGATCTTTTGCTCCTTTTACTGACCAACTTTTAGACCACAAAGACATTTACTAGCTACAGAGCTGGCATCACTGAGCATAAAAGTATGACTTATTTTCGAATAAAGCATACAGAGGACCGCACTGCATATTTTCTGGTAAAACAGATTTGGCAACTGTAATGTCCAAAAGTCCTTGAAGGCTTATTTAATCGTTCATTTTTATTAGGTGTCTGAAAACTGTGCTCAGTACCCCAAATATCTCTAGGGACAGTAGATAGTTAAAATAACTTTTTAGAAAAGCCCTGCTGGAACAATCTAGCCAAACTAAGATACTTTGAAATGTAATGGGACTTACCTCTGGCACTTTGAAAAAAGATAAATATACCTTGTACCATTTTGTGAAGACTAGGGTTGCTTTGAGACTTTGAGTCTTGGGAGGCTATACTATTTTTATAGTATAAAAATACTCTTGATAGTGCTGTATCCTGCCATAGTTCTTTATATCTCAGACCTTGGGCTTTAGTGTGCTGGCACCTGCCCTTCCAATGAACACCAGGCAGGTACCTACACCATTGACATTTAGATACCTGCTTATAATAATAATAATAATAATTTATTATTTATACCCCGCCCATCTGGCTGGGTTTCCCCAGCCACTCTGGGCGGCTTCCAAAAGAATATTAAAATACTGTGATACATCAAACATTAAAAGCTTCCCTAAACAGGGCTGCCTTCAGATGTCTTCTAAAAGTCTGGTAGTTGTTGTTCTCTTTGACATCTGGTGGGAGGGCGTTCCACAGGGAGGGCGCCACTACCGAGAAGGCCCTCTGCCTGGTTTCCTGTAACTTGGCTTCTCGCAGTGAGGGAACCGCCAGAAGGCCCTCGGTGCTGGACCTCAGTGTCCGGGTAGAACGATGGAGGTGGAGACGCTCCTTCAGGTATACTGGACCGAGGCCGTTTAGGGCTTTAAAGGTCAGCACCAACACTTTGAATTGTGCTCGGAAACGTACTGGGAGCCAATGTAGGTCTTTCAAGACCGGTGTTATATGGTCTCGGCGGCCGTTCCCAGTCACCAGTCTGGCTGCTGCATTCTGGATTAGTTGTAGTTTCCGGGTCACCTTCAAAGGTAGCCCCACGTAGAGCGCATTGCAGTAGTCCAAGCGGGAGATAACCAGAGCATGCACCACTCTGGCGAGGCAGTCCGCGGGCAGATAGGGTCTCAGCCTACGTACCAGATGGAGCTGGTACACAGCTGCCCTGGACACGGATTTAACCTGTGCCTCCATGGACAGCTGTGAGTCCAAAATGACTCCCAGGCTGCGCACCTGGTCCTTCAGGGGCACGGTTACCCCATTCAGGACCAGGGAATCCTCCACACCTGCCCGCCTCCTGTCCCCCAGAAACAGTACTTCTGTCTTGTCAGGATTCAATCTCAATCTGTTTGCCGCCATCCATCCTCCAACCGCCTCCAGACACTCACACAGGACCGTCACCGCCTTCACTGGTTCTGATTTGAAAGAAAGGTAGAGCTGGGTATCATCTGCATACTGATGAACACCCAGCCCAAACCCCCTGATGATCTCTCCCAGCGGCTGCATGTAGATGTTGAAAAGCATAGGGGAGAGGACAGAACCCTGAGGCACCCCACAAGTGAGAGCCCAGGGGTCTGAACACTCATCCCCCACCACCACTTTCTGAACACGGCCCAGGAGGAAGGAGCGGAACCACTGTATGACAGTACCCCCAGCTCCCAGCCCCTCAAGACAGTCCAGAAGGATGTTATGGTCGATGGTATCAAATGCCGCTGAGAGATCCAGCAGAACTAGGAAACAGCTCTCACCTTTGTCCCTAGCCCGCCGGAGATCATCAACCAGTGCGACCAAGGCAGTTTCAGTCCTGTGATGAGGCCTGAATCCCGATTGGAAGGGATCCAAATGGTCCGCTTCTTCCAGGCGTGCCTGGAGTTGTTCAGCAACCACTCGCTCAATCACCTTGCCCAAGAATGGAAGATTTGAGACTGGGCGATAGTTGGCCATCGTGGCCGCATCTAAAGATGGTTTTTTAAGAAGCGGTTTAATAACCGCCTCTTTCAACGGGTCTGGGAAGGTTCCCTCACGGAGGGAAGCATTCACCACCCCACGAAGCCCATCGCCCAGCCCTTCCCGGCTAGCTTTTATAAGCCAGGATGGGCAAGGATCCAGGAGACAGGTGGTTGGTTTCACTCGTCCAAGCAGCCTGTCCACATCCTCGGAGGTAACAGATTGGAATTGATCCCACGCAATTTGACTAGACAGGACTCTAGCACTCTCCCGCCCTGGCCCTGCTCCCACGGTGGCGTCTACCTCTTCCCGAATCTGAGCGACTTTATCTGCAAAAAACTTTGCAAAATCATTGCAGGAGATCATGTGGCCCGTACTGGGCCCCGATGTAGCAGGTGGTTCCGCTAAATTGCGGACCACCTGAAAAAGTCTCCTGCTGCTGTTTTCTGCAGATGCAATAGAGGCGGCGAAGAAGGCCTTCTTCGCCGTCGCTACCGCCACTTGGTAGGCTCGACACTGAGCTCTAACCTGTGTCCGGTCAGCTTCAGAATGGGTCATCCGCCACCGGCGCTCTAGCCGTCTCAACGATTGTTTCATTGCCCTCAGATCCGTGGAAAACCACGGGGCTGTCCGGGCTCCATGCAATCGGAGAGGGCGCTTCGGAGCCAAACAGTCAATAGCCCTGGTTAACTCCACATTCCAGCAGGCCACCAGGGAATCAGCTGAAAGGCCATCAACATGGGATAAAGCATCCCCTACCACTCTCTGGAAGCCATTTGGATCCATTAAGTGGCGGGGGCGGACCATCCGAATCGGTCCCACCTCCCTGCAGAGGGGAAGGGTCGCGGAGAAGTCAAGTTGCACCAGGAAGTGGTCTGACCATGGCACTTCTTTTGTTTCGCTTTTATTTAGTGTCAGAACACCAACATCCATGGAGGTAAACACCAGGTCCAAGGCATGTCCGCGGCTATGGGTTGGGCCAAAGTTATTCAGGGACAGCCCCATGGAGGCCATGCTTTCCACGAAGTCCCGAGCGGCCCCTTGTAAGGTCGTGTCGGCATGGATATTAAAATCCCCTAGGACAACCAAACTAGGTGTCTCCAGGAGAACATCCGCCACGACCTGAAGCAGCTCGGGCAGGGAATCCTTGGTGCAGCGGGGAGGTCGGTACACCAAAAGGAATCCTGTACTGCCCCTATTGCCCAACTTCCAGAACATGCACTCAGAGAACTGGGTCTTCCTAACAGGACGCCTGGTGCAAACTAATGACTTCCTAAAAATCACTGCAACCCCCCCTCCCCGCCCACAAGGCCTGGGTTGCTGTGCGTAAGAGAAACCCGGTGGACAAGCAGCGGCAAGAACAGGCCCATCTGCTTCATCCAACCAAGTCTCTGTTACACAAGCCAGGTCAAATCCTCCATCCATGATCAAGTCATGGATGGCAGTGGTCTTATGAATCATTGACCTGGCATTGCACAGCAGCACCTTCAGGCTATGTGGGTATCCCTTGCTGATTCTAGTATCCGTCCGGACAGGACCAGACCCGGAGGCAGGGATAGTCCTCAGACAACAACTAAACCTGCCTCCTCTGTAATGACATGGTCTGGTCTTAGCGTAACTCCTCCTCCTACCCGTGATCACTGAGATCGGTTGTCCCAGTGCATCCCCCTCTGTGGAACATACCCCAGCCATTTTGTTGGCTGGGACCCACTCCTCGGCAGCCCTGACCCTTCCCCTTAAGAACAAAATAAGACCTTAAAACAATAAAAACAAAAACAAACAAACAAACAAAATTCAGAAAACAAAAAGCAATACAAATGAAAAACTATAAAAATTACAAATCCATTAAAATCAAACAAATTCCCAACTAAACATCCATCCCACCCCCATCCCCGTCCCCACATATACAAAAAAATAAAAGGAAAAGGAAAAGGAAAATTTTAAAACATTTTAAAAGGAACTCTGCGCCCCACTGGATCCCCCTGGGCCGCAGCAGCAGTGACAGCAACCGTCCCTGTGAGTCCTTCAGGCCCTGCCCTGGGCCAGATGGTGAGTGGCAGGAAGGAGCAGGGCCCTCAGACACTCACACAGGAGAGTCCTCCTGGGCAGCAGAACGCAGCAGTCCCTGTGAGTCCTTCAGGCCCCGCCCTGGGCCAGATGGTGAGTGGCAGGAAGGAGCAGGGCCCTCAGACACTCACACAGGAGAGTCCTCCTGGGCAGCAGAACGCAGCAGTCCCTGTGAGTCCTTCAGGCCCCGCCCTGGGCCAGATGGTGAGTGGCAGGAAGGAGCAGGGCCCTCAGACACTCACACAGGAGAGTCCTCCTGGGCAGCAGAACGCAGCAGTCCCTGTGAGTCCTTCAGGCCCCGCCCTGGGCCAGATGCTTAAAACTCACCTGTTAAGCCTGGTTTTCCCTGAGACATTGTGTTTCTTTTATGGATGTAATTTTCTTGTTGCGTTTATGTGTGAGTATCTGGAGGCGGTTGGAGGCTGGATGGCAGTTAACAGATTGAGGTTGAATCCTGACAAGACAGAAGTACTGTTTTTGGGGGACAGGGGGAGGGCAGGTGTGGAGGACTCCCTGGTCCTGAATTGGGGAACTGTGCCCCTGAAGGACCAGGTGCACAGCCTGGGAATCATTCTGGAGGTCAATTCTGTGTCCAGGGCAGCTGTCTACCACCTCCATCTAGTACGCAGGCTGAGACCCTACCTACCAGTCTGTCTCACCAGAGTGGTGCATGCTCTGGTTTTCTCCCACATGGACTACTGCAATGCACTCTACATTGGGGCTACCTTTGAAGGTGGCCCGGAAACTACAATTAATCCAGAATGTGGTAGCTAGACTGGTGACTGGGAGTGGCTTCTGAGACCATATAACACTGATCCTGAAAGACCAACATTGGCTCCCAATATGTTTCCGAGCACAGTTGGTGCTGACCTTTAAAGCCCTAAACAGCCTCGGTCCAGTATACCTGAAGGAGCGTCTCCACCCCCATTGTTCAGCCCAAACACTGAGGTCCAGCGCTGAGGGCCTTCTGGCGGTTCCCTCACTGCGAGAAGTGAGGCTACAGGGAACCAGGCAGAGGGCCTTCTTGGTAGTGGCACCTGCCCTGTGGAACGCCCTCCCACCAGATGACAAGGAAATAAACAACTATCTGACTTTTAGAAGACATCTGAAGGCAGCCCTGTTTAGGGAAGCTTTTAATGTTTGATGTTTTACTGTGTTTTCAATATTCTGTTGGGAGCAGCCCAGAGCAGCTGGGGAGGCCTGGCTAGACGGGTGGGGTATAAGTAATAAATGTTGATGATGCTGTTCATGATTTTTTCTATTAGTGTTGGGTGTATAGAAATGTTTGAAACCAGCTAAATAAATAAAACCCTGGCAATACCTTCCCCCTCTTACTATAGGTTTACTCAGGAGTAAGTTATGTTACAGCAAAGTTCCTGCTTATTTCTGCTGCTCTCCATGGTTGTCCTCACCCCCTTTCTTTCAAAGCAATTTCTTCTGCTGCAATAAGTTTCTGGCTGTTCACAATTTCACAACTGCACTCATAACACCCCCCACAAAAATTACAGAACAATCATAACTCCCAGCTGCAGAACAGAATGTAATGGAAGATCCAGCACCGGCTACAAAGTGTGTCCTGTACAGAGCAGGAATGCCAACATCATACTGGTGAACAGCAACAACTAATTTCAGGGGCAGATGTAGCTATATAAGAAATGGGAAAAGAGGGAGCTTTCAACTAAAGGGGCAGTGGCCCCCAAAAGCCATAATGCTTCTTTGCTAATCCACACTGCACTATACATTTATTTTTCAAGACAACAAAATATTCACAAGTTGAGTCCAGAAAAATTGCACATAGACACATTGGAAAGTACAGGAATACAAGAGTTTGTTATCAGGATTCTCCATACAAATGAAAGTAAACAGATTTTGTTCATTCTGAGGATCACAGAAACCTTTGTCTGATGGGTTCCTACATTGTAAGAGAAAGTTCAGAGATGTCCATGCCTTCCCACCTATTCTGCTGCACACTTAATGGAAACCTTTGATCTACTGCAGGAGTTTCAGAAAATGCCTGAGGAAGTAGTAAGCTTCAAGGTCCTTTGAGAAGAGTTAGCTTTATTTTATTTAAAATGAAGTGTGTGTGTGTGTGTGTTTGCTTGCACATTTGGAGTCTGTAGTTTCAGTTCTCCATGTTCTCTAATTCTCAGTAAGCTGACAGTTCCCTTCCTTCCCCAGCAGACGCTAGTGAGGGTTCCCTGTACAAGAAATGCTGCAGTCAGATCTTAGACTGATTCTTCTGGCTCAGAGTATCTCCTTTCATAAGAG
Organism: Podarcis muralis; assembly: GCF_964188315.1. NCBI lineage: Eukaryota > Metazoa > Chordata > Lepidosauria > Squamata > Lacertidae > Podarcis > Podarcis muralis. Next base: position 72,381,952 of record NC_135655.1, read on the forward strand.
GCTAGAGGAGCCAGTCAGAGCATTCAGCAGCACTGCAGGGTTTGGAGCCTAAATCACCATGCTTGTTATTTATACAATTGATGTGAATGTGAATGTACCTTTATAGTATTTTTTAAAACAACAACAACATGAAAGGCTATTATTATCGTAGACTGTGCAGTTTATGACTAGCAGTGCATTTGAAATGCCCAATTCTGCTATTAGAAGAATTGCATTTTGTAAAAATAAGATGTTTATGCATATTTATGTCATTTCCTTTATTTATCCTTTAATAACATATGCTTTAATTCTTCTAATAATGCAGGAAAGCTAAACACTTTAAATTTCCACTAATTTCAACGGGGGGGGATTTTTCCAGAAGCAATTCTATTCATAGAATCATAGAGTTGTAGAATTGGAAGGGATCCCAAGGGTCATCTAGTCCAGCCCCCTGCAATGCATGAATCTCAGCTAAAGCATCCATGACAGATGGCCATCCAACCTCTGCTTAAACCCCCCCCCCCCCAGGAATCAGTCTACCACCTTCCAAGGGAGTCTGTTCTACTGACAAACAGCTCTTACCAACAGAAAGTTCTTCCTCATGTTGAGTTGGAACCTCCTTTAACTAGAATCCACTGGTTCTGGTTTTCCCCTCTGGAGCAAGAGAAAACAAGCTTGCTCCCTCTTCCATGTGACAAACCTTTAGCTGTTTGAAGATGGCTATAATATCTCCTCACAGTCTTCTAAACATATCCAACTCCCTGAACTGTTTTTCGTAAGGCGCAGTTTCCAGACCCATTATCATATTGATCACTCTCCTTTGCGCATGTTCTAGCTTGTCAATCTCCATCTTAAATTGTGGCACCCAGAACACAGGAGTCCAGGCAGAATAGAGCGGTACTATTTCTTCACTTGATCTGGACAATAGACTTCTGTTGATGCAGCCTAGAGTAGCATTAGATTTTTTGTGTTGCTTCATCACACCGTTGACTCATTTTAAGCTTGTGGTCTACTAAGACCCCTAGGTCCTTTTTGCATGTACCTTGGAAGCAGAATGGAATCCGTTGCCTCTTGTACAGTTTTTGCCCATATACTCTCAAATCTGCCTTCCATGCTCTGGGTCATAGATCTCTTCACAAGTGTACACATTCTTTACATATAATGCTATTCCTCTTCTCTCCCTGTTTGGTCTATTCCTTTTGAGCAGGTTGTATACTCCTCAATTTCTACATTCCAGTCATGAGACTCATCCCACTCATCCTACATACCTACTTGGGAATAAGTCCCACTGGACTCAATACTTCTGAGTCAGCATGCGTTGGATTGCACTGTTAAGCATGTGGTTTGTTGCAATAGCAGTTACAAGTAGGATTAGATTAGCATGGAGTCTAATTACTTCTGTGCTATACTCAGACAAAATTGAAGGATATGTGGATCATTGCTCCCTGGCATTAATAACTAAAGATACATCCTGCAGTGTAACATATATATTCTTTCTAACTGTTTATAGCTGGGATGGAGAACCCAAGGCACTCTGAATGTTGTTGACCTGCAGCCCCCATCATCCCTCACCAGTGACTATGTCAGCTGGGATGGATAGAAGTTGGGAGTCGGACAACACCTGGAAGACCACAGGTTCCCCGTCCCTGCTCTCATTAGCTCTCATTTATGCTACAAAAATCTCCAGGCTATTTCTGGCAAGTGTGCAAGTTAAAGCGCAAACAGATACTGTAATTTGTCTCCATAACTTTCCTTTCCGGGTGGGCGGGGGGGGGGGATTTGGGTTTGTTTTTCTGCAAGCAAACCATGAAGAGTAACCAAGCCCTGTTCTTGACTTACTGCTCATGATTTGTTGGGGGAAAGAAATCATGAGCTGGGTTCAGATATCACACGGTGCCAGACCACTGCATTGGGTTGGACTAGATGCCCCTTTGGGGACCCTCCATCTCCACAATTCTTTGATTCTGTGTTTCCCAGCAGTGCTTCAGCATCGAGGCAGGAGCAAAGCACCCTCAATTTCAGAATGCACCAGAATACTGCAAATTCACATTTAACCACAGTTATGGTAATTTGACCAAAGGTTTAATGTGATGTGCAAATGAGGCCACTGAGTGACAAACAGAAGCTGAAATGTGAAAGGAGTTCTGGTGTCATAGCACCCTGCAAGTATCAGGCATTGATTACTACCCAGAGATTTCAAAACCATCAACTAGCCTTTATTGGTGTTGACACTAAATCCATATCTGTTTTTGGTGCATTATGCTGCTTGCTTTTTAGATGATTTCCGTTCAGTGAAAAAGATGGAAGGAAAGTAGATTTCCTTTGAGAGAGGGTTTCAGAAATTCCTTGGGACACAGATTGGGAACAAAGCTGCCCAAAGGCCCCTCTGCTAGAAAGCAGAAAGCAAGGCATCACCACTCAAAGGACACTGGAGAACATCTTTTTAGTGAATAGTTGATGCTTAATTCTATCCTTTCTCAGTAGGCACTGCCTTAAGGTTTCATCACCAGCTGAGTGGCACTGAAAAGGGATTACCCTGCCGGCCTAACCACTTTGTGAAAGGAACTTTTGCTGAAAACAACTGTCCCTTCATATTGTCCTGCTGCTAATTCAGGGGACATGGCTTTAGCTGATTGTAACTAGGGCAGATTTGTTTTTTTGCTTGCAAAAATACATGAGAACAACGAGAGTATCAGTGCTGCACTGCTTCTGCTGCAGTAGGGCAACAGTGTGTTGACACCAAAGAGCTGGCATTCCTACCTGTTATTCCATGGCTAAAGGTGGTGGAATAGTTGGCACACAGGAATGGCTAGTTGGCCTGAGAAAGGAGGTGTGATCTTGTTTAGGTCATCTTAAGATGCTTATCTCCCTGTTACAAAGCACACTGCTTCTCCCATGGTTCTTAGTTTAACTTAAGAGGGGGAAAATACTCTGAAGAATATGGGAACATGTACGTGATGTCCCTAAGTAAAGGGAGTTGAGTGAGAACATAGGCCATTCATCAAGGCCAAAAATGTTGGTTTTTTACTCCCAGCTACTCCAACCCACAGCAGCTCTTGGTGGTTTCAGGCAGAGATCTTCCCCAGCCTTATTTTATTTAATTTATTCTATTTCCTTTACATTCCACCTTCTCCAAGGAGTTCAAGGTGATGGCATACATGGTTCTCTTCCTCCCCCATTTCATCCTCACAACAAACCTGAGAGGTAGGTTAGGCAGTAGCTGGCTTAAGGTCATCCAGTAAGTTTCATGACTGAGGGGGGATTTGAACCCTGGTCTCCCGCGTCCTAGTCTGACACACTAACCACTACACCACACTGGCTCCTGCTATCTGAGCCTCTTCACCTGGAGCACCCAAGGTTGTGGAGCCCGGAATCTTGCACATATAAAACGTGCTGATCTAGGGGGAGACAGCTATGGCATTTGTACCTTCCCTGCCTCGGCAGAACTAATGGCAGCTTCATGCTATTGCTAAGGCTGTTTACACACTAAATCATTAAAGCACATTCAAGTGCACATTCTTCCCCTCAGAGAATTCTGGGTAATGTAGTTTACCCCTCACAGAGTTACAACTCCCAGTGATCCTTAACAACTGGGCCGGCCCACCCATGAGGCAAGCTGAGGCATTGGATGGCAGGACCCACAGGGCAGATCCTGATGCATATATTTATCCCCCACCCCTTATTCCTGGTGATCTTCACTCCTTCCCTGAGAGGAATGGGAGTGCCATTTTGTGGTTTGCCTCAGGTGCCAAAATGTCTTGGGCCAGCCCTGGTTAACAAACAGCAGTGCCCTGAATTCTTGGGGAGAGAATGCACTTCAAATGTGTGTTATAGTGCGCACATAGCCTTAGGCTGGGGAAGGGGACAAGGGAAATCAAGGTTAAACTTCCTCTCTGAAATATACTCAGAGTTGCAAAGTGATTTCATGCTCTTTATTCAGCTCATAGTGGTGAGGAGGAATGAATGAATGTCCCCTCAGAGTATCTGCTTTATATACATTATTTACACAATGGGCTGCACATGATTGGCTAATTCCGGAATTCTACTGTAAGCCAATCAGGTTGTGGATTCACTTCTATCTGGAGCATGATTGGGTGGTTCCTGCCAACCAATCATACTGCTGCATCCTGAATCCTATTGTTCTAGGACCAATCAGACTGCTGCCTTTTGGATCCTATTGTTCTAGGACCAATCAGACTGCTGCAGTTTGGATCCTATTCAACTCAGTACATAACACCCCTCCCCTCTAAGTTCCAGTCCTGCCCGGGAGGTCGCATTCATAGTCCTCAAGGTATGCCGGCGGCCTACGTGTGCGTTGCGGCCTGGGGTGTTCCCTGGTCCGGGGTTCAGGTTCTGGCTCGTGTTCCAAGGATGCTGGCTGTGATGGGGCTGTTTGGTCTGGCGCAACCGGCTCGTTCAGTCGTGGTTCTGGCTCCGGTGTCCTTTCGGCCTCACGGGTCCTCTCTGTATTTACTGATTCTGCCTCTCCTACTTGCCCCTGCTGCTCTATGGGCCTCACTGCCCCCCTGTTCCCTTGGGACTCCTCTGACCTGTCCTCCTCCTCCTGGTTTTCTCCCGGGAATCGTCGCCGTATCTGGTCGCAGTGGCGGCGCCAGCATTGCCCCCCATCTGTTAGCACCTCGTACGACACAGGGCCAGTGACCCTGGTGACTGTGGCGGGTACCCATGCAGGGCCTGCCCCAAAATTCTTTGCGTACACTGGGTCCTGGGCCTCGAAGGTCCGGGGGTTCCTGCCTTCCCCCACCACTACCTCATCCTGAGCTCTATCGGGGTGAAGGCGGTCCAATCTGATTGCAAGGCGCCGACCCATTAGTAGTTCAGCGGGGCTCCGGCCAGTCGTTGAGCTGGGGGTGCTGTGCTGTGCTAGAAGGAATGTGGCAAGGCGGTACTCCCAATCCCCTTGCGTCATGCGGCGAAGGGTGTCCTTGGTGGTCCGCACCATGCGTTCTGCTTGGCCATTGGTGGCAGGGTGGAATGGCGCCGAACGGATGTGGCGGATGGCGTTCTGCGCTGTAAAGGTTTGGAATTCTCCTGACGTAAATGCAGTCCCGTTGTCTGAGACGAGAGTGTCAGGGAGCCCGTGGGTTGCAAACAGCCTGCGTAGTACCCGGATGGCTGCGGACGTAGAAGTGGACGGTACCAGTGCGACTTCCAGCCATTTGGTGTAGGAGTCCACCACTATGAAGAATGTTTTCCCCTGAAAGGGGCCAGCGAAGTCCATATGCAGGCGTGACCATGGTGCTCGGGCGGACTCCCAGGACTGGACTGGGGCCCTTGGGGGATCTGGGCGGGATTCTTGGCAGGCCTGGCAGTGTTTGACCCAGGCCTCTATCTCTCCGTCGATCCCCGGCCACCACACATAACTCCTGGCAAGGGCCTTCATTCTTACTACCCCTGGGTGTGTCTCGTGTAGGGCTGTGAGGACCCTTTTGCGGAGGGGCTGGGGAACAACGACCCTGCTTCCCCATAACAGGCACCCCTTGTGGGCCGACAGTTCATGCTTGCGGGTTGTGTAGCCAGCGAATTCTGGCCCGGGGCTGCTGCTGGGCCATCCCCTCCACACCCAGTCCAGGACCCGGGAGATGACCCTATCTTTCTTGGAATGGTCTGCAACTTCTTGTGCCTGAATGGGGCGGTCGGGAAGCAGCTCCAGGCTCATAACCTCTTGTGCAGGTGCTGGGTCGGGGCCTGTTTCCGGTAGTGGTAGCCTGCTGAGGGCGTCCGCATGGCCCATCGCCTTCCCCGGACGGTGAATCAGTGCATACTGGTAGCTGGCAAGGAAAATTGACCACCTGAGGACGCGAGGAGACAGCACTTGGGGGGTCTGCTTTAGTTTGGGACCCCCAGTAGGACACAGTTTCCTTAAGGTCCTTGCCGAGATTATGGATAGAGTTGAACCCGTGTCAAGCTCCATGCGGCATGGGGCCCCCTCTATCTGTACCTCTACATAAATTTTCTCTACGTTGGGGTGGGGCAACTGGTATACCTGGAAGTCCGTGAGCTCCGTCGAGTTGCCTTGGTGCGTTGGGCCCCGGGACCTGGGGCTCTTGGATTGGTCATCTGATGCCTGGCGTCGGGTGGGCCGAGCCCGACACACCCGGGCGATGTGTCCCAACTTTCTGCACTGCCTGCACTCCGCGTTGCGGAAACGGCAGGTCCTCCTCTCGTGACTTTCTCCACAGCTTGCGCAGTTCCCTCCTTCTCGTCGAGGCAGCTGTGGTATGTGGGCTGCTTGAGTGCGCTGCTGTACTCGGTGCACCTCCTCCCTGTTGGATCCTGAGTCGTTGGTGAGGTCTTCATGGTGGACCCTCGGTTGGGATGGCTGGCTCGGCCGTGCCTCTTGCGTCGACCTTTCGGCAGCTTCCGTTGCCAGGGCCTCCTCCAGAGCGACCTGGAACGTTAGGTTCTTCTTAGCGTAGAGGCGTCGTTGCAGCTTCTCATCCTTCAGGCCACCGACGAGGCGGTCACGAAGCATGTTCTCCAGCTCTGAGAAGTTGCAGAACCGGGCAGCTTGGCGGAGAGAGGTCACAAACCCAGTTATGGTTTCCCCAGGGGCTTGCCGCTTTGCGTAGAAGGCATTTCGACGAGCCACCACTGAGGGCTGTGGCGAAAAGTGCCCCTTCAGCTGTTCCATTATTGTTTTGTATGGAACAGTAGCAACGTCTTCAGGTGCAAGGAGAGCCCGGGCAATTTCAAACGTCTCCTCTCCGCAGACGCTGAAGAATATTGCCCTCTTCTTGGCGTCTTCTTCATCGGTGACCCCTTTGGCTTCTAGGAGGAAGGTGAAACGGGAGGCGTACGCTTCCCAGTCTCCAGATGCTGGGTTGAACGGCGAGAAGCTGCTGTCGGTTGCCATTCTGAGTTCCTTGTGTCCCGGAGCTGAAGCCTGGATACACGGTGCGAGGCAGCGGTGCGGCAGGTGGCGGTGCTGCGGTGCTGTGTGTGGCAGTCAGCTCAGCGGGATCCCACCTTCGTCGCCAGTGAAATATACTCAGAGTTGCAAAGTGATTTCATGCTCTTTATTCAGCTCATAGTGGTGAGGAGGAATGAATGAATGTCCCCTCAGAGTATCTGCTTTATATACATTATTTACACAATGGGCTGCACATGATTGGCTAATTCCGGAATTCTACTGTAAGCCAATCAGGTTGTGGATTCACTTCTATCTGGAGCATGATTGGGTGGTTCCTGCCAACCAATCATACTGCTGCATCCTGAATCCTATTGTTCTAGGACCAATCAGACTGCTGCCTTTTGGATCCTATTGTTCTAGGACCAATCAGACTGCTGCAGTTTGGATCCTATTCAACTCAGTACATAACACTCTCCCAGAGAGTGCTACTTTGCTGATCCTCAAAGCAGCCACATGGGTTTGCAATTTAGTAAGAAAACAAACAAAGCAAGCTCACAGGAAATCTTAATCATGGCTCTTCTGTGTCACACCTAATTTGGCCCTGCAAAACTGCTTAAGCGCAGATGAGCCATCATTGCCCTTGTCAGAATCACAGAACTTTGTTTTTCTTCCTGGAATTGACCAAAGTAGAAAGTATGTTATAAGTTAATTGACACAAGAGATATTTGTGATACAGGTCAACCATAGTCTTGGAACCCTATAACATCTTAAGGGTTCTTGGAGTCATTCAGGTTTTGCATGCCAACTGCGTATCCTGTGCAACTGTATATTAGAGCCCCAGCACTTTTGGTGTTATTTTAATTTTAAAGGAAAACAACTTTGAGAGGAGATAATTTGGAGTAGTTGAGCAGCTGGGTTCTAAGTGATCTCAAACACATGCTTATAATATTAGAAGATCATTCAATGTGTGACTTCAGGTTTAATTCTGATATATAATTCTTATATCTCACTGATAGTATATAAACACTACTTGAAAAGCTCACTTTAAATAACCTCTCTAACAGAATAAGTAACAATCAGTAAGCCAACTAACCAAGAGGGTGGTGGAGGAGGACTTGCTTAGTAACCAGGCAGAGTGACATGATGTTCCTTGAGCTAGCACATGCTCTGGTTGGCTGTGTAGTTCTGAGGAAGTTTTTCCTCTGTATACTTGGTTGTATGTCTCCCTACTATGTACAAGGCTTAAAGTAAGAAAAACAAAAGCTTTGTTTATCTCCCCCCCATGATACAATGGAACCTCATGTTGCGTACCATCCCCCTTGTGAACGCTGTGGGTTACGAGCTCCGCTAACCCGGAAGTAGGTGCTCCCGGTTGCGACCTTTGCCCCGGGATGCGAGTGGCAGTCGCGTGCCGGCAGCAGCGGGAGGTGCCATTAGCAAAAGTGCACCTCATTTTACGAGCGGTTTTGGGTTGAGAACGGACCTCCGGAACAAATTAAGGTCGTAACCGGAGGTACCACTATATACCATTTTGTTCTGTTTCCAGGGGCGCCGACTTATAAAAAATATTGGGGGGGCCCATACCGGGGTCCTGCCCCGGGAAGTTTTCTAAGTTCCAATGTCAGCGGCGCCCGGCAGAGCAGCCCTCTCGGCCACGGCAGCCTGGCTCTCCCAGCCCCCGGGGGCCGCCCTCCTCCCTCGTGCACCCGCAGCGTTCCCGCCCGGGGAGGCGGCGCCCCCAAGGACTCAGGTTCGGTTGTACCTGAGAAGCCGAGCACCTTGGCTCCCAAACAAATCGGCTTCTGAACAATCGAAACCCGGAAGTGAGTGTTCTGGTTTTCAAATGATTTTTGGAGGGCGAACATCCGGTGCGGCTTCCGATTGGCTGCAGGGGGCTCCTCTGGCAGAAGCCGCACTCTGGTTTTCAAATGGTTCCAGGAGTCCAATGGACTCCCGGAACGCATTCTGTTCGAGAACCAAGGTACAGTGGACGCTCGGGTTGCGAACGTGATCCATGTGGGAGGCACGTTCGCAACCTGCAGTGTTCGCAACTCACATTGCTGCGTCTGCGCACACACAGGTTGTGATTTAGCGCTTCTGCTCATGCACAAGTGCCGAAACCTGGAAGTAACCCATTCCGGTACTTCTGGGTTTCAGTGCATCCATAACCTGAAAATGCTTAAGCTGAAGCATCTGTAACCCGAGGTATGACTGTATGTACCAGTCCTAAGGAACTGGCCAAGTAAGGCAATCAGCATCTGCAGGTCCCTTGACAGACAGGAGAGAAGCCACACTCTTGGATTTCTGTTGGTAGATGCCTCTTCCTGAGATGCTTGTATTATGCTAATCATAGAATCATAGAGACAGAAGGGACCCCAAGGTCATCTAGTCCAGCCCCCTGCAATGCAGGAATCTTAGCTCAAGCATCCCTGACAGATGGCCACCTAGCCTCTCCCAGGGAGCAGAGACCGTCTGAACAGCTCTTATTGTCAGAAAGCTCTTCCTGATGTTGAGCCGGAAAAGTCTTTCAAAGCTGCTGCACACCTTTGTTTGGGGTCCTCCCCTCCTTGCAAATGTCAGTGGGAAGGAGGGCTCTGTTTCAACAGAAAAATAAAGATTCCCCCTTTCTTCCAGCTTCCACTCATTCGTCTCCGACTGATAATGGACTTGGGAGGCTTTGAGCCCCTTGGGGAGCTGAGCTGTAAAGGACAACCTCCAATGTTCATGCATCAGAAGGAGCCCAGGAGCCCCATCGGGGCTTACCCTGTGCAGGCTGGTCCCCCCCCCCCCACAAACACACAAACTGGGTTGCAATTTTGTGGGTCAGCTTTGGCTGGGAGAGGCAGCCCCCGTTAAGTCTCTGCCAGCCCAATAGCACAGCCCCCCCCCGCCAAGTCCATGGCAGGAGACAGGCAGCGGCACCCAGACCCCAGAGGCTGCCCTTGGGACTGGCGTTCCCACACTGTCGCCTCCGCAACAAAGGCCAGCGGCCAAGTTCCGCCCCCCCCCCAGCCGCTTCCTTGGTCCCACAGGAAAGCCAGGCAGGGGCTGCACATCCTGCCCTCCGCCTCTTCCTGCTGCCCCCAACAGACAACCAGGCCTGCAAGCTTCCTCTTCTGACATCGCCCAGGCCCCACACAGCCCCCCACCAGCAAAACGCCCAGGAGTTTGAAGGGACCCGAGGGCCACGCAGCCAAGGGGTCTAACTCTGCAGGGAAAAGCTTCCTGTCTTTCCTCTGCCCCCTCCCCACCGAAAAGGGATGGTGGCTGCAGGCTCTGCCCCCCCCTTAACATCTGCAAAATGATTAAGGCTGATACATTGTGTTACAGGATTTTATCTAGGTAACTTCCCTGAGCTGTCAAGTTGAAAGGGTACATTCAGGCATAATATTTGCAACATTTAACAACTTTAAAGATGCCCCCCCCCTGTAATTTCCATAACAGTTGGAAGGACAAAAATATAACCTCCTATGACAACTCCTGCAACCCATGAGCTTTCAGACAAAGATCATGCATGGACAAATGTAAAGATCTTTGGAAAGTATTGATCGAAACCACAGTAACAAACAAATCAATGTATCTTCAAGGGAAAGAATAAGTAGATCCATTTGCATATATAGCTCTGTAGGCTTAATGAGATTCCCACAAAACATTAGGAAGGCCTTTCTGGTGGTGAGAGCAGTCAGACAGGGGAAGGGGCTTTTAGGGAGAGGTCGGGGGGGGGCATCTGCCAGGGATGCTTTAGCTGTGAGTCCTGAATTGCTGGGGGTTGGACTGGATGACCTTTGGGTCCCTTCCACCTCTATGATTCCATGACCTTTAAGGGAAGTCACCTCCATCTTCGTCTCAGAGCAGATGCCCACAAGCCCTGGGCGGGAAGAGCCCGAGAGAGAGAGAGAGAGCCCGAGAGAGAGAGAGAGAGAGAGAGAGAGAGAGAGCCCGAGAGAGAGAGCCCGAGAGAGCCCGAGAGAGAGAGAGAGAGAGAGCCCGAGAGAGAGAGAGAGAAAGAGAGAGAGCGAGAGAGAGAGAGAGCCCGAGAGAGAGAGAGAGAGAGAGAGAGCCCGAGAGAGAGAGAGAGAGCCCGAGAGAGAGAGAGCGAGAGAGAGAGAGAGCCCGAGAGAGAGAGCGAGAGAGAGAGCCCGAGAGAGAGAGAGAGACCGAGAGAGAGAGCCCGAGAGAGAGCGAGCGAGAGAGAGAGAGAGCGCAGCCAAGCCCCCTTCACCGCCTGCCCCCCCCCAGCCCCCTCTCCCCTCCTCCCTAGGCGGCAGCTCCGCCATGACCACAAACGGCGGCGGCAGCAGCAGCAGCCGCGCGCGGCCCGGGCTCCCCTCGCCGGCCGCGGGAGCCAAGGCGCGCGATAATTTGCTTAAATTATGTCAGCGGCGCCCGGCAGAGCAGCCCTCTCGGCCACGGCAGCCCGGCTCTCCCAGCCCCCGGGGGCCGCCCTCCTCCCTCGCGCAACCGCAGCGTTCCCGCCCGGGGAGGCGGCGCCCCCAGGAGAGGCGGCAGCAGCAGCCGCGCGCGGCCCGGGCTCCCCTCGCCGGCCGCGGGAGCCAAGGCGCGCGATAATTTTTTAAATTATTGGGGGGGCGGAGCCCCCCCAATAAAATTTTTGAGGGGGCTCGGGCCCCCTCAGGCCCCATGGGGTCGGCGCCTATGTCTGTTTCTTAAGTAAAGTATTAGAAGGATTTCTTTTTTCTTTGGACTTCTTCTGTATTATTTAAGTGACTTTGCTAACACTGAACCCCATGGCGGTTAAGCTACCTAATCCTGCTGCCTTTCTGCTTCAGGTTTTTCCTTCCTGAAGCTGCTTTTATAAAACCCAAACCAAACCCATGGCTCTGTTTTAGGTTTCCAATTCTAATAAAAAGTTTCAACTGGATAAGATTCCCCCCCCCCAATAAAATAAAATAAATTCCCTAAGGAAACTATTTAACACCTTACATGTTTTGAAACAGTTAAATATAAATTAGAAATAAAACAAATTAACAACTACATTGACTCCAAAGAAGAAACCAGTAATTAAAGTCACCTAAAGCAGAGGACAAGAACTGACTGAATGCCTTGGTCAGGAGGGTGAAGAGGAAGAAATCAATTTAGGAGGGGAAAATCTAAGAAGCAGAACCCACTTCAAGAGAACTGGATAGAGGGGAAACGTCTAATTAAAAGGGCAGTTGCAAGGATAACCTTCAGTCCATCCTGGGAAGGCTGGCACTACAACTTTATTTTTAAGTAAAATCAGGGATGAATATAGCAGTAATGGGAGGGAAACACGGAGAACACTGGAATGCAATGGGTTGAAATAGTAGCACTATCCTGTTGCATGATGTTTTCATGATGGCTTTAATTGCTGCAGATCATTTTATGAGGTTGCTTCGGTTTTTTACTCTGTACCTCACTCTGGGATAGGGGAAATGAAGAAGGGCAGAATATGAATTGAAATAATAAATGACGTAAAAGAAGATTGTAAATGGCCTGGGGAAAGTAGGCATGATGATTGTGTTTTTGTCTACCTTGCTTGCTACGAGTCACCTTGGAGATTGGTGGTGGTCCATAACTGATGGTTCTTTTGAAGAAGAAACACCTGTCAGATGATGCAGACTTATCCAGCACTGAGATGAAAATACAAGAGGCATGATATTCCTTTTCTTTTCTTCATTGCTTATGTCTTGAAAGATACAGTACTGGGCAGGGGGGGGGGAATTCCCCCTCCCCAAACAAACATTTTCTCCATAAACAATAACTGTAAGTTTTTTAAGCAGATGGCTGAGTCCTGAGTTTCCCTTCCTCATAGGAGTTAAGCAATCAAGGAAGTATCCTTGGAAGTGCCTTGTAAATCTTTTATGGGAACGTCATTGCTATATGGTTGGGAGCGATGTAGCCTTGCAGCTGAAACATTCTGTTTGCTTTTGTTGTGCTTTTGTGAGCATGCAGGACAGAAGGGAAGGGGAGAGAATAAATAACATAGCACAGGGCAGGAGGGAGAGCGACTGGGATCTTTCTAAACTGAAAAACACAATCAGATGAAGTACTCCATAGTCTTTTCTTTCAGCTTCCTGTATCATTAAACTCTGACATTTTCTTGGAAGAATGTATCAGAGCCTAAATGAATTCATTACCTTGTGTTTTCCTTATGAATGTGGAACGGCAGAAGGAATGTTTTACCTGGTTATCTTTTCAGCGTTCCATTTTCTTCTCTGCTATAGTTTCCCTTCTCCATCTTTCTGGGTCTAAGCTTTACCCAGTCCCTGTGGTCTCAGTTCCATACCTGGAACATGGAGCGTGTGAGGGTCATGCGTTTATTTTAGGTGCTGATTGCTCTGAACATGGAGAATAAGCAGATACCTGGCAAGGGCATAGTCTGATGCCAGGACCCAGCTATGGTGCATAGAGAGTGTCTCTGAGTCATGCTTTTTCTCACCACTGAAGATACAACTAAACATCACTGGAAAATGCAGGGCCATCACTGAAATGTTCCTCTGTAATGTCTAGGAGCCCACCTCCTTGGCTGGGGTCTGCAGAACCATTTTGAGGAGAATGTGAGACGTTTCACGACATCAATGTAGCTGAAGTAGGAACATTGGGTTAGCTACAGTGCAGTCATGCACAAGTTTATTCTGAAGTAAGGATATAGGGAGGCAACAAATTCCACCCCATCATGTGTTCCTCAAAGTCAGCCATTTTCACACACACCACTGAGGTTTTCACTGAGCTATCCACCATGTTGAACTATTCGCTGTGACCCCAATATCTCTTTCCTTTGGCTCCTAGGCTGTATTTCCTATGGGAGTGTTGTGAGAGTATCATCCATGCCAAAAATGTCTGCCATACTCTTCTAGTGTGAAGTTATTACTGAGCATATTAGAGCTGAATGGGAGGATTTGAATCTCAAATGTGCTTGCTAATTCATTCTCACAACACTGCTGCTAGCGAGTAGTTAACTATTTCTGCTTTGTGGAAGATCCTCCACAAGATCCTCAGTACAAATCTATATTTAGGAAACAAATAGCATTGTGGGTCAAACTGTGGAGAAAAGCAAGGATATCACCAACCTTCCAGCAGCCCTCAGCATGGGGCTGTCAGTGGGCCCAGCATCTGTGTCCCCAATAGCCACAATGATACCATGTTTAATTTTTTTTTATTCAACTGCAATCACCATTACACTACTCGCCACCCTACCTGGTGAGTCTCCAGACAGCCGTTTAGTCACGGGCATGGATCTGTAGGCTAGGTGTTACTGATGTATAAGTAGGCACATTGCATTTGGGGCAAATTACAATACTGGGGAGCCACCATGGATGAGAGTTGAGTTTTGCTCTCATTCAAAAACAGCACCTGCACCCGCCCTCTGCTAAGACAGTGGGAAGGGTAATGACTTGGGGTTTGGCTGGGTCATTCGGGTGAGGGGCCTTTTTGAGCCCTTGAGGACTTCTACTAGTGCCCAGCTGCTGGCACTGAGCATAGTGGAAAGGAAACTGAGAATGCATGCAGGCTGGCATAAGAACTCATGCTACTTTATGTGTTCTAGTAGCAAAGCATGCAAAATGATGTCAAGGGCAATAATAAATGCATTTATTACTTATTAGTATTTATGTTTTATCATTCTTTTATATTTGTAGGAAGCATCCTAGAGTGGTTGGCACAACACAGTCAAATGGGCGGGGTACAAATAATAAAATGGTTCATTTGTTTGTTTATACTGAAATGCTTCAATCCACTGGGAGGAAGTCACCTTAGCTAAGTCCCATTGAACCCATTGCCAAAAGATAGTTGCACTAAACTGAATCCTCTCTGTTTTCAGTGGAGTGTTAATGTTTACTTAGAACTGACTTCTGCTGAATTCCGTAGAAGCCCCTCCAGGCAATAGGCAGAGATAATAGACTCATTCTTCTCCAAGGACTGAAGCCTTGGTCATTACTAATTTTTGCTTGTTGACAAGTGTACACATGGCTTGAGAGTTTATTTATTAGATAAATTTCTATACCACTTTTCATTTGGCCTGTAGCAGTGCTCTGAAACAGCTATTTGAGCAGCTTTGCAGAAGCCCCTCCAGGCAATTCACAGAGATAATAGACTCGTGTCTTCTCCAAGGGAAAGGAGCCTGGCTGGAATCTTAAACAGAACCATCATTTCCTGTTTGCAACGGAGTAGGGTTGCTATTTTTAGTTTTTATGGTCTTATGCAGTTTTCATGCATGCTGGAGCTATCAGAAGCAAAAATCAATTTGCAGTCTGTTAATAATGGCTCTCCTAGATCACCTTGGAAACCCCCATTGATCCTGATGTTAACCTTCACTCCTTCAGTGAATGTACACAAGCAGTTTTGTTGTGTGGTAAGGTATGGTTGCTCACTTATCAGTATTACTACCCATATGGTGTAAATGTTCTTTACTTGATCATTCTCATGCCTGGTGAATTTTGGCATCTTTACCATATAGGAAGCTGTCTGTCTGGAGTCACTCCTGATCTCCAGCTGAAATAACACACCGGATTGCTTTTGCTTCACATCTGTCCCTTGTTGTCCTCCCTCCTCCCACCTTGTTGCCCTTCTCCCTCATCAAAATTTAGAGGGCAAGAGCTTTGGGGGCAAGGTGCTGGTTTCTGTTACTGATAGCCTGTAGAACACTATGTTGTTAATAATAATAAGCCAGAATCAGGGTCTTCTCTAGACCTCCATATTTCTGGACAGAAGTGCTTTTGAAGTTCAGGAGATCCTCTAGAGTAGCTTGTGATGCGTGATAGGAGGAGAACTCCTGATCAGCAGTGTGCAAATGGAAGCACTTCTCATGTGTATTCGGGACTTCTTGGAGGACACAATATTTGCAAAGGACCAAGGTGCATACTCTGTGAGAATGAGCTTTCAAAAACCATCCAACACAACCCATGACTAAGGGTTCACTGTTACTGAAATTTGAGAGGGGATGTGATGTTTGGGAATGAATCTGGGACAGATTAGGCTGTGGCTAGTGAAGTGGATAATTTGTTGCTGGACTAATTTCTCATCTTGATCAGCTAGGACCTGCTGTGACAGATCTGGCAGCTGACCTATTAAGAAGAGTGCATCAGGACGGAGTGAGCAGCTCACAAGACATTTTTCTTGGGTTAGCTGTAGCATGTTCAAGGAAATAGGTGTCTGATTTATCTACCACTAATTAATTCCAGGCGTCTTGGAGTTTCATGATGTAAGAGAGATGTGAGACAGAATAAGGAAGTTTGAGGACCACCTCTTCTTTTTAACAACTCAAGGAATCATTTGTCTCACTAACACTTTATGTGGTGTGGACACCATTTTACAGGGTAGGTACCTTCAACCTCTTCAGACCCAGGATCCACTTTTAACCTAAATGTGCACCTGGGGACCCATTTCTTAATTGTTTAACACACATTTGCGTGGTGGTGGTGCTCCTTTTGCAACTCAACTTGGATCAGGCCACATCCTACTAGTGGGTCTGGACCCAGCAGTTGAACCCACCCAATTATCAAGCCCTCACTTGCCTCTCTAATTCACAGACAGGTAGAAGAAAATTTCGCAAAGGCCAAAGCTGGTACCCTTGTTGCATAAGTAGCTCTTCCCTGAAACTTTTCTCAGCCCAGTTGTTAATGCTCCAGAGTGTGATACGAAACCCAGGGACACAAGGAGATTAAGGAGGTGGTTGTTTTTATGGTCACAGTGTGTAGGCAGGTTAATAAGATAATTGGTACATTTTGACATGTTTCTACACCTAGTAGACCGAAGTCTGTGGATCATTTTGCTTAATGAAATTATTTAAAGTCATACTTACTGGGTCAACCATTCTGTTGTGAGGAAACTGACCCACAGATATAAGCAACCTGTGTTTCGGCCTAATGAAAGTAGTTGCAGGAGGAACAACCAACATGTTCCCTTTAACATTGAATTTGCCGCTTCACCTTTCTGGTTTTCCTGCAGAGCTGGTTTTCTCATAGAGCTGCTGCTGTTTCATGAAGGGCCTGCAGCTGGCTTGAACCGATGGGCTATGTTGTTCAACAACATCTGAAGGACATCACATTGGCAGAGTCAGCTCATCCAGTAGGCAAATTTGAGGTGGCTGCCTCAGCGGTGGCAGCCCCCAATACGGCAGCTTCGCGGGCACCCCGACACCTCTGCAGAAGGGGTGCCGGTATTGGTTGAACTTGTGCCTGAAATTGCTCAAGCATGAGAGATCTCATGCGATTTGGGTGAGATCTCACCCAAATTGGGTGAGTTCTTGCCTGAAATTGTCGCTGATACTGCTGCTGCTTCTCTGCCCATGGCAGAGGCAGCAGGGGGAGTGGAAAGCAGTGTTGGCAGTAGCAGGTATGGCACCAGCGGCAGGAGTGGCAGGGCAGGCAAAGGCGGCACTTTCCATTTTGCCTTAGGTGGTGAAACGGGACGCACTGCCTCTGTGCATTGATTGTCCCTCCTCTATAATAATGGTCTGTACACAATCCTGGTATCTCTACACAGACAAGAATCATGGTCACTTTTCCACAACTCATTTTCCTGCTCATCCAGTGCAAAATGTTCTTGAATTTTTAGCTGTAGTTCCGAGAGATGCCACACTCAGGGTGTTTTTGTATCCAGCTGACTATATTTATATTATATACTGTGCCAAAAAAGTTGTGCTTCTATTCAGCCCGTCTTCTGCGTTATTCAGTTTGGCATAAAGTCTGCCAATGAACCCTTCACGCGAGGATTGCCGATGCACTGTTAAATATATCTATTTGTTACATGTATTTTAAGACCGACACCTCTTGGTGTCGGAGCTTGTTCAAAGGCTGAGTCAGAGCTTTCTGCAGAGGCCTTATCACACCACTGCCTGCTGTTACTCCTGAGCTGCCCCCACAGCACCACTCTGCCTTAATTTGGCTTTAGGCATAACTTAATGGCAACTCTGAGATTCTTTGGATGCCAAATTTGATCATGTGTCATATTATGCACTGGTGCAAGAAACAGTCAGCCTGATATATATTGCGGTTTTGACATGGCCTGTGCTCTTCAAGGGCATAGAGATCATATTGGTCCTCCACCTCATTACCCCTCCGGTTGCTCCCCACCACAAAAGTTCAATATCAGACTAATTGAAGCTGTGGCCTTGAATCTCTGTATCTCATTACCCATTCCTTCAGCCTGCTAGTCTCAGCAAGGCAAAATTTAGAATGTCATGAAACCTGATAAAACAGTGCCTTTTCCTTTTTTTCCTTTGGTAATGTACAATCTGTGTTCTTTTCACAGGAGATTGTGATATAAATAATGAACTGTCTCTGGAGAATATGTGCTGTGAAGCTTGAAAGTCTTCATTAGGTCTCAGTCCCAGAGTCTTCCTTTCGCATTAGAACTTTTCTGTGCTAGCTTGGTTTTCTGGGGAAAAGGACACCGGAGGTGGCTCAATAAGTTTTGGGGCCTGGGGCAGAAAATCAAAATGTGGCAAAGATATAATAATGTTGTGGTAAATAATGAACAAGCTGCTGTTGATGGGCAGCCTCAGCTTTGAGGTGATGGTGTGTGGCCTACTTTACAGAGGACAGTCCTCTATTTGAAGGGCTAACTGCTGAATCTGTTTCAAAGATTTGTTGTTGTTGTTTAGTCGTTTAGTTGTGTCCATGGACCAGAGCACGCCAGGCACGCCTGTCTGCCACTGCCTCCCGCAGTTTGGTCAAACTCATGCTGGTAGCTTCGAGAACACTGTCCAACCATCTCGTCCTCTGCCGTCCCCTTCTCCTTGTGCCCTCCATCTTTCCCAACATCAGGGTCTTTTCTAGGGAGTCTTCTCTTCTCATGAGGTGGCCAAAGTATTGGAGCCTCAGCTTCAGGATCTGTCCTTCCAGTGAGCACTCAGGGCTGATTTCCTTAAGAATGGATAGGTTTGATCTTCTTGCAGTCCACGGGACTCTCAAGAGTCTCCTCCAGCATGCTTTGACTAAATGTGATCCACCTGGAGCAGGAACTGGCAAGCCACTCCAGTATCCCTGCCAAGAAAACTCCATGGACTAAAACAACAGGCATATAAAAGTTTCAAAGATAAGGAACCATAAAAAAACAAGATGGAGGGCCTTGAAGCTGCCCATCAACAGCTTTTGAACACCACAACGCACACGTAACTAGCTGCAAAGTAACATAACATGATATGTAATAAAACTGTAATTTTAATCGTCATATCAAAAAGCACAGTTCCTGATGGCAACATATCATATCTTCTATATGTATTGGTATTGTAAAGTCCAAGGATTGTCAAGTCCAAAGATTACAATGCACAGGTGTACACAAGGGTGTATCCTGAGAACTATTCTACCATTAGCTGCCTTTTGTTACTAATTAGTTTGTTTGTCACACTTTCAGACATAGGACGATGCAGAAGGTGGTTTCGCTTGTTGCATGTTTAAGATGTAGGACGATGCAGAAGGAAGATATCAGCATGAAATGGCATTGCCAACAGAAACTGTGCATTGTAATGTTTAGACTTGACAATCCTTGCACGTTACGATACCAATACATATTGAAGATATTATATGTTGCCATCAGGAACTGTGCTTTTTGATATGATGATTAAAATTACATTTTTATTACATATCATGTTATGTTAAAAAGGTAAAGGGACCCCTGACCATTAGGTCCAGTCGTGGACGACTCTGGGGTTGCAGCGCTCATCTTGCTTTACTGGCCGAGGGAGCCGGCGTACAGCTTCCGGGTCATGTAGCCAGCATGACTAAGCTGCTTCCGGCGAATCAGAGCAGCACACGGAAACGCCGTTTACCTTCCCACCGGAGCGGTACCTATTTATCTACTTGCTCTTTGACG
The DNA here is from genome assembly GCF_964188315.1 of Podarcis muralis. Taxonomy (NCBI): domain Eukaryota; kingdom Metazoa; phylum Chordata; class Lepidosauria; order Squamata; family Lacertidae; genus Podarcis; species Podarcis muralis. The sequence goes on from NC_135655.1 coordinate 72,401,600, forward strand.
TTCTTTCAAACTGCTAGGTTGGCAGGAGCTGGGACCGAGCAACGGGAGCTCACCCTGTCGCAGGGATTCGAACCACCGACCTTCTGATCGGCAAGTCCTAGGCTCTGTGGTTTAACCCACAGCGCCACCCGCATCCATATCTACTTTACAGCTATTTACGTGTGTGTTGTGGTGTTCAAAAGATGCTTCACGTAATGAGGCAATAGTGGTGTTTGTTGCCCATCAACATCTGGCAGCACCCAGTCAGCAGACTGGGCATCCACACAAATATCCTGGTGGTGCCTTCCACGCCATGGTGAGGTGTGTTTAATTATGCTAATTATTTCTACATTTAATTTAATTATGCTATTTTCCCTACAGGTCTAAAAGCATGCCCAAAATTACAACAACAACAACAACAACAACAACAATTTATTATTTGTACCCTACCCATCTGCAAACTTCATACAAATTAGCACCCTCTTTTGTCCTGTTTTTGGGTGATGCAAACCCTCTTTTTTGGAAATGCAAAACAGTCTACCCTACTTGGCTTGCTTAATTGGTAGGGCTGGGTCTGAGCAGAACAGACTGTGCACAAATAGGAAATGATAGTATGCTAACTTGTTATGGTACTCTCCTTGCTTCGTAATAATTTCAAAAGGTATTGCTAAGTGCAGATATAGTTATGCTGATACCATATTATCTTCCATCCTGATGATGCCCTAAGGAATGCTAGGCAGCAAAGGCATTTATTCCTCATCCTGTTCATATCTCACTGGTGTGATTAACTTCCTGTGAGAAACACTTTTGCTTGCATAACAGTGCATGATCAGATTAATAACTAGAACATGCCCACATTTAGTGCAGGGAAATTGGATCTCAGGAAGAGAATGAGTTCGTTTTTTGTCTCTTTTCATGTTGCTTCCTACATCATCACCAGCCATGAAATCAGGGTTTTAATGCTAATTCAAGCTAAGCAACACCTGAAGCCCATCTATCCATAGTTGCATCTATGACATAGTGACTAAATAAGTGGCAGGGCATAATTTTGTTATCTGGGTTGTTAAATATTTTGAGATGATATGTAGGGATAGATGAATCAGTCAATCTGGGTTCCCCCCCAGTTTCTATTTTTTTCAAGTCTTAATGCAGTTCTGCAGCAATTTGCTTTTTTAAAAATAAAAACAACACTAAAAATCGATCAGTATTCTAATTTCTTCTTATATATACATTTTTGCAAACAATTTTCCCTCAAATTTTGTGTTATTTTCACTAACATATGTCTTTTTACGCACAAATCTCCTAATATATACAGTTTTGAACACATTTTCTGGTTGGAAAACTTCATTGTGAAATTTGGAGGCCTGCAAACTTTGAAGGATGGTGGTGTTTTGATTTATCTCTTGGTTCGCAAAGTGTAAATTGGGTAGTTTCTCATTAAAATGCAAACAACATCAAATTTCTCCCTTGTTCCTAATTATATCTAAGTTGTATGATGAGTTGAAATCTGCCTTTATTGTTGCATAAAGATCCTCTGCAATTGTGGTCATGATCTTTCCTGCATTTTAAGCAGTTTCCTCAATCAATTCAAATCTTTTTTTAGAATCCAGATGGACAGCTAGACAGAGACAACATTTGGTTGTTGCTGCTATACAGCAATATATAAAAAAATAAGGCTCGTTCCAGGGATATCCTTAACCTGCACAACTTGCTAAGGAGTAGGTTATAACAGGTTCTGTGTTAGAGCATTAGAATTTTCTCCACCTTCTTATGACAGACAATGACCATTCTTAGTAGGAAAATGCTGGAGATTTTGAATAATAGCGTTGACAGTTAATTGAATTGTGTGTATGATTTTGCGCAGTTCATATTTGCTTTAGAGTGACTTACCTGGAAATAAATCTCATTGAACTTATTTCTGAGTAGATAGCATCATGCAGTTAAGGCAGTATCCAGATCGCCAGTTTTACACAAATTGCATTAACAGCAGTGCTGACCTAATAATAATAATAATAATAATAATAATAATAATAATAATGTATTATTTTATACCCCGCCCATCTGGCCGGGTTTCCCCAGCTGCTCTGGGCGGCTCCCAACAAAATATTAAAAACACGATAAAACATCAGTCATTAAAAACATCCCTAAACAGGGATGTCAGATGTCTTCTAAAAGTCAGATAGTTGTTTATTTCCTTGGCATCTGATGGGAGGGCGTTCCACAGGGTGGGAGCCACTACCAAGAAGGCCCTCTGCCTGGTTCCCTGTAGCCTCACTTCTCACAGGAAGGGAACCGCCAGAAGGCCCTTAGAGCTGGACCTCAGTGTTCAGGCTGAACGATGCAGGTAGAGATGCTCCTTCAGGTATACTGGGCCGAGGCCATTTAGGGCTTTAAAGGTCAGCACCAACACTTTGAATTGTGCTCGGAAACGTACTGGGAGCCAATATAGGTCTCACTGCTGCTCTGCCACAGCCCCCCTCAGATAAGCAGCAGCAATCCTGGGACTAGGGGTGGGGTGGCTGCATCCCACCCATTGCATCACTACTGATAGATCACTTATCTCCTAGTTCTCCATAGGGACTAAGTTCCGAGAGCAATAACAGCTCCCACCTTTTCTAAACAAGTGCCTCCTTAAACCGCAGAATCCTCTAATAATGATATCCAGCTATTTAAATAATACCCTACTTCATAATATTTTTTCAATAGTCTTTTCATTAAAGCATCTGGGTGCAAAGACTTATTGCAGTGCACAGCTACAAAGGAATTTCTCGCTCCCTTTGATAAGCAGCCACCCCTTTTTAATGCCACTTTGATTAATTCCCTTTCCCTTTCTCTGCACCTCCACTGCAGTACCAGCCCCCCCCCTCCCGGGCCAGTGCCAAATAAACTAAAGCACTAATACATTCAAGTCCAGAATCTCAAGGCCAATTGCCAAGGGTTTAATTATATTCTTCTGGCAAATGACCATTGTTTGCTCTTTAAAAAGTCAAGCCTTACTGGCTGCCAACTCTGCCGCTCCAGTCAGCTGAGGAGGGAGGCTTTGAAGTGTTGCAAAAGTCTTTTATTTTTGCAGAACCAGGAGGTAAGCGTAGAGCTACTTGTAGGCTGTGAGCACGAACAGATCTCGGAGGTAAGGGAGGCATGACTTGTGACCTCATCTAACTGACTGGAAGACTTCAAATGAAATTTGCACACAGTCCAACAGGACACTAAAAAAACCAACAACCGAAAAACCCACCCGTCTTTTGGCAACATTGTTCTGGGGAAAGTTACCTCAGATTATCAAATCCTCTGCAAGTTTTGATGTCTGTCCTTGTTCTCAGTGACAGAGAAGTTAGAGGGAGGATGTTACAGATTGCTCTTTAGAGAGGGGTATAGTCATACCTCATGTTACGTTTGCTTCAGGATACAGTGGTGCCCCGCAAGACGAATGCCTCGCAAGACGGAAAACCCGCTAGACGAAAGGGTTTTCCGTCGCGGAGGCGCTTCACAAGACGAATTTCCCTATGGGCTTGCTTCGCAAGACGAAAACGTCTCGCGAGTCTCGCCATTTCCCCCCCGCTTTCCCCCCCTTTTCAAAGCGGCTAAGCTGTTAATAGCCTTTTAACAGCTTAGCCGCTAAGCCCGCTAAGCCGCTAATAGCGCTAAATCGCTAATAGCGCTAATCCGCTTAGCCGCCAATGGGGTTGCTTCGCAAGACAAAAAAACCGCTAGAAGAAAAGAATCGCGGAACGGATTTTTTTCGTCTTGCGAGGCACCACTGTACGTTTTTTCAGGTTGCGTCCCGCAATGGCCCAGAAGTACCGGAAAGGGTTACTTCTGGGTTTCGCCACTCGCACATGCGCAGAAGCAGCAAATCGCGACCCACGCGTCCACAGACGCACTGCTGCAGGTTGTGTTCTATTCATGTTGCAAACACGCCTCTGGAACGGATCCCGTTCGCAACCAGAGGTACCATTGTATTCCTCCTTCTAACAGAAGACTTTGATGGTGAGTGCTGCTGGGATTTTGCAGCCAAAATGGGGCCATTAAGAAACAAGAGAGAGGCCAAGGCATGCTGTGGGATTCAAGGTTTACAGAAGAGTAGCGAAGTGTGTAAAGTTATGCATACATATTATTGAGAAAGTGGGCAGAGAGAAGTTTTAGCTCAGGGATATCTGATGAAGCTGAATGTCTGAAGAGTCAGAACAGACAAAAGGAATATTTCTTCACACAGGGCCTAGTTAAACTGTGGAATTTGTACTCACAGGAGGCAGTAATGGCAACAACTTTAGAAGAGGTTTAGAAGAGGATTAGACAAATTTATGGAGAATAAGGCTATCTGTGGCTGCTGGCCAGTGCTCTGCCTCCATTGTCAGAGGTAGCATCCTTCTGAATAGTGGGGTGCAGGTGGCACTGCGGTCTAAACCACTGAGCCTCTTGGGCTTGCCGATCAGCGGTTCGAATCCCCATGACGGGGTGAGCTCCTGTTGCTCTGTCCCAGCTCCTGCCAACCTAGCAGTTCGAAAGCATGCCAGTGCAAGTAGATGAAGTAGATGGTACCGCTGCAGCAGGCAGGTAAACGCCGTTTCCATGCTTTCTGGTTTCTGTCACGATGTTCTGTTGTGCCAGAAGCGGTTCAGTCATGCTGGCCACATGACCCAGGAAGCTGTCTGTGGACAAACCGTTAACTCCCTCCTACTAACACACTTAAAAGACCATAGAGTGACACGGGAACTGAGGCCATTGTCTCTGAACTGGATCTTGTGCCAATGAGACATTGCCAATTTGCACCTGCAGCTCAAACATGAGACAAAAAACTGCATTGTATCTCATCTCAATAGCTGTGTTGTTTCATTGAACCCAAGGATCTCCCACCACACTGAAAAGAGCTGGTCAGTTAAACCTTTGCCAATAACCCACCCTTGAATGACAATAGTTACCACTGCTGGGGGGGGGACACGTGTCCAACATTGCATTTTAGTGGGTATTTAAGTGCCATTTAAAATATAGGTTAGATTGCTGTAAATATGTGGGGCTGCCTCTGAAGATGTTTCGGAAACTTCGGCTGGTAAAGAATTTGGCAGCCAGATTGCTCACCAGGACATATGATCCTTGGATGAAGGGGGGGGGGTATATAAATATAATAAATAAATGAAATGAAATATATTGCTTTTGTCATGTCAAGCTTGTGCTTATTTAAGCAGATGCATGGGAAAGGTGAGAAATTCCCAGAGCTCTATTGCTTTTCACAGGGAGCTTTGTCCAGTTCAAACTTTTCCCTCCATGTGATATTTATGGCAGCTTTTCCTGGAAAGCAATTGTTTTCAGTCCATAAAGCCTGGGCCACATGCTTTCTCTCAACATTGAATTGGCTCCTGCCCAGTGTGTGGCTGATAGAAAAACCATTCTGTGGGTGTGCCCCATGTAAGCAAATTAAGTCTGATTCTCTGTGTGCTTTCTCAGAAATTAATCCCACTCCCTATCTATCGAAGGTTGGAATTGAAGTTGGTAGTGAGGCTGACAGCTAAGAAGCAAAATATAATGGGCTAATACAATAGGAGATTAAATATGGTCCTGGGCAGCATGTTTAATGTTATTTCTGAAAGCTTTGTGATGGCATCTGCCAAGCTCCTCTGGTCTGCAACCTTCATTTGTTGTGTTGGGACTTGGACAGAATGATCCCAGGATTTGAATAGCATGTTACAGTGATATAGTTGCCACCTGAAAGCCAAAACCTTATTTGAGTGTGTTGAGTCATTTAAATGTATGCAGGCCTATGTTTATTGACTAAGATTGAGGCCAAGCTAAAAACTAGTGCTTGACCTTGAACTTGGCCTGGAATCTTTTGAATGAGCATAGCTCCGTCAGTAGAGCATGAGATTTTAAATCTCAGGGTCGCAGGTTTGAGCGCCATGCTGGGGAAAAGATTCCTGCATTGTAAGGGGTTGGACTAGAATGGCTGTCATGGTCCCTTCCAATGCTATGATTCTTTGAATGTGCATTGCATGCTCTGAGAATCACCTGTGGCCCCTCGACGGCATGCACCACCACTGGGAGAGCGCACATGGCAGCAGTTCCCAACATATGCACGCAGCAGAATGGGTGTGTGAAATCTTCAAAAAGTGCACTGGGTCTTCCATAAGGGCAGGGCTGGGGCAACATTGGAAACAGCCCTAAGCAGCATTATTCTTTAAAGTCACTTTAATGAATAAGATTGATTTCCAGGGCTTTTGTACTTTACGGGGAATGAACAAAATCTCTTAAGCCCTTATTTTTGGCATGGAGCAGTTTGGAGACTGTGCAGCTGATGACAATGGGGGGGAAAAGAACTATGGTAAAGTTCAAGAAGCCTTTGTTCTTGGAATTGCTGTTGGTCAGCAGGAATCTTGAACGAAAGGGAAGCAGCGAGGGGAGCAATTTGGTAATGTTTACAGGTTCTGTGTAGTCTCTGCGGAATGATTTGATGGATTTCAGGTGGTTGGGGTTTTTTTTAAGCAAACAAACTCACAGCCCATCATCTTGTGTGTGTGTATGTCTTTCCCCACCCCAGGTGAAGAGTGAAGGCCCGAAACTTGTCCCCTTCTTCAAAGCCACTTGCGTCTATTTTGTCCTCTGGCTGCCCACCTCCAGCCCCTCCTGGTTCAGTGCCCTCATCAAGTGTCTGCCCATCTTCTGCTTATGGGTTTTCCTGCTGGCGCACGGGATCAATTTCTTGACGGCCCATCGCAGCGCCTGCAGAATCCTGGCCGGTTTGATATTCTCATCCATAGGAGATGCTTTCCTCATCTGGCAAGAGCAAGGCTACTTCGTTCACGGTCAGTGGGGGACCAGGGTGTGGGCCTGGGCAACTAAGCTTCTGGAGCACGTGTCATGTACTGTCAATGATGAAGTGTGGAAGTAATACAGATGTCTGCCCATGTGTGCTCCTGCACTGGAGCTTTAGCACATAACTGGAAATGCAGGAATCAGCACCAGAAAAGCCTGTCATTTCTCTTGTTGGGGTTAGGTGGCTGAAGTAATATAGCCATGATCTTCATACACTATGAGGCAAATTTACACATCTTTGCTGGTGCAACCCAGTCAGATGGGGGGGGATAATAATAATAATAATAATAATAATAATAAGAAGAAGAAGTTTTAAAAGATATTTTAACACACATATAGGGCTGGCTGGCTATCGGTCTATATTTCAATACCTTAGTGTACAATAATTATTTCTTTTCATGAATATTATTAATATGCTGATTTAAATTTCTCTCCTGCCCTTCCTCTCAAAGGAGCCCAGGATGGCAAACACCAAAATATAAACACAAAGCAAATAAAAATAAAATAAAAACACATGTAGAATGTTTAAAACCATCTAAAAACATTAAGAACATCTAAAAATATTAGCACACCCTCACAGCTAATTATTTCAAGGTTGCTAGGATCAGCATCTTTTAGCTATCAAATGCCTGGAATGTTTTAATTTCCCCCTGAATGTTGTTAATGAGGTGACAGATGCACCTCATCAGGAAGCGCATTGCACAAATGGCAAGCCACCACCGAGAAGGCCCTGTCATGGGTCAATATGTTCCACACTTCTTAGACATCACTTTTAGCCTGTTTTATTTGATTCTCTCATGCAACCCATTACTCTTAATAATGGCAACATGCCTTAGGCTGAGCAATAGTTTAAAGAAGGTCATACAACAGATTTACAAATCTACAAACGGTGTGCATGGAGGGCCAGTCTAGACACTGCTCAAGTTCCAGGGCAGCCCCTAAAAATGACATTCCTCAGGTCTCGTTCTCACCCTCTCCTTATACTGTCTAATATAAGTCATTGCCGATGCAGCATAATCGCAGTGAGTTTTGCCACATGCTCTGGTGCAGGAGGGGAATTTATTTGTGTGTTTATTACAATTAAATACCCTATTTTCTCCAGGAAGCTCAAGGTGCTATGCTTGATTCCCCCTCCCATTCTGTTCTCACCTCTGTGAGGTAGGTGAAGCTGAGAGATGGTGACGGGGTCACCCAGTGAGTTTCGTGACTTAGTGAGGATTTGAACCTGGTTCTTCCCAGTCCTAGTCCAACATTCTAATCACTAAACCAGGAAATTCTTAGTCTGGCGATAATCTCTGGTGAGTTTCACTAGAGATTATGGGGGAGAGAAGAAGAGCTACAAAGAAGTAGATTATCTCATTCTGTCCAGAGACAACAGCGGTGATGATGGTCCAATCATACTATATTTTTTAAAATCAAAGCCATTGCCTGCCTCCAGCCTAGTGTATAAACCAATGCCTCTAAATCTAGATTAGCACATTTAGCTTTCTGCAAATGGAGGAACCACACCTTTAAAAGCAGCATTAGTGAAACTTGGACAGTGTGGATGTATTGGACGGGGGAGAAATTTATTGCCAGAAAAATCAAAAAGCCACATAGGTTCCTTTGTGCCCCTGAAGAAGCAGGAGCTACCTTCTGTCTGACTCCACCTTCTCTCTTGCTGGAGCCCTGATGTTTCCTCCTGCAATCTTCCTTTGAAAGGAGATGGATTGTGACATGTAGCCTGAGGCACAGCATGATTCAGAGAACAAGGGAAGGAGATCCTTTCTGTACTCTTGACAGAGGCACACTTCTTCACCTTGTAGGCAGAGGAGCGAGATGAGATAAGCAGGTGGTCTTTGGGGCTTTGGCTGCCGTAGATGTGCTGACACAGAGCACAGGGTTGACTGTCATGGGAAGAGAGAGTGGTTTGGCAAGCTGTGCCGAGGCTGGGAAGGGAGCACAAGTCCTAAGAAGTCACATTCTGCTGTCTAAGGGGAGCCATCATCTGTGGCTTAATTTGCAGAGGGAAGAAATCTTCCTGCCAATTAAGCCTTTCCGCTTTTTAAAAAAAAAGGTATATGGCCTTGTGTCAATGCTTTGGGCATTTATTTCACCTGCCCCTTAGTTTTCTGTAAAACAGTTCTCTCTGACCTGATGATCTTAAAATGACTTGCAGATAGCTGCTGCTGCAGAAGCAGCTCACACCAGAAAATGTAGGGAGAGCAGATGGCCTTTTCCTGTCAGAAGTGAAAGCTTTTTCACCCTGAACGTAGTCTCCCAGAAAGTCTATCCGTTGCTTGTCTCCATGTATGCCAGTGTTGGCATTCATTCACATTTTGTCTCTCCCCACCTTTCTGTAGGTTTGCTGATGTTTGCCATCACGCACATCTTGTATTCTTCCGCATTTGGGATGAAGCCTCTAGATCTGAAAGCTGGCCTGGTGATGGCTTTGGTGACCAGTTTCTCCTACACTTTCCTGTACTCCTACCTCTCGGGCCCCTTCACCTACCTAGTAGCCGTCTACACTGCCTTGATTGGCTTCATGGGCTGGCGGGCCATGGCCGGCGTGCAGCTGTGCAACGACCTGTGGACTTGGACCAAGCTCTCGGCTTGCATTGGCTCGGTGCTCTTCATGGTGTCCGACCTGACCATTGCCGTCAACAAGTTCTGCTTCCCTGTGCCCTACTCGCGGGTCATCATCATGGCCACGTACTATGCAGCTCAGATGCTCATTGCACTTTCTGCGGTGGAAAGCAGGGAGGAAGACATCTTCAGGAAGAGGAAGTAGACGGGGGTGCCTGTAGGCGCTCAAACTCTGCTGGGAGTGCTGTAACTGCAATTCATCCCGGAGGAGAGTTTTGACTCTAGGTGAACCGGGGATTGCAGATCTTGCTTCATTGAAGCATTACCTTTAGTGTTTAGCTGGCTCTTCTCCAGTCCAGTTTGCCGGAGCCTAGAAGCCACACTGGAAGTTTAGTTCACACAGAACCAACTATCTGACCTTTTCCTCTCTCTCTCTCTCTCTCTCTCTCTCTCTCTCTCTCTCTCTCTGCATCTTGGAAGTTTCGTGGGAGGGAGGGCCTCTCTAACTACTTCATTGTGTTTGTATAATACTGAGGCTGAGGCTGAACATTCCAGAAGGAGAAGATTCGTTTCAGGACGACGTTTCAAAAGAAGGAAAGGGTAGGCAGTGCATTGGCGTTTAAGAGCCTTGCCTTCAACACTCTGAATGTGCAAAAGTCATGTGAAAATGACCCTTGGTGCTGCCTGACCAAGCCCCGTTTTGCGTGCATTGCAGTACAACTGTGAAACAATTGTGTGTCTACACAAGGAACCCCCAGGGCCCAAACGCTACAACAGGACATGGGAGCACTTTGTGGGAGTTTATGTCGGCCGTAAAGCTTGGGCTGCCCCTGGGAGAAACCAGTCTGACGTCCAGATTCGTTACAACCATTTTATTTATGGGCCATTCAAAGCCTTTCTTCTGAATGTGAATCCTGCAGGGCCCATGTTGTTCTGCAGGCTTAAAAGCAACAACAAAATGCAACAGTTTTCTCAGGCGCGGGTGGGCAGGTGGGCGGGAACATGGGAAATGAAAAGATTGCTGTACATGTGCGTGTGAAACGCAGTTAACGGTATATGGTTCGTCAGTTTTTCTAGCAATTTCTAGCTTGCATAATCTCAGATTAGAGCACCAAACAGGAGAACATTGTGAGCGCTCTCAAAATCTAACTCACCAGCTGCTTCTTTGGCTGAATATTTTGGCCAAGGAAACCACCGGCTCATCAGACCTGCTGTCATAGCTACACGACGGGTCTGGGAGGAAAGACTTGGATTAGTGACGATGCGTGGAGCCAGCTTCTCCTTCCAGCCTCCACTCCAGAGTCCAGACAAAATCCCATGTATTGAAAGAGGAAGAATCAGCAGGGTTATATCCTGCGCATGCAGGTGGTCTGGTCACTGTGAACAAGCGCTGTGTGGCGGATCCCTGACAGGCATTAGCAAGTCATTGTTTCTATACAGTGGACTATCAGGGAACAATATTTATTTGAAACTAAGCCAATGGGCTTCCGTGTATTTGCGCATGTGTAATGTGCCTGTTTCCGTGTACATGTTGCACAATAAGAATTGTGTTACTTTCCCACCAACTGTCACCAGGACTGTAGAATCTGCAGGTGCCTTCAGACCAACAGCTGCAGTTGCGGGTCTTGCCGAGAGGTACAGCCTATCACCAAAGTGCTGAGAGACTAATCAATGCGCCACTCTCCTCTCATCCATCTTCACTGGACAGCACTGAGTCACTGTAGATCCAATTGGCAGGGAAGTGCAGTGGGGAAAAGTTATGTGTCAGCAGCTTCCTTGCTGTTTTGTTTCGGTGTCAAGTTGCAAAATGGGTTAGCTTGGCCTGCACTGCAGCGATTGGTGTGAAGACCCCTGGTTGTGTGTGCCCACCTAATTATTTGTGGGGACTTTGAGGGAAACAACATACTTACTGACCGCAATGTATTTTTCTTCGTACAAGCTAGTAAGTGGAGGTCATGGGTAGAGCAATCCTGCAGAGGTTGGAGGAGGAAGAATCTGTGTCAAAGGAGCCACCACTTTCAAAGCCCTGCTGGGTTCTTACCTATATTCTTTTTCCTGGCCCATTTCCTTTTCTCCTGTGAAGAGGGAGGTTTGCAGCCTCTCAGCTGCCTTTCCCGGGAGCTTAAGTGCTGATTTACTTTGAGTCTTTACAGTTAGAACATACAGCACTCCTTTAGGTTCCCTCTACTGTGTTCTTTCAGTAAAATTCTGCCCTTGCTTGCAAAATTACCTGTTCAGATAAGTACCTTTCCCCTTACTTTGCTTATCTGTGTTGTTGTTGTTTTTTTTAAAAAAAACACTATGAAAAGAGCATCCTTAGTCATTCTTAAACAGTGGCATCTTGCCAGAGGTGTACCACATATTCGAGATAGATTGCACACACCTACACCCGGTTAATATCCCAAGATAAAACTTCCACACAGACATTCTGTCATTCAGAAATGAACTACAGCGTATGCTGTTCCTCAGAGTCTAGCTCTGGGGTGCTCTCTCAATTCCCATAATCCCACTGTGTCAGGCACTTCAATTCCTACAATTGCTGGAGAAAGGGCCATAGCTCTGTGGTATCAGACTTAATCCCTGACACATCTTCAGGTGGGGCTAGGAAGGACCCTTGTTTGAAACCCTGGAGAGAGCTCCTCTTCCTTGTCAGTGCAGACAATGCTGAGCTGGATGGGCAAACTGGTCTGACTCAAGATGAGGCCTCTTCCTCTGCTCCTGTGGCTGACATCTTGTAATGGGCATTTCCTTATTACAAGCATTATTATTACAAAGTAATAATTATTACAAAGTACCTACCTTTCCCCAGGGATACTTCCAACATGTTGAATTGTTTGCTACTGGCTCAGTCATTAAGGTAGAAGCTGCTCATGTGACTTTCTGTAATAGTCAGTTCTGGCAACATCCAATCAGTGGAGGAAACTCTGTGTTACAAAAATATTGTTGGTCTTATAGCACTGAAACCATTGTGGCTTCTCCCAACGAATGCCACGTTCACCATATGTTGTGTAATCTTATACACCTTTATCATGTGTCTCCCCCACCACTCCCTTATTCGCCTAAAAAGCCCCAAATGTTGCATCCTTTCCTTACAGAGGAGTTGCTCCAACTCTTTGATCCTTTTGGTTGCCCCTTTCTGAACCTTCTTCAGCACTCCGGTGAGGTGAGGTGAGCAGAAATGTACACAGGGGGTTTGGGGTCCCATGAATCAACATACCCACAGAATCCCCACTTTGCAGTCCAGAAGCGGAAGCAGAAGCAGCAAAACAATGCTGGCAGGGCAGTTACACCTGCAGAGCCCCAGTGGAGAGAGTCCTGCCCTCTGGACGACCCTCCCAGGGAGCAGAATGGCAGCTGGGCTGCTACTTATGGCGCCTCAGCCAACCAAATGCTGGCTGTATGCCAGCTGTTGGATTGCACCCTGCGCTGATTACATCTAGGATTTAGTTGATTAAGTTTTATGTGTGGATGCTGGCTAACACGTGGAATATTTTGTTTTAGGGCAGCATGTTGGGGCAAGTTTCATCGGGAGGCTACTTTGCAATGTTGTACATATTATAAAACCGTAACTCTGTTCATGGAAGGATGATGATGATGACGTACCTGACCCAAGGAGGATTACTTGGCTGACCAATTGTTTTCCATTTGGAATTGGGGTTCTGCTGTCTGAGCCTGGTAAGGCACATAGTTTGAATTAACTTTTTCATATATGGCCTATGAATTTTGGCTTCCCTTGTGCTATTTATGTGAACAGCTAGTTATTGTTAAGGCAGATATGAAAGAGGAGGAGAGCATTTGAAATGTGAATGAGTATTCTGACCAAATGCAGGAATTGCTTTTATGAATGAAACAAGGGGAACTTTACGCCACCTGCGTGAATAAAACATCTGGGTAGGCAATTTGAGTCTGATGCATTCTCCACAATGAGATGCTGTCTTGAGCTCTATCTGTTGGTCGTCTGGAATCCACTATGCCTCTCTTCAATTCAGCACCATGCTTATTTTATGTAACTTAGAGTCATAGAGTTGGAAGGGACCACAAGGGTCATCTAGTCCAACCCCCTGCAATACGGGAATCTTTTTGCCCAACGTGAGGCCCAAACCCACAACCATGATGTTAAGAGACTCATGTTCTACCGGTTGAGCTATCCAAGTGGGCATGGCATGATATGTGGAGACTTCCAGAAGCAACAAATGGAAGACATAAAGTTAAAAGAATTCCTCTTAGCAGTATGAGTAACAGCGATCCTCTGAGAGCCAGTGTGGTGTAGTGGTTAAGAGCGGTAGTCTCGTAATCTGGTGAACCGGGTTCGCGTCTCCGCTCCTCCACATGCAGCTGCTGGGTGACCTTGGGCCACTCACACTTCTTTGAAGTCTCTCAGCCCCACTCACCTCACAGAGTGTTTGTTGGGGGGAGGAAGGGAAAGGAGAATGGTAGCCGCTTTGAGACTCCTGAAGGGGAGTGAAAGGCGGGATATCAAATCCAAACTCTTCTTCTTCTTCTTCCTTAATCCACAGGACTCGAGAGACAGTGGCTTGTTTCAGACTGGCTCTGAAACCACAGAGGCGAGTAAGAAGATTCTGAGCGTAAACACTCTGCTTTGCTCCCACCCCATGTGCTGCTACATTCTGATGACGGACCCCAAGGAACACAGGGTCTTTCCAGAGTGAGGCATTGTGGGAAAGGTGCCTTTGAAAAGGGCCTGCACCACTACTGCTTTGTTGCAGCATCCAGTTTTAGACTTGAGCAGTATACTACTTTTAAGCTTAGACAATATCTGCTGTGGCAAAGGAGCTGCAGCAGGGCTAGCCTGCCCATCAGCCTCAGCGAGGCAGCCACCTCAGGTGGCAAGCTGGGAACAGCTGGGAGGCCCCCAGGGAGCATGCCACCTGCTGCCTACACTTCTTGTCTGTGGCTGCTGCCTGGGAAGAGGGGGGCCACTGTTGCTGCCACCTGCTCCTCTCCAACCTCCTTTAGTCTTTCTTCTGCCTTCAGTGCACCAAGGCTTCCCTGAGGCGGCAGGGGTTGCAGGTGGCAGAGGAGATGGGAGGCGCCATTTTCTATTTTGCCTCAAGCGACAAAATGTCTTGGGCTGACAATCCCCCAAACCTTGAATGCCTTGATCTAAGGAAGGCGGCTTCTGCAGAGTGAGGCATTCTAGCATGGGCAACACTGGAGGAGCAGCACTGAGCATTTTGCTGAAGCAACCGAGTGGCAGGGGCACTTCAAGCGGACAAAGCAGGAGGGTGGGCAGGTGGGCAAGAGTGCACAATTCCCTCACCCGTCACGTTTTGCCACCTGAGGCAGAAGTCTCAGAGTGGCTAACTGGTGGAGCGGCCCTGTGAGGAAGGCTCTTGAGACAAGGGATGGCTGGAAAGTTCTCAGCCTCATTCCATTCCATTCTATTTAGGCTGAGGACTTTTCAGGGTGCCCATTGTAAATGGGCAACCAATGAGCCTTAAAGTCATTGTTAAAAGCCCCTTGGCTGTTCGCTGGCTAGCGCCATCCGCTTCTTTATCCAGACGCTAAGCAGATTTCATACCCGTCGCTTTCCTTGCATTCACTGGTGAAGAGGCTTTTCCTCCCCTTAGAGCAGCCAGACACCCTTACCTTTACTTTGATGGGTGTCTTTTGTTTAGAGAAGAACCAGAATAGAACAGATGGCCTCTTTTTCCCCCTTCATTTCAGGACACCACAATTTCACAAGCCTTGAAAAGTGCCTCCACCACCTCTTCTTCACAGTCTGAGATGGCAGCCAGAAAGGATCCTTGTGATAGATAGCTATCTACAATATAGGTGTGTGTGTATGCCATATATATACAGTGGTACCTCAGGTTACAAACTCCTTGGGTTACAGAAGCTTCAGGTTAGACTCCGCTATCCCACAAGTAGTACCTCGGGTTAAGAACTTTACCTCAGGATGAGGTAAAGGCGCGGTGGCAGTGGGAGGCCCCATTAGCTAAAGTGGTACCTCAGGTTAAAAACAGTTTCACGTTAAGAACGGACCTCCGGAACGAATTAAGTTTGTAACCAGAGGTACCACTGTACACCCATGTTGGCTTTAAATAGTCACTGTGTATATATAAATATTGCCTCCAGTCTTTAGGAATGTCCTGCTGCTGTTAAGACCACAATCAGAAAGAATTTGTTTTATTTCTGTTTGTATTTATGATTGTTTACATTCCTTGAAGCACTGGTTAAAAAGAAAGAAAGAAAAGAAAGCAAGCCTGGGAAGAAATAATGGTAAAACAGGAAAACATGGATAGCATTTTTAGGTATGCTACATTAAAATGGGATACAGAACGATATGTGCAGAAAACTTAAATGTATTCTTATTGGAAACAGCTGTTCTTGAGTTCTAGAGCTAGAGGAGGCATTGGAGATCACATGTCCAAAGTCCGCTTCGGGGGCCTAATTCGGCCCGCTGGCCGGTTTAATCCCCTGTGGCAGTTTATTTCCTGGGGTAAGATCCTAAAAAAAACCCCTCAACAACTTTGGTTTGCCCTTTGGCAATCTGGCCCTCTTTGAAAAAAGTTTGGACACCACTGATTGCAGGATCTGCAGGGCAGGGCACAATTACAGTGTCACTGACAGATGGCTATTCAGATTCTGGATACTTAAATACTCCTCCCAAGCTAGATTGTTCCATTCTTAAGCAGCTCTTACCATTAAGCTTCTCCTAATATTTCCTACAATCTGCTATAAGTCTAGACAGGCATTTGCAATGCATTATATTTCATTAAATTAAAAATTAAAAAATATATGCAGAATATTAAAAAATGTACCGAACTTTTAATTAGAGAAAGGATATGTCTAGGAGCAGAATTATATTTTTTGTGATGTTATAACTCCTGTGACTTTACTATCTGTTGAATTTTTGCCTGTTGTGTTGCTGTCAAAAGGCACCAGGAGCCCTGAGAGGGCAGAAAAAAGGGAGTGATCCAAAAAACCAACATCAAAACACTTGGGGAAACTTGGGCAGTGGTATTGGGAAGCTCTGGTGGTCTTGAAAGAAAGATCTGGTTTAAAAAAACACAGGAGGTATAATCTCTTGCCTTTAATGCTGTTGCATAATATTATCAGCATTTCCTTCATGAGAAAAATTGTGTCTGGTTAGGGTGAAAGAGCAGTAAGGGGATTTAATCAGTTGGCATCTTCATTCATTCAGCCTGCTTAACTTCTAGCTCCACCATGAACCTGCTGCCCTAGAGAATCGCAGGGTGTGACCTGCAATTCTGTGCCTGCACTTTTTGCAAACTTTCCCCTACTTGCAAAATCTAGTTTGGAAGATATATTAACATGTGCTGTTTTGCAGGGTAGGGAGGGATGTAGGAAGATGACTAAAACATTATTTTTTTAAAAAATGTAAGAAGTTTTTATTAGTTTTCAATTACAGTCCAATAACAGCCTCATTATAACAATACTGATTTATAATACAATTATTCATACCAATCATTCAAATACTGAATTATGTAATTTAGTTAATGTGGCCCCCCGCGTGCTAGATTTGATGGTTTGATGGTTTTCTTTATTTCTGCGTTCCAAAATCATCTTAGTTTCAATTGCATTCCTGTCATAATAATAATCCCTTATACAACAACTGCAATATTAGTGACCTATCTGTGTTGACACATTAAATGATTTATAAAACTGCAAGTGAGGAACTCAAACTATATCCTTGTTCTTCTGTGGCAATCATTCTGTCTATGGTGTTTCTTCTTGTCCTTGTAAGATGTCTTTCTTTCCCCCAACTGTTGCTGTTATCCGTCATGCCTTGGGCAGAGCTGATATCCCATTGTTGTTCCGGAAATTTCTGCATCGCTTCGTCCCGCGCTTTGTTGTTTTGCATCCAGAACTTTAACAACAGCTGCAGAAGTCGCTTTGTCTCAGTAAATAAACTGTTGTCACCATTTTTCTTCTCAACCTGGGAGGAAGAGTGGTCTGTCGAACTGCAGATGACTCACTAAAGAACCTTATCAGATCCTTGGCAGTTCACAGACTCCTTTCATCCTTCCTTCCAGCTGAAGATATACTACTAATTAAATTAAATTCCAAGTTCTCTTAGCGTTATTCAGCTTACTTCGTAAATAATAAAGGATGGGGAAGAGTCAGATCTAACCATCCATCATAAACCTTTTGCAAAATAGAGCTTCCCTCCCTTTTTCCTTTTTTTACACACACAGTTCCGTTTGATGTTATATTCCATATTTATAATCCTATTTCTTCTATACTTGCTTGTACAAATATAATTTGAACTAACAGAGGAGGGCTGACGAATCGTAAATGTAGAGAAGAAAACTTTAAATAAAGAAGCCGTAGGCTCCCCTCCCCCGTCTTTTGCACCAAATGAAATCTTATCTCAAGTTCAAACCTCAAAGTCCTTGCAGTTGGTTTGTTCCGCAGTTTACAATCTCATCTCTTCTAGGATTTGGCTGTACTTTAGTTCAATTAAGCTCTAATTAACAGGAGAACCTCTGCTTCTTAATGGCAGTGTAGGAGGGTTTTCGCCAGGTGAAGTGTTTTTGCACTCAGCGCCTCCCTGTCTCCCACATTCCATGCTGGAGCGAGAGCCAGGTACTGAGACAAACTGCGAGTGAAGCCCATTCCTCCCGTCCCTGGGGGGAATTTGCAAGGATGATTTATCCTCTGTCATCCTTGTATTTCCTTTGCCAATGATCTCCCGATGTCATGGGGGCTGCCTATATTAAGGCAGAGTAGAACCAAAATCACATTATTTTAAAATTCTTTGGAATATAGTATTATTTCTTCTTCACCGAATAGTATTATTTCTTCTTCTCTGAACAGAGTTCAGAAAAGCAATTTGCTGCTAGCAGATGGTGAGTTCAAATGGGTTGGCTCTGAGTATTGTACAATTACACTTTCCCTTTTGTGCACAGATATATGTTTCCTTGATTGTTTCTTGTTTTGTGTTTTCATTTTGTTTGTATCATGGAGGGATACTGGGGAGAAAGTGAGCAAGATAGTGCTTTGTTTGTACCCTGGTCATTAGGGAAGAACCAATTTAATGAGAAGCATTACCATCATCCATTTTCAGATTGTGGCAATTTAATTTGGTAGTAGTGTTATCATGGCTCTCTTAAAAGTATAGGCAGTCTTGATAAATGTGCTTGTCAGTTGCTTTTGGGTAAAAGAGTTAGTTACCTTTTTGTTTTTAAAATATTTTTTTAGAAGAAAGCAATCCTCAATAAAAGATTTGTTTTTGTGCATTACTCTATGTCCAGAACCCTCGCTATGGTTCCCAACCTCCTTTGAGGTAGATTAGTTTCTTGCATCTTTACAGATATTGTTATGCATAGCTTGCCTGTTTTAGCGCGCGCGCGCGCGCACACACACACACACACACACACACACACATATCAGACTGTTAGGCGTTTAAGATGAGGTAGGCAATCATTTCTGGCCATTCAGCCATTGTCGTGGAGTTGAAATAAACATGAGAAAAAAGTTCTCAGGCAAAACTCCCCAAGCTCTAAGCTCTATTTAGTTGATGGAATTTGAAGCCCTTCCCCCAAGATTACTATTTAATGACAGTCTTGGATTTGGGATTCAAGGAGAAATCTGGTGGGAAGACAGTCGCTCACTAACACCTTTTTGTCTTACGATTCAATTGTCAGAAATTAACATTCCACAAACTTGTTTCTGCTTGCAAAGCACCCTTTTGGATTGAATCCTAATATGTTCAAAAGGGTGGGCTGGGTAGGTGAGGAAAGGAACGTGTGTGTTTGTGCGCTGTGCACCAGACATTGCTTGTCCTGTGTTTAGGCTGTGCAGGAAACTACTTCCAGGCATGCTTTCCGTTCCCCTTCCTCATCAACAAAACGATTAGAACAGGCAGAGCTGAGACTCTTCAGCATCATTGATGCTTTCCCCCATCTGAACGTATATAACCTCATCCTGGAGACACAAATCTCTCAGCTTAAGATCTGTTTTTACTGTTATTGGTAGGTTAGGAAGTGAATGTGGGGTGGTGGGTGCATGTCAGCTGAAGAAATCATGCCTAAAAAATGTAGATATTTTTAAACCCTCAGGAAAGAAGCAGGTTTCTCTCCTCTTTCATTACTCCTCCTGCCATTTACATGAGCGCTGTTGGGCTCTTAAGTGGTTATGTGTCCTGGGCATCATGGCCATTTGTAAAGTGACCGCTGGCATCTAAGGAGAAAGAGAATTATCTCCATTGTGGAAAGGCACAATGTGAAAAGTGTGCTCAGATCTAGGGTGATCTAATCTCTAGAATGATCAGATCTAA
Organism: Podarcis muralis; assembly: GCF_964188315.1. Classification (NCBI taxonomy): domain Eukaryota; kingdom Metazoa; phylum Chordata; class Lepidosauria; order Squamata; family Lacertidae; genus Podarcis; species Podarcis muralis. The sequence continues at coordinate 72,421,218 of NC_135655.1, forward strand.
TCTTCATTGCCTGAAATCTCCAAAGCTGGCTTTTATTGCTGTTGTTGGCTTGGGCTCTAGTTTGCCTCTGTCTAGTTCCAGCCTTACTGCAGACATTGTGACATCACCCAGCCCTACTCTAGTTGTACACAATGACTTCTGTGTTCCCTGGAGCATGAGAAGACACATTTAGCTGGTTTGATGGGGCTTGAATATTGCAATGGGAATGTGCAGATTTGTACCAACATTTGCACTTGTTAGGCGTGGGGAAGGCTGCTTCTGCTCATTGATTACTGTGACTGGAGTGCCGCTTCAGAAAACTTCATTCATGCCTTTAAATTTAAAGGAACTGTAGTGGCTTGCATCAGTGGAAGACCTGGGTTCTGCGCCCTTTCCTCGGTTAGCAAACACTGAATTAATTGCAATGCTTCTCTACCTCACCGGGGTGGTGTGAGGAAAATTTAATGTTTTTGAATCCCTCGCAAATGGAGCACATTTTCATAAGCACTATTATTATTATATATTAAACCACAGTGTTACTTAAAAGTCACTTTTAGGAGCTTGCATAGTTGTTTTTAAAACCAGCATCAGTGAATACCACTTTGTTTTAGACTGGCGTTTTTTGTTTTGTTTTTGTTCTAAATGAATGTAATGGTCAGTATATAAAAATGTAATGTGTGAATAGGCCCTTGAATATATAATTCAGTGCCTCTGGATTTTGATCAGAGCTGCAAAACTAGTACACCCAGAACACTATACCACAATGGCCAAATACCATAGGAGTTCTATCTCATGCCATTTTAATTTTTTGGTGCATTTTAGTAGGAATATTTACAATTACACTGCATCTCAAGCAGATGAGTAATAGCGGCACTTCCACCCCCACCCCCCAGATTTAGCTGCGTAGACCCTGCAAATTGGACACCCATCATATTGAATTTCAAACCAAAATTGATCTACAGCAGCAAACCCTGAACAATGTGTTCAGAATTATGCTGTTGAAAACTTTGGGGAAAGAGGTAGGGTTGCATTGAATTTATCTGTTACATGAACATGTTATCTAGAAAAGGAAGTTGCAATGGATAACGCTCCACTGGGCTATACAGTGGTACCTCGGGTTACATATGCTTCAGGTTACAGACTCTGCTAATCCACAAACAGTACCTCGGGTTAAGAACTTTGCTTCAGGATGAGAACAGAAATCGTACTCCGGTGGAGCAGCGGCAGCGGGAGGCCCCATTAGCTAAAGTGGTGCTTCAGGTTAAGAACAGTTTCAGGTTAAGAATGGACCTCCGGAACGAATTAAGTACTTAACCCGAGGTACCACTGTATAATTAAGATGAAATATTCTTATGACAGCATTTCTCCAACTTTGAGACAATCCTCTCAAAGGTAGTGCACAAAAGCCAGAAAAACCAGGGACTCTTTCCTTACAGCAGCAGACCAAAACAGCCATGTCGACTATCAAAGCTGCAGAGAAGCAGGGACATAAGGGAGCTTCTCCATATCGTAGCTTCTCCCTTTCCTGATTTCTCATCTGGTTGCAGGCGGGAGACACTCTAATTCTGGTCTATTTTTAATGACAGTGTTTGATTAGCAACACTCCCATCCACAGATTTCCATGCACGTGGCAGCGGACTGTGTGTGTGTGTGTGCACCTGGTTGCGAAAGAGATGGCTGTTGCTGGACTGGAAGTGCAGAGTAGGTTTAGGAAAGGGCCAGAGTCCAACAGACGGAGCAGCATTGCCTTGTGACATCGTGCAGGGCCTTTGGTAATGGCTTGACACCTGTGTACTCTCAAGGGCATTGTAAAGTAGGCACAGGTTGAATGAAAAGCCTCCACAGAATAATATGGAGTGGCATGCGACTGAGGGTGGATGCATATGAATAATTAGAGGTTTTGGATAACAGAAATTGTACATTCTTTAGCATTTATGTGTGGTAATGTAACAGAGGTTGCATGAGGTGCATTTGTACTATTTTATAGAAACCTTCCCCAATAGAATTTTGGCTTCAGAGGGTTACTACTTCCCAGTATCGATCAAGTTGGGCTTGATATACATCAAACTTCATCTGGTGAGTTGCAAATTATTGTTTCCCCCACATGCTAACAATGTTTTCACCATTATGCAAACACAACTCAAATCATTTTATACTAGCTTCAACTGTTTACGCAAAAAAAACAACATAAAAATAGACCGTAGGTTCCAAATAGCTGCAATGAAACCTAAATTGAGCTGAACTCAGAAGCAGATACAATGCAAACACTGGTGTTTTTCTTTTCATGTTCAAATTTATTTTATTTTCAGTTTGTTTCATTGTGTTCTATTGTGTGCATCCCCCCCCCTTAATGTAAAATGCTCTGCGCATATAGATGTACTAAAAGTAAAATAAAAAATCCTCACTGGCCTGAAAGGCTAATATATTTGTGTTTTGTTTGTTTGTTAATTGACATGCTCCTGCTAAAACCATAGAGGCAGAGGAAGTCCAACTTTAATGAAAAACAGCTCATAGTTATGGCTGGCAGGGTGATGCAGCCACCTCTGTCTATTTTGAGTGTCATGAAAGAGCAGCAAATTGTTAATTTGTTTATTGCATTCCTATTGTATATTTCCTTTTGGGGAGTGGCTTTCCTTCCTCAGGTGCCAAGATAACTAGGGCTTTATCTACCTTCATTTGAGGAGGTGTATAATTTGCTCTTCTGCCTCAGGCAGCAAAATGCTATGCATAAGCCCTGCTCACCAGTGGCGTAGCATGGGTTGTCAGCACCCGGGGCAAGGTAAGTAATTTGCGCCCCCTAACCCATGGATTTGCGCCCCCTAACCTGTGGATTTGCCCTAACCCCAGATGTTGCGCCCGGTGCGGCCGGGCCCCCCCTGCACCCCCCACGCTACGCCACTGCTGCTCACAAATGTGGCGCTGTAAAACTGTAAAGTGGGGCTGGAGAACCTCAAGCCTGGAAGCCAATTCTGGCCCTCCAGTCTTCTCTATGTGGCCCTCAGGACTCTTTCCCAGGCCATAACCCTCACCGGCCCCATTCTGGACCCCTCTTGAGTGCTTTGCCAGGCTGGCATTTGTCATTGAACTCTGATAATGCCTTTTGCTTGCCTGGATAGAGCAGGTTTTCCGTGTGTGTGTAAAACTAGCCGCCTATGCAAAGGTGAAATGTAAATTCATTACTCCACTCATTTTCCTCTCTTGCCCCATCAACCACTGTCAAGTTTCCCCACCCCAGGGTTGTCCAGAAGGGAAATATAACTCTCTGAAAGTTTTTTTCTCACCCCTGGTATAAAGGTTTCACCTGCTTTCACCTGCAATTCCCAAGAGCAAGTATATGGTTAGAAGGAAAACTGAGAGAACTGCACAAAGTCGCTGCCTGTCGGGATATTTGTTTACATGGCGCCTGATTAAAAGCTAATCTCTCTGGTCAGCAAGAGATTGAGATAGTTAGCGATTGCTGGGGACACAAGCAGCCTACACTGGCAAGTAAAAGCTTCGTGCCTGACTTCTCTGTTCTGTGCACCTGCAGGAGTCAGACTGGTGTCACATTTTCCCAATATTAGGAAGCTGCAAAATTTGTTCCTGAAGTAGAATAATTCACCTCAGTGACCTTATCCACTGCAGCTTAAAAACCATCAATTTTATTATTGATCCATTGCCCATTTGACTGGGCTCTTGCCCTCCCAGAACAATCTTCACCTCAGAGGGAAAGAGGCAAAGCTGCAAGTCCCAGTCCATCAGCTCAGCTGGGATTTACTGCCATTTGGCTTCTGCTGCTCCCAAAACTGCCTCATAGTTGCTCCTCCAAGGAGAGTTTCATATACAGTCATTGAGGGGAGATCTGTACCCTGCACTGTGTAGCACATATATGCCCAGGCCATTTGGGGAGTGTGGGTGAGTGTGTGAACCAGCCTCAAGACTTTAATGCATACAAATGCTCCACTCAGCAATACTCTACCAGTTCACAGGCATGGTCTGATGTCCATTCTGATTTATGGAAAGCATGTGAAGTGTATGCTAACAAAATGTGCACATTTGCTCTGATTTGCCAGCTCCCATGTCTCCATGGCAACACTCAATGCTCTGCATTTTGTGTATGTGGTTTAATGCACAATGAAGTGAATAGGACTCAGGAGATTAACATTCAGTTCCTGATCTTCCTTTGGACCACTATTAAACCTTTCTCAATCAATTCACTGGCTGGTAAGTGCCTAGTCATCACTAGTTGGCTATCAGTAGTATTGCTATGTGAGAAAAGGTTTATAACTGCAGCTTGGTGTGCTTAAAAGGCAAGGCCATTCAAGTTCTTAAAGAATCTGCTTCAAACATAATTTAAATCAATATGCCCAGACCCTCATACTGTAAGTTAACGATGTCAAGAATTTCATTTAGCTTGGTCCACAAACAAGATAAATTGGTTTGCTATCAGGAATAAGTATTTGGTACTAAATTGGCTCCAATTGCTTAAGCTTAATTTTTTAAATAACAATTATGCAGACACTCTATTTATTCAGATTTGCTTGCACAAAGCTTACACAGAGGTTAGATTAGACATGGTCTTTAATGAGTGTTCATCCTGATTTGTTTGTGAGATGGGTGGGGTGGGAATAAAGAAAAGCAAGCAGTTCTATTGGGATCTTCTTTATTTCCAAGTTCTCTGAAAGGCACTGGCAACCATATCTGCCATCATGAAGCTTTGAAGGCAGCCTTTAATGAATCCTGCAGCAGCATCTTCAGGCTAATGACTACAAGTGATAACACAGTTGTGGTACTTAAAGCCATGCACAGCAACTATAATTATTCCGAGCACTCAGCCGACTTTAAAATTGGGTTTTGTGTGTTGCTCACATGAGGTGTTTTGACTTCTGCAGGCTCTCAGTCACTGATTCCAGGAGGCTTCTATCATCTTTATCTAAAAGAGAAAGGCCGTCAGATATTAACAACTAGTGGATTTTTTGTTACTGAGCTCATGGAAAATTCTGTTCAGGGTTGTGAGGTCAAGAGCTTGTAGCAGGTGTGTACTCCTCCTGAATGTTTATTTAAGAACAGTGCTTGTACTGGAGGGTGGGGGGGCTTAATGAGAGCCACAAGCCCCTCAACCTGGCTTTCTTCTGTTTTAAGCAAATAATCCCCCCCCCAGTCCCCCAGTAACCTTCTAAAATTAATAGCTAAAGAGACTTTGACAAAAGTTAAGGGGAACTCGGCCTCTTATAATTTTAACACCATTTAAATTGACACGTATCAACTGGTGTCAGTATGCACAGATTTTGGAAGGTGAAGTCATGCACATTTGTGAGCTGAAGCAAATCAAAATCAGTCACTCCCATATTTCAGCATGTGCTTGTGACTGATGCTATCACACAATCTTATCTGTCTGAAACTTATTACCTAGTGACTCACCAGCAGGCAGGCTGTCTATTAAACTTTCTGAATTCCATTCATGCCTACTTCTACAGTAAGTTTCAAGTAGCATGGTAAGTTTATCATCATGCAGATAGGTAATTTTACTGTTTAGTCTGAAAATATATTCCTGTTTCTTCCAGATGGTGAGAAATTCGCACTTCCCAACATGATACATGAGCCAAAAAAACAGCTATCCTTCAAAATTGGCACTTCCCCAAATTTTGCAGTGCGGTTCTCTAACCAAAAAATGTGTGCCAAAAATGCATATTAGGAAAACTTATAGGAAAAAAAGCATACAAAGAGTCATTATGTTAGAGGAAATTCCTTGCAAAAAATGTGCGCATCGGTCAAAATTGTACACACAATGTGTGTATTAGGAGAAATCCACATGGAAATGCAGATGGATTGAAACTGATGTGGAGAATTGAAGATAGGACAAATGAGAAATCTGTTCACCCCTAGGTTCCAGAGGTTTAAAAAGTTGGTGGGAGGCAGTTTCACAGGGTGACTTCCAATGAACCATTGTTTTCGCTGAAGTAATGCTGCAGACTGCAGGCTGAAGCTGGATGACTTCTCCATTCTCCAGATGATACTGAACTGAAACTGCAGGCTGTTACTGACTCTCATCAGCCTGTTTTGCTGAAGTAGTAGCCACAGATACAAAAATAAAGCTGAGCAGTATCAGCCAAATATAGATCCCTTCTATTGGTGCTGTATCAGTTTCTTTCTGAGCCGTGCCTGGAAACATCACTCTCAGCTTTCACTTAAAAAGAACAAGCCAGGGATCCTGACCCATGGGGAGGAGAGGAGCAAAGGGGCAGAAGGCAGGCAGGCAGAATAGGCAAGGGCAGGAGATAGGTAGCAAGGACTCCCGACATAGATCACCTGTCCTATATGCCACTTATCTCCCCCTCTCTCCCTTCAACCTGCTCTGTGAAATTTTGACTTAATAATCCCCAAAAGGAAAACTGGGGGGTGATGTTATTCAAGTTTTTATTCCCAGCATGAATGATCTGGCCCAGGCTAGATCAGGGCTAGTACGAGAAAATACCAACTTGGGGAAATTAATTCTTTTAAACACATGTTGGGGTCCTCCAGATGTCCTTTTTATTGCACATTCATGATGATTTGTGCTAGTGATGCTATCAGAACCGTCACATGCAATTCTCTTTTGAATGCTAATTGCTCCAGCCAAAGTTTTGGGGTGGCCATTCTGCTTCATGTCCAATCACATCCTGGGTGAAATCCCATAACTTTTCGTGTCACAAATGTTCTCTTTTTTTTTTTTTTGCCCTCCTTCTGTTGCATCATAGCCCTTCTGGACAGCTAGAATGCCACAGCATTATAGAAACATTGCTGAACAATGAAAAAAATCCACCATGAATTCACTATTATTGTGTGAAGAACATGTTGCAGAGCACACCCGCAATAGAACATCATTCTGGAGGGGGCCTGTCCTGTTTGGCTTTCTCATGCTCAATATAGTTACATTAATAAGCTGGTGCTGTTAACTACACCAACATTCACCAAGAAAGGAATTCAACTTACCATACACCGTCAGTGTGCAACTGCATTTTTCCTGCCCAAGCTCATTCTCAATCTCTATGGTGTACTCTCCCGTGTCCTTGGCAGTGCAAGTGGGGATCATCAGGGTGCAGACGCCACTAGTTGAGTTGTACCAGAACTTGGAATTGGCTGTGATGTTGATTTGACCCTTGTACAACGTAACCACAGGGCGGGGGTTTCCCAGGAAAGCGCAGCTCATGGTGCAATCATGCCCCCGGCGCACGGCATGATTCTTCAGTGGAGTAATGAAACGGGGGGCATGGCGCCAGTCTCGCTCATGATATTCTTTTATCTTGGCATGGAAAAGTTCTGTTGAAGGAATGGCATAATCAATACTGGTTCCAAAGGGGTTTTCTCCTATTCAGATATCCATGTTTGGCTGTCTGTGCCTCCATGGTATGATGATACAAACCTCAAATATTTGATATGGCCTTATGACTTCGCTTTCAGGCCATGGAATTCCTCAAAAGCTGCATGGCATTTATTTGTCACAACTATTCATTTCTTACTGATCTCTTTTATTTACTCATTTGATAAATTTCTATACTGCCCTTCCTGCCAAAGGAGCTCAGGGCAGCAAACATACAAATGATTAAGCAATGGATGGATCTGAAATCAATTCTAATACAGATGCAGAGTGGGAAAAGATCTCTACCTAAAAGACTTGCTGGAATAATAAATGACATTGGAAAGGGGGGTTGGAACAACTGGAGACAACTCAACTCAGCCTCACTTTTAGCAACTGAGATACTTGGGCCAGAAAACAGTAGTTACAAAACTCCATAGACATGTGGATATGAATCAAACTGTCTTCTGTTGTTCTAACCCTATTCTCCAATGCCCATTTACCCTATTTTTTGGAAGGCCATTGAATTCAATGGCTAACTTTCTCCAAGGTAGTTCTGGTAAACTTAATTTTTTGCATGGGATTAAGTGGAAGAAGTTTTTCTTCATTTGTACATTGATGTGACTATGTCACAGGATTTCTAAGTGGTCCTAGGCCTCATTCTTTCAGCATTTATACAACAGAAAAGGGAGGCATGATGTCGTTTGCTTGGGTATTTGCTGACCTGCAATGTGCTTAAGTTGTCAGCATATACATTATATATACCGGTAGCTCTTTTGGGAAAGGAGTACGGCAAGGCTGTATATTGACTCCCTGGTTATTTAACTTATATGCAGAATTCATCATGCGAAAGGCTGGACTGGATGAATCCCAAGCCGGAAGAAAGATTGCCGGAAGAAAGATCAACAACCTCAGATATGCAGATGACACAACCTTGATGGCAGAAAGTGAGGAGGAATTAAAGAACCTTTTAATGAGGGTGAAAGAGGAGAGCACAAAATATGGTCTGAAGCTCAACATAAAAAAAACGAAGATCATGGCCACTGGTCCCATCACCTCATGGCAAATAGAAAAGGGGAGAAATGGAGGCAGTGAGAGATTTTACTTTTTGGGGCTCCATGATCACTGCAGATGGTGACAGCAGTCACGAAATTAAAAGACGCCTGCTTCTTGGGAGAAAGTCGATGGTAAACCTAGACAGCATCTTAAAAAGCAGAGACATCACCTTGTCAACAAAAGGTCCATATAGTTAAAGCCATGATTTTCCCAGTAGTGATGTATGGAAGTGAGAGCTGGACCATCAAGAAGGCTGATCGCCGAAGAATTGATGCTTTTGAATTATGGTGCTGGAGGAGACTCTTGAGAGTCCCATGGACTGCAAGAAGATCAAACGCATCCATTCTTAAGGAAATCGGCCCTGAGTGCTCACTGGAAGGACAGATCGTGAAAGCTGAGGCTCCAATACTTTGGCCACCTCATGAGAAGAGAAGACTCCCTGGAAAAGACCCTGATGTTGGGAAAGATGGAGGGCACAAGGAGAAGGGGACAACAGAGGACGAGATGGTTGGACAGTGTTCTTGAAGCTACAAACATGAGCCTGACCAAACTGCAGGAGGCAGTGGAAGACAGGAGTGCCTGGCGTGCTCTGGTCCATGGGGTCACGAAGAGTCGGACACGACTAAACGACTAAACAACAACATAGCTCTTTTGGAAGGAGCTTTTCCTGAACACAGCTAACAGCTATCATTAAGATAGATTAACTAGTGTGGTTCAGTGACATGGGAGGCACACAAGATATAATTAATATATTAATGGAATTTGCTAAGCCACTGGCTTAGATGGTTTTAAAAGATTAGGCAAATGAATGGAGGGTAGGCCTATGAATGGTTGTTAGCTATAATAGCTGTGTGGAGCTTTTAGGTTTAGGGACAGTGTCTGTGAACCTCAGTTGATAGGGAGTAACAGTGGGTAAGAGGTGTCATGTTTATGTACTACAGATGGGCTTCTTGGAAACATCTGTCCAGCCCTTGTGGGAGAAAGAATGCTGGACTAGATGGGTCTACAGAGAAGCTGTAGCTCTGCATGAAACATATGCAAGAAACAGCTGGAAGTGCTATTTAAAATAGGGAAGTTGCTCTCCAGAGAAAAGGCTGCTTGGCTGGCTCATAGACAGCTGTCTATGACTTAAGAAGAATGGGGCAACTTTAAGGACTTTTGCTCATGTGCCTATAAAGCAGCTACCTCTGTAGTTCACTTACTTTCAGTGCCCAGGGAGGGTTTCCATGGAAAAACTTTTGTGCTTGCACATATAAGGTGCTGTGGCCACCTGAAATACATGACAGCACCTATGAGGAATCTTATTCTACATGCTGAAATGGAGGAGAACTTCCTGGGGAAAAACAACCCTTGTTTCATAAGACATCTAGGCATTTTGAGCTGGACAGATTCTTATTCCAAACCACATAATAATGAACTTTGGCAACACCTACTTTCTGTCCATTTCCAGCTTCAGAAAGCAGGGCAAAATTGCAAACTGAGCCTCAATCTGCTGAGACACAACAAAAACACTATTTGGCTACTTATGCAGACATAGATGCTTACCTTTGTCTTTGTTGATATGCCAGGAATCCTTTGAATCTAGAGGATCACTGTCACCAACTTCATTGCGGGCAATAACCCGGAAGAAATATTTCCTGCCAGGAAGCAGGCCCGTGACAGTGTACTTGTTGCTGTAAACTTTCTCTGCGGCCGTGAACCAGGTGGCTGTGCTAGTGTCACGTTTCAAGATGACGTAATGGGCACCTCCATCCTCCTTTATGTCTGGAGAGTGATCCCATTTCAGTGACACAGTGTTTGGCACCTCTTCATACAGGTTCAGGTTAGTAGGAGGCCTTGGGAAATCTAAGGCAGAAATACTGAGTATGAACCAGTGTTTCATCTTTCTCTGTTTGCGGTCTTCTATCATTTATTTGGAGGGCAGCATCTCCCTCTGGAATGATAGACAGAGTCATGCTATTTCAGCATACACATGATGGTCTTAAGCTTGAAAAGCTAATCTAAGAATGGCTAACATTGCCTGTACTCTGTGATCTGGCAATCAACTGCCTGCATTAGAACCTCTTCTCAAATTGTTGATCGGCTCAGCAATTGTCAAGAGGCTGGCATTCATTCCTCATCTAGTTTCACAGGCTCGCCCCACCCCAAGCCCTTACCACACACTCTTGTACCTGTCACTCGCACATGAATGTCGTAGTGGGCTTCTCCATAGTCATTGCTGAGTACAATACGGTAGAGTCCAGTATCCATGCGTTTGGTGCTGCTGATGAGGAACTGGGAGTGGTTCTTGCCTTTAGTGATGCTCTCTCTTCCCCTTGTGGTATTACCATCCTTTTGCCACACCACATTTGGCGGAGGGGAACCCTGCCAGAAGCAAAACTTGCTGAATATGTCAAACCTAAGCAGGAGACATAGCTTTTGCCATTTGCTCTTCACCCTGGCTCTTAATCTGGCTCTGTTTCATCTGCCATGGGTGGTGCATTTGTTTTTTACTACTTACTTAATTACTACTGTAGCTGCTAAGGCAAGGAGCAGATTAAAGGAATGGGGAAGAAATGGGCAGGAGAAACCATGGCTGATGCTTCGTCTCTCAAGTAATGGTCAGCTTTAGGTCCTCCAGATATTGTAGGACTCCAACTCCCATCAGCCCCAACCAGCATGACCTGTGGGCAGGGATGATGGAAGATGGAGTCTGACAACACATGGAGGGCACCATGAAGGGCTACCCCAGACTTCAAGGGAACTCTCTCGGTTGCAAGCTGTCAACACTAAAAGCTGTAGGAAGGTGGGAACTCTTGAGACAGTGGCAAAAAAATGGGCATGGGAAGCCATGGAAGGAGATAGCTTTTTTTGCTAAGTTATTTATTCCAGTCCCGTGATTCTGTAAGCACTGGCAACAGCTGAAAGATGTGCATGCATGCACACAAACCGGGACAACTTCTTAGACATAAAATCACCCAGAATTAAACCTGAGAATCTTAATGAACCCGCATTCAATAAGCCACTCTTCTTAGCAGCACTGCCTGATCCCCCTTGATAAAGCTTCATGGCACAGATTTGAGCAAAGAGGAGGAGATTATAGGGTTTGCAAAGCCCTGATTAGTCTGGCATCCCAATCAGTATTATTCTGCATTACTGTGAGTACTTTAACAGAGAAGTATACATGTTCCAAATGCTACCTCTCTCCTAGTCATACCTAATTATTCCTAGCCTGGGAAGGTTACCTATGTGATCTCTTAGGGGCAAAGTGTTTTATGTGTCTGATATTTGCTTTGTTTTAAAACCTTTTCCTCCATGAAAAACTGGAGGCCCTTTTAGAAGGTTATAATAGATTTAATAAGAATTATAATAATGTTTTAGACAGTGTCCAGACATCAATGGGATGAACAAGGTTTGTGAGCAAAGAGGAAGTGCAATTAAAGAAATAAGGAAATTCTTGGGACCATAACTTCCCGTTACTGGAAGTCTGGAGCAACCATAACTGATCTGGCAAGGAAATAGATTATTATTACTGATTATGTGTGAGTACAGATTACATATAGAAACTACAGCACATAAACGGAGTACCCAAACAAAAACACAAGCATATCAGAAACTTAAGCCAAACAATAAAAATAAACAAATTCCTTCCAGTAGCACCTTAGAGACCAACTAAGTTTGTTACTGGTATGAGCTTTTGTGTGCATGCACACTTTTTCAGATACACTGAAACAAAAACAGTGCAACAGGTGTATCTGAAGAAGTGTGCATTCACACGAAAGCTCATACCAATAACAAACTTAGTTGGTCTCTAAGGTGCTACTGGAAGGAATTTTTTAACTTTGTTTGGACTACGGCAGATCAACATGGCTACCTACCTGTAATGAAAATAAAATTAAGCAATCAAATTAAATGCCAAAAGTGTGGCATACTTTACCTAGCACCTAAGAGATAACAAGGAAGGAACATCAATGTCATTATGATTATTGCTTCAGCAAACTTGGCACTGGGTATAGTTGCCTAGTGTTGCTGTTTACTTAGATCAAGGTGCCCTGAGTACTACGGCATATGAGTTTGTTAAATAGAATCAATAAACTAAACTTTATTTATTGAAATCCATTTATAAACCAATAGTTTACAAAATCCTTAAGCAGTTAATGTACTATTACAGATATGAAGTAACAGGCTCTTTTGGGGAATAGAAGAAATTAATAAATAGTAGAATTTTAATTATTTGGGATATGAATGAAAAATACAAGCTGCAGAGGAATTCCTGGGCTAGCCTATGCAAAGGAAACAAATTAAGAAACAATACAGGGCCATTGGCAATGCAATAAAACTGTCCTTCATCCCCTGCCTTGAGCTGTGGGGCAGAGACAGGAGATTTGGAAGGCTGCCAGGGTAACCGGGCATGATGTCCCAGGAAGAGTTTGGGGCCTTTGGCACTAGGCTTGGAATACCTGAAAAATGGGTAGAAAGATCTAGGCTGGCTGGCTGAAGAGGTGGGAGAGGTGCCTTCGACTCCAATGCTGCACTGCTATGGGGAATAAGCCCCTCTTGAGATGGCCACACTGTAAGAGCTAGACTCCCTCCATCCAAATTCAGGATGGAGTACATATGTGAATAAATCATATTTTGATCATCTTGATCCTCAAAGGAACACAGACCCTGGGTGAGCGCTGGGAAACCACCACCAAATCTTGCCACAGGTCGGCAGAGATTGGAGGTGGCATCCAACTTTTGTAGCAGTACTTTACTAAGCAATCTAACCAAAACACAGGTCCTTGCTCTTGAAATCTTATAATACAGACATAGATAGAGCGAGTCACACCCACACCATACATTTAAAGCACATGGCTTTCCCCCAGAGCATCCCGGGATCTGCGGTTTGTTATGGGTGCTGGAAAGCTCTACTAGTGAAAAGGCCATTGCAAGTGGGATATAAAAAGCATTCACTGCAATTTTAAGGCAAACGTTCCCTGATGAAATAGCAAGAGCAGCTTACAGTGAAAGAGGCATGAATGCAGAGGGCAGTCCCAGCGCGAACAACCATGTGACTCTTCAGCCTGGCACTCAGATCAAACTTCGGAGCAGCTATAAGACACACCAGGACAACAACAGAGAAATATGGGTGGGAGTGAGTAGTCAAAACTATTAATCAGAAAGCACACATTTCCCTGTTACCTATATTGTCACTTTGGCTCTGTACAGTTAAATTTACAGTGGTACCTCAGGCTATGAACTTAATTCATTCCAGAGGTCCGTTCTTAACCCGAAACCTTTTTTAACCACTAATGGGGCCTCCCGCTGCCGCCGTGCCACCAGTGTGCGATTTCCGTTCTCATCCTGGGGCAAAGTTCTCAACCCACAAAACATACACCAGATGATCCTGCTAGCATTCCTTCCACTTTGGGGGAAAGGGAGCTGAAGGCAAATGCGGGCCCCATGAAGTTGGAGTCTATGCACACTGACTTACCTGGAGGAGGCATGGCCAGAACTCCATCCTTTAACTCAATTGGTTCTCCCACTCCAGCTTCATTCACGGCTCGAATCCGGAAGAAATATTTCTGCCTCTCCTGCAGTCCTCCCACTGTATAGTTGGTGCCAGAAATTGGGATCTTGGTGCACTTGGACCATTCCTTGGTGTCTTCAGCTCGCATCTCCAGGATGTATCCTGACGGCGGATCACCTTCCTCTGGCTGCTGCCAGGCCAAGGAAATGCTGGAGTTGGAAGAATCAGCTACATGCAAACCTCTCACCAGTCCAGGAGGCTCTGGGAGAAATAGCAAAACATCCACTTTAAAGGCACAGCTGCATATACCGTTTTAAACACATTTGCTCTGCCTTGGTGCAACATTCAGTCCCAGCCTTCCAAGGGTGAGCAATGGATGCTTTGGCACCTTAAAGACTAATCATGTGTTGCTGTCTGCATTCATTTAACGATTATTTATTAGATTTATATACCACCTTTCATCACAAGATCTCAGGGTGGTTCACAGGATAAAATACAAGCTAAAACACAAGAAAGAAGTTACGACAAAAACGACAAAACAATAACCCTCTCCTTCCCACAATGTTTTTCGATGCTGGTGATTCCTGAGACTTTGTCCATCCTTAATAATTCTGGATTCTTCTTTTCTAAAATTCAGATATATTATTGGATCTTCTTCTTAAGTTATAGGCCATCTCATGAGGGCTATCCATGTGGGTGTGTGCATGCGCATGGGCTATTGGTTCCAAGAGAAGTCTTTTCCCCCAAGCCAAATTGCACTGGGGGGGGGGCAGCTTAGATTAGACTGAATGTGTGACTGTGGAAAAGAGAGAACATGTCTGAGCACATGTGTGCACAATTTTATGGAACAGATTGGTGTTTTCTTAAACAGTGGGTTGGGATCCACCAGTGGGCCTTGGGCCACTTTTGGGTGGGCCTCAGTGCCACAACCAGCCTGCCCCATGCCTTCTCACTTGCCCATCTCATCCCATAGCTGTTCCATAGCCTTTGGGTTGGACCAGGGCAAGCTCTGGTTAGGCCTTTCATGCTAAATAAAGGTGACCAGGAGACAGAAAAGTTTGGGGGGTGGGGAGAAGGAAGGTCAACCTCCCTACTATGAAAGCACCAGAGTAGGTGTTAAAGGAAACGGGAAAGTGACATAGAAGGTTAAAAATAATAATCAGGGAAAAGAAAGGAAAGGGAGGAAAAAGAAGTCCTGTTTAGAAGACAGAACTGAATGTAAAAGGAGCAGGGAGGAGGGATGAAAGAAACTGGCAGTAGGTTGTGGTGGGTGAAAGGAACATGGAAGACGAAATTGCAGGAGATGGGTAAAAATTACTTTGAGACATGCAAGGTTGGGAAGGGAAACCATAAAACAAGAAGTCTCCACTTACAGCCTCTGAATCAGCAAATTCTGCCCCAAATAATGAGACTGAGTCACAATACCACCAGAGCAAATGCTTGTACTTAGCTTGCGGAAAGCTGAGCTGTGACACTCCTTGTCACAATGAAAACGCCATGGTGAAGAATTTAGCAATTTTCAAAGATGGATCAGATATCAGCAGAGAGTGTTATCAGCTGCTTATATACCAAACTCTGCCTCTGTCTGCCACCGTTTTGTGACTGACTGTGCCCGTGAACCACCATTTTGAAATGCATAGGCTTCAGTAATGACCAGCCATTTCAAGCGGGCAGAAATTAGGTTTGAGAACCTGTGTAATAGATAGTACATGGAAGATCATGGTCCTAATCCATGATATGTGTTGGTCTAATAATTCATAAACAAATGGCAGCAGCTGTGCCTGCTCAGTATTATTTGAAAAAGGGCCACCTTGCTACCTGCTGAAATTGTTATTGAAACTGCTTATGGAAACAAACAGCCAGATAGGGAATGGTTGTTGCAGGAGTCTACCCTGTTTCACTGCATGCACAGCAAACCTTTTGTTTTTTAAACATATTTATGGAACACTAGGAACAGATCAATGTTAGGGACATACTGATGGGATCTCTTGCCACAACTGAGTTTGAAGCACTGCTAGGTTGCCCGGGCCCTGCTCGGTTCACAGCTATGACACGGAACTCGTATTCTGTATCTTCCAATAAGCCATCCACTTTGCATTTCGTATCTAAAGAGAATGCAGAAGAACACAGGTATCATAATTACTAGAGAGGAGGTGTTTTCCAGACAGAAGAATGTTCAAGTGATCATCACCCTTTAGGACTCAAGGGAGACACGATGTTTCTCATTTTACATAACTGGGGGCATCTTGCAGCTTTTTGCTGCCACCTTCTGGCCACAAACACAGCTTCCAGCCGACAAAGAGAAGTCTGCAGTAGTTTCACACTTGGAGCACTTCCCCACCACAGATTTTCAAGCTGACATGCAGCAAATGCATTGGTAACAAAAGCAGGAAATACAGAGCAGTTGTGCACAGAAGAGTCATATTATAAACAAAACAAAACAGGAGCAAATTCAGGAACACAGTAATTGTACACTGTATTTATTTGCCCAACTATTTTACTGCTGCCGTTTGGCTTCAAGGAACCTCCAAGACAGCTTATTAAGCAGAACAACATCATTGGCAAACGAACAATGCCCTCTTCACTTCAGGAACATCCCAAATGCCGTTAAGTTAGTTTGCATATCTGTATTTAGCTTAGATGCATTCTGGATTTCCAAATGGGTAACAGAAGAGGAAAAGAGCTAATCAAGGCCATGCCGTCTTTCGGGAACAGAGGACAAATCAGGTAGTGAGATCAACATTCAGGTGGTTTCCAAGACCAATTGTGTGGCTCAGTTACCATTCGAAAGTTAAGACGAAATGGTTAACTGTGAGCCATCTGTAAAAAAGGAAGTGGGATTGGACAGAGTAAATGTATATACAGGAGATAAACCATTTTGCATGAGGGGTTCCGTTCCCAGCCCCCATGTGCTTCAGTGGAGCATGCATAAGTGTGCCCCCCATTATGCCCCCATTTCCCCCTCTTCCTGGTCCAAAAGGACCTGCATGTTGACAATGACACATCATTTGGACATGCCTAAAATGGTCGCTGCCTGTATTTGGTGAAGTATCTACTGGCAGGTGCTTTGCGCTTAGTAAAAACATAATAGACAGGTATTCTGAGTCCCTAGATTGTGCTCCAGGTTGTGTTTATACTGAACTACATGAATCTTGGTCTGACTGAGCAAGGCCATTTTTTTTTTACACTTTGTTCTTGAGAGACTAATACACCACATCTTGCTTTACATTCTTGACAGTTGCAATTGTGTGTGTGTGTGTGTGTGTGTGTGTGTGTGTCAGTTGGGATACATTTCTGACCTTGAATGAGTTCTTTGGACACTGGGACCCAAAGGTTGCTGCCTTTCTTCCTCCTTTCCACAACATACCCCATTACTGGAGAGCCACCATCTTTAGCTGGAGGACTCCAGGTAATAGTAATTGCGTCTTTGGTAACATCAGTAACTTGAGGTTGAGATGCCTGACCTGGGGGATCTGAAAAGAATTTGAGGACAGAGGAAATCAGAACTACAGTGGAAGCCTTTTCTTTCTTAGCTGCTTTTTTCTATGAAATTATAATCAAGGAAACAGTCACTTCTACTGTTCCCGCCAATTTTGCCTCTGTGCCTACACCCGCCCATGGCAACCACTGGTACGCAGTCCCCAGAAAGTTGTCAATAAGGCTTTCAGGCTGAAAAATGGGTTCTTACCCCCACCAAGGGGAGTTCTAGAAATCGAAGTGACTCAGGCAGGACCATCTCTACCTAGTAAGTCCAAACATACTATCCCATGATATACAGACCAGACGTAGCATTAAGTAGATAAAGGGGCAGGTGATTAAAGTTAAATCAACTTTAAAAACCCCAATGGACAATGGCAAACATCATCATTCAACGCTCTAAGCATGCAACCAGATGGCAATATATCTAACAGAATCAGGCCAGGTACTTACCAATAGGATCCCCAGCGAAGATTTCTTCTGACTCTAGTGGCTCACTCACACCCTCAGAGTTGACAGCCAGGATCCGAAACTGATAGGGTTTCCCCTCTTCTACCTTATCTGTGGCAAAAGTGGTGTGTTTGCTGTCAATCTCTCCAATCTTGGTCCAGGATTTTTTCCCAACCATCTTCCGCTCAATAATGAAGTGGGTCACCTGCTTGCCCCCATTGTCCTTGGGTGCTTTCCACTTCATTTTGACACACTTCCCAGTCTTCTCCAGGAATTCAACTTTCCCTTGTGGTGGTTTTGGTTTGTCTGAAGCACACAGAGAAATTGCAAAGAGAGTGGCAATGGTCACAACCGTTTGGAACTCATCAAGACTTTCTTGAGAGGTGTTTGACAAGCCTGGCCTCATATTCAAAGCAGCCTTAAGTCACTTTACTAATTTCATCTACCAGCAGAAACTAAAGAACTATGGTCCTCAAAAACGGCCACCTGATGATCCTTGAGAAACTAGGAATCTGGAACGCATCTCAAGGTCCCGTCACCTGTTCTATGACACTGTAGCAAATTTCTGAAACTGAGCCTCCAATTCCTGAAGGGTAAGCATGGGTACAGTGAGTGTGGTTATCTCTAAAATAATGGACAAAAATGAAACTCAGCAAAAGCAGAGTTAAGGCTGCAGTCCTACACACACTTGAGACCAAGCCCCTCTGAACATGGTAGGATTTTATTTCCAGGCAGAAGAACACAAGATCAGGTTGTGACAGGCAACTGTCTTTTTAGTGCAGGAAGATTCAGTTCCTTACATTTTGTCTACTCTTTAAGATACCGAAGTGTGATCACACACATACTTACTTTGGACTAAGCCCCATGGTCAACACTACAATCCTAAGTACACTTACTAGGAAGCACCTCCCATTGAGCTCAATGGGACTTCCTCCTGAGAAAATATGTTTAGGATTATAGGCTAAATATGCTTCAGATTGTACTGTGAACTGCCCTAGAGGATCATCCCAGGACCTACCAATAACATTGAGGTGCAGTTGAGCAGTGGCTGTTCCACAATCGCTTTTCAGCCTCAGCAAGATAGCACCGCTGTCTTCCCTCACACAGTTCTTGATTGTGAGCAATGCTTGGTCATTGGTCCTTTCGAATTCTATTCTGTCTTCTTCGGTCACCTCAATGCCATCCTTGAACCAGGTGACTTTGGGCAGGGGCTTGGCCCTGAATGGTACTTTGATGTTGGCTGTCTGCCCTGCTTTCACCGTCACTGGGTGAGCAGCTAAAGCTTCCAGCACAGATGGATCAATAAAAGGGGGATCTGGAGTGGGGAGAGAATGGAAAAATAGGTCTGAAAACTGCAGTCAAAAGGACACGTTAGCAACATTCATACACTTTTATGCCTCATTGTATGGTCTTCATCAATGACAGTTTAAGTCCCTGCAGCCATGCATTCCATTAGCCATAGAATTCCAAGTTTAAGGTGGGCTCAGAAGAGATGTGATACATGTACATATACATACACAGACACACAGACATATGATTTGGGTGTGAAAAACCCTAAATTCCTGGGTCCAATAAAAGTTAGAATTAATCAAGGTTTGGAGAGTTAACTGTGCCTGAACCCTTGGATTCAGAAATGCAAGTCTAGATTCTCAGGAAGCTGAATTCTGTGCCAGCCACTACATTCGGTGTCTTTCTACACACTTGCAGAACTGCAATACACTCACAGCCCTGGTCATGACATCAGGTTGATGTCTAGGATGCCCGGTGTGTTACTGAAATTAAGGCCTAGGGCAGGAGGAGGGAGTGGTCAAAGGAAACGGACAAGCTGAAATTACATGGGTGGGGGTGGGGGGACAGGAGTACTGTACCTGCAATACTGACAGTGGCCTCACTCTCTGCCCCTTTTGCTCTGAAAGTGTACTTTCCTTCAGTGTCCTCTCCCAGCTTGTCAATGATCAGCTTGTGGACAGCCCCTTGCTTGACAATTTGGATTCCTCTCATATCTGTAATCTGAAGGACAGGTTAAAAAGAAAGGTCCTGTTAAAAGTTCAAACGGCAAACAGGAACTCGCATGCTAGTTTAATAGGTAAGAGTCAAGTTCTAAAGCTTCTAAAGGAAGCCTTTTCCTTTTTAAGCAGAGAGTGGATGGCCATTTGTCATAGATGCTTGACCTTTACACTTCTATTATGCTATGACTCCACATATAAGGGGTGTGCTTTTGGGTCTGTATGCATGCACAAGGACCTGCTGTGCTGCAATAGCTGTTCTACCATTGCTGTCTTCATTTAATTTCTTTTTTAAAAAGGGACACACCTGTACTGCTGCATGGTAGAAGGAGGGTGCACAGCCTTCAAATAACCAAATAAAACCTAACAACAACGGAAGATTCAAACGTTTATCACAGCTATAGAGGAAAGCATTGCTAGTGTTTGCCACTTTTAAAGAAAGTAAAATAAGCATGGGTGTGACATAGCAGAAGGGGACTCCAGAGCATGTTTTTCAAAATTCCCTTGAGCCACAATACGCTGTGGCATCGGGAGGAGAGGGAATAGGCAGTCGGTGCATTGACCCCTGCACAATCACATTCTATAAAG
Organism: Podarcis muralis; assembly: GCF_964188315.1. Taxonomy (NCBI): domain Eukaryota; kingdom Metazoa; phylum Chordata; class Lepidosauria; order Squamata; family Lacertidae; genus Podarcis; species Podarcis muralis. The sequence continues at coordinate 72,441,580 of NC_135655.1, forward strand.
CAATGGCATCAAGGATGGAGAATCACATTTTCCTAGGTAGTCACAGGGAGGGATCCAGCATTGTATTCTTCTTCTGATCATTCCATCAGTGCAAGCATTTCGGCTTGCCAGACAGAATGCTCCCTCCCCAAGTTGTCTCCCAACCACTCAGAGTCAATTTCAAGGGGGGCGCATTGGGGAGGAGAGGGTGTCCCCCCTCTCCTCCCCAATGCGCCTTCTGCAGGACTGTCACTGACAAAGAGTCAGTAGTTGAATCCCGCTTGTAGTCACTTTATTTACAAAACATAGCACACCTGCTATTGACAAAATGCAATATCCCTGCATGAGAAATATCAGAAGGGAAGACAGTTGGGACTACAGAAAACAATTGTCTACAACTGCTAAGGCCAGCCTTAGTTTCTTCACTGTCCAAGGAGAAAATGCTGAAGTGACTACACTGTGATGATTGGCTTCCTTGGTCTCTTCCATACTCCCAGCTTCCTATGACTGATATGTTAATGAGAAAACGGCTGCTAATTCTTCTGTGGCTCTACAAACGGTCACAACAATTAACTGGCGTAGATGTGCAGGGGTAGATGTGCAAGTCTCTCTGCTTACACCATAGAAACATACCTCTTTACCATCCTTCAGCCAAACGCCTTCCACCTTCTCATCATTCAGGACAACAGAAAGCTCTACTGGATCCCCTGTTGGAGCCTGGACATCCGATAAGCCACTCTTTACTGTGGCAAATCTCTCTGAAGGGAGAGGAAACACCCTCACTTACAGCAAGCAGGGAACGATGCTGAGCAGATAATGCCAAACAAGATAAGCAGGAACACTTGTTGCAGATTTTGTTAGCTAACTATTCCATAGGAACAAACAAATGTAGGAAGCTGCCTAATTCAAAGTCAGACCCTTGGTCCTAACACAGTATTCTCTACACTGGCTGGCAGAGTTTCAGGCAGGTGATATTCCCAGCCCTACCTGGAGATGCTGGGGATTGAGCATGAGACCTCCTGCATGCTAAGCAGATGCTTTACTGCTGAGCTACAGCACTCTCCCCTTTTTGTTGTAGGGGCACTTGCACCCCCCACCACAACAGATCAGCCTGGAAACTTTTGTCTAGAATCTGCAAGCTGCCGAGTGTGTGTGCTTCTGTGCTTCCTCACCCAGAGATACAAAGTTCCATTCTCATGGGTCTTTAAAGCCAGAAGGGGGCAGCCCCTGCTGCAGCAGTGCTCCTCCAGGTTTTCTTCAACAGTTGCTCACTTCCCCATTCATTTCATTTTAACTACAAGAGAATTTATGTCCTTCCCTTCACCATATGATCTCAGGGCAGGTTGCAAACTTGCAATAAAAGAGTAAAGCAACATTACAATAAGGCCGATTCAGGACAGCTTATAAAGAGAGATAAAAGCACAGCATGTCCTTATTAACATCCAGCGAGTGACAACTTGGGCTCCTCATGTGCAGCAGCATTTGAAATGCAAGTCTACAAACTGAAAAATACAAGGTGCAGATTTGCACCCCTGATCACATGGAAGCCATGTGTGGCTGGAGTTCAGAAACCATGTGATGCCATCTGACAATGCCGCTGAAACTTGCTGTACTAAACTCTCTGGCCACCCTTACCTTCTACAGTAACAACACAAGTGCTGTAGTACTCTGTGGGGTCATTTTCTTGCGTGGCAACCACCATGTAGTCTCCTGAGTCACCAAACTGACAATCATCAATGATCAGCTCTGCCGTCTTCCCTTCATGGGTCATGTTATGCTTGTTAGTCCTTGCAATCACCTGTCCATTCCTCAGCCACTTCAAGGTAACATCTTTAGTGGTCAGCTCACATTCCAAGCAAGCTTTGCCCTTCTCCTTGACTCGAACATTCTTCAAGTTTCTGACGAACTTAATTGGTGTTCCTTGAGAGGAAAGAGGAGATAGAAATTGGACTGTATGGAGTTCGACAGGAAGCAAACCAGATTTCGAGAAGTGAAGGCCAACAACAGTGTGTTGATAGGGGGCTAAGTAAGCTAAAGGAGAGATAACCAAAGCCTGGAATTTTGTGAATGTACTCTGTGGAGGTACAGTACCATTCTCACAAAAAAAAAAAAAAAAAAAAAAAAAGAGGATGAAAATTCAAATTGATTTGCAGTCTAAAAATACCCATATTTCTAACAGTAGGGTATTTACAAAGCCTGGGCTCCAAACAAACCAGGAGCTGTAACCGAGCTTTGTTCTTGGCTTACCATTTGCTCTTTGCTTGGGGGACTCAAACCATGAGCCCAGATTTGGATGCAGCACTAAGCCAGACCATGGCTTTGTCCCCAGCAGCATGGCAGCAACAGGAGGAGGATGGGGTGAGGGAATGAAGCAGCCATGATTTTAGTTCTATACACCAACATGTTACATATTGACCTTTAAACTATAAGTTAAGCTAAAATGTGGATTAAAGTGATGTGGGAACCAACCTAGCCAACACAGTGACAATTCCATCATATGTTAGAACAAATCAAATCTGGGTTGTACAAATGATTTTGCCTCCCTTCGTCGGCCATTTTTCTTCAAACCACCAAACAGCACAGTTAACAGAACATTCTTCTTTTCCATAGCAAAAATCCCTTCAAGTTCTTCCTTTCACATTTTAGATTGAATTTAATTAAGATGAATCAGTAAAGCCAATAGGCTATTTAGTATTTTAGACATAATACTGGAATAGGAATCCAAGACGATGGCAGCAGAGGAAAGCACAATAATTTTTTGCAGCAATAAAAAAAATGTGATGCCTGACTCCAGTTCTTTGTTTGTTTTTTAAAAAATTGGATACCTTGAGCAATAGTTAACATACAGTTTCAGCATCACTTACTCTGAATGGAAAGATCAGCCTTAGTAGCGATATCTCCAGCTTCGAAAGTGACAGCACCCACGTCACTTGGACGGACATCCTTAATTTTCAGTGTGTGAGTTAAGCCATCCTCTGACGAGATGATCTCATACTTGTCATCGCGCTTCAGCTCTCTCCCATTGAACTTCCAAGCAAAGTTGGGTACCTTTTTGGAAAGGCGGATCTCAAACACAGCAGTCTGCCGCTCAGTTACTGTCAAAGGTTTCAGGTCTGCCAAAAACTTCAGGGGTTCATCTGTTAAAAAAAAAACATGACGAGGCTTCACTGTTTGCTTATATGTGTGCTCAGCCACAGAGATGTCTCCACAGTACAGGCCAGATTCTCAGCCTGAGTTCATCAGTGCAACTCTACACAAATAACAAAGACTACTGTGACTTGTACACACTATAAGCATATGATTTATCTTATGCAATTAAAGATCAGATTTACCTATTACTTTCAATCGTGCAGAGAGATGCTTATCTCCCACCTGAAAACTGTATGTGCCCATGTCGGCTTCAGTCACATTACTGATGCACAGCATATACTTAGTGCCCATCTGCTTTGCTTCGTATTTTCCTAGGGAATACTGAAGACGCAAAGGTTCATCACCCTGTAAAAAGGAAATATGGAAAGCTTTGAATGATGAAGTGAAAAGCTACATGCACCCAAAATGCAAATATGGGTTGGGCACTGTATTAAATATGCATTCTGTACTTGGCCTCCTTTGGTAATATTTTATCTTGAATTTTTTTAAGATAGTATATTAGTTTCCTATCAATTATGTTGCTTTGAATGTATACTTTATAGTTGAAGAATATCTGAAGAAATGTGCATGCACACGAAAGCTTATACCTAGAACAAACTTAGTTGGTTTCTAAGGTGGTGGCGCTGTGGGTTAAACCACAGAGCCTAGGGCTTGCCAATCAGAAGAAGAAGAAGAAGAAGAAGAAGAAGAAGAAGAAGAAGAAGAAGAAGAAGAAGAAGAAGAGGAGGAATTTGGATTTTATATCTCGCTTTATCACTCCCCTTCAGGAGTCTCAAAGCGGCTAACAATCTCCTTTCCCTTCCTCCCCCACAACAAAAACTCTGTGGGGTGAGTGAGGCTGAGAGACCTCAAAGAAGTGTGACTAGCCCAAGATCAACCCAAGCAGCTGCATGTGGAGGAACGGGGATGCACACCTGGTTCACCAGATTACGAGTCCACTGCTCTTAACCACTACACCTCAGAAGGTCGGCGGTTTGAATCCCCGTGATGGGGTGAGCTCCCGTTGCTCGGTCCCTGCTCTTGCTAACCTAGCAGTTTGAAATCATGCCAAAGTGCAAGTAGGTACTGCTCCAGCAGGAAGGTAAACAGCGTTTCCGGGCGCTGCTCTGGTTCGCCAGAAAGCAGCTTAGTCATGCTGGCCACATGACCCAGAAGCTGTACGCCGGCTCCCTCAGCCAGTAAAGCGAATTGAGCGCCACAACCCCAGAGTCGGCCACGACTAGACTGAACCATCAGGGGTCCCTTTACCTTTACCTTTAAGGTGCTACTGGACTATTTTTTAGTACTTTATATTTGATATTATTCTATGTTTTATTCTGGATTGTTTTATTTGATGTTTTAATGTTGGTTGTAAATCGCTTTGAGATTTTTTTCCTTAAAAATATAAAGCGGTAGATAAAAGAAACTACTACTACTACTAATAATAATAATAATAATGGAATCATATGTGACAGTGTCAATAGTATCATAGGAACACATCAGGAATACACAATTAAAAAGATATATGGAGGGGCCTACTATTTGTGACATTTATGTACACATGCCAGTCATTAAGTGATAACTACACATTCAAGAACTGGCTGCAACTGTAACAATGGGAAAACAATGCTACAAAGCAGTCAGCATGTATTCATGAATGCATGGATTCAACTGGACATCATAGTGATGTTATGAAATTATTGGAAGTGTGCCATAGCTGGCATATTGGTAGGTAAATGAGGATTAGGAAAATAAATGTATGCAATTTCCTTTTGTCATACATTAATGTGTGGCTAAATTAACAACCCTTCTTTTCTCTCTTGGAATATAAAATGTATTGCATTGAATTAAATGGGCTTATAGAAGTAGCTAGCCAAAAAGACAGCTTTAGAGGAAAACCTGTGACAGATACCCCTCAATTCATTAGTCTGAAAATCTCACACACCGCCTTCCTTTGTTTCAGCCAATATAAAGAAAGGTGTTTACCTACCTTGATCCACGTCCTCTTTGTATTGGCATCCCTCAGTTCTAAAATACAATCAAATACTGCTGTAGAGTCCACCTTAGCAGAAACATCCTCCAGAGGCTTCAGAATTTTTACGGCCTGAATAGAAATTAACCAAAGAAAATCTTTAATAATTTCTTTTAAAAAAGAGAATGAATCACAATTCCAAATGACTTCCTATGCCCTAACCTTATTTTTTTATTATTAAGGATTCTATGTTTTTATGCTGTAACTGCCCTGACCAGCAGGTATAGGGCAGTATACAAATTTAATAAATAAAAATAACAAAAAATATTTTAGCATTCTTCTTAAAAGTCCAATTTTCATTAGTAAATAGGATTGCTGATACCTTCTGCTTCTATCCTTTAGCCGCTGTTTAACTCAACTTTGAATTCTGTTCATTACAATGCTCTCTTGTTGTAGCCTATTATTCATTTTGTTTGTGTGTGTTGAATATTTGTATCTTTTCCAACTCACGTGTTCAGCATGCTCCTCTGCGTACTTCACTCTGCGCAGTGTTGTCAAGCCTTTTGTGGAGACAATCACCAATGCAATAAACTCACTTCACACCCACGGTTCAGACAATAAGGTTTATTGCCGGTTTACAGCTTAATGGTTCTGTACATCAGTAGCCCATGAATCAGTCACTAGCATGCTGCTAGGACAGTTTGCATCTAGATATGGTTCTCATCACCTTCTAAATCCAGCCCACGGATGGTCCAGGTATCAGTGTGTTTTTACATGAGTAGAATGTGTGCTTTTATTTAAAATGCATCTCTGGGTTATTTGTGGGGCATAAGAATTCATTCATCCCCCCCCCCCCAAATAAAATAGTCTGCCCCCCCACAAGGTCTGAGGGACAGTGGACCGGCCTCTGCTGAAAAAGTTTGCTGACCCTTGTTCTAGACTGTTTACATTACACTGCATAGATAAGGAATGACTACTAGTTTCAGTTTCACATATACCAACAGTGTGGAGGTTTGAGTTTGCATGTTTAGGAAGTAGAACCAAGAGTTCTGTGGCATCATAAAGTATCACAAATATACCAAGGCTTATGCCACCCAAAAGTGGTTAGTCATTAAATGGAACAGGACTCTTCAAACTGGATACATAGTTCTGTGAGGGTACTCTTGGCTCTTTTTCCCCACTCCGCCCTCTGAAATCTGCTGTGGAGGTTTGGTCCACCCTCTGGAACAGTGTGGGGTGGAAGTGGAAATAAGTCAAGATTGACACCCTCATCCCAACTTCTGTTTGCAGAAGGCTTCACTGACTCAAAGATTTTTCTGATCATGGAAGGGCACCATTGGATCCAATCTTTTGTTTTTGCATCAACAAACTTTGCATACAAGTGTATCATGGCAATATTTTTCAAGAGGCAGGATTAAAACACACACACACTGTTGTTACTATTATTACTATTTTTCTGTTTTTTTAATGCTCAGAGTCTGAATTCTACTTTTCTTGGATCCAATATTTTCCCCATGACATATAGATAAGACAACACACACCTGAATAAAATAACTGCAGCCGAACTGAAACCGAAGACTTCTTTATGATATACATGGGGGCAGAGATGGAATGTCATTTCAGTGTTCAAAAGCATCACTAACCTCAACTTCTACTTTTTTCTTCATCTCCTTCAGCTTTTTAAGAAGTCCTCGGAAATCTGTGAAGCCATATTCCATGCAGACCTTCTCAAAGTCCTTCTTGGGCACCTTGGAGAGAATCTCCAGCATTTCTTTCTCATTAACCACCCTCTTCTCTTTTTTCTTTTGAGCCGGAGGCCCCCTGTGTGAGCACACACAACAGGTCATGTGGCAGTCATGTGCCATTTATTCATCTACTTCTAACAGGAAATAATCAGTGTCTTTGCAAAACTATAATTCCCAGGGCTCTTGAGAGGGAAACCAGGATAATTAAACCAGCTTGGAGGTCTTAAGACAAATCTTTCCCAAACTATTTTCCTCTATCCATGGGTATGTTTTTCTTCTTCTCCCAGAGAACATTCTGATCTATGTGGTTGGCCTATTTCCTCACTGAGCTCCCTGAGGAAATGTAACAGATTGTTTCTTGGCTCAGATTTAGCTGCTCACTGTGTTTTCTGGCTGACAGGCCACTCCCCACCCATGGCCTGAGACAGAGACAATGAAACAGCTACTTTGGGACTCCTTTTCCCTCCCTGCACCACTCATAATTGTTGTTTAGTCGTGTCCAACTCTTTGTGACCCCATGGACCAGAGCACACCAGGCACTCCTGTCTTCCACTGCCTCCCACAGTTTGGTAAAAAAACTGTGGGAGGCAGTGGAAGACAGGAGTATGTTAGAGAAGTGGCATAAAAAGTTTAAAGCTAACAAACTAACAGAAAAAATGATCTGTACATGGTTTGCAATCCACAGGGACAGCCATGCTCTGGCCTCTCTCATTGCCATGGCCTTTCACTCATGCAAGAGCAGTGCTCATACTGCTTCTTGCTTGGTCACTAGCCCAGCAACCAACCAACCAACCAACCAACCAACCCACAATGATGTTGTAACCAGGACCAGCCCTACCATGAGGCAGTGAGGCAGCTGCCTCAGGAGGCAAATATTGAGGCAGAGAGTGGATGTGCATGTGCTATGCAGCCTATCCTGCATCCACTGATCTAGGCCACTGCCCTTGGGATGCAATGGAGGCTGCTGAGATAAGATTCAGCAGTCTGCTGGGCTTTTGTACATGGAACAGGAGTGGGAGGAGGAAACTTCTTGCCCTTTGCTTCAGGCAGCAAAACTCCTTGGGCTGGTCCTCTTTGTAACCCATGCAGGCGAAAGATCTGGAAACTGACCACAGGTGTATTGGGGGAGGGGGGAAAGAATCTCACCTTTTCTTCAACATTTTTTTGAAATCCAGCTTTTCTTCACCTTTTGGTTCAAAAACGTGAAAGAAAATTAAAAGAAGAGAGTTAGTGCAGACAGTTAAGGTTCTGGAGTGACTGGTCGTGGACCAGATCCAAGTGTTTTTGGAAGAAACTGATTTTCTAGATCTATTTCAATTGGGGTTTAGGCCTGGTTTTGGCACATAAACTGCTTTGGTCATCCTGTATGATGACCTCTGTCAAGAGACAAGGGAAACATGTCCCTGTTAATTTTCCTCAACCTCCCAGGAGTTTTTTTATACCATTGACCTTCTGGAGCGGCTGTCCAAACTGGGGGGGGAGACTGCTCTGTGGTGGTTCCAGTCATACTTGGATGGTTGTTCACAGAGGGTGTTGTTTAGAGTATGCTTTTCAGCCCCATGGAGCCTTCAATGTGGGGTTCCACAGGGCTCGATCCTAACCCCTATGCTGTTTAACATCTACATGAAACCGCTTGGTGGGGTTATCTGGAGGTTTGGAGTATGTTGTCAGTAGTATGTCGATGACACTCAGCTTTATTTCTCCTTTACAGCTGCAGGTGAGGCAGTGGGAATGCTGGACTGGTTTCTTGCCTCAATAATGGACTAGATGAGGGCCAACAAACTGAAGCTCAATCCAGATAAGACTGAGGCACTGTTAGCGGGTGGTTTCCTAGACCAGATGGGTAGGAGATTGCCTGTTCTTGATAGAGTTACACATCCTCTGAAGGAGCAGGTTCATAGCTTCAGGGTACTCCTGGATCCTTTGTTGTCACTTGAGGCTCAGGTGGTCTCAGTGGCGTGGAGTGCCTTCCACCAGCTTTGGCTGGTGGCCCAGCTATGCCCCTATCTGGACAGGGATAGCCTAACTACTGTTGTTGATACTCTGGAAACCTCAAGGTTAGATTACTGCAATGCGTTATACATACAGCTGCCTCTGAAGATGGTTCAGAAATTTCAGCTGGTGCAAAATTCAGCCTGGTTGCTCATCAGGTCGATAAAGTTTGAGCATATTACACCCAACCTGGTTTGACTGCACTGGCTACCAATTAGTTTCTGTGCCTAATTCAAAATGCTGGTTTTGACCTATAAAGCTTTGAATAGCTCAGGACTGCAATACCTCAAGGACCGCCTCTTTCCATAAGAACCTACCCAGACCCTGAGATCATCTTCTCAGGCTCTTCTTCGTGTGCCTCCTCCACCAGAGGTCTGGAGGGTGGCAACACGAGAACCGGCATTTTCTGCAGTGGCTCCCCATCTGTGGAATGCTCTCCCCAGGGAGGTTCACCTGGCACCTTCATTATACACCTTTAAGCGCCAGGCAAAAACATTCCTCTTTAACCAGGCCTTTGGTTGACTGACATCCTATACCCTATTAAAATGTGTGTGTGGGGGGGTTATTGGGTTAGTTTTGCTTTTATTATGATCCTATATTTTGTGGTCTTATATTCTGATTTTATCCTATGTATCGCTCTCAGACCTGCAGGTACAGGGTGGTATATAAATTTAATAAATATAAATAAATAAATTAGGAACAAGGAACCAGTTTACAGCGTAGCTTAGGAGACCCACCCGTATATCTTATTACACATTTATCAAAGGGCTTCCACCCCCTCATTCCATATTCCACTTTGGTAAAAGTTCCAAAGGCCTTTCTTTCCCCCCTATAATGCGGTGTCTCTCCCCTATGAACTCAGATTAGGTATGTGTTTGGTACTTACTTTCACTGATGGTCAAGGACACAGTACAGATGAGGTCAGCATGGTCATTGGAAACAACACACTTGTAATTGTCTGCATCATCTGCATGGAGGTTTTCCATCTGCAAAGAAGACATGGCACCCAGACAAAACAGGCAGTGAGGGGCACTTGCAGACTTTACACAACCAGCATAACTCTCTCCTTAAACACTGAGGCATCTGGAGTCAATTTCATGCTGATTTGAATCAATTGCCTCTTGCTAAAGATAGGGCTTCTCCAGATAGGGCTATTCTCACACATGGCTCTCCAGATGTTGTTGAACTGTAACTCCCATCATCTCTGGTGATTGGCCATGCTGGCTGAGGCAGATGGGAGTTGCAATCCAACAATATATAGAGAATCACAGATTTCTCACTCCTGGCCTTGGCTCCATACTTGTCTGGAGCCACTTCTCAGGGTTGAACTAGCAAGAAGACTGAAGAGAGCTCTTTGGAGAGATTTTAGCTCTTCTCTTTGACTTCCTCTCCCTATAATGACATCACATGAGCCAATAAGTCATTTCAAAGGCTCTGTGCATGTTCTTCTTTCATAGAAGAACAGCTTAATAAATGCAAGTCTCTGTTACCACAGCTGATGGCCCAACAAGAGTGTGAGTATTTCAAACTGCAACGCTGAATATCGCTGTTGAAAAATACTGCAATCAGCTTGATGTAGAGCAGAAATTCATTTCAGTTCACTTTTTAATGCGAACCCGCCTAATTCACACTTCCTGAGCCAGTACGTGAAACAAAACACAGCTAACCTTCAAAAGTTGCACCTCTCCAAATTTTGTGATGCAGCTCACCAGCAAAAAACTGAGTACAAAAATGCATATATTGGGGAAAGTGTGCAGATAAACATACGGTGCAAAAATGCATTATATAAGGGAAAAATGCAGCTTTGTGTACAAAATGGAAATATTTGGGGAAATGTGCATGGACAATGCATACAAATTTTCATTCTTTTAAAAAATTGCAAGCTGATGCAGAAATGGAAAGATTGGAACTGAAGACTGGAAAAGCAAAATATGAGAGAAATCGAAATCAAGATTTTTCCCTCTCTACACTTCAGAGAAGTAGGTTATAGTAAGAAAATGGATTTTCAAAGCAACTCATATTACCTTAAGGACATATTCCTTATTGATGCTGTCGTAAAACATCTTTGATCCTTCTTTGATTGGTATCCCACTTTCTCTTTTCCAGACGACACTGGGTTTGGGGTTCCCTTTCACTTTGGCTCGAAATACAGCTTTGTCTCCTGTAGGCAAATGTGAAGCAGCATCAAGTGAAATTCGAGTGATATTCTATTTTGCAACAACCTACCTTTTCTGTGCCAAAATTAACCATTCCATCTGCTGCTGCTCAAACTAATGCTAGAGGAAGAGCAGCTGCATGCAGAGTTTCTGTCTGGCTAGCTCTGGTTTCCGTGTCTTTGGATAGTGCCTGTGATGCCTTGAAGGTGAAGTGGCTTACAGACTAGATGAATGCTACTTCTGCTCACCTTCAGGGGCTGTTAGCGGATGAGGTTTCTCCACAAATTCTGGGATGCTTTCCCCTGCAGGTATCTCGACGGAGTGGGTGATCATGCTGAAAGACTCCACAGAAGAAGAAGAGCTCTTGCTAGTTGAAATGGTCTCCTCTGCCAGGCAGAAACTTACAATTATTCATATAAAATGGTTCCCCAGTTTTCAACTCCCCCTCCCAAAAGAACGTAGTATGTGGACAGTTATTTCATTAACATATTTTGAGAATTAAATCCACATTTTTGTCTCTGAGGGTCCACATAGCAAGTCGTGGAAAATAACAACTTGTGCCATTTTAGTGTCTTCCTAAAGATAAATGCTGCTTTCTGTGGTTGGTGGGGTTGGGTGCGCATGAGAGTTACACACCCAAACTAAGCAGAATCAGCTGATGCATGGGGGCTCAATCATGCTTTTTGTTGTGAAAGTAGCCACATCTCTACCTGCCTTACACCTGATGTCAGATATGGTTTCAGGAAAACAGATTTGGCCCCCAGGTCGCAGGTTGCCCTCCTCTGACATAAGCAATGGCACCAGAGGGATGAGCAATGGATGGAATGTGTTTCGTTGATCTGCTTATCTCCTGTCTTCACTATGAGGATGCTCCTAGTTTATATAGACATTTGAAAAGATCTGATGTAATGTGTGGACGGTAATGAATATAAGCAGCTAAGTAATATAAAATGTGACGGACGCTTCAGGTTAATTGATTAATCTGTCTTTATCAGTGCACCCAGTGCTGTACAGAGTAATGAAAACAAAGGTAGTCCTCTAAACCAAGGAACTTACAAGATAAATTGTGATGGGTGGGAGTGGAAAGGAAGGGTAATAAGTGTTGAGTGGCAATAGAGGGGTTAATACAAAAGCTTTATGGAAGAGGTTGATTTGGGGCTGCAATGTGGAAGAAGATAGAAAGGGGAGGGGCTATCTAGGTATTCATGAAGGAGGAAGTGCTATGCATTAGGATAACCAGGAAGGATGGACAAACTAAATGTTTATTCTGTATTTTGTGTTTTTATCTGGTATTTTTATGTTATGAACTGTCCTGGATGAAGGGTGGTATATAAATTTAATAAATAAACAATAAATATAATAAATAATGGAGCAAGAGACCTCAAGGAAGTTGAGGGTGGTAAAATAAGAAGTGGCATTCGCAGGCAATGATATATTGAGATATAAAGAGAGATGATGGATGGACAAGGTTGCAGAAAACTCTAAATCGAAGGGCAAGGAATTAATGCTGGGTGCAGAAAAGAATGGGAGACTATGGCAGGGATTTGAGGGGAGCATCACACCTCTCACACCCACCAATGTCTCAGACATTCTCTAGTTCTTGGTAATAACACAGGAGGTTAGTTCCAGCTAAGACTTAAAATAATGCTCTGCTATCTACCAGCTGCATATATCTGGTATAAGTTGTCTGCAAGATGGGAAGAGCTCAGCATAATGGAGTCAGGGCACAAGGTGAGTTGCACTACATGTTGCTACAGTGGTACCTCAGGTTAAGTACTTAATTCGTTGCAGAGGTCCGTACTTAACCTGAAACTGTTCTTAACCCGAAGCACCACTTTAGCTAATGGGGCTTCCTGCTGCCGCCGCGCCACCGGAACCCGATTTCTGTTCTCATCCTGAAGCACTATTTCTGGGTTAGCGGAGTCTGTAACCTGAGGTACCACTGTACTTCCTTATCTGCCCATCCCTGCTGTGACAAATTTTGACAGGTGGGCAGGGCTGACACCTGAGATGTCAGGTTAGGACCCGCATTATTTTTTGTGCTTGTATGCTGTTTGAAACAGTTTTTAATATTGTGTTTAAAGTGTGGCCCATTTTGGATAGAAGGGAAGGTAATGCCAGCCTAAGCATGTCTATTCAGAAGTTATGTTCCATTTAGTTCAATGGGACTTAATAGTTAGATAAGTGTGGACAGAATTATTCATTAATTCAGTCATTATTTCTGAAATCATCCTTTATTGTAAAAAATTACCAGGGTAAAAACTACAGCCAACATAAACTCAATAAAAAATTATAACTAATAGGGATAGAGATAGTAGCCTTTCTCACAGCTGACTTTAGCTGGATTGAGTCCAACAGATTTAGTTCCTTATTGACCAACAACATTATTTGATGCTCTGAGCTTCTGGAGATTGTCACAATACTTGCCTCCCACAATTGTGGTAGTCTGAGACATGTGCTGCACTGAGCTGGAGCTAGAGCTGGAGACCATGGAGTGAGATTCCATATGCATGACGGCGGTTGCCATAATGGCGTTCTGCAGATTACAGTATTTTCAGGGGCTGTAAGAATAAAAAGCTTGATCATTTTACTCAGTCAAAGCAAGTCTAGTGTTCACTCCCATATCTCATGACCATGAAACAACATGCAAGATTGGGGTAAGGTGATATAGCAGTTGGGAAAAGCAGAGAGGAGCCAGTCTGGTGTCAATGGCTGGAGTGAGCAGGAACAGGGAGAAGGGTTGGCCCTCATCCCCCAAGAACTCCTATTGATTTTCTCCCATTAAATTATTGTCATCCACTCTTGTCAAGATTAGTAATGTTCCACATCTGGGGAAACCAGGTAACACCCAACTGTGTGTTTCTGCTTGTGGAAAGGGCTTGTGATCCCGTATATGCTTTCACAAATGGAGGCAATTTTGCACCAGCTCCTTCTTTCCTCTTGTGACTCCTTGCATTGCAATCCATGCTGTGCTGGAGGGTCTTGCAACTGTGAGAAGCAATTATTTTGGGGGCAGGGGTGGGGGTGCTGGAGGGAGGAAGAATAAGTGAAAATCTCTTTCAGTTGTCTTTAATTAGCTGAGGAATCCATGGGATTAAAAAAAGGCTTTCCCACAAGCAGAGGGAAATGCCACACACTGGCATTATACTTATTTACTAATAACTAGGTGCACCTTCCACAACCTTTAACCCAAAGCCAATCCTATCTAGCAATATATAATAAATATGGAAGAGCCATATTTTTGTACTGCTTCTTAAAGGATCGAAAAGATTTATAAGCTTAGGAGAAAGGTCCACGTGGGGCCCAAATGATAATAGCAATAAGGACCTAGTCAGCCTCCCTATGGAGGGCATTCCAAAGCCAGGAACCACAACCCCTGGCAGCCTGTTTCTGGTCACCATCAGTACCCAAGAAGGTGGGGGTCAACCATGAGGGAAGCTTCAGATAATCACAGTGATCGTGCAGACTGTGAGGAAAGACAAGATGGTCCAGTAAGCAACTGCATCCTAATCCTTAGGACTAGGAGTTTAGGAGCTCAGGAAAACCCAGGGGCCATTGAAGCTTTTTAGAGACTGCTCAGATATGCCCTCACCATCTGAACTGCCTGGTTTGGTATGGCATCTTGATGCAGGACAGCCTGGTCCTCGTTGCTTGGATAATAGGTTGGTACATGGGGATGGGGCTTCATTGGGTGGAACTGCCAACAGCAATGAGGTTTGGTGTCATATGGTTTTCAGACAACAGGCTGGCTGGCTTGTTTTATATCAAACCTCTAAATCACATTTCTACTGAGAGCCACCCACCAAACATATCTGTCACTCAGATCATGGAGAGAGTTTCCATGACAACACTGCACATTATTGATGGAGCCTGCCACTAGTGTGAAGATGGTCTGCATCTTTTCAGATCCAGGACTCATCTTCAACCTAAACATGCAGTTGAGGAGGCCCCATTTCTTCATGCGGTTTCCCATATATTTGTATTGTGCTACTTTCTGCTGCTGTGACCCTCCTTAGATCAGGCTGTCCTGCCATTGGGAGCAAGCCCAGAGAGTAATGCTGGGAGAGTGCTCTTTGCCCCCTGATGGCTAGGTTATGGGGAGCCTCAGGTACTCTTTTATCTCCAATACTATTTAATATCTATCTGAAGACACGGGGAGAAGTGATTAGGAGTTTGGGGGCAAGGTGCCATCAGTACGTTGATGACACTCAGCTTTATTTCTCCGTAACATCTGAATCAGGAGAGGCTTTACAGTCCCTGAGCTAGTGACTGGATGCAGCGTTGAGGCGGGTGAGGAAAAACAAGCTTGAATCCTGGCCAGATGGATGCACTGTGGGTGAGTAGTTCCCATGCCCGAGAAATCGGGCCATTGTCTACCTTGGATGGGGAGCAGGTTCACAGTCTGGGGCTGCTTCTGGATCCAGCTTTTCTCACTGGAAGACCAGTTGCCCTCAGTGGTTAGACTTTTGCAATCCCTGGACTGGGAAGACCTTGCCACACTAGTTCATGCATTGGTTACTTCAAGAATGGATTGTTGCAATGTTCTCTCCATGGGGCTTCCCTTATACTTGATCCAGAAGCTGCAGTTAGTGCAGAATACTGAAAGGAGTGAGATCTTATTAGCATATAACAACTGTGCTCAGAGATCTGCACAGGTTGCTGGTTTGCTACCAAGCTGAGTTCAAGGCGTTACTATTAGTATTTAAAGCCCCCTAACAACTTGGGACCAGTTTACCATTGAGATTGCCTTATTCCATATAAATCAGTCTTTTGGTGTGGCAGCACTTACACTGTGGGACTCCTTGGCTGTTGATACAAGGCAGGTACTTTCATTGTATACTTTTCAGTGCCCTGCTAAAAACCTATTTTTTAAATACAAGCCTACCCAGATTTTTTAATGTTTTAAGCTAGTCATTTTTATCAATAATTTTATTGTTTTATTCATTTTGCAAACTTCTTTGAGGGTTTGTTTGTTTTACAATCAAGAGATATATAAATCTTATGAAATAAATGAATAAATAAAAATTTCAAAATGCCAGTAACCTGAGAATATTATTAATTTGACACATCTAGTTTTATATATATATATATATATATATAAAATTCCCTCCTGGAATTTTTTAGAAATAAAACACAAGCAAAAGAACAGCAGCAGCAGCAACAGCAGCAGCAGCAACATATTAGAATCCAAACAAATAAAAGAGGCAAACTAAATTATTTGTAAACAGTACCTTTTCTTCTGGCGACCAAGATTCTTGGTGGTCTCTATTACGAAGCAGAACTTTAAGGGAGCATCAGTTAGTTCTTCCGAGTCCTGCAGCAGATGTGAAATGGCTAAAGAGTCTTGGCAGACTCTGGAAGACAGCTGGGTCCCACAGCATATTTCAAATATGGCTCTGTGTAGTTCAAACTTTAAATAAACACTGTCCCCCTGTGGGCTATGTGGTTACATCCATTTCTGCAGCTTCAACAGTTTCACATAGTTAGAATAAGAAGACAGACCCTTAAGGTTAAAGAGTGAGGATGTACAGCAAAACCATTAAATATAGCATGTTATCAAAGAAAGAAGCCTAGCAAATTATTTTAAGTGGTTTAAAAAACAACACTTTACATATGACTGAAAAGGGGTCCTTACTAGGACTTACATTTAAAAATGGCTTTCGCCTATGTTCTGTCCCATATTAACATTTGTACAAACAGAAAAATATTGTATAAAGTGTGGCTCATGATGATTATTTTGCCTCTCCTTTTGTGTAATATGGTGGCAGGGCATTATCAAAATGTGCTTCATCCAGTTTTGCAAAGTGTCATGTGAAATGCTAGTGATCTGTATCAGAGGCTCTTTTGTGCATGATTCCAGGGGTGGTAGCCTATTAAGTTCTACTCATGGCAAGTTAACGGACCTCACTTAGCCATGTTCATTCATTTCAGCATGTCTACTCTGAGGAACTCTTCATTGAATACCATCCCAAGTCGCTCAGTACAGTTATACTGTTCACATGAAGGTTAGAAGGAGAGACTCTATGATGCTTTCCTGGTACTTAGGGATGGAATTTGTATTCTGAACCCCATTCATGTTATCCAAAAACTGTATGCATACCAAAGTTCACCAACCAAATTTCATGCACAAAAATAGTATATTTGGGGAAATGTTCCTAAAAATGCATGTTTTAGTGGAAGTAACATAAGAAATTAATTTTATGAAGGGAAACTACTTGCAAAACTGTGTTTATTCGGCAAAATGGCATATAAAAATGTATCAATTATGAAAAATGCACACTAAAATAATAGAATTGGAAGGGACCATAAGGGTCATCTAGTCCAACCCTATGCAATGCAGAAACCTAAGCTGAAGCATTCACAGCAGATGGCCATCCAACCTCTGCTTAAAAACCTTCAAGGAATGGAAGTCCACCACCTTCTCCACTGTCAAACAGCTCTTACTGCCAGAAAATTCTTTCTGATGTTTTGTCAGAATCTTTCTTGTAACTTGAAAATGCTGGTGAATTTTCATGGAGACTTAGATTTCCTCCCAACCTACAAATTGATGCTGAAATATGGAAAACTGAAGTATGGAAAAACAAGAGTGACAGAGTGATTCATGCCTATTGCTCTCTGCTGCCATTCTGAGTGGCTCAGCTATTAAATGTGAGGTATTGTATAAAATGGGACACTAGTAAATTACAGTATGTCCAGGCGTCGTTTAGAACCATGCATTTAGTACCAGGAAATACCACGTGACCCAAACTTTTTTGTATAATGTGTTCCAGTTTGTTCCCTATTTTGGGATTTCATCATGTGAAAGTTGCTGCAGTGGATGTTAAAGATGTTCCATATTCTTCTGGTCGTCACAATGTGAGTGTAATGCCCAAAGGGGAAAATGCATTGGAAGAATTAGCAGGCTGGATATGTAGCAGGTTCTTTCATGCTCAAGTTCCCAGGACAATACCCAGACGCGCAAGGCACTTGTAAGCTCATTTGGAGTTGCTTCAATACACCTCACTTAAACAAATTTATCAGCTTCCTGAGGGGTTTTATATTCTCACAAATGTCTCAACATGTCATTTATCATGGCCATTGTTTTAGCTAGCCCTCTCAGTTTTCATTATGGAAGCAATTGAAAGCATTGCAAACTGTGAAGAGCTCTAGCATGGATCCATGCTAAGGCAGAAAAATTAATTTTCCTACTGAAAAATGTCACTCTTAATCACAAAATGTCTGCCATTTCCAAAGCCAAACTCCAGTAGGTGGCTGACAAGAAGGTCAGCTAATGTGTGTAGTTTGCCTGCTTCTAAGCAGTTACGTAGGGCCTCTAGGGGCAGAACAATAAGTTTCTCTTGCGATGTAGAGCTCCACCCATAACTTAAAACTTATCATTGTATTTCCATATTGTATAGCTCCATATCATCACGACATTATACAGTTCCCTAGCCTCACTGTACTTCATTGGCTGCCAGAGTTGGGGGAGGCACAGAAATGACATCACAACATGGGGTAAGTATGGAGGGAGTGATACCATACTTGGCACAGAGACACCATTTCTGGTGGTGCCTCAGTGCCATTCATACTCGGTAATTCTGGCCCAAGTTCTAGAGATGCTCCATTTTTAAAAAATAAAGAATTGGCCCCCCCATCAAGACTTCCCTAATATAACCAAATAAGAAGCTATCTGACCACCCCCTTTCCTTTTCACTGGAAACATTCATCGCTTCTCGCTTTTATATTGGAGCTTTTTTTTAGCTCCTGCAGCACATTTCCCTCATGCTTGTTTTCGCGGGAAGAGCAGATGACTATGCAAAGCAGGAAGAGCTGCTGTTCCAAGGGCTCTTCGTCAGATCCCTGGGGGAGAGATCGCCGCAGAAAGACGTTACCTTATAAGAGTAGAGAAGAAGTCTTGGAGCTGCCACTGGGACTTCAACTGGGGTCAGACATAATAATAAAACCTTGACTCAAGCAAGTGCTGAAACTTCTCATATATATAAGGCATACATGCAGCTACAGAAATTGCCTCTCCCTCAGGTTCTTAGCTGTGTTCATTTTAAAAGATAGGACCTGGAAGCAAATTGTATTCAACACACACACACACAAAATTTGTAGGATGCCCTTGAATGGAACTCTGGAATTGGAAGGATCTATAGAAACAGCAGAAAAAAACATGTCATGTGAAAAGCAAAATCTTTCTCTCTGCCACACTAGGTTTTTATTGCATATGGAGGGTTTTGGTTTTTTCAAAAAAGGGGAGCAATTTAACACACACAAAAACAGCCCAATTTGCAACTCTAAGTATTTTAGTCTAAATGCCATCTGCTAAATTTTTTCTGACTGTATACCGTAAACTGGCACCAAAGGAACAATGCCCAAGGCCTGCAGATGAACAACAACAGGCTCAGAGTAGTTCTTTTACAGGCCCCATGGAAAGGAATGGAAATTATCCAGTGTTTAGTGGAATGTTCCCCTGCTAGATTTCTTGTGGTTTCAGCTACAGTCCTCAACCTTTAGGCCTGCTTAAGCCATTTTAATGCAATCACTCCCTACAGAATGCAAAGCAGTCTAAGTTAATGCACATCCCTACATTTTATGGAAGCAAATTCCACAGTTCTTCCTTTTGTCTATTTGAATCTCTTGCTATCCAGCTTATCCCCCTACTTGCCTTTTCCCTAAACTAAACATTGCAACTTTCCTCCAGTCCTCCACTATCCGCCACAACCTGAGCATCCATTTCCTAGCCCTTCACTTCCAGCTGAGACCCCATCAGAGTATAGGTTAAGGTTCCAACCCCCTACCTCAAATGTGCATTACTTACACTTACTTATCTAAAATGGCAAATGCAGTTGAATTGCTCATTCACCCAGTTTGGAGAGAACAGTTTGAAGCTTTTCACAATCTTTTTGATTTTTTTGAATAATTTGCTGAAGACACCAAACTTGGAGACTTCACTGTCAACCCCTAATACCAGATCATTGATAAGAAAGCTATAGCGATGCTCCCACATCAGACCCTTGGAGGATCCTAGTTCTTACTTACCTCTGTTGTGAGAACTTTCATTATACCTGTTTCCTGTTCTTGAACTACGTACATAAAGAGACATCCTATCACAGCTAAGTTTACCCAGGAATCTTTGCTAAGAGACATGGTCACAAGTTTTTTGAACGCCCAAGTACCACATATATATGGATCAGTTAAGAGGACTAATCCACAAATCTAACTTCTTTTGATATGGTTTGTGGATCCAGGCTGAGGTCATTCAAAGTGGCCATGTGCATCTTCATTCACAACTCCCCTGTACTTTAGGACCTAACTACACACAATGTTGACAACATGATTAACAGTAATGTTGTGTGATTTTTAAAAAAATCCCTAATAATAATAATAATTTATTATTTATACCCCACCCATCTGGCTGGGCTTCCCCAGCCACTCTGGGCATCTTCCAACAAAATATTAAAATACAATAATGCATCAAACATTAAAAGCTTCCCTAAACAGGGCTGCCTTCAGATGTCTTCTAAAAGTCTGGTAGTTGTTGTTCTCTTTGACATCTGGTGGGAGGGCGTTCCACAGGGCAGGTGCCACTACCGAGAAGGCCCTCTGCCTGGTTCCCTGTAACTTGGCTTCTCGCAGTGAGGGAACCACCAGAAGGCCCTTGGTGCTGGACCTCAGTGTCCGGGTAGAACGATGGGGGTGGAGACGCTCCTTCAGATATACTGGACCTCACATTCAGCAGTTAGGATAGGAGAAAAAGCTTAAGTTGGTGCCAATGGAAGCTTTTATCCTAATGTCAGTTTTGTCTCACAGAGTAAAACCATGAGGGTGGTACTGGAACCATAAAGCAAATTCTACCTGTTGAGTCTCTCCAAGAGAAACTTTCAAATCTGTCATCCCCACCATTACTAAGGAATGCTGTACAGGCAGAAAAACCAATCGACTCTAAATAGCTTATTTCTGCATCATTTTGATACCACAGCTATCTTGAAGGGACTGTTCAAAACATACCAGGCATGAACCATAAATAATTTCAGTATGAATCCATTTGAATCCTTTAATGCACAGACTCAGAAGGTCTTAAGATATACACAGTATCCGGTAGTTTAAAATGTAAAAACAATCCATCAGAAAAAAGGCAAAAAAGTTACTTTTCAAGCTTAGTAAACATACATTACAGACTTAAGCAATACATTTATCAAAGACTTTTGCACTGTATTTAGATCTAGTAGCAATTTTGTAATTCGTTTTTTAAAATAGCAAATCTGACACTGATGTTTTAAAATTTTGTAATAAATGAAGCTACTGATCTTATTTACAGTATAAATAGGCCTTTTTGGGGGGTGAAGATGATGTCCTGTCACATGTTGAAGAAAAGCTCTTAGCTCTTAAATGCAAAATAAAGCATTTTGAAAGTAAAACTATATATATTATATATATTTATATATATATATTTATAAATAAATATCTTCTGTTCTGAAATTCCCATGTGTGTCTTCTCAGCTCTAGAATACATACAATTTGTGGTCAGAGTTCTGTTGGTTTGTGTCATAACAATTTTTCACGAATCTTTATTCCTCTGCTGCTGCTCTAGAAAACTGCTTTTCATATAAGCTCATGACATGGTGGACAAACTGATACTGTTCGCAGGTCTGGATCATTCCTCCCCTGGGAAGAGAAGTGGGGGAGGGGGGAGATTTGGAAGCAGATATCCATTGTGTATCTCAAAACGATTAACAAAAATAACACAGCACAAATTGGGGTGGGGGGAGCTAAACACAAAAAACTGATCCTAAGTCTACTGGTTTTAAATAGTCTTCCTATTGGTAATGGTATTGAGTTCCTAGGGTTGCATCTAAGATCACTGGGGTAACATACCAGAGTTTTAAGGTCTGGGATCTGTGCTAAATGCTTCTCAAAAAATTATAACAAAATATAACATTAATCTCACTGTATCTGCTTGGCATAATCACACTGGTAATGGATCACAGGAAATTGCTTTTAGGTCATAGACTTCGTTTGGAAAAAGTGAGTTTAATTCTGCAGTTGTTGATACAAAGCACAACAAAAAGGTTTCGAATCGGGTTCCCCAAATCTATTTACACCTGGCCAATACAGTCAGAATAATGACAGCCATGGCATAGTGACAGTAAGATGGAAGGTTGCAGCAGCCTGCCTGATTGCATGTTTGGGAAGCTAACTGAAACCTAATCGACGAAAACCAGTGCTCCTCTCTGACTACATGCCCTCACGATGCACAAGAGCTGTTGCTGTCAGTGATATATGCATTCTCTGTGATACAACATTTAAATTCAGAATATGGTATCCAGCCCACAATTTTACATTCTTTGGAAGTCAGATGAGCCAGGTGAGGTTCACCCTGGCTTTTGGGTGAAGCAGCAAGATATGCTTTTTAATGTTCATGGAAAGTAAGAGATAAATATGGTGTAGATTCCAAGCCTGCTTATTTATTTAGACGAGTATTTATTTATACACTACCTACTGGTGTTGGATCAACTGTGTTCCCAGTCCTTTCAGTACTTCTCAGCTGTTACTGAAGCTGAAGGCATGTATCCGCTTTCCTTTCATACAATCTCTATAGCAGGCATAGGCAAACTCGGCCCTTCAGATGTTTTGGGACTACAGCTCCCATCATTCCTGACCACTGGTCCTGTTAGCTAGGGATGACAGGAGTTGTAGTCCCAAAACATCTGGAGCAGCCTATGCCTGCTCTATAGCCTTCCTGGTACAGGTGAAATGGTTACATATGACCACAAGATGGCAATCTAGCTACAGGAGTGATATCTGAAGTACTGTTGTACACTAATCCCGTCCGTCCCCAATTAACTTTCCATGTTACAATTGGAAGATAGGAATGCCCTCATGGGATCTGTATTCATATCTATACATCTGTATAAAATATAGATTCCCCTCCAAAAAAGCTATAAATTTTCCCCTGCATATTCAGTTAAGCTTATTCTAAGTCTGAGTTGACATTCCACTTCGCTAACATCACCCTGCTCACGTTGCATGGTAACAGTGAATCCAACTAATTTCATCTATTTAACAGTTCAAGTTTACTCTGAAGTTATGTTTCAGTGATTTCAGTGAAACTGATCACATATTTAAGTCATCAAATCAGTATTTCTGACATTCTGAATATACCTGTCACTTGTAAATAATACAAATGTAATTAATTCTCATCAAAACCATCCATTACATTCTTAATAGTCTGTAATTTCGTTTTTATCTTGTGTGGCTGCTTCCAGTATTTTTTCTCAGAAATATCCAAATTTGTCATTGTAATGTACCCTCCTTTTTTTTAACTAACTACAATGGAATAAAAACAAGAAAGAGATTTCTTAAAAAAAGATAAAATCAAATGGTAAAAATGTTTCAACGTTTCAAAAGGCAAGACTTAAAAGTGAATGTAAAAAAAAAAAGGGGGGGGAGCCTTCCTGTTGTACAAGATCTGGTTCACATGAAATGCTAAACCATGGTTTATAAACTACGATTTAATTTGAGTGTCCAAACCCAGCCCCGTGGCTCAGTCATGCTTTATCAACCACAAACAAGCCACATGAGTAAGCCATGGCTTATTGTTGATTCATAAACCTTGGTTTACATTAGCCATGAACCCAGCCCTTGTATCTATTCCCTAATACTTTCTTTAAACAACAATGATGGGCAACCTGTAGCTCTACAGATATTGCAGTACTCCAGTTCCTATCAGCCCCAGTCCACATGGGACAGTGGTCAGGGATGATGGGGTTTATAGTCCAACGGCACCTGGAAGACCACAGGTCTCCACCCCCGTTATAAATGATTTGTACAGCAGCAATACTTCCCAAAGAGACAAACTCTGTTCATATGCTAAAAAAGAAGAAAGCACTGGGTCTCCAGAGTTTCTTTTTGAAGGAAAAGTGAAAAAGAGAATAATACAAGATTCTCTCACCTGTCTAGCCGTAGCTGGCAGGTTGTTCTGAGTATGTCAACTGCGCCCTCGTTCTTCCACTGTTTGCAGCAAATGCTGGTGGCAATGAAGCAGCCAGTCCTACCAATCCCTGCACTGGCCAGAGAGAGAGAGGAACAGAGAATGAAGGTGGAAATCTTCAGAAAGAGCATCAATTATTCTCTTAGTATTTCAGATGTACCCTTGCCAAGTGTACAAAGCCCTGGAGAGAAACAAGCTGCATGCTCAGGATCACTCCTCACGGCAAGTCAGACTCTAGGAATGTTCACTGGTAACATTCAATCAGCGAGTATAGTGTGTGTACCTTTGTCCAAAACTCCTGAGCTACACAAATCAACAAGTGTACACTTTCGCACCTGCACTTGTACGTGTGTTGAGAGAGCTTGAACCTGTCTGTGTTCGGGTGAACATCTGGACAAGCCTTCTATGTTGTTTCATCCCCCACATGGCACAGTCAGCAGCAAGGGAAGAACAAAGCGTTCATAGTTTGTTGTAAATTGTGGTTTAACGCTGCAAGCCAGCCAGCCAGCCCAGAATGTGGGCAGAAACTATACCTAGGTCTGCGATAGGTTTTCAAATTTTAAGTAGCTGATTTTTTTTACTTTGGTAAGTGTGGTTTGAAGAAAGCAGTAACAGATAAGAAGACTCAGTTAATCAGAGTGTACTTGCATCTTACATGTCAATCAATCAATAGACTTTATTTGCGTAGCTGACAGGCCATAGCATCGAAGGACAAACACCGACAAAAATACATTACAAATATAGATACCATAAAATCTTATGACCTATTAAAACCTTAGGTAGAAACTGGATTATCATTCATCAATGACCCTTACATGTAATAATCATCTTACATGTATTTAATTTGGCCCTAAACCATTAAGCAAGGGGTGTGTCTGTATTAGTTTGTTTGTTTTTGCCATCATTACAGAATATGTGGAAACTCAGTTGGCATAACCTCTGTGTACCCCATAAGGAGAGTTTGTGAGAATCTGGTATGCAGAGAGACAGTTTAATAAGATGTTTTCCTTATCCAGAATAAGCAGTTCTCATTTATTTGAGGAAATGAAAAAGACAGAAAATAATGTTCTAACCATCAGCCATATATATATTCAGTGAAAGATTACCACATAGATTGGAGGAAAATGTTACAGGGTGCAATGCCAGACAGATGTTAGGTGAGCCATCTGGCTTCTGTCAGGCCTGATATGTCAACATGTCACTTTAAATAATGGAAGCAGCAAATAACAATTACTCCTCAGTCCAAGAGCTTTTCCCATTTTGCAGGTCTCAAGAACTGCTGGTAGCATCTCAAATGGATTTTCATTCATTGTCACTTAGATAATTTTGGCCACCAGCTGTGCCCTCGGGGGAAATGCTACTTGTGGGCAGTCTTTTCATCCAGCTCTATAGAGATGTATACAGGACCCAAGATATGATTTGATTTCCATCAACCACCACCACCACCAAAATATAATAAAAGATCCCCTGGTCTATAACACTGCAACAATATTGTTCTTCAGGTTAATCTTTGGTTATTGACCAGAGTTGTTCTTGTATTGCATTTATGGGTGGCAGCAAGTGATAAATTCTACTTATTATTTTATTTATTTATTTTTTTTGTTTATAATAAATTTTTTATTAGTTTTCCATAAAACAAAACAAAAACATAAACATAAACAAACAAAAACACGACTTCCCCATACCACCCCTTTTCTGCATTCTTGTTTCAAGATTTTTCAGCAACCCTCTAATCATAACTTAAATATATTTCATGTATTTAACTTCAGTTAGTTATTAATACAACTGTAGTTCTTTATCTCTTATAACTCTGAGCCCCTAATTTTCCAAATTACAACAGTTTTTAAGATAAACTTTAAATTTATTCCAATCTTCATCCACCGCCTCTTTCCCCCGGTCTCGAATTCTGCCAGTCATCTCTGCCAGTCCCATATAGTCGATCACCTTCGTCTGCCATTCTTCCAACGTGGGTAAATCTTGCGTCTTCCAATACTTTGCTAAAAGAATTCTTGCTGCTGTAGTGGCATACATAAAAAATGTCCTATCCTTCTTTGGCACCATTTGGCCCACCATACCCAAGAGAAAGGCCTCTGGTTTTTTAACAAACGTTCTCTTCAGAACTTTTTTTATTTCATTGTAGATCATTTCCCAGAAAGCCTTAATCTTCGGGCAGGTCCACCAAAGGTGATAGAAGGTTCCCTCCGTTTCACTGCACTTCCAACACTTGTTGTTGGGCAAATGATAGATCTTTGCTAACTTAGCAGGAGTCATGTACCACCTGTAGATCATTTTCATAATGTTTTCTTTTAAGGCATTACATGCCGTAAATTTAACACCAGTGGTCCATAACTGCTCCCAGTCAGCAAGCTCAATGTCATGCCCAATATCCTGTGCCCATTTAATCATATTAGATTTCACCATTTCATCTTGAGTATTCCATTTCAACAGCAAGTTGTACATTCTTGACAAATTTTTAGTATTGGGTTCTAACAGTTCTGTTTCTAATTTTGACTTTTCCACTTGGAAGCCTTTCTTTCTGTCCTGCTTGAATACTTCATTTATCTGTCGATAATGTAACCAATCTCTCACCTTAAACTTCAGTTTCTCAAAACTCTGCAATTTTACATTTTCGCCATCTTGTTCTATAATTTCACAATATTTAGGCCAATTAGAACCCATATTCAATTTTTTCACCTCTTTTGCTTCCATTGGTGACAACCACCTGGGGGTTCTACTTTCAAACAAGTCTTTATACTTAATCCAAACATTATACAGAGCTTTCCTCACGATATGGTTCTTAAAACCTTTATGCAATTTTACCTTGTCATACCATATATATGCATGCCAACCAAATCTGTTATCAAATCCTTCAAGATCCAAAATGTCTGTATTCTCGAGGAGCAGCCAATCTTTCAACCAGCAAAACGCTGCTGATTCGTAGTAGAGTCTTAAGTCCGGCAGGGCAAAACCCCCTCTATCTTTCGCATCTGTTAATGTCTTAAATTTTATTCTTGGCTTTTTGCCCTGCCAAACAAATTTCGATATGTCTTTCTGCCACCTCTTGAAACAGTCCATCTTGTCTATTATTTGTAATGTCTGAAACAGAAATAACATTCTAGGCAATACATTCATTTTGATAACAGCAATTCTGCCTAACAAGGAAAGTTTCAGCCTTGACCATATGTCTAAATCTTTCTTAACTTCTGTCCAACATTTATCATAATTGTCTTTAAAAAGATTCACATTTTTCGATGTCAAATTCACCCCCAGGTACTTCACTTTTTTTGCTATCTCCAAACCTGTTTCATTCTGGAATGTCTCTTTTTCTTCATTTGTTAAGTTTTTTTCCAAGACTTTAGTTTTTTGTTTATTCAACTTAAATCCTGCAACTTGACCAAATATCTCGATCAGTTCTAAAACTCTTTTTGTGCTAGTGATTGGCTGTTGCAAAGTCAAAACTAGGTCATCTGCAAATGCCCTTAATTTATACTCTCTCACTCCGACCTGAATTCCTTTAACCAACTGGTCCTTTCTAATCATATTTAGCAAAACCTCCAGAACCAGTATAAAAAGTAGGGGAGAAATAGGGCATCCCTGACGTGTTCCTTTCTCTATAGCTATCTCTTCCGTTACCACATTATTTACAATTAGCTTTGCCTTCTGCTCAGAATAAATTGCACCTATACCATTTTCAAAACCTTGGCCTACCCCCATCCCTTGGAGATTCTTTTTCATAAAACTCCAACTAATATTGTCAAAGGCTTTCTCCGCGTCCACAAAAATCAAAACCGCTTTTCTGTTAATGTTCATCTCCAACAGTTCCACAATGTCTATTATGTTCCTCACATTGTCAGACATGTGTCTTCCCGGGAGAAAGCCAGATTGATCTTTGTGAATCTCGCCTGTCAATACCTTCTTCAGTCTTTTTGCTAAAATGTCTGCAAAAATTTTGTAATCCACATTTAATAATGATATCGGGCGGTAGTTCTTAACCTGGTTCTTTTCAGTCTCAGTCTTTGGTATAAGTGAGATAAAGGGCTCTTTCCACGTTTCAGGTGCCTTTTTCCCCTCCAATATTTCATTGCAAACTTCTTTCAGTGGTTGCACTAAACCTTCTCTCAAAGCTTTATAATATCTAGCCATCAGTCCATCTGGTCCTGGAGACTTTCCCAGTTGTGCCTTTTGAATGGCCTCCTCTATTTCCTGTTCTGTTATTTTCTCATTCAAAATCAACTTGCCCTGTTCTGGAATTTTCGGTAGTCCATAATTTTTAAGAAATTCTTCTATTTCTTGTTCGTTTACTGGCCCTTGTGTGTATAATTTCCTAAAAAAACTTTGAAAACAGTTACTTATCTCATTTGGCTTATGAACATTCTTTCCCTCTATCTCCAAACAAGTAACTGTATTCAATTTTTGCCTCTTTTTCAGTTGCCATGCAAGGAGCTTCCCACACTTGTCTGCAGACTCAAAAGTCCTTTGTCTCATTTGTTTAATTTTCCATTCTATCTCTTGATTTGTCAGTTCCATATATTGCGTCTGATAATATTTTATCTCTCTCAAAATTTCTTGAGACTTTGGTTTTGACCTCAGTTTCTTTTCTCCTTCCTTCATTTTTTCTAAAATTCTTTCTTTCCTTTCATTTTGCTTTTTCCTCTTGATTGAATTCTGTTGTATCAGGAAGCCTCTCATCACGGCTTTACTCGCGTCCCAAATTGTTCTTTTTTCCACATCTGTTCTCAAATTTATCTCGAAGTAATCTTTCAATGTCTTTAGGGCCTTTATACAGAATTGTTCATCTCTAAATAGGGAGTCATTCATTCTCCATCTAAAGGATCCAGTTGTTGTCATTTTCATTTCCATCTTTACGGCATTATGGTCGGAGCAGGTTTTTGGGCAGATTTCTACTTTTTTAATCTTTGTAGCCATCACACTAGATACCCAGATTTGGTTGATTCTCGTCCATGTCATTTTAGATTCCGAGAAAAAAGTTCCCTCTCTCTCGAGAGGATTCTTTGTTCTCCAGATGTCAATCAAGTCCATGTTTTCCGTCATCTCAAAGAAAGTCTTTGGTAATCTTCCTTCTTTAGATATTGTCTGTCTTTGTGCCTTGTCCATATTTGTAGAAACCACTCCATTCATGTCCCCCATCATTATTATTTTGCAGTCGAGATAATCTAGTAAGGTCTCATGCAACTTCTTAAAAAATTCTGCCTTCCCATCATTTGGTGCATATACTCCAATTATCAAATATTTTTCCCCCTGGATCTGTACTTCAATTGCCAGGTATCTTCCTTCTTCATCCTTAAATTTTAATTTTGGGTCCAATTTTTCCTTTGCATAAATCACTACTCCTCTCTTTTTTACTTTATCGGAAGATATAAATTCTTGTCCCAATCTTTTGTTCACCAACAATTTCCTGTGTGCTCTAGTTATATGAGTTTCCTGTAGACATATCAGATCCAGTTGTTCCCTTTTCAAAATGTGGAAAACCTGTCGTTTTTTTCTGGGATGGTTCAAACCATTGCAGTTCCAGCTTAGAAGTTGCAGAGACATTTTGTTTGTTAGATGTTTGATCCTCCGACTGCTCCAAGTTTTTCTTCCTCTTCAGTTGGCAGTTGTGGTAGTCCAAATGATAGATTTGCAATGTCCGTTAACCCTCCTCCTTCTGATGTTAATCCTTGTCCTTCTCTTCCCGGATCCACCGTACCTTTCTGTAGGTCCTCTAGGTTTCTCTCCAAAAAGTACTCTTTCTCCTGTACTGTTCTTATTCTTACTTTCTTCCCTTTGTAGTTAAAGGACAACCCCTGTGGGAATTCCCACCTGAAGGGTATGAAGTTCTTCCTCAGCAAATTGGCAAGATCTCTATAAAAAGTCCTCACTTCCAAGATGTATTTAGGGATGTCCTTAAAGATTTGGACTTGAATGTTTCCAATCACCAAAGCTTTTTGATAGTGGAGGTTCAGTATCTTGTCTCTTTCCTCTTTGGTTCTAAAGGTGATCAGACAATCCCTTGACTTCTTGCTTTGCTTTCTACCAAGTCTGAAAGCAGTTGTTATCCCCACTTCATCTTCCTCCAGATCTCCTTGCCAATTTTCCAGAATTGCCTCTGTGAGAAATTCCGCCAGATTGTCCTCTTCTTTCTCTGGAACCTGTCTAAATTTCAGATTTCGTTCTTTCCGTTGTAATTCCAGTAAGGAGAGGGCCGCTTCATGCTCATTCACCTTTTTCTCAATCGGCACAAGTCTTTCCTGCGTCTCACCTGCAACAGATTTTGCACTCTCTGCAATTTTCCTTGTTTCTAAGGATTCCTGAATCAGTCTATTTATAGATTCTGTATTTGTTGCCACTGATGTGGTATTCAGATCCAATCTTGCTGTAAGTTCTGTCAATTTCTTTGAATTTTCTGTAGATTGCTTTGTTAAGGCCTCAAGGGATTGATTTATTTTAAGCAGTGCCTGTGTCATAGGTTCCATTGATGCTGCTGTCACACTGTCCGGTGCAGGCACTGTGTTGCCAGAGATTGAACCTCTTTTCTTTTGTGTTAGTTTAGCTTTGGATCTGGTTCTTATCTCCTCTGCTGTGCCACTCATATCCCAAGGCCGTTCTCACAGGAAAAACTTGCAATGGAAAATCCCACTATTAGTCAGTTACTTTGCAATTTTTCCCTCTTAGCCCTCAAGAGGGAGCAGTTAAAAGTTTCCAAGTTAGAAACAACAAAGAGACAGAAAGCCGGATGTAGAAAATCTCAAATCCGCCATTAAAGTTATAAAACTTTTTCTCCAATTTAAATTTGGTTAGTCCAATGTCAGTAACAAAGTCCCATTCAAATCCTAAATGTCTTAAAATTTTTTCACCATTTAAGGTATAGTCTATGTCCACTTCAGAGTTATTTTAAAGAACAGTTTTCCCGGTGTTAAGTCCTGGCAGGTCGTCCCGGGGATCAGAGCAGTGAAAGACTTTGTTTCCCTTTAAATTAAAAGTATCTTCACAAGACTGTCTTTTTTTCCCCCTTCTCCTGCCAATCTGGAGGGGAGAGATACTTTTGACAGCTCAGGTTTGACAGTTCGCAACTAAGTTTCTAATAACTGCAGCGAGGTCTTTCGTTGCTTTAAATTCCTGCAGTCCGGGGGGGGGGCAGACTTCCTTATTTTTTGCCCTCCCGTTTTCAGCCAAATTTTCTATTTTTAAAGGTTCCTGATTTTTTTCCCTTCTTACTCACGGGAATCCAGTCCAGATTTTCTTTTCAGGAAGAAATCGGCGCTCTCCGCTAATGGCGACGCGGCTTCACTCCGCAGGCTGGGTAGCGACTCTCAGCACCGCGCTCACTCCCGATGCCGCTCCGGAGCCTTTAAAAAGGCTCTTTCACAGTACCGGGGGGCGCAAAGGTGCCCACCGAGTCTCCTTGCTCTCAGGCTTCCGCGCCTGAGATTTTAGGGGTCCCCCACTCGCCGTAGCGGGTAAGACCCGAACTTGCGGAGCAGTCCTTCTCCGGAGCTCGGAGGTAGGACCGCCATTAAGCGCTGGCACTCATTTAATGAAAAATGAGAAACAAAAGTGACAAAGCATGTTGTACAGTGGTGCCTCGCAAGACGAAATTAATCCGTTCCGCGAGTCTCTTCGTCTTGCGGTTTTTTCGTCTTGCGAAGCATGGCTATTAGCGGCTTAGCGGCTATTAGCGGCTTAGTGGCTATTAACGGCTTAGCGGCTTAAAGAAAAAGGAAACAAACTCGCAAGAACTCGCAAGACGTTTCGTCTTGCGAAGCAAGCCCATAGGGAAATTCGTCTTGCGGAACGACTCAAAAAACGGAAAACCCTTTCGTCTAGCGAGTCATTCGTCTTGCGGGGCACCACTGTATAATGGAGTATTATTTAAGGACAGTTGCTACATGCATTTTGCAGCAGTACTTTCCTCATTTAAACAAGTTACAAAACGTATCTGAATGGCTGGGATAAGGGCATTGGACAAGAGGACCATCAAAACTGGACAGCTAGGAGTCTGGATAAAATAGCATTCTGTTAAGATACATTGACACAGCACTTGTGAACACAGGATAAACTGAAAATTCTGGCAAAAAGCTGTTTTAGAAAACTAATTTTGCTATATTATGCAGATACACTTTTAAGATTACTTTAAGAGGTTTGGCATACTGATATTTGTGCATTGATACAGCACAGTACATTTAAGGCCACCAGGATCTCATTGGTTCCCACTCCCCCGGCCAGTTTGTACAAGGAATGCTCATATTTGGTTTTAAAATTTCTCCGTCTAGAGTCATGACATTAAATGATTGTTCATTATATATGGTCAATTATGGACTCTTTCTGTAACCGTATCAAAAAGGGTATCTGCTTTAAAATAGGAATGTTCCCTGCTGCCTGCCGAAGTCCAGCGGTATAAAAAAAAGGAACTTATGTTATCAGAACCTGAATTTATTTTGTATGAGAACACTAACTAGTCTTTCATTTTGATGTATAATTTATGATAGCTGATCTCTGCTCATTTTCCATGCATGCTTGGCTGTTCTTATGATGTTCATAAAAAAATCAAAATGTATTTTAGTATTTATTTTTATTTAAAAAGCAAGTCTGCCATTTTCTACTGTGAACAAGCCCAGGAAAGCCCAAGAACAAAGCTATGAATTTTTACTGGGATAAAGATGATCTTGATCTCTCTCTCCTTCCCTCTCCCTCACGCACATAGATCATTCAATATTAACAGCGACTTTCCCAGAGACTATGAGTCACTTCATATGAATCCAGTTCATATGCTAACTGGGCAATTCTCACAGTGGAGGAGAACTCCTGTCCACTATGTATTGAATGTACCA
This sequence comes from Podarcis muralis, assembly GCF_964188315.1. Lineage (NCBI taxonomy): Eukaryota > Metazoa > Chordata > Lepidosauria > Squamata > Lacertidae > Podarcis > Podarcis muralis. The sequence goes on from NC_135655.1 coordinate 72,474,357, forward strand.
TGTGACCCCAGGACTCCACCTAGAGAATGATATATGAGAAGGTCAAATTTGCATAATTTCCCCTATATCTCTCTCTCTGTGTGTGCACACACATGTGTATAATGTTGATTCACCTGCAAACTCCTTCAGTGTCACCTGGATGTCATTACAAAAAATGAGTGGCAGAATTGGGATGGGGGAAATGGCTGCAGCTTCACCTCAGAAACCGGGTCACTGCCAGCCTAGGAAAAAGAATTAAATGAGCCTATCTCTACCCCCCCCCTTTAAACTGACTGTTTCCCCACATTGCATGGTTAATTAAGCAACCCACGCTGTTTTCCATTCCATCTGCACAGCAGATGGGGACAATAAAAGAGTCAGGTCAGTTCCAGCACAAACTCAAGTGAAAATGTCGGTATAAGGTTTTCACATCATAAAGGCTTCTGGGGCCATACTTCTGTGTTTTTTTTGGGGGGGGGGCTTCTCTTTGAAGTTCCAGTGCCAAATTAGAAGCAAGAGATGCTTCCTCACTACCTTACCTGACATAGGCTAACAGAACAGTAATTAAAAGCAGAACTTCACAGGAGGTGGATCATGCATAAATTGTACTCTCTAGTTACAGGTAGGTAGCCGTGTTGGTCTGCCGTAGTCGAAACAAAATAAAAAAATTCCTTCCAGTAGCACCTTAGAGACCAACTAAATTTGTTTTTGGTATGAGCTTTTGTGTGCATGCACACTTCTTCAGATACCTGAACTCTCTAGATCAGCATTGCAAGAGAAGGTTACTTTAACACAAGACAACTTCCTTAAAACTTCCCATGTTCTTTCCTCTCTCTTCATGGTGGTTTAACAATGCATAATTAAGCTACCTGCAGTGAACTATGATTGGAGCATTCTGTTCTTCTGCACACTGTGTGGCCTCTTCCACTTCCTGAACCAGCTGCAACAGGGCTGGTGCTTGATCAGGAGTCTTCTGATCTGGCCAAGAAGTATACCAGTAGTGTTTCAGATTTCTTATTTCTTCACCCTTCTATAAGAGAGTTATAAAGAGATTTATACAGGCAACCAGAAAAGGTATTTTCCAAAAGGTGAGACTCCCTAATGAGTTTTAAAAAACATTTTCTTGGGGTATGCAGTTTACTAACCCTTCTCAAAGGGGATTTGTGTAATAAGGGCTGATAACAAGATAGAAAATTAAATATAAAGATGAACTATTTAACCCATCTTAAAGCTACATTATTCTCCCCAAGGATGCATAAGGATCTGTTGTGCTATGTAGTCTTCTTATTCCAAAATTATTATTATTATTATTATTATTATTGAAAATTATATATTTTCCTGTCTTTTTGCCCAGATTTAATGATGTGTTGCTTTATTTAAAATTGCAAACTGCAACAATATCTTTGCAGCTATCTTTCATGAATGGTATATAAATAACTTTAAATATACAATTAACGCCAATTGCTGGCAAAGCCACACTGACTCTGCTGCTATCCTGAGATGGCCTCCTGGACTAAATTATGACATCAGAGTAAAATTAAGGCTTGCAATACTATGTTGGCAATGTAGGCAATTTACACTTTTCAGAGGTCATACTTTCTTGCTGCTATTCAGCAAACTGAAGAGCTGTTTTCAAAATATAATTATGTTCTTAATAATATTGGGAACATAAATGGAAATATATCATATTTATAACCTAATAGACAGAAAGCTATTTCTAACTGCACATACCACATGTCACTCTCTGTGAAAGCGTAAGACATAAAGCTTTCTTTTTCAAAAAAAATAATAGTACCCCTGTTGAATCAACAGATATGCTGCTCAGTTTTCAGGCATGCTAATTCATTCAGCCTGCTTCACTTTATGGCTGCTTAATCTTGTGCCTGATTGGAACAAGAGGTCAATGGAATGTTTGCTTCAACCTTTTAGGCATTGATGGGGAATTTTTACACTGTGCTAAACAGTTACTTTCAAATATATGCATCTATGGAAGGGCCCAAGAAAAGCATCATTTAGTACTAAAACTTAAATCAACAAGACCAGCTTAAATGATTTAACTTAATTCCAGTTTCTGGAAACTACAGGAGGGGAGAGTGCTGCTCTTGTGCTCAAATTCTGCTTGCTGGTTTCCCACAGACAAACTTTCAGCCACTGTGAGAACAAGATGCTTGACTAGACGGGCCATTGGCCTGATCCAGCAGGCTCTTCTTATGATCTTAAACTTTAAATCAGTTGAAATCATTAATAACTATTGGAGGGCAGTTGATTTTTAGGCGTTCTGATGTGTGGGAATGGCCTGAAGGAAATACATAGCACTAAGCATTTTGACCAGTGAAGTTTGGATTTAGTAAATAAACAAAACCCAGAGAGAAACTGAAACCACCAACACTTAATACTCCAACTGTACAAATCATTTAACTATGACAGAAGATGTTGCTTATGGAAAGTGTGGAAGATTTACTGTTTTATGAATCTCCATATGTCATTAAATTACGCTTATGATGGTTGCTGGCAGAAGAGGGAGAAAGGATCTTGATTGCACTTGGTTGCTCTGTATGGCATTGGGCAAGAGTCCTGTGTAGCACCATTTGTACCAAAGATGGTGCTGGAAGGAGCCTTTGTGGCACAACAGCACTGAAGACACCCAACTGCAGACATTATGCAGCTGGATACCTGCTCATGCCCCTGGCCCAACAACATTACAAACATTTACGAACAGAAGCACAAATAGAAGCGGCCATGAACACTTTGCTTCCAGTGCAACAGGTCACAGGAGGTCAGGCTGTGATGTCTGCTACTCAGTCAGAGAACACATAAAGATAAATTAAGCATTATAGTTGGCAGCTGAAAATGTAGGTTGGTCTTTAACACCACTTAAAACCTTCCAACAAAACAACACTGTATCCAACTTCTCTTTTATAAATCCTTTAAAAGACCCCCAAATCTTTACCGACCAAAGGCTCAGTAGACTTTAGGTTACAGTGGAAGGAAACCAAGCTTAATGAGCTATAAATAATAATAATAATAATAATAATAATGATAATAATAATAATAATAATAATAATAATAATAATAATAATAATGGCTTTTTGAAATACAGTGGTACCTCGGGTTAAGAACTTAATTCGTTCCGGAGGTCCGTTCTTAACCTGAAACTGTTCTTAACCTGAAGCACCACTTTAGCTAATGGGGCCTCCCACCTCCGCCACTCTGCTGCTGCTGCGCCATTTCTGTTCTCATCCTGAAGCAAAGTTCTTAACCCGAGGTACTATTTCTGGGTTAGCAGAGTCTGTAACCTGAAGCGTCTGTAACCTGAAGCATATGTAACCCGAGGTACCACTGTACAACTGAGAACAAAATCCTTACTGAGATCTTTGAGAGGTAAATAAGATAAAATTAAACAGGTGGTTGTTGTTCTAGAGCTCTCTCTTGAAACTCTCAGTCTTCACTTCCATCCTCAAAACATTTTGATAAACCACTCCTGGTTTTTGTTGCTAAGAAAAAATCCTCTGCCCGTTTTTTGCAGCTAGTGAAGCACACTGAATAGAAGGGACAAAGGGGAATCTAAAAATGTTGGAATGGGATAGTGCAAGCACCGCTGTTATTCTAAAGCCATACATTTAGATCAGGGGTTGCAAACCTTATTGGACCAGCAAACACATTTCCAATTTCGAGAAAGTGTTGTGGTAGCTGTCATATCTACCTCCTCCTGACAACCTCATGCATGCTGTGGGAAGTCACCTGTGTCCTGATGGTTCTGATTGTGGAGATCACACAATATTGACACATCTCCATGACACACAATACTGCTGCTGCTGCTGCGGCTGCTGCTGCTGTTTACCAACAGAGAGCATTCCCCAGGACCAGGAAAAATACACAAGGTAGGCATACCACACCCACTATTGCACACAGAGCACAGGAATACACTCACCACACCCATACGGACTATGGGGCTCTCTCTCTCTCTCTCTCTCTCTCTCTCTCTCTCTCTCACACACACAGACACACACACACACACACACACACACACACTATAACTTCACATTGACATAGCCATACACACCTTGCTGCCTCTCACACACAGACCACACATGCAAACAGACCACACATACATCTCTCCCTCTCTGTCCAAGTAATTTCTGAATTACCCACATAATTCAGAAAATCCCCCCTATGGCTGAAGGAAGGGCCTGCTGTTTCCGAAACCCCCCCCCCCCCATTGTAAGGCCCACCAATGCGATGCCTGTGGGTGCCAGGCTGGTGATTCCTGCATTTAGAGGCTAGTCAATGTACATAAGGAACATTTACTGAGCAAGCATGCCGTAATAAATGACCGGTGCTAGAATTGTGTGGAATGACTCACAGAATTCTTCCGCTGGATGAGCACAAGTGGCTGGAAAGTCTTTGAGCTGCACACATTCAATCTAAAATACCTGACTGCTTTCATTACTATATTGCTTACATGGTTGGAAACCAGACAGACACATAATCAGTGCAGTAATGAAAAGTGGTGTTTCAGCTGTGTTTTATAGGCTGGATATAAAATGGCAACTTTATGAGCAACCCTGGAAAGGCCTTTTTCATGCAGCTCCACATATACCTGAGTGATCTTACCTTTAGGGTAATAAGCCTTAACCGGTAATCGTCTGCTTGTATAACTCTTTTAACTGTGATTTCAATTCCTTCATAGGTAACCTGTTCTTCTGGCCAGTATTCTGTACATTTCTGAAAAAAATATAAACCATACATATAAAATAAGTTATCGGCTGGCACAGGAATGACTTTGCTGTACTAAAAAAAAGTACACTTAAAAAGCAAAATAAGCGACATAACTCCAAAATCTACAATAACAACTTTTTTAAGGATCAATCAATCTGTCACAAAATAGGGGGCAAGGTTTTGGGTTTTGCAGGACTCTTCTTCAGGCCGGATATTGCGTAAAGCAGGGTGGGGTGTGTGTGTGTGTGTGTGTGTGTGTGTGCAGAAGCATACAAACCAAAATGGCCAGAATTTGTAGCCAAAACCTGATCTCATTCAGATTGAATTAGTGTCTGCTAGAGCAGAATGAGGGACGCAGGTGGCACTGTGGGTTAAACCACAGAGACTAGGACTTGCCGATCAGAAGGTCGGTGGTTCGAATCCCCGTGACGGGGTGAGCTCCCATTGCTCGGTCCCTGGTCCTGCCAACCTAGCAGTTTGAAAGCACGTCAAAGTGTAAGTAGATAAAAAGGTACCGCTCCGGCGGTACCCTCAGTATCCCTCAGTATCTCACTCAGTTATCAAGAGACATAAAGGTTCCTTTACCTTCACCATCTGCAGTGATCATGGAGCCCAAGAAGGTAAAATCTGTCACTGCCTCCATAGAAGGGGAAGAAATGGAGGCAGATTTTACCTTCTTGGGCTCCATGATCACTACAGATGGTGACAGCAGTCACAAAATTAAAAGACGCCTGCTTCTTGGGAGAAAAGTGATGACAAACCTAGACAACATCTTAAAAAGCAGAGACATCACCTTGCCGACAAAGGTCCGTATAGTTAAAGCTATGGTTTTCGCAGTAGTGATGTATGGAAGTGAGAGCTGGATCATAAAGAAGGCTGATCGCCTAAGAATTGATGCTTTTGAATTATGGTGCTGGAGGAGACTCTTGAGAGTCCCATGGACTGCAAGAAGATCAAACCTATCCATTCTTAAGGAAATCAGCCCTGAGTGCTCACTGGAAGGACAGATCCTGAAGCTGAGGCTCCAATACTTTGGCCACCTCATGAGAAGACTCCCTGGAAAAGACCCTGAAGTTGGGAAAGATTGAGGGCACAAGAGGAAGGGGACGACAGAGGATGAGATGGTTGGACAATGTTCTCGAAACTACCAACATGAATTTGACGAAACTGCGGGAGGCGGTGGAAGACAGGAGTGCCTGGCGTGCTCTGGTCCATGGGGTCACGAAGAGTCGGACACAACTAAACACCTAAAAAACAACAACTACCTTCTATCTCAGGGTTGTATGGTTTGTTCATCTCAGTCTTTAAGGTATATTTGTACTCTTATGGCAAATCTTATATGTTTCAACCACACTGCTTGGTAAAGGTGCCATATGAGCCATGCCCATAACCTTATGAGCATTTCTACCCATGATTCATGAGTCAGTGCCATTTGCAAGGGGGAACTCATAAAATGATGGACCCCCCACATGGTTTCTTGCAAAGGAACTGTCTAGGCCTCCAGGATAAATGTAATGAACAGAGGCCAAATAAAAGTTAAATAACGGAGATAATACAGAATATCCACATTTTTCTTTAGCATACACTGCTGCTGCACCTTTGCATGTAAGCCGCACCACCGGTTTACACCAGTGGGAAAATTTGTCACTACCATTTCATGAGTCAAATTTTCACAATTCTGTTCCCCCGCCTCGACGCAGTCCCTCCATGCTACAATAGCGCTCATCCATTGTAAAAACTGACAAATGTGCTAGTAACTATCTATAGCTCAGACTCCAAGCAGCTGAAATGAAGAACACCCACACATTTCCGTGGGCTGTCTGTCAGTTCAGATTAGACCTGACAAAAGTGCTGGAATAGTGAGCCACTAATCCTTGCATTATTGAACGTATATAGCAGGAACACAAAGACTCTTTCTCAAGCATCATGGCATAACAAAGGTTTCAGCTCTGCGTCGACACATTTTTAAGACATAGTGTTCATATAATAATTTGAAGCTGGCAGGGGTGGGGGTGGGGGGAGAGAAACATCAGAGCAGGGATGCTAACAAGAAGGGGACTGGAGCCTATATTTATATCAGAGTCTCATGGCATGATTTTATTCTTGAAATAAGAGGTATCAATGAAACATTGCGCTCAATCATATCTTTTGTTAGTACAGAGACTGATGGCATTTACTAGACTTTTGTGATTAATGAATGACTTCTAACCAAATGTGTCTTTTGGAAAAAGTGAGTGCGCATGTGCAGTTAAGTTGCACAGCTTTCCTATCTCCTTGGTAACATCCAAGTAGCACTGCAGATACAAGTTGCGGTGGATAAATTGGAAGAAAAATGGTAGCTGACCGTGATCTATTAAGCTCTTTTGCCCACAGAATTGATTCACAGATTCACAGAATTTATCAAACCGATTAAGTCAAACAGTTGCTCAGCTATGTTTTGCATAGCAATCCATACTGCAATATGCCAGTGCCTCAAGTAGAAATAGCAGCAGCTAGAAACAACAGGGTTAAATCCAGACTCCTAAGGGGTGTCAACTGCCCAGTTGCTAACCTGGAAGCAAAACAGATGTTGGGAAAATGACATCAGTGACAGCAGAACTTGGAGGCAGCTCACTTTAAGGGGAGGGAAATGTAAGTTTGGGTACTCACTGTGTACTTTTATCCAGATGGGTAAGTGAGGCACCCACCCATGAATGGAGCAAGTCCTTGTTACCCCAGGAGAGGTAAATAAGCATGTGAACAGCTTTGATACCTACCCTACCCTTGTTAGCACAGAATCCCACATAGCAAGAGATTTGATCTCACCCTCCAAAGTAGGTTGGGACTCCAACTAGAGGGGAACCTTCCAGGAGCTCCATGCGACAGAGAGATTGGAGGATCCTATAGAGTAGATCATATCTGCTGCTAAGTATCAACTCTATAAAGGTGGCTTGGCTAGGATCTGAAACAGTCACACTGTTATCCCATGTGACATGAACAATGGTGTGTAGTGGAATTACCACTAGGGAGCTGAGTAGGAAAGGAAGGAGAAGAGGAAATGGCAGAGAAGAGAGAGAAATAGCTTTAAAAAAATTAAGGAAAAGAGAATTGGGTATGGAAAAGAAAAATGTGCTAAAGAAATGTAGGAAGAGATTAAGCAAAACAAGAGCAGAGTCAGAGCTCTGTCCTGGATGAGGCAAAGAGCTAAAATGGAGAGACATAAACACAACCAGGTTGTACATAAATGCTGATCACAAGGTTCCCTGCCTCTCCTGGGCAGGAGGAATACCTAACCCAGTCATAGATGATGCCTTCTTCAGCACCCCATCCAGAGAAACTAGGGCACGGGAAGGAACGAGGCGAGAACTGGTGAACAAACGGGCACAACAAAGTTCTTGGATTGAAAATGGCTACAACATTATTGATTACAGATGCAGGTAGGTTTGGCTTAGGCATTGGGTGTTCTTTCTGGTTGATACTCCTGCCTGTTGGCTGGAGATTTTCAGGATCGTGCCTCAAGACGTGAGTCAACTAAGCTGGTCCTCTAAGCTGCCCTCTGGAAGTTCTATGGCCCATCTGCTCTCCTATAGGCTTCAGGACAGAACTTCCACCTAGATTCCTTTATTGGAGGACCCTGAGATATTGCACCTGCTGGAGGGGAAGGGGGTGACGAACCACTTCATCCCCTTCCAGAAATAAGACTACAGGATTCAACACGATGCCTTATCTACCAACAGTTGTGGTGATTCCTATGAGGAAGGCAAAAACCCCAGATGGTCTAAATTTCTTTCCAGGCAAATTCCTTCCTGGCCCTGAATATAGTGACCAAATGTATCCAAAGCAAGTTTATGAACACAGATCAACAGACCCAATTACTCGGTGGGTGAGCAGGTTGATCTGCCACTGACTGCACCGCTTGAAGAGAGTGCAGCTGGCCTTTTAAGCTGCAGTGGTGGGCCAGAGAGACGCTTTGCTTCCTCTGGTCCACTGCTGATGCTCTTCCCACCCTGAAGGCTGTGACTAGCCCATTCAAATTATAGGTTTTGGTGGGCAAGCCCAGCATTCTCCATGGCCTGGACTGCTGCAAAGGAGGGAGGGATCACCCTCTTCCTCCCATGTCCTGCTGAGCTGGGCTGGACTGCAAGCACTGCCCACCCGAGAAGCGGGGATAAGCGACCATTTCTAATCAGCTTTCATCCTCGCAACTGGAGCACTATAAGGGTAGAAATCATACTTCCCTAATAACATAATTAAGTGCTGGGAAAACACAGCATCCATTGCCTTTGGGAAAGTCATTTCAATCTCACAACAAACAAGTAACAAATATATTATTCACCTTCTTCAATGTTGGGATGGGGCTTACATGTGTGCTGATGTTTTGCTCATCACGCCTTTTTAAAGCACTCCAAACCATGACTACTGAGGTAATTTACAAAGCAAACTAGCTTCATGAATGGAACCATATTTTATGCAATCATTTCCCATGGCTCAGGCATCCACTGTGGAAACATCAATTACAACATGGGATGAAGAACAGAGACTCAGCATTACCTCATTCATCTCTTCTATATTGGTAATCATGACAATAATTGGAGAACGCTCCTGCCACACCATTCTCCAGAAATCACTGACAGTATTAACTATGGGTCCCTGAGTAGCAATGTACACCTTTTCTTCTCCTCTATAGCCCTGCCAACAAAGCAACAAGGGTTCATTAGTGTTGAGCTGTGCACAGACCTCAGTTATCCAGTCTTTTACCCAAGGACACTTAGCAAATCAAAAATAAATGTGCTAGTGCACTCTTTCTCCCACCTCCCCCCACCACACACAAGCCAAGGACAGAAGGCACAACTTCAATTTATACAAGCAGCAATGGTTGCTATGGCAATGGAAGCATTTATGCTATGCAAGAAGCATGGTTAAACCAAGCTCGATTATGCTCTTTTTGGTTTTGCTGGAGCCCAAGAGCTGTGTTAGACCCTCAGGGTTCAGCACTGCCCAGGCCTTGAAATCTGAGGTCTCCTTGGAGAAGGTGCAAGGGGAGCAAGATTTCCACACCGCCAACAGCCCTTCTGAACTGCTGGATCCAGACATCCCCACCAGAGGTCTCCATAGGTTCCTGGCTGGCTCCCAGAACCACCCTTGATCCACAGGGACAAAGCAGAAGAACACAGCCAGGCAGAAGCTTCAGAGCTGCTGTTGAAGTAGCTAGATACCTGCATGAGGCTACTTGTGGGAAGAAGGAGGAAGGATATGTAAGCATCTGCCCAGATCAGGGTCTGGCTCAGAGCCAGGAGTAGATGGAGCCTACAGCTCATATATAAGTTCTCTGTCTGAGTTGTGTCAACTGCTACCAAATAAGCTCCAAGTTCAAGTGCAGGGCCTATATGAACCAGGGAAATGGCCATAGGGACAGAAAAGAGGGCTGGTGTCATTCTCTGATACTGAAGTAACAACAGCTGGTATCCAAAACAATTGCAAATGTTTTTAAAGACTACAAGGTGTGTTTTGGGGTGGGAATGGTGATCTATGGAATTTTGCAGCTGTTCATGAATAATTGAAACCCACTTACGCGGAAAGCCCTTCAGGATTGCTTAGCTCTTACCCTGATGTAGTTGGCATTGATGTAAGAGCTCAGGGGATCATCTTGATCGTCTGAGGTAAGGCACACTCTGCTGTGAGGATCTGGAAAACCAAAGCAAGAGTCTAGAGTTATGTGCTACAAGGAAGCATGATACCCTTCTGTACTCTATGAACTGCATAGCTGTCCGCGACAGCAGAAAAGTAATGGGCAACGAACACTGTGGCAATGTCAAATCATCCAAAGATTTGATCCTAAAAATGTAGCAGTAGCCCTGGCGGATCAGATCAAAAGCCTTGGTAAGTCTACTCTGCTTCCCCCAGGTGGCCATCCAGATGCTTCTGAGAAGCCCAGGTATGACTTGAATGCACTCAGAGGAACTGGTATCCAGTGGCATACTACCTCAGAAGAATGCAGGCGTTCCATTTAGATATCATGGCTAGTAGCTATTGACAGATCTATCCACCATGGATTTATAAAGCCATCTAAGGCAAAAATGCATCACTACATCTTATGGCAGTAAGCAGACCATATGGACAGCAACATTGCACCAATGCTGGGGAAGCAGGCTACTTCTGCACCCATTACAATGCCTTTGTGACACTGCCTCTTTCTCCAGTTTTTTTAAAAAATGCTATTTATTTTCTTGCTGCTCCACACAGAGGCTTTTTACTGGTGTCAGCCATGATGGCTTGCTACTACAGTGGGCAGGCTTGGTCCCAGTACCAGTGCAAAGGCAGAGGTGTTCCTTTGCACTAGAATTCTGGAACCTTTTAGAGGATGGAGCTTGGATTTGGGCCTCTTTGAAATTGGCCATTTTCATCCATTTAGGCTGGCACTTTTGAGACAAGAACATAAAGCAGGCAACCAGCTTCCTCAAAAGACGCTGATTCTTTCTGGGGTTTTTTTCAGAATTCCACAACAAATTTGTAAATCTGCAAAAGATATTTCCTACAAAAGAAATATAAATTAGCTGAATTAAAGACTATTATCATTTCTCTCAGTAACTGCAATTAACTGTAGAGTTGCAGGCAACTGATCATTAAGTTAAGTGCCTGTTTACCTTTCATTTTAACTAGAGTGAACATCTGTTTTAGACAACCTTGAATATTTCTCCTTCCTCAAAAGCAACACATTCCACTTTGTAGGCAACTTTACTAATCAAGTGATTGCCGTCCTTGAATATGAAGCTGCAATAAGAAAAGGATGTCGAGTTTAACTGAAATAGACCAAGCCCTCAGAGCTACAGGCACACATACGGCTTAGAGCTGTCCTTCATGGCCTCTCCCTGTCCTCCTCAAGACATGCAGCTCACACAGATATAGTAACAGATCGATTGGCAGGTGGTTGTGTGGGACTGTGCAGGCTGGCTTTGCAGCAGAAGAAACACTGGGAGCATGGCAAGAGGAAGGCACATGCTTTGGTAACCATTATCCCTTGCTACACATACTTCCCCTTTCTCTTCTGTATCCTTTTTCAGACTGCACGTTCCTTGGGGCAAGAAGCTCTCCGCCCCCCTTGCTTTTGTGAAAGTACCATGCAAAGTTACAGATGCTAGCAATGTTGACCTTCCTCTGCAAAATCTCCTTCTCCCCCAAAGAAATCCGAAAGCTTGCCAAGACCTCTCCATTACCAGCAATCTTACCAGTACGCTGGCACAAGGATTTGCTGCAGTGTTGCCCAAGTTCCAATGAAATCATTACAAACCACTCAGACCTACCCTTGCATGTGCCTAACTAAACAAAATGAAAATCAGGCGTCCTCCTCACGATCCCTCAATCATCTGTATATACTGAGGGAGAAACGAGAAAAACAAAACCGCAAAATAATAAAAATGAACTGATTATACTGTGTCAGTTATGGGGCGGGGGGAGGTTCATACCAAACATCAGCGAGGCTTTCGGCTTTCAGTTTCTGTATTATTCAAAAGGTCTTTAGAAGTTGCAAATAACTAAGTAGGTTGTAGGGCTGACTCTGTTGTATGAAAAAGGGGTAAAAGCAAAGAGCATACAGCCCAGTTGTTTGCATATAGAAGACACACACAGTTCAATTCAATTGTCTCTAGTTAAAGGGTTTCTGGCAGCAGAAACCTTTGTGTAAGACCTTGAAAAGCAGCTGCCAGCAAGAAGAGGCAACGCAAGGTTAGACTAAAGCTCAGTGGCAGAGCAAATGCTTTGCACGCAGAATGCTGCTGGTTCAATCCCTGGTGTCCCTAGGAAAAGACTCCTGTTTGAAACCCTGTGGAGCCCCTATCAGTCAATGTGGAAAATACTGAGCTAGCTGGACCCATAGGCCTGAGGTGGTATAAGGCAGCTTCCCAAGTAAACAGACCAATGGTATAAGAAAGTACTTTGTGGAAGATCCTTGTTACTCAGTGGTTCTGCCTGGCCAATCGGAAACTACATTTACTTGTTGATGTGGCCACTTCAGAGATACAGCTGGCTTTTTGTCAGAGGTCTCACTTACACCCTGCTGCACATCAAGAGAATCCATGAATGAAAGCAGCATAAAAAAATATCAAGGACAAGGATAGCAAAGCTTATTCCATCGTCTTTCAAGTGTTTTTTAAAAGCTCACAATCATGTGCAATTTCACACACTTCAATATCACACAGTGCAAGAAACTTCAGCTTGACGAACAGCTGTAACGTGGCTATGGTGCTTACTTGGGAGAATTGTTTTGTAGCGATTCTTTCGGACCAAACCTGGAATATCATATTCCTTTGGATCAACAAAGTTCATCGGAATTTCCTGTTGAAAGATACACAATATGAGCCATTAACAGATTCTGAAGGGACAGGAAGAAGCAGAATCCTGTTGTTTTCCTTTGAATGTGAAGTAGTGGCAGCAATGAAATTAGCTCAAAGATGTGATGTGACATTTCTAGTTATTTTTTATTTTTTACACTCCAAAATCAGATTCCTAGATTCCTGGGAGAGAGTCTCTTTAAAAATATATATATATATATTAAAATGCTTCTGAAAATACTCACTAAAGAACACACAGTTAAGAGCTACTTTTAACACTTAGGAGAAAGTTGTGACCAAAGGCTTATGCACCAATCTTGCAGAGGGTGAAGGTGCTTAAATACACTGAAGCCAATGGGTTATAAACAGCTCAACTATGTGCAGGATTGAAGCCATAGCATTCCCTAAGATATGGAAGCAGCAGATGAACTGCAGCACAGGAAAGGCTCTTCCTGGGGAGGCAGCGTGACTTCTCATGTAATTTATTTTATTATAGGTCAGTACTTTGCACTTGCTGGACTGTAATTCTTGTCCATTTGTGCAGAACCCATTGCTGACATTGGCCTGGTTCACATATAAGGCTAAGTCAATCGACGGCTAAGCATGAATGGGCAAGCCACCCCCAAACAAACCACAAATGGTAAGCCAAGAACATACCTTGAATATAGCTTGTTGCTTGTTTGGAGTGAAACAAACCACAAGCCTGGAGAAAGTGGGCAGAGAAAACTTTTTCTCCCTCTCTCATAACATTGGACCTTGGGGATATCAATGAAGCTGAATGTTGGTGGGCATTCATGCAGTACATGGTCAAACTATGGAAACAGCTCCCACAGGAGGCAGCGATGGTCCCCCACTTGAATGGCTTTAAAAGAGGATTAGACAAATTCATGGAGGAGAGGGCCTTCAGTGGCCAACTAGCCAAGATGGCTATGATCTACCTCCATGGTTGGAGGCAGGAATGCTTCTGAATACCAGTTGCTGGAGGGGAGAGTGCTCTTGTGCTTGAATCCTGATTGTGGGTTATTCCCAGCTGTCTGTGAGAACAGGATGCTGGACGAGATGAGCCATTGGCTGGATTCTTACAAACCCAGATTATCAAGATACTCACAAAAAACTCTGTCTGGACTACAAAAGAATCTAATGCTTTCTGGTGTAGCTCCTCCTCAGTGAGAACGTTTGATGCCGTCTGGAGGTATTCTCGAGCTGACTCTTCCTTTGGGGACATAATATAGCCAAACCCTTGCTCAGAACAGCCTGGAGTGCACATGTCCAATGTGAGTGAAACATTTGAACCCCTCCTGCGCAAGACACAACACACATTTGTTGATGATTGTGAAATTAGTCAGCCTACTTTTCTTGTTTACTTTGGGCAACACACACAAATGTGTTGTTCCCCAAGCCCAATCTGTCTAAAGGTACCTGAAACCATGAGTGTATACCATGCATTATAATATTCTCCAAGTTGGAGAATGTTTAAATAATATATAGTTCAGGGAATTGCACCAGCAATTCAAAAAATATATTTAAAAAATACAGAATAGAAAAAATAAGAACACAAACAAAATTATTAGCTTAAAAATAATAACTTGATTTACTGGTGTCAGCCTTATCATAACATTATTGATGATGTTCCCTTGATTAGCTATATCAGTTATTAACGTAATCACCAACATAATTTATATCAACATTTTGTCCAAGGGCCAAGCCAGATTCATACTTAGGATTTCCTTTCAGTTTTTGTTTTCCTATAGAATAGCACTATGACTTCTGCTTTGAAGACAGGGACTTGGCACTTGGAGAAAGGGGTCAAACCCTCACTACCCATGTCCTTTCTCAGATATAAACCCATCTACTTCCAGGGGTGGTGGTGGTGTGGAGGAGGAGACAGAAACAACATCTGCACTGGTCTTTCCCCACACCCATGGAGCTAATAGTAGCTTGCCAGAAGGCAGAGGGTGGGGATTAATGTTAGTGAGAAAGAATTAAACATTGCCCAGAGCATCTCCATTCTTCAAACATTTGGGACTAATAATCAAAGCAAATCCTAATGACTGATATATCTGGTTAGGTCCTTAGCCACAATGGCGAATAAACTCAATGTATGACTAACTGATCACTGTCATTCAAGAGCTACATTCCCCCCCTAAAATTCAACATTTTCAAAAGATTCTCTCATATAACCTTTTCCCTAACAGGGAGGTCACCAAAAACATCTGGAGGGCAGATGCTGGCTACTCCTGCCCTAGGTGAGCCACAGATGCCTATAAGAGCACATATGAAGCAACTACAGAGTCCAGTTCTCTTGCTCTGAATGAAAATAAACTCTGCCCACTAATGAGATTCTTGTTGGGCTAATCCACTCAGAATGCCTACACTTCCACCTTCCTGGACCCAAGCTCTTTGCATTTCTTTACCTTTCTTGCAGTCCCACAGATTTAACCGTTAGGGTTGCTGGATCTGTCTCTACTTTCATATCCATCACACAGTCAAATACTGGTGTCTCTGGCACGGGGTCCAGATCGAGGAATTCATCTTCAGTTTTGTCCTCTGTCCACTCGGAATAGGTGAATGAAGGCTGGCGGCTTACAGACTGTCGCCTGTCCTCTTGGAGGGGAAATGGGGGATCTGGAGGTGTCTTCAGCAGATACCAAATCTATGGGGAAATATACAGTATCTGGACCTTTCTGCATGTTTGAAAAAGGACTTGCCTTTTCAGTGATCAATGGGTCCATTATACTTCTGCATAATAAAACTGCGCTAAAGCAAGCTGGAAAATGCTACACAATCAACTCTTTCTTGCAAGTGTCACAAGAGGACTGTCCATTCTATGTTTGCAGTGAGGCAGAGGGCTTTATGGAACCTGCTAGGCATTGCCACTGACTACAGCAGAGCCATTCCATGCATGGAAAGTCTGTGTCAATGCCAAATGTGAAATCACTTGCTCCTTTGTGTAGTGATCAAATGTGAATGAGTGCACAAAAATCACATGTAAGCCTAGGTCACAGGCTGTGACTACTCCAGAATCATGGAGAAATAGGATAATTCACACCCACCCCCGTCCCAGAAAGGGGAAGGCTGTTTGAAAGAGCAATCACTGCCTGCTCACAGTCTGCATACTTGGAGTTGGCTTGCCCATGTGGTGGCTGATTCAAGTGGCATCCCCAAGGGGTGGCATCCTGTTTCACCACCCAGCTTTGCTGCTAGCCTCCCCAGCTTCCAGGAGCAGAGCAGGTCTAGCGGCAAAGCTTTGCAGAGCGCCTCCCCTCCTGGAAAGCCAGAGAAATGGGGTGGCACTCTGCCACTCACCTTTGCTGCTGGTGCAGGAGGGGGAGATCTCCCTCTGCCCAGTGGTGTGGTGGACCTTTGCACTGTTTCACCACAGGTGAGCGAAAGAGAAAAAAGCTGTGCTCACACACCTTGCAAAGCAATGCTACAATCAAATCACTTTCAACTCTCCAATGAAGTATTGCTGCCTTTAGTCAGAGACACCCTACACCAGGAACTCAATTCATTTAAAAAAGACACTAGGTCTCCTGCAAATACAAGAGAGTTATTTTATAAGTTCCTTGTTCATTCAAATAATCTTAAAAAGAGAAGAACCAGTCAATACAGCTCAGGAGCCAGAATAAAGCTCATAGATGAACATCATTATCCCGATGTGAAGCTAAATTTGGAGCAGGAAACCAGGTATACAGAAAAGCAGAGTGTGACACAAGTCCAGAACTAAAAAGAGTATTGAACGACAACAAATGTTTGGAAAATCACCTTTCTTGAAAATTCAGAAAATCTGACACGTAAGGAAGGGTTCTACTCAATTCATAGTGTTACACTTTATTTAGTGGATATATTATAATCAGAACTGGCTACCCCATTCTCAAATTAAGTCACTAAGTTTGAAATGGACACACACACAAACACACACACACACACACACACACACACACTGGCAGTTGTCAAATATTTCAACATCTGTCAGAGAAGAGAAGGACAACAACTGTCCACAGAGAACAGGACAAGGATCAATGAGGCAGGTTCAGGCTGAAAAGAAATTTCCGAGCTACTAGAGCAAAGCAATAAAATAAGCAGCTTAAGGATGCAAATCCAATCTACCCCTTTGGGGGCTGTCAAGGAAGGTTAAGAGAAGCCTCCATTTATAGGGGCCTCACCTAGAGACAGGAGTGGTGGAGGGCAGGGCGTTGGCACAGTCAGTCTGCTTGGTCTCTATGACTGTGCAAACATAGCGTTTCCAGAAAACTGCATTAAATCTAATTCAGATATTAAGCTGTTAAATACACAAACCAACTTAATTTAATAACCTGTGAGGATAAGTTCAAGTCTGCTTTTATTCAATGCAGAATATCCACAATTTAACAGCTTGCTCAAAGGGCTCCACTGTTTAAAACAGTGTGCTGCCTATAATCTCTGGCAAAGTGCCAGGACTTCAACCTCTCCCTGTCCTCTAAGGAAGTATCCAAACCATAGCTGGGCTGGGGACCCGGGGGCTGGATCTGGCCCAACTGCCTTCTAAATCTGGCCCGCAAACGGTCCAGGAATCAGCGTGTTTTTACATGAGTAGAATGTGTCCTTTTATTTAAAATGCATCTCTGGGTTATTTGTGGGGCATAGGAATTCATTCATTTCCCCCCCTTCAAAATGTAGTCTGGCCCCCCACAAGGTCTGAGGGACAGTGGACCGTCCCCCTGCTGAAAAAGTTTGCTGACCCCTGATCCAAACCAACAGGGATTTTTTCTTATGTGATCTGCTAAAGAGAATGGCACAAGTGCTTTTCAGTTCATACATCATTCCATGTTCTGCCACCATTGGCATTCTACTCCCTTCTATTTATGTAAAATTAATTTTTCATAACATATATGTATATTTTTTTCAAATACTTCATCTCAGAGAAGTTTCAACTGTCCCTTTTCCTGGTCACTCTCTTTCATTTTCTGCCTTCATTTTTAGAGCTTTTATTCTTTTTCATTATTCGTGTGAATTTTTGCCAGTGTACTTCTGCATCCATTTACCAAGACACCTTGTTAATTTTGACCTGATTTCTTTTAGCAGAGGTTAAAACTGGGCTGTTTCACACAATGTGTCAAAAACTGTAATTGATATTGTTGAGCCACAACAGAGAAGTGAAGAGAAATAAAATGTGATAGGAGTGTTACTCTGGCAGTACCCAAAGGTGTGATCTATTCTACAAACGTGTATCAGTTTTCTAGCAGTAAAAGGTAAAGTAGCAGTGGCATTCCCAAATAACCATGGGAAGTGTAGTTTGGTGAGGTAACCTTTGTGATCTTTCCTTTCTCAGCAATTATAAACCCAAGAGTTCTCTAGGATAAATATATTACTGTTAAACTGGTTTAAGTCTGCAGTGTAAATATAACTCTGTGAAAAGGGGAAATATGTACTTTGTAAGGTAAAGGGACCCCTGACCATTAGGTCCAGTCGTGACCGACTCTGGGGTTGCGGCGCTCATCTCGCTTTCTTGGCCGAGGGAGCTGGCATACAGCTTCTGGGTCATGTGGCCAGCATGACTAAGCCACTTCTGACGAACCAGAGCAGCGCACGGAAACGCCATTTACCTTCCTGTTGGAGCAGTACCTATTTATCTACTTGCACTTTGACGTGCTTTCAAACTGCTAGGTTGGCAGGAGCAGGGACCGAGCAACGGGAGCTCACCCCATCGCGGGGATTCGAACCTCCGACCTTCTGATCGGCAAGTCCTAGGCTTTGTGGTTTAACCCACAGCGCCACCCGCGTCCCCAAGGATGTGTCAGAAGTGGGATGTGAACCCACGCCTCCTATTTGTAGGTTTATGCTAAATGATGTGATAACCAACACAAAAATAATACTGTTGTATCGTCACATCAGTACTCCAGTTGGCCGCAAGAGCTTCTCGCACTCAAGCGGAAGCTGCATTGGATGTTAGGCTTCCGAAAGACGTTTGAAAACCAGAGCGTTTACTTCCGGATTTTCAGCATTAGGGAGCTGAAATGTTTCTAAAAGGAGCCGTTCGGGAACCAAGGTTTGACTGTACTATAATTTTTGACACTTAAGAAGGAAAATTCCCTCTCTCACACACACAGCTGCTCTCAACATCCCATAAATTAAACATAAGTCCTTGTTGCCCTACTCCCCCCTCCCCCCTTTTCTTGATTAAAATGTTGTTTGTTTCAAATTATGAACTATTATACAGATTCCCCAGTATGTCAAACCTGGATTCTTATTCATCCATTGATGGTGATCTCAGATATGTCCCACCATGGGATCACTTCAGTAATCCATCCCCACTCTCTGGCTTTTGCCAACTAAGCTAACCAAGGGAATTGATGTAACATAAATTAAATTACAGCAACGTATTAACATTGTTGTACACCTATAATGATCTCGACTACTTTGTTTCTTTGTTGCTGTGCTTAATTGACTCTGACGGCAAGAAACAGTTTGGGAAAACTGCAGAAAATTCAGTAGGACCGATCATAACAAAAACATCACACTGTGCTTATTCTGATTTGGCTTGTTTCAGGCTTGGAGTGGCTCATTGTACAAGTTCTGGTGATTTTATACAGTTCAGTGTCAATTTAGAAGTCTGTCTTTTGCACTTTAATGTGCACTATTACACCACTCTTTGAAAGCTTTTTATTTGATCTCACAATACATCTTGCAAAGAAAGGCCTGAGCAAAAAGCTAATGCAATTGAACCGCAAAGCTAATCTCACTACCCACATCAGTATTCTTATTCACAGAGGTATTAACATTAATTACCATCCTTAGTGAGTGGTTTTTAAATACACTTCCTGCCAAGTTACCAGAGAAAATCCTGCAATTGTCCCATGTCCCAGAATGAGCCTAACAACAATATATATGTAACAATGTTTACGTGCTCAAACCATGTGCATGTGAATTGCTAATGCTTATTGGGGTATTAGAAACTGTTCCTCATGAAATGCATCACCATGACACTATGAGGGAACTTGGAAGGTATCAATTTGTTTAGCAAATTCTTTAATCGGAATTGAATAAATTCAAGACGTTAGCTTACCAATATTCCTAGGAGTAGCAAGCCAAAGGAAACCAAAAACAGCAGGAAGCAAGGCACTATGATACCCCCATCTCTTTTCGGATCCTACAAAACAACACAAACCCATACAGGTTAATTGGAGGTATTTAAAAGTCCAAATGTTCCTAGTGCTGCTGTTCAATTACCTATCCAGTTAATCCCTTTTAAAAATCCATGGCCAGAAATCAAGAGCCTTCATTATATGCAAACATCTCAAATTCAAATCAAATGTTTTAACTCAAACTCAGCCCACCCCTATTCCAAATTTTCCAATTGCTATCATCAAACAGGACAGAAATGCCGACTCTACCATCTCTTACATAAAATGGATCCCTAAAACTGGAGTGATTGATCCACTGATCCAAATGCCTCTGAATTGTTTCCTTCTGCTTGGTGCTTCTTTTGTGGTGTAGTGTGAGGACCAATCAGACTTGAAACTACTTCCTAGCACATGACATCATAACTCAAGCACAAAACTAGGGAAGACACTGAAGGTCACTGATCAGACCATCTGCCTTTAAAGAAAAATAAAACAGCTTGGAGGAGCAGAATGGAATGGGACTGTTCTGAAAAGGAAAGGTGGGGTTTCCTCTGAAACCATTTGTCCCATTGACAGTATTAAGGGGGCAATTTACAACAGGAAAGGGATCCGGGAAGAAAGGTTTGCCCCCTCTCTTACTGTCAGAGTTCCAACCAAATCTGAGGGTCCCCATTTCTTTTCTTAAATTATTTTAAGGAGACGGGAGATCTGATCCCGTATCTGCAAGGTCCCACATTAAGAAAATATGGACTTAAAAGGCACTGCTCTGTCTGTAGAAACAATTCCACACATGAGGTGTCAACGATATGTGGGTGATGACACACAGCTTTATTTCTCATTTCCATTTGCAAATCTCAGGGAGGCTGTAGAACTCCTGAACAGGTGTCTGGGGATGACTTTAGAATTAAGCTGAAGTCTAATGCAGACAGTGTTATGGGTGGGATGGCTGGCTGATCTGGGTGGACTGGTATGACCAGTGCTAAATGGGACCAGTGCTATAGCTTAGGTGTCCTCCTAGACACCATGCTGTTTGTGTCAACACTGGTAGTGTCTGTAGCTAGGAGTGCATTTTACCAGCTCAAGCTGGTACACCAACTACAATCCTATCTTAAAAGACTGGACCTTGCCTAAGTAAATCAATGCTTTAGTCACATTCAGGTTAGGCTACTGTGATGCACTCTATGAGAGGCTGCCTTTGAAGATGGTCTGGGAACTCCAACTGAGGTAGAATGCTGCTGCTCTGTTGCTGGTGGGGGCAAGGTGATAAGAGAATGCAACACCAGTTCTGTGCCAGCTGAGCTGGTTATCACTGCATTTCTCATCCCAGTTCTAAGTGCTTTGGAACCAAGTTATTTGGAAGTCCACTTTCCGCCATACAAGGCTGCCAGACATTGATATATGCATCAGAAGCCTTTATGTGTGCTCACATGTGAAGACAAGGCTTTTTGTGGTGGACTCTAGACTGTGAAACGCTGTCCCCATAGAGGTGTGCCTGGTCTCTACACTGATGGTTTATAAATGCATTTTAAAACCCTACCTCCCAAAGGCAGCTTACAGATGAAACTGGAAGTGCCCAGTTCAAACAGAGGGGATGTGAAATCTATTCACAACTCAGCTGCCGTGAGCTAGCTCCACAGCTGCACATTGAGCTGTTGCCACCTCAGCACCTAGCTGGGAAGCACCTGTCCATACTGGCTGCAGGCTTTCCCCAGAGCTGGCTCCATGGAGCTGTTTCCTGGCTTAAGAGGGACTGCAGTGGCTGACACCCATCCCTCACAATGGCTTTGGGGGCTGAAATGTTATATATAAGAGTTTTCGCTTTTCCCCTGAAGGCATTGTGGGGGGGGGGGGGGGGTTGGACTCAGGTGGTGAATACAGCAAGACACTTTAGTTTCCTGAGTTCAACAGTGGCACTGAGCCAAGGAAGTGGGAGAGCTTAATTCTCCTCCCCTTCATTCCCCCACCCCCCGTCATCCATAGAGGTCTGTGTTACGCTGAAAGTGGGGGATGCCCTGAAGGAGGAAGGGAATTGAATTTTGGTGCCCTCTACGGTCAATCCAACTTCCTCAAAGGGGCAGTTCACCCTCACTTGTGGGAGTGACACTTAGGTCAGAGGAAACATGTCCTCCCCCAATCTCCCAAGGGAAAGCGATCCTCCCCCAATCTCCCAAGGGAAAGCTAAAGCAAGAGATGGCAGAGAGAAAGATGGGAAAGGAAGGATAATAATCAGCAAGTCTAGAGTGAAATACAACAACAACAACAACAACAACAACAACAACAACAACAACAACAACAACAATGGTTGCCCCAGCCATTATGGGTGGCTTCCAACAGAATACGTACACAAAAACACAACAGAACATCACACATTAAAAGCTTCCTGATACAGGGATGCCTTCAGATGTCTATGGAAGGTCGTATAATCATTTATCTCTTTGACATCTGATGAAAGATCATTCCACAGTTCGGGAGCCACTATGTTCTGCATTAAACGGATAGAGATATCACTGAACATACCTTTTCAGAATCTGTAAACAATTGTCCAGGTGAAGTAAGGATATCGGACAATATCTCAAAAACCTCCAGAAACTCTGGGATTGTTTCACAGCCACCATACCAAAACATAAGGGAGATAACCTGTGCAGTCAATCAAATAATTCATCATGAGCTTTCATCATCAGGAAAGTGAAACTTTCATTTTAATCTCAAGCCTGTATAACCAATTGGTTTTCATTTGTTCATTTGTTTAAAGTGCAAACAGAGATAAAATACAAAAAATTGTTTTTGTATCAGCCAGGCATTTTTGCAGGCTGCATACATTCACTGGAATAAAAAGACAAACAGATTATTACCTGGTTGTAACATGGCACAGCTTTTGACATAATTTCAGCTATATCAGCATATATGATGTGGGAAATCTGGCCCCTAAAATGTATGAATCTAAAAAAAACAAAAGCAATGTTGTCCTTTTCTCTTTTTTAAAAAAAGCGATCTCCATCTGAGTTAAGTCCGGATCCTTACCAATATCTGTGACAGGGCGAACAGATACGCAATTCCTCCGGTCCACCAAGCCACCCAGCTATGCTCTGGAGTCCTCCTCGAAGAACCTTTCTGAGATTGTTCTGCCTTGCTCTGCAGTTCCTGCTGCGCATCAGCTCCATTTGGTGGTTCCATCACAGCTGGCTTCGAAAGACCTTCATGTGCGCAAATGAAACCAGTCAGGAAATAAAACAGCAATATAAGCCTTTCGCTCTTGCTTGGGCTGCAGGAGTTACATATGCAGATGGACAGAAAAAGCTGTCAGATACCTGCCAGCAACCAGAGTTAGTAACTGCAGCTGGAGACATGAACACCACACTAATCCATGCTACCTTCATAGGAAAAATGTAGTGTGGGTGGATATATAATGACCCATTCCCCCTCCGCTCCCCACCTGCAACAGAATCAGTGTTTTGTTGTTCGTATGTACTTCAGTTTTCAGTTCTTTCCTTTGGGGCTGTGTGATATCATATGCCTTGCTTTACACCTTTACATATACTTGTTACAATAATAAACTCAACTAGCCATTTTGAAGCGCTCACTCAGAGCCAATAAAAGAGCTTCTGGCCCAAATGTGATTGTGCAATACTACACTAATAAATCACACGGTATGTGTCTAAAGGGCACCATGGAATTTTATACTACCTCCTAAATGAAATGTCCACAACAGATGTAGCACATTCGTACCACAGGTTCCCAGGCATCCTATACGGGGTGTAAAGGTAAAGGTGCCCCTGACCATTAGGTCCAGTTGTGACCGACTCTGGGGTTGTGGCGCTCATCTCACTTTATTGGCCGAGGGAGCCGGCGTACAGCTTCCGGATCATGTGGCCAGCATGACTAAGTTCCATTTAATTCAGCTGAACGCAGGGTAAATATACATAGGATTTGGCAGTAAATCCTGCAAGTCCAGACACCGTTCATTCTTTTATTTTCCCCTGAATGATCAAAGATCTATAATTCTCAGTGGCAGCTGTTTCAAAACTATATTTATTACCTGCATTATTATTATTTTTCATTCACATCCCACTGTTCATCCAAGGAGCCGAAGGTTGTGTGCAAGGTTCTCCCATCTCTATTTTTATCTTCACAACCACCCTGTGAGGTAGGGGCTGGTCCAAGGTCACCCAGCAAGCTTCACGGCCAAGTGGGGATATGAACCCTGGTCTCCCTGGCTCTAGAGCAGGACTCGAACCACAACACCACACTGACTCTTACTACTCTGTTCTGCTCAAAACAAGCTGCCATAGCTGAAGCATGTGAGAGTTGGTTGTAGAATTGGGCTGTAACTGTTAAAATAGGAATCTGATTTATTATGAAAGTACTCTTCAAACACAGTGCTTGAAACAGAAACACAGCTTTCCTTCTCTCCTCTGTTGGCCTCCGAATAAAACCGCAGGTAAACTGCTTAAGAATCCTCCTCTGTGATGGTGAGCAACAACCACTTCCTCCTGACCCCTCTCCTACCTGGTCCCACCCACAAAATGGCCTATTGTAATCTATGGACAAGCTGAAGAGTAGCTGTGTGCCAAAACGTCTGAGGAGATTGCTTGACTTTACAGTCATTGCTGAGTCACCAATCCTCTCCACATTAATTTTCACATTGCTCCCACTCAGTCCACCTGTCATTTCATATGGAATGAGAGATGGAGGGAACGAAGCAATGTTCTCTTTTTCCATGCAGTGTGCCGTTTTCTCCAGCGGGTTCTGTCTCCATCCTTGGGACGAGGCACCTAAAAACTGACTGGTGACCATGCACTTAACAACATCTCTCTCTGTGTGTGTCTTTTTCACACACACGTGTGTGCATGCACAACAAAATTGTGGCAGCTGCTTTCCTGAGCAATGTGTAAGTAAAAAGTAAAGCATCTTCAACTCCCATTGCTTCTCTTGAAGATCAAGCCTTGTTATATATATATGGAGAGGCAGCTGGAAACAGCTTCAACTCCCACACTTTTGCTAGATCTGACACAGCTCTGCCAGAGAAGGTGAGGCATGGCTGCTAGAGTAGCCCAAAGATGCTGACTCAGCTGCTTACTGGAGTTTTGAGGTGAGCACCACCACAACTTCAGAAGCAGCAGAGAAAGCCTAGATGAGGCAGGCTTAAGATAGGACTTGATAAACTATGTTGCTGGGAAACTTGGAATGTTTGGTGGAAAAGCTTGGAATGAGTCCAACCAAACATAGGCCAGAGTTTCTTTGAAGACATCCCTTTTATAAAATTCTTGAAGAATGGCAACCACCAAAATTATTTGGACACATATAATTTCTTTTAAAAAGAAACTCTCTCGAGAGGCAACCCTCTAAAAAGGAGCAACTCTTCTGAACATAAAAAAGAATCCATGAAAAAGGAAATTAGAAAATGTCTTCTGACATAAAATCCCCTCTAAGGAAATGAGGAATTATGAAACCCTGAGAGAAGAATTTGTTCTAAAGGTTGAGGTGGGGGAGATTATAAAATCACCTACTGAGGCAAAGTCCCTTTAAAATGAAGGCAGTAAATGTTTCCTGTAAAGGTAATGCAAGACAAATGAAGGAAGGGTTTCTATTCCTTCAGCTGCGGAATGGCATGCAGAAATTCAACGAGTTTTCTCTGAAAAAGGAAACAGCAATACAATAAGCTTCTCCTTCAGGGGGAAAACCTGCATAAGCCCATCAGATCCATAGTTTCATCTCTTTCAAGTGGCTTCAATTTTGGCTCCCTGTTCTGGAGCTCATTCTCAAGGTAAAACAGAAGTAGTAAGAGAAGAGGACACAGAGCTGTCTGTATAGCATACTGAAATGACATTTCCATTCTTCCATTAGCAATATAACAATTGCTACCATTGTGTAACCATATCATCTTTATTAATCTCCTAAAGATAAATTTTGGAACATCCCAGAATCTTTTACAGCAGGCATAGGGAAACGTCGGCCCTCCAAACGTGACTGACCTAAAACTCCCATCATTCCTGACCATTTGCCATGCTGGCTGCCACCAGTGAGAGTCCTTACCCCCCCCCCAACACACAAAACAGAAAAGCACAATGTGGAACCTGTTGTGAGCAGCTAGAGAGGGAAGAGAAAATTAGCAAGAAGCATGGAAGTCTTTAGGTGTGTGCTCTTTGGATCCCTGAAAATTCTGAGTGGGAGACCTAAGTTTGCAAAATAAGAGAAATATAATATTAGAGAAATGACCCAGCTTTCTAAAGGAGGCTGAATGCGCACAATAATCTTTCCACAAACAAATTGTGCTAAATTGTACTAGAGGTGATATGCTTATCTGAGTTGTTTGCCATAAACAAAGGTCACCGATGAGGAAGGAAAAGACAAAGACACCAGGAGCACCACAATTCAAACCACTGTATGATTTTGTTCCAAGGCTAATGGGAGGAAGGGGTCACAGTTTGAAAAGTGAGCTGGCTGCCCCTTCCCAGAGCAAGATTCCATCTTTTGCAGCACAGAACCTCTCCACATCCAGCTGAGGCCGACAGGTCACAAAACCAGTATTAACAGTGAGAAAATGTAGCTTATTCCAATGAACCTGTCGTCATTTTGTAGTCCTTCTTTTATGGTACATATTATCAGTTCATTCAAGATGTTTCATTGTTTATAACAAAACAAAAAAAATGAAGGGGGAAAAGGTAACAAAATCTAAGAGGTTTTGGATGTTTTGAAGAAAAGAAAAAACAATAATCATTTTGGGTGGTGCAAAACTATCAGGAAAAATAAGAAATACCAATGATCTAAAAATGACCTAGTTGGTAGAGTCTTGGGCCTCCATGGAATTGAGGAAAAAAAGAATTGTAGTTCTTTGAGTAGAGAAGTGGACAAGCATGCCAAAAAAAAAATGTAACTAAGAAAAAGAAACTGGATTGTATAGCTTGGATGCCAGGAAAATGGCTGTAGCTGAACAAGCAGAGGTTAACTTGGGGCTTACAATCTTGTTGCTCCTTCCACATGAACCACTGTTTTCTCCATTATTGTTGAAAGTGGAACACATGAATATGGAATTTGAATCTCATCCATTCACAATGCACGGACCCAAATTTCTCATCGTGGTTGTGAATTCAGCTGTTAAAAGCTTGAACGAGGTGGTGTTACTTTATTTGTCAGTTTGCAACCTGCCATTAATGAATTCATAATGCACTATGTATGAGCTTACAAATCAGTGTTATGCAACCTGTACAAAGTGTAGCTTATGGTTGGCTGCTTGCACTTACCACTTAAAAGAAGAAGAAATAAATGAAGCCAGGGAGTCCTCCTTATTAAAGTTCTCAAAGGGGAATCTTAGTTCAAGCATTAGTCAAAGAAACAAATGTTTGGACTGAACAACCCTGCAAAGTACTCCACACATGTTTAGACTATGGACACAGGTTTGTTTTGGTCTTTTTTCTCTTATGGGCATCTTTTGCAACAGATACATCATTTCAAACCCCAACTAGACCTTTTGAAAAACTGACTTTCCTTTTTTAAAAAAAGTATGGAATATGATGTCAGAAATATGAGCTTCTTGTGAGAACACAGAAGAATATTAGGTTTCATTACAGTACAAATGGTTAGCATTTGCTATCTTTTAGTTGGGACTTCCTTCAAGGATGCCTTTTTGTCTTTCCTAGCAGCCCCCATTTCTCTTTTGGACAGCTAACAATGGCCAATTATTGCCAAACAATGAAGAATTTTTTTGTTGTTTCTGTTTTTCTGCAATAGCTAAAACAAATGTGTGTGGTTGTTATGCAGCATTCAGTGTTTTTCAGTACTTAGAGGCAATTTGGTGATGGACTTCTGAGCTTTGTTTTTAAAAACAAAAGAAAAACCCAGCAATGAAAGGTTGTCAGTTCAGCTGCTCTTACCACATCAGTTGCCTAGCCTCTCAACCCTGAAAATGCAAAGCCACACAAAAGCTCTGTAATCCTCCAGCTGAAATAAAAACTACATCTGTAAGCATTCAAGTACCCACTTCATGCAGATTGAGTAAAGCTGAAACAAGGATAATAAAGTAGGAGGTAGATTAAAGATAAAAACCTTAACACAAGAGCCGAATTCTGATGCCAGAACAGAATGGCAAAACTAAAATGCAAGGGCCTTCTAGAAAAAATGTGATTTGTTTAGCTGTTGACAGATTGGGCCTGTGGTTACAGTTTGGGCTACAGAACTTAATTTACGTTCATCAACTGACAGCAGAATGTAGCTTCAAAAGCTCACTCCTTGGTATAGTTACCAGATGCACTCTAGAGCAGAGTCATAGCAACCAGACCACAAAGAACAATGGAAAGATTGTAATATTATTCTGGAGCTTGCCAACATAAATATGAAGGACTGCACAGGTTGGGATTTAAAGAAAAAGAGAAAGAGAAAGAAAAAAGTGTCCCCTACGTAACTCTTCTCTGTGTATGTGCAACTGTCTGAAAAGAGGTGTG
The DNA here is from genome assembly GCF_964188315.1 of Podarcis muralis. Classification (NCBI taxonomy): domain Eukaryota; kingdom Metazoa; phylum Chordata; class Lepidosauria; order Squamata; family Lacertidae; genus Podarcis; species Podarcis muralis. Next base: position 72,502,902 of record NC_135655.1, read on the forward strand.
ATTATTTATTCATCATTACTGAAACCATGTGGTTGGTTTGCAGTATTGCAGAGTGTAGTTAAAATCATGAAGCCATTCCTATTCTGAAAGCAGAAGTTTATAAAGCAGTTCGTGAACTTCTGAAATACCCATTACAATGAAGCTTTCACTTCAAATTTATGTATCATCAGCACATCATTGCTTTTCAGTAAAGTATATTTATGATCCTAACAGGATAATACGTTGATTTGCAACTCTTTCCCCCTGGGAGGCGGGATTATGATTATCATAATCAAAAGGTCCTCATATAGGTTTCTGGTTCTTGGGGTCTTATGGCATTTTAATGGATAATTAATCTATTATCCCACCCTCCACCCTTGCTCATAGCCTTCTTTCACTAATCCTTTCTGGGACAATTCATCCATCACTGTCACTGTTCAGATGGAGGTCTTGTCTGATATCATCCAACCCAATCCAGCTTTCAAATTCTGATTCAAAAAAATGCCTTCTCATGAGTCACTGCAGCAACTCCTGCTGACTCCATAGTCTATACTTGTATCTTGCTTAAAACATCACAACTTTGGAAGAGCTCCTGATTATATTTTCTCTTTGCTCCATTTTCTTGTGCAATCTAATACTTTACATAATATTATGGCCTTCTTATACGACTAGCAATATATGTGAATTTTTAGATGGTATCTGTAGAAGGGAAAAACCTTGCATTCTTTGGAAATGTAGCTAAGCTAAGATTGTTCACATGCCTTCATTCTTTCCCTAGTCTATGACAACATCTACTCTCTCAATAGCACATAGGATCAAACCATTAGATTTCATTTAAACCATTTACAGAAGACGGTAGCATGCAATATGCTTGACAGCTATAGGTATATGCCTTTGGTTTTCAAAGGCTTGGTTAATTATTCTTATTTTTAGGTACCTCCAATTATACCATTCCTGCCATGTAGTTCACTTCAAATGCAGCCTCATATATATTTAATGGGTACATGGTTGCTTCGGCTCTCTGCTTCCATATTAAGATCACTAGGATCATGCCATAAAATAGACATTGATTTTTAAACTAACTTTGATATCTAAACATGCAAAAGTACAAGTAGCTTCAATTTTAAATAGTATAGAACTGGAAGGTAGTTAATTTAGAGCAGGTTTCTCCAAGAGAAATGTTTTCAAGGAAGTTGAACATTAAAATGTTTTGTCAGCTGAGATTCCCCTCTTGCTCATGGAGTAAGTTCCCTTGCTAAGACCTTCTAAATTTATAGCTCTGGGTAACTTTCCCCAGCTGCTGATGCAGCTAATTAGATTAGATTGCCATGCTAGGTTTGTATCTATGCAGCAGCCCATAGCTGCTTCCTCATTGGCGGTCACTTGTAGCTGAGTAAGATTGTCTTCCATGAACACGGTCTTAACAGTGAGTCTGTGACTGTGGAGACCAATTCTGGATCGACATGTCCTTCCACAGTGGGGACATAGGTTTCTGGGCAGGAGTTGATCATGGTGAGGGTTTGTCCTCGAACACGTTTCTCCCTTTTGTCCTGAGTTCGAGCATCTTCAAAGTCCGTGACACCATTGGTAAATGCTGTTCTCCAATTGGAGCACTCACAGGCCAGTGGTTCCCAGTTGTCGGTTTTTATACTGCATTTTAAAATACTTGCCTTGAACCTCTTTTGTTGTCCACCAGCATTACACTTTCCATTTTTAAGTTTGGAATAGAGTAGTTGCTTTGGAAGACGATAATCAGGCATCCGAACAACATGACCAGTCCAATGAAGCTGATGTTGAAGAATCATTGCTCTGACACTGTGATCATTGCTTCTTCCATTAGTTCGCTTGCCTTCCCAAGTGACATGTGAAATTTTTGGAGACACCGTTGATGGAGTCTTTTGAGGAGTTGGAGATGCTGTTTATAAGTGGTCCATGTTTCACAAGCATACAGTAAGTTGGTAGTACAATAGCTTTGTGAACAAGCATTTTTGTTTCCCTGCTAACGCCCCAGTCCTCAAACACACTGCGCTTCAATTGGGAGAAAGCTGCATTCACAGAGTTTATGCGATGCTGGATTTTGGCATCAGTGTCGGCCCTTGTGGAAAGATAACTTCCCAGGTAGGACAAGTGATCGACCCTTTCCAACGTTACATAGGCTTTCCATAGCATAGCAATGGTAGGCCCTGGTGCCTTCCAGTAACTGCAGCATCCAATCTCCTGAACCGACACTCACATCAAGGCTGATCCAACTCACAACTCTTCTGTGGAATGCCCAGCTTTTCTACAGTGGATCATGCCCAAAGCTCTCACCAGAAGCATGAAATAAATAAGGGACAGTGCGCTTCATGCTGGCATGCCTGAATTCTTGTTCTCTGTAGAACCTTGTGGACTGTGCCATAGGAGTCAATTGATTTCAAAATCTGCAGGGTGTATGGCTTTTGTGACTGATGGAAGAAAACAGGTGCAACACTTATGCCAACACGACTGCCTACTGACTCTTTTAAAAATAATAATGATTGAATGTTCTCTTAACAGGCTCTCCAGTTCATGTAGGTAGGAGATCGTATTGTTGCAAACAGGACAATAGCATTCAGAGAAAGCCATTGATTAATTGTAGGTAGAACACTGGACTAAAGCTTGAAGGTCATGCTGTGTTTATGTTGCTGAAGCAAACAACAACAGAGTGTGCATAATGCATTTAACTTAATTAATTGTTTCCCTCCTCTGCATACTGCAGCATTTCTTTGTGTTTCAAAATAAAAGAAGAGAGCAATTTAATTTTAAAATGTAAACAGCTTTGGCCTTTGAAAATGTAGTTGATGTTAATAGGCACAAATCTATAGCGGTACTTCTCGTATTCTGTTATTCCTAATCCTAAACAAGCTCTGCTTCTCTGCTGCTGTATAGCTTGTTTGTCAACCTCTTTTCTAAGCATCTTTCCAATGTGAATGGATCACCACCACAATCCAAGGAAAGGGATTAACATACACAAACAGCATTGTATATAACTTTCTTAATGATGAGCGATATCCGAGTTAGGATGCAGTTCATCTGCATCATGTTGTTTTGAATGGGATGTACATTCTAGTGTTAAGTCTAAATTATGTCCCCTTCCATCCCCCCTCCCAAAGCTAGTGTCCATACCTTGCTTTACAAGTGTCTTGTGGCTTACATTTCTTCAAAGCTGAGCACATTTTATATTGCAGGGTGGGATTTTAAAAGATAAATGTGTATTACTATCAGTGATTTCATTACCTAGGGGTATGTTATTTGATTTTATTCTATATGTTAATGTATTATATTCTTTTTCTTCCCTCCCCTTTTTAAAACTTCACTGGAGGCCTCCATAATAAGAATTTCTCAAGAACACATATTTTTCCATTGCTTCGGCAAAATGAACCACATTTTAATTGTATTTGTACATACTTGGCTATCTATTCCGTTTTTTTAAGGACAGTGCAAATGATGACTGCAACTGTGATATCACTTGCAAAATTAAAATGCCAAGTGATTTCAAATAGACAAAAGGTGCCACCACAAATCTAAGTAGAACATTGCTAGATCAGGCCAAAAACTCATCTAGTGCAGCATTCTGTTCTCATAACAGCCAATCAGATGCCCAAGGAAAGAAGGATCTGAGTGCAGGAGCACTCGCCACCACTTGTGATTCTCAGCAGTGGGATTTAGAGCCATAATCCCTCTGACAGGGGAGACAGAACATAGCCACTATGGCTAGGAACCACTGATATTATTCTCCATACCAATTTTCCTGTAACGTATCATTGGGTTTTGTAATTGCCTTCAGCATCCTGCATCACATTCCATAGCAAGTGTTCCCCAGGGGAAGTGTTACAGGATTTAGTTTTCATTAGAAGAGAATACACTGGAGATTTATGGTGTCTTCATAACATTTTGCTTATTTGTGAATATAAAAATACAGCCTATTGGAAGGAAGGAAAACCGCTGAACCTGCATCAGGTCTCCAAAGAGAGAGAAACTACACCCCAAGGATGCTAGATTCAGCAACTCCAACTAAAACTTCTCAGTTCTCTTGCCTGTATCCAAATTCAAATGGGTAACTGCTTTTAGCTTTCTTCCTGTACTTTCACCAAGCTATGATGTGTGTAACACATCTTCCATCTCATGCCAATTTTTAGCACAGGGTGCAAAATGTTTAGATAAAAGATTCTCTCCACCTACTCAGTATTTATGCAGTAACAGAGAAGGGCCATCACAACACATAAATCATTCTTATGAAAGCAGGTGAAGTTACTCCATTGACCAACCAATTCCCTCAACAGAAATTTATTTTGCCCTCATGACATTTTCCAATAACAGTATTTCCCTTACTGATTTCTCCCATAAGCTCACCGTACATTCAAATATAGACACACATTTAGGCTACAGGTCTAAAAATGGTTTAGTATCATACAATAAAGACATTTACAGATTTCTACACTAGGGTCGACCAACTGGTACTGCAGAAGGCTGATTTATGGGAGGAAAATGTTCTTCTGAGACAGGAAGGGAAATAGAGCAGATTCCAGGCTCAACAGAAACCAGTATATTGCAAAGCAAAATAAAAAAAATGTTTCCACACAAAGAGATAGGTGTTAAGTGTACTTCCAGCAACTTGAAAAAAATATAAGTGCTAAGCTAAACGCTAAGAATTTTCCTTTTCCAATAATTTTTATTAAATTTTCTACAATTTTAACAAATACTGCAACAAACGTTGCACAACCAAAAAACAAACCGAAACAAAAATAAAAATACAGTATAAAAAACAACAACAAATATACAACAAAAACAAACTTAATTATTTTAATGTCAAACCCTATAAACCTACTACTTGACTTCCTCTAGTCCCTCCCCTGAGTTTCCTTGTATCTGAATGTAACAGCTTTCCAATATCATTATTAATAACAATGTTTGTTATTTATTCACTTTTCTTAGTATTCTAAATCCCATTTATTTAAATAAATTCTAATTTAATCCTAGGCCTATTTGATACTTTCAAGTAATTTCTAATTTTTAATAGTACAATAATTATTCAAATAGTCCTTAAATTTCCTCCAGTTTTCTTGGTATTCCTCTTCTTTCTGGTTGCGGATTCTTCCAGTAAGGTCAGCTAGCTCCATAAAGTCCATCATCTTCATCTGCCATTCTTCCACAGTTGGTAGTTCTTGCGTTTTCCACTTCTTGGCTAGTAAAATTCGAGCGGCAGTTGTGGCATACAAATATAATTTACCATCCTTCTTGGGCAATTCCAAACCCACATTACACTATCTGTTTTACAATGCAATCATTGGATCCCTGAAGGCATTAGTATAAGCATGAAACCATAATGTGGAGAGCTGCTGCAAAACAGCTGATTAAATGGGTATTGTAAACTAGGGATAGATTTACTCCCAGTTGACTCCTAACCCAAGCAGAAGCTGAGCACTGTCAGCAGATTTTATGAGAATCTCTTCTTTTTGCTGAAGAGCTGATCCAGCATTGCATTTAGGTAAAAGCATTAGCTGTTTTCTCAGAATCTGATCTGAAAACAGTAGCTGAGAGTGTACCACTGCACTCAAGGGCTGCAATACTTCCATGTATTTATTTGGCACATAGCATCAGAGAGGAAGTACTCCTAACTTCTACTTACAGCTTGGCACTGGTTAGGAGGAAGATTAAATTCTGCCTCCAATGAGTTGACTGTAAGCAAAGACAGCTGTGTGTTGTGCATTATAGTTCTTGCTGATTTGTGGATATCAAAGGCCATAAATACTTTACAGAAAGATCACATCTTCAGAAAAGGTAAGACTGTAGGTCTCCTAGATACTACTGTGATGCATAAGCCAAATCTGCTGTTTGGTGGATCATTGTCCACGAATCACCCAACCAAACCTTCTCCTGGCTACCTTAGCATCCTGTCTCTTATTACTCCCACTCCTGTTTCCCTCAGGATGAGCCCAGGCAAGAAACACAAGTTCACATGGGTCTCTTCTCCAACATTTTAGAAAATTAAGTATCGCTCTTGTCTTGGAATCTCCAAGTAGCTGGGCAGATTCTCTCCCAACTACTCTTCTGCTCTTATGGTGTAATATTATAGTCTTTACTCAGGTATGCATAGATCTCTCATACCTGCAGACCACCCAGTCTTCCATAATCACCTACTTTTAAAAGAAGTAGTTTACCCCTATGGATGGAAGTCAAAAATTCCCTAGTTGCCGAAAATATGCTGTCCATGGTGCTGAAATTTTGATCCACCGAGATAACCTTCAAGGTGTGAATAGAGATACTGAACTCATGATATAGTATACTGTTGTTTTAGAGATGCTTCCAGTAAACTTTCATCAACAATATTTTAACTTCTTTAAGTTGTCAGTATTTTTAAAAATTAATTAATCTCTGCAGCCCAAAGTTTATATCCAAGAGCTTTAAAAAGAGACATGTAACTAGGAGTGGTTATTTGCAGAATGTCCAGGCTGTAAAGGATGCTTCTAACTTATGCACTGCAATGTTCTGAGAATATTTCTAGAACATTTTCGCTATGGTGAAGTGGAAAAGTTTGCACTCTTTTTTTGTTTTTTTAAAGTCAAGATCCACAGTAATGCACTCACCATTTGACAAGCGGCAAAAATTCTCAGTCACATGGTTACTTCTCCCAATGGTTCCTCTGGTACACTTCTGATACTTTCTCAGACAACTGATCTTGAATTTGCAAATGTTTTATGCTTTAAAAACCCTTTAGAAAGAAAGAAATGAAAAGGAAAAAAAGGAGACAACATTTAATACCATCAGTAGCACCATGGGGGTTGGGGTTGGGAGGGGGGACTTGATTAGTGCTGATTGTATTTCTGTTCATGGTGTCAACGTGTGTTCTAATACCAAGTGTTTTTAAGAAGGTTAAGGAAAATCATCACAATAATGTAAAACTGTATAAAGCATAAAGCTACTGCAGTGGATATGAGTGAGACAAATGTTGATAACTCAAACTGGAAAATATTGGCCTTTGGACCACGTTATTGGTGGACTGTATCCTGCAACGACTGCTTGTGTTGCAACCACTATTTTATTTCAAAGGACCTGAAAGGGGAGAGTGGTCAGTGGGTGGCATCTAAAATTTATGCTCTTTTCCAAAGTGTAGTCTTTTATTTCTATGTCTCTTCCATAATTTCTATCATATATTTTCCTCTGTAAGATTTCTTGAAAAGATAAGTCATTCTCTTGGTAGAAAACTGTAGCGAGGGTCTGTGGAAGAGAACATTCTTTGCATGAAGAAGATTCCAGTTTTAATAGTCAGAATATCTAGGCAGGACTAGGAAGCCACAGCTGTTTGTGCATTGCTGAGCAGGAAGAAGGGCCACTTCCAATGCTCAGACCTTGTACATATCCAGTAAGAACCCCAAAATCTCTGGAATAAATACAAGACAACCCATTCAGGTTTCTCTTACAATCTATTTCCTGACAATGGGTTGTTAGAGATTTAGTTTTTCCTGCCTTTGATTTTTATCAGGGAAGATTATCTCATGCTACACTTTTGTTTAGCTTTCCACACATGGTAACTTGGAGCCAGAGACAGAGCATCATAGTGTTCAATTAAGCAAAGGGAGACTGCTCTGCTTTTAAACATTTGTGGGGAAAGACGTTGGGATTTCAAGTTCTAAACTGAATTAATGAGGATAGAAAACAAGCCCTAATTAACTGCAGCAGTAGCAGACAACACAAAAACTATTGGTGATTTCAGCCATTAGTCCAATGCATTGGAATAATTTTGCCCATATATTAAATCTAGCCAAATTTTGTATTGGAAATCTGTGGATGTGCAAAATTCAGAATTTGATATTTAAATTAAAACACCATCTTTTTCTACTCCCTTCCGACTGTGGTTGGTCCCAGGCTTTTCCTGGCCTTATAGTCACTTACCATTCCATTAGCAGACTTTGACCTTCAACACACAGGCACCTCTATCACATGCTTTCTGTACACAGGGGAGTTACTTGGAATATATGTAGTGGTGGATAGGTACTGTGTCCTGCCTCCCACTCATGGGCTCTACTATTTACATAGCATTGAGGTACTTACAGCACAACTTGTGTAGACCACTAAACATGCATTTGTATAACAAAGCACATAATAGAACAACAAATTATCTCCCTTGCATCGGGGAAAGAAGTTATACTCTGAGATCAAACAAGTAACTTTCTATGGATGCTCCTCTTATGCCTAGCTATTTTTAATGGTTTCATTATTATGCATTTGTTAGAAGCAACTGCTGAACTACATATACTTTATCAGTGAAAGAAAATTGAACACATGCTCAGAAGCCCAACTATTTATCTTTAGAAGCCATTGTTCAACTAATAAGAAGCAACAATGTACAGTTCAGTCTTCAGCCTTGTATGTAGATATAAGCAAAATTAGCCCTGTGACTTCAGATAGATCCATCTAGACTAAATCTAAGGCCACCAGTTTAAAAATGATTTATTATCGAAATTGTTTTTCAAGCATGAATGAGCACCATTCTCCTCAAAATCTGATTTTTGAGAGAGGCATTAAGGGGCTAAAAGCATTCGGAAGCACCTATGGTGTGCTTTTTTGGCAACATAGCACATTCCCTGCCTACACTGATATTGTAGGAGCCCTGTTAGTCATCCAGTGTGCGTAGTTTATTGGCGTACTGCCCTTGCTGTATTCTTTGCTAAGGAAGACAATCATTTGTTTTATTTTTACTTTTCCTTTACGTAGAAGTCAGACAGCATTCTTTTCATCATCTGTCATTACAGAGGTGGCTGTCATAAGGCAATCCAAACAACATGGCAGCCGGGATGTTAAAAAGGAAAGGCCCAATTCAGGAATATGAGTAATCAGCCTCTATACTGTGCAGGCCTTACTAAAAGCTTGTTTCACAACTTACAAAATTCTCATATAAAAGTTACTTCTGTAAGGAATTACACAAATCCTGTGTGAAGATTATGTGTGATATTAGTTTATATACCTGACATCGCTTACACAGGATCGACATCATGTTACAATATATATGTGGGATTTCCCCTGAACCGACAAATAGAAACCTGTAGTAAACTTCTTAGATTTCCTGCTAAATCACACAAGATCAAAGCTGACCTTCCTGTTACATATTTGGAGAACAGTTTCATGCTCCTTTTCTATGCAAATGGCAGATACTATAAACTTACCAAGCATTCAGTCACTCTATGTACTACAATTCCAGGATTTTCCCAGCTGAATCATCAGTTACTACCACCTTCTCCTAAAGCATGAAAGAAAGAAAAAGTGTGCTCTTCATGGAGTATGAATGAGAAATGCATTTGGGGAGTTATACGATCTTATACGATCCCTGCATCTAAACCTAACTCCAAGGGCCGGCCTAAAGCAATGCTTTGTGGTCTGTTTAAAGACACCCTGGGGTTTGAAGTCAAACAGTTAGAAAAAATTCTCTTCATTTGCACAAGCTCTACTTTTAACTTCCAAAAATGATATTTTGCTGCTTATAAATGTCAATATCCCTCCTTGCTCCATCAAGTAATATCTCTGTTGAGAATTGGTCACAACTAAACTTTTACATTGAAAGTTTGATTGATAGATACCCAAACATCATTAATGATAGCCGGCAATTTAATGCTAGGGTGAGTATTAAATTGGAATACCACCAATGGTGTCGCACATTCAATGAAAATAGGAAGACTCTCTAGAGACAAGGTTATAAACAGGGAAGGTATATGCTTGCTTGAGCTGTGTAATAATTTTAACTTACAAATTGTGAATGGTTCAATAGATGGTGATAGAAACAGGGAATTTACATACCCCCACCACACCAGGGTGTAGTGTCATCAACTATACGCTGGTCCTTTGTAACATTGTAAATCTGATAGTGAACTTTAGAATTGGGACGCGCACCGAAAACAATCACCAACCATTGCTGATGTCTATAAATTTAAGCTTTGATTTAGAAATAACTAATCGTAACAACACAATTTTTTGTCAACATGAGCAAATGGCCCAACTAAAATCGTCCCAGGAAATGATTCTAGCAGTGGGGCAAAAACTTAGTTGCTTTTAGGAACCCGGGGTCAGGGATCCCTTTACCTTTACTCTTTAATCTAAAGAACATCAATTCTTGTACTGACATTCTGGAAGTATATAGCAAAATCTTCAAAATGTTTGAAGAGCTTAACACTCCACCAAAAGTCAGGGTACTTAAAAACAGAACTAGTCCCTGGTTCGACGATGAATGTCTTCAACTTAAAAAATAATTTAAAAAATTGTGCCAAATTTCCAAAGATAACCGTACCAAACTAGAACCCTCCTACTTTGATGAAAGAAGAAAATATCACCTAGTTCTGGCCAAAAAGAAACAAAAAGATGCCACCCAAAAATGGTCCCAACTGACTCAATTCAAAACAAAAATAACAAAGTGTTTTGGTTGAGAGTATATGGAGGTCTGAAAGCTGGCCACCAACCAGCTGTCCCATCAACTGCAGTATTTCATTTCCATATTTAATTATCTACATAGTAAATTGAATGGAAAGGAGTCCAACAATAACAAACTAGATAAACTAAAGGAGTGGCCAAGGGTGAAAGAGGAGGAATTTAGAGATATAATTATTAGTTGCAAACTGGGAGAGTTGTTTATAAATGGATGTTTTATGATGGTCTATATTTTTAATGTCTAATAAGGGCTTGACTAAGTAAGCAAGTAAGTGTTAAAATTGAACCTCACATTTAGCTGAATCAAAATGCTTCTGTACAGTAATGGGCTGGGTGGGGTGGGTATAGAGACAACAGAAGGGACAAAAATGAAAAGAGATGGCCCATTTGCAAAATTGCTGGTGCACTTCTAGAACAATGAATGAGAAGTCTGTTCCCCACAGATCTCTTAATTAATCACATAACATATGCAATCAATATTTTTATGTCTGAGTCAATATTTCCACCATGAACTTCTAATTATGCTTTGGTCAAACAATTAGGTTTCCTGAAAACTGTTCTGCAGCGTACAGGGACTTGGTTCTGAAGACAGAAGCAACAATCTAAAGAAGGCACATCTTACTTGCCCAGGGATCAACATAGCACACTTCAGAGACTTGTCCCTCACTTTTGCTGCAGTGGCTCCCCTGGCACGGCTGCAAACCATTGCCTAAAACACATGGCCACTCCAACTATACAAAACTATCCACTTCAAATATGCTGCTCCATGAAAAATAGGGCAAGGCATGCTTTTATGTATCCTTTACAGAAAGATCAAATATTTCCGAAGTCCACGTGTGACTGAATAAATGAGGAAACCAGTTGCACTTTTGAAATATCTTGTACATGTAAGGACTTCAGAGTAAGTTTCACACTAGAGGGTGTTTACTACATATGGACAAAGAAAAGCCATTTTATACATCAGAGCAACTCTACCAGGAATCCTTTCTCCACACTTCTTAACAAAAGAGGCAACAATTTTGCGGGGTAGGGGAACCTTTCACAGAAATGAAGGTGGGTAGATAGTGCCAATTGCATTTAAGAATCCAGTATCATGAAGTGAGAACTGTTAAGACTTTATTTCAAGAAACAATCTTAAGCAGAGATATTTATTACTATGTGCTCTGATTCATCCTAGGAGTCACACACGTGCATAATCTGCATGAATAATAAAACTTATCTACAGAATTAAACCCAATAATGTAGCTACCCTCAAATCATATAAGTGTTGATTTTATCCAAGTGCAAGAACTGGATCTCTATGGGACAGCAGTTCACTATGACCAGAGGCAATATTCAAGACAGCATCTTTCAGAAAAGTGGTCACACCACTGCATTGTTTTCTTGTAAAATTTAGCCTCCTGGTGGGCCTTCCAGAAGCATGCATCTGGCCAATGTTAGGAAGAGACTGCTAGGCTAGATGAACTCTTCACTTGATCCTGCAGGGCTGTTATAGTCTTAAGTAGCCTATCATCCTGGCAAAAAATAAATAAATAAAAAGGAGACTCATCATCAAATGCGATTATGTATCAGTTATTCCTTCAAAACACAATTTAAGGAAGCACTTGCAATCATTTTCTAATACAAAATGTAGACCAATTTCTAAGAAGTCCATTAATATAGATTCTTTCACAAAGAAGGCTCAGAACCAATCTAACAGCAATTTCCAACTGGCACACATTAAGGTGTGAGACAGGAAAGTGTGGGCTGAATCAGATGTTATAGAATTTTCTTCGCATTACCATCCCTGAGAACGTATTTGCTCATACAACCTAATGTGTGACCCAGCTCCTCCATAGATACAGAAATGGACTTGAGGAGATTTCTGGGACTCTGGCTGCACATTTTTTAAAAACATCACAATAACAGGAAATAGAGAATGCTGCAGCTACATCATTAGCATCACATATCATATTCACCATGCAAATGCTACCCAGGGAAAGGTTCGAATGTGGCCGTGCAGCAGAGTGCTGAATGCTGTGATCAGGGGAAGAAGTCAGGAGGGTGAATCTGGGGATATTTCAAGCGACAGAGTACATCCCCTGGGGGTTCCCAAATCATTCCCATGACATAATTAGTGTTGAAAAATGCATTCTGTTGTCTACAATAGGTTTAGTGCAAACCTGATTTCAGGAGGGGGCAGGACATCAGGGAAAGCCTCTTTGGGTGGATGTGCTGGTCATCCATGCATTATTAGACCCTGAGAAGAAATGTCCCATTCTGCTCAAGCACCTAGCTGTCTAGCTGAGCTAGCAACGGAGCAATTCCACATCACAGAAATGTAGTTTCATATATTCTTCCAAGACGGAACCGCTGGAGGACTTCTCTGTCATTTAAATGTTTGGCTATATGTTGTATAAGGATTGATACTTTCATTCATCTATTATACTACTCAGTCCATAGTTGGCATATACCATGTAGCTGCCTACTAATTACCTGCAAAATTATGAAGACCACAGATAAAAGAACCAGATATTAACTCTCAGTGATTCTTTATGAATATTTCACCTACGAACACAACATACAAACAATACACTCAACAAAAAGAGCTACTGACAGGTATTATTATTATTATTATTATTACAGTTTGTAGCTACCTTGGATCATGGTATCCTGCTAATATGGGATCCTGCTACTCTTCCTATAAAGGTTTCCTGTGACAGCAGAGACAAAAAGGAGTCACAAATCTGAACACTTACTTGCCTACGGGCAGAATTGCTTTGACACATTAATGCAGACATAAAAAGGTAAAGGTACCCCTGCCCGTACGGGCCAGTCTTGCCAGACTCTAGGGTTGTGTGCTCCTCTCACTCTATAGGCTGGGAGCCAGCGCTGTCCGCAGACACTTCTGGGTCACGTGGCCAGCGTGACAAGCTGCATCTGGCGAGCCAGCGCAGCACACGGAACGCCGTTTACCTTCCCGCTGGTAAGCTCAATGCGCCATCATGGGCACAAACAGGGTGGGGTGGGGGGGAGATGTCTCCATTATAAAGTCTCTCTTCCACATAGTATTTTTTAAAAATAGCTTGAATACAGTTGTATCTTGGTTGTCAAAAGCCTTGCGACTTGAACATTTTGGCTCCTGAACGCTGCAAACCCGGAAGTGAGTGTTTGCAAACGTTCTTTGGAACTCGAATGTCTGACGATGCTTCCGTGGCTCCTGCAGCCAATCAGAAGCTGCACCTTGGTTTTTGAATGTTTTCGGAAGTCTAACGGACCTCCAGAACGGATTCCGTTTGAGAACCAAGGTACGACTGTATTCAATATTGCATCATCTTATCCTTCAGCTGGGGTTATATATATATACTGTATCTCACTGTGCTTCTTGCTGTGCAAAACACCATCACAGTCTAACAAAACTCAGCATACCAATATCAAACACAATAACAGATAAAATTGGCTACACATACTTCATCAGCTCCTGCACTCACAAACTCTCTTTTATTTCATATCTGATGCTAGCTTGTACCACTGGGAGGCAGTGATGGTTTCATAAAAGGCAACATGAAAATCGGCATTGATAAAGATTATGGAGAAAGATTTCCATTCATTCTCTCTCTTAAACCAGAGCATAACTCTGAGGACATAAAAAATTCCAAATATACTTCAGCACATAATGGGATATGGTGTTGCTCCACAGCAGTTGCCTTTAAGAGGCATACTGCATTTAAACCTGGAGGGTGCAATGGCCACTAATTACGGTGGCCACATGCATCCCTTAGTGTCAATCATTAGCCAAAGAGTTTGCCTGTCTGGGTCAGGGTTTGTTTGTTTTTTCAACTATGAAAAGATACTGAATTCCAACAGAAGGGGCAGGATTCAACTAACCTATCCTGTCAGGACAAGGATTTCTACCTGTGCAACAGGTCTTTCCTCCCTTCTCCTCCTGTGCCCCAAATCTGTCCCTGGGGGGTCGGAGTAACCCCTAGAACATATTTAGGGGGTACACAGGGGGGAAATGTATTATTGAATGAGCAGAAATTCTTGCACTGAGGAATGCTTAGTTAGCACTATATTGGATTCCAACCAAGAATTCAAGAGGGCTTGTCTTACAAACCTGGCAGATGGTCGACCAAAATCAGCAACCTCTGTGGTCCACCAAAATCAGGATAACAACACTATTTTTAAGATGTTTGGTGGCTTTTGTTAGTTACTATATGGAAGAGGGATGCGGTTGGCGCTGTGGGTAAAAGCCTCAGCGCCTAGGGCTTGCCGATCGAAAGGTCGGCAGTTCGAATCCCCGCGGCGGGGTGCGCTCCTGTTGTTCGGTCCCAGCGCCTGCCAACCTAGCAGTTTGAAAGCACTCCTGGGTGCAAGTAGATAAATAGGGACCGCTTTCTAGCGGGAAGGTAAACGGCGTTTCCGTGTGCGGCTCTGGCTTGCCAGAGCAGTGATGTCACGCTGGCCACGTGACCCGGAAGTGTCTCCGGACAGCGCTGGCCCCCGGCCTCTTGAGTGAGATGGGCGCACAACCCTAGAGTCTGTCAAGACTGGCCCGTACGGGCAGGGGTACCTTTACCTTTACCTTATATGGAAGAGAGCTTAATAGGTTAAAAAAAATATTGATTATCCATTGTGTACTTAAATTAGGGTGTGGGGCAGGAACCTACATTTATATAACTCAACTATCAATCAACCCATATGACTTCAATCACCTAGAAAACATACTTCAAAAGGATATGATTCACACCAGAAGTCGCTTACTATTTAATAGAGGGTGGGTTTTTTACCTGGCAAGTCGTGACTGTGGTTTCTTTTTTTGGGTGGGGGCTAATGTTTCCCAGTTTAAAGTCAGCTTCTATTTTTAAAAATTCATTAACACACTAGACTCACAGATACTCAAGACAGTAAATGCAAATATCTATTGACATCTTTATGATCTTTTTTGCAATCATTTCTGCCACCACACTATCCCAATCCAGACTGCCCATAGTCTGCATTGTTGATACAGTATGCAATAGTAGAATACATGGGCATCTTCATTTATTATTTCAGCGAAAGGAGCTGTACAAAGGAATACACAAGCAAGTGGGCTCTGTTCATTGAAAAGCGAAACCTCTTTGGTGGAGGGAACCTAGTATGTGCATTAGAGCTTCCATACCTTTTAAAAATAGCTTGTACTCAGCTGTTTTCAAAAGTAAGACTGACCACTTGGAATATAACAAAAATATATTAATAAGGGAACAGTTCTGCACAAAGGGCAAAATTCAGTCATGAGCAAGTACTGATGGAAATTATGGAATGGGATCTAGTCACAACAAAAGAGTCAATTGTTTATTTTTATTTATTTAACAATATTTATATATTGTCTGACTGTAAAAACAAACAAACCTCTAAGTATTTGAACAATAACAACTCCCCTAATATAAATTAGACTGCTGAAATAAAGAAAACTTGGGGATAACCAGGAATGGATCTGAGCACACCTCAGCCTTGGTACTCAAAACGAAGACTCCACATAGAGTACCATACAGCAACATGTTCTACTACTATTCAAGGCTGGAGACCTGTGTATAGCGGCTGAGAATCATGAAGAGTGAGAGTGATGCTGCTGTACTTAGGTCCTGTTTGCAGGCTTCCCATACTTGAAAATCAACAACATATGCCTCTAACAGGGGTGAAAAATAAATGTCAACATGTTTTCTCAAAATAATTTCCTTACTGGAATTTTGCAATGTCACTGTAATTTAAGGTCCCGTTTAGCTTTCAGTGGATAAACCGCATGGTCTTTCATTCCTGCTCTCATGTAATTAACCTCTCAGTGGTCTGATCCTTCTAAAGATGCTGTAATACGTCAGGGTACCTTACAGTGTACCTCACTAGCGAGAGAAGTGTGTACACCATGGGCAGCAATCCCTCTTCCAAACCACCTTAAGCTCTTGTTGGGGAGGGGGCTATGCTCAGTCTTGCAGAATTTTCCTTTAAGGCTGCAGCAGCCCATGCAGCTCTGGGCCTGGCACATGAATTCAGTCGATGAACAGATTCAGTACTTTTTGGTCATGTTGATAGCAGCCACAGAGAAGGCAGAGCAGCAGCCTCAGGACCAGGGCAGGGGGGATTTGAAGTTTCATTCTATTTGCAGCTGCTATTTGCATTTCCAGGGAGGCCTCTACTGGCACCAATGGGAGCTTCCCTCGAGATGCAAATAGCAGCTTCTATGAAGGGATTCTTGTTGAGACCATAGCAGGAAGAGAAAGAGTTAAGCTTCCTCTCCCCATTCCGTGCGCAATTAACAGTTCTTTCTAGTCTGGCCCTCAGTATGATTTAATCCTAAATGCTCCTGTTTTAAAGCTCACTCTGGCTGGCAGTATGCAACAGAGAAAGATGGATTAGTTTTGGCTCCTCCAAATTACAGTTAACATTTTCAGACGCAGCAGGCAAAAAGTAAGGGTACTAATTTCCAGAAACTCTAGATGTTCCCTGGGTGTGCCAGCCTTGTCCTAGAATGTGTCTGGCTGCTATGTAAAATATCAGATGATCTATTGTTTGAAAAGCACCAAGTTCTCTCTCTAGGAAATTAGAATTCTCTCACTGTGTTCTCCTGTGTCCAAATTAGGCCAGACATACACTTCATAGCTGGAGATCAGAATTTTACATTTCTTAGGAATGGTGGTTATTTGCATCCAGAGCATCTGCCTGTACTTGAAGCTCCTTAATAGGCAGAAATTCAACATGTAAAGATTTCCTCTTCACTACATGTTCACACTAGGGAAATGTAGCATCTGTGCTGAATGCTCATCTGTCGCACAGCTTTTAAAGGCACAGCACCCAAGCCAGAGTCCCACATCTTTTTGCACAACATAGTGAATTTTACACTATGCACCAGATCCCTGCCACATCACAAAATACTTAAAGAGAATCTACAAATGGAACCCCAAAAATATATTAAACAGCTTGTTTACATAGCCAAGTGTGCCTATGGTTACTGACTCAGGGTTATTCTTCCGCAACTGCTACCTAGGTAGGCAAAAATTTCCAGTGCATTCAGCCATAACTACTAGCTCACTATTAATTCTAAGTGCTGGTTTTGACCTATAAAACCTTAAATGACTCAGGGCCACAATACCTCAAGGACCACCTCTTTCCATATGAACCTACCCGGTCCCGGAGATCATCTTCTGAGGCTGTTCTTCGTGTGCCTTCTCCTCGAAAGGTCCGGAAGGTAGCAACACGGGAAAGGGCCTTCTCTGAAGTGGCTCCCCATCTGTGGAATGCTCTCCCCAGGGAAATTCACCTGGCGCCTTCATGATACACCTTTAGGTGCCAGGCAAAAAAATTCCTTTTTAACCAGATCTTTGGTTGATTTGACTGATATCCTATGCCCTTTCAAAATGTGGTGGGTTTTTGTTTTGACTGTGTATTCTGTGGTTATATATTTTGATTTTCTTCTGTGAACTGCCCTGAGACCTCTGGGTATAGGGCGGTATATAAATTCAATAAAGAAGAAGAAGTTGCTTGTGTTTGCAGTAAACTCTGCAGAGTCAACCAATATATGAACAGAAAATAATTTCAAAAATTTACCTAATTCTGCTAGGCCACTGTTTTTGTTCTCTTTCTAAGTCACTGAGCATTCTATACGCCTCCAGGCTTACTAAAATGCAACAATCTGGAGAACTGCAGCTTTTTTCAGTGCCAAGGGTCTAGGTGTGATTGCAAGAGAAATCTTTGAAACCTGCATGCTGCATCTGATCACACAAAGGGTTGGGAATGTTCAATGTATTCCAGGTGACAAACAGTACATAAGCTTGCCTGTGTTTCATGACGCAGTCTCAACAAAATGGTATCTGGTCTTGGAATGTTACCCCAAGCCCAGTGATGTAGGAGGCTAGTGACAAGGAAATGCTACCCCACACATAGAGCCAGATTTCCTACCCTCCTTCCCCTGTACCCCTCAATCAGCTCTGAGGGGCACAAGAGAACCCCTAGAACAGCACTCAGAGGGAGGAAAGGGGGTTTGTTCCACTTGGCAAATAGAAAAGCTTGCACTGATAGCTGGCATCTATCTGCCTCGAGAGACAATGGAATTCGCCTCTGGGGGTGAAGTCAAACTGATGCGTTAACAGCACTGAAGTGACCTCCTCAGGGCAAAACCTAGGCAGTGTGCATGAAGGTCCTGGGCTGCCCAGATAACAAGACCCCCACTCTCAGCCTCACTGATATGGGCCAAGTGAAAGAAGAGCAATATGTTTGGCACCAGCTTGGCTGCAGGAGTTGCCAGAAGGAGGCATACAAGGCACCATCCAACTGTCTTAGGGACTCCACAGCGTTTCTCAAAAACTTTCACATGCTAAAGGGAAGGGGGTGGGGGTGGGAACCACCCTAAATTTCAGGTGCACAGCTTTGCAAGTATATACATGCAAATTATATCTATTACTTTTAAACGTTCTGTTGGTTTATTGGTGCCATTTATTTATGTGATGACACACACTCACAAATTGCTTTTTCTCAGGTAGCTCTCTCTGTGGTGTGCATGTGCACACATGTAAAATGCATGAATTCCAGTTCATAATGGAAGCTAGACACTCCAGGCACTGCATTTTAAGGCAATTACAGTGTTTTCCCCCTCTGGTGCTAAAAGCCATTTTGGTCTGCAGCCTTGCACCTTTTATATATCAGTGGTAGCATATTATAATTGCCTAGCAATGCACTTGCCTGGGGTGCTTTACCACTAAAAAGCTTTCAAAGTGTTAATTTGCTGGAAAAAGTAGATTTCTCTTATACAGTGGAAAGAATGGGTCACCTTAAGTTTTACAGAAGTTGTGCAGGTTGTACAAACTAAAAAAAAAGTAGGCTTTTATTTTTAACGACTTATCAAAATTCAAATATTAACATAAACTCTGCCTCATCATTTTTATTCTTCAGAACAGAAGCCATCCATTGGGACCTTATGGAGGAATTCAAGTTCAACATCACTGGTCCATCAGGACAAGATTTCAGCTTGCCACACAAAGTGATTCCCATTCTCCTTCCTATCTGTGCTGCTCTGGAGGTTCTTGACACACACACACACCCCGGGTGGATTTGGGGGGAAGTGTACAGAGACCATGGGGTGGGAAGGGGAAAACCCCCAATGGTAGTCCTTGCATAAGCTTCCACTAGCGCAGCACAGGGCTAGTTGAATCCTGGCCAATAGAGAAGCACTGTATCACTTGTGTTAGTGAAGCCAATAACAGCAAGCAAAGGTAACAGAAAAACATGTCAGTCCTTAGATGCTTCATATTTAGCTCAGTGTAGAAGTAGAGAAACATGTAGAAGAGAAGAAGAGTTTGGATTTGATATCCCGCCTTTCACTCCCCTTCAGGAGTCTCAAAGCAGCTAACATTCTCCTTTCCCTTCCTCCCCCACAACAACCACTCTGTGAGGTGAGTGGGGCTGAGAGACTTCAAAGAAGTGTGGCTGGCCCGAGGTCACCCAGCAGCTGCATGTGGAGGAGCGGAGACGCGAACCCGGTTCCCCAGATTACGAGACTACCGCTCTTAACCACTACACCACACTGGCTCCACTGTGATATTTTAAAAGAAGTGCCACTTATCAGACATGTATTCAGACTGCAATCCTATACTCCTAGATACATGTATGTTTGATTGAACTAAATGGGTTTTATTTCTGAGTAGACTTACATAGCTATGCATTGTAACATAGAACTCCCCTCCCTCTCCAAAACAGGTCTGGAATGGGAGCAGGGTTAATAAAAAATGGTGAGGGGGAAAATTCCCCAAAGTAATTGTACGTCAAATCATCTGCAACATGCTGAAAATGTTTTAAAACTCTGCATTTCTCATATTTATTCATAAGATTTAGGAATGCATCACACATTAAAGATTAATAGCCATAACTAATCCTACACATGTTCACTTGGAAGTAAATTCTACTATGATCAATGGGGCTTATTCACTGGTCTGTTTAGGTTTAGAAACTAGTAGCATGAATGGCCACAGCTGTCTGGCTTCCATACGAACGGTGAAACAGGGATGGTATACAAAGACTCCTGAGTAAGCTTGGCAGTCAGGGAATAAGAGGAGAGTTCCTCTTGTGGGTCTGGAACTGGTTAACAAGAAGAAGAACTGGAATAAATGGACAGTTCTCCCAATGGAGGAATAGAGAAAGTGAAGTCCCTGCTGGATGTGCTTTGTAACTTGTTCATAAATGATCTAGAGTTAGGACTGAGCTGTGAAATGGCCATGTTTGCTGATGATACTAAATTGTTCAAGGTTGTTAAAATAAAAAGGTTGTGAAGAGCTCCAAAATAACCTCTCCAAACTGAGTGAATGGGTGGTAAAATGGCAAATGCAATTCAATATAAACAAGTGATGCACGTTGGGGCAATTTTTTTTAAAAAAATGTTGCATATACACTCATGGGGTCTGAACTGGCAGAGTCTGGCAAGGAATGAGACCTTGGAGTCATAGCTCAGTGAAGATGTTTTGGATTGATTTGACCCTCTTGGCTTTGCCTTTCACCTTTTTAAATACCCCCCCCCCCCATCCCTTCATTTCTGGGCAGTTTCCTCTTTTGATATCACATGTTACCATGTTGGATTTATTTGGCAATTGGTGATTAAAATGTACATTAAAATGTACAGTGGTACCTCTGGTTACAAACACCTTGGGTTACAAACACTTTGGGTTACAGACTCCACTAACCCGGAAATAGTACCTCAGGTTAAGAACTTTGCCCCAGGATGAGAACAGAAATTGTGCGGCGGCAGCGGGAGGGCCCCATTAGCTAAAGTGGTATCTCAAGTTAAGCATGGTTTCAGGTTAAGAACGGACCTCCGGAATGAATTAAGTTCGTAACCAGAGGTACCACTGTATATTTAATTTAATATCATTATGGTCACTGCTCCCAATTGTTTCAGCAACACTTGCATATTGCAGCAGGTCTTGGGTGCTACTTAAAGATTAGAGCCCAGAGTTGCCATCTCTCTAGTCTGTTACATAACCAACTGCTCTAGGGCACAGTCATTTAGGGTATCAAGAAATTTTACTCCTTTGTTGAGGCTGGGAGACATATGCAGTCAGTCTATGTGAGGGCAGTTAATTCCTTAATTTCATTCTTCATAGTAATGTATAGCATACAGCTCTTGAGATGGGAATTTAATAGCACAACTATATACTGTAACACATTTCCCAATATACTAAGCAGTAGGTAGCTGCTACATAATAAGTCTCTGCTTGTATTGTATCAACTGCGCTGATAGCATGTAATGCATTTTCTCTGCACTGTAGTTCTGAACTGCAAGTGTGTGGAGTAAAATTGCTTAAATATATGAATCAAGACTTCCTATTGCCTGGGATTCCCCTTGTGTTAAAAAGAATAAATGCTCACGCCTTTTATGCAAAAGTCTGTGGAGGTTAGAAAAAGTCAACGGGAATTAGAAAAGCTAATTTTGTTATTTAAGGAACTCGGCTGCAATTTTGGCAAGCAGAATTTTGAGTCTAACACAGATGCAGATTTGGCATCAATTGTTTCTCTGCTCCCTCCTCCCCACACTCCCGCTTTCCACCTGAAAACATATGGAGGAGAAAGCACAATACTAGAGCGCTTATTGGCAAGTGTTATAGTGTGCCAATGTACTTTACTCAGTGACAGAGAGAGCCCACTTACTAAATGGTGATGGGGGGGAATTGTGCTACACCTTACTGTGGCTGCCAAATTATCAACCACTAACATGCAGAAGGTGAAATACTCTTCTGGAATTGCACACAGGCGGGGTTCAGATTTGGGAAGTAATAGTGAAAATACCACAAGGCAGCACATGGAACCACTACTACTTGATCCCAACTTGGAAAAGTGAAGATAACCACCATACCAGTTTCTTTAAAAATCACTCCCTGCTTCTGCATAATGGGTTTATGTGGTAGTGGCCAGGTGTGGGGGTGCATTTACTAATGCAGTACAATGCTTTGGTCTCTGCGTCACTGTTTACAGTATCTTTTCACAGGCATTGGAAGGAGTGTAAACAAAGGCATGGTTATTCTTATGGCTCGCTGCTGAACTGTTTTAATGGCTGGAAGCTGTGTTTTTAATCTTATTTAATTTAACATTGATAGTGTTCTTTAGTTTTTGCCATTTATACTTCATCATGGGACCCCATCATGGAATGAAGGGTGACCATTAATTACAAATAACAGTAAGGCACCAAATTACTTACTAAAATGTTAGTCCAAGTTCTCCAAGCCTCTTTATAGAGTAGACTATGAGTTCTTCACATCAGGTGCTTTTATGGAATTTTATGCAAACCTATTACAGTATCAGACCTTTGAGCTTCTTAGTGAAAAATCTAGATTTGGTGTCTCCTCCTTCCTCTGCATGGAAACCTGGAGCTTCTGGTCTTAGCAGCTTTATGGACATAAAGATTTTTCTAATGGTTTTAGGTGCATATCTGATTGTTTTTTAGAATGGACACCAGAAACATGAATCTAAGCCAGACTCACCAGAGAATCTGTACTTATTTGCAGTATAGAACACTTGGGCATTCAAGGCCAGCATTGTGTCAGAACTGGGTACAGCCACTGGTAAGGGCAAGATGAAAGAGGAAAATAAATTGCAGTGGAAGGGTTGAAAGGCAACCAAGCAGGTTGACTAGTCCAAGGCAGCAAGTTTCTGCCACTGGCAGTCTAAGCAGTGAGAAAGTAAAGAAATGACATGGTGTACTATGCAATGATAATTGTACTTGGCTCAGCCATTCCAAATCTGGGAGATTATTGCTGTAGTGGAGTCC
The DNA here is from genome assembly GCF_964188315.1 of Podarcis muralis. NCBI lineage: Eukaryota > Metazoa > Chordata > Lepidosauria > Squamata > Lacertidae > Podarcis > Podarcis muralis. Next base: position 72,526,078 of record NC_135655.1, read on the forward strand.
CTGCAGTTCCATATTCTTCAGGGGTAGATACAGTGTGGTTTCCTCCAAACTGGGGGTGGCCATTATCGTTGCTGGGATACAATTGTCATGCTCAGAAAAGTCCTGTTGGATCAGACCAAAGGCCCATATAATCCCTGGAATCTTCAAAAAGATTTCTAAGTAGCAAGGCTGGGAAATCCTTCTGTGCTTGAGATTTTCGACTATTACTATCAACAAGCGTATCAATACTGATCTAAGCAGAACTCAGTGTAAGGCTATGTAGTGGCGCTTTACACCTGTTATTACACCAACATGTAGTGCTGCCACCCACATTATTTTTTGTAGCCACTGCCAGAACAAGCCACACTGGGTGACCTTAAAAGAAAATTAGACAAATTTATGGCAAAAAAAAAAAAAATGCTAACAGTGACTACTAGCCATATAGAATCATGGAACTGTAGAACTGGAAGTGACCTCAAGGGTCATCTAGTCCAAACCCCTGCAATGCAGGAAACATTTGCCCAATGTGGGGCTTGAACCCACAACCCTGAGATTAAGAGTCTCATCCTCTACCGACTGACCTATCCCAGCTGACATGATGGCTATGTTCTACCACTATTGTTGGAGGCAGAATATGCCTCTGAATGACCATTGCTGGGAATCACAAGTGGGGAGAGTGGTGTTGTGCTTAGATCCCTACTTGGGGGGCTCCCCATAAGCAGCCACTCAGAGTGGGATGCTGGACAAGAAGTGATATTGACCTGCTCTTCTTATAGTCCTACTGCCACAGAAGTTACCTGGACTAGGTAGAAAAATCACCTGGAATGTGGGAGTGCAACACAGTATGGTGGAGGCGGGAATACGTCACCACAAAGGAAGTGCAGTGGTACCTCGGAAGTCAAACGGAATCCATTCAACTTCCAAAATGTTCAGAAACCAAGGCATGGCTTCTGATTGGCTGCAGGAAGCTCCTGCAGCCAATTGGAAGCAGTGGAAGCTGCATCAGACGTTCAGGTTCCAAAGAACGTTCGCAAACTGGAACACTCACTTCTGGGTTAGCGGCGTTCGGAGCCAAAACATTTGACTTGCAAGGCGTTCAAGCTCCAAGGTACGACTATATTTCAAGCAACTTCCACAGATTAACATTAATGCTTAGACTGAGCTTGAGAAGTATACTATGGTATGGCAAAATGTAAAGCCAGGAAATAGTCTCACTTCAAGGATTTTATTTTATTTTTTAAGAATATTTGCTCATTATACAGTATACAATTGTGTTATAAAAGCCTACATGGCTCTGAAAACATAACCATAACAGATGAATATAGGATTGCCATCAGAGTAAATATGGTTCTGATTAAAGTAGGGTTTTTTTAATGACCAAATTTTTAGTCTGTCACAAGAACATATGTGATTGCTGTATAAAACAAAAGGCTACCAGACTTCCCTGTTCCATCAAGAACTATGTCCATATTGCAGCTCCTATTACAAAAACATAATGGATGAGGCTTAAACATCTTAATTATCAAAAACAATTCCACATTTTAAAAAAGACCCATAATCAACCAATAAACCTAGCACAGCACATATTTCAGCAGATGCTTTCCTTTTCCCCTGCCTTCTCCCCACCCCCATTGAACAGGATCTCTCAAGATGTGGGGACTGCCTTCAAGGATTGCCTGGAATACTGGAACCACATAACAGACAGGCAGATAATATACAAAAGTAGACAATAATGGAAAAGCATAGTCAAACTAATTAAGGTTAATTAAGGTCTCACTCGCCTTCCATTTCCACCATATTCACAGATGGATATTTCTTGCAACCAGTTTGAGGTGGGCCCAGAATTGCAGCCCTTCGCCATAACATACACTGTTCACTTGGATAGGACCCCTGTCTTCAGACATGCAGGCAAGTAACCCTTTCCAAAGCATCTGGGTTCAAACAGGCTCTCACTTGCAAATTATTTGTTTTAGTGGTCTAATAGAAAACCTCTTAGACCAACTGCAAGCCTTGATCTCTCACAACAGGTACCAGACAATGGAGAAGCTCTCCTTTTTTGACAACACCTTTCATATAACACGTACAAAGGACATTACAAAAAGGTTGCTTTTTGTCCCCATTGCTTCTACTGGAGTTTCGCTTCTCTAGATCATGAGATGCCAAAGACAAGCAACAAGCAGCATTTTTTTTTTTTTTTAAGTGCTGACTTTTAATTACAGTAACAAGGTGAAATTCTACTGGAGTTCTGCATGCATCCCTCAGAGACCTATGAGACGCCTGTATCTGGATTTGACTCTAATACACACACACACACACACACACACACACACACACCCCTCTTCTTATACAATAAAAAAAAGCTTTATGAGAATAGCAGAAACATAACAAAACAGATTTAAAAATTATAAATCCAAAGCAGCAAGTTATCAACCCCTCAAGAAAAAAACCAGCTGGCAGGCTTTTAATGTCTAATACCTATTCCAAAAACCCAGGTCTTCTTCAGCCATAAATAAACGTGTGCCTAACTTTGGCACGTTTTAATTAGATAGATTAAAATGAAAAGTTGGGAAAATAGGATCACGTTGCTGGTTTTCCTCTAATATGAAACTTAGGCGATTAAATCAGAAACACTATAATAATTTTGCCTGTTGGCTAACAAAAAAACCCCCTTCTTATAAGACTATTCACTTTGCACCACCAGCAGCAAAGCCTCCTCCCGCCCCCCTCCAGCCATCCAGCCTTTCCCGCGATGTGGCTGGGCTGCCGCACAAAGGTCGCAAGCAAACAGCACTCAGAAGCAGTGGGCTTTCCACTACCTGCGCGCTACCGACCCAGTAGGGCTTTCTCAGCATCTAGCCTGGTCAGAAAGTGATGGGCTACCATTGCGACTCCGGGTTGTCTCATCAGGTCGGCTTTAGTCAAGTGTTATCCCAGGAGAACATTGAAGGGGAAAGGGGGAGAAGCCCGGTTGGCCGTTGTTAATATTCTACTGCAGTCCGGAATTGGGAGATCAGGTTTTAGCTACTCAGTGCAGTGACTAAAACTGAAACACACAAACAGCACCTCGCTTCCCCAGCTGGAGCGCGCTCCCTACATTGCCCAACCAACACAGGAGGAATCTTTCACACACACACACACACACACACACACACACGCATTACTCCTTTTTAGTATGAACCACACGCACGAAGGACAACAGGACGCCACTGTGGGCTTTGCTCGTGTGTGTGAGCGCGCGCACTAAGGAGCGACGTAAACAGACCCTAAATAATAATTTTTAAAAAAACAACCCCGCTAATATTGACCGCTTGGTGCCGGGCTGCCTGCGTCTATTTCGTTTCCAGGCAGTGCCGGTGTGCCTGGAGGGGCGACTGTTCATCCATCGCCCTCCTCAGCCCACGCCGAGCGCGCCACCGCGCACCCACTTCGGCATCCGCGCGGCTTGGCGCCCGCTCGCCACCTCCTCTCCGGGACGCCGACGCTGACCAGCGGGGAGGAGGCGGCGGGGGACCCCTCCGGAAGCGAAAAGCAGAGCTGGAGCAACAGCTGCACGCGAAAAACACCCGCAAGAACCCCGCGCGGGAAAGAGCCCTCACCTCGCCTCAGGAGCCGCAGCCGGCGCGCGCGAAGCAGCCGCCTTGGACTCTCTGCCTTGGCGCCTTCCCCTCCCCCCCCCCCCGCGCCCGCTTCCCTTCTAGGGGCTTCCCGCCCACCGCTCTGGCGGAGCTGCGCGCGCTCTCCCAGCCGCCTTTCCTCCCCCCCCCCCCACGGCAACAGCAGCACCCACACCCGCGTTCTCCCTGCCCCCCTCACGCCCCCACCTGCTCAATCCCGCCGCGCCTCAGGTATATGGAAAGGAAGCGAAGAGAGGCGGGAGACTCACGCTGCGGAAGAGACCACCAGAGGCAAGGCCGGGAGAGAGGTGTTTGCGCGCGCGCGCGTGCGTGTGGTGGGTGCGCGCGCTCTCCCTCTCCTTAGACCCACTGCAAAGGCCCCCTCCTCTTCGTCGCTCAGGCAGTCTGGTCTGCAAACCCACCCACCCCAGCTCCACGCTGCAGAGCTCCACCCCACGGCACAATTCAAAGCCGTCTCCCGCCCCCCACTGAAACCAAAAACCAAAAAAACGGTACCTCACGGCGCCAAGCGGAAGGCCACGCCAATGCAACTCTCTCTCCCCCTCTCTCCCTCTTCCCCGCCGGTGAGGTAAAAGCCTCCCAGAAACGCTTCGCGCGCCGTCCCGACGCCCCTACACTCTCTGCAGAGCTTCAAACCTGACTCACCTCAACAGAGGAAGCCGGCCTCCGTCTCCCGGATGGAGGGGTTCGCTGTGTTTTTTCGGCGGTGCGGGGGGAGGCTCTCTGCACATGCACAGGAGCGCTCTCTTCTTCGTGCAGACCAGGCTTGAGTTGTGACACTTGGAGATAGGTTTGGGGGCTAAGCCCTGGGCTCGCCTGCTCAAACCCTCAGTTCATTTGTAGAAAGCCCCCTGCCCTTTTATTAACCCCCCCCCACCTATTTCTTGCTACACAGGCTCCCGCCACACGCTGCAGAGCGCCAGTCCAATAATGATGGAAAGCTCGATTCTCCACATAGTATACAGAAGTTTCCTGCTCCACCTCCCCACAATATGCTCCCAAATTCTGCTATTGCTGACCCCCTATATTTAGGAAGCAAAAACCTTACAGCTGTGAAGGGTCCCCATCTGCTTTCCACAGTGCTGGGTCTTTCCAGCCGTAAGACAAAACCCCCCTGGCTAATAAAGCTCTCTAAACCATCCCCCACCCCCTGTTTTTCAGGATGCAACCTGCCTTCCTCAAGGTGTAACAGAAATGCGTGGCTCACAGGGAAACTGAGCCCAGCAGATGTCAAAGGCAGTCTGCAGTCATGGCCCTCGCCTCCTCCTTTGTGTTGCTTCAGGCACTGTGGCAGGTGAAGAGACTTCATGTGTTTGGGGAGGGTCATTTTGAGTGGCGGAAAGCCTCCGTCCCCATGCTTCATGCAGATGCTCCCCCCACAGGGAAGGGCTGCATGGCTGGCTGGCTGCGGTAGCAACAACAGCCGCCCACATCCCCCATTAAAACCGCTCTCCCCCATACCTCTCGTCTCTTTTCAGCTCAGTGGCTTGACTGACAGAAAGCCTTTCAAAGGCCGCCCACGCACACACTCGCACACAGACATACATATTTCTCTGAAAGAGAGAGAGATGGGGAAGGGGGGGGGGAGAGGGAAAACATGAATGAAATGCTCAAGTGGCAGAAATGCCCAGAAGCAAGTGAGGGCCAGGGAGCAGGGGGAAGAGAGATGGACAGAGAGGGAAGAGACCGACCAGATAGATCATCAGAGGACAACCACATGTGGACCTCTTCCTCTTTCAGGCAGCGACAGCAGTATATCATATTTTTCATTAAAGACAAATATAGTGTAGACCCAACCCACATAAGAGGTCAGCTGCAGGTCCTATTCACACAGTTACGTATGCTGGGCTTGACACATCTGCACATTGCAGTTCCCTGGCAGCCCACTGCCAGCCAGACCTGTAGAGGCATCACCATATGAAGTGTCCCACTTTTGCCATGTCGCCCGAAAGAGGGACACTTCCAGCAGCATGCCATAAGTATGACTCAGTGAGCAAGGCAGCGCATGCACATGAATGGCTAGCTGGGAAATGTGCAGAAGGCATTGCTAGGGAGGTACGGTGTCTTTACAAGTGCTATGTGTGCAGATATGTGGACAAGTGGACATATTTTCATATGATTGAGGTTGCTGGGTTTTGTTTTGTTTTACAAAAGCATTTGAAATGGTTCTGCGGATTCCGCAAGCACCATCGGAGGTAGAATATATGCTTTGCATGCAGATGGGCTCATGTGCATAAAAGTACCTCTCCATGAGACCCTGGAGAGACACCACCAGTCAGTGTAGAGTAACCAATACTGACTCAGGGAGGCATTCACACTTGGGAATACGTCCCTTTGAACTGGGGTTGTTTCTGAATAAATGCATATAGGATTGCACTGTAGCCTTTCAGTAAGACAAGTTTCTGTGTACAGTACTGTGGAGAAGAACATAGGTACCATTTAGTCAGCACCAAAACATCCTTACATCCTGTCATGGGTGCTTAGCTGAGATTCCTGCATTGTGGGGGGTTGGACTAGAAGACTCTTGGGTCCCTTCCAGCTCTAAGATTCTTTGATTCTATGATCTGCAGTAACACACTGATTTCATCTTTTCCCCCGGGACTGGTTGAAACCTGCCAAACCTGTTTGACCAAAGAAGATGGGGTGGGGGAGAAGAGGCCCTTAGAAAATGTCAAATCTATGAGATATTTCTTACAAAGTACCCCAGCTTCTGCTATGGTAGCCTGTCCCTCAGAAGGGAAGTTCTGTTTTGGCTTGCAGGGACAAGAAGAGAGCCTCCATTATAGTAACTCGGGCAGGGGACATTCTGATAATTGGTTGCTGTCTCTTTCCTTGTAACTCTTTGCTGTCCTCTTTTATCACATGTAAATTTTAAGGTAAACAGAGGAGCGTGAGGTTCTTTCCAGATGTGTTAAGCCAAGATATGATTTCATAAGATGTCACACCTCCCCCACCCCGCAGCAATATATAACTAATAAGTTTCAATAGCTTTGAGGATCCTGTCACAAAAGTCACAAAATTTATGTTTTCCCCTACTTACTAGAACAGAAGAACAGATGCATTTTTGGAGGCCATTTCTCTGTGATTTAGAGAAAACTCCTTCTGACTAGCACTATTTACAAATAACATCGGACTACCACTGAGAACTGTAGCCCATGCAGAGTCCCCCGCTCTGTTCTCCTTAGCTTCCAGTTCAACATGCCAGCTGTCACCCGTGATAGCTGAACAGAAGCTCCATATTCAGATGCAGTGTACCTCCAAATGCCAGATTTAGAAAACGAACAATGGGGGAAGGCTGTTACTTTCATGCTCTACTTGTGGCCTTCTTGGAAGGAATCTGGCTTCCCCTGTTTAAAACAGGATGCTGAGCTAGAGGACCTTGGTACCAATCTTGTAGAGCTGCTTTTATGTATGTCGTTTCCCATGCCTTGATGTCATTACAATGAGCTTTTTAAATTTGGGATCCAGCCACTCCATTCCTTCCCCTTTCCTCCTCCAGTCAGTCACTGTTCCATGTCCATGCTATGTCCTCATTGGGCTGCTTGTGGGGGGGTGTTGTTTTTTCATTTTGGGCCCCATCCAATTTCCCCATTCTCCATTAGAGCCTTTAAAGTGTCTGCTGGTGTCAAAGGGCTGTTTTGTCTTCCTATCATGGGAACATTTTAACACAGTTTCTTAGTTTGAACATGGCATATAGGTCTTTGTTCCTCTTAGTGCTCCCTTTCAAGCCACTCAGTGCCATCCGTACCTACCATCCGGTTAAATATCTCAATATTTCATATCATTAAGTTCTGATGGGGTTGTTTTGGGGTTGTCTCCCCCTTGAGGGTTTTCCTGGAGGTTGGCTCGGCTCAAGCACTTTGGCTTTGCTGGTTCTCTGTCTGAAGGGTAAATGGGTATGCAGGAGTCTGTCTGGCACAAGAGGGCACCAGGATTGAGGGCTTCTTCAATGTTGGCAGGTAAGGGCTCATATTCTGCACCTAGGTGTCTTTGGAAGATTTCCCTGGTACTTTGCTGTTCACATCTGAGAATAATAAACTGATATCACAGCTGTACAATAGCCACTTTTCACATTACAGCTGGAAAACACTTTCCCCAAAGGGTGTCATGACTCCAAGGATAAAGGCAACTGGGTTCCTGAAGTTTGCCAGGAGGCAGTCCCCTAAGCAGTCATGCCACTAGAGGCCTCATTGGAGGAGCCACCCTAGCAGACAGTGAAAAGGTCACTTTGCTTCCTACCTTGGATTCAGGCTCTTCCCCTGAACTATCTGCATCTTATTCAAACACAGCCCCTATAGCTACCATGCAGGCTCCCTCCATGAAAGCAGGGTTTCACACACATGTCTCCCTGCAGAACTATCTGAAGCTTCAGTCACCACCACACTACCCCAAGCAGTGCTAATGCAACAATCTCCTTATTACCTGGTAGTGAGTCTCTGTATCTGGTATGGAGCTCTCCATGGTCCTGGCCCTTGGCTATCTAACCTGCACTTTGACTACCAGTAAATGCCCCTATAGTTTCTAGAAGAGGAGCACGAGGTAGAGTAATGAAGGGAAACCTGTGCCCTGTAGGAGTATCATTATCCCTGACTATTATCCATGGTAGCTGAGTGATGGAGGTCAACAATATCTGGGGTCCATAGGTTTCCATTCTTGCGGCAAAGGGCCTCAGCCAATTGAAGGGAACTGTATACATTAAGAGCTAGTGTGAGGTAGAGGCTAAGCTGTTGTGATAGGTTTACCACACCTATCAGCCAATCACCCATTCCCACCACTCTTCTGAGTAATACCCCTCCCCACCCTCTCACTATATGTAAGGGTCTGGTAACTTCTGTTTCAGTGTATCTGAAGAAGTGTGCATGAACACGAAAGCTCATACCAATAACAAACTTAGTTGGTCTCTAAGGTGCTACTGGAAGGATTTTTTATTTTATTTTGTTTAAGCTGTTGCAGTTAGACTGGGGTTCAAATTTCTGTTCATCTGTGAAACTTATTCAGTGTCCCTAGACCAGCCATTCTCTCTCAGCCTCACTATCACAAGGTTGTTAGTGTGGGTGGAGGAAGCATAAATGCTGCCCTCATCTACGTGGAGAAACTGGGGGATTAAAATACCAAGCACATATTTTTCCAAATGCTAACATTACAGATTTAGCATGTAGCACATGGATTCACCTCCAAAAAGGATAATGCAATATGCCATACAGCCTTTTCATTCATTTCTATAGTATGCTGGATCACTATAGTTATAATGAGTCCATACGCATAAACTGACTACAGTTTTTATTGAAGTCAGTTTCTACTCCTTGGTTTTCATCAACTTGATGTTCTGACCAGAGGTTTATTATCACTCTGGGATCTTTTCAGAGCTATATTGTTACCTTTCATCAACAAGTACCTTGTTAAACCCAATGACAGATTTATTTCCGATTTAGTGAAGAAAGTTTGTTTTATTATTCCTGAGCTATTAAATGTATTATGAAACCAAAGTAATATATGATTTCAGGTCCTTTAAGGACTCGAGCTGCTACATAAGGGAAATGCCATTGTTTGTCCCAGTAGCCTTTGCTATAACTTGAAATATGTTTTGCATCTGGTATGATCTAAGTTAATCAACTCCGCATTGCCCTCCTGTGCACCATCTTGAGATTGTTGGAAACTAGGTTTTCAAAGTTTTCTGTTCTGCTCAGATTCCCCCCCCCCCCCCGCTCCATTTTTGTTCGTGTACTTTGCTTAACATTAGACTTGTAGCATTTTTGTTGGTCCTGATAAGTTGTCCTACTGTTGTAGACTACCAGTAGGACTTGCAACAATACGTTGCAGTGTATCCTTCTTATTAATTCTGTCAGTAAGAGCTATTTGACATTGGAATGGACTCCCTCGGAAGCTGGTTGATTCTCCTTCCTTGGAGGTTTTTACGAAGAGGTTGGATGGCCATCTATCAGGTATGCTTTAGTTGAGATTCCTGCATTGCAGGGGGTTGGACTAGATGACCCCTGAGATCCCTTCCAGCCCTTCTATGATTGTTTAGGGTATGGGGATGGCATTTACAACAAATAGTGCTGCATGGCTACTGCATAAGGCTTGAGGTGATAGTAAAAGCTTAATATATACAGTTTATGTGTGGGTGGCTTTTAGCAAATGAGAGGGGGACATTTGAGAGTCACTTGGCTAGTTCTTCAGCTACCTGCCTTCATGTTTCAAAGTTTTTATGTTCATATTAATGTGTCAGCATGACTCATCTACAGAACATATTACTGCCAGTGCTGTTGTAGCCCTTGTTCTGAGTCAGAAAGTGACTTTGTGACAGAGAATTCTGGTGAGCCCAATCCTAGTGATTTTCCCAGTGGGACACACATTGTTATTAGGTATTGGCACACTCTGAGTCATAGCTCAACATGGCAGATGAAAGCTGACTTGCACATGAAAAAGGAAGTGGGTTTCATTACTCTCAGTTAATTATTTCTGAATTTTCACTCTTCTACCTGAATGGGATGCAGCATTAATTGCACAATGCATTTTTCAATCAATCAGCATAGGTGATTTGTAACAACCTATCTGCCTGATGTTTTCTCAAAGGAACACTCCATAAGCAAAACAGCTCCACAAGCCTATTCACAGGTAAGACTACTCAACAAAGAAATGGAAACTAATGCCATATCATCCCAGCGAGACGATCCAGGTGTGAAAAACCAGCAAGGGTATCAGTTTTGTTATATCATAGACATGACTTTTGGTGTTAATGAAACTGTGATCTTATACCTATCAGGAGCCTGGAGTTGTGGGACAAGGCCAAAAGTCAAAAGTGGAGAGCAAGTCAATACCAAGAAGCAAACTAGGAGGCAGGACCAAAAAGCCAGACAGACATTTGGCCTGAGAATGAAGGATACAGGGAAACACCACAGCCCAGGAAGACTGTTGTCTGAGCAAGGCTCAAGTGGAATAGCTAGCCTGAGTAGGTGGAGTCGGTCGAGGGTCTGAGGGTATTCCACTTGGTTACTAGATGCTGCAATCTGCAGTTCAGTGACTCACTACATATCGCAGCTTTGCACAGATGCAAAGAATGGGACAAATAGTTTGCTCATGATAGTTTCACATATCCAAGCACCACATCCAGCAGGTTTCTATGCAAGTCTAATCACTAGTTTCATGTGAATAACATTTTCTGTGCTAGTTATTTTTCTTACAGTTAATCTCTTTGCTGTGATATCTTCTCCTATCCCAAAACAGTGTCATATATGCACATATATCATTAGGGGTTCTTGTGTTTGTAGCCACTTTCTAAAGTATAAAGACATTCTTTTTAGTAACTTAAAAAAACAACAACCAACCTAATTGCTCCCCAGCTTGGTTCTTGGCTTCCCATGTCTACAATCTACTTCACTGTATTTTAATGTGATTCTTTTGGCATTTCCTCATTTGGATTGCACTTGCAGTTCTGTTCTTGCAACATGTATAAACTTCTGAAGGCAAGGGCAATTCCTTCCATGTGCCAACACTGTCCTGACTCTTCCACTGTGATCTTCCTGCAATGGGGCCACAAAACAACTTGACTTTTAAAGGCACAAATGACATTTTTGATGTTATTCATAAAGTGAAAGACGATGCACTTCTACATGTTGGAAATGGTCTATTAAATATTATACGACAGAGCTGGAGAGAGGGGCTCCGATGACACTTTTCCACTTTTGTTGTCATGGTTACTGTGATGTCATTAAAATGCCATGGTTACCAGAATCTTCATTTGTATCAAATATTAGAGAAAATAGAGAGGGTTTTATCCCCAAAGTTTAGGGAAGCATTGTTTTAGAAGTACAAAAAAATATTCTTTAAAAGAAAGAGAATCCCAGTGGTTATAGTTCATTCGTACAAAAGAAATTACTCATGGCTGACTGAATTAAATGTGTGAGTTGCCTTGCATTGCTCTGTGAAATAGGCTTTTAAAAATTCTCTTATTCTTTGAAAGTCATACATTATGGAATGTTGGGTGTAAAAAAATAAATTCCTCTTATGCTTTTGTATGTCTTTAATGCTCTTGATTCTTAATCAGGGTATGCCACACCACTAGTAACAGTACACTCATATAGTCACCTACCTGGGAGTAAGCCCTCTGGAAGGGAATAGGGTGTGCTTCTGAGTTGACATTTGTAGAACTGGACTGCATTAGGATTTGTTTTACTTAAGGAACTAAACAAAACATGAAAATACCCAAGAAGGGAGGTGTAGTGGCTTCAGTGTGTATAATGATCCATTGACTGAAGAAGCCTGATCAAAGATAAATCAATAGATTACTGAGACTGTCTGCCTGAGAATTTATCTCTTGGCTGAAACAGCAAAGCAGTGGAACGGGAGACAGTAAAAATCACCTTGCTAAGGCTAAACAGAGATATCAGTAAGCATATATCTCTTTGCACTACACCTATGTACATCATGTTATGCTTTGTGTATTCATTCAGGGAGGGCATACACAGCAAATGAGAAACAAATATGCATTTGTTGGTGTGCTGGAAATGGATCACACAGAAGTGCTGATGGCAATACTTGCCACACAGACTATTGTGAAGAAAAGTCTACACACACACACACACTTGCCCTTTGAAGATCACCTTTAATCATTGTGTCTTTTCAGACCTTTGTTGTGACTTCATTATCAGCCATGAGATCTTTTGTCCTACAGCAGTCAAAAAGGCAAAAGCATTATTGTAATCCACTGGACACAAAACAGAGCGACAAAGGAGAGCCAAAGGAATTTCAAAGGCTGCAGAGGTGGAAAATGCCAAGTCAAACAATAGCCCACTTGCTTGTTCCTGTTAGTGCATTAGCTTTCCTATAAGTGGCCATACCTTTTCTTTAAAAACAAACAAGTAGCAGTAATACTGCATACCAACAGTTATTAATTCCTGTCAGGAGTATAGTACACCTGTCTCAGTGGCAACAGCTGCAGCTACATGTGACTATGTGGTAATGAACAAAATACTCGCATTTCTGAAGTCATAAGGAAACGACGTCTGAAATAAATACGGTCACAACCAACAGGTCTTAATTGCCCTGTGCTTAATGCGAGGTCAGTAAAAGCCGGGTTTAAGTGAAGTTAAAAATTTCTACAACTGATAAATTCTCTGGATCTGCATCAGGTCCCTCATACTGACATCTTACCACCACAGTATCTCATGGGGTTTATGGCTTGCATCCTCAAAAGCTTTCTGGAGGCAAGAGAAGTCAGAAGACTGAGAGTAGCAAAACTTCAGATGACTCCAGAAAATGAAGTTTGGCTCAGAGAAACGAGGGAAGGACGGAGGGAATGTCTGAGGGGTGAAAGAAAAGAGAGAGGAAGAATGGGCAGTGAAATGACCAGGAAGTAAAGAGGAAGAAAGGAGTTTACACAGGACAGTAGGACCAGACCAATACATTTTGGCACTTGAGGCAAACCACAAATTAGGGTCCTGCTCCCTGCCAGACACAGGAGCCAACTCCTAGGGGTCTTTGGCCCCCCAAAAAATTATATTTGAGGGGCCCGACCCCACAGTTCATGGGAATTGCCATTCAAATGGTGTGTGCGCCATGTCCTGATTTTGCGAAGTGAGGCTTACAGTACCTGCTCCCCTCAACATTTTATTCAAGTTGGCACCCCTGTTGCCAGGGAAGAAGGGGTGAGTGAAGACCTATATCAGGAACAAGGGGGGAATAAGTATCTACATCGGGGTCTGCGGTCCCTGTGGAGCTTGCCACCAGAGGCCGTCAGCTCATCTTGCTTCAGGGGTGGGCTGGCCCTATAGGGTAGTATTCAACTACAGTGGTACCTCAGGTTACATATGCTTCAGGTTACATATGCTTCAGGTTACAGACTCCGCTAACCCAGAAATAGTACCTCGGTTAAGAACTTTGCTTCAGGATAAGAACAGAAATCGTGCTCCGGCAGTGCAGTGGCAGCAGGAGGCCCCATTAGCTAAAGTGGTGCTTCAGGTTAAGAACAGTTTCAGGTTAAGAACGGACCTCCGGAACAAATTAAGTACTTAACCCGAGGTACCACTGTACTGCATCCTGGCAGTTATTGGAGCACAAGAGCACTCCCCGCCCCACCCTTTGATTTGCTGTAACTGGTGCTTAGAAGCATTACTGCCTCCAGCAGTGGAGCATATGCCCACACTGACTGGGATGGGCACGTGGGGCATGCCTCCAAGGGGGCGGGGCACAGAGGGTGCCCTCTGCACGTCACAGTTCAGGCTTAGGAGAAGGGTGGGGAAGCTGCTGTTGAATCTCCTCCTGCTCCGTTCTGACCTGGCAGTGGAGCTGCTGCAGCCAGGCAGGAGGTGCCTTGCAGCCAAGGAGGGTGGGCGGCAGCACTGCCACCCACTCACCTGCTCTCCTTCCCTGGGTCAGACCTGACCTGGGCCCTGCAGATCTGCACCAGGCACAAGCGCCGCAGCCGAAGCGCAGCTCCTTCTACCGCGGAGTCAGGCTCCAATGAAGGAGCTGGGGCTGGGAGCACAGCACCCACAGCACCCCTCTGCTTGCTGCCAATTCCAAATTGCCCAGCTGAAGCCTTCTTAGAGGGGTAAGGTAAAGGGACCCCTGACCATTAGGTCCAGTCGTGACCGACTCTGGGGTTGCGGCACTCATCTCGCTTTATTGGCTGAGGGAGCCAGCATACAGCTTCCGGGTCATGTGGCCAGCATGACTAAGCCTCTTCTGGTGAACCAGAGCAGCACACAGAAATGCTGTTTACCTTCCCGCCGGAGCGGTACCTATTTATCTACTTGCACTCTGACATGCTTTCGAACTGCTAGGTTGGCAGGAGCAGGGACCGAGCAATGGGAGCTTACCCCGTGGGGATTCGAACCGCTGACCTTCTGATCGGCAAGTCCTAGGCTCTGTGGTTTAACCCACAGTGCCACCTGTGTCCCTCCATCTTAGAGGGGTAGTTGGCTGCAGACATGTTTGCTATGCTTTGCTCCTGTTGTTTGCAATCTGTAGCTGGTTTCCCGCCCCCCCCCCACATGCAGCGGCGTAGCTCAGGTACCCGGGGCATTGCATGTGTCTTCCGCCCAGGGGGCGAGGCAAGCCACCCATTGGGCGGGGTGAGCTGGGGCAGGGCATACTGCATTGAGCCTCCCCACCCCACCCCCCAGCTGTAGGGTGACTGAGGGAGAGGTGGCAGATGGATGCAAACTCCAAGCTACCGTTTTGGGCAGCGTGGAACCTGCCGGTGCACGAGCCACCGCATCACATAGCCCATAGCCATTTTGTCACCCCCTTCAGGTATGACACCCAGGGCGGCCCACACCCACCGCACCCCACTTCCTACACCACTGACTGCCTCAATCTGCAGAGGTAGAGTATAATCATGGCTAGCAGCCCACATTAGCTCTCTCCTTCATGGATTTGCATAATCCTCTTGCTTGTGGTTCAGCTGTGACTACACATTGTTGCCTCTCCCCAGGAGTTCTGAAGCCTCCAGGCCAACTCTGATGACTGGGCCCTGGTTCTGTGTCTAAGTAGCTAGGAAACACACGGTGCAGAAGAGCAGTCCTGTACAGGCCTTCCCCAACATGTTTAACTGTTAAAATAATATATTCCTCTTTGGTTCCAAATAGTCACACACATCACCAAGACAATGGACACGCAAGCATAACACAGTGAATTTGCGCTTGATTGCATGATTACTCATTTCCTACTTTTAACTTAGGTTATGTTAGTAAGGCTGTTATACAAACTGTTGACACAGATTTAACAATACAGAATACAGTAGTGCAATGCACTGTGGGAGTGCAGAGCAATCTAGTTGTCCTGTGTGGGCTGAAGAAAGCATTAAAAATATTCTGATTACACAGGCTGCATAACTCTAAGATCAGTCATCTCCATTTGCAACACCCACTATCTTCTTTGGTGTGATTCTTATAATGGGCAGTCTTGGCACGTAGCTGTCAGGAAACTGGACTTCCTTAATCACACAGGTGTGCTTGTGTTAAAGATTACTTTTTGGGTGCCTTTTTTTGTAAAGGGCAAGAGGTGGAGATTGGAGCAGGTTTAGAACCCCAGCGGTCTACTCAGAAGTAAGCCCCACTGAATTTCAAAGGGCTACTCTCAAATAACAGAAAGTACACAGAGGATTTTGTTTAAAATAAGTGCTGCTACTGTTCTGGAAAGGAAGTGGAAGTAATTCCTTTACAGCAGAGACCACTAACCTTTTTAGGTCCATGCAGCGGCGTAGCGTGGGTTGTCAGCACCCGGGGCAAGGCAAGTAATTTGCGCCCCCTAACCCGTGGATTTGCGCCCCCTAACCTGTGGATTTGCGCCCCCTAACCCGTGGATTTGCCCTAACCCCAGATGTTGCGCCCAGTGCGGCCGGCCCCCCCTGCACCCCCCACGCTACGCCACTGGGTCCATGGGAACATCTGAAATTTTGAGAGTGGTGTGGGTGCCACCCCTTCTGGTCAGTTCTCTACCTCCATCATTGCAGACAGGCTTGGGAGAAGAAGGGGGAAATTGTGTGGTGGCTAAAGGTATATATGAGCATCCCTGGGGAGAGCGTTCCACAAGAAGAAGAAGAAGAAGAAGAAGAAGAAGAAGAAGAAGAAGAAGAAGAAGAAGAAGAGGAGGAGGAGTAGTAGTAGTAGTAGTAGTAGTAGTTTGGATTTGATATCCCGCTTTATCACTACCCTAAGGAGTCTCAAAGCAGCTAACATTCTCCTTTCCCTTCCTCCCCCACAACAAACACTCTGTGAGGTGAGTGGGGCTGAGAGACTTCAAAGAAGTGTGACTAGCCCAAAGTCACCCAGCAGCTGCATGTGGAGGAGCAGAGACGCAAACCCGGTTCCCCAGATTAGGAGTCTACCGCTTTTAACCACTACACCACACAAGCTGGGAGCCACCTCAGAAAAAGTCTGTGCTCATGTTTCCAGCCTCATTGAGGTATTGCAGTACTGAGTCATTTCAAATTATACAAAGGTCAAAAGCAGCATTTTGAATTGGGCCAGGATTGGTGTAATTAATATGCACAAACCACCTAGCTCACCTGTGACTTTATTTTAGTATTTGCTGGAGCAATGTCTGAGTTGCTTCAGGTTCTCAGCTGGCTCCTGGACCTTCACCAACCTGAGAATGGCCTGTTGAGTCTTGCTAGGCATCTTTGCAGGGATGTAGCAATGACAGTAAGTAGATGGGGCTGTATTTGTCCAGTTACATTTGGCCCATGAATCTTGAGTGACCTTACAAGATACAGATGCTCTGACCAGCTTAACTTTACATAGCATGACCTTTTGTTAATGAAATTTCAGTTTTTAGACACAATGATATCTGGACATGAGGCCTCATGAACACAAGAGCAATATCCAAACTGCCCTTCATGTTCACGCTAACAGGGGGGAAAGAGAAGTTTTCCAACTATTTTTATTTCAACAGAAAGTCAGAAGTCCTTCTATTTCCCCATTTTCTGAGGTTTATTAAGAAGCAAACAAAAAGGCCATTAGATTCTCTCTAATATTCACAGTACATGATTGAACAAGGCATCATTGTTACAATTAGTCACAACCAATTCTGAATTATACCCTGTTTTAATTAAGTGCAGAGAGAGAAACTCCGCATGAATATTAAATGGGTTCATGGGGATACATTTCAGTATAATGAATACTCAATGAAACATGATGAAACATGACAAAGAAATTGCCATATTTCTGGTCACAGTTTCGGGCTTCCCATCCAAGGATCAGAATCACTTTATCAGGAACAGCTAATATGAGGCTGGTGAGCCTGTAGACCTGGATGTTGTCTGATTCCCATCAGCCCCAGCCAGCATGACTAATGGTTAAAGGCGTTGGGAAACATGGATGAAGGAAGTTCATAGGAGTTTACCTGCCGACGGTATCCCCACTAGTAGAGCCAAGCAGAAAGCCTTGAAATGGGGCATTCAGAGGGTGGGGGTGGGGCTGAGCCAGAACAGGATCCAGTGGATCCTGAGTCATTTCCACAGCCAGTGCCAGCCAGCATCAGCCCTGTTCTGGGCCCAATCCCAGCAGCAGCCTGGCACAGAGATTGGACCAATCTGTCTATGCCAGGCTTCCTCAACCTCGGCCCTCCAGATGTTTTTGGCCTACAACTCCCACGATCCCTAGCTAGCAGGACCAGTGGTCAGGGATGATGGGAATTGTAGTCTCAAAACATCTGGAGGGCCGAGGCTGAGGAAGCCTGGTCTACACCCTACCTTCTGATCCTACCACTGTGATCAACTGGGCTGTGGATGTGGTGGTGGCTCTCCCAGTTCACAGAACCTTGGCAGCATGACGCAGGTAATTTGGATTGCCCTGGTAGTCTCAGAAATGCTCCTGAGAAAGGTTCCCACTGAAGCTGGTTGGGCAATTTTCTTATTTATTACAGTTCCTCAAGCTCCTCGCATTCTTTAGCATCATTCTGTGGCCTTTCTTTTATTCTCTAGGTAAGATATTTGCCATTTACTTCTTTAAAAAAAACCAACAACAACAAATTTCCCATATACAAACACTGAACAGAAAAAAGTGGTGCAGATTATATAGTTTTAGCAGTGAGAGATAACCTCAGTTGGAGAATGACGTAATGAGTAAGGGAAAAAACCATGCCACGCTGAGCACCATTGCACCTTATCAGAGAAGACCATCAGCCTTGATTGGGAAATCAAGAGTTGTACAAGTCACGTTTTTTGCTCAGCACACGTTTCAGTGCATCTTCAAGGAGTTGTGAATCAGCCCCAAGGCTATTCCCCTCCCCCATGCAGAACTAGTCTCCCATGAAAACATGCTTCAGGGAAGGGCCTGTGGTCCAGTGGTAGAGGCCATCCATGCCCAGCTTCACTCCGTGGTGCCTCCAGTGTTCAAGAGCAAATGTGAGTTCAAGTAGAAACTGCTAGGTGGACCCCCAAATTGGACTCTGTGCAAGGTAATAGTTGCATATGTGTTAACTTCAACTGTACCACACAAAAATAAAACTTTGGGATTAGCCATGGGAAGCATACATTGTTACACATGAAAATGTGTATTACAGACGAAGGAAAGTAACTTATTGCTTTTTGATATGGTGCGGTTGATAAATTTACTAGTATTGTTATCGTATTGATGCTGCCATCTAGCGGCTATTAGCAGGACATCCTCCTTCAGATTTCAATTTTCTTTAAAGGGCTTTCAGATTATCAAAAACTCGGATTACTGATAAAGCAGTTTTCTTCTACATCCCTTGTTAGTCTTGCCTCATTCATTCCTCTCCTCTACATTCCCTCCCTTCCTTTCCCTTTATCAAAACTTAGAGGCTGGAGGCGTGGGAGAATCTCTCTCTTTCTTTTTTGGTTCATCCGATGGAAAAGAAGTCCATAGTAATGAGTTTGTCTTTAAGGTGCCACACAATAGTGGTAATATGTTGTTCCATACCCTGAGACCCTACCTACCCACGGACTGTGTCGCCAGAGTGGTGCATGCTCTAGTTATCTCCCGCTTGGACTACTGCAATGCACTCTAGGTGGGGCTACCTTTGAAGATGACCTGGAAACTAGAACTAATCCAGAATGCGGTGACTGGGGGCGGCCGCCGAGACCACGTAACACCGGTCTTGAAAGACCTACATTGGCTCCCAGTACGTTTCCGAGCACAATTCAAAGTGTTGGTGTTGACCTTTAAAGCCCTAAACAGCCTCGGCCCAGTATACCTGAAGGAGCATCTCCACCCCCATCGTTCTGCCCAGACGCTGAGGTCTAGCGCCGAGGGCCTTCTGGCGGTTCTCTCATTGTGAGAAGCAAAGCTACAGGGAACCAGGCAGAGGGCCTTCTCGGTAGTGGCACCCACCTTGTGGAACGCCCTCCCATCAGATGTCAAAGCGATAAACAACTACCTGACATTCAGAAGACATCTTAAGGGAGCCCTGTTCAGGGAAGTTTTTAATGTGTGACATTTTAGTGTATTTTTGGTCTCTGTGGAAGCCGCCCAGGGTGGCTGGGGAAATAATAATAACCAATAATAATAATAATAATAATAATAATAATAATAATAATAATAATAATAATAATTATTCCAGTGTAAACCCATGTAAATTTCTGCTGCAAAAATGGTCAAAGGAGAATCATAGGCTGCATTCAGAATGCACTTTATTTCAGTTTTCTCACCTGATAATGGTCAGTAAAAGCCACTAGTAGTTATTTAGCACATTTCCATGCCAATTACTTCCAGGAAAAAAAATATGTTTGCAACCCTGTTGTCTAGGATAACCATTAACCATAGGACAAAAGTTGGTGCAGTATCAATGCATACAGTACTTTCCTACTATTTTCATGGGGGAACAGAAGAGCACATGTGCATAAAGGGTGAGGTGGTGGCAACATGTCTGCTGTTGTGTCACTCACTACTCACTGCTGGGAATGAAGTTTAGTACAACATGCTGGTAGATTGATCAAAAAGCCACATTTCCATAATGCAAGAGGTAATGAAGTTCAAATGTTCAAAGGAACATTAGCAACCAGGACAGAAGTGCTGGTATTATAGCCAGGAAAACTAACGCAATAATACCTATGTCTGAATGCACTCGGTGAAATTTCCACAAATGTCTGTGTGTCTGTTTTGAAAACCCTAGCCAGAGTAATAGTCCTCGCATTTCAGACAGAATACACTGGTTTCAGGTAGAATTAGGTCCTTGTAACATAGGGATTGTGGAAGTGCGCTTTGCAGAGAGCTCTCTGTTGCCTGCTTCACGCAAGCACAAAGATTCCTTGTAATACTAGTCCAATCCATGCAGTTGCAATGTGCGTGTGGATACTGGCTGGGCTTTATAGGTGGAAAACATGCCCTTGGCCCCCGCAACATGGCCACAATATTACTGCACACATTACAATTGTGGCAGGTTAGCATCCCAAATACATGGTTACAAGCAGCTTGGTGTATGTGCCCATTTGAAGGGGCAGTAGATACAACTTCATCCAGATACCTTATCAATTTTCATTATGGCACATTGATTTCTTCACTGTATTTGCCCTGATATATCTAGTCACTTTTGCTACAGTATCATCACCATGCTACAGTACACTTTTGCTACAGTATCATCACCATGCTACAGTACATGCTACAGTACACTTTTGCTACAGTATCATCACCATGGTAAACGCGCAGAGACCTGCAGTCATGATGACACCTTTGCTGTCTCTTTGTTAGCTTTCAAGAGCAACAGGATGCAGGTGGGGAAATCTCAAGGAAAAAGCACCTAACAGTGATGTCCTTGAGTCAACAGATGGCGCCCTTGCCTGTAAATCAGCATGCTGTTTAGAACAGGCTTCCTCAAACTTGGCCCTCCAGATGTTTTGAGACTGCAATTCCCATCATTCCTGACCACTGGTCCTGATAGCTAGGGATCATGGGACTTTTAGGCCAAAAACATATGGAGGGCCGAGTTTGAGGAAGCCTGGTCTAGAACAGCAGGTTCGAAACGGAGCAGGATAGACAGAGGACTCCTGTTCATCTGGAAACCTGCTTCCCTTCCTTGTAAGAGGAATAATCTGTCTAAGCTTTGTTTTGCAGGCTTTTCAATAATAAACACGCTCATGACAAAGGTTGTTTGAAAACTGAAGCATTTTATGAACTTGTCATATTTTTAGATATGAAAATGACATTACATTGCCCTGGAGGAAAGCAAACACCCTGTGAGATGCCTTGGACCTCAAATAATTTTGTGGAATACCTTCTGTCTTACAAAGCCAGCTGCCCTTTGAAACCTGGTGCCAAGGCCTAGTTTTATTGTGATGTGGCATCTGTGAGGGAGCACAAAAGAGTATTTGTCTGTTGTGACACATGATACAGAATGGTGTGTGTGTGTGTGTGTGTGTGTGTGTGTGTGTGTGTGTGTGTGATAAACCTGTGACCTTCCAGATGTTAATTCCTCACCACTGAAGTACAGCAACATCTGGAGGACCACAGGTTTCCCATCCCTGGTGTAGTAGAACCTCCTTCCTTGAAGAGGTCCCTCTTAGCAAAGTTTTTGCAATCCAACGGAGGCCAAACTGTTCTGCCAAGTGCATGGTGAGGAATAAGCTATATCTTAGCTTGTTCTTGTCTGGTTGTATTTGTTGCATGGTATGTTTGGGCTGGGTGTTCATCAGTATGTAGATGACACCCAGATCTACCTCTCTTTTAAACCAGAAACAGTGAAGGCAGTAAATGTCCTGTGTGAGTGCCTGGAGGCAGTTGGAGGATGGATGGGGGCTAACAGATTGAGGATGAATCCTGACAAGACAGAAGTACTGTTTTTGGGGGACAGGGGGCGGGCAGGTGTGGGGGACTCCCTGGTCCTGAATGGGATAAATGTGTCATTTTGGACTCACAGCTGTCCATGGAGGCGCAGGTTATTTCTGTGTCCAGGGTGGCTGTCTACCAGCTCCATCTGGTATGCAGGCTGAGACACTACTTGCATGCAGTCTTGACAGAATAGTGCATGCTCTGGTTATCTCCCACTTGGACTACTGCAATGCACTCTACGTGGGGCTACCTTTGAAGGTGACCTGGAAACTGCAATTAATCCAGAATGCGGCAGTTTGACTGGTGACTGGGAGTGGCTGCCAGGACCATATAACACTGGTCCTGAGAGATCTGCGTTGGCTCCAGTACATTTCCGAGCACAATTCAAAGTGTTGGTGCTGACCTTTAAAGCCCTAAATGGCCTCAGTCCTGTATACCTGAAGGAGCGTCTCCACCCCCATTGTTCAGCCCAGACACTGAGATCCAGCACCAAGGGCCTTCTGGCAGTTCCCTCATTGCTAGAAGTGAGGTCACAGGGAACCAGACAGAGGGCCTTCTCAGTAGTGGCACCCGCCCTGTGGAACGCCATCCCATCAGATGTCAAGGAAATAAGCAGCTCTCCTATTTTTAAAAGACATCTGAAGGCAGCCCTGTTTAGGGAAGTTTTTAATATTTAATGCTGTATTGTTTTTAATACTCGATTGGGAGCCGCCCAGAGTGGCTGGGGAAACTCAGCCAGATGGGCGGGGTATAAATAAATTTTTATTATTATGTTAGCTTTAGAGATAAGCGCTCCTCATACATACAGAAGCATAGGGAGCATAAAATGCGCCAAAGCAAGCCCTACCTCCACTGTCCCGGGCATGGTGGACATGACTGCTCCACTCCCAACTTGGCCACATGAAGCAGGAAGGCCTAAGTGAGCCCAGTTGAACTTACCACCCAATATAGGAATGTTTGGTTAGAGTGGGCAGGAGAGAAACTTTGTGGGCAGCATTATGTCTGCCTGCTTCTCCTACACACTTCATGCTCACATGAATTCTTTTTAATGCATCAAGAGGAATAATGTATAAGAAGCAGCTGAGAGTTGTCAGTACAAGAAGCCCTGTTCAAATATCTTGCTTCGCCCTGTCTATAAAGGAAGCCTAAATCCTGCCTGGGTCGTCCTGGTACCAAAGACCAAGAAGATTGCTTACAAAAGCACCATTCCAGTCTTCTCCTAAAACACAGCCCAACTGTGCCAAGCACAACTTGAAGCACAAGCTGAATCGATAGCGCCATGAATGATGTCTTGTTGAGATCTCACAGATAACTTCTAATTGATTTTCTAATTTGATTCAGGAGTTCCTGAAGAAGAGGTTCTTCAGCATGGCTTTATACTATTGAATCTGGCAGCTGTTTACCAGCCCTCCGCCCAGTTATATGTATGTACAAAGCTAGCATAATGGGCATTAAACCCCCCACCACCAGAAGCACCCCTGAAACTTCATCAAGCAGAGTTCTTCAGTTCCAGGTCTGACATAAAAAGCAGCTGTTCCTTAGCTCTTTGGAAGATGGTCAATACATAGCTGGCTCAATGTAAGATGGCAGACATGCTGTAGGTTAGGCACTGACTAACTATGAGGAAGCACCAGGGGTGTCAAACCAGAGACTCTTGGGCTAGGGCCTACACACTTTCCAAGCACCACCATGGCAGGCTGCCAGAGGAGAAGGTTGCTGGTGGGGCTGGCCAAAGCATTTTGCTGCTTGTGGTGTAAATTCCCTCCTGCCTCCAACCAAAAATGGAGCATAGTGTTTTGGCACCCAAGGCAGAAAGCTCCACAAGTGTCTCTTCTTGGGAGTACATATGCAATAATAATAAATGAAACAAATAACCATTTGCTGCCCTTTCACGACACCCAAAATCAGCTGCATGAGGTCACTGTCTCTCTGCCTTGTGGTTGACCTTCCCCCTATTGATGGTCTGCTCTTTTTAGAGTTTCACCAGGTGTCTATATAGTACCACCGAGCTCTTCAAAATGTCCATCTCTGGCCTGACTCATCTGTCAGAACTGTTTGTTGTTCAGGTACAGACTGGACCACCCTTAGTCAGTGTGCACCCCAACTCTCCCCACTTAACAGAGACACTCCCCGTTTTCTGGCACCTGCCCCTCAATTTTGCATTATGAAAATGCCTTGTTAAAATGTTGTAAGTTGCTAGAGGGCTGTCATTCTTAAGGATTCCAGCCTTCCCCCATGTACCATAGAAGTTAAATAAGCACAATCTTATTCATGCCTTTATGGCAGCTTCCTCACACCCGTTAGCTAACAGCTGGTGAAGGGCCCCAAAATTGGATGAGGGCAAAAGTGGGGTCAATGGGTTAAAGCCCTCTCCCTCATGCCATGGGCCTAATCTGGCTCCCACTTCCAACTACCGTATTTTTCCGTGTATAAGACTAGGGTTTTGTTTTTACCAAAAAATTAGGTTTAAAATTGGGGCTCGTCTTATACATGGGTAATGCTGAGGGGTGTTTTCTTAATTCGTAGTCCCCAAAAATAGGGGGCGTCTTATACATGGGGGTGTCTTATACACTGAAAAATACAGTATTTATTTTGAGGAATCGTCCACACTGGGGCTAAAGGCATGTATAATATCAGGACTTGTCACAAGACCATGGGCATGTAGACTTATGCACATGGGCACAAAGGAGCTTTTTTTTGACTAGCTGATAACAGGTTGTAAAACAATTATGAGTTCTTCCTCTAGAAAATATTTCACCTAAGGAATGGTATGGACAAAGAAAGGTTTCTCATGATTGTACTTCATTATTAAAACCTTATTACTCTATTGCTTTTCATTGTGTGTTTGTTTAAATTTCACTTGTGTTAATCATTTATTTAAATTCATTTTGTCTTGCTACTTACATTCATTTGTGCAGCCCTTCCCCCATGAACTTTTGTTGTTGTTGTTGTTGTTGTTGTTGTTGTTGTTGTTGTTGCGGTAGCAGCAGAGTTTGAGCCGCCACTTCTGGAAACCACCATTTAATTGCCCCAGAATGCCCCAGACATCACACAGTTCTGGAGCATTCTCGGGTAGAGGGGAAATGGTGTCCCTGCACTCAATGCTTACATTGCTGCCCCCACCCTGAAATGCCCTGGAATTAATAGGAATTCACAAAAACATACAATGCCTTTCATTGAATGTACAGTGCATTTCACAGTCTGAACAATGGCACTTTAAGAGGTTATTCCAGGTTTATTAAAGTTCCTGCACTTCCTGATGTGAGCTGGGGAAACTGTTGCTATTTTCTGTCAGAGGTTAAACATATAAAGAGAGCATTATGAGGATTGCTATCCTGTTGTTGTTACGTTAGACACCACTTTAGTATGTGTTTGTTTTACTTCTGCTATGAAAGTTATTTTTCTCATCTGCTTCCTGTAAATGCTTGAAAGCATCAGCTAAAAGGCTGCATTTGTTGAACCTTGGTAATAGTTGGAGTTGATCTGCCCCCACCCTTTTGCTGTCAATCTCTGGACTTTGTTCAGAGAAAGTCCATTTATTGGCAGGTTAAACTTTGTCCCTGGTGCTGGTTTTTAAGTAGGCCATTGCCTAGAAACTCTTTCCTTACTGGCCATGAGCTGGCTATAGAGAAGGCTGGTGGGAAAGAGGATTTGCTATTGCTGGGCAACCCAAGGATCACCCAGCCCTGGTGCTTCATCCACCTAACCTGACTAAATAGCCAATCAGACAAAGTATCCCACAACAGGTGACAAAAGCACCTATGGGTGGGGTAAGGTGGAGGTGTTGGCGCTGTTGAGGGACTTGGAGAGACTGCAGAGAGTATAGAAACACAGAATGACAGAGCTGGTTTCTTCTTTCTGGCTGCGAAGGGCACATCAGGGCAAAATAGACAGCATACTGACTGACTTCCAAAATCTTACTTTTTAAAAGTAAAATTCTTTATGGTTCATTTTTGACTTAGCAGATTATCAAGTTCCTAAAATCTAGCTGAATGCCATATAAAACCACTGTTGCCTTCATCACAATCAAGGGTGAGCTATGGGTGGGATTTTATCTCTCTCTCTCTCTCTCTCTCTCTCCCCCCACCCCCCAGATCAATCTTATCAGACAAACTGTGGCTTTTAATCTGTACTAGTGACTGTGAGTATGAAACCAGGAAAAGGGAGTTATTCTGAATTTACTTCACACAAAGGACAAGGAAGTGACCTTGCGTGTGTGGTGCTATTAGTTTTCATTATTTTTTCAGTGAGCATAATTTCCTTTTGGGGCAGTTTTTGTGAACCTGGTGCCCTTCTGATGCCTGGCACCACAATTCACATCAGCCTCAGACAAAGGCTGCTTTAGGGGGAAACTAGAATTGGACTTCTTTGTTATTGTGCCATGTCCAAATTCACATAGTGCCAATACTGGTTCCAGATCTTCCCCAAATTGTTTGTTTGGTGGGTGGTTCACTAAAGTTTGGAGCAAACTTATGCTGCAATCCTATACATGTCCACTGGGAAGCAAACCCCAACAGGGACTTACTGTATATAGCAGGCATGTCCAACTCCCAAGAGACTGTGATCTACTCCCACTATAAAAAACTGGCAATGATCTACCCATTGGATTCACCAAAGTTGTTGAGCTCCCCTCCCCTTTTTTCCTGGAAAATCAATCAGGATCACATGACCAGGGATGCCCAGCGATCAACCAGTTGGACATGACTGGTATATAGCGCTGCAGCCTTGTTTAGTTATTTCAGTACTACTATATAATAATAATTATTTATTATTTATACCCTGCCCATCTGGCTGGGTTTCCCCAGCCACTCTGGGCATCTTCCAGCAAAATATTAAAATTCAATAATCTGTCAAACATTAAAAGCTTCCCTAAACAGGGCTGCCTTCAGATGTCTTCTAAAAGTCTGGTAGTTGTTTTTCTCTTTGACATCTGGTGGGAGGGCATTCCACAGGGCAGGTGCCACTACCGAGAAGGCCCTCTGCCTGGTTCCCTGTAACTTGGCTTCTTGCGGCGAGGGAACCGCCAGAAGGCCCTCGGCACTGGACCTCAGTGTCTGGGCAGACCGATGGAGGTGGAGATGCTCCTTCAGGTATACAGGACCGAGTCTGTTTAGGGCTTTAAAGGTCAGAACCAACACTTTGAATTGTGCTTGGAAACGTACTGGGAGCCAATGCAGGTCTCTCAGGACCAGTGTTATATGGTCCCTGCGGCCACTCCCAGTCACCAATCTAGCTGCTGCATTCTGGATTAGTTGTAGTTTCCGGGTCACCTTCAAAGGTAGCCCCACACAGAGCGCATTGCAGTAGTCCAAGTGGGAGATAACCAGAGCATGCACCACTCTGGCGAGACAGTCTGCAGGCAGGTAGGGTCTCAGCCTGCGTACCAGGTGGAGCTAGTAAACAGCTGCCCTGGACACAGAATTAACCTGTGCCTCCATGGACAACTGTGAGTCCAGAATGACTCCCAGGCTGCGCACCTGGTCCTTCAGGGGCACAGTTACCCCATTCAGGACCAGGGAGTCCTCCATACCCACCCGCCTCCTATCCCCCAAGAACAGTACTTCTGTCTTGTCAGGATTCAACCTCAATCTGTAAGTACTACTACTACTAGTAATAATAATAATAATAATAATAATAATAATAATAATAATAATGATAATGGCATCTTACTTTCATCTGTACAATAATCAAAGCAACTGCCAGTTTAAAGAAAGGTGTGTGTAAATAAATAAATAAATAAATAAATAAATAAATAAGTTGGTTTGTTTTTTAAGAAAGCTATACAGACAACCATATGGGAATGTATCAAATGTTGCCATTCTGCTTGCGCAACAGAATTCTGCTTATGCAATGCAATTTCCCCCTGTTCTCCTCCATAGACCCTGCAAAGCTTCAAAATTTGCTCCAAATAGTCCAGGAAATAAATGGAGCAGACTTAGGAACTACACAGGTCAAGGAGAGGAAGTGAAAGGATTATCACTTATGCAGCATTGGGTATAAGCCATAAAGAGTCAAATAATTTTTTTAAAAACCTAGAGAACTTTGGTTTAATGCTCTTTTAAATTAAATCCACAACGACACTGATAAATTACCTCAATTTACGGTTTCAAATCTAAAAGCTGATTATTACAGTGTGTATTCAAGATGTCAATAAATAAATTCCAATTTTATAAGTTTGCTAATTTGCTAATAGGAAAGATGCTTTAAAATATGTTACCTGAGGCAAGGGGTAGGTTATCTAACCTTTCTCTTCCCTCACAATAACTTACAGGTGTGTGAGCCACCAAGCAACATTAAACAACAAAGATACAAAATATGCATTTTACTAAAATGCAGGGAGATGAATAAAAGCATTGGAAACAGATCTCCAGCATAAAAAACAACAAGATCGCAGAATTGAAACATAACAATCATATTCAACAAGGCCTGTTGATATAAATGAGTTTCGGCTGTCATTTGATAGGCTAGCAATGATGCAGCCAGGCAGCGCTGCCCTGGAAGGATGTTCCATAATCTAGGTTGGTATAGGAAAAGACCCTCCCTATCTTATCAACTTGCCATATATCTGTTGGAGATGAGACACTGAACAGAGCCTCTGATGCTACTCTTAAGGCTTGGCCAGGTTCATATGCAAGCAGACCGTTCTCAAGCTAATTTATGGCTTTATGGGTGAATCGAGCCCTGAAACAAAATGGTAGCCAGTGCAAGTAACACAGTCTTGGAGTAATGTGATCTGGTCTACAGACCTCAGTGGAAACTCTGCCAGCTGCATTTTGAATGAATGGATGTTTCTAAACTGTCCTCAAGGCAAATCACACAGACTGTAATCTACTCTGAATGAAACTGTGGCATGAATGGGCTCAGTCATCCATTCTTCACCCAGCGACTATCATTCCACATGTTTACCACAGCCGCACAGCACATGATTGACCTTAGGAGGCATCACTCCCCTTCCCCCAGAATGGCCCTTAAATTGAGGCAGTGCTGTGATATATAAAAAGGCCGGACTGCTGGGCTATTCTTTGTTGCTGCATTGGCTATAGACAGTTACCGTTAGGTGTGAAAATGAGAGGAAGGGGCTCAAAGGGAAGAATCTGTCTTGATAAAAGAGCCTTTGTGGAAAATAGTACTTCTTCTATCTTTCATAGTGCTATGCCCCTTTCCCCATGTAATGGAATATACGGTACTTGGGAAGAGTTATAGACAGAACAACATAGTACAGTGGTACCTCGGGTTACATACGCTTCAGGTTACATATGCTTCAGGTTACAGACTCCGCTAACCCAGAAATAGTGCTTCAGGTTAAGAACTTTGCTTCAGAATGAGAACAGAAATTGTGCTCCGGCGGCACAGCGGCAGCTGGAGGCCCCATTAGCTAAAGTGGTGCTTCAGGTTAAGAACAGTTTCAGGTTAGGAACGGACCTCCGGAATGAATTAAGTACTTAACCTGAGGTACCACTGTAAGGGTGACAGTACAGCTCCTAGAAAAAGGCAGAAATGCAATTCAAATTGGTAGGATATTCAGTAATGAAGGTATACATAAGAAAAAGATGTGTTGGTGCACCCACTGCAAGTGTGGGGAATCTGTGGCCCTCTATATCTTGCTGAATTATAGCTCCCATCATTCCTGACCCTTGGCCATGCTTGCTGGGGTTGATGGGAGCTGTAGTTCAACAACATCTGGAAGGTCAAAAGTTTCCCACTCCTGACCAAGTGATATGCGTGGACAGTGTCATTTGATAGTCTAGTCACCAATTGGCACAGAACTTAGCTGTATCTTGGTGAAGTCATGAATTTCAATTTATGTTATGTTTTTGGAAGCCAATAAATGCTCTTGTCTATCCTCCTATGAAAAGGATAACACTAGGGGTGCTGCCGCTCCCTGCAACAGAGCAGGGTTAGAGCACTGTCAGCTGTTGCTAACCTGATGTTTCTCTTGTCCTCGCCACAGACCTGGCCTGCCCCATCCTGGTCCCAGTGCAGTCAGGAGTGCTCCCCCCCCCCCCACCTCATGCACCATGACTGGGTACAAGCAGAATTGTAAAATAAAAAACCACCGGCTTAATCACCTTGCCCAAGAATGGAAGATTTGAGAGTGGGCAATAGTTGGCCATATTGGCCAGGTCCAAATATTTTTTTTAAGAAGCGGTTTAACAACCGCCTCTTTCAATGGGTCTGGGAAGGCTCCCTCACAGAAGGAAGCATTCACCACCCTGCAGAGCCCATCGCCAAACCCTTCCCAGCTCGCTTTTATGAGCCAGGATGGGCAAGATCAAGGAGACAGGTGGTTGGTTTCACTCATCCAAGCAGCCTGTCCACATCCTCAGAGGTAACAGATTGGAATTGATCCCATGTAACAGGACTAGACAGGACTCTAGCACTCTCCCGCCCCGGCCCTGCTCCCAGGGTGGAGTCTACCTCTTTCTGAATCTGAGCGACTATATCGGCAAAAAGCTTCGCAAAAACATGGCAGGAGATCTTGGGTTCACACTAAGCCTGCTGCAAACATTTTTACAGATGTGAATCCTGATAGGCAAAAGATACGTGACTCCCCCAGGGCTGCAGAAAGCAGGAAAGGACTTTTTTCATTAATCACTGCACTGCACTGCACTGCACTGCACTGCACAGTGTGATTAAACACAGAATTACAAGTGCCTCCCCCTGCCTTCCCTGGATGATACACCTTTGCTTTCTTTTATATAACTGAATAGCCCAGCTCTACCCTTTCCTACAATGATGTGTCTTCACTTCATTGGTCCCAGGCCCTAAGGAAGTTAGATTGGCTTCAACCAGAGCCAGGCCTTTCCAACACTGGCTCCGGCCTGGTGGAACGCTCTGCCTCATGAGACCAGGGCCCTGCAGGATCTGATTTCTTTCCGCAGGGCCTGTAAGACAGAGTTGTTCCGCCTGGCCTTTGGCTTGGAGCCAATTTGATTCCCTCCCTCCCTCTCTTTCTTTTTTCTTTTCCTTCTCCTCCTGCAATGAGGCTACATTTTAATATTTTAATGTTCCATTATTTTAATGTTGTATTTTATTTTTGTTTTTAAGTTGTAATCATTCTTCTTGTTTTTATTATTGCTTGCAAGCCGCTCTGAGCCCGGCCTTGGCTAGGGAGGGCGGGGTATAAATAAAAAATTATTATTATATTATTATTATTGGGCTAAAGTGAAGAAAACAATTCTGAAGAGGAGGAAAGCCTTGGGAAAGGAAAGGTACACAGTGAAAATAGAACAAGATGTCTAAGATAATGTCCCGAACAGCCCTCTAATTCATCACTGGCATGTTCACAAGCCCATCCAAAAAAACAGTCACAAAGTCTAAGCGGAACAGCCCAAATCTCTGCCGATGAATTGAAGGAAATTTGTACTAAAGAAAATACATGGCTTGCCGTGAAAACCCACAGTACTCAGACAGCCAAGAATAACAGCCTGGAACAGGAATTCCTTTAATTTTAACAATGCCATAATCTAGAGTTCATTGGAGGCCAAACAGTAGCACTATCAACGGTACTATTAACACCTAATGTAATCGCTAGAATTCTGGAATCTCATAAACAAGCCAAAAATGTCTCAATTTTTTAAAAGCTGGAAACCACAAAACCCTGAAAGCGCTGACCAGAGTCGTTTCATGGTGAAAATCTTTGCCCCCCAAGTTTAAGTTCCGGCAGCTTAGCCTCTCCCTGTTTAGCCTGACTTAGGTAAATGAATGGAGTGCTGCCCAATCGCAAAGTTTTCGACAAGCAAAACAAACCACTCAGTTATCCTATGTAAAATCTGCAGCTTTTCCACCTGGAAGGTACATTTCCACTTGTGTCAAGCTCAGGTGAACAAGGAGAAGGGCTGCAGCTCAGTGGCAGAGGATCTGAACCTGGGACCTTCTGCTTCCAATCCCAGGCATCTTTGGCCAGGACTGGGAGGGATCCTTGCCTAACACCCTGGAGAGCTACTGCCAGTGTAGTCAGTGTAGACAAAACTGAGCTACATGGTCCAATGATCTGACTTGGTAAAAGCTTCCTGTAGGTCCGTATATGGCACCCATAAGTAGACAGGAACACCCACATTCACCATACCCTTGACTGTGTAAAAGTCCTCAAAAGTAAAGTTTACAGCAGGGGAAGGCAATCTAAGGCCCATGGGCCAGATGCAACCCAATCACCTTCTCAATCTGGCCTGCAGACGGTCTGGGAATCAGCGTGTTTTTACATGAGTAGAATGTGTGCTTTTATTTAAAATGCATCTCTGGGTTATTTGTGGGGCATAGGAATTCATTCATATATATGTTTCAAAATATAGTCCGGCCCACCACATGGTCTGAGGAATGGTGGAATGGCCCACAGCTGAAAAAGTTTCTGACCCCTGGTTTACAGCAACAGAAGTATAGTGGTACCTCGAGTTACAAACGCCTCAGGTTACAAACGCTTCAGGTTACAAACTCCACTAACCTGGAAGAGTGTTGAGAACTTTGCCCCAGGATGAGAATGAAAATCGTGTGCTGGCGGCGCAGTGGCAGCAAGAGGCCCCATTAGTGAAAGCACGCCTCTAGTTAAGAACAGTTTCAGGTTAAGAATGGATCTCCGGAATGAATTAAGTTCGTAACTAGATGTACCACTGTAGTAATATTTCAAAGTCATGAGACAGCCACACGTGTCATCACAGTATGAATGAATATAGGGCCCATCGGGCATCATGGCTGACTCAGCTGAGTAATCATTCTTATAAGATAAATAGTTTTTTCATGTTGTCATGCTTAATTTCACTGACACACTGAACACCAGCGTAGAAGAAAAGAGTTTCACAATGTTGTTGTTTAGTCGTTTAGTCGTGTCCGACTCTTCGTGACCCCATGGACCAGAGCACGCCAGGCACTCCTGTCTTCCACCGCCTCCCGCAGTTTGGTCAGGCTCATGTTTGTAGCTTCGAGAACACTATCCAACCATCTCATCCTCTGTCGTCCCCTTCTCCTTGTGCCCTCCATCTTTCCCAACATCAGGGTCTTTTCCAGGGAGACTTCTCTTCTCATGAGGTGGCCAAAGTATTGGAGCCTCAACTTCACGATCTGTCCTTCCAGTGAGCACTCAGGTCTGATTTCCTTAAGAATGGATGCGTTTGATCTTCTTGCAGTCCCACTGTTCTGGCAGCTAACAATCACATAATCAGAATGATATCAATGATTAGCAAAAATTAAACCAACATAGTAATGAAAGCCTAGACCTGACGGACAAGATAAATATTTAAGATTTGTCTTGTTCCTCTCAACAGAGAACATCATCACAGAAGCTGGAATTCTACCAGTGGAACCTTTTGTGCACTGACTTTAATCATTCAGTATATTATTAGCCATCTTGAGTGTTTCAAAGTAAGTGAACTAGATGAGCACTGCAAAACAAGCCTCTTCAGAATAACTGGGCAAAAAAAGAAGGACCTCGGAGGCAGGAGGAGGCAGCAAGCGAAACCAGCAGGAACTTGCACTGCAGGTCTGGGACTTCCACTACCTCTTGCTATAAATTAACCAGACTGATCTGGGAGGAGGAGGACGGAAAGGTGGCTGAGCAGACATGTTCAGGGCTTTCTAAGTATGCACTGATGGAGAGCTGCCAACAAGTTGCACCAAAGCCTTGCCAAGATTTACGGAAGCCTAGATAGTTCTGCTGCAGACCATATGCATTTGAAGGATAAACCCAGAGCTCTGCAAAATCTCTTTCTACCAGTAGACCTCCTTTGACAAATGTACTGAACCCATGAGTAAATTGGGACGCATAAGGCTGCAATCTTCTGCACATTTGCATGGGAGTAAGCCCCATTGGACAGAGTGGAACTTATTTCTGGCTTGTGCTGGATTTCTGTAAACATACAGAGTTAATGGTCCCATGAGTCCCATGGAAGTATCATGTAGGGGATGGTCAGATCCTGAGGAAGAATGGGAAGAATTGAGATAATTGGAGCTCAAGGACCCTTCAGCAGAAGCTGGTGCCAAGCCATGCCACACAACTAGGTGGAAAGATGTCCCTGCCCAGGGGCAAAGCTGAGTGCCAGAACTCCTCCCCTCTCGACAAATCGGCAGGAGGGGAGGTGTTCCTCAGAACTTTGCCGCTGGTCCCATTCTGCCCCTAGAGGCTAGGGACACCAGGAGCAAAGCTGGGTGGCAGCTGAGGCAGGGGGCAACACCAGAGGCAGCCACCTCACCCTGCCTCATAGGCAGGTGGGCTCTGGTTCACAACCATTTTAAATTGATGGTGATGATAAAGATGGTGGTCATTTCCATTTCCCATTTATAGAGAAAATACCAACGTAGATGGTACGTAGACGTACCATAAAAATGAAACAATAACATTTCAGTTCATCAGTAAAATATCTCCCCAGTAACCAAGCCATCTAGGGATGGTAGTAGTGGTCAAGGACAGTATGGATTTAACAATGGGTCTTCAGTTGATGGCATAAACGCTCCACAGTTGGCGATCTCAACAGGGAGAGCACTGCACCAATAGGTGCCACAGCAGAGAAGACTAGATATTCCCTCTTCTGCATTAAGAACACTCACATATGGCTCCAAGGGGCTTTTATATGAAAACATTCATAGTTAGTGCCAAGAGGCATTAAAAGGGGGTGGGTGGAGTTGTGTTTTCTCTTTTCCTACCTCTTGGTAATGTTAGAAAGACTTTATAGAATCAAGCACAAGCCACAAAAGCTTTTTAACGTTTTGAAATGTGTTTAAATTAGGGGCACTCAGTCCCCAATCTCCATACCAGATCAGCTACTTTCACTCTACAAATTGTACCAAGAAGAGTTTGCATATTCAGAAATCTCCCTTCCTTGTCATCAAATGATGTAATAATGTCCTTACTTGCATATACAGCTCAGTTGTTACACACAGAGGGGAACTCCTAATTGAAGAAAGTAATGTTTCAGAAGAGAAAACCTGTGACTTGAGTTGATCAACCTCATTCCGGAAACAGATGCATCCTCTTATTTCTAACATAAATTACTGGCTTCCCCTACCCCACCCCCACCCCACGCTCCTGAAGTTTACAAGGAGCCCAGAGGAAAAGAATAATTAGTGCAGTATTGGCGTTATTATTTCCTGACATTAACTGCCTGCTACTTGTTCATCCACCCCCTCACCCCAAGATTGACACGGCAGCGCAACTTGTTCACACAGTGCCTGTCCCTCATCCTCACGTGCCCTGCAAAATACCTGGATGGGATTTCAACTTGTGTCTCTATTCAAGCGAGTCATCCAGGGTTGCCTACAGACTGTCAGTATTTTGAAAGAATGGTTTGAGCATATAGCAAAAATTTGAATTTGCACAATTAAGGTGGATTAAAGTAACCTGTTGCCCTGGTGCAACAAATCCCTTTTGTTTGTTTGCTTTTAAAAATGAACGTGTTGCAGATGGGGAAATGACAGGGAAACCTGCTGAAAGTGCAGGTGAATTAATATAACCACAGTGCAAGCAAATCAGGATAAATGGAAGCAGAACACTCATTGACATGTAACTTCCCTGCAAGCAAATCGGAGGGGGGGGGGGCTCAATAAAGACCAGACACAACCTCCACATAAGATTTGTCGAGCATATCAGTATAAAAGCCCAGTGCAAAAGTCATGATCCCAAAGCAGATGGGCCATAGTAGCTACAGAAATGCCTTGGCTTCTCAGCCCCTGACCTGTAGAAGGCCAATTATGTTTCCTTTGCAGTGAGCAGCATTCAGGTTTTGGGCCTCTACTGGAAGTACTCCAATAATACAATGACTCTGGTGCTGTGCCACATCCTGCTTGTGGCTGCAGATGCATACAGCCATCTCAGGATGCGCAGGCTTTTTCAGTGGCTGCTGCCTATCTAAATGGTGGTATGACTAAGCTATCATCTTAATGTTTGACGGGATATATATATCCACCACGTTTTTGGTCCAAGCTCTCAAAACAGCAAGCTTGCATCCTGCTAATCTGGCTGTATGTTTTCCTGAGGTATGCGGGTGATCATGGAAGAAGCCAGGAGGAACAAATGGAATGAAGGGCACTTTTTCCTAGAGTAGAACACTCTTGTCTTGGCAACCTGCAGATGGTATCAGCCTGGATAGCTCAGTTGGTTAGAGTGTGGTGCTGATAATGCCATGGTTGTAGGTTTGATCCCCCCCCCCCCATATGGGATAGCTGCATATTTCAGCATTGCAGGGGGTTGCACTGGATTATCCCCAGGACCCCTTCCATCTCTGCAATTCTAAGATTAGGAAAAAGAGTTGGAAGGAGGAAGGTACAGTACCACTCACTGAAGAGGTATTGACCTTTCCCCAATCAATCTGAATATACTGCATTGTGATTTTTGGCTTCACTGTAAGCATTTAATAATTTCAAACTGGAAAATTCAGACCACACAATTGTAGCTGATTGGGATGTCTTGCATGACAAACACGCTTCTCCAAAGGACTGGACATTTTGTGATTAGGAAAGTGATGAGAAAATGCAGTGAGGAGTGTGGGATAACACTTGCTTTGACACAACATCATCTAGCTTCTCTGTGAACAAATCAGAGTAAATACTCATTAAAGAGCTGCTGTCATCTAAACTCCCTGCAAACTGTCATGGTCTTGTTGCTGAGCAACAAGGTGCAGAGCACAGTGGAATTGGAGGCTGGCCAACTGGAAGAGTCTCTGAGGTGTACTTGCCTGGAGGCAGAGTCAGTGTCCAAAGTCAGGTCCAGTCCTAGGGTCAGGAGAACAGCAGCCTGTGTGGTCAGACGATCCATGGGTCAAAGGTCAAGATGAGCAGGAAGCAGCAAGGTAGGACCAGGAGCTACAAGCATTGATTCCACCACCTGCATGTTGCTGGAAGTTCTGCTTAAGAAGGCTGAAGCCATCTGGCTCTCATCATTGCCTTCTTCTCTGTGTCCTTGAAGGCTGATCAGCTGCAGGTGGAGTCACTCTACCTTCTCCCCCTTCAGGCTGCTGTTCAGCAGGTGAAGCTGACTCCTGACACAAACAAATCAGAATGAGCAGGTCCTCTGCAAGCACCTTTAGTCTTGAGACACAGAGTGGGAAGAGGCAGCAGAATTCAAAGACTAGGTTCTCCTAGATGCTATACAGGTTTCAGGTAATACCTGGGGATGCTTGGATGGAGAAACACACAGGTTTTTACTACCTTACCTGTGCCAAAACAAAATCAACAAACATGGGAATGCCAACAAACATGGGCTTATACCAATTCAGATCATTAGTCCATCTAGTACATCTTCTACACAGATTAGCAACAGCTCTCCAGGGGTTTCTGACAGGAGTCTGAAACCTACTTTGAGATGGCAGGGACTGAACCTGGGACCTTTTCCAAACAAAGCATGAGCTCTACCATTGAGGACCACTCAAGGCCACTGCGGTAAGTATGCTAAGCCATGCCAATGTGTTTCAAAGTACTGAAGGACATGTTCAATGAAAAATGCTGCTCTGGGGTCCCATTGATGGGCTTGGGTAGGATATCGTTATGCTCCTTCTTTTCCACCCTTACTTTATACTGTCCATGACGGACTCTCCAGAAGACTAGGAAGCCATCACTTAGTGCCGTCCAAAGATTTGTCAGTTTAATATGAATCAAGAGAGCACCAGTGACCTAAATCCTGTGACTTTTTCCCCTTTAAGGGTGAGTGGTATACTTGCCATACACACTGGTTGCCTCAAGCACAAATCACCATGAGCTATATATAGTGTGTGGTGCACTTAAGCAGGCATAGAAATCTACTGATTTTTAAAAAATATTGTGACACTTACACATTGCTTTCCCAGCAACTCACAGCAGTTTACATTGAAACAACAACAGCAACACAGCAAAACAAGAAAAAGAACATTGGCTAAAATCTAACTAAGCACTAAGGCAAACTTTCAATCAGCACAATAATTTATCCTTGCACAACAGAACATTCTCCCCCTCTCCTCCTCTAGGGGTTCTAGGGGTTCCCCTTGACCCTCTAGAGCAGATCTGGGGACAGCACAAAGCACAGGTGGGGAAGGAAAGAGAGGGAAAGTCCCATTGTGCAAGTGGAAGTTGTTCCAGTCATGTGATCATTTATATATAGACATCATTTTATTTGTGTGTCGCCCTTCCACAGTGCAAACCATGCTCAAGGCGGCTGACAACATAAAAAATACATAACTACAGCGTAACAAAAGTAGTCATAAACAATAAATAAAACATTTTTTAAAATATGAAACCAAACTGAACCATTTCCATACAGTGGTACCTCTGGTTATGAACTTATTTTTTTCCGGAGGCCTGTTCTTAACCCGAAACCATTCTTAACCTAAGGTACCACTTTAGCTAATGGGGCCTCCCGCTGCCCCCGTGCTGATGGCGCGCAATTTCTGTTCTCATCCTGAGGTAAAGTTCTTAACCCGAGGTACCACTTCCAGGTTAGAGGAGTCTGTAACCCAAAGTGTTTGTAACCCGAAGCGTTTGTAACCCGAGGTACCACTGTATAAATCACAAGATCTAAATACAAGGTATTTATTGAATACCTCGTATTCATTATTAGTATATCTGTAATAATAATAACCACATGAAATTGTAAAGTGATTATTGCACTGAATTGCCCTGCCCACATTCCATTCATGCAGAAAAGATGCCCAGACACGTGGGTTGAAAAAGCCCACGAAATGTTTGGGTTTGTTAGCCCTGATCACAATCCTTTTTAATGTGCTAGACAGAAAATAGTATGAAGGATTTCTCCAGTCCAAACATACCCTCTGACGCTATTCACATCTTGCTAACTGCATGAGCCCACTGATATGCTGCATTATTTAAAAAGGAATGCTCTTCTTCTACGAAGGGACTGACTTTCCATTGCTCTCTGCACAAAGTATGCGAAGTGATGAGGGTCTGACCCCCGGGGTGGCTGAAATGTAAAGGCCTGTTTTAATGGGATTGAGGAGGCTGCCTAGCTACATTTGCTCTGCTTTTATACAAGTCAGTCCTGCTCATTTCCTTTCAGTGGGCGTAGGGCTTAACATTCATTAAAGCCAAATCTCTCCGTTTCCTGCAGCCTTCCCTGCTCTAATCTCCACAGGTCATTTTGCATTTTGGATCCATCCCTCTGTGTGTTTGATATCCTTTTACGAGTGTTGCATGCGAGGAATGCTCAGTGAACCAAAAAACAGATACACTGCGACTTACTTTTGGCTTGCATAGACATACTATTAAAAATAGCTTGCGTGAGGCTGGAAGCATTCATTGGTTCATTGAGAGAAGCCATCAGTTAATGGCAGAAATGGAGATTATTAAAACAGGTTGATGCTCAGTTGCTGGTATGGATGGGAAATAAATTCCATTCTGCTCACATTTCAGTGCAAATCTACCTGTTTTGTACTTTCTGAAACGAGGTGAACCAAGACGCAGCTAGCCTTCAGAACTCGCACTTCTCTAAATTTTGTAGTGCTATTCTAACAACCCCCAATAGTGTACAAAAATGTATATTGGGGGAAAGTGATTCAAAAAGGAACTTGAAATGTTGCATACATCCTGCAATACCTGTTGACGTTTGATTTTCCCTTTGTTTGGAGAGCCAGTGTGGTGTAGTGGTTAAGAGCGGTAGTCTCGTAATCTGGTGAACCGGGTTCGCATCTCCGCTCCTCCACATGCAGCTGCTGGGTGACCTTGGGCCAGTCACACTTCTTTGAAGTCTCTCAGCCCCACTCACCTCACAGAGTGTTTGTTGTGGGGGAGGAAGGGAAAGGAGAATGTTAGCCGCTTTGAGACTCCTTAAAGGGAGTGAAAGGCGGGATATCAAATCCAAACTCCTCCTCCTCCTCCCCTTCTTCTTCTTCTTCTTCTTCTTCTTCTTCTTCTTCTTCTTCTTGTGTCTGTGAATTTTTTTTTAAAGCATTAAATGCTTTGGGCTTTGTGAGGAAAAAATGGTAAAGGAATGAAGGGTGCTATGGAACGAGGTAAAAATAACAACAAAATGTGAAACAACAACCCACATAGTCAAGCTGGCATGGATTGCTTCCCAGATCACACAATTAGCCCTTTACAGTGACACAACAATGTTATTAAATAATAAGCGACACTGTGCATTTTCTTCAGCGGTTAAACATTAGCCCTGCTACTGCAGTCCTTCTGGTGACTCCTGCCATGACAGCAACACTGGAAGGGGCGAGTGGGAAGGGCAATTTAGATTCCCACTTGGACTGGCCAGAATGGACTGAGTACCAAGTGCCTTCCGCACCAGGGAGAATCCGGCAAGAAACCAAGAAATTTGATGTACTCAAGGCTCATTGACAAAAGGGAGGGAGAGGTGCAACTCTGCAGCCCAGCAACTGACTGCAGTGTCTTGTTTGCTGTTCTTTGTGAGCAGAGCTTAACCACAGAGGAAGGAGGTGGGAGAGGGAGACAGAGCTGTGGTTGACAGTGAAAAGGCCGAGCCCTGGGCAATGATCTCCTACTTCTTCTGCCATTCTGTAATACTCATGCATTGTCCCTGCTCAATACAGATGAGCTCCCTTTTGCAAATAATTTTTCACCTACAGCATCCTCACCTTAAAAAGTGCTTCTGGAGAATCAAGGACAGTAGATGTGGTTCCTCAGACTTCACGGCAATCCGTAACAATGCCATGAAGCTGAAAGCCAAGGCAAATGCCTTGAAAGACATGCCCCATGATCGGTAAGGAGGTTATGCAGTGCCACAAATTGTACTTACTTGCAATTTACTCACATTTTCCCTTGGTCTCCCAAAATCCACATGGAGAGGATGGAGCACCGAGGATCATCAAAGATGCCCCATGTTGTCCTGGACCTGTATTACCTTAAGTCTTCCTGTATTACTAGAAAGATCCTCTTGCAAGTTGACGCATGCCAGTTAGTTGCTGGTTGCAGGTTCTGCAGTTTCTAGGCTTTGTGGAGCTTGCGTCAACATGCAATTGCCTTGACTTTGATCTGAAGCAGGCAGGCTTTTAAATCACTGGATAAGAAAACAAGACTGAGCATCCAAACCATGGGGAACTCCTACAGTGAAGGCATTTCAAGTTATTAGCTCAGCACGCACTGTTTTAATATGCTGCGGAATGCTTATAACATTGGGACGTTGTTTTTGCCACTAGTCTTACAAGACGCAGGCATCCCCAAACTCGGCCCTCCAGCTGTTGTTGGACTACAGTTCCCATCACTCCTGACCACTGGTCATGGTAGCTAGGAATGATGGGAGTTGTAGTCCCAAAACAGCTGGAGGGCCGAGTTTGGGGATGCCTGTACAAGAGGGACACTTCCACGCCCCTGTAATCTATTACATATTCACCATATTCTCTAAATATTCTGTACCGATAAGTCATTAAATGGTCAATAAAATTCATAGCATTGCATGAATAGCATTATTTTCTATTTTTATCGCAAAATGCATCTGAATTCTGCAGAACTGTGTATAAAGGGAGCCAGGCTTCCTCCCCTCCACTTTCCCCCCACTTATTTTTTTTAGACTGGAAAGTTACAGCTGCTTTTGTAGACAAAATATAGAACACTGAGTCTCCCATATTATAATTTAGACACTCAATGGGCCTCTTTGTTTGGGTATGCTGATTTTAAAAGAAAAAACCTCTTGTTTATGTGCTGCTTTGACCTACTAGCCTCCTCTCTTG
Source organism: Podarcis muralis (assembly GCF_964188315.1). Classification (NCBI taxonomy): domain Eukaryota; kingdom Metazoa; phylum Chordata; class Lepidosauria; order Squamata; family Lacertidae; genus Podarcis; species Podarcis muralis. Next base: position 72,567,529 of record NC_135655.1, read on the forward strand.
TTAATAATAAAAAAAGTTCTTTCAGAGTCTTCCGTGCAGTAGAAGTCCTCAACGACTTTCAGGAAGGAGTGAGAGAGACATAAAAGTGTCTAGGGTGGCAGAGGAGAAGAGAAAACAGCTGTGTCTGTGTGGAGAACATTGGAAGTGTATTCATTCTACATGCACATCAAGTGCATGATGGGAAGGGAATGGGATGGTAGGATTTGTCAACTTTGCTTCTCTTGGTTTCTCATTTTTCCAGCTGGAATGGGAAAGTATTAAATTAAAGTATTAAATTAATTTCATCTGCCAAAATCACTTGTATCAATTGCTCTGCTTTTATTTTACATTTTTTTACTTTCGAAAAGTTTGTCCGTAGACAGTTTTTCCAGGTCATGTAGCCAGCATGACTATGCCACTTCTGGCGAACCAGAGCAGCGCACGGAAACGCCGTTTACCTTCCCGCCGGAGCGGTACCTACCGGTATTTATCTACTTACACTTTGACATGCTTTTGAACTGCTAGGTTGGCAGGAGCAGGGACCGAGCAATGGGAGCAGTTGCGGGGATTCGAACCACTGACCTTCCGATCGGCAAGCCCTAGGCTCTGTGGTTTAACCCACAGCACCACCCGTGTCCATGCATTTACATGCATTTACAGCTGTACAATTCAAGCACATTTTTGTTAGTTGAATACTAGTCACTAATTTTAGAACTAAGTTTTACTCAGAGTAGATCCAGTGAAACTAATTAAGTTAATTAATTTCAATGGGTCTATTCTGAATAAAACTTAGTTGAACACTCTGGCACGTATAGGATTGCAGCCTTAGCCTAAACCAATTTACTAGGGTTGCCATATTTTGAAGAGCAAAAAAGAGGACATATTTGCCAACTTTTACTTTTAACTACAGATCGACGATTCTCATTTTAAATACTCCTACTATTTGTAGGCTATAGAAGCTGCGATATATTGCTAGTAGCAATGTTCTTAACTTTCACCAACAAAATAATAATAATGCATTTTGCTCCCTCACTTGCCATATGAATGTATTTGGGCTCATGCTCACATCTTTGTGAACGTAAGTGTACACAGAACAATTTATTGCACTGTTTAACATGTGCATATGGACTCTCCTGAAGGGCAGGAGGATGTTAACTCTTGCCCTCCCAGACTCCTCCTCCAAGATCTTGTAGCTGAGCCAACAGCCTTTGAGTTCTGCCACAAGAGCAGGGATTTAGAGAGTATGGAGCTAGTTGCTGCTCTGTTGTGATTATTTGCTGCAGACCAGCTTAGCCTGAATCTAATGCACTAGAAGAAATTTATTGGGTTACTGTAAACAAAAACAAACAAACAACAACAACAAAAAACCTAGACATTTTGCCAAATTTTTAAAATCTGCAGAAATTTTAATCCTGGAAAAAGGACATGTCCTGGAAAGAGAAGACACATGGCAACCCTTACTTCATACTTCTGAGTAGGCAAGGCACTGTCACCAATGGTGTGTTGGCTGAATAATAACTTAGAACACACTGTGTTAACTGACACCTACCACTTTCTGTGGCTTTCAAGTTTCTCAACTTCTAACTATAGACCAGCCTAAACTACATGTAGATTTCAAAATCTTCCACTGTCCTATATATTGCAATCAGTGGTGGTCACAATACAGTTTCTGTTAAGAATGCCTAGCGCATGGAAATCAATAGGACATAGGTTGCCACACGCATGCCTTGTGTTTACCAGAAGCAAAGGAAGTGGTGGTCAATTTAACCTTCCAGAAGAGTTTTGTGGTTATGATAGCAAGCAGCCAATGCAAAATGTTGGTGAGCGTGCGGAGCAAACGAAACAAGGTTGTTGTTTGTGGCTTCGGAGGTGGAACTGATGAGTGGCTCCCCTCTCGGAACTACTGTGAGTCAAGTGGACTGTGTCGTTAGCTACAAAATTGATCTAATTTCAGAGGAGTAGCTGCCTGGGTTAGCCCGTTGCTGCAAAAGGAGAAGCCTTTGGTACCTTGGAAGGCTAACACATCAGCATCCATGGACTAGAGTCCATTCCATCAGATGCAGCAGGACAATCCTTCATGCAGCTCGTGAACTGGACTCTAGTCCATCAAGGGCTAGCCAACAATAAGCATCTTTGTCTTCATGGGGATCCTCTGCTGCTTTTACAAAATGGACTGGTGTTCAGCCATGGATTCACTATGAGGATGGATCAGCAGAGGCTGGAGTGTTGGGGTACATGGGGCACTGCCCCACCAAGCTCAGTCCTCCTTCAGCCTCCCTCCACCCGCCTGCTTTCTTCCTGACAACCAGTTCGGGGGCTGGCACTGCTCTCAGCTTCCTCCTCTTTTGGCTCCTTGTACCTCTAAAAATTAGGACGTGGGTGGCGCTGTGGGTTAAACCACAGAGCCAAGGACTTGCCGATCAGAAGGTCAGCAGTTCGAATCCCCGTGACAGGGTGAGCTCCCGTTGCTCGGTCCCAGCTCCTGCCAACCTAGCAGTTCGAAAGCACGTCAAAGTGCAAGTAGATAAATAGGTACCGCTCTGGCAGGAAGGTAAACGGCGTTTCCGTGCGCTGCTCTGGTTCGCCAGAAGCAGCTTAGTCATGCTGGCCGCATGACCCGGAAGCTGTATGCTGGCTCCCTCGGCCACTAAAGCGAGATGAGTGCCGTAACCTTAAAGTCGGCCACGACTGGACCTAATGGTCAGGGGTCCCTTTACCTTTATTTTTTACCACTAAAAATGGAGGCATATGGAGACAAAATAAGAATTCATTGGCTCTGCTTCTCATAACTTCTATAGTAGTGAAACCAGTCATAATCTGAAGACTCTTATATATTATCAATCAATTCCCCCCCGTCCCCATCAAGCCTGTCATACAAATAGAAATCCATCAACTTTGCCAAAAGACAAGCTCCACCGTGCACTTCCTACCTCTGAACTGTTTCATTGCCAGCTGGGCATTATAAAAACCACTATTTAAGAGTTGGTGCCCGAGTTTGAATTTTTCCTCTTTCCTCCTTGTCCCTTTTCTCTTGTGTGCCATGTTTGTCCACTCTGGGAGCCTTTGGGGCTGAAGAGCAAGAGTATGAATGCTCAAAAATCAATCAATCAAACAAACAAACAAACAAACAAACAAACGAAGAGAGCATTTCTGGAGGACTAAGAACTTTTTTTACAAATAAGAATTGATGGACCATCATAAAACCAAAATTTATAGGAGCCCTGACTTGTTCTTTTAATTATATTGTTGGAGGATGAATGCACAGGATAATAATCTCCAAGAGAGGAAATATGGTGTTTCAAATGAAATTGTCTTCTTTACAGTTTTTGGTGCTCTGGATACTGATATAAACATCATCTTTCCATTTATTTATAACCTTAGAGGCTAGGATACTACTCTTCAAGCAACACACTAACAAAATAATGCACAGTGCTCAATAAACTCAATGCTTTGGCTTCAGTCTGGCAAAAGGCAAACCCTTCTTTCATTTACCACCAAGTCTGATAAAGAGTTTTGGGGAACTCAAACATTTGAACATGATTTTGTGGCGTTTTGGGTGACCTAACAAAGATATCTAGTATTGATTTGGGGTTTTTTGTGGCCAACACAACTGCTTTTACTTTCAATGGAAGGAAGAAATTTCTCTTCCCTCTTCTGCAACTCTTTGCACTCTTACAGAGCCTTGCTGGAGAGTTGTGGCAGGGGGGGAGTCGCTTCCTGAACTTTGTGAGATGGTGCATGGCAAAGGAGGGGCTTCTGGGAGTAGAGGGCTTCTCCCCAAACCAGAAGCTGCCTCCATCCAGAGTTTAGATGAATTGCCCCCTCCCTCAACAGCCCCCCCCTTGCACCCCATCATGGGTGTTTACAAATAGTGCTGACACCTCTGATAATGCATTTATTTAACTTCCTGAATTTCTTTCCCCTCATACAAAATATGCAAAGATCAGAACAAAGCAGCAGCACTTGCGCAGGGTAGGAAAATTTCTGTTCCCCCCCAATATTGAGCTTCTCTAAAAAGTCTTGTGGTTTAGAACAAGTGGGTTTCACTCAAAGCAAAGGGTACGTAAACAGTTTGGTGCTTTTCATTTTTGTGTACCTCACCTCAGATTTTGGGGTAACATAATTACATACTGTGGTGCTCTTTGGACACTCTTGGAATCTAATTCTCATCAACCCTGTCCAGCATGACCAATGGTCAGGGATGGTGGGACATTTGGAGTGCCACAAGTTCCTTATTCCTGTCTTAGAGAATCTTGCCACTGGAATACTTTTCAATAATCCTTCACCCACCCACCCTGCCCCATTACATGCTACTCCCCAGATTTTACCTTGATATGATGGCCATCTCCCCTTCCCAAGTGTAAAAAAAGTATTTCTGTTAATCTAATGATTCTGCATTTTACATTTTTTCAGTTAATTCGGACTCATTCCCTAGGTTTGCCAACTGGGTCTTGTAGCTATGCATTAAACAGGAGCTTGATCTGCACAGAGTAAGGGGTATTAACAGTTTATCTCCAAGTCACATAAAACTTTGTCTACTGATTTTTGCATATTAAATGTCAGTTAAAGGCACAAGAGCAGAAGAGGCTTGTTCTCATTGGTCGGCGGACAACCCTGAAAAGAATTATAGCTCGGCAAAAAGCAACTTTTTGCCCGCAAACAATAGGTAATTGATGAGGTCTGCCTCCATTTGCATTTTGTTTCCTTTGCAGCAATATTGAATCACTAGACGAACAGAGTTCTAAGGACAGGTGGGTGCTGCTTTACCAAATTTTCCTTTTGCTTCTTCTCTTTGCTGTTTTATGAGTTGTGAAACAGTATATGCTCAGGGGATTTCTTTTGTCAGGCTTAGCAAACTTTCTTTTTGGGGGGGAGCTGTAAAATATCAGGGCTGTGTAATGTCACTGTTAAAGCCACTGGGTAGGTGGGTGGGGGATGTTTTCCTGGCTCTTTGCATGTTTTTCTCTATATGGTGCAAAAATATTAAATTGCATTTGTATCTTGCTTTTTGTCCTAGGAGTCAAAGACGTGGGCATCCCTCCCCCATTTCCATCTTTGAAACAACCCTTTGAGGTAGATTGTGCTTAATTAATACATACCCATAAGCAGTCAATAGATTGAAGGGCCCCAATCCTCATAGGGACAAGCAGCCTCATGGCGGGTCAAGCCACCTGTCTGTTTAGCTCAGTGCAGTGGTACCTCGGGTTTCATACGCTTCAGGTTACAGACTCTGCTAACCCAGAAATAGTACCTCGGGTTAAGAACTTTGCTTCAGGATGAGAACAGAAATCGCGTGGCAGCAACGTGACAGCAGCAGCAGTCCCCATTAGCTAAAGTGGTGCTTCAGGTTAAGAACAGTTTCAGGTTAAGAACGGACCTCTGGAACGAATTAAGTACTTAACCAGAGGTACCACTGTACTGTCTACAGCAGAGCTTTCCAAACCTTTCATGTTGGTGACACACTTTTTGGACATGCATGATTTTGTGACACAGTAATTCAGTTTTACTAGCAAACTGGAGGTTAAACTAACCCCTTTCCAGCCCCAAGTGGAGTGTGGGGAGTGTTTGTGTGACACACCTACACTCTGCAGGCGACACACTAACTTGTTGCGACACAGACTTTGGAAAGGATTTCAGGGTTCACTCCCAGCCACACTTGCAACTGACTGGAACTTTTTTAGCTTCTGCTCTCCACCAGCAGCAGGCAAGCAGCCTAAGACAATTCAGAAACATCTCTGCCACGAAGAAGCCACTTCATTCCTCCTTCGCTCCAAGTGAGGTAATATCTGCCCTCCTAATTTCTCTCTCTTCTCTGCTTCTGTCTTCCCATCTCTATCATTCCCCAAACATATCAGCCACTCTGCCCCAGCACTATTTCCATTCCACATTCTCTAACATAACTTAGCTCCACACACATCCATTTGATGTGCACCACCCTACTGCCTCATAATTGATTTTAGGATCCCTCTTTTATTGCCTCGTAGTTTTAAGCCCAAACTTGCAAGTCCTCTCAAATGCTACCTGAACAGTCAAACCTCTTGGTTTTATTGTAGCAACCTGCACCTTAATCACTCCATCTCTATTTTTTAATAATAACTTGCAAATTATTTGATACTAGGCCTTGGTCTCTTGTCTAGTTAAAGTATAGTTTGCTGCAAGTCTGAGCTCAATACTGGAAAAAGACTGGAAGAAATTGTAATGTCACTGGCTCATTTATCCACATGTGGTGGTAATGACCCAAAGCTTTTTAGTTTTGGGAAAACGGTTTTTCATGAAGCAGGACTTACTACAAAACAAGCTACCCTTTTTGGCAAAATCTTTCTCACAGGGATATTACCTGATGACTGCTGCATGGCTGACTATTGCAAGATATTGGAAGACTCTAAATGGAGACATGTTTGAGAGCTGGATCTTACAACTCTGGAACTTAATTTCAATGGACAAACTGACAACCCATATCCGAAAGAGTCAAACAAACAAGAAAAACACCACCTTTCAATCAACTTGGCATAGTTTTATTACAAATGCAACATCGATAAAACATGGTTAAAGCCTCCTCCTGAAAACCAGGCAGCCACAGGAAACACTTTTATGAATCCATGTAAATTACATCGTTTACAGTACACACATTTATGATTATGTGTACTTAGACCTGTGTGGGTAAAGTCCATTTACAATGCAGATAAGGAGGCAATAGAATTGTTACAGAAGCTGTTAGCATGTAAATCTTGTTTTAAATGGCTGGCCACCTGAACCACAAATTAAAAGCACTTGTAGAATCAAATAAGGCAGCTCTTTCATGCTGTTTGAAGTGCCAGGACATATTTTGGGGGAAGTGGGAACAGGTATGGGCATATCCTTCTCAAGCGAAGGTCAGCAGCTACATGGGGGGAGGTTCCATCCTCTGAGTGAGGGAGGCTATGTCTTAGATACCTCGAGAGGAGCCAGGAGCTCCCTTTTAACCTCCCACACACTTCCTTCTAAGATACAGAGCCCAGCAACTAACCAAAGCAGCCTACTGTCCCCTTATTTGCTGAAAACCTACCTGCTAGGGTGAATGCTATGGCTAGATGGAAGAAAATGTCAACAAAATAAACAACACACACAAGTCACTGAGCATATTTTGCACCCCCATGGAGAGCTGGCATGAAGCTCATCCGGATTGGAGATGATGAAAATCAGAGCATACAGGGTTGAGTGGGCCAGACTAAGTGAGCTACTATTCCCTTACGCTGGGAAAGTGCATGCCAGGGCAATACACTATTATAACCAACAGGTCACAGAAGGAATGCTTAAAGGAAATTAAGCTACCATATGTTGTCTATGGGGTTAGTCTGATCAATATAGAATATGGCTCTGCATATACTGAGGGAATGCTGCTCCATCTGTAGGGGCATTGACCATCATGGACAGGACAAAAGTAGAATCACCTTCGCAGCTTTAGAGTCAGCTGTGTTGACCTTGGGTATGGTCAGAGTACTACCTTGTCCTAGCAGAATATGGGCAGCTCCTTTTCTATAGAAGTCCTTGCCCTTCATTCCTCCCCCAATACACATTTGAGAATGGCCACTTTCCCTGCTGCTGTGGTGGGGGGGGGGGCACATTGTTTGCTTTTTCCTTCAGAAGTGCATTTTTGCATAGCACCACTTCTGTACATAGCAATACTTGAAAGTAAAAGCTAATATTGCATTGATGAAACTGACAAGACTGCCCCATAGCCCCCAGTTTCACTGGAGACAGGAGCAGCAGGTGGTGTAAGTGCAGAATGATAATGGGCAGGCCAGAAGGATATCTAGAAATGCATCTGAGCCTAGGTGCTGAACAATGAGGGCCAGCATCCTGGATAGACAGGATGGGGAGTGTCTTCTATACTGCTAGAAGTATGTGCGATGACTTTCAAAGCTGGTGAACAATGGACATGTGTGCTAACAAAAGGGAATACTTTCCTTGTTATGAAAGTGCTTGAGAATGCATGGGTGATTTGGGCCTGGCAGTGGAAACTGGAAACCAAGCAGAAATAAATTAAAAATAGCCTGCTTGCTTCATCTGTATTCTGTGCTCAATGCTGAATGCAAATAGTCCATTCATCTTAAACAAATTAATTAGGCTGCAAAGCTGCTCACATTTCACTGAGAACACTTTTATTAAACATGAAAGATGCCAGGGTGGTAAAAAAAGAAAAGGCCAGGAAAAACCTATGCTGTATTTTAAATTCCTCTTTGCAAGAGGGCTAAAGCAAGACATTTAAATGTCCCACCACTGCAGAGTTCCCTTTTAATTTGTCCTGCTTCCCTTTATTTCACGAAAAAGCAGAAGTGAAATTTAAAGCTGCTTGCATGGTTTATGAGCACGTTTAAGGATTTCCTGATACCACCAGTTATCAGCTCAGCTAAAAATAGTTTGAAAGAGCTTTGCGATCTCTGATAGCCTAGTCTCTCTCTCCCCCCGTTTCGTAGCTCTATTCCACATATAGGTTGTGGGGAGGATGTAGCCCTCCATATATTGTTGGGCTCCAGCTCCCATCAGCCAGCGGTGATGGGATCTGTAGCCCAGCAACACCCGGAATGTCACAGCTTCCCCGTCCCTGTTTTGGGTCTCGTTCCCACGTAAGCTAAGCGTGCCCACATCAAGTGCAGCTATGTGCTACAGCTGGATTGCTGCGCCTGAGGCTGCAACAGCACACTTATCTTGGGCGTGAGATTCCCTCAGCACCGCTGAGGCTTGCTTCTGAGTAGACCAGAGAGGCTTGCCCTCTGGCCCCGCGAACTAAGCGCCCAGCCCCATCGAGTTCAACAGGAACCTTCGACGCAGCGCGCCTTTCCTCGGTGCAGCCCCGCACAGGATCCGCTTCCTCGTTCAGGCTCGCAGCCTCTCCCCCAATGCAACGGCGGTGCAACCAGGAGCGGATCCCCCACCCCGGAAGAGCGTCCCTTCCCTCCCAAATTGGCCGCGCGCTCCAGAAAAGGGGGGTGGGAGAGACGCGCCGCTTGCCCGCCTCACCCAGCCCGGACGGGGGCGGGCGGAGAATGTCAGCTCGAACAACTTCCTACTGGGCTCCCGGCGGCAGGCAGTAAAAAACACACACACCAAAAGCGACCTTTTCAACTGCTGCCAACGTCGCCGGCCGATTCCTGCCCCCTGGCAGCGTGGAGGAAGCGATGAATGGCCAGAAAGGGGAGGTGGCTGACGCGCTGCACTCCCCGGGCCGCCGCCGCCTGTCCTGCCTGTGCATCTCGCTCCACCCCGTCGCCGCCGCCGCTACGGCCGCGCACTCCCCCCCCCCCCCGGAGCCCGCGCTGCCGCCGCCACAGAGGAAAGAGGCACCGGGACGCCGCCGCCCGGGGCAAGGCGCGGGGCCGAGAGGGCTGCGCGAGGAACCTGGACGGCGCTCCTCCTCCTCCTCCCCCTCTCTCTCTCCGTCCCCCGCCTTTCTCCTTCTCCTTTCTGTTTTGGCGGGCGGGCGGGCGGGAGTCTCCCTGCCATGACTGCGCCGAGGGAGCCTGAGCGAACATGAGCCGCCGCGGCGAGGGCGAATTCCTGAACTGCCGCCTTTCTCCCCCCGCCGCGACCATGAGGAGGCTGGCGCTGCTCGCGTTGCCTCTCTTGCTGTGCCTGGGCGAGGTAAGGCGCGGACGGTTTGGAGGACTGCCACCCCCACCCCACCCAACCCAGGCTTTCCCTCGCGTCCTCCTACATGCCAGGGATCTACATGTCTCGGTCCGCGAACCTGCTTCCCCTGAGTAAACCCATCCATCTTTCGTCTTCCTACCTGTCTCTCCCCCCCCCTTACAAGTCCCTCCTAAGCTAGGGCAGCCTTATACATCGTGGGTAGGGGAGCCTGTAGCTCGCCAGACGCCGCTGCTGGACTCCAACTCCCAGCATCCCCGATCGTGGGTCTTGCTGCTCGGGGCTGATGGGACTTGGAGTCCAGCAACAGCCGGAGGAACCACCAGCTTCCCCAGCATCGCTGCTATACGTGCTTGGTTTTGTTTTAGGGGACTGTCCCCCACCCCCGTTGAGGATAACGGGACGTCTGAGGAGAGACATATAGGATTGGGGCGGAAGTCTATAAGAAACTGCTCTGGTCCTTTTAAAACAAACGGCAACAGGGCATGACCCTCTCTGGTTCCTAGTCACTTCTGGTGTGTGTTTGTTTTGAACCCTGAATTCCTGCAAGCCACTGTGCATCACTAGACTCATTAGAAGTCAATGGGTTTCGCCAACTCTGCGCTGTTACAAACTGGCTGTGGAGGAAGTGTCCACACATGACTCTGAATGTGCCTGTGTGTGTGTGGATATATTTGTGAGGGAATCATGAAAGAAAGCTTTTGATGTACATTCTGTCTAGCCGATGCAGTTTTTCTATTTGAATTACAGATATAGGGAACTGTTGACTACTGATTACATAGCATAGCAATCCTAAGGAGGAAGCAGCATTGAACTTATTAGGACTTTGAACACGCATGTTGTGTGTTTTGAAGTGATCTCTGATCATGCCTGCAAAATCACTAATCCAGATAATCTAACCATTGATACACCTCATCTGCTTGTATTTAGACTCAGATTTAAAACAGTAGCCAACCTTAATAATGTATGTTGGAGCACCTGTTCAAAATCACATAATTTGCACTCATTTCCCTTTAAATCGTCTTGCTGTGCTCTCAAATTAGCATGGTTAAAGAATGATAAAAGTAAAAAACTTTCCCCACCCCCTACATATCTAAGTTTTTGGAAGAAACCATGATGTTAATCTATAATTAGGAAAAGAGGGGGTGGTAGCTATTCTGGATGCCAACACAGAGTATAATTGTGTAATATTGGGTGATAGCATGGAATGGTGATCTTAATTCATGCTAGTTGCTATGGCTACAGAAATGGAAAGTTGTGTTTGGTCAGGATAATTGATCTGGAATGAGATTATTGCCTTTTGCCCATTAACTAATCTTGCAAATGCACCTATTAATGGTTTCAAAACTACATGTTCTATACTAAATCCATCTAAGCGGCGGAAAACCCAATTGGGCCAAGGGCCCCTAGATGAGAGTACTAGCAGGTTGCAAGATGTGTATGAGCACCTGTGTTGCTACTGTGCTTGAGTCATTTGCTGACGAAGACGCAGGTATGACCCCAGGGTTTCCTATAGCCATTGTGACATGTAGTTCTGCCCTACCGTGGATATGATGGAATGCAGATAAGGAGTGCTATCATAAAGGAGATCAAAGTGCAGTGTGTAGCGATGGCTTTAATAGGTGATTGCATTCTTTGCTGTAACATAGATTGGTTATGTAGCTTAATTGTATTGGCTAGCCTAGTCTATTGCCACTGCTGTTGTCATTGTCCATTATTCCCAAAGAACTCTGAATATGCTGCAAGCCAAAAAACACACAATCACTTTCCTTACAGCAGTGGAAAAAGAAGTCATTTTATTTCTTAGTCTCTCTCTCTCTTATACACAACTTTCCCCTCATCATTGCTATTGGTAGATGATATACCTTTTGAAGCAAAAGAGATGGTTGGGTCAGATTTTACTGACTGCATTAAATGTTTGGGTGAAAAGCAATATCATCTAATCTAACTTGGTCTGAATGTTGATATTTCTGGGAGTCTTAATATGAGAAAAGAATCAACTTTCAGAGAACAGGCGTGTAGTGTATGCACACGCGTGGTGGTCCTGGTTAAGATATGGGAGAACAGACACCCCAAAGATGGAAGAATCCAAAATACATTAGGAATGGTTTTGTGGGAGAAAACTACTGCAAAGATTGGACAAGGTCACCCCATGTCTGGAACAAAAAGGCTTCTGATCTGCTGCATAATGGTATAGTTGTGGTAGTCCCTTGATGAAGTTCTCTAGAATTATGAGACCTGAACAACTTTATTGCCTAATTTGGGAAAAGGTAATTAAAGTTGTAGAAGGTATTTGAAGAAAATAATTGGAGTTGGACCATTGAACTGCAGGCTGATGTCAATAGTGTCTTGGGGCCTCATCTAATGTCACTTTCTAAGATTATGGGTGAATACACTTTAATGCATATAGGTATAATGTTGGAAGGGCTTGCTTCTTGCATATTAACATTTCCCCAGTAATTTATTTATGTGGTTTTGGGCGTCTTCAGAAACCAGTTGACATTTCCTCTTGAGTAACCTTCAAAGGGCCACATGCCAGTAATGGGTGGGTCCAAAGGCAACAATCTACAGACCAGCACATGTAAATTTTGACTTCATGCAGCTAGTTTCCACACACTTGCGCCCCTCTGTATCCTCCACCTAAACAAGCAAGAGGCATTATCAGAGTTCAAGTACACATTCCAGCCAGGCAAAAACACTGGCAGGACTAGTAAGGGATGTGGACTGGAGAGACGGGTGGGAAGAATTCCTAGGGCCAGGTAAGAAAGGTCTGGAGGGCCATATTTGCCCCCCCCCCCCACCAGAAAAACACCCCAGGGCCTCCAGTTCCCCAGCCCAGGTATGTAGCCTATATATAATAATCTTTCAAATATGTCAAGCCACAAAAGTGAAAACTTTAGTAGTCCTTTTTCGATGGTGTGATTCTAAGTAAAGTGAACACATGAGGACGGATAATGGAGATGAGGACAAAATTCGTGGGGAGCCTTCACAAGTACAGGAGGCTGCCTGTTTCAGACGTTCACTGACCAACTCTTAGAGAGTTACAGGAGAGGAGAGGAGCGGGGCACACATCTGAATTGCCCTCCCAGAACCAGAATGCCATAGTGAGCATCTTTGCCACTTGGGGTCCAGCTGGCCTTGATGGCTAGGAGTGCCTTTTATCAGCATCAGCTACGGCCGTTCCTGCATAAGGGTAACTTTACTATGGCAGTCTGTACATTCGTAATTTCAGGACTGGTTTACTGCAATGCTAGGCTGTGGTGATGTCCAACATTTCCAGCTAGTGCAGAATGCTGTAGCTAGAGTGGTGATGGGAACAGGATGGCCAACAATAACACTGGTGTTAAAAGACCTGTACTGGTTTTCCATCTGCTGCAGAGCCAGAGTCATAGTTTTTGCACTAGTGTACTAAGACCTGAACAACTAAGGACCAGGATATCTTAAGGACTGCCTTCCCCCAGCTGAATACTGAGATCAAATGGGTGAGCACTATTAGTGGTCCCCTACGGACCAGAAGGATGGCTCCAGTCAACAAGCAGTTGTGCCTTCGGTGTAGTGGGCCCTACACTATGACCTCCGTCCCGTTAGAAAACAGGCACACAGCATCGCTGCTAAGTTTCAGCTGTCTGGTTAAAACTTTTTATTTCAGGAGGCCTTTGCACCATGAGTGCTGTTCTGATGTTTTACTTTTTTATGTTGTATATTTTTATTCTCTGTAAATTGCTTTAAGACCCATATGGGGGGGGGCGGGACAAAATGTAATTTTTAGGAATAAGATGGCTAAATTTGAGACTCTGAATTAACACATCTTTAAAATAATGGATAAATGTTTCTCGACATGTAACCTGCCAGCCTGCCGAGCCTCAGCGGCTGAGCATCAGGTCCCTGTTCAATCCCTGACATCTCCAGGTAGGTTTGGGAGAGTGGAAACCCTGGACAGCTGCCCCTAGTGAATGGATACAATACTGCGCTAGATGAGCCAATGGTCAGATTGAGTTTCCTATGTTCTCTCTGCTTCTACAGCCTTTGGGGCTGTCCCTGGTGGTCGCAAGTGGTTTAGTTCCACTTACCAAGGTTTACTTTTCAGATTAGGGCATTTTTGTTGTCAGCAGCAAGACGAATGTGGGAGTGGCCCTGTGGCAGTGACTCAGAGCATGGGATTGATCGCCCTGACATTTTAGTTGAAGCCCTGTGCCTCCATTGACTACAGTGGCTTTACTTGCAGATTATTCACCCTTGCAGCATGTTTAAAGAGTCGCAGATTTGTTCTGGCATATGCTTTTATGGACTAGTTCCCACCTCTTCAAACTACTGATATGTCCCAAAGCTCCTTCCCACCACTTATTCTTTCTGAAGTCTGCTTAATGATAGTGCACATAAGCTCTTCGTTCCTTGGTGAACTTTCATTCCTTTCCCAGAAGCTGTTTACACTCGTATTGTGACCAAAGTTTGAGGAAGACGGTCACAGTTCCGCTATAATAAGCTTAAGTTGTGTTGCTGCTAGTTAATTAGTTACAAATGCTCTTATCATAGTCAGCATTTAATCTCTCTTACTTCCCTAATGCTGGGAGAAGCATATCTGGCTTTCTTGGGTCTGCTTTACACTGAATAATGGAGAGGGAAGGGGAGTGGCAAGTGCAAAAGAGGGAGGACTCTTAGAGGGCAATTCTCTCTATTCCTGCAGCATCTTTCCAATCGCTTCTCCCTTTATTTGCCCCAAGGCAGTTTGCTAAAAAGCTTCAGTGTGAATTATTTCATTACAAAGCATCTCTGTTCAAAGCAAATATTTTGTTATTGTGAGTCCAGTTTGCTGCTTCTTCTCTCTTTGCCCCCAGCCCCCTGACTGAGCATCTGTCTTTCGTTTATGCGTTTACATTTTTTACACTTTATACATCTAGTTAATTTCTATCTCTCTGCCCCCAGCCCCCCCCTTTCCATTTCGCATGAAAAGGGTGCTTTAGAATATGGGCTTGGAAACTTTTGTTTTAAAAGAGGTCAGCAGGGCAGAGAAAATACTCAAGATTCCGAGGCATCAACATCAATTTTTTAGGCATCAGTTCAGTGTAGGGCTGAGAAATACTTCAAATTCCTAAATGTCACCATGGGCTTGTTAGTATCCAAGCAACCAATTTGATCAGCCCTTGTGATTTCTGTTTACCTATGGCATTTATTGGCTTACCTTTGTGAGTATCATGTGAGTATAAGTGCTGCTGTAGCATAGTGGTCAAGGATGCAATATTACACCAGAGTTATGCAGGCCGAGGGGCTGGTGAAACACCAGTGGCACAACTGCTAACATCAGTGCAAGTGAGTAGCCACCATTACTTGTCCTCTCTGGGAGGAAGAACTGGAGTGCAGTAGTGGGGTCTACTGGAGGGTATCTTGCTGAGCCCCCCCACCCCCCTGCAAAAGCAAAGCCAGATTGGGATGCAGTAATCTTAATTGGCATTGGAGCAGTGCTTCCACCTGTAGAGGAACCCATCCAAGACCTGTCGTGTGGATGTAAAGAAGAAGAAGAGGAGTTTGGATTTGATATCCCGCCTTTCACTCCCTTTAAGGAGTCTCAAAGCGGCTAACATTCTCCTTTCCCTTCCTCCCCCACAACAGACACTCTGTGAGGTGAGTGGGGCTGAGAGACTTCAGAGAAGTGTGACTGGCCCAAGGTCACCCAGCAGCTGCATTTGGAGGAGCGGAGACGCGAACCCGGTTCCCCAGATTACGAGACTACCGCTCTTAACCACTACACCAACACTAAAATCTCACACATGTCCAAAGAATAGTGCTATCCTTTCAATGCAGCATAGTGTCTGTGATCATCCTATAAAGCTCTGGCAGAGGATTCGTTTGCTTGCAAATGCTTCTGCTCCTCTGGTTGCTGCTACACTGAATCTGTGATGAGCATCCTCTCTTTTGTTCATTGCAGAGTTAATAAATCATAGTCAGTTGCAGCCAAATTTGTTCTCTGAAGCCAGACCAATTCAGAACGTAGACATTTCCCAATATGCGTAAGTATTCAGCCTAGGAAAGTACCCTCTAAATATCTGTTTCCAAATCTCCGGTAGACAAAGGTGCATGAGTCGTAAAAGTGTAGAATTGCAAGTAATGATCAGAGAATGCATACATAAATCAAGCTTGGAGTATGGAAGTATCAGCGAAATATAATGTATAGCCAGTGCTCAGCTATATCACATGTAGTTTTACAAAGGGGGTGGATTTAAGGGCTAGCAATCTGAGAATAAATCAAGCTGATATCAATGAAGCAGACAAACTCTAAATCAAATACAAAATAAAGTCAATACAGTCTTTATTTTTAGTGGACGGCAGATATGTAATCAACAGACACCACTACAATAATTCATTCTCTATCTCCATTTCTCTCTCGTGCACTTCAAATGAATAAATGAAGTTGCTATCCCATATCAGTCATTCCCTTCCCTTCTGCAATTAATGTTATGTGAATAGTGAGATGATTCTACGATGCAAATGATCCTGCCCCTCCCATATGACCCTGCTGCTGCAACCTCCCTCCCTACCCAATGTATTGGGGGCTGAACTTTTGCAGCAGAAAGGCGGTTCAACTCAAACATGTTCCCTGCATGATTTAACAGTCTAATCTTCTTGGGTCTTAAATAAAACAAGGCACTTCCTTCAGCTGGGAAGGTTCCCTGGCTCCCAGCACCACGAGAGACCGAAGGAATGGTGATGGGTTATGCATGGGAGGGGCAGGGTCACTCTCCCTCTCATGCAATGGAAACTTGTGTTTGCGTGTGCAGAGAACAACTGAATAGGGCTATTCTCTTGGCCTGAAAGTATTCGTTTGGGACAGCTGCTCCCGGTCCTTCTCAGGCAATGGGGAAAATGACAAATAGCTGCATTACCTGCAGTGAGAGAAGGCATATCAACAATGTCACGCTGAAATTTAATCTCTCAGGATTAGCCACAACTTTTAAAATGAGAGAGAGAGAGAGAGAGAGAGAGAGAGAGAGAGAGAGAGATGGAAATTCTGTGTACAGTTAAGAGCTCATCCCTCAGTGGACCTTCATACCTGGAGCTTACTGTTGAGAATTTTCATGCCATGTAAATTATCTTTTGTTAGAGAAACGTGAGATTTGAAAGCATGTGGGTGTGTTGGTACATAATATAATTTTCTGATTACACAATGAGGATGGATATTACTAATTACTGCTACTAATTACAGGCTCGCTGCTGGAGAATATGAAAGTTGGCTAGCTTCGCGATATAGCAACCAAGCGCTTCCTTTTTCCAAAAATAGAGCCTCTTGCATATGGCAAGCTTAAGACTCATCTCTGCTCTACATTCTTTTTCCGCTACTCAGTTGAGATCTGCTAATTGGCTTCTATTCACTTAAAAGTAAGAGAACACTATTAGCTGCCTGCTCCTGCAAAACTTTGAAACAAAAGACAAAAACCAGAGGTTGCTAAGTGTCAGAAGACTCGTTTGGCTAGCTTTAAAACTAGCTCAAGTGGCAATCTGCACCAATAATATAAAATAAGACTACAAAGAGAGATGTGGTACTGTAAAAAGAAAGCAGTGAGAATATGCCTCGGTTCAGGTGACAATATGTATAGTCCTGACAGGCTTTGGCCGGATCCAGCAGAGATCTTTTTTCTGTTCTGTTCCATTTCTTCATGTGGCTTCTGCATATGGCAAGTCCTGTTTCTTGCGCCTAGCTCTAGCTAGCGATGTGAATTAGCCTCTTTATAGCAAATTAAATCGTAAGACAATTTTTTGTTCTGTCTTGCTTTTTCTCACATTTGCTCAGATCACCACTTTTAGCTTCACAGGGACTTGGTCAGTTGGTCAAGGTTGAAAGATAGCAATTTGCTCAAGCGCTCCTGTCCTCCCTCGGCGTAAACAAAGTGGTGGGGGTTTGAACCTGGTTCCAAATTGCCATAACCAAAGCTCTTTGCCAGACAACTGCTGTGTATAGTCAATCTTCCAAACAGTCTCTTTGTTTCGCCACAGTGATGGTGAATGTATGCAAACACTTTGTTAAAATAGCAACCTTTTGCTATTTTACATCTTTTAGGAATTCATTATGGGAATGAATTGATGGAAATTAATTGGAGCCTCATTTTTGACCCTATATGTCATGGGTAGGCCCAGGGGCCGGATCCGGCCCATTCGTCTTCTCAATCCAGCCCACAGATGGTCCGGGAATCAGCGTGTTTTTACATGAGTAGAATGTGTCCTTTTATTTAAAATGCATCTCTGGGTTATTTGTGGGGCATAGGAATTCGTTCACCCCCCCCCCAAAAAAAATATAGTCCGGTCCCCCACAAGGTCTGAGGGACGGTGGACCGGCTCCCTGCAGAAAATGTTTGCTGACCCCTGCTATATGTAGCCAGGAAGGGCATATTTTTCACCTGAACAATTCCACACACAAACGCAAACTGTCTCTCCATAAACATGAGAAGCAGCAATTGCTCAGCTGGCAGCAGTTACTTGGCATATGTTGAAGGATGATGCCAAGAGTATGTGCCGTTGCTTAACTGTTCATGTAGCTGGCTTCAGCTAGGTTGCTTGGTTTTGTCCTTTTATGGGGTTGAGATTTGCATATGCTCATTTTCTGTGTGATAGGCCATATCAGATAGGGGATTGGGCATGGTACTTAGGCTAGATCATGCACTAGATCATGATCGTGGCTAGATCATGCACAAGGATAGCACAGTCATTATGGAACAGGTGAGATGTTTGGATTGAGACCTATGGGCATAAAGTAGGCATAAATTTGAGAATGGATGCCTGCAACCTTTAGATGCATGGAAAGAAAAGACTAGGGAGGGTTAGACTGAAGAGGCTGTCTGAAATGTGGTAAAGTCATAGGGATGGAGTTTTGCAGCAGATTGAGGTACCAAAACCATGACTTTGCAAATAATTGTTCCAGAAAGTTTATCTTCTTAAACACAAAGACTCTCCTCCTGCAAGAGAGGGGAGTGGTTGTGGGCGGGAGCCGGACTCCGCCCCAAGCAGGGGGCATTTGCCCCCTGCCTCCCACTCACCTGGCTGGCGCCCACAGCCAGGTGCCCAACCAGGTGCCTTCAAGGGGCCGTGTACAGCACCCTAAATTGCTGCGGTGCCAGCCTCCCAGCCTCACTTTTCGTCGTCCCGTCACAAGTCACCCACCCTCCACTCCCTCAGAGCAGGGTTTCCGTTTTCTTTTGGCCTTGCTATGGACCTTAGGTTGGTCGCCCTGGTTGTCCGGGGGGCCTGGTAGGAGTTTTTCCATTTGGCGTTAGGCTTTTTGGTTTTTTCGCCTACCTCGTAGCAATCATCACAACTTTCGTGGTATTGGTGGGTAGGTTAGGCATTGGAATAATGTGTTGTGGTGTGTCGAAGGGCTAGGTGTGGCCTACGCCTTAATTTTTGGGTATTCCGTTTAAGGAATCCGGCGGTCGTGTATTCTGTCCAATGCCTGCTTGGCGGGAGGCCATGGCACGACCCTCGGTGACATCAGGGGAGAGCTTATAGTTGGATTAGCATCAACAGGCTCCACCTACTGGTGAATAAACCCCCCTGTTTTAGACTCACCTCTCTCTGAGGGGGTGGAGTCAGCTGACGTAATCCAGTGCCTAAGCCAATACCTTTTCACTTGCTGTAATCAATAAAGTTGTGGCCTTTTCTTGCCCATTAACCTTATATCACGTGTCCTTGTGTTTTCATTCCACTATGCAGGGATCGGGTCCTCGAACCACAAACTTAATTTATTTACTAACAGCTATTGTTGTAACTTAAATGAAATAATTCATTGTTAAGATTAAATTAAGCCTCCTTTCTAATCTTGCTTTTAGTGTTTCCTAAAAGTTCCAATTAAAAAAACCACAGATATGCATGTGTATTAAGGCAGGGGAGACCCAGAGATATGCATGTACATGTCTTGCCAGGAAGAGAAAATTACCTTTTTCTGCAAACCACGCCCACCTGCCCCACACCTGATGTCATATGTGATGTCAGATGTATAGCAGATAACGATGTGAATACAAAGGTACAGTTCTAATCTTAAACTGTTAAGATTGCTGTCAGGGCTGGCTGGTGCTCACAGCAAGCTCCAGGGATTAGCTGGACTGTGGAGTTCCAGTGCAGGTGATGATTCCTTCCTAAAGTTGGGCTTGATGTAGCTGCCATTAGGCTTGATGTAGTCAGCTGATTGACGCTATCAGGAAGTCCCACAGGGAGGACAAGCTGGGCTGCAAAGAAGGAAAGGAAAGAACGGTGAACATAGTTAATATGTGCTCCTAATTCTTTCCTTTTGAGGTTGGGTTACCTGATGATACAATGATGTCAGGTAATCGGTCTACGTGGAGTAGGAAGCTTGATCCTGTTCCCCATTGCTGACTTAAGATGAGTCCAGCTAGATCACCCTTTCTAGTCCAGCTTTCTTTTCCCACAATGGCCAACCAGGTGAAAAGCCTGCAAGCAAGACATGAATGCTACAGCTTTCTCCCCACTTGTGCTTTCCAGCCACTGATATTCAGGGGCCTTATGCCTTTGATCATGAAGATAGCACATAGCTCTCAATAACCAGTAGCCACTGATAGCCTTTTCCTCCATTAATCTGCCTAACCCTCTATTGAAGCTGTCCAAGTTTCTGGTCATCTCCATATCCTGTGGATGCAAATATCATACCATAACTATGCACCTTGTGAATAAATATTTATTTGTCCCGAATATCCCTCCATTCAGCTTCATTAGAAGGCCCTCTCTTCTAGTATTATGAGTGAGGGAGAAGTGTCTGCATCACCACAGTTTATTGCATATTTAAGAAACAGGCTACCTTACTCATATGTTCCAGGTCATAAGCTTGTGTGTATTCTACCACATATAAGAATGCCTGGCAGATAAAAATGTACATATGCTAAGTATGTATGCCATACTTGTTGTAATTCAGTCAACCAAGTAGAAAACCGTACCACCCAGAACATTCTTTGCTTATATTTACTCTCCTGCAGTCTAGCTTTAAACAAGGAAATTGACACAAGGAAATTGTGAAGTACAAATGAACTGACCTCTGGTTACAGATGCTTCAGGTTACAGACTCCGCTAACCCAGAAACAGTGCCTCGTGTTAAGAACTTTGCTTCAGGATGAGAACAGAAATCGCGCAGTGGTGGCGCGGCAGCAGCGGGAGGCCCCATTAGCTAAAGTGGCACCTCAGGTTAAGAACAGTTTCAGGTTAAGAACGGACCTCCAGAACGAATTAAGTTCTTAACCCGAGGTAAGGTCTGAACCCATAAGGCTGTGATCCAAAATTTCACTTTAGCCATGAACTCAAGCCACTCCTATTCCTTCAATCCTCAGTCAACGTTTGCGGTACAGGAGCAATAATACTGAACTACCTTGCAAAGCTGTCATTGTCAGATCTACAGATTTTGCTCTGGGGGGCAAAGGTTCTGCCCTGCAGCCTCCCCCTGCCCCCTGTCTCTCTGAGGGCAGCAGTGCTGGGTTAAGGGAACAAAGAGGAGCAAGTCTTTATCCCCTTTGTGCCCCATTCAGGCTTCCATAGAAAGTCCCAGCTTCTTGCCCGCTCCAGGAAAAGGAATGTGAGGAGGAGTGTCAATGGAGGACAAAGGGGAGAAACTTTTTCACCATTGATTGTTGTCATTGTCCTGCCACTGGGCTGGCCACTGCAGCTTCACACTTTCCTCTCCTTGGGGTGGATGAGGAGGAGGGCTTTTCTTGGCCACTGTGGATGGGCCATGGCCAACCACACCTCATCCATTGTCAGGCCCTGACTTCACCTTTACATTCATGCTGGTTACGTTCCTAGTGTCCACCCACCTCTTTGAATATGTGGAATCTGGCCAGAACATAAGGGCTGTGATGTGGCTGCAGTGTGCCTCTGTCCCATGCAGGGTGCTGTTCTGCTGCCCGGGGCACGTATCCCCTCTTGCCCCCAGGGTAAAAGTTAATCTGCAAATTAACCTACTAATATTAGAGGTGGTGGATAGAATGCATATGAGGTGCTTTGAATGCTCAGAAAGCACTTTATATATTGAATTGCGTACTTATGCCCTGCTTTCCATCCAGAATTGACTCACAAATACAACAATTGAAAACCATCTCAAAGAGGTGCTCAAAAATGTTAGCCATAAATTGTTCATATGAGAGGATATTATCATAAGAGCTACCCCCACAAAAAAACTGAATATCCATCTGTGCAAAATGACTGTTAATATTATATACCGGTAGATGACAGTACATAATATGAGTGTAAATATTGACACGATCCACCACCCCAAATATTAGCAGATTAATATACTTTATGGGAGAACCCTAAGCAGTACTATTTCCCCATCATTTCTAATGCGCTGCAGTATGCGGTTTAACTGGTTGGTGCTTACTTTCAACACTCAAATTAATTCACATTCTTTACACCCATTTGAGGATTGGTTTGCTGGCACAGCGTAAAGAGTGAAGCCTTTGAGTCTTTGCTGATAAACATTAATCATCTTGGATATATCAGCAGTGTGAAGCATGTTCTGGGTTTTTTTTTCAGTTCTTTGTGACCCTTGGCTAACTGATGGCAAGAAAAAATTCCTTAACTAGTAAACATTGTTTTAAATAGTCAAAGTCCCTTTTCTTCCAAGGCAGCTATGACACTCATAAGCTATGCAGTTACTGCTGGGAAAATGTAGCCCCAGTGAAACCAAAGCTACATAGAAATAAGTCCTATTGATCTCAATGAAACTTCCTTCTAGGAAAGTATATTTAGGATTCCAGTCCTAAAATCTCACCTCAGTACACTGTAGCTCAAAGCAAGGCCACAGCTTTTTCCATTGCAAGCAAGTAGTGATCTCTGCCATTGGCATCATGCCAATATGATCCGATTAAAAAATCCAGAAAACAGATACAGTCCACCACTACTGGTTCTGTGCGACTTCAGAATGAAGACGTGAGGGTTACAGATTTGAATGCTGTTGTATGTTAAAAATATAAAACACAACCCCCACTCTCTTTCTACATGGAAGGCAAGCACACCTGCCTGTCTCAGAAAGTCACTGTGCTGGTTTGGATGCTCAACCACCTACTGGAACTGCCCTATGTGGTACAAGGTGAACCACTTCAGTACCAGCACCTTGGACTCTCAAATTCCCAGCAGCAAAGTAAAAGCTGATGGCTGATAGTAAAAGATGCTGGGAGGTCCTGAAGAACCAGTAGGGCCACAATCTTTCCATCTTTAGATGCCTATCATCCTCTTGGGTCACACTAGCAGTTTCTATCTTGGGTCCTAGCCCACTGGCTCTTTAAGAGGCATTGGATAGAGTTACAGTATTCTCTTTAAATCTTACTGTCTGGAGTGTCAAGGGTTAGACATAAAGGCCTTTCCAGTGCTGGTACTGCATGGCAGATCAGGGGGGGAAATCCAGGTGTTCCATCACCTACAAAGATCCTTCGATGGAAAGTTCTTTGGAAACACAATGAGACTTTATGGAGATCATGCAGCAGTATAATAATTATTTCACTTGCTGGTTGAGGAAATAGCATTGATTATAGGCCCCATCTCCATAAATGTTGCTTATGAGCCTTGAAATGGCACTAAAGAATGACGGAAACAAGATATTTCTCCTCAGGTACTTCTCCTTTTGGTGAATTGCATATGCAGGCAATTCTCTTTGAGTGTCACCAGTAAGATAAGATGATGGGTTTATCTTTGCAGTGTGTGTTTCTAACTCCCATTTCTGGGTTTCTCTGTATGTGGTGAAGGCAAGAACTGTACGCCATCTTTGATGGGGCTCCTTGACACCATATGGGGGGGGCAGGAGAAAGGGGGGAGTAGGAGAAAGAGAAACTCAACCATGGGTTAGCACTATGTGGGCAAACTAAAGTGAGCCCATCAAGTACTGGTTTTCTTCACTTCCCCTCCCCTTTCTTCCTCTCACATGGGTGGGAGATGACTTCAGCCTTCAAACAATGTTGTCATGTTGTGCAATACAAATCAGGAAGCCTGAAATTCTGGTAAATTAAACTGGTCAGCTTCATAACCTGTTGTCTGACGCCGGCTTGCTTTGAAACCACAGTTTGTTGTAACCCAGGTTACTTAATTCTTATGAAACAAGTCAGCATTCTTAAAAAACGAAACTATCTCCAGGCCACATAGGAGGAAAAGGAGCGGGGAGTTCTCAACACAACTGTTTGCTTGAGCTTGTTGCATTCCACCCATGTAGCATTAAGCTGTGGTTTAGTGTTACATGCAAATGCAGCTCTTTGTGTGTGAGTGCCTGCCCCCCACTATCCACAGACCATCTTCTATGTCGATTCTGGAGCAAAAGGCTCATTAAAACAATCCCACAGCAGCATAGGAACTGCCTTGTACGGTCCATCTAACTCAGTACTGTCTACACTGACTGGCAGTGGGTTTCAGGCCCACCCATGGATGCCATGGGATCGAACTTGTGACCTTCTGCATGCAAAGTGGATGCTCTGCCAAGGAAGCTATGGAGTTGCCAGGAATCAAACCTAGGATGTTTGGCATGCAAAGCAGGCATTCTACCGCTGAGCTAGAGACCCTGTTTTGTTCTTATATGTTTTATATTTATCATATATAACTTCATATATAGAATTAGATATATTTTAATATAAAATCAGATAATTTATAGCTATAATAATGCAAGGATCTCAATGTGAGAGATATTAAAAAATAAGACTATCGGATCAATAAAATAGAAACAAAATAGATGAAGGAGCAGGGACCAAACACCAACCCCCCCCCCAAAAAAAAAAAACCTTGAATGAATAAAGCAGCCCACTTAAAGTTCCTGTTGCAATGAAACAGAAAGCTGCTTCTAAAGCTTAGGAGTTGCTACTTGTTCAGTAGCGGCTGCCAAAATGGTTGGACTGCCAAAAGCAGGGGTCAGCAACCTTTTTCAGCTGTGGGCCGGTCCACCGTCCCTCAGACCATGTGGTGGGCCGGACTATATTTTGAAATAAAAATAAAAATGAATGAATTCCTATGCCTCACAAATAACCCAGAGATGCATTTTAAATAAAAGCACACATTCTACTCATGTAAAAACACGCTCATTCCTGGAGCGTCCATGGGCTGGATTGAGGAGGCAATTGGGCCCCCAAACCTTAGGTTGCCTAAAAAAAGGTAAAGGTAAAGGATCCCTGGCAGTTAAGTCCAGTTGCAAATGACTCTGGGGTTGCGGCGCTCATCTCACTTTACTGGCCGAGGGAGCTGACGTTTGTCCGCAGACACGTTTTTCCGGGTCATGTGGCCAGCATGACTAAACTGCTTCTGGCAAAACCAGAGCAGCACACAGAAATGTCATTTACCTTCCCACCGGAGCGGTACGTATTTATCTACTTGTACTTTGACATGCTTTCGAACTGCTAGGTTGGCAGGAGCTGGGACCGAGCAACGGGAGCTCACCCTGTCGCGGGGATTCGAACCACCAACCTTCTGATCGGCAAGCCCTAGGCTCAATGGTTTAGACCACAGCGCCACCTGCATCCCTAGGTTGCCTACCCCTGGCCAAAAGGTTCTCAATGACTGAACTTACAGAGCAGAGAAGTACACCTGAAAGAATGTGTTCTCTCTGCTAGTTTCTTATGCAGTAAGGGCAAGTTCTACCAGGATGTGCAGCAGAGATAGGGTAAGAGGGCATTGTCATAGTTTGCTTCACTAGGGGTTTTTTTTTTTTTTGTACACCCCCCAAAATTACCTTTTAAAAAGGCAAAACCCTTGTACAACTATTTGCATGGATTATCTATGTCTTGGTTATTCCGTTTTACTGTGATGCCTTACTGCTATCCTATAAGGATTGAACTCCATAAGCTTCCTTAGGGGTTGTAAGAAACTCACCACCACCACTGAGAAAGTAGAGGAGGTATCACACTTTTTGGCAACACACACACACACACACAGAGAGAGAGAGAGAGAGAGAGAGAGAGAGAGAGAGAGAGAGAGAGAGAGAGAGATGTGATGTGATGTGATGTGATGATGTGATGTTAGCTTAAAAGCTTTGTGCTATAAATTTGGTTTGCAAAATACTAATACTAGGCCAAAATGACTACTGCAACACTGGCCTCAAATTAAGAATTTGGGGGGCCCCTGCCAGATAATACTCTTTGCCCAACTCTGTAATAATGAAATCCAGATGGGTACAGAATACCCTTTTGGAGACTTCCTATCCAACTACAGTGCCTAATACGTTTGCATTGTTCCATTCACTGATAATCCACAGATGATCAAGTGTGCCTTCCACACCCATTGCTTGCTATGAGGTCATTATGAAAAATGCACATGGGTTTAATCTGGCAGCCTTTGTATCTAAGCAGGTGACTCATAGTGCCACAGCCAATTTTGTATTTTTTTATTATTAAAAAATGCTAAATAGCTTCCTGTGATGAATCGAAAGAGCTCCTGAACTGGATGCCACAGATGACCTGTGAGTTTAGGATTTCAAGTGCAAGTTTGCTTAGAAATTGTGGTGAGTTCTTCAGAAATGTGTTTGTGTAGATGTATGGATGGATGGACAAGAGATGCTCAAACTAGAACCCACAAGCATAAATTTCTGCTTTTGTATCTCGGGTGTAAAGAAAGAGAGAAAAAGATGAGAGAATGAGCTGTGAGGTCCTGAGTTCAAATTTCACCTCAGCCATAGGTTATTCAACTCACCTAAGGCAGGCTACCACCACTTAGCCTCAGTCTGCCATTTGTAACAAAACTGGCCTACATTACAGGGTAACTGTGTAGATTGTTGAGATCATGTACATGAATCACTTGAAAGGGTAACCAGGATTACAAGTTGAATTTTCAGTCCTTGGGGTATAGTGTTGCTAAGTTTGAGTGATTAATGCTTAAGGAACCATGCTGTGACTAGAACTTCCTACAACTGAGAACGAAGTATACTGGAAACTAACAGAGCATGCAAAGACTGGAAGGAACAAGATGCCTCCAGGCTTAGTAAACATTGCATCACACGGAAGTTTCTGGAGGGGAGAGCTAAGCCTCATCTGTTGCAAGAGTAACGTTTTATACACGTATGAAGTAAAAAATGCTATTGATTTTGTGTTCCTGAAAAAGAAAAGAGGGTCATTCGGCATAATTAAGTTGCGAGAATACTGGATTTCCTAGGTTGCCGCTGGATTTAGAATCCAGTGTAAATTAGCAGGAATGTAGCCCAGTTCACAATGAGAAGGTGGAAATCGCCCCTGCAGAAGATCACAAGTTCAGATATTAGTTGGTGGGTTCAAAAATGGGTATGAGGCAGTTTTGCAACTGTGAGCCTTTGGGTAGCCTCCTCTGCCCCTGAATTGTTAGTTGTAAGTGGTGGCATAGTAGTATGGTCGTACCTTGGATCTCGAATGGCTTAGTTGCTGAACGTTTCGGCTCCTGAACAATCAAAAACCGGAACGCATTCTGTTCAACTTCCAAGGTACGACTGTATTAACAGTAGTGTGGACCTGCCCTACCAACCTCCATCTTGATTCCTCCAAGTTCACTTGCTTCTTTACTTACAACCAGTTCAGAGGGTCGGCCTGGCTCTCTGCTTCCTCCTTGGCTTTAGTGTTCCCCTTTGCAACTCAGCAGGAAAACGGGGACAAAACTAGCATTAGTTGGCTCTGTTAGTCATTGGCTCAGCCTCCACCTACAGTTGGGTTCCTTGCTTTCTCTCCCACCAGAGCCTATTACAATGAGTAATAGCAGTAAATAATATAATTAATGGCACCTGTGGCTTGTGCAGCTAAGGACATTAGTCAAAATCTCATGTCTACCCCAACTCCCGTTTGGGGTTCTTTATTTTTTAAGAAAGAAAAGAAATGGGGAGAAAATGGCAATAGCCCATGTCGCTTGTACATTTCAGCATACAAGCAGTATCAGAAAATCCAAGATCAGCAAAATATTACAATTCCAGAACAGTTTCTGTGTTTCCTCCCTCTCAGTTCCCCACTGCAGCTTTACAAAATAAATCTTGAACACTGATGCCCCTGCTTTCTGTGCACTGATTTCGTCCATTCTGCATACGTAATAGATGGGAAACATTTTTCCAGAAAGTTATCAAAGCAGAAAGGGTTACATAGCCCATTAATTTGAGCTACAGTTTGTCCCCAGATAAAAAGTCACATGTTTTACCAAGCCAACTGCAGTGGTACCTCGGGTTACAAACACTTCGGGTTACAAACTCCGCTAACCTGGAAGCAGTACCTCAGGTTGAGAACTTTCCCCCAGGATGAGAATGGAAATTGTGCGCCGGCGGCGCGGCAGCAGTGGGATGCCCCATTAGCGAAAGCGCACCTCAGGTTAAGAACAGTTTCGGGTTAAGAACAGACCTCTGGAACGAATTAAGTTTGTAACCCGAGGTACCACTGTAATAATAAGTGGCAGATGCTTGCCTTCCCAACTAGTTGCCCCTTGCAAATTTAGCAAACAACATCAATATGAATATTTTATTTATTTATGGGTGGTATCCAGGGGCTTTGTTCTGTTAACACAAAGAATTACGCTTGCACAATGGAACTCCTCCCCTCTTCTTTCCCTGTACCCTTCCCTAAACTCCAGAGAATTGGGGGAAACACCAGAACAGATTTAGGGGGTGCACAGGGGAAGGAGAGGGAAGAAAGCTCTGTTGCACAAGGGTAAATTCTTGCACTAATGGAATGAGAGATTTGGTGCTTCTTTGAATGCAAGATGATTGCTTGGGGCTTCTCATTGCACTTTATCCCCACATCCTCTTCCAAAGAATATCCCTCTGTGTACAGTCTTCCTTTCTTCTTCCTGTGACAGATCTATTTATTATTTAAGCATATATCCTTGTGGAATGCCCAAAGTAGCTAATAACAAAATATACAACAAAATGCAAAATAAATCATTAAAACATATGCCACCATACCAGGTCACATTTTCATACCATTTCTCACATATCTTGAAGCAGGTTGAAATGCACCATTTGAAATGCCCATTTATTAGTATTTATTATTTATTTATACTTTTTATTTATTGCATATTATTAATATATAGACATAATTAATAATTAATTTTTAGATGTACAATATATAATCTGCTCTAAGAGTGTTAGTATTTGTTATATTGTACATCTAAAAATTAATAATTAAGTCCATTTATTCATAATACACAATAATTAAAAAGTATAAATAAATAAATCACATGTCGTGAAGTGAGTAAGGCCACCTTCCTCATTCCTCAGATGGTTTACCAGTAATAAATAATTAAACATTCAATTTATAAATGCAGTACATTTTTCATTGAAACCTACTCCTTGCCCTAAAATGCTTTGTTCCCTCTTTAACAGGCTCCATTTAATGTCTCGAAATCTTTCCTTTTCCTTTAGCGTGACTATTAGTTTTATAATATACAGTTGTTCCCATAGCTTTCTTCCAAGATCTGATTTGTTGAGTTTCCAGTTGCTTTTCCGTGACTTCGCATACAAAATCCTGGCCGTCGTGATTATATATAGTGCTGGTTTTGATGTTCTGGTGCTACAGTACATGAGTTTTTTACATAGTTCAGCAGACATAAAAGACGATCCAATGGAACTTTGTACAGCAATTACCATATTCCAAAACCTCTTAGCTTTGCTACATCCTTATCATAACCACAAAGTCTCCCTTATCTGTGTCGCAGGGCCAGCACTTAACCATTCCCCTTTCTCCTCAACTTTAACTGACTTCCAGGGAACCCAGTGCCACTGAGGTAACATCTTTACAGAGATTCCCTTATAGTTAATTGCGACTGAGAAAGTAGCCGACTTGGAGAAGGGCTTGTCAACCTTTTGCAGCCCAACATTTGGAAACCTGAGAAACTGTCATGGGAGACTATGCCCCCTAACCATTGCAACCCCTTCATCTCTTACGACAGTGTGGTCTTCTCATGATAGGCGTGGGTGAACTCACAGGAGAAAATCTGTAACAATGTAGTAAGGCTCAGATGTTTTGTAAGATAAGACAGGACCAGCACAAGGCAGGTATTCTTTGCTGGTACCCATATGGATTTGGGCTTAACTCTGATCTTAAGCCAACAAGTTTTTTGATCATTGGATAACTATGTTAAATTGACCAAACAACTTGAGAGTATGGTTGAAACTAGCTGTCATGGCTAATGACCTATTTTCAGACAATGTCTCCTGTTCCTCTACAGGCCCAGGGTGCCTCTGTTTGTTAAGGCTTGGCACAAGAGGGGGTTAACTCTGTTTTGACAACAGGCTACTGGCACTGCTCTCCCAAGAACGGAAGCCCCCGAAAAGCAGAACAAGCTTGCGGTGACATTGTGGTGAAGCTTCAAGCTGCTGACAGATTGGTCAGAGGCGGAAAATTTCCTCACTTGACTCACTGCGATATTGCGGAGATGGTGGAAGGATCTAAGGCGTCTTCCCAGAAGAAGGGTAGTCTAAGGCTGAAGCCCCTAAACACACTCACTAGCAAGTAAGAAGTATTGAACACAATGAGTCTTACTTCTAAGTGAACATGATAGGACAGTGAGGAAGGAGCAACTCAAAAGCGTTGTAGCAACCTTTGAAAGCTTGCTTTTTTGAAGTAGAAGGAGGGTTGTGATGTGTGGGGACAACCTTTTGTCAGGGTTCAAATTCCTTTGGGGTAATCTGTTGGGATGCATGTTGACATTGAGTGGGGCCAGAGATAAAAATGTTTTGGAATAAAGAGCCTCCTGAGAGCCAGTGTGGTGTGGTGGTTAAGAGCGGTAGTCTTGTAATCTGGGGAACCGGGTTCGCTTCCCCGCTCCTCCACATGCAGCTGCTGGGTGACCTTGGGCCAGTCACACTTCTCTGAAATCTCTCAGCCCCACTCACCTCACAGAGTGTTTGTTGGGGGGAGGAAGGGAAAGGAGAATGTTAGCCGCTTTGAGACTCCTTAAAGGGAGTGAAAGGCGGGATATCAAATCCAAACTCTTCTTCTTCTTCTTCCTGCTTCAGTTTTAACTAGCAGTGGTGGCTGGTGCCCATTGGGATGGTAGGGCAAAGGCTGGGAGACCAACAGTAGGCAGAGCACGAGCCAACTAAGGTCACATCCACACTATACATTTAAAGCCATCTTAGGCCACCATCTTAGGCCAGTCATGACTCCTCCCCCAAAGAATCTTGGGAACTGTAGCTTGTGTGCAATACAGTGGTACCTCGGGTTGCAGATGCGTCAGGTTACATATGCTTCAGGTTACAGACCCTGCTAACCCAGAAATAGTACCTCGGGTTAAGAACTTTGCTTCAGGATGAGAACAGAAATCGTGCTCCGGTGGGGCAGCGGCAGCGGGAGGCCCCATTAGCTAAAGTGGTGCTTCAGGTTAAGAACAGTTTCAGGTTAAGAACGGACCTCCAGAATGAATTAAGTTCTTAACCCGAGGTACCACTGTATAGCTACAATTCCTAGCAAACTACATTTCCCAGGATACTTTGGGGAGAGCCATGACTGTTAAAGTGGTATAAGAGGGCTTTAAAATGCATGCTGTGGGTGTGATCTGATTTTCGTTTTGCTCCTGTCCTCCTTCCTATTGAATCCTGCAAAGGCAACATGGAGACTCAGGAGGAGGAAACTGGCAGGCAGTGCTATCCCTTGAGTTGGACATATAGGAAGAAGGCTGGACAGGCAGGGGCTGGTGAAGGGCAGGCTGAGGTTGGTGGGGCAGTTCCACATTTTCCCACATGGACGAGGCTCCATTCAATGCCAGGCTGGAACTGGAATTCTGTCACATGGGATGGCATTATTCTCTGTTATGTACTGAAGTTCTCACCCTGGGCCAGCAGGGGGATACTGTAGATAGTTATGCAAATAAGGGATCGAAAGTGACGTTCAGTGATTGGATAGTTTTAGAAAGTTGTTACAGTAACGTTGTACTGGAGCTCTATATAAGCAGGCTGACTGAACCCTTCAGTTCAGTTCTGTCCTGGCCTGTGAATAAACAAGAGCTGTTTGAAGAATCACTGTGTCGTCTGATATGTTCGCCCACAACTTAACATTCTCCTCCTCCCTTTTTTATATTGTGTGTCCTGTGTATAAGTTAATGTGGAGGAAATCATTTATGGGCACACTTGGAAACATAATAAAGCCCTCCCCCTATCCCTGTAGCTGAGGCCAGAAACACTGGATGGGTTGAAGTGATAAAATGCATAAAACTTGCCTCTTAATCATCCTTGCATCTGTTATACGTGTGTGTGTGTGTGTGTGTGTGTGTGTGTGTGTGTGTGCATCTTTGTGTTTGAGTCCTGTAGGAAAGAGAACTTGCTCAGAGCCATCATGTTTCAGACTTGTTACCACCTCCCTTTATGGAAACATTTGAAAAGAAAGCTAAGATATTTGGAATATCTGCAAGAAGTTAAGGACACAGGGTAGTGTTTTGAGTGTCCAATTAGCTACAGGTTCACCCCATTCTACTGTATTTGAATCCCAATTCATGTCTCATGTAACCTACCACTATTTTATAACACCTTAATTAAAGAGCAAAGGTACTCTAAAATCTTCAACGCACATTCATTGTGTGTGTGGCATGTGCTGGCATTTGCATACTTCATCATTTTGATAATCATGAATACTCTGACACATGGAAAGGTGGAACGGGAAATTATTTGAATGTACTAGTCTAGCATGGCAAGGAACAGCTGCCTGAGGTTTTGCTAGAGTAGACAGTGTATATTCTCACCCCTCCACAGCATGCAGTTGCCCCTGAGGCCTGGATTAAATGCAATAATTGTTCCAATTAAATTGCTGTCAGTATTTTAATAGGCATAACTGCATGTGCCATCGGTGGAAAGCCCAGTTTGCAAAAACAAAATATATTGGTGGCGAAAAAGTTCACAACTGAATTGGATTGCATCAATAAAATTACTTTTGTAAACAAGTGGTTTTTTCCACTGAGTAGTATATAGGCTGATAAGGTTGACATCTCTCCCTATGTACTTGTACACTTATGTCAGGTTGATTCATGATGATAAAAAAAAATGACAGCACAGCACAGGCTGTTTGCTTGTGTGCTACATAGGACGGTTTCTGGGGCAGTGATGGTACGGCAACCTTCTCACTCAGAAGCAGTTGTTAGTGGGCAACTGGCAAACTGATGTAAGTCTCCCAGGCCTCAGAAATGAACTTTCTCTTCTTAAGGGAAGGGTGGGTTCTGTAACAGCAAAAGTGACCACCTTTACTCTTTACTGCTTCTCTTTTTCTCCGCAGCCTGCAGTTCCAAAAGCCCAACTGAGCTCTCCCATCTTTGAATACTTAAAAGTTACCAGCTTGTGGCTTGTTTTGAGAGGAGCAAGCTGTGCAAATATTTTGCCTATGCTGAAATACCAAAACTATAAACATTTCTAAAATGGCGCCCAGTTTATAGGGCAGAACATTTCCATTTTTCCCTCTTTTC
Organism: Podarcis muralis; assembly: GCF_964188315.1. Lineage (NCBI taxonomy): Eukaryota > Metazoa > Chordata > Lepidosauria > Squamata > Lacertidae > Podarcis > Podarcis muralis. Next base: position 72,600,478 of record NC_135655.1, read on the forward strand.
ATGATAGATAAGAGTGTGTGTACGCATTGTACTTGGTTGTGTCATGCCACACAATGGCAGGCCAAATAGCTGCAGAGCAGGCATGTGGAACCTTTAGCCCTTCAGATGTTACTGAACAACAGCTCTCATCAACCCCAGGAAGCATGGCCAATGGCCAGGGGTTGTAGATCACTAACATCTGGAGGGCCAAAGGTTCCATACATTAGAGCCTCTACAAACTGTTACTGTTCCTTGCCATATGAAAAAATGCAGGTATGAATACAGGCTGAACCAAATTGAAATTTTGTGTGAATGCAGAATTCGTATTTTTAGAGGAATGGATCTGTCATGTTTTTAGGATGCTGAGTGAAAGCACCCAGTATTTGTTGGAAGATCATTTTTTTGCAAGTCAGGAGTAAGGAAGATGGCAGCTGAGATACAAAGTGAGTGAGCCATAACTCCAGTGGCATTTCAGAGGATTCTGGGATGTACACTGTAACTTGTGCCAGAGTGCCAAAGACTATATTGTGTATATTTTGGTTTCAGTAAGGGACTTTCTTGCCTTAATTAATTAATTAATTAGTTTATTTCTTTTGTGACTCTTTTTACATGAGGCATTCTAAATTGATTTACAACAGAATAAAATATTAGGCACTGTACATAAAAGTGAGACTTTTGGAAGTGAAGACGTAAGAGCACAGGGGCTGATAGGTTTGTTCTGAGATAACTTGGGCAGTTTTTACATGCTTACGAAGCATCACTTTGACAAAACCTGAGAAACTCTGCATTAGTACATTCTGTTAGGTTTCCTCAAAGGAGGAAATGGAAGAATAACTTTTAATTTACAACTGGTTGGCATACGCGTGTGGAAGCCCTAGAGTCATCTAGGGTTAAAAATTGCAGATGGAATTAAAGTCTCTATATAACTTGATGAAGAACAGATGCCAGAAAACAATGTGGGGGGTGAGTGGGAATGTTTGGGTTATCATTACAATCTCTCTTCTCCCCCACCCCAAGCATGCAAGAATGCATATTAAAACCATAGCTGTTTGAGAACCCAAATTGTTACCTGGAGGACATGCAATTTTTGGTTGACAAAATTGCTGCAGGATTGGAATGCACAAGAGGGGCTGCAGCTTGAAGACCTTATTAAAAAGAAGAATCTACTCTTCCTCTTAAAAAAAAAAGTTTTTCCATTTTCCTTTTTGTTTCCTTTTCTTAAAAAAATCCCCAAACTTCATCAGTTTAATGCACGGTTGTTTGATTCCTGCAAGCCTTGGTGCACAAACAGAATACTACTCTATTTATAAACAAAGGGGAAAAGGGGAGTGCAGATGAGCTTGACGCCACTTTAGCATAAAATTGCAGGAGTAAACAAGGTTAATTATGTGACTGGGGGGAAAATATCTGGGCAAAAGCTGGAGCTTCTCTGCAGCATTTGCAAATGGTGGTTAATGTAATGTTAAATGTTGATTTAAAGTTCCCTGGTTGAATATTTGATGAGGAGTTGCCTACTTACCCTCTGTTTCGAAGATGTTACCTACCTTTGGGCAGAAGTCTTTGGTTTTACCAGGGCGAGATTCTGCTTCTATAAGTGATACCACATCCACTGGGATAGAGACAGAAGAAGTCAACATGTCTGAATAATAGAACTCTGGAAGGTTCAGAATTGACCCCAGCAATGATCAGTATTGGTTGAAGCTGCAGTATAAGCCGATTTTCAAAAGGTTAAGGACTAGGAGTGTTTTCTAGCTTTTTCTTTTAAACACAATACTTGAACCTTCTAATCTACATCTGCTACATTGTGCCAAAGACAGTATTGCTGTTGTGATAGATGTGGAAATCACATGATTGGGGAGAGACCGACAGTGTGACGTAGCTACTCTTGCTAATTAGATGAGTACTACCCAAGGCAATCGTATGACAACAGTTGTGACTTTAAATCTTCAAACAAAATGAAGCAAGAACTAATAAAGACCAAGTTCTATTCATTTAGGAACATTTAGCTGATTAAAGATTGGAAGCTTGCTTTGTGTAAACCCCTCCTGAACTTCCACTTTATCTACACAAGTCTACACATGATAACACAAATGGGTTTTTATTTTTCACATGCATGAGTCCCATGGAGACGTGGTGGACAGGGTGATCAGATGAGGAGGAGTGGAAGGAGAGTGAGGAAGGTCCTTGCAAGGAGGGCCTGAGTGACTTGGGAAGTACCATAAATACCTGGATCCGGGGGAAGGACCAAGTGGGTTGTCAGAAGAGTGGCACACTTCAGCGTCATAAGATAATCCGAGTGCAACGTCATCACCATCCAAGGGGGCCCCAGCGCCTCTCCTTAGCAGCGAGGAGGCATCCCTTTCAGAGGAGGCACCAAAGGATAGATGTGAGAGCAAGCTGGCCCCATTATCTCTCTTTCCATCTCCCAAGGATGCAGAGGTGACAGCGCTGGCAGGAGCATCCTCTGCTCACTCATAGCACTTGCTTGGCCAGCCCTGAGACCTGGGGAAACGATTGCACAAATGATGTGCCTGTCCCACTTTTCAAAAGGGAAGCTTCGGGGGTGAGCCAAGTGATGGAACAACGCCTCAGCTTGCCCCTAGCCATGCGTTGTAGAGCTCTCCTGTGCTTTATGAACCTGTCACCTGACCTATGTTGAGATGCTGTACTGAATTTTCAACTAAAGCTTTTACAGCTCATCCACACTTCTGCTTGTGCCTAGAAAGCACAGGTCTGAGCGGTTTCCCCCTTGCCCCTTTCTGAGGGAAAACCCACTCTTTAGCGATAGATGTCCATCTGGAGAAAACCCGAATTGCCGTTTGCTTCAGTGGAACACTAAAGAGAGGTTTCCCCCTTCGTTGCAGCACCAGAGCCAGGAGTCCCAAGTCAGCAAGTGGGAGCCATGACAATATATATTCTGGCCTTTTTTCAAAGTGGGGAATGTGGATTGGCTTTCAGCAGCAAAGGCCAGGTCTGTCGGTCTGTCTTTCTGTTCATGCAGAATCCATTCACCCGTGGCTGTAATGTCATAGTAGTGTGCTGGTCATTTTGCTGTAACCGAAACCCTGACCTGTGTCTTGTCAGGCTCATTGAGAGGAGCAGGGATTCAGTCTGAACGTCTGTGGCAATTAGGTATTTGGATATCACCTCTATCTTGATTTTTATTCCTTTTTTTTATAATTACTTCCTGATTCACAGGTCACGTACAAGAATAACGGGACACTTACAATATTCTTAGTCATCAAGAAAGTCCCCGTGCAAAAAGTTTGCAAATATTCCAGTTCACAGTCTTCCTTGATGAGGGATGATCATTACTTCAGCTGTTGAGATTTTTTAATTTTATTTTATTTGCCTGTTAGAAACAAGAATGGCGTCTGAATTGAGTCTTTGTGAGGCTTCATCTAGTGAGTTGCGGGGGGGGGGGGGAGCATATAAATGACTATCTGCCCTGATGAAAATCCTCAATAGAGCCCATTGTTTTTTATATGGCTATTGTTGGAGATGGCTGGATACTAAATGATTTTAACCACCAGGCTGAAAAACGTCTGTGTTGGACACTCTCTCTCTTTCTTTCTCTCTCTCTCTTTGCTGGGATAATGACACTGCTTTGAATTCAGATATGGAATTTAGTTAAGGGGAGTTAAAGATCTGCTGTTCTACCCATTGTGTCTGTCTCGGAGACAGTGGATCACTTTAGGGTTTGTAACAGTGACCCTGTTGTCTAGTTCAGTTAATCTTTTATTGCTGGTTTCAATAAAGTACCATTGTGGGTTAAATTTACTGGGTCACCAGTAAATGCTGCTAACAGCATTTGAACAAAACAGAAGTCAAGATGGCTGATTAAGGCCTCTGCTCTTGTTTTGACTCTTCTAGTCAGCAGTGACTGCTGGGCTCCACAGATTTCTTTTTCGTTTTAGGCAGTTTGACGTGTAGAGTGAATTGAAGGGAGGGGGCTGGGATTGCATTCATTGCTCTCAATCTATTCTCATTCAGCTTAATCTGTGAACAGACCATAGATGCCTTACATACAAAGCTTTGCACTTGATCTGAGACCCTGCCAATAGAACAGCAGAGATGTGGTCCTCAAAGATGTTGCTGGACATTCTTAGTGCACTTCTGATTTACCGTATTTTTTGCTCTATAAGACTCACTTTTTCCCTCCTAAAAAGTAAGGGGAAATGTGTGTGCGTCTTATGGAGCGAATGCAGGCTGCGCAGCTATCCCAGAAGCCAGAACAGCAAGAGGGATCACTGCTTTCACTGCGCAGCGATCCCTCTTGCTGTTCTGGCTACTGGGATTCAGAATATTTTTTTTTCTTGTTTTCCTCCTCCCAAAACTAGGTGCGTCTTATGGTCTGGTGCGTCTTATAGAGCAAAAAATACGGTATGTAAGTTGACAGTATAAGCTTTGAATAGCATCTGACATGTTTGATGCATGTGCCAGAATGGGCTAACATAAATTCTGCTCTGTTTTTCTGTATTGCTCATCCCCAAATTACAAGCCAGGATTTCTTGGTTAGTTGTTGATCGCTATTCATTTGGCCTCTTAAAAAGAGAGGAAGCATCTCTTTTTTTATTTAGGGTTTAAATGAACAAGTGGAAACCAGAGAGAGGGAATAAAATAATAATAATTCCCAGTCTCTCTTTAAGCAAAAATTAATGGGAGAACAAACCTGAGCTGAGCATCACACACACACACACACACACACACACACACAGGTTAGCCTGTTCTGCCATGTATCAGAATGACACCTCTTCCTTGGAAAGGATCACCATTTTTTGCATCAGAAAAACCTGTAGTGTTTTTGCCAGTCAGAAAAGGGGATTTCCACACTTAAGGTTGCATGGCAATGTGTGAGTGACGTAGTCCTGTGCAAGCAGGGAGACTGATTTGTGTCCTTGAATTATTCCTTGCCCAGTTCCCCTCTCCTCGCTCTTTTTGAGCTTTCTAGTATCATGTGCAGGCACAACAGGGCAACTATGAATGACAGTTAAAATCCACTAATAAGGATTTATCTTAGTGGCTGCAGCCAAGCAAGTAGATTCTCATTCATGTCAAAGGGCTACTCACAGTAAATTCTGTGAAATGCAACATGAATGAAAATCATGCAACAAGGACAGCTTAGCAGAATGTGCAAAGCTGTCTCTTGAGACACACAATGTTTTTTGAAGGTTATACTGTAGGTATGGTGAGTACTTTAATTTTAATGAGGGAAGATTCCTTGAATATCTGGTGAGTTTCTGACTCCTCCGAAGAGGTTCTTACTGGGAGATGGCTAGTCTGTGCCCTCTCTCTTCTCTGTTTACTAAATATTCACAAAAACGGAAATGTTAATAAATAACTAAGTCCTGATCTTGGTTGCTGTTTTACTTGCTTTCACTTTTGTTGTTTTGAAATCCATTTTTAAAAAGACAAAGATAGCGCACCAACGATGACTGGTTCTAGGTCTTTAAACTTGACCATTGTAATATGCAAACAAAAAACTAGCTGGAAAGATTTCTTTATCCCCTGCTTTAGAGATAGCTGAAGTCCGGCAGTAACAGAAGTAATTATTAACTTTGAATGGAACCCTGTCACATGGGCAGAGAGAAAAAGGTCCTGGCATAAACGGAGGGCAATAAAATGTCCCATAAACCTTATCACTAAGAAGTAATTGCTTTCTCCTGCTAATACATTCAGTATAGGGAATGGTGACTATGAGGTATCAAACCTAGTGGAACAAACCTAGGTTAACCTTGGCTACATCTCAGTCCATGTATAGCTTAAATAGGTGGGGTTTCTCTTTTTTCTAGGCTCCTGGGACTTCTGTCTCTGGTGCAGAAAGGGCTACTTTCTGGCAGGGTAAAAGAAATGACAATCTGTGAAGCAGCTGCAATCTGTAGATCTGCACCCAAACTTCCCCCTTCCCTTCGGTTTTCTGCTGCTCTTGCAGCTTTTCACATCTGCCATTTGTGGGTGCTCCCACCCATCGGCCATGAATTCCCATCAATGAGGAAATTGCATTTTTAGCATCTTACACTGTCACAACCTCTGTTTTGGCACCACACTTTTCCTAACTCAAATTGGAGCTGAGCCCTAGTGTAAAAACAAGGCTGAGGGCAGTGGAGTGTCATCTGTGCCTGCAAAATATATTCACATCTACTGCTTTGGATTAAATATTCTGAGTTACTATAAATAGTCAGGTTTTCTTCTCCAAAATGTTCACAATGGCTTTTTTCATTTTAAGCTGTCCAGAGAGAGAGAGCACTGTACAGTTTAGTATTTTGTACTTAGAAGGACCTGTGTTTGGGACAGCTAAGCAGAGATTGTGATGGGGTAAGAGAGTAGCTAAGCCAAGCTGCACTTCAAACCTAAATTATATTCTGGGATATTCATTTATGTTAACAGTTCCCAGTACCTATATCCATAAGGTTGTCTGCAATATTAAATTTGTTACTCATTTTTTAAATGCTCTTAGAAATCTTGCTTTCTCTTATCTCACTGTTATGTTCCTATTCGGGGGTTTTTTTAATTACCGGTAAAAAAAATACTTTGCACAGAGCTGCCCCAAAGAGTTGGAAACCCCCTTGGAATGGTTGGGATACAGTACCAGAGGCTGCAGTGGGAGTGGTTATTGTAAGAAATCAGGTGGGACCCTTTGTGCAAGGGTAAATCTAGATCAAGTCCCATGAAATGGGGCTATTAGTGTAGTATTGTTCAACAATAGCAACATGGACATATTGCATGCTTTTAAAAAAGAATGCTGTCTCACAAATACGAATTGTTTGTTGTTAATGAAATGTTTATACTGTTTAATATAAATAAAAACCTCTAATCCGTTTACATAAAAGCGGTTAAAAATATAGTAACATTCAATAACGGTTCCTAAAAACTGGATAAGTAAAAACAAAACTATAGCTCACAAATAAAACAGACCTGGGTACGGAAACGACAAGTGAAAATTATGAGTCAAACTCCAGGAACTTTTGGGAAATCAGAGAACACATTTTAAATATGATTACTTTTAGGAATGTGTGGCAACTTTTTTCAGTTTGAGGGATGCACACAGAGGATGCTCATTCATAATTTATAAGTGTTTATTGGAAAAGTAAGTGGTGACATAAAGTAAATGATAAATTATTAGTTAATTGATGGAAATAAGTCTTTCACATGGGATTTTATGGATTACTTAGCACTGGTTGCTGAGAAGCTTTACAATCTTTCGGGTGAGACATCTCCGCAGCCACTTGGCCTTGACTTGTGAGGACCTCTGAGCTCCAATCTCTGCCAGTCACTCATGGGAATAATCGAGCCCTTCCAGATGTGCTAACATGGAGATTATGAGGAAATGCTGGAGGGTATGGAAACGTTAGAAATCAGCTACAAGGACACTTGAATTCCCGCCTCCCCTCCCAAAAAAACCTAGTGGGGAGATGGCACATTGCAGGCCACCAGAAAAGAGAAGTTTGGTTAAAAAGCAAATGCAGCCGCCACATTGTCGGGGGTCTTAAGAGGCCTGCTAAAAATCTCTTGGAGCGCAGCAGCTGGGCCACAGGTTGACCATACCTGACCCGTACTTGGGCATGTGCTAGCGTTGCTCAGCCTGTTTCACAACAGAAATCTGCGAGTGGCCAACTATCGTGATGGCAAGCTTCTAGACTGTACTGAACTTCTCCAGGTTTCCAACCGGTTTGTGTGCTCTGTTGGGGTGGTTGCTGACACAAATCTCCTATTTATAACGAAGCAACAGACAGTGTTGGCGTCCTCAGGATTGGAACTAGCGCTAGGCTGTGATTCTGGATTCCCAATGGCCCTCAAGAGTTTTTCCATTGAAAATCTTTCCAGAGTGTTGCCTTGTGGATGGGACCTCCTGCTTTGCCTTGTTTCAGCTTTTTGCCAGGGCTTTGATGCCATTCATCTGCCTCATCCTCATGGGCTACTCCTCACATTGGATTGGGGGGGGGGGGGCTGGAGATGGCTGGAATAGCCATCCAGCCACAATGGTTCTGCAGTGAAGTGGGTGGGCAGGCGAAAGGTCTGTTGTGTCGAATGTATTCTGGCACTGACAGCCTAGTATCTGCTCTCTAAGCTCCAGTGATAAGATTAGCGATGAATATTTAGGAGTTATCTTTTAATATTTAAATGCTTACATAATTTCATTTGAGATCTCTTCATGCACCAAATTAACTTGGGGGGGGGTCAGTTTGTATATGCATTCCCCTCCAGTGTGGTGTAGTGGTTAAGAGCGGTAGTCTCGTAATCTGGGGAACCGGGTTCGCGTCTCCGCTCCTCCACATGCAGCAGCTGGGTGACCTTGGGCCAGTCACACTTCTCTGAAGTCTCTCAGCCCCACTCACCTCACAGAGTGTTTGTTGTGGGGGAGGAAGGGAAAGGAGAATGTTAGCCGCTTTGAGACTCCTTAAAGGGAGTGAAAGGCGGGATATCAAATCCAAACTCTTCTTCTTCTTCTCCCCCCTACACATGGGACAGAATTCATTGAGCTTGAACACACACTGCACTACCAACAAAAAGCACTTTAAAAAAAACACTCGTCTGCTTTAACGGATATTTGGCTGCCGAACAAAATAAGCTGAAGAGGCTTGGATTCCTCAGCATCCTGCAACATGCTTTCCATTCCAAATGGTTTGTGAAATTATGAGCTGGTTATTTAGAGTTCGTGGAAAGGTCAGAACATAGAATTCTGCCGGAAGAGAGATCTCCACCCCACCCCACCCCACCCCCGGTTTACATTTGGGATTTTCTTTTTATTTTCCCATGTTGCTTACGCTTTCCAAACGCTCTTACAATGCTGAACTTTTCTTAAAGAGAGAGTCAAAGCGTAATGTCTCCATCATATTTATGACATGGGAATCATTGGGGATGCTTTTTAACCATTGCATTTTGGCTGCTTGTGGGGGAACTGATCAAGTTGATTGCTAAGTGGCCCTTTCCAGGTGTTTAGGGACTGCACAGGGAAATGGAATCAGGATCCCGTCTCTATGTGTGTTTGCTGACTTTTCTGAATGCCAGTCATAATGAAAGCGGGCAATTTCAACAGACCCCTGTTAACCCCCCCCCCCCCCCCCCGGAACTATAAAATCCCTTGGTGTGTTGGCCCTTTGGCATGGGCAGCCAAGAACACAGGTTTCTGGAGGTGCAAGTTTGAGTGGAATGGGATCAGAGCTAGTGGGAAGACGCTGCACAGGTATTGTGTGGGACCTGGTTCTGTTTGATGCAAAACTGTCAAAGGCCCATCAACTAGCAATCTTGGCCTTGATTCTAAGAGACGTTCAGTGGGGGTTGCTATAAATGCTACTAGGAATGTAGTTGTGTGATACAAGAATTGTGTGACTTTAAGAACTTGAGCTTGCATTTCCCTCCTCTGTCGCATTTCTTTCCTTGCGTGTCATGTCTTTTTTAGATTGTGACCCTGAGGGCAGGGTTGTCTTACTGTAAGCTGCTCTGAGAACCTTTTTGGCTAAAGAGTGGGGTATAAATGTCTGAAATAAATAAAAGAAGGTAGAAAAGGGGGAAATATTTTCTGAGATTCTCCCAGCCGCTGACCCAGATAACCACATCATCTCAGTCCCCAAAGAAGTTGAGGAAACTTTGCCAGAGGTTTTCAGACTTATCTGGATTTCCTCTTTTATACATTCTTAAGTTTGGTGCAAGTGGTTTTGAACACAAATGCCACAGAACGGGGCAAATGTTTGTCAAAACACTTCCATTGTACTTGAGAATACCTGCTTGCCTTCGTCCTTGATCTGAATCTTAGAGAGTCAGTTGGTGGTTTATTGGAGTAAATGGTAGCTTAAGTTATCTGTTGTCAAATTCTAAGTAAGTCCTGACTTGGAAAGCGCTTCTCAGCTGATGGAGCCAAACTTTTGTGCCGTCTCTGATATAAACCTGCCCCTTAAATAAACTTTCTGCAGAAACACAATGAACTCCCTTACTAACAAAGTGTGGAAGGAAAGGAAGGTAGTAATATATGAGTTAGAATCTCAAATCTGGGAGCACTAGGCCAGTAAGAAGACTGTGTGAGGTTGGGCCTTCTTAAAAACTGTTAAATGAGAAATGCCATGTGCTGGGTTTGAAAACTCCCAATATAGGATACTTGACTGAAACATTGTTCCTCATTGCACTTTATATCATTCATTTTCCAGCTTGGTAGTAGAGCATCTACTTTCCATCCAGAAGATACTAGGTTCAGTCTCCAGCATCCACTCCTCTGAGTGAAAAGGGCTAACTGCTTTAGTAGGACAGTTAAGATATTTGTTGACAGCTCTTTAATATGGGCAATCCAGTGAGTTAAATATAATGGTAAAAGGATTTCTCACTCACATATACCACTTGGATGCATGCATGTGAAATACTCTTTATGTGTGTGGTTTTTATATGCATTAGTACAGGGGTGAGGAATTATTCTCAACTAATTAATTCCATGTAAAAATGTGTTTTTACATGCCGGGAAAGCAATTTCAATACTCGTTGAATTTGCCCAGACAGAGATCCATATGCTCTCTGAAGCACGTGCATCCAGCTTTAGAAAAATCTGTAGAGTGAAGATGCAGAACTGTGGAGTATTTGCACTTTTTAATGATCCACAACTTCTGAATGCACAAATAGGTTCTGAGGAACACTTCTTCCTTTTTTTAAAAAAAAGTTGACTTGAGGAAGTTTTAGTGATAAATTGAAATGATGTACAGTATTGTTGATCACACAGACACTTCATTTTCCTGACTTTAAAAGCTGAATATGTGAATTTGAGTTGTGGAGTTGCTTAGTCTATGGTCTGTGACACAAGTTTCTCAAAGCTGATCGTACCTCCAGAAGTACCCCCTTCAATTTAGGCCACACCAATGGCCTGTATTGAAACGCTGAGACCTTTGCCCATTTATTTATTTGCCTTACATTTATATCCTGACTTTCTTCTGTCATGGAAGCAAAGGCAGTGTCTATGCAGGTTGTCTGTATATATGTATTTCCCCTTTGAGAACCTTTGAATGCTATGAGAGGGAAATTGAAGCACATGTTCACCATGAAGGACCATAGCTCAGTGGAGGGACATCTGTTTTGCATGTAAAGAGCCCCAAGTTCAAACTCTTGGCATTTCCAGGTAGGGCTGGAAAAGATCCTTGATGGAAACCCTGGAGATCCACTGCCAATCAGTGTAGGCAGTACTGAGCTTGATGGACCAATGGCAGTGTCCTATGTTCCTATGCTCACATTCTTCTCCATCTTGTAGGCGAAAACTTTACTAAAGGCAAGCCAGTGATTTTTTTAGTGTCTGCATGAGAGAGATTGTGTACATATGTGTGTCCTTTTGCACATGTATCTCACAGATCCTGAAATAACTTCTGTTTTGTCCTAATGCTTTCTGCTTTGTTGCAGTTAACTGAAAGCATAGAGCACCACTCAAGAGATAAATTTTTCTGTTGCAGTGGAATGCCACAGCCTTGACTCCCTTTCTGGTTGGCTGGCATTGTGTTTCCTTGTTGTTGTTAAATATTCCGCATTCACAAGTGCTGTGAGAAGTTAAACACAGCAATATTTCAATTCAATTGAACCATTCTAAGAATCGAAAGATACTCCTGCCATTCTGACTTGTTTGGGAGTGGCTCCCCAGTCTTGACTGAAGGGAAATAATGAGTAGTGCTGTTTACCATTGTGCCAGGAGTACTTTTGACTGACTAATCAGCAGAACAGAATAGCCTGCCTAGAGGAACTTGGCAGTTACTTTCCATCTTGCCATTCTGCAGGGTGATCAAAACACTTCCGTGGCTGTTGTGCCAGGTAAATCTAGAGGCACGCCTACTGATCTGGGAGATGCAGTGTGGGGAGGGTAGAAGGGAGGAGCTTTTACAGTGGTACCTCGGGTTAAGAACTTAATTTATTTTGGAGGTCCATTCCTAACCCGAAACTGTTCTTAACCTGAAGCACCACTTTAGCTAATGGGGCCTCCTGCTGCCGCCACGCCGCTGCTGCGCCATTTCTGCTCTCATCCTGAAGCAAAGTTCTTAACCCGAGGTACTATTTCTGGGTTAGCGGAGTCTGTAACCTGAAGCATATGTAACCACTGTATAGCCATAGCTCACCTTCCTTCTTTCATGTAACCCAAAGCAGTGGCCACCTATCCAGGTAGATGTGCTTAGCTTTAGAAAGGTAATGGGTGAGGCACCTGTAGTCTGTTACGGGGAAACTGCTGCTTATGTACATATTAAAACTAAAACAAGTCTTCTCCAAGATCAAACATGGCTTGTGCCCCTTTCTCACACATCTCCACGCCATCCCTGCTTTTGTGTGTGCCTCTAGGCAAGTTAAGATGTTGGCCGACTGGGTCTCACGCTTTGCAGCATTCCCAGCCACTTTGTAAACAAGGTGGTTGGTTGTTTTGGCTTTTTAAAAAATAAGTGTTATAAAAGTGGGGAGAAGCAGGAGGTCCAGGGCCCAGGACAGACCCAACTTCTCTTTGGCATCCATCAATAGCACCCCTGCTCTTCACAAATCTAGAACTTTCCCATGTTTTTAAAAAGCAAACACCTCCCTGCACATAGGGCACAACCATGGGAGGGAGAAATCTGGACTAGAGGACCCACCTCCCTGACTTGCTAGTTCCAGGTTTGTTTTATTCTAACATCCCCACCTCCCAGTCAGTCTGAAGTGGCTCAGCAATCTTTCAGAAGCTTTGCCTTGTGAGTCTGCTGATTCGTGTACCTCTACTTTTAGGTTCTTAGCTATAAAGGTTGCATTTCTTCCCGCTATCCAGCTATCCCACTTTCCTCTTGGAAACTGTTGTACAGACGTACCTTGGAAGTCGAACGGAATCCATTCCGGAAGTCCGACTTCCAAAACATTCGACTTTCAAGGTGCAGCTTCCGATTGGCTGCAGGAGTGCCCTGAAGCCAATCAGAAGCTGCGCCAGACGTTCGGCTTCTGAAAATCATTCGAAAACCGGAACAATCACTTCCGGTTTTCGATCGTTCGGGTGCCAAAACATTCAAGTTTACAGGCGTTTGGCTTCCGAGGTTCCACTGTACTATGAATGATCAGCTAAAATTGTGTTGAAGGAACATAAGACACTGCCTTCTACTGAGTCAGGCTATTGATTCATCTAGCTTGGCATTGTCTACACTGACTGGTAGTGGCTCTTCAGGGTTTCAGAATTTGGTCTTTCCCAGCTGTTCCTGGATATGCTAGAGGCTGAGCCTAAGACCTTTTGCACAGAAAGCATTGAGTTATGGTCTTCTCACTGTGCTCCAACCTCTGTTAAGCAAAACACACACACACACCAACAGGAGTTTAGAAAGGAAACAAAAGTCAAGTTTCTTGAACACTTATTCCAAAGATCCAGCGCATACCACGACTCATATTCTGCCTGTAATAAAACCTTTTCCTCACAATAGTGTCTGCCAGCTGCATCAATTTTCGCCCCCTGAAATAAATTTAAAACATGTGGTCCCACTTATGTTTGTCCCTTTTTCCGCTTAGTAATGTTTCCAGTTCAGGATTGGTGGTCCTCCCTGAAGTGAACCCTCCCAACCCACATTGAAGAGGACAAGGTTGAATATAGAAGCAATAAATCCCCTACTGCTGTTACACTCGGGGTAGCTCTGCTGAGTGTTGGCCACATTGAGTGCCGGTTGTAGACTTAGGTTCATTGAATGTGTTGGCTCAAGGCCTGGCTGGCTGAAAGCAGTGAGAATTTGGCCACAGACCTAACAAAGTTTCACCCTTGACATGTAACCTCGTGTCATGTGAACCCAAATGATCCACTGTAACACAAGAGAGTAGCTGCTTTCCTGTAAGAGCCGGGCTTCTGCTATTGGAAGGGTTGAAGCAGTGGTTATGACTCCAGCAACATCTGAGGGGGCCATAGGTTCTACATCCCTTGCCTTAGAACAATGGAGGGTAATAACTTTTCATAAAGGCTTTAATAGTATAGTGGAGGTGATGGGGACCAGCAACCAGATATTTATTTAATAGTATAGTGGAGGTGATGGGGACCAGCAACCAGATATTGTGAATGAACCAGATTTGCCTGAGATGTGCCCAGTTTGCATGAGGGCGTTCCATTTGTTGGTCAGGTGGTGGGACAGAGTTGGGTAGCGCCATGTGACACCCGACTGCTTTGCCTGCTTGTAGGGAGAGGGACAGAAGAAACAAGGAGCACCGGTCGATTTTTATTTTAAGACTTAGGTGAGCATTATGAAAGACTAAAAGTCTACCCTTTAGGAATCTGGATCCAGACCATTGCCTGCTTCCCATGGCTATCTTAGAGATCACTTTAGCCTCATAAGGCTTATCTCATAATAAAACTTAACTCTCCCAGGCATTTGGTGGTTTATGATGATTTTGCTGGTGCTGTTATTTTGTTGCTGTTTTACCTTTGTCTTCTATGGATTTTTGTATGATTTTTATGGTTGTAATGGATTGTTCTCCCCCACCCATCCACCCCGTTTTATGCTTCTATTCATTCATCCAATTTATTTGCTGCTTGCTGCATGTAGTGGTTGTGATTAGGATGCTTCTGTGTGGCAGTAACCAGAATAAAGTGACAGGCTCTTGTAGGAAAACAAACCTAAATAGAAATCGCATTTCTGTTAGTCCTACCGCAAAGTAAAATTTCTACATTCCTCTCCAACTTGTTTTGAGGTTTCTTTTTCAGTTGCCTTAGCCCTGTAACCCAAATTGCTGATGTAATGGATTGTCTTTGTTTGCCAGATGTGACACACTTACAAGTATAGATGAGCTTTAAAACAGTTGGATGTGTGGGAGGGGAAATCCCAGCCATAAACTAATGTGGTTAACTGTTTGGGACAGCCAGGCAATGATTTATGGTAGAAGCCGACTTAGACAGCATTGCATGATGTCATTTGTTTTGCTGATGTTGTTAGTCTTTCCTTTTTAATTTCTGTAAAATCAAACAGGTTGCAGAGTTTAATGGAGAGTGGGGGGGGGGGGAGTAGGAGGTTACTATTTTTCTTACATTTCTCCATGTAAATTGATAGCATATCAGCCTTATGCTGTAGAAGCAGGCGAGACATTTTCGCTATAAAGTAGGCCTCTAATTGTAAAGTGTGGTTATATGTATTGCTGACTTTTGTTTTCAGGAATGTAGCATAAAATGAGATTAAACAACTCCCTAATACATTCCAGGAATTCTATGTGCAGTGATGGCAGCGTGGGAATGAAGAGATTTACATCACTTTTTTTATAATAATTAGATGGCTTCACTACTCGCAAGTAATTAGGAGTGCCTCCTCCACAGTTCTACATTGAGTATTATAGCACCTTCATAGGTGGTATTTTTTAAAAAATGCATTTCCTTCAGTCACATTCAGTGTACATAGGTGTACAGGTCATGTTCCAGATGCCAGCTACTCATATCAGTGAGGAAATTTAGCTCAATTGATGCTTTTGTTGTGCCTGAGGTAGAAAGCAGAAAGGCCACTCATATGAAAATTTCAGGCTGTTGTAATATGCATCGAACATATTTTAGAATTGCTTCATCCAGGCAAGAATTATTATAGCTACAGATTTAAAAAAATTGCATCAAATGTTGTTGGTTCTTCTTGTACTGTGGCTCCAGTGGGGGAATCTGCAAATGTAGTAGTGATTAACTTTCCTTTCTTTCTCAGGGGCTGTATTCACTCTTAACCAACCCCCCTTGGGCCTTCTTTCAGTGGTGGGTGAGGCCCCACACTCTTGTATGTGTACACACACACACACACACACACACACACACAGGACCTCCTCATCTGATTGGTGTGGATCAATTGAACTTGCTGCTCCCTCTCTGCTCATCTAATTGATCTAATGGTCTGAGTTTGGTTTCTGGCAAAAATTAAGTTACTACCTACCGTGGGCGTAGCCAGGTTTTTTTTTGGGGGGGGGGCAGGACTTTTGTCAGAACCGGTGTGATTTGTCAGTTAAGTATTTCTATTGATTTACTTGATGGGGGGGGAGCTGCCCCGCCCCCCCTGGCTATACCCATGCTGCCTGCTATGGCAAAATATTGCACAATCCATTACATAGTCCTTTGTGTTATTGTTGTATTGTTCCACACCATTCATTTCAGTGCAAAGGAAATGCATTGCAAAATCCTGGAGGGATTACTGTTGATAATTGTGTATCATTATACCTCATCTGTGGACTGAAAACACCAAGAACTGCATGCCTGATTTGCGTGCCTATCAGGGTTCTCTGCTGTGCCCACTGTGTAGCTTTTTTTTGTTTTTACCACCATGAAAATCAGTCGGGTGTTGAGGGGAAGGAGCAGAAAAACGTACTTCAGAGCCTGCATCAGGCCCCTGAATTATGAGTTAGCTAATGGAAACAAAAGGAAGGGATTGTCTCCTGGAACAGATTTGGCGGGGGGGGGGTTGCTGGGGAGTGCAGCGGGGAATCAGCAAAATATTGCCTCCTTTCCTCTTCTGAAAGTGGATTTCTCTACTGAATCAAAGTTCCTTGCGCTCCTAGAAGGGTACCAGTTGGATCAGCTACCTCCTTCTGAGTTGTCTAAAAGGCTTGTAGGTGGGGAAACCTGCTACTTTGCTTGAAACTAAATACATGGCAACATTTTGCCATTCTTCTTTTATCTTATGCCTGTGTTTGGCGACGGGCTTCGCTTGCAATAGATAGAGAATGTGGACAGAATGACACATTCTGGAAACAACTAAAATAGCAACAAATGTATATGGTGGCATTCAAGTAAATAATTGTGCTGGTGCAAGGATTACCAGTAACGCAATCGGACTTTCCCCCATCTCCTCCTGCTGCAAGCATCCCATGCCATCTCCAGATCTGCTCCAGAGTGTTGGGGGAACCCTAGAACAGATCTACAGGGGGTGGGGAGATATCATTCCTATTTGCCTTTGTCCTATGCTGAATACAACCCATTAATATGCACAATTGCCACTGATCATAACTGTCGATAAGTATTTCTTTGAACAATACTCTGCCGAAGGAAGAGATTTCAGGCATTGGAATGGGTGGATACTTTTAAGTGCACAGTTTGTTTCTGTTATGTTCCAACACCTCACTTAAAAGTGACAAAGAATCTTGTGGCAGCCTAAAGTCTGCCATTCGTTTTGGCGTAAGCTTTCTTCAACTACAATCCCATTTTATCATAACTCTGAAGTGTTTCCCTCAGGGAAAAGGGAACGAACGGGTGTGATTCAAAGCCTGTAATCACTTGCTTTGGCAGCATATTATTAAAGGTGCACCTGTAGCAAGAAATACCTGTACTTATTGACAGTTATGAATTGCACCCATTCATTCAGTTTGCTCCAACGGAAGCCCCTTTTAAGGCGTTAAGATGCAAGACTGTGACAAAGGCAGTCTTTAAAAGTTTCCATCCATTTCTGATAATTCATTTACAGCAGGAATAGGGAACCTGTGGCCTTTCAGATGTTGGGCTGTAACTCTCATCATTCCTGACAATTGGCTGTGCTGGGCTGGAGCTGATGAAGTGTGTGTGTGTGTGTGTGTGTGTGTTTTGTTTTTGTTTGTAATAGATTTTATTAAAGTTTGAAAAAACATACAATGGTTAGTATCAAATATCCAATCTACTTTTATCAAAGGTAAAAAAATCTAATCTAAATAAAAGCACAAACCAAAAGAAAGGGAATAATAAAAAAGAGGGGGGAAGGAAAGAAGAAAAGGAGGGGGAGGAAAAAAGGGAGGAAGAACTTCTGGTGCTTTGACCGTCATCTATATATCGAAAAATGTTTGAAACATCCACTTTGAGATAATACCCAACAATCCCACTTTCTAAAAAGAAATATTTTCTTCAATCCTCAAACCCAGATTTCATGTCCAATTTTTTTTTCACACAAAAAGTCTATAAGGAGTTTCCAGTCTTTAGTAAATAAGGGTTGGTGGAAGTTTTGTCCAGCAACATTTGGAAGGCTCCAGTTTCCCAGACCCAATTTATAGTCTGGTCCATGTTTGATGAGAAGTAGGTTCCGCTCTGATGAATGACATTTATTCCCAAGTAAGGAGACATAGGATTACAACCTTTATTCCACAGATATTTCAGCTAGATGATTTGCTGTTTGTAGCAAAATATAGAAAAAAAGCCTATGCCTATGCAATTAGTTTCATTTTCCAAAAACAGCCTAGTGAAACTGGCTTGTTAGATTTCACTTCTTTTTTTCTGTGTACATACAAAAAGTATTCTGGAAGGTGGCATTGGACGCCACAAAACAAGCAGCGGTCAAGGAAGCAGAATTCTTATTTCATGCGTCTCATCATGAGGGATCATCACAAGGAAGTGCTTGGTGTTAAGAACAATCCACAGTGAAACTAAGGAACTGTAAATTTCATGTTGGCTTTTATTTCCCACTACCACAGTTCAAGTGCAGTGCTATTTTAACACCACTGTGCATCCTTAGCATAAGATTTTCATTCTGTGGAACTTGTTTGTGACCTGTCTAATTTGGCTCATCATGTTGAGCCCAAATATCTTTGAATAATCTGGTAATTATCTGAAACTTATCAAAGTAAGTGGAAAGGTCGTCCTCAGTTTGTTTCTGATCAAGGTAAAGTTATGATAAAGTGTTATGAAATTATCTTTGCAGAGTAATTCTAAGTTTTCAGTTTCGTCACATGTTTGTATTTAAAGTAGAAATCTGTATAGAGAGGGTTAGGTTTGAACAAGTGTTACCTTAAAAGAACAAGCCAAATCTATATATACATAATTGAGGAAGCCAATTTGTTGGGAATCTCTTATAAGATACACACGCAGTGGAAGTGTCTCCCTGTAGTAGTCACCACATGGAAGCAGCTTAAGGCCCAAATAGTTTACTGTTGCAGAAGATAGCTAAAACAGTTATTGTATGTACAGCTTGTAGGCTTTTGCAGATACAGATATACAGTGGTACCTCTGGATGCGAATGGGATCCGTTCCGGAGCCCCATTCACATCCTGAAACAAACGCAACCCGCGTCTGCGCATGCACGGGTCGCGATTTGTCGCTTCTGTGCATGCGCGTGATGTCATTTTGAGCGTCTGCACATGCGCGAGCGGTGAAACCCGGAAGTAATGCGCTTCGTTACTTCCGGATCGCCGCAGAGCGCAACCCGAAAACACTCAACCTGAAGCGTATTCAACCCTAGGTATGACTGTATACAGAAAATAAAAGTACAAAGTATCTCTGTTGCTCCAAATAATCTCCAGCAATTTAAGATGTAACCCTGAACAAGTAACACCAACAGACTGACAAACTTACATACTAACTGACAGACTACTGAGCTAATGCATGCCAGCTCAGTAGTCTGTCAGTTAGTATATGAGCAGGTATCATAGATATAGTCGTGGCACTGGGCAGTTACTGTAGAAACTGGCTTGGCTGACCTTGCACCTGTGATTAGCTCATCCATAGGGTGACTCACACCAATGAAGGAAATTGACCACTTCTTATGTCCGCTTACTCCAGCACAATTATCTGAAGCTTTGTGATGGAAGCTGATCTCATAAAATGAGTCCTTTTATGCAAAGCTCTCTACAGGAAGCAGATTTAATGCACTGCAGGGTTTTGTTTAAACTGCCTCAGTAAATTTCTGTTCTAAAAGTTAAACTGGCTAGTAACCAACACACCTGTTCTTCTAGTGCAAAGGATGTCTGCTAGTGGAACAGAACCGCCACCCCTTCTCTGCCCGCCTGCAGCCCACTGTGAACCCTCAGAATCAGCTCTGGAGGGTTGGGGAAGAGGAAGGTGATGTCATGTTGCGCAGGCAGAAGTCTGTTGCACTCAGACCCCTGAGCAGTTCTTGTAACAACTTTCTTTACCCTTCTATCATAGTGCATTTTCTTCTCACTTGTCCCCCTAAACCTCTCGTTTTTCATTTGACTACAAGGTCTCATATCAACCACAATCAACAATGTGGAAAAAGAGAGAGCGAGTGTGCATACATACATATATCTGACATAAAAGTTATTTATTGATTTCTTATTTTGGGCATTTATTTACTGCCCAGCCAATCCCACCCCATGGGCTGCTCATATTTTAAATATATATAAATTAGGCTGCCAGTTATCCACAGAGGGTCCATACTGATCAGCACCTGCAGAAGGGAAAAGCCCCTCTAGGGCCTGCCTTTGCCATTGAACTTGTGTTTCTCTCTAAGTACCAGTGTTTTCTAAAAGCTTGCCAGATATTCTGTGAACACAGCCATCTTATCAGCACCATGAAGGCCCTGCTTCCTTTCTGGGCCAAGACATTAATTTATCATGTTTTTCTTCACATTTATAAAGATAGGTTCATAAATATTTATAAAGGAGGCTGTTTTCCTCTTTCTTTAAGACCTTGATAACTCCTGGGACTTGGCTGGTGACAGAAGGAAGTCATGTTGAATTTAGTACTTTGGGGACCTTAGCAGGTTTCCAGCAAGCGTATATTAAATATTGCCAGTAACATACTCTTTTAGGAAATCTAGTAGCAAACCAGTACAATGCAGCAGGTTTTATTTGTACATATGTGCCACCTTTTCATCATGGAACCCAAGGCTTGCATACATGTGGCTCTCAGATGGCCACCCAACCAGGTATGACCAAATTCATACCTGCTTAACTTCAGCAAGGTGGCTCGTTCTGTGCCTTCAGATCACACCCTGGAGCAGCAGGTGTCTCCACTTAGCCACAAAGTCCACAGGGTGACCTTGGGCCAGTCACTGTCTCTCAACCTACCCAACATCAAAGGGTTGTTAGGAAGATAAATGGGAAATGAGGAAAGCCATGGTATGCTGTCTAGAGCCTGGAGGAAAGTAGGGATATAAATGAAATAAGTACATAAGAATCAAGGGGGGTATCCAGTGCTCTTACACTTGTGCAACAGAACTCCCCCCTTTTACTCTCCCTGTCCCCACACCCTTGTGCACCCTACACTCTCCCATAATTTCCTCTGAAAGGTTGGGAGAAATTCCCAGAACAGATTTGGGGGTGCATGCAAGGGACGGGGAAGTTCTGTTGCACAAGCATAGATCCTTAGGCTAGAAGAATGAGTGACTTAACGCCACTTTGGATACAAGCCTAAATAATTGGCATATGACTCTTCAGCTTTTGAGTTCTAGAACACAATAGAAAAATTCCTAACCATTGTAGAAATAAGTTGCTGGAAGTCTAAGATAATTGTGCAAGGATAGGATTTCGCTCACATATAATTACTGCTTTTATTTCAGGTCTTTCTGGCTTTGCTTCATTATTCTGCGTTGTCCTAGGGCACCGTGAACCCTTTTCAGGGTGGAGTCGTATTTCAGATAAACACTTTGTCCCATGTTTTCCGTGATAGCATTTTAAAAAAATAAATCACATGTCTCTCTTTGTTTAAAATACTTACTTTAAATCAAAAGTTGTTCTGATGCACAATTAATTAAAGCAAAACTTCGTGCTGTAAAACATAGTATATTTCCGTACTTCATAAAACAAGCGAAAAGCAAAATTAACAGTTCTCATTAAAGTACATTTACAAAGTAGGGAGTGGTACCAGCTAATTAAGAAGTTTTAAATAGTGATTTGGGGGTTGTTCCAAAGGCTTCCCAGGAAAGGCAAATTCCAATTATCCACAGCAACTGAATCGGGTGAGCCTGGCGGCGGTGGTTTAAGGGAAATAGTGGGCAGACAACAATCAGCTTAGCTCCTCAACCGGTCACTAGTACTTCCCTAAGATGCTGGATCAGTACAGGTGGCTAACATCTTAGACACGTCCACACACGGGTCATTTTGGACCTGGAAGAGGATGGAATGGGGGCGGGCTGAGGCACGCTCCAGTGAAACATGGAGGCTGGGAACAGAACCCCCCACAAGAAATGGTCACTGCCTGTATAGTTTGCAGGAACAAAGAAAAGGGCCTTTCATGATGCAGAAATCCCTGCCCTAGAATAACCACCTAGCCACCTTTTCGTTGGTCTTTCACCATGAGCTGAAAGAGTTTTTGGTCTGGCAGGACTTTGGCCTGTCCTTCGTTTGATTCTTTCTCTCTGTCTGGATGATGTAGGGTTTTTTCCTAACAGTTTTTATTGCTGCTGTGACGTCTTAAATTGTTTTATTTTGGATTTCTGTTAATCATCTGCTGCCCTGAGCACAGGTTGAAGTGGAAATTTCATAATAAACATAACTAGTCATATCAAACCCAAGGTTATCTGCTCCAGGAAGTTCACATAGGTGTAGGGGAATAAGACAGATCCCTGTGGTACTCACCATAAATCTCAGCGGCAGAAGTAAAATTGCCCCAAGTAAAACTGCCCACTGGGAATGCCTGGAAAGGAAGGGGTTAGTAAACCCTGAGTGCGACCCAACAGAATGTTGGGTCATTTGGCTGACAAAATCTAGTGTAAATGTTTCATATTTAAGCTTATTATGAGCACATAACTTTTGTGGTTTTGTTGTGGCCTCTAGTGGTTTGCCCTCAGTATTACAAGAAGTGATAGTTTTAGATAACAGCATTTTACTTTGAAGCGTATTGATTTCATATGTGTGGTTTGTGAAAGGCAAACAATACACTACAAAAAATATTTGAATGTATGTATATTATTATATCTTCTATAAACAGAAGTTGCTTGAATGATTACATTAATACTATGGGGAGACTATAGCTCCTGGGGATATTCAGTAGACAATATCGCTAAACAACTCAATCAAGCCAGTAGAATTTTTTCCTTAAGTGTAGAAAAACAGATTTTGTAAATCTTTTTTTAAATTAAAAAAACTCATTTAAAATAAAAAAGATCATTTGCCTTTGTGTATGAAAAGTCAGGTTTTTTTAATGTTGTTTTTTTTAAAAGATATAATGTTAGTAGACTATAATATTTTTTTTAGAGGTAGGCAGTGGGAATAATGGAAGGGTCCAGTGATCTGGGGCTTCACAGTGGCCTAGATGAGCTTCTGTAGGTGTGAGCAGCAAATAATGACACGATGTCTACCTGTATCCAGTATAAAAATCTACTGTGATGCCCACAAATGGAGTCACTACATAGCATAACAAACCCTCAGGGGTCTTGTTAAATATATTGATCTTTTCAGCTTTTCATGTTTTACAAATATTTCTAGCTGCCATATTTAGGGGAAGTGGTAGAATATGTGTCAACTGCTATCCTTTCTCCCCATTCTTCTGCATGTACATCTCTCTGCTTTTTCCTTTTTGCTTATGCATCTCTATGGGTGAAAGCCAAAGCTGACATTCTTCTTGCAGAATGGCTTTTCATCCAGGGGAGGTGTCTGCTAATGCAAAAGAATGGGAGATGTTTGTTCACAAATTTCCCCCCATCCCCAAAAATCTGTTCCAGAGGATTAGATGGTGATGGAAGGAACCGCCAGGGAAAGGGTGAATCGGAGAAACTCACTTCCCTCGCATTAGCAAACACCACTGCTGCATTGAAAGCACAAATGTATGCCACAGTAGTAATGACATTTTCAGGATCTTCTAATGCCTTTTCTTTCCTTTGAACAGGTAGCAGTTGCTGGTGAATGTAAGTACCACCCTTATTATCCGTTCAGATTTCAATTCTATCCCTGATAGAGGGGTCACTGGTGTTGATTTATGGTTATCCAACGCAGCTCTGTAAATGCTGTTTGAAACCTTTCACCTCTGTACCTCTGTTCCCAGGCCAGGAAGCACCCCTGGTGCTGTTAACTTGTTACTTGAATTTTATAGCTTTTCACATTATCCGGTTTATGAATATTAAATGGTATGTTGATAGGCTTGCTTCCCTTCAGATTGTTTATTCCACTTCTGTAGATCTGCTTGGCTTGTACCAATGCAACAGCTTCTACCCTTTGTAGTACAAGCGCCATCTCTTGCAGAAAACCTAACTCTTTTCTGTTGCTATCAACAGAAAGTCACTGAGAATGCTGCATATTGTGCTCATCCAAGGCCCTGCCCCCTTTTTTGTGCCATTGCCATACAAGTATCCTGGCATTAGATCAGTTCTGCATACGATCTGGTCTCTTGTTGACTCTTGATCTGCAGAAGCACCTCTTCCCACCCCACACTGCTCACCAGTTTCATACTGTCCAGAGCTCATATAACAGACAGAGAGTATTTCCCCATATTTCGTAACAAATATTTCATTTAGCAGTGGAAAAAACCTCTAGTTAAGCCAAATCATTTAGCTGTTGGCTCTTTTTTTCTTCTGCACAGGTGTTAATGAATGTGGATCTGTAAATGTAACCGTATCAGAAACAGAACTACATATCCAGCCACCTGACAACCATACAATAAGTAATGTAACTTTTGCAAATGGAACACGTGCTGGAGTTCAACTATCGAATACGACAGTATCTGGACTTCAACCTGGCACGCAGTACGAAGTGACTTTTCAGATTTCTGCCGAAAAAACATGCTGCAAAATCATTACAACAAGTAAGTAATGGGCTGGAAGAGATGTTTATGGTTCTGAGATGGCATCGGAGGCAGTTCTTACATTTTAAATAGAGAGAAGATTGCTTGGATTTCTCGACACATGTGCGATTCTGCTACTAGTAGCTGATTCCAGTAAGACCAGGTGCTGCTACTGACTAATGGAACTGAACTGTCCGTTCTAATGCAAAGCACAACTGAAGTCTATAGCCTCTAACAGCAGCCAGCCATCTGATCAATAGTGCAAATGACAGCCAGGGTTCTTCTTCCCATGCTTAGCCTTGGAAAGCAAATGGCTCCTCCTACAATTATTAGCACTACAGGCTCCATTGTGTGCACTTTGCCTCACTCAGGAAGTTGAGAGCCAGTTTGGTGTAGTGGTTAAGAGCGGTAGTCTCGTAATCTGGGGGACCAGGTTCGAGTCTCCGCTCCTCCACATGCAGCTGCTGGGTGACCTTGGGCTAGTCACACTTCTTTGAAGTCTCTCAGCCCCACTCACCTCACAGAGTGTTTGTTGGGGGGAGGAAGGGAAAGGAGAATGTTAGCCGCTTTGAGACTCCTTAAAGGGAGTGAAAGGTGGGATATCAAATCCAAACTCTTCTTCTTCTTCTTCTTTCCTGCTGAGCTGTACAGGTTTTCCTTTCGAGTCATGTTTGTTCCTGCAAGCAAATAAGTCCAACTGTAAGCCTCCTTCATTTGGTCCACATTTAGAAATTTGGGGAGGGGGGTTCTGTGTAGTGCTTTGAAACAGTAATATTCTTTAAATAAAAATAGTTGGTTTTAAATTCAAAGAGAGCACTCATTTTCTTTCCCTGTTGCATGTGGCTATTTTTTTTAAAAAAAATAATGTCGCTGAAGGCTTTTTGAGGTAATGGAACTATACAAAGTCCAGAGCTGCCAAGTAAGAGCCTTAAATAATTAACTGATGAATATAGTAATTGAGTTCTACGGAAAAGAGGTTTTGTTTAAAGACACTCAGGAGCAATGTTAAGAATTAAAAATGTATGAATAGCTTTGCTGTCCTTCAAATCCGACATATGGGATCGGGATTTCCTTTGCCACAGAATGTTTGTCAGTACTGTATGAATCCGAACCTTTTCCTCCTGACACAATTGTCTTAGATGTGTGTAGAGACTACACAGCTTTGCCTGGTCAGCTGCTGTGTACATGAAGCATTTCTAAAATCACTGCTTGGAAACTGTGGATTCACCCTTGGATTGAATAGCCAACGTTTGTCTTTCTGGACCTTGCTGCCACATTTCACAATGTAGTGTTGGTACCCAAATGTATAATGATCACCAGCCACTTCTCAGCATACACAGCTAGACTGCTTCATGTTATGTGCAGTTTTTCTTCTGGACAGACAAGTTGGTTGCCATGTCTTCAATGCAAGCATTAAAGCACATGCCACTGTCTTTGAAATCAGTTGTGTCCAAGCCTTTGTAGACAAGAACTTCCAAACATTATAGACTTTCCCTTATGAGGGCTCATACCTCAATGCACTTGCTCACCTTTAAGGAACTCCTCTGGTGTCCTTGCTACAATTGTCTAGAATGAAGGCCGTCGTGGAATTAGTCTCAACTGCCTGTTTCTGAAGAGTCACTCCCATTATGAAGACCTATATGAATCCATCTTGAGGTACCTCCAAGATGTGGCATTCACCTGATCGTTGGTCATTTTGTAGCTTGTGCCTTTCCTCGCATGAGTCGATTTTGAACTGTGTGGGCAGAAATGGCTCACCTGAGGCTGCTGTGACACCAGCTGATTGGCAGTTGGACAACTCCACCCACCTGTCAAGCTTGCTGTACTCCATCAGGCCAGCTACTTTGGTCTTCAGGCTGTACACTTGTCCCCACAGAGACTGCATTAGACACACAACCACAGCATCTGTCCAGCAGCCATTGGATATGCTAAGTCAAATTTTGTGCAGCTCATCTCTTCCTTCACACTCTTGTTAGACTTTTTGCTGCACTTCCTGTTTCTTTTTAACTTTAAAGAGTTTTTTTATTAAGCCAGGGATTGGGAACCTGTTGCCTTCCAGATGTTGTTGGACCCCAACTCCATCATCTCTAGCCATTGGCAGTGCTGGCTAGAGCTTGTTGGAATTGGAATCCAACAGCATCTGGAGGGCCCCAAGTTTCCTATCCCTGATTTAGCCAGTATATAATATATGCCAAGTATTAAGAACTGCTTCTGATTACCTGTCTGATTACTTAGCCGGGAAAGAGCCTGAATTTGGCTGTTTTAATTCTCAGAATTGGTTGCCTTTCTTGCAAATAAAACAGTAGTTTGACATAATCCCACAGGTTATGGTAAGCTTCCTGAGCATTGTTCATCTGACTCTTGTACCTTTGTGCAGTAGAATGCAGTTTTCATACAGATCGATAGAAGGGAATATTTAACCTTAAACAAAAATGTCCTATGGCTTCCAGGTATGTTTGCAGGACATATCAACTGATATACCTCCCAGGAGTGAAATCTTGAGTGGCACCAGTGCATGAGTGGTGTTGCATCTCCATCAGTTTTGTTGCTTTCTGTTCATAGATAAATTGTTAATGAATAGGAAGCGCCTGCTTGTAAATTCCCAGTTATTCAACCGGTGTTGTAACATATATCCTCAAGCAGATGGTAACAAGACTGAAGGAGAGCCAAGTGCTGCAAACATTTATTCAAGTGTGCCTTCAAATGATTGATGCAATTGCACATAGAAAACAAATGTTAAAATTTAAATTGCACGTATGCTCACTCTGTTTCTTCACCAGAACATATTAAAATTAAAAGTATAAGTTTAGTGCAATTCAGGTACCTTTCCATTTTTATGTTATTTATCAAAACATCTATAACTGGAGCAAAAGGAGCACAGTTTTTGCAAACCCAATTGTAATGCCTTGTATTTCTTAACAGATTTTGGGTAGCACATTCTCAAATGGAGATATTTTCTTTCAGTGGTGCAGATAAAGCCCTTTTTCTTTTTCTTGAACAGAACCCAGCCCAGTTTTTGACATCAGTCTTGAAAACCGCAGTAATTCAACAGTAACTTTAAAGTGGAGCAATCACGACCCAAATGCTTCCAACTACACTTATCGGATACTAATAGAAGGAACTGATCCTCCCAGGAAAGAAACTTCTAACACCACCAATGCAGTAATTAGGGGCCTGGAACCTGGAACATTGTATACATTCACGATATTCCCACAAGTTGATAATGGTGCAGTTGAAGGAGAACCAAATCATACAACTGTTTATACCAGTAAGGAAACATTTGAAATGTTATGCACATTCACATTTTACTTATGCATTTGCAGTCTTATGTGGGTGGGTGGGAAAAAATAAATGGAGAGCAGGTTTGCTACCCACCAATGGTGAAAATAGTTTTTTAAGTCCTCCACCTCTCTTACCTGGCTCTGGGAAGATTGCAGGAGGGCTCTGGGAGCACCTCAGGGCCCTTGTGCGACCTTCGCAGAGCCCACTAAGCAGCCCTCGACCACACAGGGGTGGGGGCAGTTCTGGGGGTTCCGGGCTTTGCCTGATTTTGGTTTTTTTGCGCTTGGACCCCCAGAAACAAACCATCGCATAAGTGGCAAGTCCGCTGCACCTTGCTTCCTTGTGCAGCTAATGTGCATTAAGGCTATGCCTTTCCAAGTATGAAAGATGCTTTAGGAAGTAGGTGGGAAATTGACTGCAGTTATTAAAAATGTTTTCTGAGTTTATACCAGGGTACGCACTGAAGGGACACGGGTGGCGCTGTGGTCTAAACCACTGAGCCTAGAGCTTGCCGGTCAGAAGGTCGGCGGTTCAAATCCCCGCAACGGGGTGAGCTCCCGCTGCTCGGTCCCTGCTCCTGCCAACCTAACAGTTCGAAAGCATGTCAAAGTGCAAGTAGATAAATAGGTACTGCTCCAGCGGGAAGGTAAACGGTGTTTCCGTGCACTGCTCTGGTTCGCCAGAAGCGGCTTAGTCATGCTGGCCACATCATCCAGAAAAACTGTCTGAGGACAAACATCAGCTCCCTCGGCCAGTAAAGCGAGATGAGCGCCGCAACCCCAGAGTCGTTCGCGACTGGACTTAACTATCAGGGGTCCTTTACCTTTTTTGTATGCACTGAATAAGTTTGATTTATTTTTTTAATTGATTCTACAGCAAGTTTGTTCTTGGTATGTAAAGGTGGAAACAGATATGATAAGTAGCTGATGCCTCCTAAGTGAATGTTTAATCTTGATGAAATATTAGCTGTAGGAATTTATGCAATACTAAATCTGATAACACTTCCTTAAACAGGGCCCAATCCAGTTTTTGGCATCCAGGTTGAAAACCTCAGTGACACAGAAGTAACTTTAAAGTGGAACAACCCAAATGATTCCAGCTATGCTTATAGGATACTAATAGAAGGAACTGATCCTCCCAGGAATAAATCTTCTAACACCAACAGTGCAGTAATTGAGGGCCTGGAACCTGGAACATTGTATACATTCAGAATATACTCACAAGTCGATAATGGTGCAGTTGAAGGAGAACCAGATACTACAACTGTTTATACAAGTAAGAAAGATCTATGATGATTTCTAACTGCCAGGGGCTCCATAAAGGTACATTCCCTGCATCTTCAATATGGAGTCAAACAGAACTATAGCCAGAAGGCCTGTAATGTGCTGGGGGACTAGTTTTCTGCACACTTAGTTGCAGCTGTTTAATACGATATGCTTGTCATTTTAATGGAATGGATGCCAAATTGCAATTGTGGGACGTTCTTTTATTCTTATTCTGAAATTTATGCTCAGTTGTAGAATTGACAGGGGTTGAGAATGGGGGAATAATTCTGATTCCAATTTATTGGGTGGGGGAGAGAGAGCCCTTTTGCCAAGTTCATAAGCAATATGCAGTAGTGACACAGAATGGAAGTGTCTGTGAGGCGTTTTTGGGGGGAGGTGGGAAGGAGTGAAATAAAATTTGATATTGTGAGAGAGCTAACTGGGAGAAGATAATGCAAGGCCTATAGGTAGCACTGACTCTGCCAAAGAACTTCCCCCAATTTTCATATTTTAGTATGCCGTCTTGCGACTTGATGCAGAAGGTAACATAGAAATGTTTTAAATTAGTACAGTGGTACCTCTGGATGCGAACGGGATCCGTTCCGGAGCCCCATTCGCATCCTGAAACGAACTCAACCCATGTCTGCGCGTGTTGCGATTCGCCACTTCTGCGCATGCGCGTGACGTCATTTTGAGCGTCTGCGCATGCGCGAGCGGCGAAACCTGGAAGTAACACGCTCCATTACTTCTGGGTCACCGCAGAGCGCAACCCAAAAATGCTTAACCAGAAGCTACTTCAACACGAGGTATGACTGTACATGCAAGTGGACTTCTTTAATTTTTGCGGGTTTGAAAGCAAAACTTTGGCATCTGCCCTCCTGTTTTTATTTTTTTGTGGTGAAAATATTGAAATACCCACAAAAAGGTCAGCTAGTTAAATTATAGTAAACTTATATCAGGGTCAAAAATTTCTAGCAGTAACATCTAGCTGTGTAATTAAAAAAAATCCCTTCATCAGTGCGGCTAAAACCCTTTTCCTTTTTTAACAGAGCCCAGCCCAGTTTTTGATATCAGTCTTGAAAACCGCAATAGTTCAACAATAACTTTGAAGTGGAAAAATAGCGACCCAAATGCTTCCAACTACACTTATCGGATACTAATAGAAGGAACTGATCCTCCCAGGAATGAAACTTCTGACACCACCAGTGCAGAAATTGGGGGCCTGGAACCTGGAACATTGTACATATTCACAATATTCCCACAAGTCAATAATGGTGCAGTTGAAGGAGAACCAAATGCTACAAGTGTTTATACAAGTAAGTCCAAGTTCATACAAGTAAGTAAACATTTCAGACTGCCTGTTTCTGTACCATAAAGACGTAAAGAGGAACGCCAGCCGCAACATAGCCTTTCCCTATTATTTTGCTAGACTAAATATATTTTTCCTTGGTCAGTCCCCTTCCTGGCCAAAGCCCCATCCAGAGACATGGCCCAGTATATAATTGAGGATTCATCCTTTCCCACAGGAGGGAAGGGCCCAATGTCTACCCAACCACAAAAGGAACTTCTGCCCAAATGCAGAAGCAAAGACAATGCAAGAAGTGAAAGGGGGGGGCAAGAAGATGTCAAAGGCCATTAGCTCACACCAACAACTGGACTGGCGTATCAACCAGAACTCTCCATAACGAAGTGGAGTATAAGGCTACTAACCAAGATGGCTATTCTCTCTGCCTCCATAGTTGGACGCAGTAATACTTCTGAATACCAGTTTCTGGAAGAGAGTGCTCTTGCTCTGAGGTCCTACTTTTGGGGTTCCCCATGGGCATCTGATTGGCCACCATGAGAACAGGATGCTGGACTAGATGGGTCTCTGGCCCGATCCAGCAGGCTCTTTGTATGTTGTTGTGATGGTATGGAAAGTAGGACCCTCTTTCCTGTGCTTCAGTGTCCAATTGCCTGTGCCTGCCCCAAGTCAAAGGAGGCACCCAGTGACAAAACGTGAAGACCCAAGAGTTCACTTTTCCCTGCTGCATCACCTAACTAAAAAGTGTTGCCTGTCTGGCTCAGTCTGAGTGGAAATGCTCAGGAAATGAGCTTTCGTAAGGTCTTGTGAAACGTCTCACAATATTATGAACCATCACAATATTACCAACTGTACTCGATGGGCCTAGAGGTCCCCGCCTCTAATCACCACCACAGTAGCCTACACCTGACAAGCTGCAATGCAGAAGGAAGGGCCCCTTTTGTGTTATTCAATATGTGCTTGCAGCAGTTGCTAGAAGATTGATTGCAAGTATTAAGAACGTGATTATCATGTTAGTTTAATATTTTAAACTGAATCTTCGAACCATAGAGTTGATTGTAGTACAGTTCTCTAGTTAGCAAGTAAAGCAGAGGTGGTGATATAGGAAAAGTCTGTATAAATGAACGTCTAAACATTTTGTACCTTAAAAGTAAAACTGTCCTTCTGTATTTGTTTTTTATAATGTAAATGTTAATGTTCCAACAAAACATTAGCTTACTACATTATAGTTAAACTCTATACCTGTTTAAGAGATCTCTGGCACATCTAACAGTGTCATAATATTTCTCTTCACTTGCATAGCTAAAATCCTTTTCTTCTTTTTTAAACAGAGCCCAACCCAGTTTTTGATATCAGTCTTGAAAACCGCAGTAGTTCAACGATAACTTTGAAGTGGAAAAATAGCGACCCAAATGCATCTAACTACACTTATCGGATACTAATAGAAGGAACTGATCCTCCCAGGAATAAAATTTCCGACACCACCAGTGCAGAAATTGGGGACTTGGAACCTGGAACATTGTATACATTCAGAATATACTCACAAGTCGATAATGGTGCAGTTGAAGGAGAACCAAATGCTACAAGTGTTTATACAAGTACGTCCAAGTTCATACAACTTAGTAAACATTTCAGACTGCTACATTACTTTACTATAAAGATGCATTCTGTACATTCAAAATATTTACTCAAGCAGGAGATGACAAGATTGAGGTAGACAAGTATAATGGTAAAACTGGAGGAGACTCAAATAATGTAACTGTAGATACAAGTACGGTGGTACCTCAGGTTACATACACTTCAGGTTACAGACTCCGCTAACCCAGAAATATTACCTCGGGTTAAGAACTTTGCTTCAAGATGAGAACAGAAATCGTGCAGCGGCGGCGCGGTGGCAGCAGGAGGCCCCATTAGCTAAAGTGGTGCTTCAGGTTAAGAACAGTTTCAGGTTAAGAACGGACCTCCAGAACGAATTAAGTTCTTAACTCGAGGTACCACTGTATGTTTTAAGATTTCTCTTAAGGGTCATTCTATATATTCATTATACGTACTCGAGCAGAGTAGGTATTATATGATTGCCCTTGTAGTTTCCTGGCTATTGGTGGTTATGCTAATACATCTGCATAGTTACACACGCTAAAGATACTGGTTGTTGTCATTGTGGTTAAAATAAAAAATTGCATGCCTTAAGTCTCCAGTTTATACCAGGAAAGCAGAATTACTATTTTTAAGTTGATTCTGAAGTACGTTCCTCTGACAAGTGATGATCTACTAAAGAATGTGTGACCTCTACATTAGCTGCCTCTGCCTATCCTTCAATTTTGTTTTATACCGTACTCTTAACAAAATGGTAGCCAATCATAATGTAGTAACCTTTTACATTTCTCAAGGGACTTCTGATATCACTATTTTAATATTGTGATGCAACTTTATTTTATTGGCACAGCTAGATCCCTTTTCTTCTTTCTTGAACAGAACCCAGCCCGGTTTTTGACATCAGCCTTGAAAACCGCAGTAATTCAACAGTAACTTTGAAGTGGAACAATAGCGATCCAAATGCATCTAGCTACACTTATCGGATACTAATAGAAGGAACTGATCCTCCCAGGAAAGAAACTTCTGACACCAACAGTGCACAAATTCGGGACTTGGAACCTGGAACATTGTACACATTCACAATATTCCCTCGAGTTGATAATGGTACAATTGAAGGAGAACCAAATGCTACAAGTGTTTATACCAGTAAGTAAATTACAACAGGTGGAGATTCCCAGTCTCTGCATTTCTGTACCATAAAGGTATATTCACAATATGTGCTTGATCAGAAGCTGACAAAATGGTGGTAGACATGCACGTGTCTAAACAATTAAATTCAGTTTTTATGTTAAATACCATTTATTTTCCACAGTTACATATTGTTTACAGGTGCGGTATTCTTCTTGTTTTTTTGTGAGAAGCTAGCCTGCTTTCCCATTTCAATGATTTACTCACTCCCCACCCCCAAAAATTCCTGCAGATGCCCAGGTCTTCCTGAGGTTGCTGGGCTCCCAACTCCCATGACCCCCAGCTATCGGGGGAGGGAATAATGGGTATTGAAGTGCATCATTCTCTGGAGGGCACCTCTTTGGCTAGCCTTTGCCTTAGAGGCCTATTACAAATAAAAGGGAAGTGGTCCTCCCAGGAATGACGCTTCTGATGTCCCCAGTGCAGCAATTAGTAGCTTGGAATCTGGAACATGGTGCAAATTCAAATATATCCAATAGCAGCTGATTAAAAAAACAAACTGAAGAAGACCAAGCTGATATATCTGTTTATATAAGTAAGCAAATTAAAATGGGGCAATTTCCAAAATGACATTCATTGCTATACCATTTAGGTACTTTACGTACATTCACATTTTGTCTTTGAGCAGAACAAGCTTGAGGTTGGCCCAATTTAAGAAGAATCTGTACAAAGGTGTTCTTGGACACTTAAGGCATTTTCCCCCCTGGAAAAATGTATATACAGTATATGGTGAGGTTGTACAGGAGGCACAATGGATCTTCCCCTTCCCCTTCTCCCTGATGCCCCGTGAAGCCTCCGATCTGCTGCAAAGATTCCCCCAAACCTCCAGAAGTGATTGAGAGTGTATAGGAAGCTTTAGGAGGGAGGAGAGGGTGGCCTGTTGCGCAAGCAGGACAGCACAGCTGGATTTCAGGCAGCGTACTTATCCTTATTTGTCCCTCCCATGGTTCAGATCTCACTTTCCTTTTGCTTTCCCCCCATATAGAGCCCAGTCCTGTCTCTGGCTTAGATGTTGTTGATATTGACACAATGAACGTAACCTTAAGATGGGAAGACAACGATGCTGCTTCTTCAGGGTACACTTACATAGTATTGTATCAAGAAAACCAAGTGGAAATGAATGCGACATCACGACACAAGAACGTTACCATTCTAGGACTTTTACCAGGCACCCTCTATCGCTTTAGTGTATTTCCACAAGCAGCAGACAACCTCACCAAAGGGGACCCACAAACCACAAACAGGTACACAGGTAAGTAGCTAAAAAGCAATTGAAAGTGTTCCTTAAAGTGCTAACAATAAGTATTAAAAATACGTTTCCATGAGAGAGTTGAATAATTTTGTGTGTGTGTGTCTGCGCGCGCGTATGCACATGCACGCCTTATAATAACAAAGGAAAATCTTTTGGAGGTTATGATGCTAATTTGGAACACAGTTCAGCTTATATATATATATTTAAAAGCCTTTTCCCCCCTTGACAGCTCCTAACTCAGTCACCAGCATCAGAGTTACAGATGTCAGTATAACAACGGTCAACTTAACATGGGAAAATCTTGATGCAGCTTCTTCAGAGTACACCTACAGGATACAGATTGGTGGTGAAGCCACTGAGGACAAGATATTCCCAACTACGAGTGCTGAAATTTCAGAGCTAACTCCTGGGACCAATTATACATTCAGCATTTATTCAGTAGCAGGGTATAATCAAACTGAAGGGAGACCAGGCAGCATAAATAACTGTACAGGTAAGTCTGTTAAATGGCAGAAGGGCAGAATCTTCTCCTTTATATGCTTAAGCAAATAAGGTGATGTCTGCAGAAATGGAACAGGGGGTGAAGCAAACAAAAGCAGAGCAGACTTCATGTCTTTTTTGAGGAAAGGTGTTTTATTAGGCTACCATATTTTAAATCTTACTTATTTTGCTTCTCTGTCCCCTGGGTATGTGTACAAGGCAAATGAACAAAGGAAAAATTATCCCCACCTTCATGTCAATAGCATTTGGTGACATCCAGCCAGACTATGGAGTGAAGAATGCCTGAAGAAAATACGTCCACCTGTAAATGCAAACTAAGAATAACCATTCTTAGATTCCAACCCTAACCCTGCTTACTTAGCAGCAAGTCCCGTTGAATTCAACAAGACTTGCGTCTGAAAAGACATAGTTAGGACTGCGCTGTTAGATGCAGTGTTTGAAACAATTAATCTTCTTTTCAGTTCCTGGTGATAAAGGATTTGATGTAGAGGTGCAAACAGAAAAACCTCTTTGGTGTGCAAAAAGGCCTTTTCTAATTGAGTGTTTTATCTCTTGCATAAGATACAAGAACTGCAATCCTTGTGCTTCTGTTTGCGCGAGGTGTGTGCAGTCTCTTGCCGTGTGGTCTTGCGCAGAAGCCCCACACAATGCCTTCTGTTAGCTCTTATGCAGCAGTTAATTGCAAGACCAGGCCCCTTTTTTTGTTTAACACATTTTCTCCTGGCCAGATGAATGTTATACATCAGGCATGCCCAGCAGGTTAATTGTGATGTACTGGTCAATTGTGGGGTGTCCCTGGTCGATCGCCCCTCCTCCCCAAAACAAAAGCTCAACAACTTTGGTCAGTCGTAGATCACTGGCACTATTTTTATAGTGGGAGTAGATCGCAGTCTCTTGGGAGTTGGACATGCCTATTACACATGACCCAATTTTGATATGCCATTTCTCCTTGTGCCCTCCTTGTTGTGGTGTGTCTTGTCTCCTATTATGAACAAACTGAAATGCATACAGTGGAACCTTGGTTCTCGAACGGCTCAGTTGACGAACAAATTGGCTTCCAAATGCCAAAAACCCGGAAGTAAGTGTTCTGGTTTTCAAGTGTTTTTCGGAAGCCAAACGTCTGATGCAGCTTCCGCTTGAGTGCAGGAAGCTTCTGCAGCCAATCGGAAGCCACGCTTTGGTTTTCGAACGTTTCAGAAGTTGAACGGACTTCCGGAACGGATTCCGTTTGAGAACAATGGGACCACTGTAATGTAAAGAGACAAAATAGGGAACAAACCTAGTAGGAGGAATTAAGAGATTTGGTTCTGTTCTGCCCTGCTTCCTTTTACATTCAAGTGTTGTGTGTGTTTATTAAACACCCTGTGTGACTAGCCTGCTTTCTTTGTTGTAGATGCCGCAAGAGTGGAGGTGTTGAACTGCATGCAAGTCGCCAAGCAGCCAAAATTGATTCTAAACTGGTCTAATCCAAAGGGGAGGTTTGCTGACTTTGGAGTTGACGTCTTAAATAGTACTTGGGGCAGTAAAAATATATTGGAAAACCATACCACAGTAACAGATTTGAACTACTATACCAACTACACTGTTAGAATTGTCACACATTCGTGTGGGAAAGAGAGTCATCCTCAGGAAAAAATATGTCCCACAAGTATTGGCGGTAAGCATATAGTTGCTTTGTTTGGGGTTGTTGGCAGGGAATGCATAATGGAAATGGGTTTCTGAACTAGATAGCTATTGGCATTACATAAAATAATTATATCGCATCGCAAATTTTAGGCCCAGTGGAAAGGTGTGTGTTCGTCAACAGAGATAGACGTGGGTGTGTGGTTGTTTAAAAGTTTAGAAATAGTTTTATGACCACTTATTTGAGAAAAAGAGTCTTTCCATTTTTTTGCTAAAGGAAAACCTCACAGCTGGAGAGTTCATATCTTATTATCTTTAACCCTTTTGTCCCTTGTTTTTATTGCAATTGTGTCTGTTGGGGGGGGTGGGATACCAAAACTAAAATAAAACAGAATACCATTAGTATATACAGCGTAGAAGATGCCAGTCCAAATAGGAACATCTTACAGTGCTTTCAGAAAATATTAAGCTTTTGTGAAGCTCCATGCAAAGGAAGTTGCACAGTTGTGGGGCAGCCACCAAGAAAAGTCTCTTACAGTTTGACTTGGAATAGAGGGCCTTAAAGCTTTCACAACAACGTTTGCTGCTTGATCCTTTGTTGTTTGCCATGTATGTAAACCACTGCAAGGAACATCCATGTGGTGGCTTCATGCACGATGCAGTTGCAATGTGTAGTGGCATTTGGAGCTTCTGAATGAAGTGGGTGACTCCAGGTGGTAACTTGCACTTTTAAGAGTTGTAGAGTACAGAAATCATTTCAACAAATCTCAACATAGCTAATGTGCTATACAGATAATCAAGAACTAGGCTATTCTTTGCAAACAGGCCGTTGTGTTCCTTTGTAGTGCTGCAGAAAGAGATTTGATATACAAAAATTGTTTCCCCTACATTCCATATTTGTTTTATTTGTTTTTATATGCTTTATACTAGTGGTTTACAGGTTTTACGTTGTATTTTTGATTTTCTGTTTTCTGTTTACTGGTTTTATGTTGTACACTGCTTTGAGACTTTTAAAATATTAAACAGTTTATAAATGTTTTCAGTTAATAAATATTTGCTTTCCAGACCCTCCATCTCCACTTACAGCCCCTGCCATTGTGGGAACCACTCACAACTCCTTGACAGTTCGGTTCAGTAGCTTTAATGCAAGCCATGGACCTTTAGTAGCATATGCAGTAATCGTCACACGAAAAGGTAAAACAGAAACAAAATGCATGGCCAGTACAGCCATTTTATCATTTATTTTAAAAAATCTGTCTTTATGTAAGAAGCTCTGTTCCATACTTTCTCTTTTGTTTTTAAAAAAGTAGTAGAAGTAAAATTCTGAGACTGCATTTAGAGTTGATACCTGCAGTATTGCAATGATTAGATCTGATTGTTTCTGGCAACGGTGAAGGAAATGTCAACATTTTTTGGGTGCAATCAAGATTGTATTGATTCCTCAGCAAAACCAAGTTTTGTATCCCACTTTGTTTCATGTTTATATTGCTATAGAGCACCTGTCAGCATGGTATTGATCAAAGCTATTATATCAACCAAGATAGGAACTTGAACGCAATGTGTTTTGACTATACACAATTTTGGCTTTAGGCTCAATCCCCAGAATGTAACCCCCATGTAACTTATGGGTTTACTTCTTTTTTTAACTTAATATTTTGATTTTGGACAATATTGAAGTAGCTGTTGGATATTTTACTGCTATTGAACTCTATGAGTATCTAAAAATCTATCATTTTATATTTTGATGATGTATTCTCATTTTTACCCCCATACAGATGTAGTCTCTGCAGAGGCCTTGAAATATACCTATGATGATTTCATGAAACGGGGAGCAGATGCTTACGTTGCATATGTCAAAGATGAGCAAATGCGTTCCTCTTCCCCCTCCAACAGTGAACAGCATACTATTGTAATAGGAGACGGATCCGTAACACATGGTTATGTCAGTGGGAAGTTAATCCCACTTAATTCATACAGGTATTTTAATTCTATTTCTAACTCCATTTCCCTGAGTCGTGTTGATGACTAAAACATAATAAATGAGTAACACACACTTTTTCTTTAAAAATCAAACTCTGATTTCAAATCCCATTTTTTTTCCTCCTCTGCCTTGCATTAGGGTATATGTTGCTGGTTTTACTCGCATTGACTATTTGAATGACACCATTGATGAAAAGGAGAGTTATGTCTCATTTTCAAAAATTTCAAAGGCCGTTGTCTTACCTCAAGATCCAGGTACATTTATTTCATCATCATCAAACCTTTTATTGGCATCACATCCAAACATACAAAACAAATCAATACACAATTACCACTTCCCCAGTGGCAAAAAACATTTGCTAAAAGGAAGGAGGCAGAGCAGTCTATCGTCACATCTCTAGGTCTCCAGGGAGATCAGATGTCTGCAGTGTATTTCGACGACAAAAAAACAAATAGATATATTTAGTCACTAACTTGGTGAGCTCCTGATCATTCCCCAGTAATAGAAAATGTATGATCTCCAACTCCGGTTTCCATTTGGGGATACAGAGTTGATCTAGAAATTGCTTACGGAGATCAGCATATAGTTTACAATTAAGAACCATGTGTGTAAGGGTTTCCACCAGGTGGTCTTCACATGGGCAAGTTCTTTCTCCTTCCACCCTGCCTGAGAACCTTCCCCAAAGGAGAACCCAGTTCTGTTCCCCTCCTTGCCAAAGCGTAGCCTTAGACCTTTGTGTTTCAGATCGTGTCTAATGAGCAAACAACCTGGAATTCCCAGACATTACTGGGCACCCCTAAAATTCTAGGGAAGCAAAAGCTAAAGGCCAGACCCACTGTTTCCAGAGTCTCAGGTTAAACACTTACTCAGTAGCAAGTGACCAAGAGATTGGGAACTAGACTCAGTACCCAAGAAGACAGGCATCAATCTTATATGGTAGGTTTATTGAAATTAGTAGTAGCAGAACTCCAAGGTTTGTAGAATAAAATAAAATTTAGAAATGCAAACCCCACAGTGAGGACCAAGTATGCTTGGCAACTGTAGAATGCAAATGTACTATTGGGATTGCAGTGGAGCGCTGGGAGGAAAAAGGGGGAGAGAATGGAGTGTCGCAGAATACTGAACAGAAAAATCCCACAGTGTACCATTTTTTTCTTGTGAATCCCACTTAAACATGGAATCCTGCATGTATCTAACAGCCTGACCTCCCTTACCACCTGATGTCTTGTGTGAACTACACACAGGATTGGGCATAAGGTCCTAGTACTAGCTATTGGATTTTCTTTGCTCTTGAGACTTTCATCTGCTTTGTGGCTTGTAGTTGAGTCAGATGTGCCGTGGAGCAGACTCCAGTTCACCTTATGGGAATTTTCCAGTTGCCAGCTCATGGTCAGTAGGGGCAAAGCCTTAACCATAAGTCCTGGTTCAGAGGACACAGTAAGAAGAACCTTAGAATAATAGAATTGTGGAGTTGGAAGGGACCATGAGGGTCATCTAGTCCAACCCCCTGCAATGCAGGAATCTTTTGCCCAACACGGGGCTTGAACCCACGGGCCTGAGGTTAAGAGTCTCATGCTTTTACAGGCTGAGCTATCCTGCCTTGGCTGACCTCAGTGCAGCACCGCAGTTAAAAGGACTGAGGAAGGAGCAAAGCAGCTGCAAGCTCCTCTCTGGGCGCCCACACAGTTGGCTTACTATGTCAAGTGAACCAGGTCTGATGCGTGTAACAGGGGTCAGACCTAAACTCTGATTTGTTGAGACACCACTGAATTGCACTGAACGACCCTTTGCTTCCTGAGAGTTCAGCTAGCAATGTCTGCTCATTTTAGCTTGTTTGGATAATGGGAGATTCAAATATCTCACTGAATCGTTACCCTTCCCAATAATTTTACCGAATAAAATCTCAGTGCTGAATAGAAACTGTGAGCTTCTGCCTTGCTAGGGCAACAAAAGCTAGTGATTGCTGAGAGTACACTTGAAGGGCCCTTGTTAAAACCTTGTGGTTGTTGTTTTTTCGCCTTGTCATTATGACTTGTAAAGGAGTTAAAATCATTTGTTTCTTTTCCAGATGTCATCACAGGAGCTGTTGTGGGATGCATTCTGGCTGCTGCTGTTATTGCTGCAGGGATTGGTTTTTTCATCTTCTGGAAAAAGAGAAGGTATATTAGCTACTGCATAATTCTTTACAAGGATGTAGTTGTGCATAACACTTCATGATGCAGGTCTCTGCTGCTTCTCTTTCACGTATTTGGAATGCTTGGGCTCTATTTCTACCATGCATTCAAACCATCTTCAGGCTGTCTGTCTTAGGAAGGTCAGGGGGCCTTAATTATTTTTTATCAGGGTACAATAACTCTGCAGGTAAGAAATAGGTTCTCCTTAATGAACCAGCTTAGTCCAAATACAGAAAGTCCTGCCAAACTGTGACTTGATAGGTCAGCAATGGTTGGTCTTTAAAAATAATTAAAGTCGCTTTACCTCTTTTCTTAGTCTTTATTCTCTGAGTTCCCCATGGCCACAGCTGACTATTCCAGGGATACCCACCTGATACAGTGCTCTTGAAGGGAGTTGACATTTTATCAGAAGTGATGCCCTGCTGATACTATTTTTTTTCTCTTGGGAAGGCTCTGTGGGTGGATTTTGTTCACTCTCAGTGCCTGATTGCCATAAAGTTGGTCTAGAAGAAATTCCTCCCTGATGAGACTGGGCTTGTGACCCTGGGTAGTGGTTTCTTTTTGGTCTTCATGTGCAGCTTGGATGGTTTACTTCCTCAAAGGCTCTGGATCTGTTGCTCTGCAGACTGTTCTTCATAGAATGCTGTGTAATCTGCAATCAGCGGCGGAGGAAGCCACTCGGGTGCCTGGGATGGCGCACCCAGGGGCGGGGCGAGCTGCCCATAGGGGCGGGGCACACCATGGGGCCTCCGGAGTCTGCCTGCCTCTTCCCACTCAGCTGCCCTACAGTTGGGAAGGAGGCAGCGGGTGGAACGCTTGGGCAGTGTGGAGCCTGCGGGCACCCAAGCTACTGTGTCTCTCCCAGGAGAGACACATGGCTCAGGCGTGCTGCAGGCCCCGCGGAGAGTGCCACCTGGCATTTTGTCACCCCCCTCAGTGGTGACACCCGGGGTGACCCACACCCACCGCACCCCCTTTCTCCGCCCCCCATCTGCAGTGTGTCAGTTCATCTTTGGGGAGAGCCGTGCCTTGTGGCAAATGGGTTGGGCCACATGGACACCAGTGCTTTCCAATCCTATATTTGTTGCTTAATGGAAGGCATAGTTTGTGGCCTGATGTTGGCATTTTAGCCAAACCAGTAGTTGCGGAAAGCTTTGTATTTTTTATTTCAGTTTTTCCAAGAGTGAAAAATGCAACTAACCCTTTTTCAAAATCTACAATTCTACAGGAAAGGTGGAAAAAACAACCAGGTGCCATTTACCCAATTAGAGTGAGTTGACTATTACTATCTTCTCTTTAGAATATACTGAGGATCAATCAGAATTGGCTTTGTTTTAAAGTGGTGGGGGAGATAATACTTAGAGTGCTTTAAAAGTATTTTGGGTCATTGAGGTCCTAATAACCTAACTCTATGTTATGATTAATTGGTGTAATAATGTGTCAGAATGCCTGTGTAAAGATACTAAATAACATTCAAAGGTCTCTGCTACAACGCTACCTTTCTTCCTTGGTGGTTAGGTGTGGGGTGCCCTGTTTCACCAGTATTAAATTCAACCTAGTTTCTATGGCTCTAAGATAGATTGTGCATTGTGTGTGCGCAGGGGAGTAGGGTTATACCTGTCCAGGTAGGGGCACAGCTGGGCCACCAGCCCAAGCTGATGGAAGGCACTCCAAGGCCATCCGAGCCTCAAGCAACAGCAAAGGATCCAGGAGTACCCCCAAGCTATGTGTAGTAACTACTGGATTGCTTTTTCTTATCCTTCCGGATGAATCAATTTGAAGGAGTCAGGAGAAATAGATGCAACTAAATAATTGGAAATGGCAGGAGCATAGCTTAGACTATAAAGAAGATCAATTTTTAAAGCTATGTTTTTGCTCCAAAATTTAATTGGGCATTCTTGTATCACAGCAGGGAATTTGTAGTTTATGTAATACTAGATTCCAAGTATTATGTATAAAATTGTTCTGCTCAGTTAATAAAGGCTGTAACTAATGTGTGCAATTTTTCTCTCTTCCTTTCCGTCTTCCTCTGCAGACCGAGAAAGTAAGCAAATAATTTACTATACTCTAGATGAATAATAGAAATAGTGCTTGAATTCATGTCTCTCATTTGATTATGCTTTATTTCTGTTCAGCTTCTCAGAAAATGCTTAGTGCTTTATTTCCTAAGCAAACGTGTTATGTTGTGTACACTCAGCACTTCAGCTGTCAAAATATGGATTTGGAATTTCTCAGTTTCTGTTGTCCCTAATTCTCACCTTGTTGGACTCCAGCATGACTGCCACTTACCAGGGAAAAGAGGTTGGAGGCAGCTGCAAGGTTTACAGTTGTGTTGGACTGACTCTGCTGGGGTACCTGCACAATGCTGACCTCCCCACCACCACACCTTCCCCCCTCCCTCTACTTCTTAGTAAGTGGCAGCAACGCTGATGTCAGGAGGCCGGGTGTAAACCCAGCCACCCCTCCACACCAGCTATTCCTGAAATAAAACCTCTAGTCCCTACTGGGCTATGACCCTTTTCTAGTCAAGAGTCTGTGCTAGGCCCAAAACAATGGATGGCATATCTCAGGTACTGCCCCTATGAAAGTAACAGGGCAACTAAATGTGCCTGGGTGGCTCTGGGGACATTCCAGCACTGCTGCCACCATCTTCAGGAGACCATGTGTGCACCGCCACCTCTCCCTGGCAGCTGCTCCGGAAATTGAGTTTTTAGCAAAATATGTGTGTCCTAGATAATGTTGACTGCTACAAGGTGGTTGTTTTTTGTTTCTTTCAGATCAAAGTTATTTAAAGTGGAAGACTTTGAGTCTCATTTTAAGAAACAGAAAGCTGACTCAAACTGTGGATTTGCAGAAGAGTATGAGGTATGCATCTGAAATGTTCTCAGCTTTTTCTCTGTCGTCGTAATGTTTACATTCTTCCACATAAGAGCTCAGCTACGTAGCTCTTGTGTTGTAACCCACCTTAGGGTGAATGGCAGGTAATAAATTAAATAATGACAACAACACATACTTCCTTCTGCACAGCTGAAAGATAAAGACTGTCCCGTCTTCTCTGAACAGTTGAAAAAGGAAGGTGCAATAGGACTTGAGTCCCTGCAAAATCTGAAATTCATGTTTCGAGGTGGATTTCATTATTTAAAGAGCCAAAATTCAACTGTGAAAAAGCCATATGCAATGGGAAACAATAAGCAAACCTAACAATTAGGAATTACCTTCCCCCAAATTTCAGTGCTGTTGGATGTCATATGGCCAAGTGTTGAAGAACTATTTGCATGCCATGAGGTAAAATAATCCTAAATTCCTTCTCTATTTGCTGCAGGAGCTCAGGCCTGTTGGTACAAATCAGCCCAGATTTGCAGCTGAACTACAAGAGAACAAAGCAAAAAATAGATATAACAATGTCTTGCCATGTAAGTTCCTCAACCCTACTGCTCCTAAAAACTGACCTGGCACCATCACTGTGCTAGAATCCCTTCTCCCCCTCCACCCCTATCAGCAAAGATAAGTGGGCTAGGATCAGACTCTAACGCTACTTTTAATCCTAATTACTACACCACCTATATTCTTTCATCTGGTTCATAGTCTTTTCTTTATTTAGTGGCTTAATTCATTTTATGTGGTATGTGCTGTGGAAAAAGGAAAATATATTGACACATCCTTTTAATAATAATAATAACAATAACAATAACAACAACAACAACAATAATAATAATAATAATAATAATAATAATTAATAAATAATTTTTTTGCAGATGATATTTCTCGTGTCAGACTTCAGATCCATGAACATCCAACCAATGATTACATTAATGCAAACTATATGCCGGTAAGTGTTCCCAGCCTATTTAAAAAACCCCATAGTGTTTTAATGACAGATTTATAAATAAGAAAAGTGGTATTCAGACCATACTTTGATTGCAGGGTTACAATTCCAAGAAAGAGTTCATCGCTGCACAAGGCCCTTTGCCCAATACGGTGCAAGACTTCTGGCGGATGATCTGGGAGAAGAAAATTTATACCGTTGTTATGCTGACTAAATGTATTGAACAAGGCAGGGTGAGTTTTCGTTAAAGTTCCAAAACATGCTACAAAATGTTGCTGTGCACCACAACCGCCACAAATTTTCCAGCTCAACCATTCTAAAAAATTTTATTCAATGATTTAAAAAAAACA
Source organism: Podarcis muralis (assembly GCF_964188315.1). Taxonomy (NCBI): domain Eukaryota; kingdom Metazoa; phylum Chordata; class Lepidosauria; order Squamata; family Lacertidae; genus Podarcis; species Podarcis muralis. The sequence goes on from NC_135655.1 coordinate 72,645,114, forward strand.
ACCTACCAGTTTAAGACCACAACCTGGGAAATTGGAAGCTAAGATTGATGCCTTAACAGATGTACCCCGTGATCAGTAATAAAGTTGTTGAATCCAGAGGCAGAGGATAAAGATGCCCCACATTGCCCTAGTTTTGTATTGCCCTAAGTTTTCTGTGTGGCTCTACAATAAACAGAACGATAACAGCTTCTTATTCTGGATTTGGAACTGCAACATCGTGAGCGACAGAAGAATGTTCCTCAGCTACTGCCGTGCTTAGGCTTCCACCCAGCAGACACGCTGCAAGACCTCTGGGGTTGCTTTGAAGCCTGAGATGCTTCCTGGCAGTGGTAGTGGGAAGCAGGCTACCTAGGCAATATGGTGCTGCAGTTGATAATAAGGGATAAGTGGAAAGATTCAGTACCCTCTTCCAGCCCAGCTCTTATTTTGCTCCTGATTTGTTTGGTGTTTGGTGTTTTTAGCATTCTGTTGGAAGCTGCCCAGAGTGGCTGGGGAAATCCAGCCAGATGGGTGGGGTATTATTATTATTATTATTATTATTAATTAATTAATTAATTAATTAATAATAATAATACCCGCCCCAAACCACTTTGCAGCAGAAAAGCCTTCTGAGTTAAGAACTGTGTTTGATACTCTTATGCAAGTCCCTACGAGAACCTTTTAGACGGGAAAAGGGCACTGGCCTGCAAATGCATTGACATCTAAATAATTACATAACTCAACACCTGTAGGCTCACCACCTCCACGCTTACAAGGTGCAGTGTTTGTTGTTGCCTCTGTGAAATCTATGAAATGAGTGAATTATTTCCAAAGCTTACTTTGGCATTTACCATTATTGGCACCCTCAGCAATTGCAACGGTGCTGGGCAACAAACTGGGCATGCATCACACCCCGAGGCATTGGTAGTAGAACCACTCCCACTCCCGCTGTATCAGAGGATAACCCCCACCTCTCACTGTTTGACCCCACCTGCCAACACAGATGAGCAGCAAAGAGGCACAGGTCAATTTCTTTAGTAATACAGTAATATGCTTCTTAAGAAGGAGAACAATGGGGGGCATCTTTACTGGTCCCAGGCACTCTATCCCACCCCATCCCCCATCTGGTCCTAAATCCAATGTCCCCACCCCTTACTTTTCTTATATTCTTTTTACTTTTGTGGACCTATCATATAAGTTGACTTATAATTTATATTTCTAGACAAAATGTGAGGAATATTGGCCAAATAAACAATCCAAGAGCTATGGAGACATAACAGTAGCCATGACTTCAGAAATTCCTCTTCCAGAGTGGACAATAAGAGATTTCTCCATGGAAAAGGTGAGTTGTTTGCGCTCTGTCTCTCTCTCTCTCTGTGTGTGTGTGTCTGTGTTTTGCTTATACTCTGGATTGATGACGTATCACTTAGGCTGCAATCCTATGGGGTCCCAGCAGCCATAGGGCACATCACATTTCCTTGTCAGAGACACCAGAGAGAGAGGGTTCTGAGAAGGAGTTCTGCTGTCTTATCTGTTCTCCTTGTCACTACAGAAACCTTTGGGCACTGATATGACTGGGGCATGGGTATGTCTGGTTTTAGACATTTCTGTTTGCCTTATTATTCTGATAATTATTCTGATTTTGGAAAAACAACAACTAGATATGGGCAGCAGATATTTTTCACAGGAGAAACAAGGGCTCTGGATTAGACATGTGACCTACCTTTCAATGTGGTTTGTTGCCTGCTGTTAAACTTATTTATTTTAGGTTAATTTACACCTCGTTTCAGATTTGGAGCAGGCAACAAAACGAGCTCACAATAAAAGTGTTTCTAACTCTGAATTTTAGAGATGGGCAGAATCTACTCCACTCAAGTGTGAAACTTTTCATAGAATCATAGAATTGTAGAGTAGGAATTTGAATGGGTTAAGGAAGAAGACGTCTGCTGAGACCCTGAAATTAAACACTGGGTAATTGGGAAACATCATAATTGGGAAAATTGATAATTTTCAGATTGAAGAGGCTCCTAAATCTCCTCATTCATCACTAGGAGCAAAGTAGAGCCTCAGAGTCTCTATATTTGACACACCTTTCCCATGTGAATAAGTTCTCTGAAACCATGCTGTACCCCATAGTCATCCAGGGAGGTGTGTGTGGCAGACCCAGTCTACCAAGAGGACCAAATTGGCCTAGAGGTCTTGTTGCTCCCTTAGCAATATTTCACAGCCCTCAACCTCCAAATTTCCCTTCCCCAAAAAACCCACCCAATCCCAAAATGCATTGCATGTGATCTACTCCATCACTAATGAAAACAGTCAAGCTAGATACAGTGGTACCTCAGGTTAAGAATTTAATTCATTCTGGGGGTCCGTTCTTAACCTGAAACTGTTCTTAACCTGAAGCACCACTTTAGCTAATGGGGCCTCCTGCTGCCGCCGTGCTGCCGGAGCACGATTTCTGTTCTCATCCTGAAGCAAAGTTCTTAACCCGAGGTACTATTTCTGGGTTAGTGGAGTCTGTAACCTGAAGCGTCTGTAACCCGAGGTACCACTGTATAAAAATTTCACTTCCCTGATTTATCCAAGCTATTTGAAACCATCAAAAATACACTCAGCTTGCAGCAGTTCCAGAAGGTGTACTGAACCCAGGTCTTAGGTCAAGCACTCAGAGGATAGAAATATGAGTTTGCTCAATGAAATGTATTTGGCACTTGGTCTGAGTCTCATACACTTTTAAACATTTGTTTCTTCCTCCCCTGACACTGTTCGCCCTGAGCAACTTGTCATTGTCTCTTCTTCCACAGCTGTCCTTGGGCCCCAACCCTTCCACTTAGCTTTAACCTGCCTGCCCCCCCCCCCCATTCCACCAAGCCATTCTCATGGCTCACGTTTTCCTGTGCCAGGCACTACAGAATTGCCAGGAAGCGGCTTACAGGCTTAATTTTTTTCTTATTATAAAATACTTCGTGACACCATTCTTCCGAACCCTAACAACTACTCCTTTTCCTCTATTTTCATTTCTAAGAGTGATTCATCTGAAAGTCACCCCGTGCGACAGTTCCACTTCACAGCCTGGCCAGATCACGGTGTCCCGGAAACAACCAACCTCCTCATTAACTTCAGGCACTTAGTACAGGAATACATGAAGCAGAACCCTCCAAGTTCTCCTACCTTAGTGCACTGCAGGTACAAATATTACTTTCTGGAAGGGGAGACGAGACTCCCAAGTCTAAGTGGTATCCTATATACAGTTATGTTTGTGTGGAAGTGTGGGGGCTGGGGTGGGAATATTTCAGTGCCACTGCTTATGTAACTATAAAGGGATGTGAACTCACAGGACCTTAACACATGCAAAGTTGGGTATTCTTGTTTCTATTGCCATTCTAGTTTTCCATAAAGTCACTGATTTTCAGGTGAACAATGGTAAAGGTAAAGGACCCCTGGACGGTTAAGTCCAGTCAAAAGCGACTATGGGGTTGCGGCGCTCATCTCGCTTTCAGGCCGAGGGAGCCAGTGTTTGTCCACAGACAGCTTTCCGGGTCATGTGGCCAGCATGACTAAACCGCTTCTGGTACAACAGAACACCGTGACAGAAACTAGACCGCACAGAAACACTGTTTACTTTTCTACCACAGTGGTACCTATTTATCTACTTGCACTGGCGTGCTTTCAAATTGCTAGGTTGGCAGGAGCTGGGACTGAGAGCAATGGGGTGTCACGGGGATTCGAACCACTGACCTTCTGATTGACAAGTCCAAGAGGCTCAGTGGTTTAGACCACAGCACCATCTGTGTCCCATAGGTGAACAATGATACAGCACCTGATTCTTCCAGGCCATTTCCTGGGCACAATCTTAGCACTAGCAAGATGAATTTACGTCACTCTTTGCATATTCAGAGTTACTTCATGTAGAGGCGTCCAACTAAATGGAGTGAGGGCAGGGACCGGATCATTATTTTGCTTTCTGCCCAGTTGTCAGAAAAGCAATAGGCAAGACCTCCTCAGTCTCTTTTTTAACAGATGTACACTGTAAACCTGTGATCCTCCAGATGTTGCAGAACTACAGCTCTCCTTTCCCCTGGCTTTTGGCCTTGCTGGCTGGGTCTCATGGGAGTAAAAGCCCAACAACATCTGGAAAGACATAGGTTTCCTCATCCCTGCCTTAGACAAACAGACAGCTTTTGCAATGGGCTCCATCTCCGTGGTGTCAATAGGCCCTAGGGCCACTTGACAGGTTATTTCTCTCTACCTGTGCATCACTTCTGTGGAGGAAAAGGCATCCACCGAGAGTATTAAGAGCAGCAGAATAGATTGTGTGTGTCTTTTTTTCCTTTCTTTCACAGAAGGAAGATAATTATGCTGTTTTAAGTGATCCTTAAACCGAGATATAAGCAAGGATTTAGGGCTTAACTGAAGGCAAGCACGAAGCCATTAAATACATACGCAATTGTTTTTTCTTACAGTGCTGGTGTCGGAAGGACGGGGACATTCATTGCAATTGACCATTTGATCCATCAAATGGAGATGGAGAACACTGTTGATGTGTACGGTGCTGTATATGAGCTTCGAATGCATCGGTCTTTAATGGTGCAAACAGAGGTATGGGCAGGATGCTATTCTAAGCACATAAATCAATGACCTACACATGGCATAGCAAGTAATATTGTCACCAGCATTCAGCATTGTTCCAGTTGATTTAATATTTCTTTTGATAACCTGGAGATGCAACTGCAGACACCAGACCTAAATTTCTGAACAATTAACTCTGCACCGTAATTTCAGTTTCTGTTCCTATTGCTCACCTTGAGGGCCACTGTTGTTGATTTCTTTTGAATGCTGGAAAAAAGAAATCCCTTTCTTGCAGTCACTTCCTATATGGGCAGGAAGAGGCAGATGTTTTAAAACTGCAAGATTTCCCCCCTTTTCTTTCATATAATGAAATAGCAGTGGAGAAGCCCAAGATGTATGGATGCATTGCAGTTGTTGACTGCAGTAATGGGCATAATCTCTCTTAAAAATGATTCATCATATGAAATCTATGCTACATGTTCATTATTAATGTTATTGTTATTATCTCTCTCCTTTAGGACCAGTATGTCTTCCTAAACCAGTGTGTTTTGGACATTATCAAATCCCAGAAAGATAAGAAAACAGACCTTATCTATCAAAACACAAATGCCATGGCAATCTATGAGAACTTCACACCGTTGCCACATATTGGGAAGGCAAATGGCTACCATGCATAACTGCAAGGGAATGACAAGCCTCCTACTTCTGCCTTTTACATAAGTGAGGAAATATGCACTGTTTTTGTATGTATTTCTATACAGAGACTTTTTCCACTTTTTAAAAAAGAATAACTGAAGATGTACACATTTTTTAAAATGCCAATGGGAACTGTAGTTTCTACAATAGTGTTAAAGGGAAAATACACTGTATTTTACAGATGGATTTGAAGAAGGTGAAGAAGCATCACATGATTGGTGTATTATCACTGAATAAATGACGGGATCCCTTTTTGAACTTCAGAAATAATAAATGACACAGATACTTAAAATCAGGTTTGAGGGTCACTGTTCCAGAGATGTTTGTATGTACATTGGCTTTTTGCCAACAGAAACCTATGTTATCAGTGACTGCTCAAGTTCTTTTTGTTTTATTTAAAACGGGAACACAAAAAATTAGCAAATAGGATATTTTATTATGTACTTGTGCCTTTTTCTAGCTGTTTTGCTATAGACAAAATGATCAGAGTCCTATATTTTTGTATTGAAATTCTCGGTTGAAATATAACATTTAAATAATATCAATATCAATTCTCATTTGGAATAGCTTTGTTGATTCTTCCTTCATGGAGGTGGCAACCCTTTCTTTGTATTTTACTGCAGTCTGCAGAGACTTTTCCCTAGAGGTAATTCACTTGATTGTGTGAGGACTGGAGCAATCGTGTGACACCTTGGCTGTATAAAACTGTATTAAACTGTGGAATGGAGCCTTCTTATATGGTTTAGCTGAAACTTGTTTAGCTTTGTATTCATCCATCGAGATTAGTACTTCCCACTTCTAAAATCTGTTAATATCAGTTGTAAGTATATTCACGCACTTTCAGTGCTCTTCAGAACCCATTTGTGCCTTTGTGCCCGAAACTTCCTTTTCCTTCACCTCACTGTCCATAGCCCCATTTTCACTCACTGCCAATGAATCTGGTGAGCTGAAGATGTCATTGTCTGATGTCACGATTCTGCTTCTGACATGCCTGTAAACATGTGACTCCCTAAACCAATCTAAACATGAGTGAGAAGAAAGGTGGCTGAGGTCAGTGAGGGCAAAGTGAAGGAAAATGGGGAAGAAATGAAGTGGCAACTGCCAGTGGAACAAAAGGACATCAAGCATGTAAAAAAATAAATAGCAAATCTTCAATATGAGTATTCCCCCCCAATTAGTTTTGTGGGATATGCTAATTTCAAAGCAAATATTGAACATAGGAGATGTTTTGCCTAGTTTTCAATCATGTAAATACAAAGCCCATCAATGTGTTGTGGAAGCAGGATTGTTAAAGTACACACTGGCTACATAAACACTTGACAGGGCGGACTGAGCTGTGTGAAGAGGCAGTTGTGTGTCAGGTCCACTAAATCCAGCATTACCACACAGGCCCTCAGGTTTCACAGCAGTTTCAGGAGAGTAGTGGTGCTGCCTTCAACGTGTGTAGATAGGAGGGAGGCAGCTGCTTCTCCGTGTAGTTACAACCCATCTCACTGGGAACTCATTGAGTGCCCACTGTCTAGTTAGCAGTTAATCCAAATGTTGCGGTTATCACTTGATAGCTTATCTCCTCAGTTGGTCTTGAGGGATGGCCTTTAGTGGTGTCATTCACGGAAGAGGAGGGCTATGTCTCAATCTGAGCTTTAACTTGTTTTCTTTGTGTGTTGGTGTTGTAGTATGTGTCTCTGTCGGTGGGAAGGGGAGGGGGGAATGAAGGACCCACCCTATCCAGGTTGAAATTTTTATGTTCTCGTATGTAATAAGGATTTATTTAAAAGTGCAATATTTGATTTACTGAATGAACGCTTGCCTCTATTTCCATAGAGTTTTACTCAGGTTCAGTATCTCTTCTTAGTTGTTCTGTGGTTTAATGTTCTTAAATGTGTCGTTTGTGGAAGACTGAAGAACTCCTATGGCAGAGTGATCCCAGGAAGGTCCATTGACTTTGCTCTGTTTCTCTAAAAAGTAAATGTTCTAAAGATCTACTGATTCTTTCAGCTGCAGAATATGTTTTAGCCAGTTAAAACTGAGGTATATATTTTTAATGTTGTTGTATCAAAGATATATAATTGCTCTACCTTTTGGTTTATTTGTTTGTTTGTATTATGCTGCTGTAGTTGTAATGGATACGATTAATGAAAATTTAAGGGTTCTCCATTAAATTAATTGTGTTGGTACACTGATGGTGAAATTATGAAGGTATTCTTAATGAAGGACTTGTGGCGTGGGAAGTGGGAGGGGTTGTGGTTCATTATTCTTTTAGTCAATGCGCTGGCAGCATTAGGAACTCTCTTGAGTGTGTTATAGAACTATCTGTAAAGTATTGGAGCGTTGTGGGCTCCACTCCTCAACTTTCTTTGGTGCAAAACCCCTTTGAATTGCATTGAGCTTGTGCAGAGCAGGCAATATGCTTGAGGGAATTAGGGTGCTGAAGGGTATACGGTAAGCCACACTCCATGGCTCTGGAGTATTTAAAATTCTGCCAGTGGGGCAAAATCTTTTGGAAACCAATAGCTCAAAAATGGGGAAATGGTTGCTAATACAGTTCTTCTCCTACCAAAGGCTATGATTGGTGGCTTTTTATATCTATGCCTTAGGTAGAATGACATTTGGATGTTGGTGGTTGGACCAAATATATACATATTTTAAATGGTTGAAAGAGGGGCCCCACTAAAATATAGATTAATCTGTTTCATACGTGCCACATTCCAATGCAGGGGTCTTCTACATAGTAGAAATGAAATCCTGCTTGATTTGGGGGGAGAGCCAATAAACCCTTGTTGTTGTCTCTGTAGATCATTATCCAGGAAGAGGTTTTGCACAAGATTTGTCTAATGTAATAAGCAACGATCCTAATCATGCCATAATTGATGCTAGCAGTCTTTGTGCATCTTGACATAAATACAGTTAGCATGCAAATAATTGCACTTGTGAACTCTCCTTACAAAATGGGGTCTCAGACCAAAACTGGCCTATTGGGGTTTTTTCTTTCCTCTTTTTACAAAGTGCCTGTCTACCATAGATGACTGCTGTGTCTGAAAAGTTACCAGAATGTATTTCGTTGTTTCCTGTTAAAATAAATGGCATCCTTTCAAGGCAATGCAAATATTCTTAAGAATGTTGAGGGGAATCTGGACTTGCCCTTTCCTGTGGAGATCCAGTGCAGACTCCCACTGAAGGAAGTGAGGAGTGTTTTTCTACAAATATCTTTCCCTGTGCTTTTCAGTGACATCTTCCACACCGATCTGAAATGTCTCCCAATCCTGCAGTGTAGTGGGAGATGGGGACACAGAGGAGCTATAGAAGGACGATAACAATAAAAAGTCATCTTTCCCCTTTCTTCAGCAGAATATCCTACAGGTGAAGTTCTGTTAATCAGGTGGGATCCAGCCCTACATGCCTAAAATTTGTGCTGGTTGAAAACATTAGATCAATTAAAAGTTGCAGGATCACAGGCCCAGGGTTCAGAGGTAATTAAATTTCACATAGGCTCCACTCATTATGGAGGTGTAGGACTTGGGCAAAGAAAATAGGGGGAAGCATAGGAGCTGCATGCTCTTTGCCTTGATCAAAGGTGGTGTTGCCCTCCAGATATCGCTGAATTACAGCTCCCATCAGCCCCTGCCAGGGATCATAAGCTGCAGTTCAGCAATGTCTGGAAGGTAGCAGGTTTCCTCACCCCGGCTTAGATTCTTTCCCTTACTTCCTTTCAGTTAATCCCTTGCAGCTCATTCACCCTACCTCATGAAGATGTTGATGGATGCTACTAAAATAATGTAGCTCCTGATAGGTATCTTCGTCAGGGGACAACTGTGCCCAGTGATAAGTTTATAGCAGGCATAGGCAAACTGGGCCCTCCAGATGTTTTGGGACTACAACTCCCATCATCCCTGACCACTGGTCCTGTTAGCTAGGGATGATGGGAGTTGTAGTCCCAAAACATCTGGAGGGCCCAGTTTGCCTAAGACTGCTTCATAGGGTTTGGCCAGAGTCAGTCTGGCCTTCATTACTAGCTGCAATCAATGGGGCTGTCAGGGCAGGACTTTAGAGCTCAGGACTCAGCAGAACGAGCAGGGAGGCCCCCAAAAGTAGCAGCGTTGGATTGCCGCATTTTCAGCATATTACTATCTAAAGAGGACTATTAAGTCCAAAGCCTAAAATTGCCTAACTATAACTGAGTGCACATCATTTTCATAAGCCATCTGTGTGTGCGTGAGGGAGAGGGGGTGCTGTTTTAGTTCATGCTGTAAAAACGTAGCCCTAAACATTTGCACTTGATTACCTGCCTGTAACGGGAACATAACACAATGGTCTGTGGATGTATTATGCTAGCCCATCCTAAGCATTTGTTTTGCTGACAGGTCTGATCTTCCTCTTAGTCAGCGCTCATCTGGGGCAGCAGCAAAGGGCAGCTAACTTGTCAATTATTTGGCTTATTCTTTTTACCACTGTTGGGTTGTTATTTTTTTGCAGGTGGGGGTTCAGACACCAAAATGCCTTGGTCTGTCTCCTTTGCTGACTGCAGAGACAGTCCAGCAGGGTACATATCAAAACTGGCTTGAATCAGAATAGTTTCTCACTGGTCTGCTTGTTATATAATTTCCTTTTGATCTACGCTTTGAAGTTATAAAAACACCTCAGAGTGCAAAATTATGTTGCTTGGAGTGTTCAAATCATCCTTTTTTTAGCCTTAAAACTTGGGAGTAATAACCTATGGGTCAGGATTCAAAGGAAGGAGAGAACAGTTCATGCAGGCAAGAAGCTTGCTTGTTTGCTGTTTTCACCACTGTCAAAAAGAGAGAAGTTGTCATTAGGTTTAAAAAGCAACTAGTCTCTTGGACAGTGGAACCTGCTGTAATGCCCACATCAAGCAAAACCTCCTTCTTTGGATGCCTGCCAGTCTCCTTGTTTTTTATTCTATCTTTAATTTCCAGGCAAGGCATGATTTTGAAAAGAGAGTATTCTTTGTGCATCGGCTGTTGCTGTTATAATTGTGTGTTCAAATGATGTACAATGTTCAGTGTTTCATTCATTGTACAGATGTTTGCTGCATACTGTCCTTAATTTTAATTGTCTGATTGTCTTTTCAATGACATAAAAGTAACTAAATAAAACATTGACACAATATGTTTCAGTGTATGTTCTTCCTCTGTGGTCCGTGGTAATTTAATCAACTCCCCTTCCATTTATCTCATTCTAGGGCAGTTTCAAAGACTTAAATCTCAATCCTTAAACAGTCTTTAAAAAATCTGTGCCCTCAGTGGTGTGTGTGTGTGTGTGTGTGTGTGTGTGTGTGTGTGTGTGAGAGAGAGAGAGAGAGAGAGAGAGAGAGAGAGAGAGAGAGAAGAAGAAGCATACAAACACCCACATGTTATTCTATGGAGTGATGCATGTTCTTGCAAATTGCTTTATGAAGAAGATGGAAGGCCCATCTGTTTTTACAAATCAAGCAGCTATGTGGTTTACCTGTATGTATTTTGGTTGCTGAAAAGATGTCTTTAGTTGTTTCATTTGCTGCTGATTATTTGCACCCTGTCACAGGGCATAGGCATTGATGGACCTTCAGATGGTTTTAGACTACAGCTCTCATCATTCCTGATCATTGGCCACCTTGGCTGGTTGCTGATGGGAGTTAGAGGCCAACATCATCTGGAGAGCCACAGGTTCCCCACCTTTGCTTTAGCCCCACTAGAACTGCATGGTCCATTTGAAGCCAAGTTCAAATGTCCAATATGCATAGCTAAATCAAAGGAGTCAGAATGCCACCAGGCATGATATTCATGAAAAGTACCTGCTGTAGATATTCAAAGAGAATATAGCACTAGCTTTCCCTGATGGTGCCGTGATCAGGTCACCTGCTCAGTGCTAACGTTGTATTCCTAGTTGGGTCTTCTTCATCCCAAGGGACTCCTGTCCCACTTCTGCAGCAGTCTACCCTGCTGCCATCCCCTCCCCCCATCTGCTGTCTAGCTACACAACACTGAAGTGGTCTGTGTATAATTAGAATAGTTAGGTGCTCTTCTGGGCCCAGATCTTCATAACCCTAACCCATGCTAACACAAGTAAAGCCAGGCCAGCTTCAACCAGCAGAAATCTGGTCAGCTCCCACATAGATGTAGGACCATCAGCATTGCTACAGCCAACAGACACCTCTGCTGTCAGCTCACCTGTCTGCCTACAGCTTCCTCTTCTTCCTCTTCCCCCATCTCCTGTACTGAAAAGTTATTAGGTACTGTTGGCCGCAGTTAATGGATTGTTCCAACAGCCAAAGATAGGTTTGATCCACCTCTTATTTATGTGTTGTTTTACTCAGTTTCTGTGTGACCCAGTAAAACAACTGACTAACCATTGGGTCTTCAGCAAGTAACCATCTTTGCAAGCATGGAGACTTGTCAGCTACTGAGGGAGCTTCCTTTTCCACCTTGGGGCTGCCCCCTCCTTTTCTCTGGAAGTTCAAAGATAGTCTGTCCACCCTGTCTGGTATCTTCTGCAGAGCCTGTGTGGAGGCAAGGAGAAGAAACTGATAAAGGAGTATTCTTGTCACAGGTGGAACTGATTAGAGTTTCCTCTCGCCTTATCCACCTCACCAGATGCAGACAAGGTGAAAGGAATCCTTATCTTTAGGAAGCCGACTAATATTTCCTGTGTTTGCCACCTTGCTGCCTCACCTGGGCATGCAAGCACACGCGCATATACGCAGGGACAGAAGAGAGGATAAGCAGTGCACGGATCCATTCCTGAATCTGCATATGGAAGAAATGAGTACAAGGCTAGCTATGCACCTCAGATGGCATGCATCTGTTCACAGGTGACGCGAAAACCGCAGGAAAGTTGAAGTGCCGTTCTAAAAATCATGCTTCTGCAATATCATTGACACATTTAAAAAAATTGTACACAGGCACATTTAAAACTTCCTTTCTGCCTTTCACATCACCAGCAGGAGAGAAGCTCAGAAGCATTCAAGTGGCATGTGTAACATCCATCCCAAGTAGCCATTTCAGTGTGCAAATGATAAAGCCTAGATTCCAGCAGTCAAGCGATGAGCTAACAGCTCTGAATCTCATTGCCCAGTAGGAGTGCAGGGCTTGTAATTGAGAATAAAGATGAGAAAGGTATCACAGCTTCATTCAAAATGGGGAAGAGATGCCACAGATTGCAACAGCATTTCCATTTTGTAATCAACACCTCTGTGACTTGAGCTTGTCTTGGAGAATCACATTGTTTGCATTGGAAGCCTTTACCCCTAGTTCCAAATGAATAAGCCTGGTTGCTGGTAGTTAACCAGAGCCATGGGGAATATAAGGAAGCATGTGAATGCCTGTCTAGCAGCAGTGCGAGATTACGTTTTGCACGTAGCTTCCACTCGGAGGAATTCACCATAACGCTAGACAGATTGCACAAGCATCTTTGCTTGCCTGGTGGAATGATCGCCCCTCTCCTTCCCCCAGTGCACTCTTCTGGGAGTTCTCCTGACCCCCAGAGCCAACTTAGGGGGTACGAGGGGCACAGGAAGAGAAGAGGGAGGAAAGCCCTATTGCACTACTGGCAGTTCTTCTGTGGGCTTCTGCTGGCAGGACTAATGAGTTGAATCCAGTCCAATATAGCTATTTCCTCATGCAATCTGATGCTGTGCCCCCATAACCCTTTGCCAGGGCCAGCGCACCCATAAGACAAAGTGAGGTGACTGCCTTAGGTGGCAGGATCTATGAGGCAGCAGATCCAGCCGCCAAGGAATGCATCAACCAGTGCAGCTGCCGTGGAGTCAGCAACAGCTGTGGCACACTCAGAGGCTGGGTCTGTCTCCTCTCAGCAAACAGGAGGCACGGCTCATCTGCCACTTCTAGGGAGGAAATGGCAGGGACTGCGCCTTCTGGAGTCTTCTGGGCTTTGCACCCTCCCAGCATGATTCAGACTGAGCTGCTTCCCTGCCCCACCACCACAGCCTTTGATTCCCACTTCAAGGAGTAGGGTTGAACTGAATTGGATTCCTCGCTTGTTTCTGATGGAGATCTTCACTCAACTCAACATGGGCTCAAACCCTGAGATGAAAAGTCTCATGCGCTACTGCAGGCATAGGCAAACTCCGGCCCCCCAAATGTTTTGGGACTACAATTCCCATCATCCCTGACCACTGGTCCTGTTAGCTAGGGATGATGGGAATTGTAGTCCCAAACATCTGGAGGACTGGAGTTTGCCTATGCCTGCTCTACTGACTGAACTATGGTGGGAAGCGGATGCCATTTTGTGGGGCACCCCAGGTGCCAAGATGACTTGGGCCAACCTTGCCCTTTGCCCTTGCTCATTGGGGTTTCTGGGGTGCATTTTGTTTGCCTGAAGAGGGAAGACTGTCATGATTATTTATTGTAGTTCTTTATTTCATCAGATGTGTAGAACACTTGAATGTAAGAAAGACCCTCAAAGCAGTTTCTACACATCTGTGGCCCCTTTTAGCAACACACATCAATTTGGGAGGCCCTCCATTTTCAACTCAACACCAGCATCCCCTGGAGTGAAATCTTTGTTCCTGATCTTCACACTGTTTCATGGTGAACCTACACTTCCTGTTTTCACTTTCCACATCCCCAGAAGCTAAGACCTTGCCCTATGCTGGAAAGTCACATGCAGCTCACATTTCTCCACCCAGGTCTGCTGTGTGCAAGACCACAGGTGGATGGAGCGGAGGTGCAAATTCTCACCTTTGCAGGGTACCCAGGCAGCATGCAATGCTCCCCCTTGCACTTTCTAGTGCTGATTTTCCTTATTGGCTAATGCCAGAGCAGGAGAGAGGCACGGTCTCCTGTGGAATGGCAGCTTTGGACAATTTTATTGGCTGATGAATCAGTTCTTCTCTGGCAGCTTTCCAGTAATGCTGGATTGCCTGAGATGGGAAGGAAAAGCAGGTTACTCTGCCTAAGGCTGTGAAAGGATTGCCTGGAGACCAACGCGGCACTCATGCCTTGCTGCACAGTGAGTATATTAAGAGAATATCTCTCTGCATGCCACGCTATCTGAGGATGATTTGCCGAAACCCTCAATTAAACATGCAGCTTCAGCAATCGCTGCTTAACTGCGAAGATGTTCCTGGTTGTCGCTGAGATCGGATTGCTGTTGCAATTGGATGAGTTTGAACGTGGCATTTGGCTCTTCCTCTGGCAAATTCCTTTGCTGCAAGATCCTTCCTGATCTGAAGGCTTATCTGCAAGATGCCAGTTTTGAATAATTTTGTAGCCTTTTCCTCCGTCCCTCCCCTGGAACTCCTACATTATAGGGAGGCAGGGAGGGAACCCTGATGCTTAATTTGAATTCATTTGGGGGATAACTTCTTTTGAAGTTGGAGGGGGCTTTTGGCTGGGGGTGCTTTTGCTATCAGTTGTATAGCAAAGATTAGCTTTCCAGAAGAGTAGAAATAGGGCGGTATAAGAAAGGGAGGAGGAGAGACAGAGCTTTTACTTTTACCAGCCTGGGGAGTGTGCTGTGCTTAAAGGGACAGGATACTGCATTGCACCTAAATTACTTGCAAACAGTTCTCCTCGTGAAGTCTGATGGAAGTGACATCAAAAAGTATTGCTACCTAGGGGGTTAATGGGTCGCTCCCCTATATATGCCTCCCCCAAAAGGGAACTCTGGAGAAGCTTCAAGGAATGCAGCTTTTTCAGACTGCAGTAGCTGTCTAACAAAACCTGCAGTTGAACCTGAGGACCTGCCTGCTTCTCGGAAGTGCTGTTGAATATTTTAAGTTTGGAGCAAGGACTCCTTCCACTGCTAAAACTAACCATGTGAGAAGCTGTGACTTTGGAGTAGATTTTTTGAAACATTAATATTTTATCTCCTGATGTGGTGGAGGGGGAGACTTTTCCAAGTGACTATAGTCTTTGGAAATGGGGGAGTATGTATCTGAGAGACAAGCATCCTTCGTTTAGCAATGGACACCTATGTGGCGAATCATTGTGGACTATATTCTGGGTGTTTTTTGCTCACCAGGGCACTCCCGGGCTTCTGAGGTGCACATTACTATTTTGTGTATTCCAGACGACTGGGAGTTTCTTTGTGTATTATACTTGTGAAGACACTGGTTGGCTCATTTTGGTTGTCTGTTGCCCAATAGAATGAGTTGGTTTTCTCCCATTCTGTGACTCTCATTGTCTGGAGCTGAGTAGGCTCTAGGTCTCTCTGTGTAGATGTCCCTAAGGAGGGACTCATGGCCTTTGGGCTCTAATCTCATCTCCAGAAAGGGTGGCTAGGTCCAAAAGAAGAGAGCTCTTCTACACCTTTAATAGCACACAACTACAAACACTGCAGAAGCCCTTTCCACTTCAGCAGCCAACCACCCTATCCACAGCCTTCTGCTTCTGGCCTTTCCATTGCTCTTAGCCTGCCTCTGTTTTAATCATTATATGCACTTGGGAATTCTGGGTCATAGTTTATGTCTTTGATTATCTCCACCACTGTTGCCTGAGGAATGCCTCTTTCAAAGATACAGTGGTACCTCAGGCTACAGACGCTTCAGGTTACAGACGCTTCAGGTTACAGACTCCGCTAACTCAGAAATAGTACCTCGGGTTAAGAACTTTGCTTCAGGATGAGAACAGAAATTGTGCAGTGGCGGTGTAGTGGCAGCAGGAGGCCCCATTAGCTAAAGTGGTTAGGGTCAGGTTAAGAACAGTTTCAGGTTAAGAACAGACCTCCAGAACGAATTAAGTTCTTAACCCGAAGTACCACTGTACTGCAAAAATGAGCACTGTACATTTTTGAATGGCAGGGACAAAAATAGCCCTGATACAGGAGCCAGCAAGAGTCATCAAATTGTTGATATCCCCATTCCAGTGAAGCTTGGGTATTTTATTTTATTTTAATAAAAGCCTCCATCTCAGTTACCACGTTCTTTGGTACTGCCATTTCATTTATATCATGCTCTCCCTATCCCAAAAATACCTCAAAGTGGCTCTACAAACAGTACATTCATCTTGGCTGCTCCATGGAGCACACAGTCTACATATTTCCCCTCACACCTTCATGTGGTGCCACTCCAGTCCTTTCTGAGCCATGTGTAGGTTTGTCCCAACTGCGTTGGGGATGACACCTCTGCGGAAAGCGCCCTGCTCCCAGGCTTCCCCAACCTTCCTACTTGTAGTGACAATCTCCTGGGAGGTAGATGCTGTAGGCCCAGCAAGCAAGAGTTTCCAGGCCCCCATAACCAGTGATGGACCTTGGCGCTTTCAAATTTCAGTGGTGCCCTGTGAAATGCCAAAATCCGCCAGGCACCCCCCACCTCTTGTGTTCCATTGGGTGTCATAGCTGCAGCACCCGCTGCAGTGCCTCAAAGGCTCAGTGCCCAGGATGACCAAACTGGCCATGATACCCTAAATCCACCTTTTCCATAACCCACTGTATGTGTCACCTTCACCACTAGAAGCTCAATGAGTCTCAGGAGCTGTCCAGCGGGTCAGAAGACATAGTTTCCGCCAGAGAGACAAGCAGTAGCATCAAATTAGTGATGAATGACACATAATCCATGATTACCACTTCATGCTTGAATCAATCAATGTGTTAACTTTTTGCTTTAGTTCCCCCTGCCCCCAATTCTTGTAGTGGCTATTCTTTCCCAAATTGAAATGCATTGCAAAGCAGGAGCACCCACTGCTAGCCAAATGTTGTTTAATATGGCGACCAATAGTGCAGTGATCTTGCTCCAGGATTAGAACCATTGATTGCACAAGACTGGAGCAAGATTGTGTGCCCATCCCCCCCCCCCCCCGATAAGAGCCTGATATTTTTGGCTCCAGTTTTGTGAAATCAATGGTTCTAAGAAGCCGGGCTTTTTTCAGCCTGAACTTGCCTGAACTCTCTCAGGTAGGTGCCATTGCTATTCCAAGAGATCAAGGGAGGCATCATCGTGAGTTCCGGCACCTCTTTTTCTAGAAAAATAGCACTGCAAAGAAGAGATGCCCACTCACAGCAAAATGCATTTGTTTATAAAAAATATTTCCATCCCACCTTTCAGGACCAGCATCCTCACATGACCGCTATATAAAATGCAACAAATTAACTATTTGAAAAATCTAGTTCCACCTTATTAAAACAAGCAGTAAAGATGTCAATAAGATGCAGCGGTTGCTTAAAAAAACAAAATGCGGGTGGATTTGGAAAAGACCCTGGTGTTGGGAAAGATTGAGGGCACCAGGCGAAGGGGACGACAGAGGACGAGATGGTTGGGCAGTGTTATCAAATCTACCAACATGAGTTTGACCAAATTGTAGGAGGCAGTGGAAGACAGGAGTGCCTGGCGTGCTCTGGTCCATGGGGTCACGAAGAGTCGGACACAACTAAACAACAAAATTGAGAGTCAGCTGATCATAGAATGATAGAATTGGTAGGGTTCCTGAGGGTCCTCTAGTCCAACCCTGTACAGTGCAGGAATCTGAAATCAATATCATAAATATGGGTCTGCCACTGGATCCACTGTGTCCCTGATGCCTGCTCACCTTACCTTTCTTATCTAGCCTCTCTTAAAAGATACAACTGTCCCATGCAATAGGCCAGGAGCAAAGGTGTGGGGGTAGGGCAGTAGCAAGATTGGCGCTGTGCAGATGCACTGATAGAGCCAATCTGGCACTCCCTCTGCTTCACCTTCACAGCCCTAAAACTTGCCACTTCCCTGCCCCATCCAGATGAGCCGCACTGGTGTTTCTGTTGGGAGGTCCCATCTCCAGGATGGTGGCTGCTTCTCCAATGGGGTCTGATAAGTGTTGCAGAAATGGGATAGGAATCTACATTTTCACCTGCATCATCTGTGTGTATTGCTCATTTCTGTCACTGGACTTCCCTTTTTAGGGGTTTGGTGTCCTTCCCTGTTTCTGGCTTTCAAAACTCAGCGGACTCTTGTGATTATGGAGAGCGCCTGGAGTGGCTGATGTATATCACTGTGAAACAGCTTTGTCTCTTTAGCCAAATTAGTTTTTTGTAACTGTTCAGAATACTGAGCGTTACATTATTTCATCATTCAAAAAGAAGCGAGAGACACAAAACAGGAAGGAAGACATGTAACCGCATAACTGACAATTAGGAGTTAACCTTGTTTTATAGCAATTTGGACTCTGCAATTAGTTTCATTGATCAGATCTGAAGAAAAAATATCAGCCCATGCATATGCATGCAAGGATAACACTGTGAGGCAGTGTGCTGTGAATATGTATGAGCACATTGTGGGACTGTAATGCAGGGCATGGACTGTCAATACTCTGTTCCAGAGGTGTGATGGGAATACATTAGGCGATGTTAAGATCAAGGTAAGGAAGTTTGTGTATACTCTGAGTGACACACAGACACATAAGAGGCTACTCCATCAATTTGGAATAACAATAAAACCGCTGCTTTCTTGTCTTTGGACAGGATTGGTCCCTCTAGCTCATTATCTTTTACACTGTCTGTGACTGTCTGTGACTGGAACCCTCCAGGGCTTCAGACAGGTGTCTGTTCCTGTCCTACCCGGAAATGCCAGGAACTAAGCTGTGAAAGAATAATAATAATAATTTTATTATTTATACCCCACCCATATCAGCTATTCCGTGTAGATTCCAACACATATAAAAACATAAGGGAAAGAGAAAATTTTGTTGTTGTTTGTTTTAGATTAGATTAGATTAGATTAGATGAATAACCCACCCTTCCCCAGAAGGTCCCAGGGCTGGCTACAGCAACTTGAAACTAGGCACTAAAAACAGTTTAAAATGAATCACAATTGCAGCTAGAGTGGGTCCTGAGAATATATCCCTCAATTACGCAAGCTTAGCCAGTTTTCACTTCCCAAACCAATCTGGGAATAGGAAGATCCAGTTCCTTCGAAATTTGCAGTTCCTTTAATGTTGCGGTACAGTTCTCCAACCACTAAAAATGAACCCCAAAAGCACATGCTAGGAGGAAAGTGTGCACAAACATTATATATATTACTGGGGAGGGGAATTAAAAATGCATTAAAATTAAGAGAAATTGCTTGCAAAAACGTGTATATTGGTAAAAAGTATATATTAGGAGAAATGCACACACAAATGAGTACAAATTTTTGTGTGGATAAGTACAAACCAATGTACAAATGGGGAAGACTGGATTTAAAATTAGTAAATTGAGAATCCAACGTGGACAGTTTTGTTGATGCCTAGATTGAGCTAGGGGTCTTCTACATTGCAGATCCAATGCTGTGCCGCTGTGGCCCTTTCCCATCTCAGAATGTCACCCAGGTGATAGCCTGAGCTGGGCCTGTCATTCAAGGTGCCTACAGCTCTGCTAATGTAAGAAAAACAGATGGCATACCTTGGGTATTGGCCCTATGAGAGTGATGGGGCAACTTGGTGTGGTTCTCACAATGCCACTGCTGGCATGCTAGCCTCTATTGCATCGCAAATATAAACACAGAAAGGGTGGCATTTCCTGTGTTACTGTCAACGCTAGCATAAATTAGTCACAACGATGCACAATAATGCTCCACCTCTTTATATTTCCAGTGTGGTTTTTGTTCTCACTGGGTGCCAAAATTAGTAGGGCTGCTGCCGCTTCATTGTGAACTGTGTGATTGAAGGTTTCTGGAAGTAGGAGAGAGCTTATATATAACTTACTGCTGCATATGTCTGTTAATGATGGCTGTAGAAAGTCTAATTCTGTGTTACGTGTAACACTGCTCATGATCAAACTGGGTAAGAGGAGGGAAAATAATAAGCAGCCAATGTGCTATTGAGTCCAACTGAAATCTAAATATACTGCCTGGATGACTCAGGGTGAAAAAGTTGCTCTGCCGAAAATATAAATGATGAATCCTGGGAATTAAGGAAAGACACAAAGTGGTGCTTTTGTGGGGATTTTGAATCATAATGTGCATTAAAATTCTACTAATGATAATTTACCTAGGTAGCAATATATTATTAAGCAGTGCTTTCATAAATGGTTAATCAAATGCTCTGGATGATTAC
This sequence comes from Podarcis muralis, assembly GCF_964188315.1. Lineage (NCBI taxonomy): Eukaryota > Metazoa > Chordata > Lepidosauria > Squamata > Lacertidae > Podarcis > Podarcis muralis. Next base: position 72,665,318 of record NC_135655.1, read on the forward strand.
TGAGAAAAAGCTTAAGCTTCTGACAAATTTTATCCAGTAGATAAAATGAGTTAACAATCACAAAATGTGCGCTATTGTCAGCTAATGGTTATCAGGGATGGAAACTCCCACCTAAAAGGAGATCTTCTTTATCTAATTAAAAGCATTTTAAAGTTGTTACAAAATAGTACTGGCATGAAGTGGGGGGGGGTGACACTCACCACAACATTGAGCTATCCTGTGTGAGAGTCAGTGTCCTGCAGAGGCTAGAGTGTTGGCCTTGGAACTGGGAGAGTGGGATTCAATCCGTACTCAACCCAATGAAGCTCACTGGGTGATCTGGGCCAGCCACTCACTCTTAGCCTTAGGAGCACATAGGATCAGAATAAGAGGAACTACTACTTTCCTTTTTATTTCTTTTCCTGTTTGCTTGGAGCAGAATTGTGACTGTGTAAAACACCAACCCACCCCACTATTTTTCCATGTTATTTTACTCTTCTAAAAATTGCAATATTGTTCTCTGTTAAACACATTGCATTTTACATACATTTCTGTATATGATTATGTTTGGGTGATTTCTCATCGTTTATAATACAAAGCAAAGGTATTTCTTTACCAAGGTTCCAACCCGTAAATTTGCAAAACACGCAGCAGTGACTCCACTTCAACAATGACAGTCTGCTATTCCCATGTAATTTAACTCTCGCTTAGATGGTTTAAATAAAATGTTTTCTAAGGCTGTGGAAATAGCCTGGCTTTGAAATACTTGGTTGGAAGAAAACAATAAGTAAGCTCTGTCTTTGTGTGTTAAGGGTGCGTGTATTAAGTGTGCATCTGTATGTGTGGATGAATGTGCGGTTTGTGCCTGTGTGAGAGGGTGATTATGTGGGAAAGGTGATTATATTAATAACTGGCTCCACCCACTCCCAGCATGCACCACCATCCCACCCCCACTGAGGTGATATGGCCTCAGACTGCCACCGCCAATCTTTATTATTATGGCATGAAGTGAGAGCAGCTTCCATTAAGTCAATTCCACAAAAGTCAGATAACATGAATGATGCTATATAGCAATCATTTTTGGGAAACGTAGACCTGAGGGAAACTTTATGCTTTCCTCCCCAGCTACAATACAGGTGAAGGGGTGTCTCCACCCCCACCATTCAGCGCGGACACTGAGGTCCAGCTCCGAGGGCCTTCTGGTGGTTCCCTCCCTGCGAGAAGTGAGGCTAAAGGGAACCAGGCAGAGAGCCTTCTTGGTAGTGGCACCCACCCCGTGGAACGCCCTCCCATCAGATGTCAAGGAAATAAACAACTACCTGACTTTTAGAAGACATCTGAAGGCAGCTCTGTTTAGGGAAGTTTTTAATGTTAGATGTTTTATCGTGTTTTTAATATTCTTTTGGGAGCCACCCAGAGTGGCTGGGGAAACCCAGCCGGATTTATTATTATTATGAAATAATATTTCATAATATATTATTATATTATTATATTATTATTATGAAAATCCCCAACTCGCTTGACAATTTACATTAGGAGCAGAGCTCCCATTGGCACAAATTGAAATGTTTCCCTAACGTCACCTATTACCAGGAAAGGTAGGGTATTATAACTGAGAAGTGATGGTTCTTCCCTTGCCTTCATGCTGAGGACACCCACCCCACCCCTGATATTTAATTTATCTGAAGCCATGGCGTTGCTAATCACATACGGTAACTTTCATCATCTGTTCATCAATGTATTCAGAGCTGACAGATTAAAGGCCTTGGGAATCTCCATATTTACAAGCGGCTTGACCGCAATGACAGAGTTCCTCAGGCGGTACACATCACCATTGATATTAGCAAACCTGTAGCTGTTAAAGGCCTGCCCACTGAGATCTCGGGCCTGGTGGGAGTTTGACACCTGTGTGTAGCTGTCCTAATGCTGCTGCACCTGTTCATTCTGCTGCAGTCTGGTGCACCATTGCAGCACAACTATAACTGAAGAGTCTAGTGCTATTTACTGGAGGTTTGTGCCGCTATCACGCTAAAAGAAGTCAGGAGCACCCTTATTTCAATATGCTTTGTTACTGCTCCTGCAGTGACCCCTCCTCTCATGGCCACTGTCAATTTTCCTACAGAATTTTTCTACATGTTCAGATTGGGCAGCTGCTATTTTCAATATTTGTGTGGGAAGGAAGGAAGGCCAGAGACAAAAAGTGAGCAGAGCAATGGACGTAAATTTTACTTTTGTACATTAGGCTAGTTTCTACACACACACCTCACACACGTCTGGCTTTGTTCTCCAGCCAGGCAAGCAAGAGGCATTACCACAGAGCAAGGACACATTCCATCTATAAAGGTAAAGGTACCCCTGCCCATACGGGCCAGTCGTGTCCGACTCTAGGGTTGCGCGCTCATCTCGCTTAAGAGGCCGGGAGCCGGCGCCGTCCGAAGACACTTCCGGGTCACGTGGCCAGTGTGACAAAGCTGCAGCTGGCGAGCCAGTAGCAGCACCGCACATGGAAACGCTGTTTACCTTCCCGCTAGAAAGCGGTACCTATTTATCTACTTGCACTCAGTGGTGCTTTTGAACTGCTAGGTGGGCAGGAGCTGGGACCGAACAACGGGAGCTCACCCCGCCGCGGGGATTCGAACCGCCGACCTTACGATCAGCAAGTCCTAGGCACTGAGGTTTTACCCACAGCGCCACCCACGCCCCTATTCCATCTATACTAAAACTCTAAAGGTTAGTGCAGAACAGCTATGGAGTGGCTTGGGAAGACAATGCTGTTGTAATATATAGTTACTGACTCCTATTTTTGTGCATGAAAGGTTTAACATACGGTAAGTCCTGAGCTCATATTGCTCCTTTGTAGCCTTTTATCCCCACCCCTATTTTTTTGCTTTTTGTGCTTCCTGGAACAAACAAGGAGCCATGCAGATAATGACTCCTAGCTGCAAATAAAACCAAGTGAACTGAATATCTGCAAAAGGAGATTTCATAGTCTGCATCATTGCTAACCCAAAGATTGCATGATGCTTTTTGTAAGGAAACAAAGTTCTTTCCTTTTTAAAGTCATTTGGAACGCTTTCCCAAGTGATTTATACTTCTTCACTTTACTGCCAATGGTTGGAGACTTGCTTGCTGCAACTTCTGGAAACTGTGAGTAAAATATTCATTTATTTGCATAGCTAAGTGTCTGTGATTAATTCTACCCTAAGTATTTTTGTGGTGAACGTTTGTTTAAAGGTGGAAGAAGGCAGGTGGAAATCTAACCTCATTTTAATGTGCTTGAAGCAATCCCTGTTGTGCTTAAGTCTGCTACGATCTCTCTCCCAAACCTTTCTCTCTAACAGATGTGTGGCTAGGGTGGGGCATGGCCTTGGAAAAGTCCTGAGGATTCAATAGAGAGAGCCTGAAGTTCGCCCCCCTCTGCCATAGAGGAATAAAATTAGGCTGGATGAAAATAGCAGCCTAAAAGCAACCAGTGTGTGATATTCCAGGAACTGAACTTGTGTGTGCAGGGATGCCCGTGGCTCTTTGCTGCTAGTGTCTTCTGGCTTATGCTGCAGTGGCTCACACAGTAGATGTTGCTGTGGCCTCATTATATATGGCAAGTTGTGTGGTGTATTTGGGATGGGAGGGTGTAATGGTGGTATTGTCACAGAGGCTGGGGTGTGTGTCATTGTCCCTTGCTATTTTGAACTGTGTGTTCTTCCTCTCCTTTTCTAAGCTGGGCAAGTCTAGAACATGGCAGATTTTGCGCTGGGGTAGTGATGGTTCATCTCTCTTCCTGGCATATTGGAACTGAACCTTGCCCTTTTTGTCCCTAGACAAAGTCTTGGTACGCTTATCCTGAGGGAAAATGCAATAGTAAACACTCAGTTTCATTAAAATTGTGGGGTGGAGGATGTGTGGGATCTAAATCTGCTCCTGGATGCATAATGTATGTGCAGAAGCCATACTTCAGGTTTGCATCAGGGAGGTGGGTATTCATGCAAGCATTTCATCTTTCCTTCCAGGTAAACAGTCTGGGGTAGAAGTGGCTAGGGATGCCTTTCAGAAGCCAGCATTGTGATAGCGCTGTGAATTTAATTATGCTGCTCAGGGACCCAAGCCGTCAATGTCAGGGAATGTATCTGAATGTCAACATGCTTGACACTTCATCCTCCAAGATTTAGATGGTATCTTTTCCACCGGCAGGAACACAAGTCTTGAAACAACTCACGATCTAATCTTCTGGGGTTTTCTTCTTTTTCTAAAAGGATGAGGAAATGATACATAGCAGTACTTCGGAGGGTTGCACTCTGGATGCCCTCTATATCGGAATATTCTGTGAGCAAAAATACTTAGCTCAGAATTTAGCTACAAACTATAGGTAGGTTCCGAATGTTTACTTTAACAGAAAAATTCAAAGATTTCTCAATACCACTTATAGATTTTTGAACACTGCATAGAGACTTTTATATATATTAAGCATTATATAAATACTTTTAAACAAATAAATTCCTCCGATGCTCTGAAAAGGCAGAGAACAGCAGAGAAAGGGCCTTTTCTGCAGTGGCTCCCTGTTTGTGGAATGCTCTCAGCAAAGAGGCTCACCTCTCGGTGCCTTCATTACGTATTTTTAGGCAAAAACATTTCTCTTCAACCAGGCCTTGGGCTGGCTAACATTCTATGACTTTTTAAATGTGTTTTGGGGAGGGCAGTTATTGATTGGTTTTTGTTTTTGTTCCATTATGTTCTCATTCTGTATTTTTGTGTTGTGAAGTGCCCTGTGATCTTTGGAATAAGGTTGCTATACAAATGTAATACAGTGGTACCTCAGGTTCAGAACTTAATTCATTCTGGAGGTCCGTTCTTAACCTGAAACTGTTCTTAACCTGAGGTACCGCTTTAGCTAACGGGGCCTCCCGCTGCCGTCGCACAATTTCTGTTCTCATCCTGAAGCGAAGTTCTTAACGTGAGGTACTATTTCTGGGTTAGTGGAGTCTGTAACCTGAAGCGTCTGTAACCTGAGGTACCACTGTAAATAAAAATAAAAATAACTCCTCTGTGGGGCAAACAGGTGGGTGAGATTGGCCACTTTCCAGACTGACATGAGGGTGGGCCCCACTCCCCTATCAATGCTGGCCCATGCCAAGATCTAGCTAAAAAGGTTCCCCACCCTTGTTTTATAGAATAAATTTGACACAGTTGAAAATAATGGCTCTTTTTCTTTTGTGTTCGTTTGGTTTTTGCTCTGTTGCTACTGTGGGGGAAAGAGGTTTGTTCCGTGGATGCTTCTGCGCAGCAATTCATACCACTCAGGGTGAGAGGCTGGATGGTGTGCAGTTGCACTGGAGCTGCAGAGGGAGGGTCCATTGGCAGAGGTGGGGGCCCTCTTTGTATGAAAGACAGAGGCGGGTGGGATATATTGCTAATACCATGGGTTGTGAGGTTTGTTGAATGTCCCATGTATTTGGTAGTATTGGAAATTTTAGATTCTTGTCCTCATTGTAGTTTTGGCTTGTTTGCCTTATGACAGAATTGTTGCTTGTTTTTATCCCCCTCCCCATTCTTTTCTGTTTTTATGATTTTTGTATATTGTTGCATTCTCCCCCACTCCCCCCTCTATTGAATCTTTATTGCCATGTTCTATTGTTCCCCACTCTGGAGTTGAAAATATTCATTGAAAAGCAGGTTCTAAATACTGTCAATAGATAAAGCAGTCAAAATTGCATTGGTGATCTTCCATAGTGTTGCCTTGCAGTGGTACGTATGGAGCATAAAATATAAATTTCAGTATTCATGTACAGCTTCTGTAGCAACAGACTAATCCATAGAAATGGGAGCTATTGAGGCATGGAGCGATTTTAACTACTTCTGGCATGCAGACATTTGGCTTTGAACTCTTTTCAATCAGAGATTGTTTAAAGAGATTCCTTCAAATTAATTGATAGCTAGATTGAAGCTATCAAGAGTAATATATTCACTTGGTGTCCACACTATCGATTTTGTTCCATTAGCAAGCTAAGCATTATATATTAATGGACAGAAAATCTCCATCTTTGGTTGCCTGATTAAAAGAATTGCAACCTAAATGGAGTGTTGAAGCCCAGCTCAGCTGATCTATTGTTATGTTATTCTTTGGATGGGGAAGTGTGCAGGTCATAGTAGCTTCAGTGAATTGTATGGTTTCCCCAAACTGATCTACAGAAGTTAGTATCACAAACATGATGCACGTATGCCAATGGCTCTGTGGCTTCCTAAATGACCAAAAGATCTGCCTTGCGTTTATCATTAGTGCAACGCTCTTTAATGCCCCAGTCTAGTACCGGCACTGCCATTTCCTGTATCTAAGTAACGTACAGACTAAGGTGCCTGTTAAGTTGTGGGTGAACATATCAGACGAAACAGTGATTCTTCAAACAGCCCTTGTTTATTCACAGGCCCAGAACAGAACTGGGCTGAAGGGTTCAGCCAGCCTGCTTATATAGAGCTCCACTACAATGCAACTGTAACAACTTTCTGTAACTCTCCAATCACTGAAAGTCACTTTCAATTCCTTATTTGCATATGTGGACCTGAGTGAAAACTATCTACAGTATCCCCCTGCTGGCCCAGGGTGAGAACTTCAGTACATAACAGTGCCTTTGCTAATTTTGCTCTGTGGCAAGACAGGATTGGCCGCTTTTCTGCTGTAAAAAGTGCTTCTTTGTTCATTTGTTTTTAGAGTTACACAGTTCATAAAGTTAGGAATGCTCTTGTGTAAATGTCAGATTACTTTTTCAGCTACACCTTCTCGGGGGCCCACTGTTATCCTTGTGGGGAATGAGGGTCATTTGTTTCCTAGAGCTGCTAGGGTGCAGTACCACATTGACAAAGAGGCACTCCCTGAAGAGCTACTCTCACAGGGCCAAGAATCTTGGAGGGGGTCACCAACCATTTTAGATCAGTGGGCAGACTTAGAATTTTGAGAAAGTGCTGTGGGCGCCAGCGATAATATGGCTGCCATGGGTGTGTGGCATAAGACAAAGTGAGTAGAAAGCACACTGAAGGAGTAGGAGGAAGAGACAGAACCACCAAAATATGTGGGTAGGCTCTCCCATCAGCTGCCACATCAATGGGCGGAAAGGCAGCTACATCAGCTACCACCTTGCTCACTCAGAGAGAAGCACTTTGCATCTCTCCTTTGTTCAGAACAGATGGCAGGATGGTTGTCCAATCCTGGCATCCAGTGGAATGTTAGCATGTTTAAACGGATATGTTTAGCGTAGAAGAGTCTGAGCGAGTGCAAACAGGAAGCTCAAACAGGCTCTTGTGCCCTGTGGATTGTTGGGGTGACATTTACTGATAACTTTTGCATGTGCCATTGGAGGTCCTAGCTGGCATGCTGGCACCTGGGGGTGCCCTGCTAGCAGCTCCTGCCTACAGGCTATGTGCAGTAACTGCTGGCTCATCAGAAGAGGAACAACAAGGCTCAGGAGAAGGCATGAAGCAGACACACACATGTTGGCATCATGACCATAACACAGACCGCAGGTGTGCTGAAGTCAGGTTTCTCATGCTGTCCATGAATACATACTGCAAGGAGCAGAAGTCTGTAAAGCTTCTTCGAATCAATACTGGAGTCTTCCCCAAATCTAATGATGTGACAGTACTACCAAGTATTGTGTTTTGTTTTGTTTTTGTAATTTGCAGACTTATAAATGAATAATTTGAATGATTGACAGCTATCTGGACAATGATTGACGAGTCAACTGATTAAGGAGCTGCACACACACACACACACACACACACACACATGGATTAAGCGTCATTCTTAGTGCAGGTGGTGGAGAGTGGTCTTATGGGGATTGCTAGGCTTTCTTGTTAATCATTTTATACTGCTGTTTGAGTTTCACCACCATAGTGGTCCATAAGAAGTCACTTAGCCTCTAAAACTGCCAACAAGGCATCTAAATATTTTATAACCAGAATATTTCTCCAAAGAGTACAAAGATGTGTTGCTGGTTGCAACAGTGACAGATTAGTGTGCTGGCCTTTTGCTGTGAAAACAGCAAATCCTAAGCTCTTGAATCATTTAAGAAATGTCCTTAATTTGTTTCACTTGCGTATTTCTCTGCAACAGATAGGTAGCATCTTCCTTAAACAGTGAGACTTCCTTAAAGAGGTGAATCTTCAGCTGTTCTTACCATTTAGAGACTATTAAAAGTCCTTAATACTGTATGTGTCATGTCAGTCAACTCTATAAGACCGATCATCATTATGCTATAGATATGTGTGTATATACTGGGCTAAGTCCAATAGAGAAATTTACTTGCCTTATTCAGTTATTTATTTATTAAATTTAGATCTCACCCTTCCTCCCAAGTCAGCCTAGGCCAGAAAGAACAAGTACTGTATTTAAAAAAACAAAAACGGTTCCGGTGCAGCTGCAGAATGGAAAGATCTCAACTTAAAAGGTTTTCAGTAGGCGTCAAAAAGTCAACAGAGACAGTGTCAAATATTCAAGGGGAGGGCAGTCCAAAGGGCAGGAGCCACAACCTGGAAGACTCAATTGCTGCATTGTGCAGAACAGAACTCCTGATAAGCTGGTATCTGCATGAGGCCCTCGCCAGCAGAGTGCAGTGATTGATGGGGTATATAAAGAGTGAGGCTGTGTTTCGAGTATCCTGCTCCCAAACTGTATGGTTCCCAGAACAAGAATATGTGAAGTGAAACACAGCTATCCTGCAAAATTCACAGTCTCTAACATTTTACAATGCAATTCACCATCCAGACAATTGTGTACCAAAAAGTGTACATTAGGGGAAAGCGTGCCTAAAAAAATCACATATTAGTGAAAATAACCTACAAATATGTGTTCTATTAAGACAATTTGCTTGCTCAAATTGCACACTAAAACGGCATTTATTTTTTAAAATGCAGATTAATTCATAAATATGGAGAATTTAAAATGGGAAAGTATGAGAAATTGAGAGAAACCAAAGTTGATAACTATGTCCATCTCAATTTATGTATGGATGGCCTCTGAACTGTGAAAATGGCTTTGTGCACTGTGCCAAATAGGAAGCATCCTCTTTGGAGTGTATAATCTGAGTGATCTTGCCAGGAGTTTTATTTTGCTTCTGACACTGCACTGCACTTAGCAACACAAAGTCTAATTTTAGAAGTTGCAAGTCAGGTTTGTGAAAAGGACCGCCCCCCTCAAAGAAAGCAGAGATAAATGAAAGACATCTCTCCCAACCCAAGCCAGTTTAAAGAGGTGATGTACACATCACTAAATAAGGCAACAATTCACGACTTATTGCTCATTGAAAAGTACTGTTAATATTGGGGGGCACAGAAGCTCTATTTCTGGTGGTTGATTCACACGTTCTAGTCACCACTCAATGTCACAGTCATCAAGTGCTGAAAAAAAACACCCACAAAAAGTTAAAGGAAGCACAGTTCTTGGAACGTCTTCTTAATCTTGAGCAATACACGAAGACCTCCCTTTGTTTGTTGTCGGTGCCAGGCTATTTTGCACCCTAGGCAAGACTAACTACTTGCACCCCTTTTAGAAAAAAAAATGAAAAGCTTAAAATTTGAAACTGCTAAATTTATTTTAAATGGTAAGAATAAGCAATACAGTACAACAATCGTGACACTTAACATATTAGCACCTCCTGGACAAGTCATGATGGCTGCTGGCTGCTTTGGCATTTGCCCCGAGTCTGTAAAGACGGCAGGGCTCTACAGATGTGTTGTAAGTTTATGCGTTTCTTTAATAAAGCACCTGAACTGCTTTATTCCATTTTTGTCATCCTCCTTTGGTATCCCTCCATCAAACCACTCACACAGGCAGTGGCGTAGCGTGGGGGGGCAGGGGGGGGCAGCCGCACCGGGCGCAACATCTGGGGTTAGGGCAAATCCACGGGTTAGGGGGTGCAAATTACTTGCCTTGCCCTGGGTGCTGACAACCCACGCTACGCCACTGCACACAGGCCTTCCTTTGGGCCTGAGGATCAGGACGCCTCCATGTTGCATTTATTCTTGTGCTTTTAGTGAGACTGTTTTGTGCATTACCGCATGTACCAATGGCTGGCTGCTACTTGTCAGCACAGCCACCCATTTCATGCATATTTTCATGCATTCAGAAGCAGGCTTTCTGTTGAACTCTCCAAACTCCAGGGCACCATTTGTAGGGACAGAGCTGAGTGTTTGCATCATTGTCTTCCAGCAGGTGTCACTGTAGGTCAAAACCTTTTATTGGCACAGAGTATCCTTGTGAACTTTCCCAAGAGGATTTAGGCATGCTCCTAAATGCATTTTCACTATTGCACAAGCCTCTTTCAAGATGCAGATTAGGAAGAGAGGGATACAGGAAGCTGCTTATAGCAAGACAGATCATTATCATTGGTTCACCTAGCTAGATGGAATAGCAGCCGCTTTTCCAGGGTTTCAGACAAGGGACATTCCCAGCCCCTGTGTGCTTGTTTGATAATTGAAAACAACATACAAGATGCATTATATTAGGAGAAATTGCTTATTGGCAGAATTTTTTACTGAACTGCTGAGGACTTTCATCGGGATTTATTTTTTAAAAATAAAATAAAAATAAAAACCACAGATTTCTGCAGAAATATGGAGAAATATGGAAAAATTTAATTTTAGACTGGAGAGAAACTGAGAGAACCAAAACTGAGAGATCTTCCAGGATTTCCCTACTCACAACATGTAAAGACACAATCTATAACAACACTGCAAACCATAACATGAGCTGCACTGAGTAATCTCAAAAAAGACTGTTGTAGCAGCTGTTAAAAACAATATAAGCAGACTAAAATAGAACAAATATAAAAGCAGACAGCAAAAACAACAGTTTTGAAAGAAATGCAACAGCAGAAAAAGCAGCTTGGAATTGTGTTTTTGTTTGCTGAAACCTCCAAAGCCTGTTCTAAAAAATTGTCAGTGCAGGGGCCACATGTACCTGTCAAGGGCAGGATTTCCATAGGCATTGGGCCACCACCGAAAAGGCCCTCTCTCTTGTGCCTGCCAATCTAATACTTCTTAGTGGTATCCCCATAAGGAGGGCCTCAGAGGCTGGTTTTGGGCTTGGCAGGCTCATAGGCAGGTGGTCTTTCAAACAGCAAAACCTTAAACTCTTAAGGGCTTTAAAGCACTTCAAATTGTGGACAAGAGTGGTTTGCAATATTTCATTGATGCCTACAGAGAATAATGGCGGAGGAGGGCTGGAGAGAGATAATCATTCCATTGGGATGCCTGAAATAGTATTTTTTTTGGGGGGGGAGATCTCTTGTTTGAAACATGTTGTCAGGTGTATAAAGTAATCTGCCGCAGCAGCTTTTGCAGTAAGAGAGGTCCCCCAGCCAAGGTTCGATGGCTGGAAAGTTGCCATTTAACCCCCCCCCCCCGCATTGTGATCTGTGGAAATAACCCCCCTCAGAGCTTGTCCACTCACTTTGTATTTATCCACATTTTGACTTCAGCCACTAATCTGCTGCAGACTTCAGCCTTTGGCTGGGGGTTAGCAAGATGGCATTGTAGCTGGCTAACATCTGTTTCAGCTTTCATTCTCCAAGAATGCAAGCATTAATCATTACAAATGGAGTGTGAAATGGAGAAGGAGGGGGGGGGTAGAAGGGTTTGAATGCACATTTTATTCTGAGCATTGTGAGATCAACATCTTTCAGGGCTCTGGCCAAATGGAAGCTGGAAGTATAACACAGTGGATTTTGTCAACAATCCCTTGGCTTAAAGGCTGCGATGTTTTCCATCCAAGAGAGATCCTTTCCTGCACTTTATGATGTTGATATGCAGCGTTGCTCACCACATTTGAGCAGACCTTTTCAGGGCAAATGAACAAACGCATACAAGTTTCTTAGAATAACTTCAAGCTTGGGTGCCAAATGTGCCCCCCTCCCCAGCTCTTTATGCAGTCCCTGGGACTCCCTTTAGGCCACTTGCACTGTGGTTGAGCCTCTGGCTTGCTTAGATGAAGAGAGATGTGTATATAAACTTCTGGTTTATATTGTACAAAGGTAATAAGCATATCTATTCCTCACAAGGGAACGTGGCCCCTGGAAGGTTCTCTGCAGCACAATGTGGCCCCCAGACTGAAAAAAGACACTTCAAAATAATATTTTCACCATTCTGCGTTTTTCATGCCCATTAGCACACAATGTGCTCCTGTTCTGAACAGCTTCTCTAGATTAGTTAAAATAAAATACTCAGATTGCAGCCCATTGGCATGTTGTAAAGGCTTCATGCAAATAATGACAGGCATGACCTCATCTAACTTCTCCCTGACCTGCCGCTGCTCCTCTTCCCATCTTGCTCCCATTTTCAAATACTAATCTATATCAGCTTCTGCAGTCAGCAAAGGCTTGGGAGGGCAGGCACCAGCCAGCTGGCAGCCTTACAAAATGAGGGGGAGACTTGGATTTGAGACTGAACTACAGAAGAATGGGGGGATGATCAAAATAATGGAACAGGGTGGAGATGCTTAAAGAGGCTGGAAAGTGGGTGGTCCAACAATTACTGTCCATCACCCAGTGCTGGAACTCTGGATCCTTGTTGCTTTGATACTTTATGGATCCACTGCCAAGCCTGTTCCAGGGCTTTATGGTTTAAATATGCAAAGGGCTAAATTACTAACTGCTGGGAAACCTGCCCTGACCATCTTCAGTCATAAGCCAGGGCAAAAATAAGGAATGCTGCACCAAAACCTGTCCTTGACTCCCTTTCCCAGCAAGAGAGGCTTTAACTTTTCTGCCTCCTTCTCAGGGTGCTTTACAATTTCTTTATACTTTCTTCCAAAGTAGAGTGTGGGTTGACACTCCTTTAATGTTAAGAAGTGACTGTGGGTAATTTTCTTGTGCTTTCTTTCCAGTAATTCCCCCAGCACTCTGCAGTGTGCCTGGCTGTCCACACTTCTTAATCTGAAGAAGCCCCTTGGGAGGAGTTGGCCGCAATGCCTTCCCCCTGAGCTTTAATTGGCATGTGGGAAGCCAGGAAAGCTGACCAATGTGTAACTGAGACTGTAAAGGTAAAGGTAAAGTGACCCCTGACCATTGGGTCCAGTCGTGAATGACTCTAGGGTTGCGGTGCTCATCTCGCTTTATTGGCCGAGGGAGCCGGCGTACAGCTTCCGGGTCATGTGGCCAGCATGACTAAGCCGCTTTTGGCGAACCAGAGCAGCGCACGGAAACACCGTTTACCTTCCCACTGGAGTGGTACCTATTTATCTACTTGCACGTTGACGTGCTTTCAAACTGCTAGGTTGGCAGGAGCAGGGACCAAGCAATGGGAGCTCACCCCGTCGAGGGGATTCGAACTGCCGACCTTCTGATCGGCAAGTCCTAGGCTCTGTGGTTTAACCCCAGTGCCACCCGCGTCCCTTTTAACTGAGACTGGTACTTATTAATTATTATTATTAACAACAATAAATTTATTACTTTTCACAGAAAGTGACCCAAAGCAACTTACAGTTCTGTATTTAAGCAAAGTTCTTCTTTTTACCTTTTTTTAAAGCAACTTTCCCACACTTTAAAAGACATCACTTAAAAACAGGTAGGCAGTTTCCCTACCTTCCTATGCTTCCAAGAAAAGCCCAGCAGAGATGTCATGGGGTTTTCAGGAAAGGTGAGCACCTAGGAAGGCTGCAAAGTCCAGACCATCAGATAAATGGTTTCCAGACTGAAAAAAAGGCACTCAGATATTCCTTGGCTTACTTTGAAAGTAAAGGAAACACAACAAAACCCCACCCTTGAGAATTTTGAACAAACTTTTACCCTTTGATAATTTTCAAATGCATTTTTTCCCTCATTAATCAATGAAGAATGGTACAGAAACAAACAAACAAACAAACAAAAAATGGGGACATTTTCTACATAGCTCTAATAATAGGGTTATGAGTAATGGGCTGACCATAATTTTATAGGGTTAGGAAATCAGATGGGACCTTTTATATTTGTTTTGTTGACTCTATTTATGTGTTGCCAGAATTCTTTAATAGTAACTGCTTTTACATCACTAGGCAACAGTTAATTTCCCTGCAATTCTAGTGTTAGATACATTGGAATCAACAGCCTATGCTCATTGCTTTTCTTAAGGAGCTTATACAATCAGCTTTTGAGCTGGTAAAATCAGCTTTAGAGATCAACAGAAAAGTATCAATAGGCTATGGACACATCATCCTCTCACTTCCCCTTGATTTTGTTCTTTTGAGATATTCTCTTTGCTATGACCAACTGTGAAACTATTATTATTATTATTATTATTATTATTATTATTATTATTATTATTATTTATTATTTGTATACTGCCCTTCATCCAAAGATCACAGGGCAGTTCACAACATAAAAATACAAAATAAGAACACATAATAAAATGGGCAGAGCATTTCACAAATGGGGAGCCACTGCAGAAAAGGCCTGTTCTCGTGTTGCTACCCTCCAGAACTTTCATGGAGGTGGCACACCAAGAAGGGCCTTTTTTTTATTTTTTTAATCCAGGCTTTGGGCTGATGAAGTTTTTACTTCTCACGTCCCTCTGCGATATATTCAAATGTTGTTTTGAATTGTTTTGTGTAATATTATTGTGGTGAGTCACCCTGGATGCCCTTCCTTGGGAGGAAGAGCAGGTTATAAACTTGACATAACCAATAAACAGAACATGTTAAGGGTCTGAGGTATGTTTTGCTCTTCTTGTTTTTTTCCTTAGCCCATGCCATTTGCATTTGTGAGGTGAATATGTCTTGCTGCATTCTTGATGCTGCTTCCTTTGTGCCTGTTTATGGGAAGCAGACTCTCCAGCCAAGCAAAATTCCTTTATAAATATTCATTGGAGATAGTGACTGCTTGTGGTAGCAGCAGCTGTAGAAGAGAAAAAAATGGCCAAAGAGCAAAAAAAAAAACCAAAAAAAAAAAAAACCCCAAAAAACAAAACCAAAACAAACCCACTGAATTACATGGTCCAGCATTCACATACAGTTCTTCTTGAACACTTTCCGTCTGAGAGCTGAAGAATGCCACTTGAAATATACTCGGAGTCGAGAGTGGATTTCATGCTCTTTATTCAGCTCATAAGTGGTGAGGAGGAATGGAAGTTCCCCCATAATGTCTGCTTTATATACATTATTTACACAATGGGCCCCACGTGATTGGCTAATTCCGGGATTCACCTGTAGGCCAATCAGGTTGCGGATTCACGTCCACCTGGAGCTAGATTGGGTGGCTCCTGTGGACCAATCAGACTGCTGCATTCTGGATCCTATTGTTCTAGGACCAATCAGACTGCTGCATTCTGAATCCTATTCAACTCAGTACATAACACCACTGCATAGAATTTGTTAGGCTGTTTTGCACGTCACAGAATTTGGTCCCACAAGAGGTGGTGATGTCCACCAACTTGGATGGCTTTAAAAAAAAGAAAGAAAGACAAATTCATGGAGGGCAGGCTACTAGCCATGATGGCTATGTTCTACCTTCCCTGTTGGAGCCAGTATGCCTTTGAATACCAGTTTGAGGGGACCATGAGTGGGAAGGGACATAGCTCAGTGGCAAAGCATCTGCTTTGCATGCAGACGGTCCTAGGTTCAATCCTCAGCATCTCCAGATAGGGCTACGAAAGACTACCTGCCTCAACTCCTGAAGAACTACTGCCATTCCGTGTGGACGATGCTGATTTCTGTATATAGTAGCTTCCTATGAATGGAAAGAGCGCTGTTGCACTCCTGTTGCACTTGCAGGATTCCCATAGACCTTTGGCCAGATCCAGCAGTGCTCTTCTTATGTTCCAACCACTTTCCTATGGAATTTATTTGATAAAGGATAGATGAGTGCTATTTTTCTAGAAAAAGAGGTGCCAGAACTCGCCATGAATGCCTCAGAAACGGCGCCCACCTGAGAGGTGCTGGAACTGAGTTCTGGTGAGTTCCTGCTGGGGGGAAAATCACAAATAATTTGAAACATTTAGAGATCTTCATGGTAATCTTTTCAGACATCACATTAGCCCTGTGCCGCATTTCATCCTTCATAAAACTTGAAGGTCAGATGGCTGGAGATTCAGGATCATGCCCAATGGTGTTGGCTGCTTGCCGTGCTTAACCTCCAAGTGCTGGAGGATGACATCTTCACTGGAGAACTGCATCTGCACACACCTGCTAATGCACAAAAGATGCTCATTCCCAATAGGCAATCCCTACCATTCAGTTTTTTTCAAGGATGTGGTCTGTGTGTACAAAGCCTACATCAGATGGTCCCTGCACAGATGACATCACCAACGTGTGGAGGTCAGGTGAGGGGAAATTGTGGTAGCAGCTACGTTCCTGACACTCACCACCACCACCCAACTTTCAGCAGTTTGCAGAATTCCCACATGCCTTGTGAGTTAGTCCTGTGCTACGACAAGCACAGCAAGAGAAAGTTGCCATCCCAAGTGCTCCAAATCATGAGTGGCACACTGTCCCCTCCAAATGGTGACAAGAAATAATATGCTTCATCAGAGCAGCTTTGCTTGTTAAAGTAAAAGCTCCTGCCCTGAAAAAGGTGGTGCTGTGGTCTAAACCACAGAGCCTAGGGCTTGCCGATCAGAAGGTCGGCGGTTCGAATCCCTGCGATGGGGTGAGCTCCTGTTGCTCAGTCCCAGCTCTTGCCAACCTAGCAGTTCAAAAGCACGTCAAAGTGCAAGCAGATAAATAGGTGTTTCCGTGCACTGCTCTGGTTTCGCCAGAAGTGGCTGAGTCATGCTGGCCACATGACCCAGAAGCTGTACGCCGGCTCCCTTGGCCTGTAAAGCGAGATGAGCGCTGCAACCCCAGAGTTGTTCACAACTGGACCTAATGGTCAGGGGTCCCTTTACCCTTTACCTTTACATTCTTGCAGCATAGGGTTCTCTTCTTATGTAAGGCAGACAAATGAAAGAGATTTCACCTGAAGTTTGGTCAGTTTCATTCAGAGAGTTTCACTGCAGAGAAAGATAATGTAAACTCTTCCATTTTTCTGACACACAAGCTTATATCAGGCACAGGGAACCTCACTGTGGGATGGAAGCAAAAGCAGCGCCCCACCCCCCACCCCCAGGCATCACTTCCTGGTCCTCAGGCCTCCCTCCAGGCCAAAGACTCTCACTATCCACATTCATCGCCTCCTTTTTCTGCATCCTCCTTGAGCGTTTTTAGCCTAGCTGGAATGTGTCCTTAAACTAATGTTCCAAGGAACCTTAAGAAACCTCCTGGTGGGAAAGAAATAACCACTTCAAATCAGGATTACATAAGCATCCCTTTACTGAGTTTCTACCTTTAAAAACAAAAAACCCCACAGTTTTGTAGGTGTCTCTCTCTTCTTCTTTTTTGTAGAGAAGAAAAAAGTTTCTTCAGAATGCCCTTCAAGTACATTGTGCCAGCTGCTAAAGCTATAGGAAGGCTTTTGTTCTGCTCACTTACATAACTGTGTCCAGAGGGGGAGTCGTGCTCGTCTGCTGCTGCAGAAATGACAAAGAGTCTTGTGGCACCTTAAAGACTAACAAATTTAGCATGGCGTAGCTTTTGTGCATATCAAGAGATCTGAAGGGAATTCTGTGAAAAGCAATTCAGAGAAACGGAAGAACAGTATATGATCTCAACTCTTGGCATTCTGCGGTGTGAGGCACAATATTGTCCCCAAATTAGCATTGACTGAGTCACATTTTCCCCTCCCCAGTAACTATGGGACAATGTTTATGTTCCTGGGTGCCCTAGTTGATCCTTTCTTAGGACCATCTCTGGCTACTCTGTCACGATGAGGGCAGCAAGAACTGTTTCTCAGGGCACAGGGCTAGGACCCATCAGAAAGGGGAAAATATATATCTTCTAAAGGTAAGGAGATAATTTTTATATTAAGTTTTCAAACTGTCTTACACTTCTCAGAAAGAACACATGTAATTTAAACAGTTCATTCACTCTCAATTTTCTCTCCTTTCCCCTTTCTCTATTTTTGGTTTGAAAGACAAGGAAGTCATGCTGTGTGAAGTAAACATTTGCCTGCCCTAAAAATGTCTCCTGTACAATTTATCTCAGGTGAATATAAACTTTGTGGCTGTTTAATTCAGAACATACCCTAGAAAACTGCTTTGTCTGCAGCTTCATTGTAAGCTCCACAGAGCAGAAGCTGTTACTGTTGACAAGGAAACACAAACTTCTTCGGAACACCTTTGCACTTCCTGTATGTACAAAGTTGTCACTTTCTGACAGATGTCTCTTGGTCCTATTTTTACAATGTACTCACCTTAAAAGCTGTGCAACTGTTTTCAAATGGAGTTAGTTAAGGCTGCAACCCGATACCTGCTTCCCAGGGAAAAGATTCTCTCAAAGCCCATGGGACTTACTTTTGAGCAGACATGTATAGGACTGTGAATTCCAAACAGGTCTGCCATTCCTCTCAGAAGAAGCAAAAATAAAAAAATAAAAAAATGGACACCATATATTTATTCATTTTTTTCTTCAAATGTACAATTCAAAGTGTTGTAAGTTCAAAGTTACACTTCAACCTGCATTGAGGTGGATTTAACCACAACCTTTATATCATTTGTCTGCTTATTTAAAACATTTATGTTAAACCAGTGGCGTAGCGTGGGTTGTCAGCACCCGGGGCAAGGCAAGTAATTTGCGCCCCCTAACCCGTGGATTTGCGCCCCCTAACCTGTGGATTTGCCCTAACCCCAGATGTTGCGCCCGGTGCGGCCGGCCCCCCCTGCACCCCCCACGCTACGCCACTGTGTTAAACTGAACCATGAGTGGCTAATCCCCCCCGGGGGGGGGGCTTGACTGAGCACCTCAAACAAAAATTTCTGCCGCCTCCTAATCAAGGGAAGGATTTTCAAATGCATATCAAGTAACCATACCCTCCTTTGTGGGTGGCTGAGTACTGTCTATGGCACATGCATTCATTGATTCAGACCAGGATTCCAGAATGCACTGGCCTAAGCGTAGATTAGTCCATCCCAAGATTTAGAGACAATTATGGAAAGAAGAACACCACATGTAACTTTGAGCAAGGAAAGCACTCTAAAATAAACTGCTTCATCTAACACAGGGGTCAGCAACCTTTTTCAGCAGGGGGCCAGTCCACTGTCCCTCAGACCTTGTGGGGGGCCGGACTATATTTTGGGGGGGGAATGAACGAATTCCTATGCCCCACAAATAACCCAGAGATGCATTTTAAATAAAAGCACACATTCTACTCATGTAAAAACACGCTGATTCCTGGACAATCCGCAAGCCGGATTTAGAAGGCGATTGGGCCGGATCCGGCCCATGGGCCTTAGTTTGCCTACCCA
Source organism: Podarcis muralis (assembly GCF_964188315.1). Classification (NCBI taxonomy): domain Eukaryota; kingdom Metazoa; phylum Chordata; class Lepidosauria; order Squamata; family Lacertidae; genus Podarcis; species Podarcis muralis. The sequence continues at coordinate 72,684,587 of NC_135655.1, forward strand.
TGATATAACAAGTAGAGCCTCAATCCAGGTTCTTGTTTCTAATACAACTTCTGAATACAACGGGAAGTATCTAGAATGAATCCAGACATAAAACAGTATGTTGAGGATCAGCATGCACAGTTCTGTATTGAGGAAAAACCTACTCCTTTTGTTACAAATAGGTAAGTATAGAACATCCTAAGGCATTACAGTGGTACCTCAGGTTAAGTACTTAATTCGTTCCGGAGGTCCATTCTTAACCTGAAACTGTTCTTAACCTGAAGCACCACTTTAGCTAAGGGGGCCTCCTGCTGCTGCTGCTATGCCGCTGGAGCACAATTTCTGTTCTCATCCTGAAGCAAAGTTCTTAACCTGAGGTAATATTTCTGGGTTAGTGGAGTCTGTAACCTGAAGCGTATGTAACCTGAAGCGTATGTAACCCAAGGTACCACTGTACTATATTGGGCTGGAGTTGAAGATTCCATCCTGGGACCCTTCTTGCGGTTGCTTCCACTCCACCATTCAATTGTTTGATTATTCTTCAACACACACACACAACTCCTATGTTTCAAAGCCTATAAAACATCTCTTCTCAGTTCCAAGCCAAGAAGCTTAAAACTTATTTCAGTTCTTTACCTTATAACCAGGCTTAGACTGGACTGCTGATCAAACAGAGGGTGCCCTCAAAGGAAGGTCTGCCTCCTGACAGCTGTTCAAACAAAGGAACATCCTTTGTAAAGTAGGATCCATGGCCATCTTAAAATTCAGTGAAGGTCAGCCGGGGTCCAGCAGCTGGGACTTTATTAATGCCTGTTTACTAAGGAATGGACAAAAGTGTTTACACTGGCCACCCTAGTCCCCAAGAGAAGAGCAGCACTTATTATTCTGCTCCTATGTATTCATGCATGTCAAAAATAACCAAAGCTAACGATCCTCAGAGAATTGCTGTATGCTCTGCGATGATTCTTAGACCAAACTGGTTCTAACAACAGCAGCAGCAACAAATAATGAACTCTGAATAATGTAAGGAAATACGGGTTTGGATATGGAGTTCTGGATCCGAATCAAAAGTCTCTGAGTCAGAGAACTTTGTTTGCTTGAGTATCTCTTTTGTCTCATTTAGAGTTTAAATTGTCTCATATTAAGGATGCTGAATCAAGTGCCTGGAGATAGCCAGGGTGGGATAGTATTTAGTGCTGCGCTAAGGCTAGAGTGAACCATCTTCAAATCCCCACTCCATAAAGATGGTGATGATGATGATTTTCCATTGTGTAACACTGTAGTTCAAAAGACACCAGCCCTTATTCTTAGGTTATGTGCACCAGATTCAAAAGTTCATCCTTTTTTTAAATTTTTTGCTCCAGCAGTTCTTGTGGCTGAACCTTCAAAACCTTTTTTAAAAGTTTTTTTAAACCACTCACAAATAAGATGGCCATTTGGTGCAGAACCCTACTAACACACATAATCATAAAAGAAAATAGCTGCTCTCAGCCCCTATCCTTCAAGCACTATTGATACATCTTCTCTGTGGTCAAGTTCTACGAAAGGAAGCATGCAATCTTACAAAAGAAAACAACAAATACTGAGCTGAAATAGAATAAAGCAGCCTGCACTTCATAAATAAAGCGGCTTGCACTTCAAGGAAGCAATTTTTCAAAGTATGCACAAATTTTATCCCAGTTTGAAAATGTAATTTTGTTATGTCTTGTTTTAAGTTGTTTTAAAAGCTCAGCAACTTTGCCCGAAGAAGCTCAACAACTTTTTTGCCTGGATTTTCACTTTTTGAAAATATGGCAACCCTGAGAAAAGATGTGTTGCTAAGTCAATCCTGCTTAAAGAAACCCTTTTGCCCCTGTATTTATTATGCATTTACTTTGCTTCATACAAAGTATTTTTTTTGTTCCCAAGTACTCGCAGCCCACAAGCCAACTTGTTTCTTTAAAAAAGCATGTTTCCAAAACAAATGCACTAATAATTATATAATAAGAAATATAATGCAATTCTACTGAAGTTAATGCTGTACATTTGAGTATCAAGGGGGAGGTTCATGGCATATGCCACACAAAATGCTGGATTTGATTATAACACATTGGAGTGTGTGCTTGGCACTTCACGTGCGTTGCCTCAATAATCCTTGCAACATCATTTTTGTATTAATCCTTGGCCTAATACTTCAGTCAGTAGTATTATTCCCATATTATGAAAGAGCACCTCAGATGAAACTGAGTTCATGGCAGATGTGAGATTTGGGTTGAGGATTTCTCTGTTTGCAGCCACTTCACCACACCAGGCCTTAGAAAAGGGGAGAATGGGACCTTCCTCCAAAATAAGTAAAGGAGTGGATTGGAATATATTAATTCTTGCTATGCTGGTGACAATGCACATGAAGCGGTTATATATATATATAAGTTTCTTCATAGAAATTGTGGCAAAGGTTTTGCTCAGTCATATGCACAGCTGTTTGTTGGGGGAAAAATCAAAATGAATAATAACACAGTAATCCCCCTTCTCCTGCACAGATGGGCCACCATTGCCCTTCAGCCTAGGCAGGAATGACTAATATTTAAAGTTTTGTCTTCTTGAGTGCTTCCAATTCCCATTGGCAACTGTTCTGCTCATGAGCCAGGACAGCAGTATTCTGGCAGGCTGAAGATTAATTATAATAGTCAAGCAGATACTTAACTTGATCCCAAAAGAAGGCAGAAGATTTATGGGCTGAGCATAAAAGATGCGAAAGGTGTCATACTCTACTATGGATGATTTGGCTTTGTGCCTAAATAATAATAAAGTAAGTTGTAATATATATATGAACAAATATATCTAATAATGATTTGGAAGCACTTCCACCCTGTATTGTATGATTCATTGTTATTATAGTGCTATTGGCATACCATCTACTATCTCATTCTTTCGCCGGGGGGGGGGGGGGTGTACGCACATGCGCCACACATCTCCTGGGTGACAGTTCCAAGTTCATAAATCAAAAAGTTATGATGTTCATGGAAAATCAGAATGAACCTGCATAAAGGGTGTTGCTATTCAGGAGATTTAGGAAAGGGACACAAGGCATAATTTGATTAGTAATTCAGTATAAAGGTACTGTACTGCCAAATGTAATTAGACCTTAGTTTCATTGCGATAAGATACCAAATACTAGGGGTAAGTGTACCATGTTGAACCTTTATCATCTACTTTGGTTCCTGCTAGGGAAAGACACCCTTGAGTAGGGATGGATTGCTCAGTCTGTTTCTGGCCTGTTTCAGAGGTGGTTCTTCCTGTGTCTGTTCCATCCCACGAGAGTGATCAGTTCTTGTGTTGTATTAAAGATGGGTGTGAACTTACAGCAAAGCAACCTGCCAGGTCTCCTAGCCTTTGCAGACATGGGACGGACACTTCAGCAAGGAGATGGCTTGTCTACACCCAAGCAGTCAGTCATACATTATTTATACACAAAGCAGCATACAGTGGTACCTCAGGTTAAGTACTTAATTCGTTCCGGAGGTCTGTTCTTAACCTGAAACTGTTCTTAACCTGAAGCACCACTTTAACTAATGGGGCCTCCTGCTGCCGCCGCGTCGCCAGAGCCCGATTTCTGTTCTTATCCTGAAGCAAAGTTCAGGATAATTTTGGGTCAGCAGAGTGTGTAACCTGAAGTGTATGTAACCTGAGGTACCACTGTATGTCAGTTTGGCCAGGACTTCCCGTCTCTCCACCTGACGAGATGAGGGCATCCTTGGTGGCAAATACCCAAATCTTAGATAGTTAGCTCCCTTTTCTGGGCTCAGAGCCCAACCCCCCCAAGCCCACAGATAAGGATAGCATCAAAGCAGGCCAATTAGCTTTTATCAAAGCAAATGGATGTAAACCTATATGAGCTCATTACTACAACAATTACCAATTACTTCTGAGGTTATCTTGACTATCAAGATGGCATTAGCAAAGCTCCCGCAACAGTTCGCCTTTGGTTCAACGCAGGAAGGCAAAGTTCTGCAACAAAGGAGTCTTTTGTATCCGTGGCGGCTCCCTGTGTGTTCTAGAAGGTTCTAAAAGCTGTGGTGAACCGTCATGGATATAAAAGGTTCTCCACTAAAGACCACCTTCTTCTATAAGTTGGAAGGTCGCAGGAATGGTGATAGCAGCAGAGCCAGCACACTTGTCATTACTGACTCCCACATGTTGAATAAAAACTTGCACATAACACCTGAAGCTGGGTAGAAAAGCATTGTGTTTATTTTCAAGATTGGAGATGGGCAGCTGTGCTGTTCTTTGATGTTGTATCCCATGTAAGGCTGTGTGCAGGCCTTACACTTGCCCAAAAGAATCCTGGGAACCATTGTCAAGTGTGCTAGAAACCATAACACTGTGAGGGGTAAACTACAGTCCTCCGGAATCTGTGGGGGAAGCCCTGTGCTTTAAATATATGGTGTGTGTGTGTGTGTGTGTGTGTGTGTGTGTGTGTGTGTGTGAAGCCTTGGCTTCTACTTGTTTGTTCAATTCTGTGTGGCTTGTATGACCTATTTTAAGCCATACTTTTTAACTGCTGCCTTTGTCTTAAGCAGAATAAAAACTGCTACATCTCCTTAGGGAGCTGGCTTATGTCAACTGCTCTCTCTGGGGACACTGGAAGGTTGTTTGTGGCTTTTTTCTTCCTTCCCTTGACACCTGAGAGCTGCAGCAAGTTCGCAATTAAGAGACCAAGATACCACTATATGTTTTCTGAAGGCTAAAATAAACCAACAAGGAAGGTCAGATTTCACTTTGCTTGTGAGCTCAGAAGAGGCGTGTATCCATACCTTTTACAAAACATCTACTTTGCTTGAATGATGCCTTTAAGCGTTTTAGCCAATAAGTTCATCCGAAAACATTTAAAGGTAGAAATACAAGGTTTTGTTCCATTAAGAACTGTATTGCTTGGGGGGGGGGGGCTGGAAGGCTGCTGTATTTGTAATCCACTTGATTTATTGAACTATTATACTTTTCACTGCATGAACAGCCGCGAAACCTATGGCAAAGTATTTTAATTAACTGACTACCAATAGATTGTTTAATCAATAGAGTTGTGGTTGCAGAGATGTGTTCATGTCAGTTATACCGATACAAGTGTGGTATTGAAATCCTTTGATCCCTTTTTCACATGATTCATCATTTGATTACTTTTACACAGTCTCATTATTTTCTGCAGTCATACCTGGCTTTTCTCTTCATCCTTTAATATGACATATATGATTGCTGCTTATTCCAGGAGAGGGGAAAGTCAAAACTAATTTACATCAGTGATTTCCTTCAAATGTCTCTAAGTTTGTCCAGTGCTTAGACTGAAATTGCAGAGCTAAAATTTTAAATTTGCAGAAGGCAAAACAATTTAGTCAAGTTGGACTACTTTATGGGGCTACCTTATGTTGCAATCCTACACCCAGTAACCTAGTTGGGAGTATGCCCCATTGAGCTCAATTAGACTTAGAGTACTTGCAGATGACATGTTTATTACTGAGCATTCTTTCCAGTTTGTTTGTGAGGAGGTTAAGAGACACTGGATCACACCAAGTGTTATACCACACTTTTCCTGTTACTTTCCTAATCATAATAAAATCTCATATTTTGAAGAAGCAGGTTTGTGATTAAATTCCAACCAAAAATAGCAACAGTCTGGAAGCAGATCAACACATCTGTCAATTTTAGTGTCTCTCAATTTCTATTTTCCCCCCAGTCTTAAATTGACTTCTGCACATTTCTTCATCAGTTTGCAATTTGTTTTTAAAATCCTCATGAAAGTTCATTAGCACTTAAGTGTGCGTTTCTCCTAATATACACATTTTGTATGCAATTTTGCCTGATATGCACACTTTTACAAGCCAATTTCCCCCCTAATACATGCATTATGTGCATGCTTTCCCGCAATTTATGTATTTTTGCGCTCATTGTTTGGTTGGAAAGCTTCAACACAAAATTCAGATGAGTGCAAATTTAGAAGGATAGCTGTGCTTCGGATTGTGTATTGTTCACAGTCTGAACCTACCAAGTTTCTCCTCCTTCGTACTCCTGAGTAAGCATGTATAAGATTGACCTGTTAGTGTCAGGTTATAACTTATGGGAATCCTGTTAGTATTTTTTGATAGTGTTAATGTGTAGGATACAGTTTGAAAACAAACTGCATTTTTAAAGTATGCATTTACTTCTGACCATTTGGGAATAGTGTGACCAATATGATCCACATATATAATGAGATTTAAAAAGTCATAGAAAGAAGATATTTATTTCTGAGTGGCGACTGGTTAAGAACGTTGGCTCTTCTGTCCATAAATGATCAAAAAGTAAAACAATGGTTTGGTGCAGTTTATTTTTATAACTGCCTCCCAGGAAATTATATTTACTTTAGCATGGGATAGGGCCCAAGCATGTGTGGATGTAAAGGGACAATTTATCCAGGTCTGGAAGTCTGGGGGACCCCTGCCTGGTCTGCAAGCCCATTATCATGTAGCAGGTGGCGGAATCAAGGCTTAGGGAACCTCCTCTTTGACTTCTTTGCACATGAACCTGCCTGGACCATCTTTTGAGGCCCATCTCTAGGTACGTGGTGACCCTAGTTTGGGATTATTTTGGTAGCAGTGGCCCTTTGTTGGAATTCCTTCCCCAGAGAGGCTAATCAGCCACCCACTCTGTTATCTTTTTGGTACCAGGTTCTGTTGGTGAATTGTTTTAAGGAGGTGAATGTGATTTTACATAGATTGCTTTAATTGTTAGCTGCTGTGGGAAATCTTTTATAGTTGAAGGATGGGGAAAATACATATGTAAATAAATAGATTGAGTCTGAGAATTTCTGCGCAACCTCATTTCCAGATCTTGCAGGGTTGAATGGAGGCAATGAGAAGGGGTGCAACAGCAGAAAAAACAACAGACCAAGGGGAAGAGGGGGAGGCAGGGTGTGCAGCCAACAGAGTGTATTATCTGACAGGGAGTAGGAGAGATGAACAAGCACCACGAGAACAAATTCCCAGAGACAGAGAGTGTGTGCTATGGGTCTGTAGCAGCCACAAGACTCACCCTGTATTTTTATCTCTGGTATTTGGAAGCAGCCTAATCTGTTTCAGATCTGTTCTTTGTCATTTCATTGTAACTTTTTATTGAGGTCCAAATCTGATCTGTTAAATCTGAAGCTCTGTTTTATCCCCATTCCCTATAGTGGGAGATCTAAAAACAGCTATAACTTCTTTCTCCTTTTAGCACAAGTGTATGAAATTTGTATTAGGGACGCGGGTGGCGCTGTGGGTAAAAGCCTCAGCGCCTAGGGCTTGCCGATCGAAAGGTCGGCGGTTCGAATCCCCGCGGCGGGGTGCGCTCCCGTTGTTCGGTCCCAGCGCCTGCCCACCTAGCAGTTCGAAAGCACCCCCGGGTGCAAGTAGATAAATAGGGACCGCTTACAAGCGGGAAGGTAAATGGCGTTTCCGTGTGCGGCTCTGGCTCGCCAGATGCAGCTTGTCACGCTGGCCACGTGACCCGGAAGTGTCTCCGGACAGCGCTGGCCCCCGGCCTCTAGAGTGAGATGGGCGCACAACCCTAGAGTCTGTCAAGACTGGCCCGTACGGGCAGGGGTACCTTTACCTTTACCTTTATGAAATTTGTAGGCAAATGTGTCCCTCCACAGTAGATTAAGTCTGCCAAATTTCAGGCAGATCCATCCAGTGGGTTTTGTGCAGAGAACTTTACTATGTGGTCTTGCTTGACTATTGCTGCTGTGATGGGTCCTGGGGCAGGGGGAAAGTCCATTCCATCTATCTGCCCACTCTGCTCCTGGTTGCTTCACTAGGCAGGATGTTGCTAAATCGGCGCCAATTCCGGAGATAGAGTAGAAACGACTGTGACCAATTGATTTGCATCTTAGCCTACAGATTAGTGGACTGCCACAAAGCCAATGCACACATGGTGGATGCCAGCACTGCTGTTATGATTTACAGGTGGCAGAAAATACGTGAATACAGGTGCAATGCCTTTGGTCTCCAGAGTGCATTAAAGTTCTGACATCAGATCCCAAGAACAAGAAGCAGGCATTTGTCACTTTTTAAATAACTAATATACATTTGTCATGTATATATAGCCATGTCTAGCTATAATGCAGCTTAAACAAAGGGGCCTAAAGAAAATTAATCTGGACACCAACTCGTCCTCCAGGGTCTCAAAGCAGACGGACCTTTTCACTGGGGGAAGCTCATTACAAATGTCCTTTTCCCAGAGAAATTACACGTGAGTGTTGGCCGGGCATAATGCTCCTATCAATACTGTGAAGCTCTGTTGGTTAGTTTGTTCCATTTAAACTGCTGTTAAAGGCATTCAGAGAACCATGAGGTGACACACACAAAAAGTGACAACTACACAAATCTGAGACTCCAATACTTTGGCCACCTCATGAGAAGAGAAGACTCCCTGGAAAAGACCCTGATGTTGGGAAAGATGTTGGGACGACAGAGGACGAGATGGTTGGATAGTGTTCTCGAAGCTACCAGCATGAGTCTGACCAAACTGCGGGAGGCAGTGGAAGACAGGAGTGCCTGGCGTGCCCAGGGGGTCACGAAGAGTCGGACACAACTAAACAACTAAACAAATCCAGCAAAGGGATTTGCACACGTATGCAATATGTTGCATTTCTATCCCCCTCTTCTTGCACGTTGCTCAGAGTGGATTAGCGTATTTTTTGCTCTATAAGACTCACTTTTTCCCTCCTAAAAAGTAAGGGGAAATGTGTGTGCGTCTTATGGAGCGAATGCAGGCTGTGCAGCTATCCCAGAAGCCAGAACAGCAAGAGGGACCACTGCTTTCGCTGCGCAGCGATCCCTCTTGTTGTTCTGGCTTCTGAGATTCAGAATATTTTTTTTTCTTGTTTTCCTTCTCCAAAAACTAGGTGTGTCTTATGGTCTGATGCGTCTTATAGAGCGAAAAATACGGTGAATATGGTCTTCAATTAACTTTCCATCCAAACACTGTCCAGGACTAGATCTGAGAACAGCTTCATCTTGTGCCACCTTTGAAAACACTTAAAAAGAAGAAGACAGTGACATATCACCATCAACAGGATTATTCTCTCCCCTGCTGCTTCCCCTTGTGCCTAGAGCTTTCTGCTTATGCCGCCTTCATTTCCTCTCCATGGTTTCATCATTTTAATTGAAGGCCAGTATTTGGACGCTGGCCGTCCAGCAGGGGGTAGCAGGCTCTTTGGCTGCCCACGTCTGCTCTCCTATTTTCTGCTCTGTTGAAAGCATCTGAAAGAGAAACAGAAAGAGAGCCACAAATTCGGGGGGAGGGGTAATCCCTGATAGTAGTAGTAGTAATAATAATAATAATAACAACAATAACAATCATAATCACAATCACAATCCTTCAGTATATGGAGACGTTCTGTGCTACTCCCGGCTAAACGTCGCTTCACTCTGGCACTGTGTTCTTTCTCCCCTGTTGCCTCTTGTATTAGCCAGCAAAACCAGGAAGACGTCGAACACGCGCTGGCGCGCGCGCACACAAACTACAAACCAAATCCGATCCCGAACTGAATTAATCCTCCCCGGATTTTATACGCCACCCCACCCCTCTTTCTCTCTGTGTCTCTCTCTGTCTCTCTCGCTCTCTCTTCCTGATGTGGTTGGATATAAGTCTTGTGGCATTTCCTGCTGCAGAGACTCGGTGAAACAGCTGTCCTGCTTTGGAGTGGCAAAGCTTTTCTTTCTCCCCCCGCCCTCCCCGGATCTGTTGCTTTGTTGCCTGCCTGCCTGCCTGCCGCCGCCGGCCCTGGAAACCGGGACCCAGGCGGGACGCTTGCCGAGGCTGGCTGCCTCGCTCCGGGCCCTCGAGGGCTCTTGGCTGCGAGGGCGCCAGAAAGCAGCGGAGCAAGAGAGAGGCGGGTGCGCGCCAGGGGCACCACCTCCTCCCCGGGCAGCGCGGCGCATGGCAGCGGTTTGGGGAAAGTGACACTTGGCGGCGCGGGAGGAGGAGGAGGAGGCGGCGGCCTCGAGCCCACGGCAGCTTCGGGGACGCGGTCGCGTTGTGGAAGAAGGCGACCATGAGCGACGCGCCGGGGCGATGCTTCCCGGGGAACTTCTGACTATGGTGAGGAGGAGGAGCTGCTTCTTGGCGACGCGGGGCGCGCGCTGCTGTTCAGCTCGCCGGCAGGAATTGGGGCGAGGGGGCTCTCGGGCTGCTGCTGTCTGCGCGCTGAGGAGGAGGTAAGGCGAAGGAGCAGGACGACGACATGTTTTCGGTTTGCCCAGCAACGTGCGCGCCCGAATGTGTGGATGGGGGGGGGGAGGTGGCGCGTCTTCAGCCTCTCCTGGCGGAGGAATCGAGCCCTCTCCAGGCGCACAATGGCTGGGCTGGGTGGTGGGGAGACGGGCGCAACCCGGTGTTTTGCATCGCTCGTGGGACGACAGATGAGGGATGGGTTTATTTTCCTCCTAAAAACAACAACATCGCCCTTAATGGAGCGAAGCTTTCAGCCCGTAATTTAGCGTTACATACGGGGATTCCCCGTTTTAAAGAGGTGAGACCCGAACCCCCCCCCCCCCCGTTATTAGTGGGATTTACTAAAAGGTCCTCTCAAATTAGAAAACGGACACGGATGTTCAGATCATTTTAGGAGGAAAAAAAAGTGGGGGAGACAAAGTGCACCAAAAATGTTTCAGTTCACAAAAACCCCTAAGAGGACAACGGTGGCCATGTAAGCAAGAACCCGGAGACGCTGTGTAGCAGCCACCATGTGTTCTGTCCTCAGTGAATGGAACACGAAGAGTCCCATTCTTAAAGTGCAGGGAATCTCATGGTTTTCAGATGCTTAAAATGCTGCATCCCCGACGCCCATTCCTGCATCAAGTAGCCTTGTCAGCTGCCTATGTAGCTAAAGGTGATGGCAATAACAGGTTTGTTTGTTTGTTTGTGTTTGAAAGATTCTTCAGCAGCATGTTTGCAAATCTGTCAGATACTTATTGTATCTGAGGTCTTGCAGAATTACAGTTTGTAAAATGCTGAAGGCAATTCAGCTACATAAGGCCTATTAGTTTATTCAGTGGGTTAAAAATAAACTAAATGCTAGCATTTTTTTTAAAAAAAATACCGTAATTACACAGCAACAAGGGATTTAGTTTTAATTTTCTTTGCTATGCTTTGCATCCTTCTTTTGTTTTCTGTGCCGTCACAGCAAATTTGATTTTCTTGAAGTTATTGTCCAGTGGTGGCTTATATTGAGAAAGCAGCCGGAGAGGCCTGTTTGTTGTTCTAATACCTTTGTATTTAAAGTGAATTTGTTACATGTATTGTTAGGCTCTGTCTTTGGAAAGTGGTGACCCTTTTGGTTATTTTTAAAATACAACTTTCTCCCCCTTCCTCCCCTCCAGTTATTTCATGTCATGGTGCAGTAAAAATAAACCTCCTCAGTGCCTTGAAATACAGAGTGAATATAAATTGGGAGATCTTGGAATGCAACCCGAGGAAAATAATGAAAACATCTTTCAGATCTGAGGCCAAATGTTACTAATGCTTTATACGTGGGCTGTTCGGGGCCAACATAGGCAGAGCATGTTGCTATTTTTAAGCGCATTTTGTTACAGTTTGGGATTTACCGGGGGAGTGATGGAATGTCAAAAGAAGTCAGGTCTTTGCCTAACAACTGAGCAATTAAGATTCATAACCGAGCCAGTGGTAGACTTAGCCAGACCTAATGGTTGTTGGCAGTTGTGATTTTTTAGGACATGATTTAAGCAGTCTGGCAGGTAAACCAAGTTTCAGTGTGGCATTTACAGGGGGAGGGGATCCAACTGTATGCTTCACAGACTGCTCATCCTTGGTACTTGGATACCTCCCAATAAAAAGGTTATGAAATTAGAGAGAGAGAGAGAGAGAGAGAGAGAGAGAGAGAGAAGGGGTGGGTCCCTGCCCAGCTCTGACTTGGCTTGGCCCCTTGCCAGCATGTGACCACTGACAGATTCCACAAGGGAATACGATCTGTGATAGAAAAAAAGGTTCTTTGCCTCTCTTGTATAGCAAAGGTGGCAATGCAGTTACACTTTCTCAAATGCTCTTGGCTGATTTTATCTTAAAGCACCGTGCCAAAATCAGTAATTGCCTGTGAAAGAGAGGAGTGCTCAAGCAAGGCCTTCTGCTCTCCATGCTCTGCCATCTTCTGTACAGAAGGGGTTCGGAATTGGGTACCCTAAAAATGAGGCACTGGAAACAACTGCTCTAGTGGCATGTATGTCAACTATAGCAATGCAGTAGAGGGTGGAAAGAAAAGTTTTGGACCAGATCTGGGATGAAAGCCTGACATCCACATGGATTACAGGTGTCTAGGTCAGGGCTCATATATATATTACCAGTGCACATAACCTTGGGCAAAGATTGTTTGTGGCCCACCATGCATCAATCCTGAATTCAGCAGAATTCATTTGAAAGGTAAGATGCCTTGTTGAGTCTTTGACTGGACTGCTGGTTGACAGCAGTAAAGAACGAGGAAGATGAATCCCTGCATTTGGAATCCGCTTTCATCATCTGCCTTGGGTACTCTGATACTTTTGAGCTGGTCATCTGCCATCCATAACATCCATAACTGAAGGAGCATCTCCATCCCCATCTACCTGGGCACTGAGGTCCAGCGCTGAGGGCCTTCTGGCGGTTCCCTCACCGCGAGAAGCCAAGTTACAGGGAACCAAGGCAGAGGGCCTTCTTGGTAGTGGCACCTGCCCTGTGGAACACCCTCCTTCCAGATGTCAAAGAGAAGAACAACCACCAGACTTTTAGAAGACATCTGAAGGCAGCCCTGTTTAGGGAAGCTTTTAATGTTTGATGGATTACTGTATTTTAATATTTTGTTGGAAGCTGGGGAAATCCAGCCAGATGGGCGGGGTATAAATAATAAATTATTATTATTAAAACATGACACACACACACCCTTCTCAGAGAGAACAAGCCACTTCAGACTTGGATTTATGTACAGGATTAAAGTGAGTCAAGGAAAGGCTCCTGGATAGCTGGCCGTTTGTTGTGCTTTCTCTTTCACCTTGGGTATGAACCAGACTGTGATTGGCACCTCAGGAAGATAAGCGGCGTTTGTAATTAACAGTCCGCTTTGCTGTGATCTGAAATTAACCAAGAAAATGAGCAAGCAAAGGGATGACAACCCTACAGGCAGCATATCTAAGGTGTCGTTCTTGGTACATGAACTGCCTCATTACTTGCCGTGTAACAGGCCCTAACAATACAGTTTCAAATACTTTTACCACCTGTGATTTTTTTTTTTTTTAAGGCTTAGAGATGGAAGAGGAGGGTGATAGATCCACAGTACTACAAACACAGAGAAGTTATTTAGGTATAGAAACATTTCTGTCTTACCTTTTTTGGCTTCTAAAGAGCCTCCATAGCAGTTTGCAACATTATACATGAGGCCTCCAAAGAAATTGCATTTTTTAAAAAAGTTAAGAAAGATGGGGAGATAAAGCAAGGGAATCTTTCTCTCTCTCTCTTGCTTGTCCAGTGTATTCAGTTGATGGGAATGCACAACTTCTTGGAAGTTGACCCAATAAAATATAAGTTGCTAACTACACATCTCTGATTTTATTGGAGGGTAACAGCCTCCAAGACTCCTATAATCATGGGACTCAAAATAAGATTGCAGATGTTTGGCAGCACTGAATCCCACATTTTTCCTTTGCAGTGACGCTGCCTGCTTCCTTTCTTCCAGGACCCAGGCATACAAAATTGGCACAATAATATTTTCAGTTCCAGAGCATCATTGATGGGGGCAAGAGCAAATAATCTCTCTGAGCCTTTGCCTTAAACCATTTCTGTCTTTCATTGTAGCAGATTAAATTCTTCATGCTCTGTGCATATTTGTAAAAAGCTGACCAACCTGTTTGATATTGCACTGATACTCAACTGCTCAAGTGAAAGGCTGAAATAAGAGGATTTTCCCACCCGTGAATTACTAAGTCACTTATTTAATTAACAGCTTGGAGGAAAGCGAGTGCTAAAACTGCTGGTTGTCAGAAAGAGAGTTTTCCTGTGGAGTACTCTGAGACCTCAGATTACTTGTGTTGCATTAGACTAGCTAGACATGAGCTTGTGTCAACATTTCACACTTCTTTGGTTTGCTCTTGACTGAAAGCAGCTGACCTGTTCAATGGACAAGGTTTTCCTTTCTTATCAGAATTGCTAAAGGAAGTGAAGGGTTCAGTGGGTGGTGCAACATCTTCAAAGTTCTGGGTGTTCAGAGGCACTTTGTCTTATCTAAGATTACCAAATCTCTTACAACAGGGACCTGCATGGAAGCCAAGATCAATAATGTTATCTTGGTGGCTTTTGCTTGCTTATTAACTGCTTTGTGTTCATATAATAAGCCAAGTTCTGACTTGCCTCCACCTGGATGAAGGTTCTGCAGGTTTCTTAGGTGTGTATATGAGCTGGTGTCATGGCTGCAATATGTGCCCTGGAAAGTGATTATTTTCCATTCATATCCCTGAAGACCACATATTTGCTTTTTAGACTGGTGAAGGGGGATTGCTGGAGTAGACCTACCCAGCTATTTCCTGCAGTATAACCTTACTCTTCTAGCCCGCTTTTGTTGGATACATTCAAGCATCCATGTGTCAGATTGCAGTCATTTTAAAAAAGATGACCATGTGTCGAATCATTCAAAGAACCAAGATTAATGTACTTATCCAACATGAACTAACAAAAGGCATGTTGGCACAGGTGAAATATGGGTTTGTTTGTTTTTTGCACCAGGAATCAAATGAGCTGTCTACTGCCTTGCTGTGAGAGAGGAAACCCAAATTGTCAGCAGGAGAGATTGTTAGGTGGGGCTCTGTGCTTGATCCTCAGCAGTGCTGGGGTGTGATTCCCCACCCCCCAAAAGCCTATTCCTTTAAGAATGGCAAAGCCTCTCTGGTTTTACATGGCTATGCTGCTAGGAAAAAATGATAGCATTAATCTCAATGGGATTATTATGCCCTTCTGCTTTTATGTTCCCCCATTTGTAATTTATTGCAACATGAATATGTGTGCGAATATTTATGTATCGTTGACTTATTTGTTTTGTTGGCTTTATTATAGCAGTTAGTGCAGAGGGGTGAAAAAGCTTGGGATGGATTGATAAATCCGTTTTCTGCATTTGTATAATAACTCTGAGAGACCTTATGAGCAGCAGGCATCTTACTCTCAACATTGTTTGGCTCTCACTCCCTGTGGACAGATAACAAGGCTGGTCCAAGGTATTTTGCTACCTGAGGCAAAGGACAAGGTGGTACCCTCCCCTCTTCCACAAACAGAAGCCAACTAGACTGAGAGTTTAATTTGCTTCAACACTGGTGATGGCATACCGTCCTCCATCCAACTTGAGGGCAGCAGGCTAGCTTATGACAGGAGAGGGGAACCTTTGTCCCCACCCCCCACCCCGTTGTTGAACTACAATGCCCATCATGCCTCTACAATGCCCCTGCAAGCATGGATAGTGGCCAGGGATGATGGGACTTGTTGTTTGGCAACATCTGGAGGGCCAAAGTTTCCCCACACACCTGACTTAAGTAATGTATGGCAGACCACATAGCTCACCCAGCTCTGTTCTCCAATACCTCACTGCCATGGTCTGTTCCCCACCCACCCACGAAGCATCTGTCTTATCGCCTCACTCTGCCTCCTGAGATGGCCTCGGTGGTGCATGAAAGTTGCCATTTGCTTATCTGCCCTCAGCACCGATGCCATCCCAATGCTAATAACAAATGCCTATCTTCATATCGTATTCATTTACGCCCGGGCTCCTTTCTCTCTCATTGCTTTGAGGTCACGAGGAAAGGGGTGGTTGATTCATGGATTTAATATCATGTCAGTGCAGTTCATTTGCCGTTATCTCTGAATATGATGCTGCAGACTCCTGGACTCTGCGGAGGTGTGGTAAACAGTTGCACATTTCCTTCACTAGAGATTAGAAGCCTCATGGAGCTGGAGGCTATTCATCACCCCGGACAACGTGGCAGGAGAAAACCAGCCCTTTCTCTGCATCTTGAAAACTGCCCGCTCAGCTACCCCTGAGCTCCATATCCTGTCTGGTTACTTTGTGGTGTTGTTGTTGATTTAATCACAAGGGAGGAAGTGTGATGTGACCCATATCAGATGTATGACTCACTGAGGGTGCTGGGTGATGTCGCACCACTTCCCTGGAAGTGCCATTGGAAAGGGCTGCTGGGATTAATAGTGGGCCAGCAGGTTGATTTTGATAAGCGGCTGGCACAGCTGTGCAGAGAATAGATTTTCCTTTCATGAGTGGAATGTCCGTGCTCTCTGCTAAACTGCTCTTAAAGGGAACCCACGCGGTGTGATTCCTGCTCCACATTTACACTGTGACACAAAATGATGGCTAACTTCATGGGAGCTGTCAGATAGTATTATTTTTAATTTTTGGAGGTAGGTGTTAATCTTCCAAGGAAGAGAATACTGTATGGAACAACGAGGGAGACTAGGGGTTGCCATTGCATCTTTTCAGGCATTTCATCTTTTGTGCATTGCTTTTTGCAGCTTTTCAGCCTTTGAGACTCCCAATGAAGAAAAGGAAAGGAAACCTCCACCAGCCACCTCCATGCTTGCTGAGAGAGAGAAACTCTTTGCACCTCTCTTTGTGTTCAGAACGGAAGGGTGGAAGGGTATTTACTGTATTTTTTGCTCTATAAGACTCACTTTTTCCCACCTAAAAAGTAAGGGGGAATGTGTGTGCGTCTTATGGAGCGAATGCAGGCTGCGCAGCTATCCCAGAAGCCAGAACAGCAAGAGGGGTTGCTGCTTTCACTGCGCAGCGATTCCTCTTGCTGTTCTGGCTTCTGAGATTCAGAATATTTTTTTTTCTTGTTTTCCTCCTCCAAAAACTAGGTGCGTCTTGTGGTCTGGTGCGTCTTATAGAGCGAAAAATACGTTAGTTCTAGCATTCAGTGACATGTGGGAATGTTTGGAAGGGGGTTTCATTGCAGGCGAGGTTAAGCCAATTCAAACAGGTACTGAGCTGGAAGACCAAACAGTCTCTGAGGCACTGTGGAGTTTTGAGAGGCTATTTCTTGAGACCTTTCATAGGCACCATAAGAGGTGCTGGTGGGCACCATGTTGGTGACCTCTGATTTACTGCCTCCATGCATAAGTACCATATTTCCATGTGTCGCACAACTCTTACTTATGTAAAAACACTGAAATGTTGGCAGGCAGTAGAATCTAAATCCAAAACATAAATCAATGTTTTCCTTGGTAGGTCACGCAAGCTTTAGTGATGCAGACATTATTATCATTATCATTATTATCATTAACTTGTCATTGGAGATCATATAGTGCTACAGTTACATCTCCAGCAGTATTGACCCAGCTACAAGTGGTCTGAAATGGAAGTTGCTGAGCCATTAGTATCTGGGAGTCAAGAAAGGACATTTGACTGAGCAGACAGCTCCCAGGCTCTCGTGATAAGAGTATGAATGAGCAGCGTTGCATTGTGTCAACTGAAAAGTACCAAATTCATGGCTCAAACACTCCTTGTACAATAGGTTTGTCAACCAAGGATTGGGAAATCCTCCCCCCCCTCAAAATCCCATCATTTGATTCCATGTTAATATGGATTTATATGCCTATTTGTACCAGCCTCAGCCCTGGTCCATTTCTTAAAATGTTCACCTGGGTTAAAGTGTTTGGTGGGGGACTGCATTTTTAAGAATATTCTTGTGCAGACCTGTGGAACTCTTGTCTTTTGTTAATAGAGTCTGCAGCTTCTTAGAATCAGCAGCTTCTCTGGCCAAATATGAGAGGAGGCTGAGGCAGCTCAAGGGTCAAGACACTGAGTTGCCTGATTCTAACCCTTTCTTCCTTTGCTTCTGATCTTCCATCTTAGAATGGCTAGTAGACCACAAAGCAGAGGATATGCGAATAGAATAATTACAAGCATATACTTAAGAGAGACCTGCTCTGATTTCTCCTTGAACTCAGATGCCTAACCAAATAATAAAAATAAATTGCAGTATTCAAATTTTTTAAAAAGCTTACACTGTGGAGGATCTTCACTGAAGAGCCCAGCATCCTATTCTCACAGGGGACGGCTGGATACCCATGAAAAGCTCATAAATAGGACCTGGATATAAAAGCACTGGCACCACTGAAAGGGGAATGGTGGTTACCTGGGTGAATTTCTGTTTTTAGGGCTCTGTACACAACCCTTTGCGGGGACCCTGTTCATTTACCTAAATAAACAAACATGACTATGTCCAAAATTATGACAGAGCTAACTACTTAAGGGGGACGCGGGTGGCGCTATGGGTAAAACCTCAGTGCCTAGGACTTGCTGATCATAAGGTCGGCGGTTCGAATCCCCGCGGCGGGGTGAGCTCCCGTCTTTCAGTCCCAGCTCCTGCCCACCTAGCAGTTCGAAAGCACCCCTAAGTGCAAGTAGATAAATAGGTACCGCTTTGTAGCGGGAAGGTAAACGGCGTTTCCGTGTGCGGCACTGGTGCTGGCTCGCCAGTTGCAGCTTCGTCACGCTGGCCACGTGACCCGGAAGTGTCTTCGGACGGCACCGGCTCCCGGCCTCTTGAGCGAGATGAGCGCGCAACCCTAGAGTCGGTCACGACTGGCCCGTACGGGCAGGGGTACCTTTATCTTTACCTTTAACTACTTAAGAATGAGTTTATTGATAACAAGGGCTATCTTTCCTTACTATTAAACAGTATTACTTTTTTCCAGTTAATGATATTCTTATATAGAGAGTCAAAAAGAAAGCACTTCGCTTATCCAAAAAATGACCTTTATTTAAAGGAACAAAATTAATAAACATTCAAAGATTTTTTTTAAAAAATCAACATTTCTTTCACACAAAGACATCAACAATTTACATCTCACAGTGCGGAACTTCTGATTGCTAAAGTTGCTGAAATTGTTAAATATGCTTGACATCTAGTAGAACACATGCAATTTTTGACTCTTTTAAGGGTATTGAATGATTTTTCACCAGTTGTGTTTGATGTGAATAATGCTAAAAACATTTTAAGAATTGTTTCTACATTTGGAGACGTGGTACCTGACAAAATACAGGAAGTGTTGCAGTTCACCTTCAAAAACAATAGAAGCAATGTCTTCTGAGTACATATCCAGTGATTTTTGGATGCTGTTGTCTTTCTCCACCTCATCAGTACAGTATCCTTCTAAGAATGCAGTTTCGTTGTCTTCAGCTTCATCATAAAACATTTTCCTTTTCCTTAAACATTTCTCATTTGAGTCTTCAGTAGGATTGGCAATATGAATGAAAATGTCTTTCATTTCACTGTGAACCTTTCAAAGCCAAAATGGCATCACCTCTTGTAGAGCTCTTTGTATCCAGTGCTAGTCTTTCTTAGAGTAGAATCACTGAAATCAATGAACATGAGTAACTAAGGTCCATTAGTTTCAGTGGGCCTACTCTAAGTAGGACTGACATTGGCTACAACCCTTCATTGCCATTTGGCTACATGATGCATTCAAGGCAAGCAGGAACACCCTGTTAGTCCAGTGTGTGATTGAAAGGCCAGTGGAATGTCTTCTGTTCTGGATACTCTTTGGGGGGGGGGTAATTGGCGCTGTGGGTAAGAGCCTCAGCGCCTAGGGCTTGCCGATCGAAAGGTCGGCGGTTCGAATCCCCGCGGTGGGGTGCGCTCCCGTTGCTCGGTCCCAGCGCCTGCCAACCTAGCAGTTCGAAAGCACCCTCGGGTGCAAGTAGATAAATAGGTACCGCTTTATAACGGGAAGGTAAACGGCGTTTCGGTGTGCTGCGCTGGTGCTGGCTCGCCAGAGCAGCGATGTCACGCTGGCCACGTGACCCGGAAGTGTCTCCGGACAGCGCTGGCCCCCGGCCTCTTGAGTGAGATGGGCGCACAACCCTAGAGTCTGTCAAGACTGGCCCGTACGGGCAGGGGTACCTTTACCTTTTTAATTGAATTTCCACCAAGATTGATATTGCGTATAATATTGGAATGGATGGAGGGGAATATCCCACAAGACGTTGTTGTGTAGATGTGTAACTCCACAGGGGGAATGAAACATTCCCCACAACGCTTTAGAGATGGCTGTTAAGGCGCCTTTAAGGGGGAAATGCAACAAGGAGAAGCTCTGTGTTAACCAGCTGAGGATTCCATATTGGTGTTAATTGGTTCTGAAATCTAGCCAAATATACTGAAAGCAGATTGCTTGATGAAATGTATCAGTATGTTGTTCCACTTATGCTTCTTTCTTTCGTTTCTTAAATCATTCCTTGACAGATCTGTGTAGTTTTTCCATACTGTTTTATTTTAAATTACCCCATTCCCTGTTCCCCCTTTTTGCAGCTGGAGTGTTGGGATTCTGCACCTGCCACTTCTGGCATTCATTTATGAGTTACCGGTACTAAATTTTGAAATATACTGTTGCAGAGGCAGTTTGCCAACCGCAGCAGGTTTGCAAAAGCAGCCCCTAACCTCTCGCCACCCCAAGGGGATTGGAAGTCAAATTCCCGGCTGCTTTTCCCAGCCTTTCCTGGTGACATAAATAAAAAGCTTTCAAATCCGTCTTGTCCCTGCTGCATTATGATCTGTGTATATCTGGAACTCATCATTCCTAAACAGAAGAGTTGAAAGCTATTAGACTCTTAGATATGTGGGAAATGTGCATGCATTTACAAGCACTATGCTAAAAGTGTTTGTTTTTAGAATATAGGGCACTTCTCCTGATTCGGAAGTTGATGTAAATGTTTTGCTTTTGGAGATCATATCCGAGTTCTTTTGATTTATCTTGAGATTCATTCCCCTTCCTATCCTGGTGGCCTGGGGAGGATAAAAACTAATAAAACTGAAGATCTGAATTTAATGACTGCTCTTGCAACCTCTGTGATCTCCAGGTATAAGATAACAGTGCTAGCTAGGCAGTTTCAGTTCTAACTGTGAAGTAGATACGGTAAATCAAAATTGAAATATAAAGGGGTGGAGGGATGTGACAGTGGCACAGACAAATAATTTCCCCTATTTCCAGTGTTCAGAGGTGAGTGTCATTGCTTACATAGTCACAGTGGCTCCATCCATCCAAAGGAGGGAGGCATCAGGAGGCTCAGAGGAACTCCCAGGTTTATGAAGTTTGTATAAAGAGAGAGAACAAAACTGGGTGGGTGGGGGAGATAACCCAGTGAGCACTAAGTGAATTCAGTGGTTGTGGGCAAAAAACAGATAGCCAGATGGAAGAGAAAATGGAATGGAGTATCATCATGGCTGGAAACTTGAACAGGAGTCCACACTTTTTGTTGCAGGTCCCATTTGCACCACTGAATAGCAGGTTCTGTGGAACAACAGTGGGAGACACCTACTGCCCTCATGCCCCACTTGTTGACTTTCCAAAGGCATTTGACTTGACACTGTTGTAACAGCATGCTGGCTGGATGTTCAGTCCGATGCAAGGCTTCCCACTTTAATTTCTCAAGCAGTATTTGAAAAACAACATTCCTTGTTAATACCATGCAAGATTGTATTACAGACTGATTAAAATTTCAGGGCTGCTTGGGTGGCCGTTTCCAGAAGGTGGTTCTGGGAGGAGACTGTTTGGCTCCAGGGCAGTTATGGTTTGGGGTCACACGGGTAGGATCATCTTAGGATGCCTTGCTTCATATGCCACTACCAATGGAAAAGAGGCAGTTGGCTACAAAGGACAGGGCCTTCTCAGTGGTATACCCCAATTATGGAACCGCTCCCCAAAAAAGACTTGACTGGTGCCTTCTTTATACAGTGGTACCTCTTAATTCATTCTGGAGGTCCGTTCTTAACCTGAAACTGTTCTTAACCTGAGGTACCACTTTAGCTAATGGGGCCTCCCGCTGCGCGATTTCTGTTCTCATCCTGAAGCAAAGTTCTTAACTCAAGGTACTATTTCTGGGTTAGCAGAGTCTGTAACCTGAAGCGTCTGTAACCCGAGGTATCACTGTACCCTTTTCAGCAGCAGGTGAAGATCTTTTTACTCACCTATGCCTTTTACCTTGTGCTTTAAAATAAACCCTAGGTACACCTTCATTGTTTTAATCATCAAGCCACCAATTTACAGTGAAGAAAATTGAAGTCCAGCGTAGTTTCGGCCTCATTTGAACTGCTGTCTAGTTTTCATTTCCCTTACTGGAAATCTTCCCGATGACTTCAGTTGTGGTTAAAATGTTCTCTGGAATGGGATGCTACTAATTCATTTTAACTGTCTAGCAAACTATGGACTTCAGTGAAATAACACAGCTGTTAGCTAATTATACATACATTTTCAAAGCACTGTACAGACTACTTATTGAAACAATTAGTCTTTAAAATGGCCAAATGAGGCGTAAGGACCAGTATTATTATCTCCAGTTCCAGGCTGTTCATCTTTTTGAGTACAGCCTGGAACTAGCTCAGCTGGTAAAACTTGTCTTCTATACTTCCTTGGTGGGAAAAGTCTTGAAAGTCTAACAAATGCATCTGTATTCTACAGCATGCAGCAGGTCTGCCTGAAGCTAACAGCAGCAGAAGTGATGGTTTGAGACCAGGCTCTTTTGCCAAAGATGCTGGATACGATTGAGTATTCCCACGAAACAAGCTTAAAAAGCCTGTTAAAATAAGTGGAATACTATACATATGCTGAGTTTCTGTTGTGGCTTGAATGGGAGAATACTTCACATGGTTGCTACCTGGCTGGTTCTAAAATTAGCCTTGTGTGCTATCCTCTTGTTTGGCTTGGCCCTGGTGCTATTTTTAAATCGGGGTAAAAATAATAAATCAACCTGGAGTTGCTCAGCCCAGACCTCATTGTTTCACATGCATTGCTGAAGAATAACTGTCCCAAAGGGTAGAGGTGCCTAAGCCTAAGCTGCTTGTTATTTGCCATTTGCAACCATGGCTCTTCTACTTTGATTTCCAGAGGCGGACAAAAGTTTTACCAGAATCTTCTGTATTGTGCAATTCATTTGCGCTTAAAATTGTGGAGCTTGATTAATGATTCCAGTCCTAAACACACTTACTGGGGAGCTTATACAGGTTGTTCCGGTTTGTCTTGGTGTTTTGGGATGGGGGAATCTGATGCAGATGTAGAGTTAAAATTAACATGGCATCATAAATGTACTAAGAGCAACCTTAAAGGGTTGTTCAAAGAGCATAAAATCTACCAACAGAGTACAGGTGAAGCAGCTTCATTAAAATGCTAATTGTGTACAGGAGCTGTCGGCTTACAATGGGGCTTTTGAATAACTCTCTAATACATACTTAGCTAATTTACAAACAAAGAGCACCCCTTCTTCAAGGCCTCAGCCAAGTTTTAATAACAGGGGACACTGATCATCTGGTGCATAATATAACACGAAGGCTTCAGTGGTATGCTGCTACCAATAATTATAACTACACTTTACCAGTAACTGTCACAGCTACATTTTAAGAGACCTTATTCCTTGTTTGTCCCAACTCTGTTCTGCACTCTTTATCCAATGTTTTGTACAAAACGACTATCATAACATATGCAACCGCCACCCATTTCATGTGCCTAAAGACTGGACAAATGGAAGTTAATGAATTCTCTTTGGACCACCAAATAAGAACAATATCAGTTGTCTTGCCTTGAGCCAGGATTTAGCTCCAGAACCAGTTTTGGGTTACACAAATAAGAGTTTGCCTCTATTCACGTGAAGAGAGTTTCCGCCTTATTACTGTGCAACCACAGCACACACCACCACACACATCTGGCATTCAGAGGGAAGGGATTTGGGGGTCAGAAATTGCCTGTGGATTTCATCTCTGGTGCTTTTGTGTTTTACAGTAGTTCACACAATTACTACAATACCAGCATTTCCCATCTGCCTTGTGTGGATGACTCCAGGCATTTCCAACTTTCAAGAGACTGAGATCTACTCCCACTATAAACAAACTAGCAGTGATCTACCAAAGTTGTTGAACTTTTTTTAGGTTGGGGGCGCCCCACGATCTACCACAGACACCCCACAATCTACCAGTAGATCACGATCTACCTGTTGGACATCCTCTCCGTAGGCCATTATTCATGATTCAGGGCTCTCTCTTTTGGCTTTGGAAAGTGAACACACTTGCATTGTCAGTTAGCTGAGCCTGCCAGTTAGCAGGAAGCCTTGTGACACTAAATATTCCTGAGTGGGTCAAGTAATACGCTCTGGCCACCTGCAAATGCTTCTGGGTTGGACTGGCACACACCTTTAGTCTGAAAAAAAATGGAGAGTCTTGTTGCATAGACACCATTTAAACCACATTCCCCTCCCAACCCAAAAATCCTGGGAAATTTAGTTTGCCCTGATGGAGCTACATTTCCCAGCACCCTTAACAAACCACAGTTCCCCATGAGTCTTTGGTGTGGGGAGGGAGTGGAGAATTGTACTTTAAATGTATGGAGCCTCTGCTGGCCTCTACCCCTGCTCTGTTTGCTTTGCCTTGCCCTGCTGTTAAGAGAAGCCAGGTGTTCTAAGGTCTTGCTATTTTCCACTACAAAGTACGTCTTGGAAGACGCTTGGTAATTGATCTTGTATCTCAGCGTGGTCTTAAAAGGCTCTTATGAGCCAGTGTTGTTAGTTTTGGCACAATAAGCTTCTGAGGAGGAGGAAATGGTTTCATGCCATCACTGTTGATGACGTCCGTGTTAGAGAATGGTGTGCAGCAAACAGCTGCCATAAGACAGTGGTGCAGTGTGCCACTGATAAAAAGGTGAGCTGTATCGGAACATCTTGCAGCTTGCTTACTTGAAAGTAAGTCCCACTGAATTAAATGAGACTAACTGCCTAGTAGATGTATGCCTTGTTAGAGCACTTGGGCTAAATGAGTGTTCATAATCTCAGCCGGGAAAGGCGATTGCCAAATTCTGGATTTCTATGCACGAGAAAGAATCCTAGATCAGGATGGAATAAGTAACTCTGAAAGGAGCTATAGCTTCATGTGCCTGGTTTTTGTGGCATGAGTTTACTGTGGTGCTGAAAGGCACCTACAGTTGAAGCCCCTTTCTCCTATGCTAGACTGCAACCGTTTTTCCTTGGGAGGGAAGGAAACATTACTAGCAGTTTTCTACAGTAGAGGAATACCACCTGCGACTACATACTAATAACACCAAATGGGTTCATTTCGTAGAATGAAAAAAACTAGCAAGGGGAAGAGGAAAGCCGAAGCTTACGAAAGCTACTACAAAATGTTCTTTGTGTCAAATCAATTAAATTAGGATTCACTTGAAGTACTTGCTGTTGGAATTATTTTCCGCACGGGGGAAATCGGTTTTAAAAGGTGGCTCATATGGTTCATTCCTGCCCTTATTACAGATAGCATTGACTCAGCACCTGTGATAGCGGAAAGTGCAGCTGCCTCCCCAATAATTCTTTTTTCCAGCTAGACAGTAATTTGGGAGAATCTGATTTATCCATGCGAATTACTCTGTTGTGCGTAGAACAAGGTCGCCTTGCTTTGTGTCCCCGGCCTTCTCTATATCTACCCAGACATCATTCCCCCCCTGGCATTTCATTCAATTCCTGAAATCATTCTCAGTTCACTTCATATTTAGGTTATTCGTTTCTGGTGTTGTTGGGCTGTTGGGCATATTGAAAATCAATTTCCTGGTTTTATACTCCTAAAATTGTCAGGGTTGGGTTGTGGCCGGTTGAGGCATCGTTATTGATTTCAGATTCTGCAGGGAAAAATGCTTTTTGCACATGCATGATCATTCTTCTAAATATCATTGACCATGCAAGGGTGACCATTTTGCCCCCTTATGAATTAAACCCTTCAAAAAATAAAACAAAACTGGTTATTTTTTTCTGTTGGCTAGTCTTCCTTCTTGGAAACATTCTTTTTTGTTTTAAGAGACTTTATACTGCTTTTTAGGACAGTCACAAATCAGGGAACAATCAATAAAACACGTCAGAACAGTTAATACAGTGATAAAATCTCATTACATTTAAACTGTAAAGGGAAAAAAAGAGACTAAAATCAGTCCTGGAGAAATGGCCTCTGTTATCCAGCATCACAGCTGTATTTTAGCCACTTAAATCCCATTGAATTCAATGCTGATTGTAGGAGATGGTGCTGGAACACTTCCATTTTGTTAAGTATGCTGATGTTTTGGAGGGTCTCTCTTTTTTTTGGGGGGGGGGGATATCTTTCAATAATTAGAGCCATACATAGAGCCATACATAATTAGAGCCTCATCTTAAGGAAGACAGTAGCTCATGTGAATCCTCCGTCTTTAGCAGTCTTAACCTAACCGCAGAAGTTTATGTACAGTTTTGGGTGTGTCACTTAATATGCAGTTTCTTCTTCTGTAAATTAGAGACAGCACCATGCTCCATCTATTGGGTTTGATTCCTTAAAACCCACATATACTTTCCTTTGTCACTGTAAAGCTAAGAATTATTTCTAGGCACAGGGTTTATTTCTTTCTTTCTTTTTTAAAAAAATATTCTTTTGGCTCCATTTAATTAAAAGCAGACGTTTTGCGATGGGGTGGGGTGGGATATCCAAATGCCTTTTTGTCTGTGGGGCCTGTACTGTGAATAACAGATTGCATCTTCTGGACAGATATTAATAGTCACACTAATCTTTGATCTTCTTCTTTTTTTAAAAAAAGGTTTTGCCAAAGGAAACTTTAAAATTTTATTTAAAGAATAATGGTTATTTTCACCCTTCGATTTGGGATACTTTTGGCGACTGTGTGTGAACCAGGGAAGGAAGGATCCTCTCTGTGGCACATGGTTTTTGTCCCAAATATCTGCTTCTTTCAACAAAAGACCCTCTCTCAAAGCCAGGGCTTTTTTTCTCCAGTGGGAACTCAGTTCCAGCACCTCTCAGGTGGCGCCATTGCGATTCTAAGAGAATGAGGGACGTGTTCATGGTGAGTTTGGCCCCTCTTTTTCTAGCAAAACAGCACTGCTCAAAGCCATATTAAAAACTGCTTTTGAAAGTTACATCTTCTTCTTTTTTTAAAAAAGCCTTCTTTGTCGTGGCCCCTTCCTTTGCAGAAATGTCTCCCATTACAGGTATGTCATGCACTGCCATTGTTGCTATTTCAGTGAACATGTATCTGTTTACTTAGGCTTTTAACATTTTTAATGAATGACCGTTTTAGTCTTCTCTATTTAGTTGCTTTTAGTTGTCTTTTTTAGCTGGTTTATGGTTTTTTAAATGATAGTTAAAATGATAGTAATGATCCATTTTATTCTGTTGAAAAGCACTTAGGTATATATGATTATAGTCCTAAACAATTCATAATCATTTTAAAGAAATATGAGCTCTATCCATTGGAAGCTGAGGTATCTCACTGTAAAATAAATTAAATGTTTATATCTTGCCATTTTATTTCCTAAATTAATACTTTGAGGTTCCATGTACAGTGGGTGAGAGTTGCTAGAGTTACATTGAAGTCACCTCGGACACTATGGAACTCTTCTGGAATAAGGGAGTTGAGGAAGCCTGTCTTGCTGTGATGGTAAACGTAGGAAGAGGGCAGCCCACAGAGGTGAACCTGAAGCAGAACCATTTGCAAATAGTATGAAATCTTTTTGAGTTGTATGAGTCCAGGAATATATACGGTACTCTCTGAGGAAACCAATTGATTAGCATTTTGGAAAGGGCAAAGCAAATTGAGTGAGCCTGTCTTCAGACAAGTTGGCTTTTATGTTTTCGCAGGCAAAAGCATTGTGGAAATGTCAAATTCTTTATAAATACCAGGCCGTGGCTTTTTCACTTTCATCACGGGTGTGGCTCAAGGAAGAGAATAGACTTTCAAAATTCCTAAACAAATGTTTCTACAATATTGGTTAACTTCCTGTTTTTAGAAACAATCACTTGTGGCCCTCAAAAGCATGAAGGAGATAGCCTCCTCCCCACTAAGGAATACCTTTTTCTTTTCTTTCTTTTCTTCTTCCTCCTCCTCCTCCTCCAAATACCATCTCCTGGTTGAGAATGTGTTTGCTGAGCTCTACAGAAATTCTGGAACATTCCATGGCTGTCAGGCACTGAAATAAAATACTGCGCTTAGAGAATTTGGATGAATAACCACATATTTTTGTATGTTGTGGGTTGAAAATTGCCTGTACAAAGGACCACAGATCTATCACTTTGAAATGTCAAGCCTGCAATGCTTAGAATAGGCTTTTTGTCTTCTTTCCCATACATACTGCAGGCATTTTTATTATTATTTAGGACATTCATAGTGCTGCAGAAAATGGACAAGATGGACAAGGAAATAGTTCTTTCATCTAGCCCTTCTTATTGAAGGGCTAGATGGAGGCCAAGATCACCTTTCCACTGATGTGAACAAAGAAGGCTTTAAATGCAGAAGAAAAAGTATAGTGCAATCAGGCCGCAGAGGTACTTCCTTAAAGGATCTTGATGCACCAGTAAATTCCAAAATACTAATGTTCCCAGTTACACAGCTTGAGCTAAACAGATAAAGTTTCTTATGATCCCATAGGAAACCAGCAGAGGAGGCTGCCCGCTATGCCACCATATGATTCCCTGCTCTAGTTTTTCCTCCTTCCAGTCAGTATTCACTGGGGATGTGTTATGTACATCAGATGTGTTTGAGTCACTCAGTCACTGCCAATGCAGAGAATAGAATTTCTTCTTCTCAAAGGAGCTGCCCGTTGCATCTCTGTGTGAGTCACTGCTCCGGGATTGTCTCTTTTCAATCAGGAGACTTGGCCAGCTTAGTGACCTGCAGAAACGCAGCAGAGTGGGCTTTTCTGTTATTCTCACACACTCTAAAAGTAAGCCTGAAGTCTGAGAGCTGATGACAGATTCTCAAGGACCTGTTAATATGCTTGAGAGTTTGGCCCAAAAGTATCATGCATTGTCTTCCTAATTTTTAATCCTGCACCATAGATAAGGCTGCACTGCTAACAAGGCTTAAAGGTAACAACAACATCTGAAAATGGTTGATTCTCATAATTTGGAGAGGTTATATTCCATCCTTCCTCTCTTTGATTATTGGTGGCTTCCTCTATTTAGTCAAATGCGTGCAGTGTAACACTTAACTTGTGTACGCTCTGCACAGATCACTGTGTTCAATATAATCCACTACCGAAAAGACTTAATTTTGCGGGGCGGGGGATTACATAACTAAAGATTGATGGCATGGTGAAACACTTGGACAGCCGTGCCATGTGGCAAGGGGATGATTGTTTGTGTGATCTGCCCTTGTCAGTTATTCAGTAATAGGAATAAAGAAGAAGTTCTTGCTGCTGAGGCACCTCTTGTATGGCTTGTTGATCTCCGGATTCCGGCCTTTGTTCTGGAAATGGGGCCATGTTGCTTTAATACAGACACAACCTTTGTCCTGATCTTCGAAGCTGTTCTGAACCATGACTTTGGCGCAAGCAACACTCGAGTTAATTAGCAGCTGGCACAATGTTTGTCTCAGGGAGTGCAGCTTCTGCGTGGAGGTCTATTTCTACATGGCTGCATGGTCATAAATGGGACACATGTGAGGAAATGATGAATATGAACCTGGAGTGTCTAAAATTATGGGGCGTGTGAAGCCAGAGGATGATGTGACATTAAATGCCTGCTGTCAACGAGGCCCTTTTGATAAGCTTTAAAGGACCAAGTTGCTGCCATTGCTTCTGCCATATTCTGTAAACAAAGGCACTTCTCATTAAAATGCAGTTGTGAAAAAAATCAAGGACACTCTAGGAAAGCTGACAAGTCACTGGGTACTCAGCAATTTGTTTCATGCTCTCCCCTGCATCTTCATTTAAGGGGTTTTTCGCATTTTAAAACAAATCTTCTGGTTCTGAAAATATTTTCTCGCTGTTAATAATGACCTCAAAAAATACTCTGCCCGTTTTTGCCCTTTTAGAATTAAAGAAATGGTGTTTGGAGTGCATTCCTTGAAAATGAATGATTAATAATAGCTGGACTCAGAAGTGGGGTCAGGAGTACAGGTGGCCCATTCTGGCAAGGATATTCTCCTTGTCCACCTATTACATAAGGATAGAGACTCATTCGGGGCAGCTGGTGTATCCAGTAAGTGGAAAGTTAAAAGTCCCGCCCACCCTGCTAAGCCACTCCCACTGCACCTTCCTTTCCACATAAAAGGAGCCTGGAAAGAATTCTGATGTTTTGGCAGTTGTCTCCTGTTCCAGCACATGCCAGATTGTTTTCTGTATAGTGTACACTGTCTTCAGGAAAATATCAAAAGTATAAGATAGACACAAAACCACATGCTCTCACATCTGATTGTTGGAGACAGTTGCAAAGCTAGTACAGTATAGATCAGCTCAAGAGAAATCAGCATTTTAAATGGAAATCTAGAGGTCAGCCATTTAGCCATCTTGGAAAAGATTAAATCAAAGGCAGAAAGTGGGACAAAAAGAAGTGTGTTTCCCGACAAGCCCATCTCAAGGTCAGAATGACCTTCCTTTTAAAACCCAAGGCTAGTTAAATAGCAGCGCTGCAGATCTTTTAAAAACTTTTAAAAATATTGTCCAGATATAAACATGTAAACAATGAACGGATTGTTTCAGTTGCATAGATTGTGATTATGAGTATACAATTCAAGTTATTGCTTGGCTCTAATCCAAGCTTGGCATTTGAAAGAAAATAAATAAATAAATATTGTATCTCAAATAGCACCAACGTGATAATTGACTCCTTCACTCCTCCTACATAGGCTGTCCATAGACATTTAGTAGGGCTCCAGAATTAAACATTTTGACAGTAAAGCTCAGTATATGAAAACAAATGTTGCATTTGTCTGCCTTCTCAGAGCAGTGGTTGACTGTTTATCTTGTGAATGGGTACCACTTGTCTAGAAACATTAATTCAAATGTTTAATCTGTACTGAGAAAGGAGAATACATATAGTAATACAATATATTATTCTGTAAATTTATAAAGCGCTTTATAGTCGGAGGCCATTAAAGCAGTGTACAACAATCTAAAAATAAGATAAAATACAAAAAGTACAAATTCTACAATCAAAACCATTTCTACAAGCTCTAAGAACAATAAAAGCATTTCAACAGACAAGTAATTCATACACAACTGGGTTACACCTCAGGGAAAGCAAAACAAAAAAAATCTATAGTCACCTAAACATCATGATTGAGTACCAGTCTGACTTTGGCTGGTAATTGATTCCAGGGTACTTGGGCTGCAACACTAAAGGCCCAGTTTTTAGTACAAACAAAGCACACCTTTGGACAGGAATATCTGGGGTGAGGTGCTCTCTTAGGTAATCTAGTCTCAAGTTCTTTCTTTAGAATGGAGGGAAGCGGAACCTAGCCCCAAAGCTTCCAACTTAGATCAGTTTTCTTTCTCATTCCTTGAAGGGAATAATAATAATAATAATAATAATAATAATAATAATAATAATAATTTATTTGTACCCCGCCCATCTGGCTGGGTTTCCCCAGCCACTCTGGGCGGCTTCCATAGAAACCAAAAATACACTAAAATATCATACATTAAAAACTTCCCTGAACAGGGCTGCCTTAAGATGTTTTCTGAATGTCAGGTAGTTATTTATCGCTTTGACATCTGATGGGAGGGCGTTCCACAGGGCGGGCGCCACTACCAAGAAGCCCTCTGCCTGGTTCCCTGTAGCTTTGCTTCTCGCAATGAGGGAACCACCAGAAGGCCCTCGGCGCTGGACCTCAGCGTCCAGGCAGAACGATGGGGGTGGAGACGCTCCTTCAGGTATACTGGGCCGAGGCCGTTTAGGGCTTTAAAGGTCAGCACCAACACTTTGAATTGTGCTCGGAAACGTACTGGGAGCCAATGTAGGTCTTTCAAGACCGGTGTTATGTGGTCTCGGCGGCTGCCCCCAGTCACCAGTCTAGCTGCCGCATTCTGGATTAGTTGTAGTTTCCAAGTCACCTTCAAAGGTAGCCCCACGTAGAGCGCATTGCAGTAGTCCAAGCGGGAGATAACTAGAGCATGCACCACTCTGGCGAGACAGTCCGCGGGCAGGTAGGGTCTCAGCCTGCGTACCAGCTGGAGTTGGTAGACAGCTGCCCTGGATACAGAATTGACCTGCGCCTCCATGGACAGCTGTGAGTCCAAAATGACTCCCAGGCTATGCACCTGGTCCTTCAGGGGCACAGTTACCCTATTCAGGACCAGGGAGTCCTCCACACCAGCCTGCCCCCTGTCCCCCCAAAACAGTACTTCTGTCTTGTCAGGATTCAACTTCAGTGGTCAGTGGTCAGATATGTAACCAGTGGTAACTTCTGTGGTGTCAATGTTGTCAGTGTTTTCCTGTGACGTGAGTGCAAAAGAGGACTACACAGGACACAGGAATGAAATGAGACAGCAATTGTAAAATTCATTACAAAGAAGGCAACATAAACAATAATGTTACAAGCTTATTATTGCCTTTCGTGCCATCATTTTGGAGGAATTATTATAATTATTATAATTATAATTATTATTATATTTATTTATTTATACCGCACCCATCTGGCTGGGTTTCCCCAGCCACTCTGGACGGCTCCTAACAGAATATTATTATTAATAATAATAAAGTAACAAGATATCAAACATTAAAAACTTCCCTAAACAGGGCTGCCTTCAGATGTCTTCTAAGAGTCAGATAGTTGTTTATTTCCTTGACATCTGCTGGGAGGGTGTTCCACAGGGTGGGCGCCACTACCGAGAAGGCCCTCTGCCTGGTTCCCTGTAACCTCACTTCTCGCAGTGAGGGAACCACCAGAAGGCCTTCGGAGCTGGACCTCACTTGTTGGGAAGAGAACACATTTTCTCTAATAAACCAAAAGGAGGTCCCTTGCAAAACCCAAACCAAGGAAGAGTGTTTTGGGGAGTGTAGGAGGAAAAAGGGAGAAAAGATAAAGGGCTTAAGTGCAAGAAATTATGCGAGCTTTGAGTAATTCCCTTAAGCTCTTCTGAAATGCTCAGCTCTGGCACAGACATTCAGCTGTGATCCGATGGGAGGTGTGTAAAGACTACACAGCTTTGCTGTAACATCGTGTCCTCCCAACCGCCCCAAGAGCGAACTCTGGGCCAGCGTGGGACTCCCTGTCTGGTATTTACTAATTCATCTGGCACTCATGAGTAGTTGTTATTGTTCCTGACGTTGTTGAGCATTTATTTCGAGAATGCACAAGGCTTAGGAGTAGACAAAGAGAAATATCAGCCTCAGCTGTTGAAGCGGAGTCCCCAAGTTCTTGGAAACTATAGCCATTTGGAGAACCACTGCGTAACATTTTCTAAATGCCAAGCCTTATTGACTAGCAAATGCATTGCACTTGGTTCCGCGGAAAAGAGCGCTTTTATTTTTAGTGTCATCAATATAGCCTCAGCCCTCAAGCCTTAGGCACTGCTCTAAAAATGTTGTTGTTGTTTTTAAAGGGAAAAAAATCATGCCCACCTAGCAATGGAGACAGTGGCAGTAACGCCAAAATCCAAAGCAGTCACACTTTGCTCTTTTAGGCCCTGGGTAAACTTGCCACTTCCTTGGATTTTTAATAACAACACTTAGCATTTTTTCTTGACTGTTCAAAGCCCATCAAATACATTGTCTCAATAATCATCTCAAGTTCCCTGTAAGTCAGGCCAGTATTAATACGCTCAAGGGCATCTGCATTGTGTGCAGAAGAGCTTGGGCTCAATATCAGGCATTTCCAGGTAGGACGAGAAAGGTCCTCTCTCTGAAACCGGAGAGAGCAGCTGCCAGTCCGTGTAGACAGCACTGAGCTAGATGGACCAATGTTCTGAGTTGGTCAGGCAGATTTTTCCAGAGAGGCCTTAGGACTGATTCTGAGACACTCGTCTTATTTGGCTCTCTTTTTAAAAACTGTGTGCTGTCGTCTTTTGTCATATTGAAAGTGCAATGTGACAAATATGCTCCCTACGATTTTGATACTTTGTTGCCTGCTGAAGATGTTTTCAGAGCTTGAAGAATGGAGTAGGGAGCAGAGGGTCTGATTTAGTTTGCTCCCTTCTGTTTGACCCTTGAACAGGAAATCCAGCCGTATTGCAAATGACTTGCCTATGCCTAGAGACCTATGCACGGGTAGGGGATAAGGGAGAAATTTGGTTTGCATTTTAATGAGAAACTACCTAATTTGCACTTTCAGAACCATTATATGAACCAAAACTCAGTTATCCTTTGAAAGTCAGTTTTCTCTTAGATTTCTATCTTTTTTTAAAAAAATGTATATAGATATTGTTGTAAACTTCATTGATATTTTTATTGTTATTGCAGTATATAAATAATTCATTATTATTATTATTATTATTAATATTAACCCAGTCAGATGGGTGGGGTACAGATAATAAATTATTATTTTTAAATAAATAAAAGAAGTTGCCTGTAGAAAACTGGCGATGAAACTCCCTTTTTTGAGAGTGTTGTAGTTTTTCCCCTCCCCATTCTCTGCATTAAAAAAATATATGTACCCGATAAATATTTTCCCACCAGAAATGTTTCTCGACGTAGCCAACAGCCATAGGTAGCAGATGGGTCAGATCCATGACTCATCGCAGTTAATGACCAGCTCTGCCAGATATTACAATTGCAGTTATGTACGTTGAGTAGGTAAACACATAACCTTCTGCTTTTCTAGGAGCACCTAAGTACTGCTTTTATTTTCTCTTTCTTCTCAACTGGCTTATTTGAAATGTTTCCTGGTTCTCGGCTGAAAGCAATTCCTCCCTTTTGTTGAAGGAGTCCAATTCTGAGCACCTGCATTAGTTACATAAACTCTTGTTGCAGATGCCCAGGGATCTATAACTGGGCAGACAAGCTGAGAAAATTGATCTACGCCCGGCTTTCTCCCTATCCTTCAATTGCTTCCACTTTGTGTTAGGATTATTAGAAGACAATAGAATCATAGAGACTCGAAGTGTCATGTAGTCTCACCCCCTGCAATGCAGGACAATAGTGTTACTGGAATTCATTAAGGCTACCTTTGGTGCTTGTTTAAATGTTTCTGTTTCCCTGCTCCTGCTCAGGGGTATCTGTCTTAAGCATCTTTAGGGAAAATCATATTTAAAGGAAAGGAATCAAGGGTGCCCAATGGGTTGCCCTCCCATTAGATGTCAAGGAGATAAAAAACTATACAGTGGTACCTCGGGTTAAGTACTTAATTCGTTCTGGAGGTCCGTTCTTAACCTGAAACTGTTCTTAACCTGAAGCACCACTTTAGCTAACGGGGCCTCCTGCTGCTGCGGCGCCACCGGAGCACGATTTCTGTTCTCACCCTGAAGCAAAGTTCTTAACCCGAGGTACTATTTCTGGGTTAGCAGAGTCTGTAACCTGAAGCATATGTAACCTGAAGCGTATGTAACCCGAGGTACCACTGTACAACTTTTAGAAGACACCTGAAGGCAGTCCTGTATGGAGGAGTTTTAATGTTTGACGTTTTACTATGTTTTTATATTGGTTGAAAGCCGCCCAGAGTGCCTTGTAATATTAATGATTATTAGGATTAATATTACAAGGCATTTCTTATAGCCAATGAAGTGTAAAAACAGGTTGATACTTTGCACTTTAAAAGAGGCAGGAGGCATATCAACCTTTTTCTGCTAGGAGCCCAAGAGAGAGAGCAATTCATTGCATCAGTTTTGCACCACTCCCCCTGCTCTCAATAGATTTATGAACAACCACAGGTCCACTCAGTGCTTTTTTTCTAGAAAAGTAGGTTCCAGTACTCATCATGAAGTTGTTACAGTAAAATGCCACACTTTTAAACAACAACAAAAAAGAGGTACCGGTACTGCATACCCTTGAGTACCCCCTGGGGAAGCCCTGGGTCTACTAGTATTTACACAGTTCCTTGGCTCTAATGTAGTCCCATTGTTCCTACCGGGCACAGTGTGTCATGGAAACATAAAGTTGGGTATACCAACTAAACTGGCATTAAAAAAGAAAACAAAAAACTTCCAGGATCGGGACTTTCCAGCATAGGGGCTGGAGGCTGCCAAACATCTTTGAATTCTAAATCAGAGGTTAGAGACGTTGCTCAGTTCAGTAGGGAACACAGAGTACTCTCCTTTGTAAACACTCTTAGCATTTTCCTGACTCGTTTTGATTCGTGTTCCAAATTATTTCCCCCCCTCCCTTCGATCTTGGTTGCAAATGCAAGTAGCTTTAGAAACGGTGTCGTGTTTGAGCTGCTGTGCCTGTTGATATTGCCCTAATATCCATCACTCCAGTTCTGTGATGGGGAAGGGGGGATCCTTAACACCGTCGAGCCTCTCAATGTGATAAACTGTTTTATGTGGCTGAAATGCAGTGAGTAACAGGACAAGACCAGAAGTGCCTTGGGAAACACAAATGGAAGCAATTTGAGCGAAAGCCGCTGCTGATACTTTGCACATCTCGCAAGCAAACTGATCATCACAATCTGTGATTTATAGTCATTTTTTCTTGCAGGACCAGACTATTCACAAATGCAGTGATTAAACTCAGCCACCATCTGGCTGGATCTAATGCACACCTTTCTTTTTGCCTAGCCAAGTTTACTCTTTTGTGAGGAAGGGTGTGATGTACATTTAATTAATACATACATACTGTTGGGAAACTGATGTGAGATACCCACATAGCAGAAGTCGTCTCCAGTTCCAGTCACCACACAGAGAGACAGCTTAAGGTCCAAAATGGTTTACTGCCACACAAGATCAGGCTTTGGTAATACAGTTCTGGATGCTGACACAGGCATACATCTTGTTGGCTTTGCAGATACAGATATATACAGGTAGAAAGTATTTCTGTTGCTCCAACGATTCAAGATGTAACCTGGCCTCTGATTCACAGACAGACTCATTGACTAAGGGTTCATTGCCACAGCAACTGGCTTGGCTGAATTTGCACCTGTTGGCTTATCTCATACATGGGGTGATTTGTGCCCAAGGAGAAATGAACCCCTTCATCCATGTCCAGTTCTTCCAACACATACATGCCACATGCAGTATGCTTGCTGGAATCTGTGCAGCACAGGTGGGCAAGCGAAATGTAGATCTGCAACAAAGAGAGTGTTCAGATGTAATGCTAAGCCATGGTTTAGTGTTACATGAATAAGGTGCAGACTCATGTGCTCCCCTTCCCTCTCATCTCCAGCATAGTGGCCCCGAAGAGAATCTGCTTTGTCTACAGAAGGCCCTAGCTTCAGCCTCCAGCATCTCCAGGCAGGGCTTGGAGCACCCCCTCCCTCCTGAAAGCCCAGGGGAGCCATCGGCAGTCACTGTAGACAGTACTGTGAGAGTTGGACCAATGGTCGTGACTCTTTTTAAGGAAGCTTTCTATGTTCTTAAGCAGAGATCAGAAGCTTGTTCTGATAATATCTCACTACTGTCAGCGTTTCGTTTATTCCTTTGTTTCTGAATTTTTCCTTCTTCCTCCAGCAGCAAAGCATACACTTTTTCTAGTAATCCTCTGGGTGGATTTAAATATCATCAAAGCATTTTCAAAGGCATCCGAGTTTCTATTAATCCTGGAATGCTTTTATATTAGCAGAAGGGAACAGATTGGACAACTGAACTAGCAGAACAATGATAGCCACAGCAGAAAGTCAAGGCGCTGTATTACCAACATGTAACTAAGAAAGAACAAGTTTTGAAGGGCTGGGTGTAAATGCTTTAAGTAAATAAATAGATCAAAATTGCCATTGCATCCCTAGGACTAGGGATAGACAAATCTGTCAATTTCAGTTTCTGATTTCCCCCCAGTTCTTTGTATTAGATGGATCAACAATCTGATGGTGTGGACTGGCACTTCTCAAGCGGTCTGATGATGTGGGGAACCAACAATTCTCTGCCCCCTCAATGTGCCAGGGACCAGTACCATATTTGGACCCTGAAGCATCCCACCCAACCTAGGCTGTGGTGGATTCGCTAGGGAGTGGCAGCTGATGGCTAGCAGACTGGTAGAAGTCTGTGGACCACCTCTTAGAGTAGCCCTGATGTGGACAATACTGAGCTTAGATGTACCAGCGGTCAGTAGAATGCAGCTTCCTATGTATAAAGTAACAATAGAGGTTTGTACAACCCTAGACTCAGGCACCATCAACAAATGTGGCTGCAGTTCTTACTGGGTGACGGGGGTTAATGGGGATAAGAAAGTAGCAAACATTCTGCCTGATCATGGATGCTGCATCTGCCAGCATGGCTAGTCATGGAGCTGTGGACAGCAGAAGTTCTGCAGCTTTGGCTGGGTGGAAACCACAGATTCATCCTTGCTTCTCGGCCCCACCCTCATCAACAAAGCAGCTCAATTGTCTGCCAGAGTTGTGGGTTGGTGCAGTCTCTGTTGCTGATGCTTCTCCTGCACTCCTTAATATTTCCACTGAGATTGGCGGGTATTATATTGCCTACTAGGTTACAATATTAACACAGCAAGCAATATAATATCCATAACACTGAGAAATGATTAAAGATTTTCCTCAGCGGATTTCGTTATTGCATTTAATCTCTGTAGCGATCACTCTGAGTAGGCTGGAATGAAGTCTGAGTGCGTGTTACTGCCTGTGGTCATATTTGTCTGTTATTACACCGGCCCTTCTCTCTCTCTCTTTATTAGCTCCTCCACCTCAAAATTTAGGTTGCAAGCTCCTTTCGGGAGCTATCTTTCTTTCCTTCCTTTATGTTACTTCAGTAAAGCACCATGTGTGCTTGGCAGTATGATCTTATGATTGCTAACAATAATAAACAGCTTAGCGTATGTGATAACCATGTGCAATGGTCAAGGATGATGGAAGTTGCAATACAAAACAGAGATCTCCAGGTTGGAGAGGACTAGCAGGGACAGCCCTGTAGTTGGGCAGAGTGAGATGGAAACCCTAAGGTGGCAGATTTGGGGGCAACAGCAAGTGTTGGTAAGGTGCTGGAAGGCAGTTTGTCTGTGGCCCCCTAAGCTACCCTTTTGCTCTCAGGTGGAGGAGGCCCCATTACTAGTGTCAAAATAAGACTCAGCTGTCAAGCCAGTCAGCTTCTGTGTGGGAAATGGATGTGCCATCTTGCCCTTTGCCTCAGAAAGCCTGGTATATGATAATTTGCATTTTGACAGCAAATGCAACTGCTCATTCTGTTGCTGAGTCACGGCTTATGCAGATTCTCACTAATTTCCTACTTCCATTGTATTCCCCCCCCCCATTTTCTTTGGTATGTTTCATTGGCTACATTCAAGCATACACCTCAAAATAATTGCTGAAACTTGCATGAGTTCATGCTGTTCTATGCTCCTTCTCTGTCTGTATTCAGCAATAGAAATGAGATCTGTATCACTGAGACCTCCATGAGATCAGCACAGTTAAGGGCAACACGGTGGTGTCCTCATTAGCCAGGTGTTTGACCTGCAAATTTGTGCTTCCTGACATTCTCTGGTGCAGTTCCAACCACTAAATGGGGAAATGGCAATTGTTATTTGACCAGTGGGTCAAATAACAAGCAAACATTGCAGCTTATTCCCATTATGTGTGCTATCTGAGCCTGTGGGTGAAGGGTTTAGAAAACATTCAGAATCAAAATTTTAACATTGTGGAGGGCCCAACATCTGGAGGGCACCATGCTGGCTACCCCTGAGTTAAACTAATTCCTGCTCAGATTCCCTGCTGCATTAAAAGACATAGATCCAAGAGGCATGGGGATATGAGGGGCTGGCTGATCTCAAGGTTGCTATGAATGCCTTGTGACATGGGCTTAAGGGGGAGAAATTCAGTTCTGGGAGGTATGAATTAGGGATAGATGGTTGAGTCTATTTCCAGTTCCTGTTTTGTGTATGTCCATTTTGTCCCACTTCCGCCTCAATCTGCAAATTGAATTTTTTTTAATCCACAGGTAAAATCCAATTAAGATACGTCTTTAAATACCGTTGTATCTCACTGCACCCATTTATCCTAAAATGCATATGTAATGGGAATTGGGGGTTGCTCGTGCGTAAGTTGCCGCCACTCTCGGCGAGGTTGCCTGGATAAACCTTTCCTTGGCTGGACAGTCCTGATTCCGCGTCTGTCTCAGTCACTGGCAGAATCCGTCAGTGGGCGTTTCCTGAACTTCTTCCAACATAAAAGTTCCTTGACGGATAGTCTCCGCCTAGCCACCCTGCTGGTCTCTGGCGAAGAGTCCTGGAGCCATCTCTCCGAAGCCCGCCTCTGCCCGCCTTTCTCCCTGGTGTAACACTGATTTCCTTCCCCGGCCGCTGAGTCCCCTCTTTCCCTGCTGGGCCCTTCTCCGGCATCGCTTGGGAGCCCTTCCTCCACTCCTGGCTGCGATGGCAGTTCCCTGACAGCATATTTTAACACATTTTGATTTCTTCTTAATATTTATAGTTTCTTTCTTAATATTTATAATATTTATAGTTGAGAGCTGTGTTGCAAAATTCAGCAGCATGCAAAATCCAAAGGATAATGGAATTCATGTGTTAATCTGGGAGGTGTGGATTGGGTCTCTTTGCACAGACATGGAGTTTCTCAAACATCCCTTGAGTGTTGCATTTATTGTACAAGCAGAGATTTAAATAGCTGCACCTGCTTAGCTTAAAGAACAAGAGACAGGGGGGGGGGGGGCTATGCTCACGTTCTGTTGACAGAGTGGGAAATACAGAAAAAGGACCTTACTATTTAGATTAAAGAAGGCAATGGGTAAAATGCCAATGGCTGCAAGCAGGTTATTAGCAAAGCTAGGTTCAGGAGAAAACCTTTGAATTCTTGTGGATGCAAATAAACTTTCTGGGTTCGATGCATGTGCTGTTCCTGTAAGCACCTGCCTTCTGCCTCTAGTTTGGGTTGAACAGATTGATCTACGTGCACGGATAGGCTGAGGTGTATTGGGTTATTTTCTTTGTGTCCCGTATTCTGTTAGTTACCAATAACGCAAGCATTGTCGTTCTACAGCAGATCCTCCTCTCTAATCCTGCTACAAAAGAAGTTTTGCGGCACCCTTTGCTTGTAACCTCAACGGCTCAAAAGGAACTTTTGGAAGGCACATGGTACCATAATGCGTCTTTCCTCCAATATAAGGAATGGGGGGTGGTAGCAATGGGTCGTGGTGCACATTTACACAATTTGTAGTCCCTGATCTCTGATAAGCACTGGCGGGTTCCTGAGCTACAGTTTCTGCTGCGAAGACTTGCTGCAGTGGCTAAGGGTACGTGCCACCTGCTTTTATTTTTTATTTACTTATTACATTTATATTCCACCTTTTTCTCCAAAAAGCTCCTGCCTACCCAGCCACCCCGGCTGGCAATTAATCCCCACAACAGCCCTATGAGGTAGGATAGCCTGAGAGGCAGTAATTGGCCTAAGGTCACCCTGTGAACTTCATGGCCAAGTGGGGATTTGAACCCTGGTCTACTAGACCGTAGTCCACACCTCTAACCACCACACCAGACTGGCTCTACTGGGATCATTTGGTTTCCCT
Source organism: Podarcis muralis (assembly GCF_964188315.1). Classification (NCBI taxonomy): domain Eukaryota; kingdom Metazoa; phylum Chordata; class Lepidosauria; order Squamata; family Lacertidae; genus Podarcis; species Podarcis muralis. The sequence goes on from NC_135655.1 coordinate 72,725,931, forward strand.
CTCAGGAAGCCTCGTTGTGTAAGCAGCTATGCACCGATGGGAGTAGGCAACTGACAAGATGAAAACGGAAAGAGCACCTGGTTTGCTCTCAACAATTAAATGGTAATTCACCGAGTTCCGAAAAATGCAACCAAGACAGGCTTTCAGAAATGTTACCTTAAGACATGCAATTTAAAGAAATCACTCTCTGCAATGCCTTCTCTGAGACTGCTCAGGTAGGCCCATTGATTTCAGAGTGGGCTTGGGAAGTGACCCTGATGCAATTTCCCTTCAATTGCTTAAGTAAGTAGTGTATTAACAAATTACATATACATTTCCAAAAACCTGATGGCTTTTAAAAGTAATTTATGTGTAATGCTAATTCATTTCACTCTGGGGGTCAGAAATGTGGTTTGAGCTGCTGAGTTATGTCTATTACTTCTTGGATGAAAGCAGCCTCCTGAGGTGAGCTTATATTTGTCAAAGTGTGTGCAGAATGTTTATGGAGTGTAATTATAAGCTGAAGCGGAAAACTGAAATCCAGGATGCGAGCACTCAGCAAGCCACCAGCCGTCATCGTATATTGAATTCTTGACAGTGTAGATCAACAAAATGTCCATGTCCTCCATTAACATCATAGGAGACTGACATCTTTCAGCAGCTGAGATTTTGGAAAGCATGAATGGGAGCCGAGGAAGGATTGAGAATATAAAGGCATTGGTGTGTGTGGAGTTGCTTGATGGAAGGATACTAGGTGGCAAAACATTATCAAGAGTCTAGCCATTAAATGTGGTTAGGAAAAAGGTTTCTCTAGAAACTATCTTGGAAAACATTGTTTGTTTGTTTGTTTGTTTGTTTGTTTCCATCCCACTTACCAGCCACTCACTGTGAAATAAAATAACAATAACACTGAGAAATGAAGTAACAATAAAAACACTAGTAAAACAATTTCATATATAAGAACAATTTCAACTCCAATACAGATCAGGATAAAAGTATCCACTTAAAAGAGAACTACAATTCTCAGAGTGGTTTAACAGTCAATCCCTCTTCCAGGAAGACTATTTCAGACATCATGCTTCCTGATCTCCCCAGTCATAGTTTTGAAGATTAGAAATGCGGTTCAGGTTTTTGTGTTCTCATCACCCCGTCCCTCTTTTCATCTTACCCATTTTCCACCCCTGTTCCATGTGATCCTAGTTTTCTTGAATCTGATATATGGGTGGCACCAGCTAGGATTGTCTCTGAACCATGGTTTGAAATTGGCTTGCGAAACATGTTGTTGTTTTCTAATTTGACTGGTGCTAACTCTGATTATTGTGAACTCTGGTTATTATAGCCAGTCATAAAATGAAAGGGGAGATTCATGTGTAAGGAGAGAGCCTAGGAGCCAGCAACAAATTCTCTATCTTCAAATCATGATTTTTATATTAGGAAATAGTGACATTTGAATTAAACCTTTTATAGCCCTGAATAGGTCCAGAATATCTTCAACTAATTTTAACCATGTCTGTACTGTCTATTTTTATTGCAGTAAACAGTAGAAAAACCACACTTGGTTTTCTTGCTGCTCAGCTGTGTGTTTAAAAACTTAAGCTAGCATGAATACCACTGGGGCAAAAATCTTTCACATTATAGGTGGGGGGAATGAAAAGAAGGGGATAGGGAACTGCTATTAGAACTAAATGCCAGAAAATATGTGTGGGGTTTGGTGCATGCTGTTTTTGATCATATGTTCTATGTATAGCAATTCCGTGGGTTATGTTGTTCCGGGAGCATAAAGCATACTTCATATTTCAAAACTGACAAAGATGACTGGTTCTAGGGAAGCCCATTAGTCATGCCTATGAGTGAAGTCCTAAAGGCACTTACTGGAGAGTAACATCTACTGAACTCAGCAGGACTTGCTTCTGAGTAAGTACATTTGGAATCACGCTGTGCATATAAGCGTGTCTATTTTTCACCTTACCATGATAGGGATAATTTTCTGAGCATTAATCTCCATTTCCTTTTCCCGTGCAGAGTGATGATAGCTTATTGTAAACATATTAGTATATGTTTGTTGCATTTTTGTAAGGTAAAGCATGGCTTTCTGAGTCAACGTAACTTCTTGGTTCCATCAGTTGTTTCATTCAGAATCTGCATTGTTGGTGCGGCTCACTTGCTCGCATGTGGCATTCTGAACTTACTGCTTGCCCTACAGGCTGAATTCCACCCAAATCTAAACGAAGGAAAGGAAAATAATTTGGCAGCTTAATTTAGAATAAGGGGAAATTATCAGAGCTGTTAATGCCCGAGCAGGATCTGAACAAAGATTTGAAGCTAAGTATCTCATTTAATACTCACACAGAGTGAAAAATACACAAAAATGTACTGCCCCACATGACTGTGCATCAAAGAAAAGCTTCAGCAATTCCCTTGACACAGAGTGGTTCATTACAAGTTGAGTAAACTGAAAACCTCTTTACCAGGAGTATTTGTACTCTGGGGTGGACCACGAGGATTGGTGTAAATGAACTTCGGATTGTTTTCTTTCAGGGCCTTTGGCCATGATAGGAGGAGGAAGGAAGCTGGGGGTGGAAGGAAAGCCCCAACCAGTCAGTCATTCCGGGATGCCTGTGGACCACATGTGCGGTTTTGTGGCTAACATTCTCTGCAAAGTCTTTTGGTTCAATTCATATGCCAGTCAGGAGATGGCAAGCCTGGGGTCCATTTCACATAGTCATTGTGCTTGCTGTGGATTCCCCTGTGCTTCATTCAGTAAGGTTACCAGATGTCCCCATTTCCCGGCAACAGTCCCCAGATGTACAAATCAGTCCCCTGACAAAATCCTATCATTTCGACTCATTTCAATGAAGTGTCCCCAGATTCATTGTGAAAAATCTGGTAACAGCAATGATGTGAACGATGGATGCACAGCCTTAAAACACCTGTGTGTGCATGGCGGGCAGCCATGATTGGAGCATGGCCTCCACCCTGTGCACGTCAGTTTGAAAGAACTTGTGCTCATTGCTCACGTTTTTAAGTGTTTGCTTTGTAAAATATGAAGCACCCCTGTTTCTGCCCTTGCTCTGTCAACTGTACTGGATGTTTTCATGCATGAAGCTTAAAGGTGACTCATGTTTCAGTCAGTTAGGAATGCAAATGTGAACCCAGCCCTAGCCAGGATAGCCACTTTTCCCTGCAGATACCTATCCTCTAGTTTATGCTCTGTGCTGGCAATAATCAAACATGTGCATAAAGATCAAGAGTTGTTCAAAGTCAGCTGAAGCCTCTCTTATGATACCCAGATTCATACCAGTGGAATGAAAGGCTTTACACAGATTACAAGGAGTTGCTGTAGCACATTCAAGGCCAAATATCCTGTGCTTCTTGCCCTTGGGAAATGCTTGGTAGTGTTTGTATCAGCTATATTTCTTCTGCTGTTTGTGCCCCACTTGAAGAGTGAGCACAAACTGTATCCAAAACAGAACACTGAGCATGCCTTATTTTAACGAATATTTACAGTGTCCCTACATCCTTGCAGTCCTTCCTTATTCTGTGTGCAACCTGTGGGATAGGTTTTAACAGGCAGGAGAGAATATATTCATGGCAATTTATCCCTCCAGGTGCCCACATGTGTGGGTTGAACTGAGTTTCAACAACATAGCAATCAGGCTGTAAAAGCTTGTTTTGAGCAAGTTCAGCTGTGAAGTAAGCTGGCTCCCTTTTCTTACCCCTCTTAATCAAGCAACAAACTGGAAAGTAAGCATAAAATATGATTTAAGTGCATTTAATCATGTATTGGTTCACAGCAATGTTAGCCATAAAAACTATGCAGACAAAATACTTTATAGACAGTGGTACCACTGGTTGCGAACGGGTTCCATTTTGGAGGCCCGTTCGCAACATGAAAAGAAGGCAACCCACAGCGGTGCGTCTGCACATGCGCGGGTTGTGATTCGCTGCTCTTCTACGCATGCACGTGACGTCATTTTCGGTAACACTTTCCGGTACTTCCAGGTCGCCATGGAACGTAACCTGAAAGAACGTAACATGAAGTGAACGTAACATGAGGTATGACTGTACTGTAAATATAACCAGCTTCAGGCATGTACACAAAACTGGAGCAAGTGGAGGAAATGTCTACCTCCATGATTGCTCAAAGGAAGAGAGAGGGGGGGGACAGGAAGTATTGTATGCCCCTCCCTTTCCAGGAGAGGAGGGGAAATGACATCACACGGAGCCCTCTCTACCAGTTGTATTTCTATGGTCTGAGTATTTGCCTATCAGCAGTACAGCTCTGTGGTCTTTGCCCCTTCTCTTGCTATCTACCAAGAACAGGCATTTGTTAAGTTTGGCAGCTCATCACCCACGCAGCCTTCCTCGGGTCCTGCCCATTTTGCCTGCAGGGTGCAACGTGGATCGTTGCAAGTTTCACTTTCAACTTACGTCACCAGCCAAGTCAACCTGTTTTGCTCTCCCCCCCCCCGCCCCCCGGTAGCTGTTGGCCCCCTCACGCAAGAATCCCTCTTCCACTTGCATTCTAAAGACATTTCCTTTTCTGGGAACAAACTGTTTTTCAAGGCTTCTTTCTCATCTTCTTGGAATCTGGGGCTCTGAATGGGGGCACCGTGGGGGAACCTCTTGTGATGAGAGTGAGTCACGATTCAAACAAAACATGCTGCCTTTTCCACGGGTGTGAGCAGTGTTTCCAAATCAGAACTAAACCATCTTCAAGTGTGACAAAGCATGTTGGAGGCGTGGGGCCCTGGGTGCCATCCCCAAGCTTGCCCCATTGATGTTCCCACTCCCAGGGACACATCTGTCTGCATTTTGATAAGCGTGCATCCATGTCCCCTTCAGGTCTCCCACCACCACCACATGCTTTATTCCAAAACAGAGAAGACACTCGCACACACGCCTCGGGTCCGGAAAGATCATGCCTTATTGGAAAGGGGCAGGGGGGAGGGAATACAGGCACCCAAAGTTTAGGAGGCGGGGAGGGGCGGTGGCTGCTGGTCTTCCAAACAGCAGGCTCCTCCGAATCTCCGGCTACCTGTGGCCACGTGCTCCACATGCATGTGGGGCGCCTGCCACCCCAACACAAAAAAAATGAGAAATAGGAAGAGGGAGGGAAGAAGGCAGAGGCGCTGCCGCCACCTCCTCCTCTGGGGTCTGTCACATGCTGCCCAGGTGAGTCACAGGTTTGGGGGAGGCAGGAAGTACCACGTTGCTGGTGTGAACAGATTGGGGGGGTGCTGAGAGGGCGGTAGAAGTAGGAGAGTTTGCTGGGGCACAGAAAAAAGCCCAGAGAAAAAAATGGAGAATGGAGATAATTCAGTGCCTCTCAATGCCACGCTGCTCTCTCTCTCTCTGCCCCCCAACAGGCTGGGGCAAAATGCCTCCTTGCCGCCCCCCAAACACTCTGACGCAGTGCACCACCCCACCCCACCCTGAGCTGGTGGTTCAGTATTTACATCATGCGGTTTGCAGATTCCTTGGGCAGGAGGCCGGCTGCAGAGCTTGCGTGGCCACCACAGGCTCTCACCCCCACTGCATGGGGGGCAAAGGGATGTGAGGGGCAGTGGCAGGGGCAAGGGGGGGAGCCAGCTCACGATCCCAAGTCTATGCCAAGCCCATCTTCTCCAAAACGCTCTGGGGCGACTCATCCTCCTCCTGCAAGAGGTCTGCCTGCTCAATGGCTTTGAGGACGCTTTTCTTGGGGGTGTCCTGAACCTCTCCCCCCATCAGGAACTTGTTCAGGATGAAGTAGGCCTTCTTGAAGTTGAGGATGATGTCCAGCTCTCACACACTGCCAAAGTATTTGTCCAGCAGTTCCACGTATTGATGGATGAGCTCCAAAGTGATGAGTTCGTTGTCTTGTCACAACAGAAATACAAGCTGGCCTACCTTTTATAGACCACCTTGAGGTCCCTCCACTCCAGGAAGCTGGACATCTTGGGCTTCCGCTCCAGGACCACCTGCATGAGCTCTCTCTCACCATCTTCTTCTTGCCCTTGTCTGATGTGGCCAAGTACCACTTCTGAAGTTTGCCCTGGCGGCTGAAGAGCAGCATGAAGCGCATCATGTCGAGCGCCCGTCCGTGGCGGGCCGTTCCGCGCAGCCCCTGCGGCCCTCCGGCTCCCCCTTCAGCTCTTGATGCTCAGTGTGACAAAGTTGAGATGGAGCAGGTGGGGATGATGCATGTGTCCCCAAATCTCGCACCTGCATAGAACTTTTCAGTGCCCACAGGAGCAGCTGATGGGGTGGGCTGTGGAGTGGGCCTCCCTCCTGCTACGTGGCTGCCATTTACCTGGATGATACAGGGATGGGGCGACAGTGTAGAATCACAGGTGGGAAAGGCTCACCACCTTTCCCCTCGCCTGCTGAGCAATAGCTATGCTGCTGCCAGGAGGCTGACACAGGTGCAGAACCCCCCACTGAACACATGAGGAATGTATGTGCTGTAGAAAGAAAGGCAATATGACTCTTGGGCCACATTGCAGCTCTTGTCAGAATCTTTGCATGACCTGGATATCTCCAAGAAAACAAAACCCCGCCTGCTCCCCACAGCTTTTACAGGGGCTTTAACCCAATGTTTTTTCTCAGTTCTGATCTTCTTCAGCTAAGAATAAGCATTTCAAAATACTGTAACAGAATTGTTGGATTAGAGCAGCTTGTTCACAGTTTAGTACCTGCTGTGCCCATATGTAATACCTGCTCTGCCCAAAATGAGTAATTTGAAACAATGTATGTGTTAGTAGCTTCCCTTTGACTTAGACTAGATGCCCACTATTACATACGTAATTGCAATTCTTACATTATCTGTGGCATGTTAATATGTTGAGAATAAGAGACCCTTGGGGAAAGTTTGATGGGAAAGTCTGAATTTGTCTGCAAAATTTGTACGCAGTTCAGGTTTTCACAGGGTGCAGGTGGTCTCTGAAAGCAAAAATGATCTGGGTAGGGAATGCTACAACCACCTATAATTTGATTTTACATCTTTGGGTTGCGGCGAGAACAGAAAGTTCAGAATGTCCCTGCTGATATAATCACATCATGGCCAGGAGCTTGCTGTTATGGAAATTTTAATAAGGAAGAATGCAGAGAAATAAATTTGTAACAAGATGGCATTCTTATTTGGGGGAGAAGAAATGAAAATGAACGTGGCTGTGAAAGTACTGCTCTTGATGTGGAAAGGATTTGATTGATCACATGGATTTAAAATGGGATGAAGATGCCATCCAAGTGTGCTGCAGCTGTGAAAAAAAATGACTTCCATGCTAGGAAAGGGATTGAGAATTTAAAAAGGCCAATGTTATAATGTCATTATGCAAATGTATGATGCAGCCCCACTTGGAGTGCTGTGTTCCGCGAGGGTCACCTTGCCTCAAACAGGATGTTGTAGAGCTGGAAAAGGTTCAGAAAGTGGCAACTCAAATGGTCAAGGGCTTATACCTTTCCAGTTTTTTGGGGGGTGGGGAATGAGTAAGAGGGGACATGATAGAGGTGTACAAGATTATGTATGATGCGCAGAGAGGAGGTGGAGGGAAATTTCTGTTAGAATTCCTGCTCCATGATTGCAGTCATGGGATTTTTGTCTATCACATGACGATGTATGTTTTGACTCCACAAAGTGGGAAGTGACAGAGACAGGATGTTTATGTTACTGTGTTCCGTGAAGTGGGACTATTGTCTTTTGTTCTCTCTCTTTGCTGTCTGATGCTAGAGAGAGAGGGAGCCATGTTGCAGTGCTCCGTGTGTGTTGATATGTAAACAAAGTAGATTAGCCAAAATGCTGAGTTGCTGAGGTCTGTCACGTGAACTGCGCATCCCTAAGTGTGCTAATGTTTGTTGGCATTGGTCGCTGTGATGTTCGGGCAGAAGAAAGCTTATGAAGCTCCTGAATGATTGACCAGGAGGGAGAGAACATGCCAGTCGGGCATGTGTCTCTACTAGGGTCCTACTCAAGCTGAGCTCCTGACACTTTCTCCCTTTGAACATAATACCCAGGGCCACCTGAAGAACCTGAATGTTGGAAGATTGAGAATAGAAAAAGGAAAGTGCTTCTTCACCCAGCCCATATGGAATTTGCTTCCACAAGAGGTAGCAATGGCCACCCACTTGGAGGGTGAAGCTGTCAGTTGCTATTAGCCATGATGGCTATGCTGTACCTCCACAGTCAGAGTCAACATGCCTCTGGGTACCAGCTGATGGGGAGCACTAGTGGGGAGAGGGCTCTTGTGCTCAGATCCTACTTGTGGGCTTCCCACAGGCATCTGATTGGCTTCTGTGAGAGCTGGACGAGGTGGGCATTCTGATGCAGCAGAGTTCTTTGTATGTTCTTTCCCTATTTTTCTGGATTTAAAAAAAACAAAAACAAAAGAAAAGTGCTAGTATGTTATAATGTCATTAGTATCTCGCCAAACCCCTTTCTCTTTTTGTTCTCTCCATAGTAATAATTATCTTTGAGAGTAGCCAAATAGTAGATTATCATGGAGAGAACAAAAAACAAAAAAGGTGGCAGTTTGATGAGATACTATATTATAATTTGGATTGAAATCCAAATTAATAACCCCCCCCCAATTCTATAATTCCCTTCCCCTACCCCCCCTCTCTCCCCGTCTGCAACATAATTGCAAAATTCAACCATTCAATGGAATGCTATTGTTTTAAAATATGAGGTCAACATAAAAACATCATCTCTACGCACTTTGGTCATAAAGAATGAATGTTCACAAAATCTAAGCAGTGAGCTCATAGGGAGGTTTCACAATCCAGATAGCTGCAAATGTAACTGGCTCATTCAAGCAAGGAGAATGTAAATGCTGGAAAAGACTCTCTGGGCAAAGAAACCCCATTCTAGTGATATACTGACGTTTCATTTTCAGAATATTTAATTTCAGCCTGCAATATGATTTACACAGGGACTTTGGTTTGTTGGTTTGGTTTTTCCACTTATTTCAGTAGGGCCATGTTTAGTGTAGACATTGCAGATACCACTACAAGGCTTGAGATGAAGAGACAAATCCAGCTTTTTCTTTAATAAATATAATAATAATAATAATAATAATAATAATAATAATAATAATAATAATAATAATATATTATTATTATTTATACCCTGCCCATCTGGCTGAGTTTCCCTAGTCACTCTTGGTGGCTCCCTATCAAGTGTTCAAAACAATACAGCATTAAATATTAAAAACTTCCCTAAACAGGGCTGCCTTCACATGTCTTTTAAAAATAGGATAGCTGCTTATTTCCTTGACATCTGATGGGAGGGCGTTCCACAGGGCGGGTGCCGCTACCAAGACGGCCCTCTGTCTGGTTCCCTGTAACCTCACTTCTCGCAGTGAGGGAGCCGCCAGAAGGCCCTCAGCGCTGGATCTCAGTGTCTGGGCTGGACGATGGTTTAACAACACATGGCGGCCAATCTGAAATATTTGTGGGATCTCAAAATATACATTATTGTTTGGCAGCATGCTGCCCAGCTGCCACTGTATCATAAACAATAACATTAGTATTTATTTCAGGAAGTTTCAAATGTTTGATGTTTTATTATGTTTTTATATGTGTTGGAAGCCACCCATGGTGGCTGGGGCAACCTTAGCCAGATGGGTGGGGCATTATTATTATTATTATTATTATTATTATTATTATTATACCCCTCTCCCTGCCTTTAACCTCATTGAAAAGCTTTGAACTGCTGACACACAGAAAGTCAACAGTCAGATTTTCAAAAGGGTCCAGGATGTTGCATAAATAGTAAAAATAATGAGATACCGTGATGTTACTGTTAGTGCACAGGGTGATTTCCTTTCTTACAGCGCTATGGAAGTTGAGCACTGTTCTTTCCATTTTACAGATGGGTGACTGAGGCTTGGATATGAGCACAATAATAGAATACACAACAAATGAGTTGGACTGGGCTGGGATTTGGACTCCAGTCACCCAGTGTCATGTGTACTTCATCCATTTCAGTTATACTTTTCCAAGATTGCACAAGTTTTGTTTTTTAAATCTAGAGTGAGGATTTCCCCCCATAATAAATTAACAATAAGCTGTTGTGTCAGCACCAGTTGGGAAGGTGATCTGTGGACAGTGATCCACAGACTCAAGGGCACGGAGTAGGTCAGCACTAATATAATAGAGGTAATAAATGCATAGCTGCTCCCTCTAACCTCTCATTGTCCTTTTCATCTGTCAGGACCAGGTCCAAATCTAGAAAAACAGCAGCTTAACCTCTTTCAATAGGGAGCCCATTACGATTCCAGGATATCCCTTATGTGCAAAGCGGCTATAACATTCTCAGTGATTTTCCACTTTGGAGCAGCATTCAGAAACTGTTTGTTTATATTGGAGATTCGGTACAAGCAAGGCAGTGGGAACATCCACTGGGTTTCTGGACTGGAGGGCTTATTCATCTGAAATCTGTCATTCTATTTTTCATTTTGTAAAGGTCAAAACAATAGAGAGAGAGAGACTTTTCTTTTAAAATCAGCCTCTAAATAAGCCTACAAAAAGTGCTCATACATCTTAACTATTCAGCCTGCCAACACAAACCAGTATAAGTCATCAATAACTTGAGAGGTAGGGGAAGGAGGCAATGGGAGGAAGATCCAACCTTCTCCCAGTTTACAAACAACAACAACAACAACAAAAATACACAATTTCCTGCTCATTCACTTGGAAGCAATCCATACTCACCACAGATGAGTGACTATCTTTGCAAGCCAGCCACAGGACCAAGCTAAAGGTGGCTGGTGCCCAAGATAATAAGGACCAGAAGCCTGCTGGCAGTTACTGGACGGCAACACCCATCATCTCTGCTGGTTGGTGCTGATAGAGTCCAACTACACCCCTTGATTAGCTGTTGCACACTTCTTTATTTCCCACCTTTCTTCCATCATGGAACTCATAGAAGCATATAATTGTAGGCTGGAAGGGACATCAAGAGTCATCTAGCCCAACCTCCCGCTTCTTTCTTCTTTGGTGATCACTCATAGCCAAGTAAGATGGTCTTCCATGAACATGGTCTTAATGGTGAGTCCGTAAGTGACTGTGGAGGCCAATTCTGGATCCACACGTCCTTCCACAGTGGGGACATAGGTTTCTGGGCAGGAGCTGATCATGGTGGGGGTTTGCCAAATGTGCCTTCCTCTTAGCATGTTTCTCCCTTTTGTCTGAGATTGAGCGTCTTCCAAGTCCATGACACCTTTGGTAAAGGCTGTTCTCCAATTGGAGCACTCACAGGCCATTGTTTCCCAATTGTCAGCGTTTATACTACATTTTTAAAGATTTGCCTTGAGAGAGTCTTTGAACCTCTTTTGTTGACCACCAGCATGAAGCTTGCCATTTTTAAGTTTAGAATAGCGTTGTTGTTTTGGAAGACAATCATCAGGCACCCGAACAACATGACCAACGAAGCTGTTGTTGAAGAATCATTGCTTCAACACTGTTGACTTTTGCTTCTTCCAGTACACTGGCATTAGTTCGCCTGTCTTCCTAAGTGATATGTAAACATTTTTGAAGACACCGTTGATGGAATCTTTCACGGAGTTGGAGATGGCGTTTATAAGTGGTCTGTGTTTCACAAGCGTACAGTAAGGTTGGTAGTGCAATAGCTTTGTAAACGAGCGCTTTGGTTTCCCCACGAATGTCCCAGTCCTTGAACACTCTGCACTTCAAGAAAGCTGTATTTGCATAGCTCAGGTGATGCTGTATTTTGGCATCAATGTCGGACCATGTGGAAAGATAACTGCCCAGGTAGGAGAAGTGATCAACACTTTCCAACATTACACCATTAAGTTGGATTTGTGGCGCTGTAGAGGGGTTGTTTTGTGCTTGTTGGTGCAGCACTTTCCCTTTTTCTTTCCTTTTTGTTATCTTCCACCTGTTCTGCCGTTGAGGACTTCTTGGATCCTTCTTTGTCTAGCTTCTCCCCCTTGACCTTGCCACCTTGGGTGACCCTACTTGGAGTACGAGACTCCCGACGGCTTTGCTCACAAGGATCATAGGAACATGCAAGCCCACTCATCATGGCAAGGTGATGATCCAGCGAGTGAGCCAACCTCCCACTACCACAGACTCAAAAGGTGTTGGTAATATCCCCTCGGGTGTTACAGAAAGGGGTTGAGCTAATTCAGTGATGGCCAAACTTGGCCCTCCAGCTGTTTTGGGACTACAACTCCCATCATCCCTAGCTGACAGGACCAGTGGTCAGGGTGATGAGAATTGTAGTCCCAAAACAGCTGGAGAGCAAAGTTTGACGATCGCTGAGCTAGTTCATCCTTCCCCAACCTTGGGACCTTCCAAATGTTTTGGCCTACAACTCCCAGCCAGCATGATTAGGAATGATGGGAGTTGTAGTCCAAAGCCTCTAGAGGGCACCAGGTTGAGGAAGCCTGCTGTAACCTGTTAGCAGTGTTCCAGTACGGGTGGAGTTTCCCGCCATATCCCTTTAGATGTAAGAGAGGCATGGCAACTGTTATTAAGGCCTGGGGCATTGCAGACCCATTATAGATCAAGGAGAGGCGAAGACTTCCAACCTATGCATTTGAGTTCCCTGGGTTGTGCTGGAGAGAGTCATCTTGTCCTTTCTGACCTTGAGCGTGCGTGCATTCATTCATTCATTCATTCATGAAGATAAAAGGCATTTATCTTTCATTACGGTACACGCCGAAGTAGTACTATTGCAGGAAAGGCACCAAGCAGATTATGTATGCCTTTCTTTGTGCTGCCCATTGTGGTTGGCAACAGTCTGTGCTGCTTAAATTCTAATTTGTTTTGTGCTACAGCTGAAAGGAGCTGATTATTTTTAGAGGAAAATGTGCCATTCTTTCAGATACCATAGGCTGGCAGAGCCAGTTAAGTATAGTAGCGGGCGTGATGGTGTAGGGAGGGGGGAGAGGCATTAATTATTGCGAGGAGGAGGAGAACGGGTACAATTAAGGGAAGAACAAAATAGACTTGGTTATATGCGAAGCTCACAACTCGGCATCTGTTTGTCTGATAGCGGCAGCTGCGTAACGGAGCCCTGATTGCACGGTTTCAAGGGACTTCTTGAGTGCACAAACATATTGCTCAGTGGTGGAGACAGGCTTGCCATGCTCCTATCAGCTGGGACTTGGTGCCGTGAGCATTAAGTCTGCAGAATAATTGGCTGCTAGTTGTGCTTCGTTTGAGAAAAACACCGTGGCATGCAGTCAAAAAAGGAAAGGCCGTCTGCGGTACTCGGCTCATCTTCACTGGTTTTCTCCTCTCCCACTCCCTTCCTCTCCAATGCTGCGCACTACACCTTTAAAGCACATTCAAAGCACATTTCTCTCCCCTCCTCAAAGAATTATGGTCACTGTAGTTTGTTAAGGGGTTCTGGAAGTTGCAGCTCTGTGAGGCGTCAACTACGGTACCCAGAATTCTTTGGGGGGGGAATGTGCTTCGAATGTGCTTTAAAGGTATAGTGCACACACAGCCCAAGCTTCCTCAGATGTATGGACAACTCTTTAAGGGAGAGGAAGTCTATGTGTGTTTATTTAAAGACATCCCACTCTTTTCACTGGGGATCTGCTGTAACCAACAAAGCCTCATACAGTGTTCATCAGCCTCTGGCAAATCTTTCCTTTCTTTTCCTCTGTTGACTCCCCAGTCTCAAATTTTCGTTTGTAAGCTCCTCTGCCGTGGACCTGCCCTTTTGTTTTTGAAAAGCTCCATTCAGATTGATGGTGCTCTATGCATCATAATGAACAAGAGCAACAACGTTTTTTTCATGGTTACTGAAAAATTGCCTGTACCATCTCTTATCCCCAGCTCATGGGCCAATTGTAAGCCAGAGCATCTGATTTGTTGTACTTTATCACTCAATGTTTGGTGAAACTTCTTGATATTTTGCACCTGATTTACAGTGCACCCCTGTGCATCTCTACTTGGAAGCCAACCCCACTGAATTCAATGATACTTGCTCCCAGGAAACTGTGTGTAGGATTTTAGCCTGGTGGAAGAGAATCTGAAACCTAAGAGCTGCACATGTCACCATGCACTCTTGCCACCTATCTATTCCACTATAGCTCTTTGACAAGTACAGTGGTACCTCGGTTACAGACTGCGCTAACCCAGAAATAGTACCTTGGGTTAAGAACTTTGCTTCAGGATGAGAACAGAAATCGTGCTCCGGCAGCGCAGCAGCAGCGGAAGGCCCCATTAGCTAAAGTGGTGCTTCAGGTTAAGAACAGTTTCAGGTTAAGAACAGACCTCCAGAACGAATTAAGTTCTTAACCCGAGGTACCACTGTATAGTACTGTTCATTTTGCCTCAGAATTGGATTTCGCAGTTGAAGTTTTCAGGTTCTGAAAACGTTACTCTTTTGAGAGTGAGAGGGTGTCAAAACATTCTGCAATGTTGAAATCAATATATAAGCATTACTATTTATTACTTGGATCTGGAGAATCGTTTGCAAAGACAGGATCCAGGTCTGCTGCTGAAGTTGAACAGATCTGGCTCTGTAAGCCGCCAGGCTTTCTGGAACCTCTTTGATAAACTGCTTGACATCCTTAGAGGAAGAACAGGGCACATGTAATAAATAAATATGAAATATATCACAACATGGAAATGGAATGAATGGATTTACATTAGCCTGGCTTAAAACCTAGCATTCCAGTATATAACATAAACAAAATCCATATTTTTATACATAAAATCATCCTGTGCTCAGAAAGCTTAACAGTGTCCTTTGGAGGGACATGACAGCACCTTTCATGGAAATGCCTCATTCATTACTACATTATTTGCTCCTCTTTGTCTTCCTGATGGAAACTGACAAAGTAACATGCAAGCCATATATAGATTTCTTGATAATCACAAGGTTCCTTTAACATTTGATGATAAACATTGTTTGCAACCGTCTATGTACTCCCCTATCATTATGTTTCACCAAAATCAGTGGGGTTTTCTTCTAGGTAGGAATGTGTGATGGTTTTGTTTGCTGTGCATTTTTTGGACCTCCTGAACTAATAAAGGTAAAAAGGTGAAGGACCGCTGGGTGGTTAAGTCCAGTCAAATTTGACTATGGGGTTGCGGCGCTCATCTACACTTTCAGGCTGAGGGAGCTGGCGTTTGTCCACAGACAGTTTTTCCAGGTCATGTGGCCAGCATAACTGAACCGCTTGTGGTACTATGGGACACTGTGACGGAAGCCAGAGTGCACAGAAAAGCCATTTACCTTCCTGCAGCAGCGGTACCTATTTATTTACTTGTTCTGGTATGCTTTCGAACTGCTAGGTTGGCAGGAGCTGGGACAGAGGAACGGGAGCTCACCCCGTTGCGAGGATTTGAACCGCTGACCATCTGATTGGCAAGTCCAAGAGGCTCAGTGATTTAGACCACAGTGCCACCCGCTGTGTACTTCTCTTCTAAAAAATACCAAAATGCATTTAAAATGTGAATTTTAGGAGAAAATGCATTCAAAAGTTTAATAAATTACAGGGGGGTTGGACTAGATGATCCTCAGGGTCCCTTCCAACTCAACAATTCTATGATTCTGTGAAATGCAGACTGGTGTGGTAAGAGGACAGAATGCACTTTTGAATGAACACATGCAAAATGGACAAAGACTGGAAATAGACTGATCTGTCCACCCACACTTCTGAGTAAACATTCACATGACCAGGCTGAAAGTTTTGTAGGATGGTTTTAGCTGAGCTCCCAAGGAAACATGTCATCATGACCTTTGGCTTGTTTGAATTTCAGAATGACTGTTGCAGAAAGCTTGCTTTTAATAAAAGATCCCAGTTAGACAGTCTCAACCAAGCTGCATATTTTGATCTTGAATGTCCACGTAAAAATGGACCCATTGCTGTGAAATCTTACTCCACCATGCACTGTCTCAGCCACGGAGGCAAAATGTCTTTGAAGGCAGAAAACAGATCTGTGTAGATGTCATATAAGGGCAGAGATAAGGGAAGGAGAGGAGGAGGAAACCCCTTTTCCTGCCAGAAAAGCTTCTTTGCAGTAAATTCCTTTGGACAAGGAAACACAGCAAGCAAAATAAAAGAGTGTTACAGCTCAAGAGCTAGGCTTCAGAATTCCAGACTTCTGATGTTGGGAAAAACTAAAACTGTGACTCTGAAATGCTACTATTGAGAAAATGTATACCCAAAGTACGCTCACCAATTTTGACAGAGCTTACTGGAGTCATTCTTATAATTAGTGGTGCCTCTCTCATGAACTCCAAAGAATTTGGCACAGAAGCTTTTAAAATGGGAAATTTTCCATTTACCTCAGGGGTCAGCAACCTAAGGCCCATGGGCCGGAAGCAGCCCGCGGAGGTCGTTTGACCGGCCCATGAGCCTCCCCTGAACCGAGCTGCCCATTCACATGCTGCGCTAAACCTTCCTGACCCCTGATTTACCTGAACACACCTCCTTGGCTGCCCCATTTTAATGTTTGCACCCCAACCCCCCAACCCCTTTTAAAAAGAAACTCAGGGAGGTTTAAGAAATGGTTTAGGGGTTCATTGAGGAGATATTCTAAAAGGAAACTGAAAGAAATCAGGATATATCCACAAAAAAGGTGTGGGTGAGTCTCTGGATTGTGGCCAAAACCCCTGAATGCCCATCAGAGAGTTTCAATATAATAGAATGAATTGTAAGAATTGGGCCTGATTTTTCTGTCAGTCACTTATCTGCTGGAAAGCAGGGATCAGCATCAAACCACTGATATCAGAAAAGGTGGCAAAACAATATACATGTACATAAGATTATCACCCCCAGCATGATATAGCAATTTCTAAAGCAGCCTAGGCTTCCACAATCCCAATTAAAAAAAAGAAAACAGATAAATTAGATGCTTGATGCTTGACAATGTTGTTTTGCCGTTTTGTCCAAGAGGTTGGAGGTGAGGACTAGTACATTCACAGCCTTTCTACTCTTTGGTCTGTCCTGGCTTGTTCTGAGAGGAGCATTCTGTTAAAAAGCAGCCATTGTGATGGGTAAGGTTGTCAGCTTCCCATCATTGTGCGTCCTTTGGCTTGAAGGCAGGTGAACTTTTTGGTTGACGAAGCTGTGATTTTAAAGAGAGACTTGGTCATATCAATCTACATAAGAAATAGGGAGGAAGGGAGACATAGCAGGCATCTATGCCGCGTTACAATTTGACCAGAGTTATCTGGTCCATTCTTAGGTTCTTCTGCAAACAATTATGCTGCCAAACTTCACTGAGATGCTTAGCATTATGTTTTATGGCTAGTGACGGCTCACAGTGTGTAATGGTTTGTGTATTACTGTGAAATCCTTAAGTCACCACCCAGGCTGCCCAAACTACATAACTGAATGAAGAGCCCACAAGTTACTGTGTCTGACTTTGCATGCTCTTTTTTTCAAAGGCCATTTCAGCTTGTGTTCAAGCCTAGGATGCTGAGGAGAGTAAGGTCCATCAGTTAATTTGATGTTGTGTGAAGAAGCATTTCCTTTTTCCTGCTCTGAACTTACTGTCAGGGCTTTATGGCATGAACCTGAGGGTCAGACTGCATAGACAATTAAATAATGCTTTGGGGTAGGCCACAAGCAGGATATTGGCGCCATGACACTCTCCCTGCCTGTGCTCCTCAACAACTGGGAGTCAGAGGCATATCACCACCAATGTTCATTGGCATTAAACATGTCTTCACATTTGCCTGTTGGGTGTTTTTGCTGTCATTGTTTTTTAAAAAAAGGAGCTGTGAGAGGTGCAATCCAGATGGGCAATGTGGCACAGAGGTAGGGAGAGTGGATGGAAATAGCTTCCCCCAGCTGCTTTTTGTCCAGAAGCTGCTATTTGCATCACTATCCGTTTCTTTCCTAGGGCAAAAAGAGAGATTTGGGGGGCATTTTTGTCCACCACTAGAATCTATCACTAAAAGGAGAGGGCCTTTCATTTGGTGACCCCATGCCTCCCTGCAGTTTTGGAATGCACACTTCCATTGTGTGGTTTTTAGAAGGCCTTGAAGACTTTTCTTTTTCAACTGGCCTTCCGGCAAAGATGCTTATTGGATGGACTGTGGCTATTTTTAATTATGCTTTACTGGCTCTTGATTTTGAGATGGGATGAGCTGTTTGAAGCACTGTTTGCATTTTGTTGCTGTTGTTCTTATTACTGTAAGCCACTTTGGATGGGCAATTGTCAGGTGCCTGTAGTGATGTGGTTTCTAATAGCCTGTGAAAGTTTATGCCACAGTCAATTTGTTAGTGTTTTAGGTGTCACAAGTCTCAGTTGTTGTTGTTGCCAAAAAGGGGGGGGGCTTCCTTTAAAGAAGAATATCTACTGTGGCTGTTCTCCGCTGTGCTTTCTCTTCTCCTGTTCTCAGACAGATCCAAAATATAATAACAGGAAAGAAACAGTAAGCAAAAGACTTCCTTAACAGGAAACTCAACAGAACAATAGCAACACTCTCTCTTACTACTGAATTCCTGCAGGAAATAATTCGGTAACTAGGACTAGCACAAATCAGTGTTTAATCCCCTTTGAGTCAGACACTGTAGCTTCCTTTAGTCACCTTTCATATTTGGAGTCATGCTTGTCAGAATTTGAAATGGGCACAGTCCTTTAAGCAAACAAGAAAACCTCTATCTTTTCACCAAGCTATGATCTTACTAATGCTGGGTGGTGCTTGGGAGCTTGCACTTCGGGGTATTTTGAAAGGTTGTGGAATGAAACATGCTCCGTATAAACTGTAAATATTGTATGCTGTATAACTTTTCTGAGCCAAGCTGAAAACATGATTTAATAAGCACTTCGTGGAAAGTCCGCCTCCTTTGTCTGCCTGTCCTCTCACATTCAAATGTTCATCATTGACGGGAAGCAGCCAGCTCCATCTAATCAGTGCCCCACCCTTGGATTCCAAAGAAGCAATTTCTAATTCCTTTTTGGATATTATACGTCAAAAAGAGCTCAGTCTCTGAAACAAAACTGAAATGTAAGAGAAGGGAAGGTTTCCTTTCTGTTTGCTCCTGAACTGTACTGTTTTTCTTAGCATGGATAGTCCCTGCAGAGCCAGGGTATCTCAGCTTAGATGCCTCTCTTGGTCCTTGTTTGGCCCTTCGCTAAGCGAGACACTAGTGGGGAGATCTAGTTTGGGGGAACTAGTGTGGGAAATCTTGGAACAATACTGCATCTTGGAGTATTGGTTCCTATGTTGACCCTGCCATGTCTTAAGGTCAGCATATCCTATCTCAAGATCAGAGGCTGGTTATTCTGAATTCAAAGGGTCAGGTCTATTGCAAAGAAGATGGACCGTAGCTCAGTGATAGGGCACATGATTTGTGTGTAGAAAGTCCTATGTTCTGGGCATCTCCAAAAAGGGCTGCAGAAGATTCCCATCTGAGAGCCGCATCCTGTCACTGTGGACAATACTAAACTGGACAAAGTGATGCTCTGATTTTGTATAAGGCACAACCCCACTTTCCCAAATGCCAAGAATAAGGCAGGAGAAGGGAATTGATGTCTAGCTCAGTTAATATTTGAGGCCTACAAGCTGAAAAGTTTAGAATATAATAACTATCCTGCACACTACTTATCACACTGTAGCCGTCAGGTTCTAAAGCAGTGGCTTTCAAATATACATTCTTTGGGAGCTCTTTCCACACCCTTCTGCATCAGACGGGAATTCGGCATGTTACATAAGCCTTGAGCTGGCATTCTAGGTCAGACAGATCACAAAGGATAACACCTAAGACAGTTGGGGCTTGTCACTGCCCGTTGCAAAATGAGTCTGCACCTTAGAACCTTCCCAACCCTCCCTCTTACACCTCTGCATTTCAGGAGAAGAGTTATAATGGTGGACTAGTTGTCTTTCGGGGAAGCTTATTTGCCCTTAGTAATCTTATGCTGATTACTAACTTTCTGACACATTCTTTATAAGATCAGTCAGTAGATAGGTAGGTCGATTTATTCATCATTCATCACCACCAAGGTTTCAAGACTTCTTCTTCTTTTTGCAAAACCTCAGACATCCATCCCTTGAACCCACCTCTTTTCCACCTCTGAAATGTATTTCATATACTGACTCAACCAGTATACTCACTGTGGAAGTCGTGATTGGAGTCACTTCAGTGACTGGGAGATGCAGAAATGGAGTAAATACATCAGTAAAATTAATCTATATGGCAGTCTTTCTAGCAGCATGTGCAAAGTCTGATCTATAAATCTATTTAGCGTGAAAACTCTGGTTTGTGTATTTGATATTTCATGGTATGTAAGAAGGAAAATTGTATGCAGTTAGGAAAATAATTGCAGTCAGATTCACTGTTAAAGAATTTTCAATTGATTTTAAATGTTTTTTCTATAATCTACCTTGTTTCATTTCAATTGCTTTCTTTTCCTGTGAAAAAGGACACTTGACAGCCTAACCCTTTCCATGTTTAAGCAGAAATAGAACCCACCTGTTTCTATGGAACTTACTTTCAAATAAATATATGTCTAGCATTGCAGGTTTCTTTTATGATCCTCAACATGTTTGCTAGAAAGTAAACCAGGCTGTAAAACTCAAATCCTTTTCATACATGCTATTTTAATACTGCAATCCTATGCCCATTAACTTCGACGGGTCATACTTCTGAGCAGGGATGCATAGGATTGCACTGTTAGATGGTAAAACTATGGCTTTGAATGTCATTATAAAGTACAGCACGTGATGGGAGATTCCTTGTAGAGAAACTGATGTGAAAAAAGTATGGGAATGCCTTATTTAATTCCAGAAACTGTTGGCATTGGATGGGCTCTCATAACATTTTACCCTGCAGTCAAGTAGGCTTCCTCATTGGCTCATACTGTGTGTGTTCCTACAACATAGGACCAAAGGTTGAAATTTGGAATCTTTCCCTTAGGAGAGAAACAAACCACTTCCTTTCCCCTGCACAGTCTGCCAAGATGATGAGCCAGAGGAGAACTTAGCCAACTGCCAGTATAAAATCTGCCCACTCGCGCCCAGAGTGGATCTATTTTGCAAAAGCTCCCAGGGAAATGTCCTGTTTTCTTTCTTGTCAGTTTGATGCTGTTAGAATTACAGGTCCTCATTTCTTGCCAACGTCACTGAAAACATAAAAGTGATGTTCTTTCAGAAGTCTTCTATTCTCTTACATAATCCCTACCTTAAAATGCCTGATATATTGCCTTTGCGTGCTAATAATAGATGCAGTAATTAAAGAACGCAACTGCAGTCCCTGTACTTTCCAGATAATTCCACTGTCCTTTTCTTCTTTTTGAAGCTGTCAAATTTTGGGTGGGTGGGAGTGCCTGCTTTTCTTCACAGGCTCAGAGGGAAGTTTACTTGGTTGACAAGATTCAGGCATATTTGCTCCAAGCCAGAGTCCATATTGGGAAAGGTCACTTTCTAAAACTCCTGCATTCCCTACTGCAAGGGTAGCCAGTGTGCTGCATTCTAGGCATTGCTGGACTCCAGCTCCAGTCATGCTTAACCAGTAGGCATACTGGCTGGGATGATGAGAATTGGGAACCCCAACAACATCTGAAGTATCCCATGTTGGCTATCAGTGCTCTAGTGTGACCAAAAACTAGAACCAAGAATGGTGCCATTCATATGTGAAGGTGAAGGAGGCTGATGTGCAGTCCACTGCCAAACTGGTAAACAAACAGAGGCAGCATATTAAGCCAGAAACCAAAACAAATTTTTATTATTAGCTTGGAGTCAGACTCAGTATTAGTGCTACATGAGAGTAAATCGGTCGTTAAGCATAGAGTTATGTTTCCCCCTTTAAAGAGCAAGTTGAAATAGATTCCACTTTGGCAATCATGAGGAAAATTGAGAGTGGCAGAAAAAAGACATTTGTAATGAATGTTAAAAATGATGAGATTACTAACAATCACACCCAACATGTTACTCTTTAGTATAAGAATGGAAACCCTTTTGTCGACAGCTGGAGTGTTGTTCTTTCTGTCTCACATCCCTCTTTCAGAATACAGATGTTAAATAAGTTAATAATAATAATAATAATAATAATAATAATAATAATAATAATAATAATAATAATAATAATAATATGGTAGGCAGAGGTTCTGCAAAGTGGTGTTCTCCTTGTTCTTCCCACACCCATCTGATTTGTAATAGTATATTTAAGGAGGAGGAGGACAATTGTGTATGACTTGTGACCTTGGGCAGAGGGGTTTTGAAACAACATTGCAATAGGAAGGGAAAGGGTGATAGTAGTCTTGTCACCAGCCACACCTTAGGCTTTACACATGTACATGGTTGCAGCGGGCAGAAGAACCAAGTCAGGAACAGGCAAGAAATTTGCTTTGATATATTGAGGATTTGGTGTGTGTGTATGTGGAGAGAGAGAGAGAGAGAGAGAGAGAGAGAGAGAGAGAGAGAGAGAGAGACACTGTGATCCTGTCAAAAAGCATGCCTGCATGGCTTTGTCAGTGATTTTGATAATAAATGTCTTAGGGACTGGGACCTCTTTTTTCTTCGTGTTTTGGCTTTAGTTCTGTAGCTGTGTGTGTGTTTCATTACGGAAATACGTGGGTGCATGTTACTGACTTAGAGTAAACAGAGGAGTGGCCGATTTAATTTACTCACTGTGGCTTGAAACTGGAGGGGGGGTTTTATATCAGAGAGTTGGCATTTGGTCTTTGTGCTAGTGGCTACATGGGAAGCTGCCTCACACCATTGGTCCATCGAGCACAGTACTGATTCTCACCAGCTCTTCAGCAATCCACTGTATGAGCAGCAATAGAAGCTTGGGCAGAATTCCTTCCTTTCTGTCCTCCCTACTTCTCACTACCGTCTGCCTTTGCCTTCCTTTATGGACAGGAGTGACCAGCTGAGCTATATAATGTTGAAACTCTTAGGAGTTAATGGATGAGGACAAAACTGGATAGGGCATCCTTTCCCCTCTCTGCACTCCCAGGTGTTCTGGACTGCAGGTCCCTTCATCCATGATCCTTGTTTGCAGGCTCTGGACAACAGCACAAGACATAAGCGCCCACATCACTTATCTTGCCTGTTGCTAGAGTGTTACAGTGGGAAAGAATGGTATAAAACCCACTCCTTCCTGTGCAGCCTTTGGCCCAATCCCCCATCCTCTACTGATACTCTGCTTAATCCCAAGTACACAAACCTTGATAGTGTGCATAGTCATCCCTTGTTAACCTTTGCCTGCCTTTTCTTACCCTCCCCTTCTTCTATTGCCTGTCCTGTCTCAAAGTGTACAGTAGGTTGCAATCTCCTTGGGGCAGGGATCCATCTTCTTGTTCTAACTCAGTAAAATATCATGAACATTAGGGAAATACCAATAGCACTGCCTAGCTTGTGATTTCTAGAGACGCCCCCCCCCCCCAACCAGCACTCATCCATCTCTTATCACAAATATCTGGTGCTAGTCTTCTAAATTATTTTTTTGTTTTTAATTTGTCAGCATTTAATATATTGTTCTTAGTTCACTATTGCCCAGTCAGACATAATGCAAACCATGGTTTCCTGTTACATGAATGAGCTGTGCAAACCTTGGGGCCATTCCCTTCTCCTTACCCTTACCCTTCTCCTCCTCCTCCTTGCACCAGAGGAAGAGATGAAAAGTTTACATTCCCATTTTTTAAACAAACCATAGTGGTTTGTGGTGTGTCAACATGGGCAACTGTTGTTTGTTTAAACTACCATTTGAGAACACACCAGCATCTGAAACCATGGTCTGTTCCTGGCTTGTTTACTAACCATAATTTAAAGAAACCACAGTTCCCCAAATTCATCTTGCAGAACACTGGTTAGGTATGCTTGATATCTATGAATTCCAGTGCAAATTGACCCAATTTGCACGTCTTAGCCTGAGCTGTGAACGGACAGTTAGCAGTTTCCCCAGATATAATGTGCTTTTGTATGTTGTTTCCACTTACATATACATTTTTGCACACTTTCTCCTAATATATGATTACTTGAGCACATTGTTTGTTTGGAGAACTGCATCACAAAAATCAGAGAAGTGTGAGTTTTAAGCTGGATAGGTTTGCATTAGAATGGAAACTGAACCAAGTTTCTTCCTTCATACTGATGCCTACATTTCCATGGCTTTAGGCTTCCTGTTTCCTCATTCCAGGAAACTGTGTCTCTTGTTGAATGTAATCCCTTAATAATGCCCTATGTGCCCTTTCACTGCACAACTTGCCAAATCATTTTATGGAACCCCGTCCATTTTTACCAGCCACCTTGCTTTTCTTGCCTGTTGCAACAGTCTTCCCTCCCCTCCGTGTTAAATACAGTAGATTGTAGCACACGAGGCTGAAAAGAGAGGACACATCTGATGTGCAAGTGCTGTAATGAAATGGAAATGAGCTCTGTGCATTAATAGATTGTGGGGGGAAATGACAGTGTTATATAATAGACAATAACACATTAGCAGCTAACTTGAAGTCTTGTGTGTCAGTTAGAGAGAGCCGTGCTGAACTTGCAATTGTGCTTAAACAGGCTTTCTCGGAGACCTGCGGCACAGCTCTTGCTGTTAAGTGGCAAGGTGACATGATAATTGCAAATGAAAGTGCTATTTTAAAATTGTTTCTCTCTGAAACCACAGCTGGCTAAATCCTGGAGGAAAGTTTGTGGCTGCAGGACACAAAAGTGTGCGATCCAGCTGAGAAGCTGCCTACTCCTCACACACTACTGTAATTTGGTCAAGACACCTTTCTCAGAGTTACCTGTTTTGCTACTGATATTAGTTAGGTAGCACCAGAAGACCCATTCCACTTGGGATGATGTTTCCAAGAGGCCTTCTCTTATTCTGATTTTTACCTGAGTAATGCAGAAATGATCCACAGTGTAGCAGTACCCCACTCTATGAAAGGAACATAGGAAGAGGTCCACAGTCAGTTCTGCCCGTGTACGTTGACTACAGCTCCCACAAGCCCCAGCCAGCATGACCAGGGATGATAGGCGGCGTAGATCAGCAACATCTGCAGGGGCACCAGTTAGGCATCCCTGGAGGATCAAAGGAGTTCTCAACGCCAGTGGAACTCCAGGCCTCACATTCTGAGTCTTTCCACACCATTGGCATAAATTTTTGATTCAGGTGGACTTGTGGAAACAAAACAACACCATGAGACTTTTTTTCGTGATCATATGCAAAAACTGGGATTGATAAAGTAGAGGATAAGGGGGCAGGGAAGGGTTTATTGGGTGGGTAATGTTGAGGTAGATATGACAGAAGATGTTATGCTGGTGTGAATTAAAGCTGAGCAAAACAGCAGCAGAATAGTCTCTTACCGTGAGCCCCATGCAGTATAATAGTTAAACCAAGGAACTCATTCCCACAGGAGGCAGTAATGGCTGCCAAGTTGGATGGCTAATAATAATAATAATAATAATAATAATAATAATAATAATAATAATATATTTATACCCTGCCCATCTGGCTGGGTTTCCCCAGCCACTCTGGGTGGCTTATAACAAAATATTAAAATACAATAGTCTGTTAAACATTAAAAGCTTCCCTAAACAGAGCTGCCTTCAGATGTCTTCTAAAAGCCTGGTAGTTGTTTTTCTCTTTGACATCTGGTGGGAGGGTGTTCCACAGGGCAGGTGCCACTACCGAGAAGGCCCTCTGCCTGGTTCCCTGTAACCTCACTTCTCGCAATGAGGGAACCGCCAGAAGGCCCTCAGCACTGGACCTGAATGATGGAGGTGGAGACGCTCCTTCAGATATACTGGGCCGAGGCCGTTTAGGGCTTTCAAGGTCAGCACCAACACTTTGAATTGTGCTCGTAAACGTACTGGGAGCCAATTCACAGAGGGCAGGGCTATCAGCAGCTGCTAGCCACTGCCTTCACTTATAAGGCCTCTGAGTGCCAGTTGCTTGGAATTACAGGTGGGGAGACAGCTGTTGTGCCCTTGCCCAGTTTGCAGGCTCCACACTGGCATCTGGGTGACACTGTGAAAAGAGGATGCTGGACTAGACGAGCCATTGGCCTGAGCCAGCAGTCTCATCTTTGGTCCTTAGTTTCTTAAAGAGAGTCTAATTTCTCTTGTCCCTTTGTTTATCAAAACTGAACTGTTTTTTCCCTTCCCCAGTACAGATTGACTTTTGACAGCCAGAGTTTGGCTTGCTGAGTTTTTTTCTTTCTTTTTAAACCCATCATTTTACGCTTATAAGTGTTTTTATAGACCTATAATATACATTACTTTGACTTTTGGGTAGGCAACACTCTTAAATAAATGGTTGCTCTTACAAACACAATTAAATCATTTTATAGAGGGAATTACGCAAGTCTGAATTCAGAGGAAATATAGTTTCCTTTCTTATTTATTAAAGATAGTTTGTAAAAGCAGTGCCTCACATAAGCCACTCCCACTAAAATGAAAGGATTGAAATAGTATTGTGTATACATGAAGACCTGGAAATAGATTTTGAAATTCCTATGCTGCCAAATGCCTAGAATCTTTTTTAGATGAGTGCTTTGCTTTCTTTTTTTACTTTTGAGAAAGAATTATGTAAGAATACAGGAATTCTTGGTAAGTCTTGTGCCTTTCACAGAGGTATTTCCCATGTAAAGTCTTGTTTAGACATGGGAATTATTTGTGGAAACACTCCCAGGGCGTAAGTAAAAAACATAAGATGATAGAAGATTGTAATAGAATATTAGCTCTCCATAGGTTCTTATAAATACTTCATAGAATGACAACTGTCTCTGATTAGAAATAGAACATCAGAGTGTGAACTTTGAACATAATGCTACTTTTTAGCATTAGGGACAATGTTGGTGGCATATCTTTTTGGTGCAATTATCTCCTGAATGTGTACTATTCACATCTACACTTTTGCGGGGGTGGGGTGGGGAGAAGTTGTTTGTTAACTATGCATTTGGACATCAAATTTTGGCATGGCAGGTCCTGAGATCAAGGAGCTGGTTTCCAACTATGTTTGGATACAAGTGGATGCCATTTTGAATCAAGATGGTGGACTGAACTTTTCAAAATTGCTCTGATTTCAAAACTACGCTGACCTTGGGTTTCTTGGAATTCCCAAGCAATGACAGGTATGAGGCTGCTAGTAATGGATAGCAAGAGTTAGTGGGCCCAGTATTTCAATATCTAAACATCAAAAGGCAACCAAAAGCAGATTAGGTTGCCTTTATATTATTTATACTTTGAAATGGTAAGCATGGGGAATCCATTGCTCTGCATTAGAATCTGTTTGTGCTCTGGGTTTTCAGATAAGAGATAAACAGGTTGAGTCTGTTGAGTTTGTTATTAGAAGGAGTATGGGGGGGTCCTGTCCTGAAAGTCCCATCAAACTTGACAATGTAGAAAAGTGGAGATCCAACTAGTGACCATCCTTTACAAGAGCAACAAAATATTATCCCAGTTTGAATGGACTGAGTTTGATTGATGGCTTTTAGTTGTGAGACTAGAGATGCCACTAAATTTTTACCAAGACAACCCCCCTCCCCCCGCAAAAAAACATTATTCTTTCACACAATGTAAGTAATTGCACACATTCTATATTTTTATAGTATTGCCTTTGACTGAAAGAACAACAAATCTTTCCTAAGCTATACAAACAATAGACTGGCTTTCACAAATGTCAAGCACGAAAAGCCTTCATTTTGTTAAGCGGAGTCTGTGAGGCTTTGAAAACAGGTAGATCAGTTCTCACACTGTAAAGGCAATATGTCTGCAGGGGAAAGACAAGGCTGTGGGAAGAAATATTACAGTAATTAGTTCTTTTCTACTATACCAGAAAATCTTGCCTTCCGTGCCAACAGAGTTCTGGCTTTCTCTCATGTTGTGGCAGCACTTTAGTTGTTGCCTTCGAGATGTTTTTGCAACAGAATTATTATGAATTGCCTCTAAATCTGCACTGAGAGAGATTCTGAACACCTGAATTTTAATAGAGATTGAGAGCTTTAGAGCAGAACATTTACACTCACCTCCTGTGTGCCCTCCAAGAAAAATGTGAATAAGTCAGGAAAAGAAACCATATTTGCTGTGCTTGTTTTTTTAAAAATATGTCTGCATTAAGGCTAGTGCTGTTTCTTTGGCTGCATTCACTGCTGCAGATCTTCCCCACCTGACACACCTACAGTTCTGGCCTTTCCTCTCTTGTTGTAACCAACCTTACTTCTCCCCTGCTTGTTTAGAATATATTAAGCTGAAGCTATGGATCTGAAGCTACTCATTAACTCCTGTGGTTCCAATCCAATCCTACTAGCCGTCTTTGCTGAGCGACAGGGGTTTGTGCCACGGTGAGGGAACAAAAGTAGTACAAGAGATCCCAACAAATTTGGCAACCAGCCCATTCAAAGTTATCTCGATAACTGGGAGACTTATGGTCAAGACATAGCCCTTGCAGCAGAGGTGGGCAGAGGGATCTGTCGGGCAAGGGCGTAGCCCAGTGGCAGAGGGCTCCAGGTTCAATCCCTGGCATCTCCAGGTAGGGCCGGGAAAGATTTGCTGCCTGAAACTCTAGAAAGCTGCTGCCAATCAGTATAGGGCAGGCTGAAGGTCAGATTTGATATAAAGCAGCTTCTTGTGTTCCTATCTCTGAGTGATCTGCAGCAGGACTGCGGGGATTTCTGATTCCTAGTAGTTTATCAATAGCAATGACAAAGGGACGCCTCACTGCCCAAAATTATACAGCTGAAATGAAGAAAACTTGGGATAACCAAGAGCAGATTATTGTGTGTGGAATGACTGTAAGCTCCATTCCTACCTGCTTTGCAGCTCCCCTCCACACACACTTTACACACACACACACACACTTTAATTCTAGGCATGTCTTTTTTGCACCTGACTTTGGTAGATCTCTGGGTTCTTTCCTTTAAATAAAAAAAGTACAGTGGTACCTCGGGTTACATACGCTTCAGGTTACATACACTTCAGGTTACAGACTCTGCTAACCCAGAAATAGTGCTTCAGGTTAAGAACTTTGCTTCAGGATGAGAACAGAAATCATGCTCCGGCGGTGCGGCGGCAGCAGGAGGCCCCATTAGCTAAAGTGGTGCTTCAGGTTAAGAACAGTTTCAGGTTAAGTACAGACCTCCGGAACGAATTTTAGTACTTAACCTGAGGTACCACTGTAGATCCCGCAGACTTGAACTGCACCCACCCTTGCAATATACCAACTTGTCTAAGATTGTTTAGATTTCTTGGTGTGCCCTCATGTCCCCAGAATCCTATCTTCTCCAACAGTGAGCCCCACCCTTGCATTAGACAGCCAGTTGGTTTAGATGAAATCACATTAGCAGCTTTCAAACTACAAAGGAGCTATTTGCTAGTTTGTTTATTTTATTAAGCTTCTAAACCTTCCTTCATCTAGTGGTCCCATAGATGTTAACAACAAATATATTCCTATATGTATATTGATTGGGAATATAGGGTAGGGTTTTTTAGTTTTGTTTAATGAGTTGAGGAGATGTTGTTTTGACTTCCTTGAGAGAAAGATAGTAGAATCCCACCCGTGAATTTGGTGAAGGTCTCCATCATGAGGTCACTTGAAGAAGTAATCCACCTTTGTGTTACATGAAGAAGTAGGACATCTTGTTGAGCACTGCTCCCAATTCAACATCACCAGAGCTAGTGGCAGGTGGGTTGGAAGTAAGCAGGGTGCAGTCAGATGCCACAAGCAGTTAATTATGTCACGGTCACCTCTCATAGAAAGGTCATGGGTTCTAAAGAACTACCTGTTTTGGCAGCTGCTTCCCCCCCTAGGTCCTCTGGCTTTTCTAGATCCCAGCAAAATAAACAAAAGTCACTGTAAGTATGTGTGGAAAATTATCCTTGGTTATTATTTTCTCAAGGAACATAGAGGTCTGGCAGTGGCTTATTATGCATTGATCAAGAAAGAGAAACTTGGAACGGATAGAAAGACAAGTAGATACCTGATTCCTCATTAGATATCACCCTGATTGGCAATGGTGTTTGCCATGAGTTCAGTAGGGCTTGCAGCCAAATAAGTGGGGTTTGGATTGCAACTTTAGCTGCCAACAGATGCAGCCTTGCAGAGACGTGCCTACGGTGTAGCAAAAGAGTTGCATATAACAGCATACTTTACGCTCCAGCTCAATAACCTAAATACCTTTGGATCATGCAGGCAAGCTCCTTAGGGTTCCTCCCTCTTGTATGGCCTACAGACTAGCCTCTGATATTCTGTGTGGCTAGAGAGAGTCACTTGCCATGTGCTTAAATGCTCCCACATGAATTTCAAGAGTGTCCTTCAGGCAAGAGTCTCTATGACTGTTGAAATCATTGGCTCTCATGAAAACAGTTCATGTCCCAACAGGTGTTTAGGGTTTCATCAGACTGATGTTGTCAAGTGAATGTGGTGATGTCTGTCTGAACTCATTTTTCTGTTCCTAACTGACTGTGTCTTGAAGACAAAAAGTTGTATTTATTCATCTTGAGTTTGTAGCCTGACTCTTTCTGATCTGAAAGCAGTAAAAGTGAGTGTCATAGAGCACCCATATAAGTCAGCAGGAGATTGCATCCTTGATATGCAGCTTTGATCCCAAGGGCAACCTTCCCCAAGCTGGTGCCCCTGAGAGGTGTTGGACTGTTATGGCATTGCTGGGGCTGTTGGGAATTATAGTTCAAAACATCTAGAGGACACCAGATTGCAAAAGTCTACCCTGGAATATCCAGTGAAAAAGATCTCCAGCAACAGAACTGGAAAAGGCCTCTTGCGTCTTTAAGGATTATCAGAGTTAGAGATATGAGGGTCCAGAAAAAAAGCAGAAAAATAGGGAGAAGGGCATTGTGGGGGTTGTGTTTTCTCCCATTTTTTCAGGGTCCCCCCCCAGGCCTTCACATCTCTAATCAGAACAGGCAACAATCCTGATAGGCAATGACTATTGTACAAAGAAACTTCATGTGTCCAACAAACAAATGTAAAATCTCACTACACTGTCAGGTTAAGGTCCATTACAGCAGATGAAAGCAATACAGAAATTATCCACCTATCTTTACCTGTCTTAGCTTTGGCTCTCCAAAAACAAAACAAAACAAAAAATCCACCTGAGATAGAAAGCACTTTCAAATGTTGCTTGAGTCACCGAGGGAGAGAGTTGCACAGCTGGTGTCACTGTCAGGCCACCCACCCAAGAGAGCCAGTGTGGTGTAGTGGTTAAGAGCGGTAGACTTGTAATCTGGTGAATCGGGTTCGCTTCCCCGCTCCTCCACATGCAGCTGCTCTCTCAGCCCCACTCACCTCACAGAGTGTTTGTTGTGGGGGAGGAAGGGAAAGGAGAATGTTAGCCGCTTTGAGACTCCTACGGGTAGTGATAAAGCGGGATATCAAATCCAAACTCTTCTTCTAGGGCTCTGTGTTTTTAGAACTCGAACTAGTGGTGTATGGATGGTGTTACTCAGGGCTCACTCTTAGCCAGATTTGGAGACCTTAGTAAGACATATGGAAAGAGGAAATCTTTAGTCATTTTGACAACACCATTTAGGCATTCACTGGTCAAAACCAGGATCTTGAAATGAAATTCTGAAAGACAATATGTAGTCTATTCCAGGACACCCCATCTCTTAGCACATCTTAGCACAGGCAGTCATAAAGCATTCCTGACACAGGCTAGAGAGGAGTTTCAGTATTTAGGTCTGATTACATAATAGTCTTTCAATGGAAGTCTGATGTGATGGAAAAATAAACAAACTCTGTGCAAAACAAGTGGAGGAACAAGCTGGGCTGCTTTATATATTGGTTGCTACAAACAGATCCTGAAACCTTTTGGCTAATTGCACTACTGAGAGGCAGAGAAACAGTTTCTAAGTTTTCAACGATGATTCTAGCACTCTTCTGTTTGGTCAGTTCACTGATGCAATCTGTGTCACCTCTGCCAATACTTCTGTTTTGGATTTGTTTGGTTTTGTTTGGCTTGGTGCATGTGGTTTTTGAAATATTACCTTCCTGCTTTTCAACATGTTGATGGCAATGAGGAGAGATGTAAACATGCTCAAAAGAAAACCCAAGCCCTCTGGCTGTTAATAAAAGCTTGGGTCCCATCAAAGGGTGCCAAAGGAGATTGGGGATCATGTAGTTCACTTCTCCTCTAAAGAGTGCAGTCGTATTCTACCTTAGCAATACACATCATGGAGGCAAAAACACTGCAAGTGGTGCTTTATTGCTTTCATTAGCTACCCAGTTGGCATTAGGAGGCCAGCTTTTAACACATGTGCTTTCAAAGGCTTGCAAAAACAATGTTTACAGAGCCTAATGGGTTCCACCCATGAGTGACACCTCTATTTAATTTAATTAGTGCATTTATTTAACATGGGTATCAGTGTTTCTGGACTTGCCTGACTGCATTTTTCTAAGAGGCCAAGATCAAGTACGCTGGGTGCATTGCAAGGTCATGGCTAAGTGGTGCATTTTCAATTTGCAGCCCTTTCATTGCACTTCCTCCAGTTAGAAAAAGACGCCATTTCCATGACCTTAGCCAGCGTTTTTTCCTTTCAATTACCCACATTTTAAGAATCATTCTTTACCCCCTCTTTTTTTTTTTTTGCTTACTTCCACTGCTTTTACACTTTCCCATTTGCATTTTCAATTCCAGCTGTGTGCAGACAGCACAGTTCTATTTTTACTGTTGATTTCAGCTGATACTAATTAGAAATCCCATATAGTGATTACAGTCTTGCGAGCAGCGTGCAGTCAGACACATGCAGTGGAAGTGAACATTTCTGCTGTCTATTTTGGAGAGGGAAATAATTTTAAACTGTCTTAACTGTAACCCCAAATTCCAGTTTGAGGCTGGATTCAAAGAAGCATTTAGTTCCATTTTCCCCACAGAAGGGAAGAAATGAATCTCTGGGCATTTTTAAGGATTGATGCTTAAAGTGTGATGTTTAGCCAGGGATGTGTTACTTAAGAACATGAAAGCAGAATAAAATTACAATGGAGCCATTTTAAATATATATTCTAATAGGGGTCTTTATATTTTAATTGCAGCTGATGGAAATGTGAACATATAACTAAGCATCATTTGTTGTTTTTTTAAAAAACCAGCAACAACCACATCTGACTGTTAGTTTACAGCAGAGATGAGGAATTTGTTGCTGGACTTCAACTCCAGATGTTGATGGACTACAAGTTCCATCATTTCTGACCTTTGACCATGATTCCTGGGGTTGATAGGAGTTGGAGTCCAGCAACATCTGGAGGGCCACAGGTTATCCCACCTGGACTTTGGGCCACCTTTGTTCTTACAGATGCTAAAGACAGAACTTCTGTATGACAACCAGGGTTGTCATATACCTGTGCATTGTCTGCCTGTCATGTAGCAGTTCATTACTGAGAAAGGTGGAAACCTTGTGGCAGAAGGAAGAGTGAGCTTCCCCAACAAAGCCATTGCACTCTCCTGCCTCACTGTATGAACCAGTGAACATACTTCTTGCTAGTTCACCCTATAATTGAACATACTGCTTGGCAGTTTACTCAAATGTTGTGGGACTACAACTCCCACCATGCCTGACCACTGGCCATGCTGAATGATAGGAGTTGCAGTCCATCGACATCTGGAAGGCCACAGGTTAGCCACTCCTTCCCTAGAGTCTAGTCCTAAGTTCCGTATGAATGGAAAGGCCGGACTTTGTAAGTTTTGTTTTGTGCTAGTCATAAGGAATTTCCTCACTGCCACGAAACAGCCAGCAATGCATGGCAGGTCCCCCCCAGGAGCAGGATCAAGGTGCTTCAGTTGGCTGTTCTCATGTGGAAAATGTGGAAATGTGTGTCTAGTCTTTCCTAAACCCCCGTTCTGTTTGAATTCAGTGAATTGGACAACTTACACATATTGTAGGCCAAATACTGGCACGGAGACCTTATTCTGAAAACCCCAAGAGTTAATTACCAACATTAATGGGGCATATGTTTCTAGAACGTTTATCGAATAACAAAAATTGCTTCTATAGACAGACTCCAGACTCCTTAAATTGAAAAAAGGCAAACCTTTAAAGAGGTATTCCCCCCCACACACACACACAAAAAGCTTTGAAAAAAAGGCTCATTAGATCATTGTTTTCAAATATATAATTAAACTCCTCTTACTGTAAGGACTCTCTTCCATGCTTCAATTATTTATTTTTAAATCGGATTATCCCAAGAATTAGCTATTGTTTTGGCCGAAATCTACCTCTGGTTTTATGTAATTAAATTTGGATGCGACTGAACAGCAGGTCCAGGCCTCCATGCCATAATTGACCTCTG
This sequence comes from Podarcis muralis, assembly GCF_964188315.1. Taxonomy (NCBI): domain Eukaryota; kingdom Metazoa; phylum Chordata; class Lepidosauria; order Squamata; family Lacertidae; genus Podarcis; species Podarcis muralis. Next base: position 72,760,070 of record NC_135655.1, read on the forward strand.
AGTTACACGCTTACATTGCCTCCTAGCATTAAACCAAGTGTTATCTGCAAAACGCCATTCAGCTATATCCCAAATAAGGGCAGAAGGATTAAGATTTTAATACAATGCTGTTTTATCTCCTTTAGGTAGATGGTAAAAATTTGGTGGGCTACGCTTGATGTGGCAGTAACGTGGTGCCTGAATTCAGATATAACACTAAACTAGGTAAAGGTAAAGGTAAAGGTACCCCTGCCCGTACGGGCCAGTCGTGTCCAACTCTAGGCCGGGAGCTGGCGCCGTCCGAAGACACTTCCGGGTCACGTGGCCAGCGTGACAAAGCTGCATCTGGCGAGCCAGCGCAGCACACGGAAATGCCGTTTACCTTCCCGCTAGTAACCGGTCCCTATTTATCTACTTGCACCTGGGGGTGCTTTCGAACTGCTAGGTTGGCAGGCGCTGGGACCGAGCAGCGGGAGTGCACCCCGCCGCGGGGATTCGAACCGCCGACCTGACGATCGGCAAGTCCTAGGCGCTGAGGTTTTACCCACAGCACCACCCGCGTCCCAGTACTAAACTAGGTAGGTGTGACCAAACTTCAGGATTTGCTCAAGGTTTTTGTTTTGTTTTTAACTGCAAGGTGCACCAACTAGAGCCAGATGCACAAGACTTCCTCCAAAATCAGTGGAGTCTTGTAGAGGCCAGAAAAACATTGATGGGGGCTGCATCAGGACTCCTGGCAAGGAACAAACCATTCCTGCCTAAGAAATACTTTAACTTCACAGCACCCCTGTGAGGTGCCAAGTTCACCCACTGTGCCAAGTTCACCCAGTGAGCTTCATTGCTCAATTGAGCACTGGACTTTCCACTACACCACATTGGTTTTCCTGCCGTGTGGTCTCTGGAATGTGGCCCCGTTTATAAGATTTCAGGTCCAGGGTTGTTGCTAAGAGCAATTGAAGCTTGGTTTCTACAATGACTTTCACCCTTATGAGACTGGTGAGCTTCCTGTCTCTTCTCAACCATTCTAAAGCTTAGTAGACAGCACTTAATTTGAAGTTAGGCGTGGTCCTAGAACTTGTTTTCAGGGACTGAGGCCCAGTGTGTGGATTTATGAATTATGAAGACTTGAAGCCGAAAACCCACCAGTCAATGACAGTGGTTGCATTCACATGGCAGATTATTCTTTCCTTGTTTTTGTCCTAACTGTTAAGTTCCATGTTATATTTGAGCTTTCATACCATGTGGAAGCCACTACTGGAACTAGGGTGGAATATAGGGCACATTTAGTGCTCATTTCTGTGCTATTTGCTTCTGGAGGGGGGGGGGGGACTCGCTTGCAAATAATATGGAAATGAGTGCTAAACTTGTGCTATATTCCCCTATAGTTCCAGTGGTACGAAAGCTCAGATATTATGTGGAAATTAACAGTTAAGGAAACTTCATGAAAATGGAATATGCAGTCACTATTGAACACTACGTGCAGCTGTATAGATACCAGAGCAATATGAAGATTGAGGGTTTTTCAGACATTGGGCAAGGGCTGTCTCTCAGGGCTCCTCTACACTTTGCCCCATGATTTCTAGGCACAGGAGGTCTGATAGGTTTTTCTGCTGCTGTCACCTGGGAAACCCGCTGTTTACTGCTGAATTGGAACAAATGCCAATTGGTTTTTCTGCAGATTTATGTTTGATCCAGTTCAGCAGTAAACAGTGGGTTCTCCTGGGATAAGTAGTGGGACAAAAAAACCCCCGCTTTTAGACCCATGCCTAGAAATCGGGGGACAAATGGAAGAAATCACAGGAGAAACTGAAGTGTGGGTGAGCCCTTTGCGTGTGGGTCTGTTTGCACTGTCCCTTTGCCCGAGACACATTTTTCTTCTCGGTTAAATGCTCTAGGAATGGTTGCCTTTAGAAGGACAGATACTGTTTATTCCCGCTTCTCATCGTTAAGGAGGTTGTTTGCTGTCTGTCAGGGGACCGTCTTCGAGAGGCCACTTATAATCACTCTGCATATTAGTTGCCAGAAAATTGTTTGGCAGGTCAACAAGCCAGGAGTTTATGTAGCTTGCTAGCAACCCCAGAACTAATTAATATTGTTAATCAGCACTGGAAAGGCACTAAATTATTCCATCCCAAGAGAAGGCCAAGAGATTGCTGATAAATATTGGGTGTCATAGCTGCTCTAGACACTTTAAACTAATAGTAATTGCCAAGTGCAATGATCACACCCGTTCATGACATGGCCAAGGTCAAAATGCGATTAACTTTTTTAAAAAGTTACCCAGAGTTATAATGGAACATTATAATTGTTTATGAAATCTTGTGTACTTGCAGGCCTATTTACTCAGTACCTATGTATCATTTATGTCACCTTGTAGCCAACAATGTCCTTGACTGCCATCAATGCATAAGTGACGCAAGCATCTTATGGCCTGTAGCTACTGATTTTAATGGAAGCACTAACCCAATACAGTGGTACCTCGGGTTACAAACACCTTGGGTTACAAACACCTTGGGTTACAGACTCCGCTAACCCGGAAGTAGTACCTCAGGTTAAGAACTTTACCTCAGGATGAGAACAGAAATCGTGAGGCAGTGGTGCGGCAGCAGTGGGAGGCCCCATTAGCTAAAGTGGTACCTCAGGTTAAGAACAGTTTCAGGTTAAGACCGGACCTCCGGAACAAATTAAGTTCGTAACCAGGGGTACCACTGTACTGCTAGATTGTGACAGTCTTTCCTTAAAAAATATTGTTGTTTACAGGGGAGTCAGGTGCAGGCCAGGCTTTGCATGGGAGTGCTTTGTGACAGGGCATTATCAGAAACTGTCATTGCAAGGTGGTGGGTGTGCACATTGTGGGGCGGTACACAATGAGATTTTGGAATCTCAGGTTTCCAAAACTCAGGGGAAGTACTAATTGTGGGAAGGCGACAACAATGCACAATGTATCAAGAACTGCCCACTATGTGGACAGAATGCAGTGAGACAGAGTTCCATTGAAAGTGGTCAGGTGTGGACAAATGTGCTCAGAAGCACACCTGAGGAGGAAAACAACTCTGTGTGCCCCATGTGCACATTAACATTCTTGAGTTAATGTCCACAGCCTTGCAGCACGTGGAGGACGCCACATTAGTTCCCCCTGATCTAATCAAAGAAGAAACTGAAGTACAATATCATTCCGTATCAAGAGAAAGGCTAATAAATTACCTTTATCAAGACAAGAGTTCCCCTGTGCAATGGCAAATTGACTGTTCTTTGTCATACTAATTGCCTTCTGCGCATCAATCAGTTTAAATGCTAAAAGGTCAGAGGAAATGAAAGAAATAAATGTAAAGCCAAGTTAATTTCTATGAATATCCGCCCAATATTTTCTCTCAAGGTAGACGTGATCTAATCTTCTAATGTGAAACTGCAGAAATTTCAAAGCAAAGCACTGGTAAAAGAAATGTATTGGCTCAAAAGGAAACAATGCTCTTGAAAAATACTGGAAAGAGATAAACCCAGGTTCCTCCATTTGAGGAGGATCAATTCTTTTGATAGTGTTGGTAGTAAATGCTCTATAACAGGGATGGGGAACCTGTGGCCCTTCAAATGTTTTTGGACTCTAGGTTCTGTCATCCCTAAGTATTGGCCATACCAGCTAGGGATGATGGGGGCTGGAGTCCAAAAACACAAGTTGCCCACTCCTGGTACATATTTCTTTCCAGTATTATTGATCCTTACAGTTCTCTTCTAGAGTACTGCCACACATAAATAGTTTTCAATTAAAGCCACTTCATTGTGTTCAGTTGACTATTGTTCTTTTACCTTATAGAGTTGAGCTCTGTACTCTGCTCATTGACTATGTCTTCAGTAATGTCATCAAGGAACCTAATGCAATTCCCAGAACAATTTTGCATTATAGATTAGATAGATAGATAGATAGATAGATAGATAGATAGATAGATAGCAGGAACAGTTGTGGCAGCACCTTTTAATTCTAGTTTTGATTGCATTTATCTCATATCTGTTTTGCATTTTTTTTAAATTTTAATTATATTTGGTTCCATGATAACCACCCTAGTAAATTCTATCATCATTATTTTTTAAAAAAATTAAAAAGCAGCAGCCTCCCAGACTAGCAGTGATTCTCGCTGTGAACTTAATAAGAAGCTGTAACATCAGATTAACGGGCAAAGGTCCATTCATAGATTGTGGTGCTCCCAGGTCCCCTTTCCCCTCTGAAAATTTGCTTCAGTGTGGAAGCTGGAGATCACCTTCCCCAGACTTCCACTTACTGGAGAATCAGCTGGATCCAAGCATTTTCCTTTCATGGCCACCTCTGGATCCAGCCCAAATAAAATTATAACAAAACATTTTTGCACAGTTTTCAAAAACAATTAAAGAAGGGAAGTGGGTGTCTGAAAGATTATTGTGGGTTAAGATAGGAGTCTTCAATTTTGGGGATCAAAATCTGCTCTTTGTGTCTGTGGGTGTCTTTAAGCCCTCTGCCACCACACATTACACTCTTCCTGCTCAGTGGGGTCATTCCTTGTCTCCATCTCCCCCTTGCCATTCTGATATTCCCCAAGTTCAACAGTGAGGGGGCTCCACAAGTACAGAAGGCTCTTGGCTTCACAAGGTCTCCCTTTGGAATGGTGGTGGTGGGATGGAATTGGGGTGCTCATCCCCGCATGCCCCTCCCTCCCATCTCTGACTTATACTGTTAACACCTGAAGATGGCATAGATAGGCCCTGTGAGGCATGCCAAAGTAGGTTTACATCATGGTAGGGTACTCTTTTCCTTTTAAAATGCAATGTCTGTTTAGCTCAGCAGCATCAGTTTGCAAATCCAGTGATCGCTCCAGCAGATCTGCCACGTCTAGAGCATTTTGAATTTAATGCCAGCTTTTTGGAATAGTTCAGCAAGTCTGGTTTGATTTATCTGCCTTTTCTTGTCTTGGATGCTATAAGGGTCTGTATTTGCAAGCAGATAAAACAAAGAAGTTGTGTGATGGTTCTGTCTTTTGTGATTCTGTTACTATAACATTGTGAAAGCTTATTTTGCCAGATCACCACCGTGAAAGATTTATTAAAGGTCCCCCCCCCCTCTAGATGCTGAAACTTTTCTAAACACTCTCTATTTCATTGTTCTTTGGTTGTGATTTAAAGGTGCGTTTCTCGTATTTTGTGTCTGGAAGGTGGAATCTGTATTTTAGGAAACAAATCTTCAAGTGTAGCTTAGCAATGCATCTTCCCTTGTCAAAAACATTGCACTTGTTTAAAGAACTTTGCTGTCTTCCCCATCATTTTCTTACATCTGAGCCCATCCCATTCTCTGTTTTGTTGTAAGCTGCCTGGGGAATGCGAACATAGGAAGCTACCTTGTACTGAGTCAGACTATTGGTCCATCTAACTCATTATGGCCTATGCGGACTGGTAGTGGTTCTCCAGTTGGGAGATGTCAGGGATTGGGACCTTCTGCACACGAAGCAGATGCTTTGCCATGGAGCGACAGCCCTTCCCCAGATAAATCAACACATTTTATTCTGTCAGCTATCTGCCTTACTGCTCTTATTCGGTACCATTAACTGCCTGGAGAAAATACATTTTGATATTTTTTTGTCTCATTGCATTAGCACACCTGGACCAAAACAAACACACAAGCCTGTTCCTGTTGAGTGTTATTTGTTCATTTATACCATTTGTACCCTGTTGGTTCTTTTATGACAAGCCCTAGACAGTTAACAACAAATGTTTAAAAGGCAGTAGCTTTAACCCTTTTAAACACAATTTAACACCAGCAGTAAATACAATAAAGCACTTAAAGCAGGGGAAAAGATAAATACTTCAACCATCAGAAATAATGTAACCCACTTACATACAGTACATATAGCAGTTCCTTGTGTTGCCAACTCAGAGCAATTCAAACCCCCCCCCAACCCTATGTTTATAATTTAAGATGTGTCCTGCCTTTCCGCATGTTGAAACTTTGTTGTTGGTTTTTTCAAGTTCACGAGGATCGCAGTTTCTAAGAATGATAAACTATCAGCAACTTCTGAACATTTAAAAACATTACAGTGGTACCTCGGGTTAAGTACTTAATTCGTTCCGGAGGTCCGTTCTTAACCTGAAACTGTTCTTAACCTGAAGCACCACTTTAGCTAATGGGGCTTCCTGTTGCTGCCGCACCGCCAGAGCCCGATTTCTGTTCTTATCCTGCAGCAAAGCTCTTAACCTGAAGCACTATTTCTGGGTTAGCGGAGTCTGTAACCTGAAGCGTATGTAACCTGAAGCGTATGTAACCCGAGGTACCACTGTATTTTTAAAAAAGCAGAAGCTTTCCCTGTGGTTTACATGGGGAAGATCAGATGGGCCTCTTTGGGGAAGGAATTGCATAATGATAGGGTCACCTCAGAAAAAAACTCCTGGTTTAAGTTTGCCATACAAATGGATGGATTCTGATGCAAGCCTTCTTAAGTGATCTTAATAAGCTTGAGATGGGGCGCATGCATTTTTCACAGTTGTGGTCTTCCTTGCCGGTCTCCAGCAGTAGGGGAGGAGACTGTTGTCGGGTTAGAGTTGGGGAAAGAACATCCATGGAGTCTCTGTACCAGCCTTTCTCAAACTTAGGCCCCCAGATGTTGTTGGACTACAGCTCCCATCATCCACAGCTAGCAGGTCAGTGGTCAGGGAAGATGGGAGTTGTAGTCCAACAACAGCTAGGGATCCAAGATTTGAGAAAGGCAGGTCTGTACTGATGGTTTTAAAGAGCAGACAGTCACTTTGTACCTCAGCGTGTGATTTCCACAAACGTGGAACATATGAGAGAGGTGGCTGTTGGACATCTGAAGTTGTCCATCAGAATGAAGACAGATTACCACTTAGAAGACAGAGCTGTGTATCAGTAGTCTCTCCCCTCAAATGGGTAATTTTCTGCAAACAGTGCCCCTCATTTGTCACATACTAACCTTGTCGCAGCAGCATGTGCCTTTGAGATCAGAGTGGTTGATTCTTCTTGTTCTCTCTAATACAACCCAGCCAGGCAACTCAGCTCTGTAACTTACTCCTTCCTCATGTGTGTGAATTTACTCTTGGGGCACACATGATCCATGCTGAAACATCACCCCTTCCCTCTTCTTTGGTAAACTAACCTCATGTTCAGCATCGTCTCTTTTTGTTACTTTTTAATCTATAAGAGTAGAACGTGCCATCAATGCAGCTTGGAAATGGTGCCGAATAGACTGGGAAACAAGAGCACAGGCAGACCTTGTCCTCCGACTTCTCTGCAGCCTGGAATAATTAGCCATTATTCTGAGGTGTAGCTTTTCTTTCCCCAGTGCTGGTTCCAGGGTTTGGAAGTGGCAAGTGGGAGGCAGCCAACACCTGAATGGCAAGGAGCACCATGCAAGACCTGTGTGTTGTCCCAAATAGTTATTTGCTGTGACTTTGACTTCATGCCCTATAGAAGCAGTGAGATGGGCAGTTCACCCATCCACTAGGAAGCCCCATGGCGTTTCCACTGGAAGTTGCATCCATTCCACCACTCTGCAGATTTTTCAAGCCGTTCCGCAAAATTGTAAGGACCGGCAGCTTGCTATTTTCAAAGAATAGTGCCCCGATTGAGACTAATGCTGCATAGCTGATTCCATGCTTGTTTGCTTATCTCATGCATATGTGAAGTGCACTTATCCCGGCCGACTATGAGATGCTAAACGCTGTGGTAATAGCTCTGTTTCAATAGGTATTGCTTTTGGCAGTACAGAAGAGGAAAGAATAGCTCTGCCAGGCCTCTCTCTGCTAATTCAGGCGCATGCTAGTTGGACCAATAAGCTGTTTGTGAACAACGGCTGCCAAAAGGGGCTTTTAAGAATTTGAGCCTGGTTGCAAACATTGTGGCTAAAGCGATGCCACATTCCCCAGCTGGCACTTGGCATGATATGAGTGGGAGAGTCAAGTGTTACAAGTCGGCCTGCAGAGGTTATAATTCTCGGCCTGCTTTGGGTTGGTTTTGCTTTGTTTGCATCAAATTTCTTTGTTGCTTTATGTAATGTTTGTTTGTAATAACCCCCAACCCCAATAAAATTCACCTTTCAAAAAAAAAAGAGAGAGAGAAAGACTGCCTTCTGATGAAAAACACATTATTCCTTTCATAAGGTGTGCTGTGTCCTTACCATATTACTCTTGGGCTTATGTTGTGGTTTCTCTAGTTAGCCACACTAACCGAGGTCTTACATGTGACCGAAACATCCCTGGTACTACCTTTTTGTAAGCATAAACATGCTAGCTATGTCATTATCTGCTGTGTTCTATGGATAATAACTTTGGTTAGGCAATGAGTTACTTGTGTGGGTGGAATTTCTCTGGGGCAACTAGCTCTCTCTTGATTGTGGCATCGGTTTGAAGACTGAATATGGCAGGTGTTGGGGATCCTGGAATGATGGCAAATCCCCATCTGTTTTAGAGGTGTGATCAGAATTGCTAGCTTTATAGCTTCCTATGTTCTGAAACTCCTATGTGAGCCGAGGATATGACACTGGGCCTGCTTGATGCTGGGCTACCCTCTGGTGCTGTCTGCGTGTTCATTTTGGGGGCCTTGGGCTGCAGAGCCCTGACCGTCAGCCCTGAGGCTGAGCTGCAAACAAAAACATTTAAATTTCAGCAAGATTTTTATTTAACTGAAAGGTGGGGAGAGGGGTGGATACCAGGTATCCTTTACTACCCCCTGAGGTGGATATCAGATATTGTTCAGATAATATATTTTCATTTAGCAAAGCCTGACCAAAAGTAATTTCAGAATGCATTACAATGGAATCTCGGAAGCCGAACACCTTTAAACTTGAACGTTTTGGTTCCCAAACTATCAAAACCCGGAAGTGATTGTTCCAGTTTTCAAATGATTTTTGGAAGCTGAACACCTGGCACAGCTTCCAATTGGTTTTTGAACTGTTCCGAGAGTTGAACCGACTCCCAGAATGGATTAAATTTGAAAACCAAGGTACGACTGTATTGAAGACTAAATATTACACCAGCACAATTTAGAAAAATAACATTTTAAGTTTTCCCCCCACTTGCCAGAGCTAGCAAGCTTCCAGCAATAACATGTAAAATTGGTGTTTGTGTGTGGCGGGGGGCGGGGGGCGGATAACCAGTACACAGTTTAAGAATAGGCAGATTCAAAATAGCAAAAAATGGCCTTTTAATTTTTTAATCTGAGTGTACTGTTTAAATATTCTGTGACTTGACGCTGTTCTTATTTTGGTCTGTTCCTTTCAGAAAACCCCTACTGCTCATGCCATGAAGGAAGAGAATTTTCTTCGGCGCAGGTTCTCACTCTGCCCTGCCTCATCCACTCCTCAGAAAATAGATCCTCACAAGCTGACCCGGAACCTGTTTTTTGGGACCGATAATGAGATCTACCCAATCAGCCCAGGTCAGTGTTTGCTCAGTGGGTTTTATAACATGCTGTACGCAGTGCTTTTTTCCCCCAGACAAAATGGTGCTAGAATACACACCCCTCAGAAGACCCACCCCAGAGATTCTCTTTGGGTTGATGATGGACAATGAACTTAACTTTGGGAGAAAACTTCTTTCAAATCAATTTCACTAAAGTCCTTTCACAAACCATATCTTACTCCATGGAAACTATCTTATAACAGCCTTTGTTGTTGATGTTGTTTAGTCATTTAGTCGTGTCCGACTCTTCGTGACCCCATGAACCAGAGCACGCCAGGCACTTCTGTCTTCCACTGCCTCCCACAGTTTGGTCAAACTCATACTGGTAGCTTCAAGAACACATCTCGTCCTTATCTTTCCCAACATCAGGGTCTTTTCCAGGGAGTCTTCTCTTCTCATGAGGTGGCCATGTATTGGAGCCTCAGCTTCAGGATCTGTCCTTCCAGTGAGCACTCAGGGCTGATTTCCTTAAGAATGGAGAGGTTTTATCTTCTTGCAGTCCATGGGACTCTCAAAGGTCTCCTCCAGCACCATAATTCAAAAGCATCAATTCTTTGGCGATCAGCCTTCTTTATGGTCCAGCTCTCACTTCCATACATCACGACTGGGAAAACCATAGCTTTTACTATACGGACCTTTTGTTGGCAAGGTGATGTCTCTATATAACAGCCTTAGATCCTCTCCAATGTGTTGGAGGGGGTGTTGGGTTCTTCAAAAGTTATCTTCCTATTTGGTGGGGTACCACAGAGTTCAGGGGTTTTGGAATTGCGTTTTTAACATAATGAGCCTAGCCAGATGGGTAGGGTATAAATAATAATAATATTTTGAAAATATACTGTGCAACCCTCTCTGCATTTTGCTCTTTTGAATTTACAGTATTTCTAGGGCAAGAGATCTGAAAGTAGGGATCTGATAAGCTCTTGGTGAATCAGCAGCCAGAGTGTTAGTGGCTTGGTAAGGAGTAGCTATTGACTCCTGGTACCCAAAGATGTGGGAGATAACATTAGTTGAGAAACTGGCAAGCAATTTCTCAAGGTGATGTGGTGCTAGGGTAGAAATAATTCACTTCTGGCAGTGCCACAATTTTATTCCTTTTCATGGTATTTGAGTTCTATGAGAAGGGAAAGAAAAGCATCAAAGTTTAGTACCACGTCCCTAATAATTATGTTATTGACAGTCCACAACAGGCTCACTGTAACTGATTTCATATATTTTCTGGGCTTAGTTCAGAATATTGTATCATATTAGCTCAGAACATGTGTGTGTGTGTGTGTGTGTGTGTGTGTGTGTGTGTGTAGCTATTTTATATTTGGGATACGTGTTTTGTTATCATTGTAAAATTCAGTTTTTAAAAAGCATGCCAGATACACAGAGTTTTGCTGCATCTACAAACACACACCCCTCCTGTTGTCCAGGACTTTCAGCCAGTCTGGAACAGAAACCTTACAATGCTGACAGACTTCCGGTCGGTGCCAGCGCTTAATGGCGGTCCTACCTCCGAGCTCCGGAGAAGGACTGCTCCGCAAGTTCGGGTCTTACCCGCTACGGCGAGTGGGGGACCCCTAAAATCTCAGGCGCGGAAGCCTGAGAGCAAGGAGACTCGGTGGGCACCTTTGCGCCCCCCGGTACTGTGAAAGAGCCTTTTTAAAGGCTCCGGAGCGGCATCGGGAGTGAGCGCGGTGCTGAGAGTCGCTACCCAGCCTGCGGAGTGAAGCCGCGTCGCCATTAGCGGAGAGCGCCGATTCCTTCCTGAAAAGAAAATCTGGACTGGATTCCCGTGAGTAAGAAGGGAAAAAAATTAGGAACCTTTAAAAATAGAAAATTTGGCTGAAAACGGGAGGGCAAAAAATAAGGAAGTCTGCCCCCCCCGGACTGCAGGAATTTAAAGCAACGAAAGACCTCGCTGCAGTTATTAGAAACTTAGTTGCGAACTGTCAAACCTGAGCTGTCAAAAGTATCTCTCCCCTCCAGATTGGTAGGAGAAGGGGGGAAAAAGACAGTCTTGTGAAGATACTTTTAATTTAAAGGGAAACAAAGTTTTTCACTGCTCTGATCCCCGGGACGACCTGCCAGGACTTAACACCGGGAAAACTGTTCTTTAAAATAGCTCTGAAGTGGATATAGACTATACCTTAAATGGTGAAAAAATTTTAAGACATTTAGGATTTGAATGGGACTTTGTTACTGACATTGGACTAACCAAATTTAAATTGGAGAAAAAGTTTTACAACTTTAATGGCGGATTTGAGATTTTCTACATCCGGCTTTCTGTCTCTTTGTTGTTTCTAACTTGGAAACTTTTAACTGCTCCCTCTTGAGGGCTAAGAGGGAAAAATTGCAAAGTAACTGACTAATAGTGGGATTTTCCATTGCAAGTTTTTCCTGTGAGAACGGCCTTGGGATATGAGTGGCACAGCAGAGGAGATAAGAACCAGATCTAAAGCTAAACTAACACAAAAGAAAAGAGCTTCAATCTCTGGCAACACAGTGCCTGCACCGGACAGTGCGACAGCAGCATCAATGGAATCTATGACACAGGCACTGCTTAAAATAAATCAATCCCTTGAGGCCTTAACAAAGCAATCAACAGAAAATTCAAAGAAATTGACAGAACTTACAGCAAGATTGGATCTGAATACCACATCAGTGGCAACAAACACAGAATCTATAAATAGACTGATTCAGGAATCTTCAGAAACAAGGAAAATTGCAGAAAGTGCAAAATCTGTTGCAGGTGAGACGCAGGAAAGACTTGTGCCGATTGAGAAAAAGGTGAATGAGCATGAAGCGGCCCTCTCCTTACTGGAATTACAACGGAAAGAACGAAATCTGAAATTTAGACAGGTTCCAGAGAAAGAAGAGGACAATCTGGCGGAATTTCTCACAGAGGCAATTCTGGAAAATTGGCAAGGAGATCTGGAGGAAGATGAAGTAGGGATAACAACTGCTTTCAGACTTGGTAGAAAGCAAAGCAAGAAGTCAAGGGATTGTCTGATCACTTTTAGAACCAAAGAGGAAAGAGACAAGATATTGAACCTTCACTATCAAAAAGCTTTGGTGATTGGAAACATTCAAGTCCAAATCTTTAAGGACATCCCTAAATACATCTTGGAAGTGAGGACTTTTTATAGAGATCTTGCCAATTTGCTGAGGAAGAACTTTATACCCTTCAGGTGGGAATTCCCACAGGGGTTGTCCTTTAACTACAAAGGGAAGAAAGTAAGAATAAGAACAGTACAGGAGAAAGAATATTTTTTGGAGAGAAACCTAGAGGACCTACAGAAAGGTACGGTGGATCCGGGAAGAGAAGGACAAGGATTAACATCAGAAGGAGGAGGGCTAACAGACATCGCAAATCTATCATTTGGACTACCACAACTGCCAACTGAAGAGGAAGAAAAACTTGGAGCAGTCGGAGGATCAAACATCTAACAAACAAAATGTCTCTGCAACTTCTAAGCTGGAACTGCAACGGTTTGAACCATCCCAGAAAAAAACGACAGGTTTTCCACATTTTGCAAAGGGAACAACTGGATCTGATATGTCTACAGGAAACTCATATAACTAGAGCGCACAGGAAATTGTTGGTGAACAAAAGATTGGGACAAGAATTTATATCTTCCGATAAAGTAAAAAAGAGAGGAGTAGTGATTTATGCAAAGGAAAAATTGGACCCAAAATTAAAATTTAAGGATGAAGAAGGAAGATATCTGGCAATTGAAGTACAGATCCAGGGGGAAAAATATTTGATAATTGGAGTATATGCACCAAATGATGGGAAGGCAGAATTTTTTAAGAAGTTGCATGAGACCTTACTAGATTATCTCGACTGCAAAATAATAATGATGGGGGACATGAATGGAGTGGTATCTACAAATATGGACAAGGCACAAAGACAGACAATATCTAAAGAAGGAAGATTACCAAAGACTTTCTTCGAGATGATGGAAAACATGGACTTGATTGACATCTGGAGAACAAAGAATCCTCTCGAGAGAGAGGGAACTTTTTTCTCGGAATCTAAAATGACATGGACGAGAATCGACCAAATTTGGGTATCTAGTGTGATGGCTACAAAGATTAAAAAAGTAGAAATCTGCCCAAAAACCTGCTCCGACCATAATGCCGTAAAGATGGAAATGAAAATGACAACAACTGGATCCTTTAGATGGAGAATGAATGACTCCCTATTTAGAGATGAACAATTTTGTATAAAGGCCCAAAAGACATGGAAAGATTATTTTGAGATAAATTGGAGAACAGATGTGGAAAAAAGAACAATTTGGGACGCGAGTAAAGCCGTGATGAGAGGCTTCCTGATACAACAGAATTCAATCAAGAGGAAAAAGCAAAATGAAAGGAAAGAAAGAATTTTAGAAAAAATGAAGGAAGGAGAAAAGAAACTGAGGTCAAAACCAAAGTCTCAAGAAATTTTGAGAGAAATAAAATATTATCAGACGCAATATATGGAACTGACAAATCAAGAGATAGAATGGAAAATTAAGCAAATGAGACAAAGGACTTTTGAGTCTGCAGACAAGTGTGGGAAGCTCCTTGCATGGCAACTGAAAAAGAGGCAAAAATTGAATACAGTTACTTGTTTGGAGATAGAGGGAAAGAATGTTCATAAGCCAAATGAGATAAGTAACTGTTTTCAAAGTTTCTTTAGGAAATTATACACACAAGGGCCAGTAAACGAACAAGAAATAGAAGAATTTCTTAAAAATTATGGACTACCGAAAATTCCAGAACAGGGCAAATTGATTTTGAATGAGAAAATAACAGAACAGGAAATAGAGGAGGCCATTCAAAAGGCACAACTGGGAAAGTCTCCAGGACCAGATGGACTGACGGCTAGATACTATAAAGCTTTGAGAGAAGGTTTAGTGCAACCACTGAAAGAAGTTTGTAATGAAATATTGGAGGGGAAAAAGGCACCCGAAACGTGGAAAGAGGCCTTTATTTCACTTATACCAAAGACCGAGACTGAAAAGAACCAGGTTAAGAACTACCGCCCGATATCATTATTAAATGTGGATTACAAAATTTTTGCAGACATTTTAGCAAAAAGACTGAAGAAAGTATTGACAGGCGAGATTCATAAAGACCAATCTGGCTTTCTCCCGGGAAGACACATGTCTGACAATGTGAGGAACATAATAGACATTGTGGAACTGTTGGAGATGAACATTAACAGAAAAGCGGTTTTGATTTTTGTGGACGCGGAGAAAGCCTTTGACAATATTAGTTGGAGTTTTATGAAAAAGAATCTTCAAGGGATGGGGGTAGGCCAAGGTTTTGAAAACGGTATAGGTGCAATTTATTCTGAGCAGAAGGCAAAGCTAATTGTAAATAATGTGGTAACGGAAGAGATAGCTATAGAGAAAGGAACACGACAGGGATGCCCTATTTCTCCCCTACTTTTTATACTGGTTCTGGAGGTTTTGTTAAACATGATTAGAAAGGACCAGTTGGTTAAAGGAATTCAGGTCGGAGTGAGAGAGTATAAATTAAGGGCATTTGCAGATGACCTAGTTTTGACTTTGCAACAGCCAATCACTAGCACAAAAAGAGTTTTAGAACTGATCGAGATATTTGGTCAAGTTGCAGGATTTAAGTTGAACAAACAAAAAACTAAAGTCTTGGAAAAAAACTTAACAAATGAAGAAAAAGAGACATTCCAGAATGAAACAGGTTTGGAGATAGCAAAAAAAGTGAAGTACCTGGGGGTAAATTTGACATCGAAAAATGTGAATCTTTTTAAAGACAATTATGATAAATGTTGGACAGAAGTTAAGAAAGAGTTAGACATATGGTCAAGGCTGAAACTTTCCTTGTTAGGCAGAATTGCTGTTATCAAAATGAATGTATTGCCTAGAATGTTATTTCTGTTTCAGACATTACAAATAATAGATAAGATGGACTGTTTCAAGAGGTGGCAGAAAGACATATCGAAATTTGTCTGGCAGGGCAAAAAGCCAAGGATAAAATTTAAGACATTAACAGATGCGAAAGATAGAGGGGGTTTTGCCCTGCCGGACTTAAGACTCTACTACGAATCAGCAGCGTTTTGCTGGTTGAAAGATTGGCTGCTCCTCAAGAATACAGACATTTTGGATCTGGAAGGATTTGATAACAGATTTGGTTGGCATGCATATACATGGTATGACAAGGTAAAATTGCATAAAGGTTTTAAGAACCATATCGTGAGGAAAGCTCTGTATAATGTTTGGATTAAGTATAAAGACTTGTTTGAAAGTAGAACCCCCAGGTGGCTGTCACCAATGGAAGCAAAAGAGGTGAAAAAATTGAATATGGGTTCTAATTGGCCTAAATATTGTGAAATTATAGAACAAGATGGTGAAAATGTAAAATTGCAGAGTTTTGAGAAACTGAAGTTTAAGGTGAGAGATTGGTTACATTATCGACAGATAAATGAAGTATTCAAGCAGGACAGAAAGAAAGGCTTCCAAGTGGAAAAGTCAAAATTAGAAACAGAACTGTTAGAACCCAATACTAAAAATTTGTCAAGAATGTACAACTTGCTGTTGAAATGGAATACTCAAGATGAAATGGTGAAATCTAATATGATTAAATGGGCACAGGATATTGGGCATGACATTGAGCTTGCTGACTGGGAGCAGTTATGGACCACTGGTGTTAAATTCACGGCATGTAATGCCTTAAAAGAAAACATTATGAAAATGATCTACAGGTGGTACATGACTCCTGCTAAGTTAGCAAAGATCTATCACTTGCCCAATAACAAGTGTTGGAAGTGTAGTGAAACGGAGGGAACCTTCTATCACCTTTGGTGGACCTGCCCGAAGATTAAGGCTTTCTGGGAAATGATCTATAATGAAATAAAAAAAGTTCTGAAGAGAACGTTTGTTAAAAAACCAGAGGCCTTTCTCTTGGGTATGGTGGGCCAAATGGTGCCAAAGAAGGATAGGACATTTTTTATGTACGCCACTACAGCAGCAAGAATTCTTCTAGCAAAGTATTGGAAGACGCAAGATTTACCCACGTTGGAAGAATGGCAGACGAAGGTGATCGACTATATGGGACTGGCAGAGATGACTGGCAGAATTCGAGACCGGGGGAAAGAGGCGGTGGATGAAGATTGGAATAAATTTAAAGTTTATCTTAAAAACTGCTGTAATTTGGAAAATTAGGGGCTCAGAGTTATAAGAGATAAAGAACTACAGTTGCATTAATAACTAACTGAAGTTAAATATATGAAATATAATTAAGTTATGATCAGAGGGTTGCTGAAAAATCTTGAAACAAGAATGCAGAAAAGGGGTGGTATGGGGAAGTCGTGTTTTTGTTTGTTTATGTTTATGTTTTTGTTTTGTTTTATGGAAAACCAATAAAAATTTATTAAAAAAAAAAAAAAACAGAAACCTTACAATGCTGTTTAGCTTGGAGAAGGGGTAGTGGAGAAGGCAATTGACACTTTTTATCTTCTCCTATTCCCAACCAAAGTCTTCCCCCACTGTGCTATATCACTCAGTTTTCATCCTGGCCTCTACTCCTGCTGAGCATTTTATAGCTAGGTAGCGTTAGAATGCAAGCAGTATGTGCAGGAGAGTTCTGTAGAATATGGGTGCATCTTTCTTTCCTTCCTAAAACATTATTTAATAGTGAAAGGTGTTTTTTTAAAAAATAAAAATCACCACACATATCCCCCTCCCCACCTCTCATTCCAGGGTATTAACTATACTTTATACTGTTAAGATAGTATAAAGGGCTTGCCGATCGAAAGGTCGGCGGTTCGAATCCCCGCGGCGGGGTGCGCTCCCGCTGCTCGGTCCCAGCGCCTGCCAACCTAGCAGTTCGAAAGCACCTCTGGGTGCAAGTAGATAAATAGGGACTGCTTACTAGCGGGAAGGTAAACGGCGTTTCCGTGTGCAGCTCTGGCTCGCCAGATGCAGCTTTGTCACGCTGGCCACGTGACCTGGAAGTGTCTGCGGACAGCGCTGGCCCCCGGCCTCTTGAGTGAGATGGGCGCACAACCCCAGAGTCTGTCAAGACTGGCCCGTACGGGCAGGGGTACCTTTACCTTTATACTGTTAAGAGACATGAGCAGAATAATTTCTTTCTCCTCTCTGCAACTTCAGTTTCCTCACCTGCCAACTGATTGCCTAAACATTCCACATATTTTAGAAACTCACAAGCCCTTCATTGGCAGCCCTTAAAAAAACCCTTTTATTTTAATTTACAAACTTACATACTGCTATGTACTTAGGGAGTCTTCAGGGTCTTTTGAAACTGCTGTCTTATTTTCTCAGGGATCCTGTTTCATTTCCAAACCGATAAGGGCTCATCCCAGCTGCATTTGCTATTAAAGCGATGATTGATCTACTGCTTTTCTGAGAGAAGACGGTGCAAAGTGTTGCACTGTGTGAACTTAAAAGCATAAAAAATAAACAATAAAGTGACAGCAGTCTCAAATACATAGCAAGCAGCAGCAGGATAGTGTCAAAGCAAAACGTAGAAATCCTTAAAAGGCAACACATTTCATTGAAGGAGCAGTATCACATATCTCACGCAGGGCCTTTCCAGACTTTCGTTATTTTGGGGTGGAATTCAGTCACATGCAGGCAAATTCAAGTTGCACTATAAAAGTTGATTGGAAGGTTTTGCCCAACAAACTCACTCCCCAGCCCACCCCAAACTGGACTTTTTGCAGTAAGGAAAGCAACAAAGAAATACACTGGAAAGTGTGGGCAATACTTTCTTTGATGCAAGCTCATCCACACCATAGCGAGCAAGTATAGTTGCCTTCCTTTTTTCCTCTGGCATAAGTTCTGTTTGCTTCTTAGTTATATGATACACATAAAGTCAACAGGCATTGGTTTGTCTGGCACAGAGATGTGGTGCTGAAGGTTATGCTCTTTTATTCCATTCCATCTCCATTTCTTGCAGCAGTTTTATTGGCCATTCTCGCACTTAACCTACTGGGTCAGCCTTCCTTCCAGAATAAGTCTGCAGCCATAAGTCTATACTGAGGGAGTAAAAGGTAGTGAGGCTCCAATCCTCACTCCACTTACCTGGTAGTAAGCCACATTGGCTTCAGTGGGATTTACTTCTGAGTAGACATGATTAGGCTTGCACTTTAAAACTGAATATTAGATTCACTGATAATCGTGGGCTCCGTATCCTCTTTTTGATCCCCCTCCCTTAGTTGTTCTAGGTATTATAGCTAATAGAATATTGGGAGTGGGGAGACAACCAATTCATTTTGTGAAAATAAAGCAAATGTAAACCAACAATCTAAGGAAAATAATGCTTCACCAGTGATCAGCCAAGATTATGGCTTAGCAGCGAAGAATTAAACTGACCCAATAAATAAATAAATTAATAAATAATATTATTATTACAGTTGTATTTTGGATCTCAAATGCCTTGGCTTCCGAATAAATTGACTCCCGAACAAATTGACTCCTGAACGATTGAAACCCAGAAGTGAGTGTTCCGGTTTTCGAACGTTATTTTGGAACCTGAACACCCGACATGGGTTCTGCAGCTTCCGATTGGCTGCATGAGCTTCCTGCAGCCAATCAGATGCCGCACTTTGGTTTCCAAACGTTTTGGAAGTCGAACAGACTTTTGGAATGGATTCCATTCGACTTCCAAGGTATGACTGTATTTAATAATAGTGCTTTTTTTATTTATACCCCACCCATCTGGCTGGGTTTCCCCAGCTACTCTGGACTGCTAACAGCATGTCTAAAAACATAATAAAAAGATCAAGCATTAAGCAAGAAGCAAAACGAAGGAGAAAATTCAGTGACCGACAGCACGTAAAAGACATGGCTGCTATTGACGTAGCACTGGTAATGTATTATCACACAGGAGAACACTGGAACACATCTGTGATTTTAATGAAGTCCCAAAATGTCCCCTCTATATGAAAACCAAGTGGTTTGAGAGCTGCGGTTCTCTGAAAAGTCTGTCTAGCATATTTGTACACACCCTTTGTATCTGCCCCTTTAAATTCCAATCGGGATGAACTGAGGCTCTGAAGGCAACTATTGAGAGCTTCTGTTTTGCCTTGTTCCAGGTAGCTTGGGTTTTCCCTTTTCTGTGTTGCATATCAGCACATGTGGTACAGGTGTGATTTTATGGTGGGTTCTTGGGCTTAATTTGCCATTTGTTTTTCCAAGCCACAGCAATGTTAAGGAAAATGGAAACAATTTTCTTTTGCGTTTGTTTAAGCAGGCATTCCTTTTCTTCTGAGATAACAAAGGGTGAGTTTTGAGGGAGCTACAGAAGCATTTAAACTGGAAGCATAACCAAAGCCAGTGCAATCAGTACAGAGCACATGGCAATTGTATAACCTTTAGGTTAAATGCAGATCCACAAAGGTATTAAGACATGTGCTGCTAAGTGATGTTTAGGCTGCAGTCCAGTGCATACACCCTTGTCTGTAAATCCTATATGAAAAATTTTGGACTTTCTTCCCAGGTAAATGTGTTTTGGATTAGAGTGTCTGTAGGGAAAATGAAAAGGCACAGGGAAAATATTGTTGAAATGCCAAGTGTTGTGGGAGAACTGATTCACAAAGCTGGGGAAAGAATTTGTGTGTATGTGTGAGATGTCAGTACTTTCTCTTCTTAAGGTGTGAATCAATAATCAGGGCACGGTGTGACTTATTTTAAACTGTCAAAGGAGTAAATCTGCATATCTGTGAGCCATGAATCAGTCTTGTGATTCCCATTAAAATTAATTGGCAGCCTGGGCCATATGTTCTCTCTCAGCAAAATGAATATGCAAGGCAAGGATGAGAAATTCATTCAATAATAGTTCACCCATGTAAACACCATTGTACAAATACCTAGAATCAAGACATGTGTGAGTGTGGCAGTGCGAGGGTAGCCCTAATCCTAATATTTGCTTGCCAGTAGCTCCATTGACCTCAGTGGAACTTAACCATGTTTGCCCAGGATCTCAGCCTAAGGCAGAGAATGTAAAGTCTTTCTCATAACAGGACTTTCAAATCATGAAACAAGGCAGATTAGACTTTCTTCTTTAATAAAGGTAGCCTGAAAGTCAGAGCTGATTTTTATTCTAGGCATGAAGCTGGGCAGATCAGTGAGAGAGGCAGAGAGCGTTATGTCCTTCGAGGAATGCCAAGGAAGGGTAAATAAAATGTGACTCCTGCTGTAGAAGTAAGTCTTCATAGGATTGGAGCAGTTTTACACACACACATGCCTGTTCATCCCCTAATTGACTCAAATTAAGTGATAAAATGCATGTGTGAATGGACATTAATTCCACAGGAAGAACTTCCCTGTCTGTTCCAGTTGTCTCAAATGTCACACTCTTCAGTGGTACCTGCTCTCATAGTCAGCTAGTACAGAGAATGAACACAAAGGCATGTGTGAACTAGGCCTTGGCCAAAAATCAGTGAATGGCAAAAAATATTTCATGTTCCAAATCATGTACAGTCATACCTCGGGTTGAATGTGCTTCAGGTTGCGCGCTTTCGGGTTGCGCTCCGCAAACACATTACTTCCAGGTTTCGCTCCTCTCACATGTGCAGATGCTCAAAATGATGTCATGCGCATGCGCGGAAGCGACAAAATGCGACCCGCGCATGCGCAGACGTGCCGTCGCGTCTTACGTTCTATTCAGGGTGCGAATGGGGCTCCGGAACGGATCCCGTTCGCATCCCGAGGTACCACTGTATAGAAATTGCATTTGACCTTTGTTGCTATTTTGAACAGATATTGGCAGCTTACAGCACAGTCTCCTAACTATGCCTACTCAGAAGTAAGCCCTACTGAATTCAGCGGGGCTTACTCCCAGGTAGGTGGAGTTCGGATTGCATTCTTCGCTGTGTGGTGGCTTTTCTATATCCTGCTATTGGGCTGGATCTTGGTCATATTAAAATACTATACATATTCCTGCAATTAATCCTACAGCAGCTCCTTTTTGGGACAGGGCGTTTGTGGCCATTTCTGTTTCCTTTAGAAATGAAGTCCTTTCTCAGGACTGTTGTTTCAGCAGTTGTGGTTTGCCACAGAGCTCCTCAGTGTTTTACTTTTGTCATTTTGTTTCAGGGAAGGATATGGAAGGAAACAGTTTGCCCATGATGAAGGATGAGATTCCTCCAACGCCCAACTCTATTAATAAGGTAATGAGGCTTATAGAAATGCTTATTTTTACTGGAGTCCAGATGAAGAGCAGGGAGACAAAATGCCCCCCTCCTGTAATCTGATATTTGTATTTTCAGTGCATATGTAGTACATTTTTGTTGTGAAGGTAAAAAAAAAAATTTAAATGTAAACATTTTTGTTGTGAAGAAAGCCTCTCAAATAACCAGGGATTATTTTCCTGTTTCTATAAACCTGTGAGTAAACTTCTCTTGAACTTTAATAGAGGTCTATAAATGGTGGCTGGCCTTTTTAATGCCATTTCTTGTTTCTGATGTCACATTGAACTTTGGAGGTGCTTGGAATGCCTCCACAGCACAGATCAACTGTAGAGATAATCCCCTACCCCAGCTCCACGTTCAGGTGGAGAGCTGGTGTTTGTTAACGCTTGCTAGAGGGATGCTTGACACACAGGAGAGCATTTATACATCTCTACTTTGGGAAGCCACTCAGCTTGCAGTTCATTTCTGTTCGGTTGTACCATATTCTGTTTCTTAGCAAGGCCTTGGAGTGAGTGATAACAGTCAAATGTAAAACAGAGCACACAAAACAAAACTGCTTAGGTTCTCCCAAAGAGTTTATTCTAATTTCACGGGTCTCTAATCAAGGCGTTTGGGGGTACATTTGAAATTTTAAGACTCCTTCATGGCCACCCCGTAATACCTGTTTCACAGAAGAAAAAGGGTTAATGCTCAGAGCCACCAAAAAAGAAAACCAGCTCCCAAACAGGCCATCCCCTAAACCACAAACACAACACAATCCCCCCCCCCCCTCTCTCTCTCTCTCTCTCTCTCTCTCTCTCTCTCTCTCGTGTGTGTGTGTGTGTGTGTGTGTGTGTGTGTGTGTGTGTTTTAAAAGGGAGAGGCAAAAGACAGGAGGGGATCTGAGGACTCCACATTGTTCTATTCCATTAGACCTTTTGCTCTCCCCCCCCTTCTTTTAACACATTGTATTGAAAATTATTTTTGGAATGCCCCTTAGTTTTAACATTAATTTCCCATGCAGCATCAAAGCAGGTGCCAGGTGGCTTTGCTGTTCAAGAAAAACAAAATCGAAGTCTTCTTGGGACTTACGGGACTTACTCCACAGTACCTTGGACCCAAGCCAACGAAAACAAACATACCCAAGGAAATGAAAATGAGCCCTCACCTCTTTAAACTGACTGTTGACTAGCCCAAACAGAGAAATTTCTTGTTCCGCTCTTCTGAACCTCTACAGTTCTTAAGTGGAAGGGAGTTCCACAGTTGCAAGAACGCCTCTCTGCATGCCCGTGCACGTCATCTTCTTTAAGTCATGTCTTCTTCTAGTTTGAAGGTTGGCCACAGTTAACAGTACCTATAGCACCAGTACAAACAACAAGCCTGTCATGTAGAAAAGTTTGTCCCCTTCTTTAAGTTTAAGTGCTACAATGCAGGTGACTTTGGGTTCATCCAGACTTCATTTTATGCTGCGACTCTAGGCACAGGCCCATGTTTTAAACTAAAATTCTGTATCTTAAGTGTTTCTTTTTCTTTTTTGGCCCAATACTTTCCTCATGAAAGCCTGTTCTTTATCAGTGAATCATAGCAAATGCCAATCCACAGAAAACACAAATTGGAGTGGGGGGAGAGCGCACCGCCCCCAGCAGCGTGATCCCGGTGTGGTGCCATCGCAGCTGCCCCCCCCCCGCCCGCACTTGGTGCCATGCCCCCGCAGGCTGCGTGCCATGAACCCAGGACACACACTAGCCCCGCCCCACCTGCTCTCCCCCCCCCCCCGGTGCCGGAGCATGAAGCTCCACCTCCCTGTGCCTAGAAACAGCAGGGCAAAAGGTAAGTTTGGATGAACCCTGTGACTGGTTTTGTATTATTCAGAGCTTGTTGTTGCTCCAACTGTACATACACAGATTGCTGCTGTTGCTACTAAGTGGATATTTTAGTTCTTTCTATTCCTTTGTGCATTGCTTTGTGCATTTTGCCACTATTTCCTGGTTCTTTGTTTAGGGAACCAGGTGATTGATTCTGATCTTGCTGTGCTTAAAAGAATTCTTTCATTGCACAGTGTCACCGAACAGAGATTATTGACATACAAGCCATCAATTCGCATGGGGAAATACAGTGGTGCCTCGCAAGACGAAATTAATCTTCGTCTTGCGATTTTTTCGTCTTGCGAAGCACGGCTATTAGCGGCTTAGTGGCTATTAACGGCTTAGCGGCTTTAAGAAAAAGGAAACAAACTCGCAAGAACTCGCAAGACGTTTCGTCTTGCGAAGCAAGCCCATAGGGAAATTCGTCTTGCGGAACGACTCAAAAAACGGAAAACCCTTTCGTCTAGCGAGTTTTTCGTCTTGCGAGGCATTCGTCTTGCGGGGCACCACTGTATGGGGGGGCCTTAGTACCACTTCTCAAAATCCTCATGCAGGGTGACTTTTGGAACATGTGGCAGAAAACATTTAAGGACATGTTTGGTAAAACAGGTGACCAAACAGCCACAAGGTAGAGGAAGCCTGCCATTGTGCGGCAAAGGTGCTTATCTGTTTCCTGCCGATTCACTTTGACCATTTCACATGTCACAGCAAACTATATTCCTATGTAAGTGGCCCCTCTGTGTGAAAGCAAGCAAGTGCTATTATATGCAGTTATTGTATCACCTTCATAAACAAGTATTTTCAAGGTGACTTGCAACGCTTCAATAAGTCTCAGTCTGGGGGGAGAAACAACATAAACTACGTTCTTTAAAAACAAGCAGCAGTTAGAGTAATGAAACATTAACTGCAGGAGCACGAGATTTCTTAATCATTTTAAGATGGGGCAAAGTCTCTCTTTGGAGCCTAACAGAGCAAACCAGCACATGGGAAGCAAATCCCATTGAGATCAATGAGGCCTATTCCCAGGCAAGAGTGTTTAGCATTTCACAGCCTAAACTTCTTAAACTAGGCACTAGGTAGGCAGCCTTGGAAAATTATTATTATAATAATAACCTCAGCCCCTACCTAACCTGCCAGAGTGGGGTACCTAATAACTTCAACAAATGAGAAGTTTCATGTGGAATGTGATTGACCACAGGGATACCCAGCTGGTCCTCCAGATGCTGTGGACTACAACTCCAATCATCCTTCACCATTGGCTGTGCTGGCAGGGGCTGATGGGAGTTGTAGTCCACAATATCTGGAGAGCAACAGGTTGGCTACCCTTGATTTATAAGAACACAGCAAGCTGCCTTAGGCCAAATCAAGCTCTTTTCCCATCCAACTCGGTAGTCACCACCTGTCCAGAATATTTCCCATCACTTGCTGGCTGATCCTTGAAACTGGAACGGCCAAGGATTGAACTGTGGACCTTCTGGATGTAAAGCAGGGTGCCCTAGATATGGCCTCTCCCTTGCAGCAAGCTCAGTGCTTGTGTTTCATTTCAGCAAGGGATTGCAACCTTTGGGTTAATCCATTTGCTTTCGGGTAAAGGTGAGTGTTGAGGTGAGTTCTATGAGAAGAGAGGGCAAGGGTTTAAGTCAGTCCTCCAGATGTCATGGGCCCTCATCCAGCATCACCAAGGATGATGAGAGTTCTAGGAACATCTGGAGGGGTGCTGGTCCCCCATTTAAGTGTTCTGTGGGTGAGTTCCCAGGCACAACAGGCAGCAAGGGGAGTACATGGAATTGCTTAAGACATCAGGAGGCTTTGGGGTGATTGCGGGAGGGAAGAATTCAGGCTGCCGTGGCCAGGCACATGATAAATAAGTACAGGGAAAATGTGTCGCAAGGTGTGCCGCAAAGATAAGAAGTGTGCAGTCCTGTTTTTTATCACCACAGCAGCCACCGTGAATGAGAAATGAAGAACTGCGCTGCAGAGTAGCAGACTGTCACAGTTACAACACAGTAACAGATTTGAGGGGTACTATCCTTTTTCCAGGAGTGGGTTGGGGTTTTGTTTGTTTGTTTCTCCCCTTTGCAAAACCAGCTGGTCAATGTCAAGTATCAGTTGAGCACCTGTCCATTTTGGAATAAGCCACAAATTCACCACTGCCTTATGCAACCAGTAGTGCTTTGGTGTTGCAAGCAAGTTCACCCCTCTGGCCTCATGCTAATGCATTTAATTACCTCCTGTCCCTCTTACAGCACCCAGAGATCGAGCAGTTGACCAATGACATTGGTCACCTGTTGCTGGTCTTTCATATCCTTTTTAGTACATTTATAATGTCTTAGGGTCAGTTTGCTTAAGAGGAAGAGAAGCAGCCTCTGAGGCACTATAAAATATGTAGTAAGTCAATTTTGCTGTTTCCCCTCCTCAAGAAATAAGGGCTCATCAACACTATCCATTTAAAGTGCTCTTATACCACATTCATGCCCCTCCCCAATTAATCCTGCGAACTGCAGATCCTTCAGGGTCTCCTAAACAAAGTACAGGAAGTGACCTAAATTGCTCAGCAATAAGGCTCACTCTATAGGCGAGCTTTCTTGGAAGAAAGTGGACATAGGATTGCTGCTTCATTTTTTTGTAAAAGGAAAACTGAGAAGCTATTGAATACTAGGGCTCATCCAGACTTCGTCTAGTCCTACCACTTCCCCCTGGAGACACCCACTCTCTCCTACTGAATCGGAGCAAATGTCAATTAGGTTTTTCATGTATTGTATTGATAGATTGCTCTGATTCAGTGGTAAAGAGCAGGTTTTCCCAGGGAAAGCAGCAGGGCAAATGAAAAACCTCTTGTGCATTCTAGGCGCAGGATGAGCAAAGTGTGGATGAGCCTCTAGAGAGAGTGGGAACTGCAGACTGCTGTACCCTATGCTACCTAAGCATGTGTATTTTAGTTTTTGCCATCTGAGAAGCAGGGAAATTTTAAAGCTGAAAATAGAAACCACCAATGTTATAGTAAATTAGTACATCATTTGCTCAGAGGCTCATCCTCTAGAGGTGCTTTTTACTGATGATTTGTGCTCATGATGGTGGTCATATGTGCTCCTGCTTTCAAGTTTTGGGGTGATCATAGTGCTTCATTTCCAATTAATGCATACCCTGTAACTTCTTGTTGAAATCCCGTAACTTTTCATACCACAAATGTTCAGGGTTTTTTGTGGAGGGAGGGTGTCTCCACGTTTGTTGCACTGTAGCCTTTCCAGACACCAATAATGTGTTATGATTGGGGAAGCATCACAGAACAACTAGTAAAGCGGAATGATGTGTGGGTGATCCGGTATAAATCCACCATTAGTGCGTTAATTTTGTGTGAAGAACATGTTGCAGAATACACACACACACACACACACACACACACACACACACACACCAAAACCCAAGTCTTGAGGAGCTCAGAAACCAATTCCTACAGGCACAATAGGAAAGAGTAGGAGCATAGTTGGATATCCTTCCAATTTCCCATTTTGCCAGCATTCTAGGAACAAGATGCAAATGATGATAAGCACTACAATGTAGTCTCACTGTTTGCCTTTTAACCTTCAGAAGATGACGATAGCTATCTACACCAGTGGAATGTGTCGGTCCTGATACGTGTAACTGCTTGCTATATATCCAGCAGTCAAAGAAACCAGGACCAGTCACAGTTGGCAGGAAACTCTGAAACAGAGAGAGTCCAGGCGGGTGTAGTTTCAGGAACAAAATGTTCCTTGTATTCCCTGAGTTGAATACTGTGCTAAGAGTCCAAGCATTCTAGGGACATTTACTATTGCTGAAGCATCACTTCCCAAAGCATAAATGTGTGTATGCAGAGCTATTTGGGTTGGGTTTTTTCTGCTTTTATCCAAGAGTAAATGGATTTGGCTATCTTGCCTTCATCTCCTTTTGCATATAGGGCCTGGTTTGTACATAATGGGAGCCCATGCTTTCCTCCTCTGTGAACAGAACCTGCATGAGCTTTGGGTTTGCAGACCCCCTCCTTCTTTTTCTCTTGCTGATGTGAGGAAGAGATTCCTTCCTGCTCTTTGTTTGCAGTCTTAAACAAACCACAGCTTCCTGTTACAGTGGAACTGTGGTTTGATAGAGTGAACCAGGATCTGAAATCACAGCTGGTTTAAACAAACTCCAGCATTTGCATGCACCAAGGAGCTGTGATTTGTTGAAAAGTGAAAGTGAGTGCTTCTAGCCTCCTTGCAGCTGTGCAAGGGCAGGTCGAAAAGGAGAATGTGCAAGCCCAAACTCACCATGGTTCTTTCACCTAGTGATAAACTATGGCATCCCATTGCATCTGAAGCCACTGAAGTCAATGGTGCGTGATGGTGACCTAACTAAGCAACAGGTGTCTTTATAAGGCTCTGTATGGATGTAATACCACTGATCCCTTAACCTTAGGGAACAGCTTGAGCCAACATGTGAATGTGTGCGCTCTCTCCTCCCTCTGTGGACCAACTTCCCATCATTAGCTGTGGTTATATATTACATCTGCACTGAGACAAGCCATGATTGGAGCAAATCTCATTCCCCTGAAATTGCCTAACTTGTGAACATGCTTATAAACATGGTCTAATTTCTTAGGAACATAGGAAACTGCATCATACTGATTCAGAGCACTGGTCAATCTATTGTCTTCTCTGACTGGCCATGGGTCTCTGGGGTTTCGCACTTGGATCTCTTCCAGTCTTACCCGGAGATCCTTGGGATTGAACTTGGGACCTTCTGCATGCAAATGAAATACTCTGCCACTGAGCCACACACATTCCAATCCTTGGTTTACAAATGAGGTCATGATCTGCATTCTTCATGATTTGTGTCAGTGCCCAGGTTATATGAAATCCTGACTGATCCTGAAGGCAGATAGAAGGGGAAAGAGCAAAGGCTTTGGGATCTGGCTCTGTCCCTAATGGTCTTGGCATGGGGGTTTCAGACTGCGGTGCCCAGGATTATTTTGGCCCCTGGGCTCAGGGCAGGGAACCAGTTCTGGTACATGTTGGTAACTACTCAGTACTGCCTTTTCTTTTCTTCGTGGTTAGATGAATATTGATAACCATTGCTGACTGGTTCCTTTTTGTATTTTATTTTAAGGAGCCTAAAATCTTGCAATTCCTTCCATTCTAGATCGAATACAAATTTTGCAATGGGTCTGATAAAGAGTGTGTATCTCCCACTGGCAAAAGCAACAAGAAGGAGACTTTGAAGGTACGTATAGTTTAGATGTGTGGAAAAGAATATTTATTCTATTTGTGTGGGAAGCTGTTGCTTGAGAGACTGGAACCTCTTTCTCTTTGGGCCATAGGCCACGTCTCTGGAGTATCACAGCAAGGCTAGAATTCTTCTTTCTCTTTTTTTACACTGCTCTTTCTTCCCTGTGGATTAGTTTGCTTTTAATTTTTTTTTACTTTTTTATTTATTGAATTTATATACTGTCCTATACCTGGGGTTCTCAGGGCGGTTCACAGAATAAAATCAAGATATAAAACCGCAAAATACATAATAAAAATAAAAACAACAATAGGCTTCCCAAAAAAAAAAAACACATTTTAAAAGGGGATAGGATGTAATTAATTCAAATTACAACTTTGCCGTGCATAGGGTAGCTCTTTTCTTCAGCTATATTTTCCAGAAGAATCTTACCAATAATAGGATATTTTTAATCCTTTCTTTGAGCTGTCAGTGGTCTCCAGTCAATGTCACACATGTCACACATGAGCTTTATTAACACTACAACTGGTGACAACTATGGAGGTACAACAATGCAAAACCCGTTTACTTATAACCCCCATCCCTTCCTTATATGCTCAACCTGCCCTTGTATGCCCAGTAGGTCACTGTGTTCTGCAGGAGCATTTCTCCTTAAAGTCCCAGAAACATTAGAAGCCCCGCTCTACAGGCACTTGGGGCAGGGCTTTCATTGTGGCTTCCCTTGTTCCCTGGAACAGCATTCCTGTTGAGATACAACAAGCACCCACAGAAACAATGGAAATCATGCTTGCTTTGACAAACTTTTCCAGCTGAATGAAAAATCCTCTGCCTTTCAGTATTCATTTTGTATTGATTTTAAACTTGTTTTCAGTTGTTGTTCTTCTGCTGCTTTCAAAACTATTTTATCTGGTTTTTATGATATGTGTGTAAATCATACACACGTATATTAGACACGCATAAGCAAAAGTGATCCATAAATTAATACTTACAGAAAAATAAACAAAACCTGGAGAATTCCGAAGCTGGGTGTGAAAGTGAATAGTTTTCCTATGGTACTCAGTAAGGCTTGATATGCCCAGTACCTGGACTCCTTAATTAAAATCAATGGAAGTGGCTGTGAAGGATTCATATTCTGCCCTGTTGCCAGAATATAACTGGCTCACGGTTACTCATTCAGCTCCATGGCCAAGTAGGGTTTTGAGTCTTCGTCTCCCAGGTCCTCATCTGACCCTCTGTAAGCACTATGT
Source organism: Podarcis muralis (assembly GCF_964188315.1). Taxonomy (NCBI): domain Eukaryota; kingdom Metazoa; phylum Chordata; class Lepidosauria; order Squamata; family Lacertidae; genus Podarcis; species Podarcis muralis. The sequence goes on from NC_135655.1 coordinate 72,789,979, forward strand.
TGCGCTGCCTCCTTGAGTAAAAAGGATTTGTTCCAAGCAGCTGTGGAACCGCATTAAGTAAGAGGCCAAAATCAATAGCAATTTTACCAGATAATAAAGCACTTGCTGTCCCAGCCACTGTTTCACTCCCTACAATGCGAGTTGTTTCTCTAAATGAATGCCATGGTCTCATCTTCTCTCCTCAGTTTTTCACCCACTTTTTTTTTTTTTGCTAGCATAGGAGAAAGAAAAAAACTGTGTTCATGAGTGTTTTCACCCCTCTTTCCCCCATCTCTGTAACAGGTACAGAAGAAGAATTACAGGCAGGAAAAGAAAAGGGCGACCAAGCAACTCTTCAGCGCTTTGAAAGATCCCAGTGTGGTCATTATGGCAGATTGGCTGAAGGTAATTTAGTATAAAGTGTCATTTTAAGAAGATCCAGCTACTCTTAGGGCTGTTCAGTCATAATCCATCAGCTGCCTTCTCTTTGAAGGTTGCTTGCTGCTTACAAATAGTCCTGTTTGGAGAATAAAACCTGATGACTCAAATACTATATTTTTTGATCCAAAACTTATATATGTCAAAATGAGCAATAAAATTTAGACTAGGGAAGCAAGGGAAATGGTGAGGAAGACAGATAGCCTGACTGTTGACTCACCAAGGACTTCCTTTCGTTCAGAATGCATTCCAAATTAGTTAAGTGCCCTTTTCTGGTAGTGGTGTGGGGAGAGGAGACCAATTTTCTGAAAATCATTACAATGTTAATTCTGACATTTATGGAAATGCATTCTTTAGGCAGAAAATTTAGGAATGATGGATATTTTAAAGCGGAAAATGAAAGAGCTATCTTCATGCTCTCAGATCAACAGTCCATCCAGCCCATCAAGTCTAAACACTACAGGCAGAAGTACCGTATCTCTTCAGCCTTGCTAACCAACCTCCCTTTATTTGGAGATGCCAAAGGCTGAACTGGTAGCCTTGTGTGTTTATATAAACCTGGGATTGCCAATGGGGCACGTGAATATGTTCCCACAGAGGTCTTCCCTGGTGCTCAATGAGTCTGAAATTAGCCTCAAAAGAAGCATAGGGCAGGTTGTCATGCGTGTGTGAGTGGCCCTCATAGTCAACAAAAGAGTGGTGAAAGCTGTACTGGGATGCAATCTCAAAAATGATAGAATGATCTCGATACGAATCCAAGGCAGACCTTTTAACATCACAGTAATCCAAGTTTATGCACCAACTACTGGTGCTGAAGAAACTGAAATTGACCAATTCTATGAAGACTTACAAGACCTTATAGAAGTAACACCAAAGAAGGATGTTCTGCTCATAATAGGGGATTGGAATGCTAAAGTAGGGAGTCAAGAGATAAAAGGAACAACTGGCAAGTTTGGCCTTGGAGTTCAAAATGAAGCAGGGAAAAGGCTAATAGAGTTCTGTCAAGAGAACAAGCTGGTCATCACAAACACTCTTTTCCAACAACACAAGAGACGACTCTACACATGGACATCACCAGATGGGCAGCATCGAAATCAGATTGATTATATTCTCTGCAGCCAAAGATGGAGAAGCTCTATACAGTCAGCAAAAACAAGACCTGGAGCTGACTGTGGCTCAGATCATCAGCTTCTTATAGCAAAATTCAAGCTTAAACTGAAGAAAGTAGGAAAAACCACTGAGCCGGTCAGATACAATCTAAGTCAAATCCCTTATGAATACACAGTGGAAGTGAGGAACAGGTTTAAGGATTTAGATTTGGTGGACAGAGTGCCTGAAGAACTATGGATGGAGGCTCGTAACATTATACAAGAGGCAGCAACTAAAACCATCCCAATGAAAAGGAAATGCAAGAAAGCAAAGTGGCTGTCCAACGAGGCCTTACAAATAGCAGGGGAGAGAAGGCAAGCAAAATGCGAGGGAGATAGTGAAAGATACAGGAAATTGAATGCAGATTTCCAAAAAATAGCAAGGAGAGACAAGAAGGCCTTCTTAAACGAGCAATGCAAAGAAATAGAGGAAAACAATAGAATGGGAAAAACCAGAGATCTGTTCAAGAAAATTGGAGATATGAAAGGAACATTTTGTACAAAGATTTCCATAATAAAAGACAAAAGTGGAAAGGACCTAACAGAAGCAGAAGACATCAAGAAGAGGTGGCAAGAATACACAGAGGAATTATACCAGAAAGAAATTGATGTCTCGTATACCCCAGGTAGTGTGGTTGCTGACCTTGAGCCAGACATCCTGGAAAGTGAAGTCAAATGGGCCTTAGAAAGCATCGCTAATAACAAGGCCAGTGGAAGTGATGATATTCCAGCTGAATTATTTAAAATGTTAAAAGATGATGCTGTTAAGGTGCTACACTCAATATGCCAGCAAATTTGGAAAACTCAGCAGTGGCCAGAGGATTGGAGAAGATCAGTCTACATCCCAATCCCAAAGAAGGGAAGTGCCAAAGAATGCTCCAACTACCGCACAATTGCACTCATTTCACACGCTAGCAAGGTTATGCTTAAAATTCTACAAGGCAGGCTTAAGCAGTATGTGGACCGAGAACTCCCAGAAGTGCAAGCTGGATTTAGAAGAGGCAGAGGAACCAGAGACCAAATTGCAAACATGCGCTGGATTATGGAGAAAGCTAGAGAGTTCCAGAAAGACATCTACTTCTGCTTCATTGACTATGCAAAAGCCTTTGACTGTGTCGACCACAGCAAACTATGGCAAGTTCTTAAAGAAATGGGAGTGCCTGATCACCTCATCTGTCTACTGAGAAATCTCTATGTGGGACAAGAAGCTACAGTTAGAACTGGATATGGAACAACTGATTGGTTCAGAATTGGGAAAGGAGTACGACAAGGCTGTATATTGTCCCCCTGCTTATTTAACTTATATGCAGAATTCATCATGCGAAAGGCTGGGCTGGATGAATCCCAAGCCGGAATTAAGATCGCCGGAAGAAATATCAACAACCTCAGATATGCAGATGACACAACCTTGATGGCAGAAAGTGAGGAGGAATTAAAGAACCTTTTAATGAGGGTGAAAGAGGAGAGCGCAAAATATGGTCTGAAGCTCAACATCAAAAAAACAAAGATCATGGCCACTGGTCCCATCACCTCCTGGCAAATAGAAGGGGAAGAAATGGAGGCAGTGAGAGATTTTATTTTCTTGGGCTCCATGATCACTGCAGATGGTGACAGCAGTCACGAAATTAAAAGACGCCTGCTCCTTGGGAGAAAGGCAATGGCAAATCTAGACAACATCTTAAAAAGTAGAGACATCACCTTACCAACAAAGGTCCGTATAGTTAAAGCCATGGTTTTCCCAGTAGTGATGTATGGAAGTGAGAGCTGGACCATAAAGAAGGCTGATCGCCGAAGAATTGATGCTTTTGAATTATGGTGCTGGAGAAGACTCTTGAGAGTCCCATGGACTGCAAGAAGATCAAACGCATCCATTCTTAAGGAAATCAGACCTGAGTGCTCACTGGAAGGACAGATAGTGAAGTTGAGGCTCCAATACTTTGGCCACCTCATGAGAAGAGAAGACTCCCTGGAAAAGACCCTGATGTTGGGAAAGATGGAGGGCACAAGGAGAAGGGGACGACAGAGGATGAGATGGATGGATAGTGTTCTCGAAGCTACAAACATGAGCCTGACCAAACTGCGGGAGGCAGTGGAAGACAGGAGTGCCTGGCGTGCTCTGGTCCATGGGGTCACGAAGAGTCGGACACGACTAAACGACTAAACAACAACAACAATGGTTCACTTTAAATGTGCCTTTCTGATCTGTTTGTCCCCTCCCTGCTAACACGTGGAGGAAATATACTTTGATCTCAGAACCAAACAACGTATCCATAAGATACGTGAAAGAGAAATGGGCTCCTTTGGTTGTTTGAGGTTTTCTGCAACCTTTCTAGGGAGCCACTAAAACACTAGCTAGGCTGCAGTGGTGGTGGTGGTGGGAAGTAGGAGGAGAAGACTCCCCCCCCCCCCGAAACCCTGGAAATGTAAAAAATTAAGTGACTTCAGCATGCATTGCCCTTTTGGATGTAAGAGGCTATAGTCTCTCCAGGGAAATGCTGCATAAATGTCTTGGGGTCTTAGCAAAATTGCACCCTCTTAATGAGCTGCTTATGGGACACGGGTGGCGCTATGGTCTAAACCGCAGAGCCTGGGGCTTGCCGATCAGAAGGTCGGCGGTTCGAATCCCCATGACGGGGTGAGCTCCCATTGCTCAGTCCCTGCTCCTGCCAACCTAGCAGTTCGAAAGTACGTCCTTCAATGGCTGTGCTCGTTTCTCTCTGGTCGGGGACAGAGGGTGGCGCTTGGGGGGGAATTGTCATCACGCCACTCCCTGGTGTGTGGAGTGCCTCAGGGTGCGATTCTCTCCCCGATGCTTTTTAACATCTTTATGCGCCCCCTCGCCCAGCTTGTCCGGAGTTTTGGGCTGGGTTGCCATCAGTATGCCGATGACACCCAACTCTATCTGTTGATGGACGGCCATCCTGACTCGGCCCCAGATACACTGACCAGATGTCTGGAAGCTGTGGCTGGATGGTTTCGTGGGAGCCGGTTGAAGTTAAATCCTTCGAAGACAGAGGTCCTCTGGCTGGGACGGAGCGATTTGGGATTGAGGAGGCAACTCCCATCTCTTGCGGGGGTGCAATTAGTGCCAACATCGTCCGTTAAGAGTTTGGGTGTAATCTTCGATACCTCCCTCTCTATGGAGGCGCAGATTACAGCTATAACAAAGGCGGCATTTTTTCATCTCCGCCAGGCTAGGCAGTTGGCTCCTTATCTCTCTCGCCCTGACCTAGCCACTGTGATCCATGCGACGGTCACCTCCAGACTGGATTATTGTAACTCGCTCTACGTGGGGCTGCCCTTGAGACTGACCCAGAAACTCCAGCGGGTGCAGAATGCCGCGGCGAGACTCCTTACGGGGTCTTCGCTACGAGATCATATCCATCCGGTATTATACCAGCTGCACTGGCTCCCGGTGGAGTACAGGATCAGGTTTAAGGTGCTGGTTTTAACCTTTAAAGCCCTATACGGCCTAGGACCCTCGTACCTACGGGACCGCCTCTCCTGGTATGTCCCACAGAGAAATCTACGGTCTGCAAATAAAAACATCCTAAAGATCCCAGACCACAGAGAGGTTAGGCTGGCCTCAACTAGAGCCAGGGCCTTCTCGGCCGCGGCTCCAATCTGGTGGAACGCTCTGTCACAAGAGACTAGGGCCCTGCAGGACCTGACATCCTTCCGCAGGGCCTGCAAGACAGAGCTGTTCCACCAGGCCTTTGGTCAGGGCGCAGCCTGACCCCCTCCTCTGGCAATTGGCAATCTGCACAGAATTTTGCTTGATGGTTGCCATTAATTTGACTTTAATTTGATTTGATTAATTTTATAATGAATGTTTTAGAATGTTGTTAGCCGCCCTGAGCCCAGCTTCGGCAGGGGAGGGCGGGATATAAATAAAATTTATTATTATTATTATTATTATTATTATTATTAAAGAGCAAGTAGATAAATAGGTACCGCTCTGGTGGGAAAGTAAACAGCATTTCCGTGCGCTGCTCTGGTTCACCAGAAGTGGCTTAGTCATGCTGGCCACATGACCTGGAAGCTGTACGCCGGCTCCCTCAGCCAGTAAAGCAAGATGAGCACCGCAACCCCAGAGTCGTCTGCGACTGGAACTAACGGTCAGGGGTCTCTTTACCTTTAATGAGCTGCTTAGTGAAAACCAGCCCTTTTCTTCGCAGGCAGCTTCCCCTGGGAGTTTTGCTTCAGCCCCAAGTTACTTCATGAGAAATTGTACAGCGTGAGAAGCCACTGGGGAGAATAGAGCTCCCTTTCGGTATGGCTGCATCGTTCTCTGCCTCTATTAAACAAGAATATTTCACTGAATAGGGGCTATCTAAAACTGCTTTGCTGGATAGTGACTTGGCTTGAGTAGAGAGGTGAATAATTCCTCCTAATTCCTTCCCCCCCCCCCCCTCAGATTCGTGGGACTCTGAAAAGCTGGACCAAGTTGTGGTGTGTGCTGAAACCCGGAGTCCTGCTGATCTACAAAACACCAAAGGTCGGGCAGTGGGTGGGCACCATCTTGCTTCATTCCTGTGAGCTGATTGAGAGACCCTCCAAAAAGGACGGCTTCTGTTTCAAACTTTTTCACCCGCTGGATCAGTCCATTTGGGCTGTGAAGGTAAGTGCAAGGCCCGAACTTGGCAACAAATGTTGAGCTTCCTTGAGGAGAAAACAACAGGCCCCAAGCAGGCTTGGGAGTAGCTATTGGGGGTCTGAATCTTGAAGAATTTGTGGCTGGGAATTTATTGTGGGGAAGGGAAACCTCAGTAAAATCAAGAGAGATTTCAGCAGAATTCTCTTTTTGGGAGCGTTCCTCATGATAGATCAGGAGTGGGAAACTTCAGGACCGGAGAACAAATATAACCCTGCAGGCTTCTGTTTAAGGCCCTTGGGATCCTTTCTAGGCTACGCCCTCTATGCCACTGCTCTGCACTTTCTTTGAGTGCATGTGTCCTTAATCTGTGCTTGTTGCCTTCAAGGAGGAAGAGGAGATAGGTAGGGAGGTAGGGGGTCAATTCTCCACATGTAAAGTGATAATTCCTTCCATGCTGCATCTGTCCTGGTTTAACTAGGTTGGAACCTCTATGGGGACACAATATTGAGCATTGTGTTTATATGCCTCTAGTACAATAGAGCCTTGAACTTTTTGTGGGCCTTTGGGCCCAGTGAAGATATTACTGCCTGAAGATCTTACAACTTCTATTTATAAGTAATCCAAGCAACGTTGTCAAGAAATGACGCTCTTTCCCTGAGACATAAATAAATAGCATTTGCCGCCAGCTGTGATGAATGAGACTGGCTCCTCACCACCTTCTGACACGTTCAGAGATTATTAACATCTGCTCTGAGGGAACAGTGCTTAACCACACTTGAATCTGGTCCATTCCTAAAAGTAGCAAGTCTGCAGACTGACAGCTAAGATACTGTGAGGAACATTTTCAGTCTAAATTAATGCAGTGCTGATTGCTCCATCACAAGAGACTATAAATGGGGCCATATTTATGCTTGGAGAGCTGATATCATTTTTCATGCTGGCATTAGAAATATATGTCAAAAATGGAACCACAGACATCCAGGTAAATGTCTCATAGCTGGCCACTCAGAACAGACCCATTCTTGTTTGGAAATGAAACATTCTGTTCTTTCTTTCTTTCCTTCCTTCCTTCCTTCCTTCCTTCCTTCCTTCCTTCCTTCCTTCCTTTACATTCTAAAATGCCAAAGTGCTCTGAAGTAAAAAGATTGTGTTTTGGAAGGCAAAACAAAAATTCCATGCAAGGTAATAGCTTTTCATAGGATCAGCCAAAAATCATGAAGAATTTTATTCAAGTTAGAAACATAAGAATCTGCCTTTTAGCAAGTCGGACAAATTTTCTGTCTAACTCAGTGTAGTCAACTCTGACTGGCAGCAGCTCTCTGGGATTTCAGAGGGGGAGACTTTCCCATCCCTACCTAAAGATGCCAGAGATTTAACCTGGGGCCTCCTGTGTGCAAAGCAGATGCTGCAACACCGAGCTTTGCCCCTCTTCTTGATCCTGCTTGTTATGCCAAAACAAAAACAACAAAAAAACCCACTACATAAAAAGGAGGGAGGTGCAGAGAAAGATGCCTTCCACAATGGAAACCCCCAGCATGCATTTTGTAATGGTTATCTGTGAATTCTGCCTACAATGCAAAAAATATTGGTCAAATTAGCTGATAGTCGCCTCAATTCAATTGGGGCCTTTAAAATATTGAAACACAATGTGTGTTGTAAGTAATCCTAATAATGAACTTGAAACACCGAGTTGTTCACTTGCAAATATTTATCTCATGGGAAAATGTTGGCAGTCGTTAGAAACCTCTCTCTTTTTTTCTTTTCTTTTTTTTGTCACAAAGGGTCTTGCTCTGATGTTTGCATTATCGCCTTTTAAATTGGACCCATGAACAAATTGGTCTGCTTTTGACCTCCTTAATAAAGCATTAGACCTGGGTACCTTAAGCCTGCCTCCTTCCAGGTGAACCATCAGTGATGTCATAACACAGGGGTAGGCAACCTAAGGCCCAGGGGCCGGATCCGGCCCAATCGCCTTCTCAATCCGGTCTGCGGACGGTCTGGGAATCAGCGTGTTTTTACATGAGTAGAATGTGTCCTTTTATTTAAAATGCAACTCTGGGTTATTTGTGGGGCATAGGAATTCATTCATTCCCCCCCCCCCAAAAAAAAGAAATATAGTCCAGCCCACCCCACCACATGGTCTGAGGGACAGTGGACTGCCCCACAGCTGAAAAAGGTTGCTGACCCCTGTCATAACATAACCAAATCTGATGTCAAAACAAAAAAATAATTTTATTTCCAGTAGCACCTTAAAGACCAACTAAGTTAGTTCTTGGTACCAAGAACTTAAAGACCAACCTTAAAGACCAACTAAGTTAGTTCATACCAAGAACTAACTTAGTTGGTCTTTAAGGTGCTACTGGAAAGAAAAAAAAAAAATTGTTTTGACTATGGCAGACCAACACGGCTACCTATCTGTAACCAAATCTGATGTGTCACTATTCCACCCCTAGTTTTCACATGGCAAGCTGAAAGTGTTCCCGCTCTGAAAATTGCATACTTCCTGAAAATATGTCACCTCAGAGAGAAGGCCTGACAACTTTCCTTTTTTGTGACATGTCTGTCTGTCTCGAGAGACAATGGAGTGCGCCTTCAGGGGTGAAGTCAAACTGCTGCGTTAGCAGCACCAAAGTGACCTCCCCAGGGCGCAAGCCTGGGCAGTGTGTTTGTAGGTCCTGGGCTGCCGGACAACAAGACCCACCTCTCAGCCTTACTTATGTGGTCCAAAGGAAATCAGAGCAATATGTCTGACACTAGCTTGACCACAGGAGGTAATGCAGTGTGTATGATTAGCAAGCTGTGGCACTTCCAGTCTAATGACTCCTTATGTGAAACCTTTGATGGGGCTGTATCGCGAGAGAACTTCACCAGCTTTGAGGTTCAGTACTGAGACTCAATTTTTGTCATCAGGGATGGTCTTTTGAGCTACATGTCATAGCTTGGCTCTGACATGAACACTTTAAAGTGAGAGCAGTTTAGGGCATCCTTTTAAAATGCACTTTTAAGGGGTGCTGATCATTTAATCCTAAACTTGTTTACTCAGGAAGAAAATGAGTTGACTGAGTTAAATGTGCAAGAATTGCTTGACCAGTCAAAATCAGGGAGTTTCCTCAGCTTTCTTACAGAAGCCAAGCTGCCTAATGGAATACTTCAAATTCCAGATATGTTGAATATTGAGCAGCTTTTAAAGGTTCATATGGAATGTGTATCAACAGTTAGCATCACAGGTGGCCAAACATGGACTGTAGGATTTATTTATTCATTGCAGTCTTGCATAAGAAAAAAATATTTATTGCAATTTTTTAGATTTTGCTCCTGAGGACCAGAAAAGTGGGGAATGAAATAAGAGGCTACCACCTATCATGCTGATCTAGAGATGATCTGACAATTTGAACTGCTGGAGCAACACATTTTCTGACCTAGTTTTTAATACCTAAAAATCTGTCAGGGAATAAGTACATTTATTTACTTGCCCTCCCTGGAAGAGGCCAGGCTAAGACATCTTTTCTCTTTTGCAAGATGGGCTTGTGAATGAAACTGAAGCTATTGCTATGGAGACCTAATAGACAAAATGAGCAGAGCTGGGAATCTCATCATTCAGCTTAGCAGATCACAATGCTGCAGCTGACATTAATATGAACTGGCAGTACTTCTAGTGGCCTTTTCCCTTTTGCTAGTTTTAATCTGAAAGCTGGGTTTTGGGAAACACTTGATGCATTCTGGATATTAATGGTTTTGGGCTTTTTTATATAAAGGACGCGGGTGGCGCTGTGGGTAAAACCTCAGTGCCTAGGACTTGCCGATTGTATGGTCGGCGGTTCGAATCCCCGCGGCGGGGTGAGCTCCCGTCGTTCGGTCCCAGCTCCTGCCCACCTAGCAGTTCGAAAGCACCCCTAAGTGCAAGTAGATAAATAGGTACCGCTTTATAGCGGGAAGGTAAATGGCATTTCCGTGTGCTGTGCTGGTGCTGGCTCGCCAGAGCAGCTTCGTCACGCTGGCCACATGACCCGGAAGTGTCTTCGGACAGCGCTGGCTCCCGGCCTCTTAAGCGAGATGAGCACGCAACCCCAGAGTCGGTCATGACTGGCCCGTACGGGCAGGGGTACCTTTACCTTTACCTTTAACTACTTAAGAATGAGTTTATTGATAACATCTTTCCTTACTATTAAACAGTATTAGTGCCACGGATCCTTCGCCACCCCCCTGCTCTTCAAAGTTCTGGGCAGGTCTCTCCTCATTACCCTCCGTTATTTGACTATTGTTTGCAACTGAGTGAATTAATAAATGAAAGCTTATTTTTAAAAAAGAACATCTCTTGAGATTGCTCATCTCTGATGAGCCAGGAGCTTATGTGAGAGACGTTCCAGTCATGGTGAAGCTATGAAATAGTCACTTTCATTCAGACAACTCTGTTTGCATGCTGACCTGTCTTTTGATATTGTCAGGGTGGAAGATTGAGATTTCCCCCCATGACAGAAGGGCAGTTTCCAAAGCTACCAAGAGACCTGGCTTCCCCTTTCTTCCTCTCCCTCTTTCTCTCTGTCTCACACACTTACATTCACTTGCACCCTATATTTCCCCTAAAGATCTCAGAGCAGTGGTTATTCCCCTTTTGTCACTTGGAAGGACTTCGGGGGAGAGTGACCTAAAAACAGAAAATAAAAAACAAGCAAATATATAGAAATAAACAAGCAATCTTAGGAGGTGAGTTACCCTGAGTCACACCAAGGGTGTGTCCTAGTTGACAGAGGGCATTCCTCTGTTTGGAGAGTCTCTGTTGTGAAGACCAAAACTCCTAGCAAGGGAGAGCAGGAGGACCTTTAAGGTGCCCATCAACAGTTACCACCAGGATAGCTGTTTGAGTAGGCACACAAGCTTCGTGGTCACCACTATGCTGAGATGTATTGTGTTTTTATTTAAGTCATAGTGATTGCTTCTAAATTTGCATCTGTATGTATAAATTACTTTATGCAAATCTGTGTCTTTGGGCAATGTGTCAGAGGCCACCCTCATAGACACCCAAATCTTCCCAATCACCTTTATCACAGGCCATACATATAGCCTTCCATTAATTAAAGGGCATTTTTCAGAAGTGGAGAGCCTTTCTATACTCATGGAGTTTCCCACTGGGATTCAGAACTCTATTCTACGAGGCGTCTGTTTTAGACAGAGCTAAATGCACTGCTCTGGTTCACCAGAAACAGCTTAGTCATGCTGGCCACATGACCTGGAAGCTGTCTGCGGAAAAACGCCGGCTCCCTTGGCCAGTAAATCGAGATGAGAGCCGCAACCCCAGCGTCGTCCGCGAATGGACTTAATGGTCAGGGGTCCCTTTACCTTTAAATGCATTTTGGAGTTTGCTCTATCCCAGAAATGGAGGGTGGTTGCATACTTTTCATTTGTTTCATTTAATTAAAAGCAGAGAATATAAACTGAAATGGTATGGGAAAATGATAAAATACGTTTCTCTTCTTTTCATGCATCGTTCTAGGGTCCAAAGGGAGAGAATGTAGGCTCAATCACACAGCCTCTTCCAAGCAGCTACTTGATCTTCAGGGCAGCTTCCGAATCAGATGGTAAGTTTTTGACCTTTTCTCTATGTCTACATGCTATTCATTCTCTTCCAATTAACCAATACAGATCTTTCTGGGCAAGCAGATGTGCTTGACCCCTTGTGATTCATGCATTGGGCTTCATGTAATTCATGTCATGTGCTCTCTGGGGAAACCACCTTTAATCCAGTGGAAATGAGTGCAAAATTTTCAAGGGTAAAAAAGATTTTAAGGTGTTGTTGTTTTTCTTTGTCATTACCATGCTAAACCTTTGCAGTAGGGGGAATTGCAGAACACTTAGTATTGATGTTCCACATCCCACTTTGTTCCCCTCCCCCAGACGGCTACAATATATAATTAGGTTTTTTTGTGGGGGGTGGGGAGCAGCCCATATTTCAGTTTCTGGTCAGATGCAGGCAGCTCACGGAAGAGAGATGAAACCCAACCGGTCCCTCAGGCTTTTGCGGCAGTTTAATAGTTCCAATGACTGTCTATCAATCCATGCCATAAAAGCGATTATCTCCTTAAAGATCAATTTAACTTGACATTTCATTAACGTAGTTACAAAATGTGCAGGGTAAAGTAATACGGTCATTCTGTTGCTGGGGAGGGATAGCATAGAGTTCTTGTCTAAGAACTGTCATCCCAGCTGGGGAAAAAGAGGTGTGCATAAGAACATTTTCCTTTTGGCTTCTGTGGACTGGATTGACCTATCTTGTTTACAATAGCCTTTGGGCTTCTCTAACCTTTACTTGCAATGAGTTTCATGCAATCAGCCTTATGTACTCAAACAGCAACCTGCTCCTTTGGGTCCTCATTTAGACCTGTCTATCCTTGAAAACTGCATCTTGATGATGATTGAAATTACTGGTAAAATACTAAGTGTGCTGAGTATTGTTGGTTTATCCTATATAGTCTCGATTTTTAAATTATATATCTTTTTTTGGGGGGGGTATGGGATGCTCTGATTTATCCATTTACCACGTTTGTACCTTGTCCTTCCTCCAAAGTGCTCAGGAAAGCTAGGGCCAAGCCAGGCTTGAAGTCAAATGTGTCTTTGCATTTAGTGTGCATGTTTTCACATGTAATTAGCAGCTGAAGGGGGGATGATAACCATTGGAATCCCAGCATCTGGGTAAAGTGACCCTTTCCTTCCCCTGCTGCAGTCCTGACCCAAATTTCTCCTCTGGTGCCCTTATTTACATAGGGAAGAAATCCCCCATTGGGGCCAGTCAAAGGATTTCCTCTCAATGCAAATAGCAGCTTCAGAGGAGAAGGGTGGGTGGGTGACTTCTTGCCCATTATAACAGTGCAATACTGTGCATGCTTTATCAGAAGTGAGTCCCATTTGTTCTATGGGTTGCACTCCCAGATGAGTGTGCATACGAGGGCAACTCCAGTTTACTTTCAAGAGTTTGAACTCAGGTTGCCTTATTCTAGAGCCATACCACATAAAGAAAATGCTAACCCAGGTTCACTGAGGAGGGAATCATGAGAGGCCAAACTTTGTTAATCTAAAACCATATTGGTCTTCAGCCAATATTTTGCATATAACATTCACAGATTACTAACACTTACTATTTGTTGTTCCTTTGGCATTTTGGTGGGAATTGAGTTGCCTTGGGTGAATATGGTGTGGCCTACAGCTGTGTTTTTCAATGACTGTTTTACCGAAATGCCTCAAACAAATGGGCTGAACCAACCATTATGTATGTTATGGTGTAGGCATTAGTCAAATAAGAGCCCATAGTAATTAGTCAGCTCCCTGGGCAGACATAAATTTTCCTCCAGCAGGTGCCATTTATTCTAATTCTTGTGCTGGATCTGCTGGTGGTATGATCTAAATTCTCTGGTGGAGTGCTTAAGCAGCAGTCTTAAGGAACTGGTCTAGCGGGGAGAGGAGGACAAAGGGAAGAAATACTTCCTCCCCTTCATTTCCCCTCTCTACACCAGTGGCAGCAGCACCAACCATAGGAAGTGTGGGAAGATCTGCCTGGGCTGCTTCACTGGTCTGTTCGCTTGCACCACCTGCCTGGGCCACTGGCCTGCCTTCTTTCCTCCACCCCTATCTGCCCACCTTTCCACTCGCTCACTCTGCTTCACAGGAGTGCTTGTTTGTCAGCATGAAGATGGACAAGGGAAAATACAGTATATAGAGAAAAATCAAGATATATACTTCCTCTTCAGGAGAGCCATTTGAATGTGCAAAGGGGAAAGCAGGACAAGAACTTGGGGAAGTTTCCTCTTTTGAAATCAAACGTGGCCATGTTTGATTTTATTGGCAGCTGGCTGTTTACCTGTATATTTAATTTAATAGCACGCGGGTGCTGCTCCCTATTGGCTGAGCAGCACATCTTACACCCAGATCCTGCGTGCCCCGCAAGATTAAGTCCAGGGTCACCACCTCTCTGGTTGGTTCCAGTATCAACTGTTCCAGGGCACACAATTTTGCCTCTTTCTCATGACTAGAAGGCATATGTAGCCAGCCTGTGTGAAGGTAGTTGAAATCACCCATTACTACAATGTCTCTTTTTTCGGATTGTTCCTTGATTTCATTCTTCCTCTCAAGATCTCCCTGAAGATTTTGATCAGGGGGGTGGTATAACATGTCTCCCTAAATTAATGCTGGGGCCTGTTATCGCAACCAATGATGCTTCTGTGGAGTAATCTGTCCCTTTGGGGATTTCTCACTTGCTGGACTCAATGCTCTTTATTGTACAGAATGACACCACCTCCAGTAAGTCCTTTTCTGCCCTTCCTATAGAGTTTCTGTCCAGAAATAACCATGGCAGTTATGTATGGAGTACTGTTTTATCCCCAATGTTTTTTAAATACCTGTATGAAGCTGTTGGGAGCCATCATTAGGAGATAGGGGTCTAGGTGCCATCAGTACGTTGCTCACATGGATCTCTTCAGTGAATATTTCCGATATCTTGACAGAGCAATAGTGAGGGGAAGAGGACACGTAATAAAGTCTTGTGCTGCCTGCTCCTGTGCAGCTCTCTTTCATTACGTTAGTGTTATGTGATTATCCAACTTGAAAGGTATCAAAATCACTCTTCTGTGACTTCTTTCATCGGGTTCCAGCATCATTGCTTCGGTTTATTTTGCTGGCAAATCTGAAGGATATGGCTCAGTGTGGGTTCCAATGGAGGAGGTGGTGTTGTTGTTGGCGGCCTCCAGTTTTTAGTTTTAATCCTTCAGTTCAGCAGATGTAGTTGATTCTAAAAGCACAGCACCACCTGTAGGACACAAGGGAGTATCGCCCTACATTGATTTACCCTTTAGCTGTTGAAGTCAGTTTTTTAGAGCAAGTGTTTCACAATACGATGGTTGGAGGAACACAACCAGAAAGCCAATGCAAGAAGGTGCATAAGACAACGCAGTCCATGGTCTAAATGCAGGGCCTTAAGTCCAGTAGCTGAACCACTTGTCTTGATACCGCATACTGTAAAACCTGGCAAATTTAAAAATAGGATATGGACACACAAAAAATTCACATACTTCTGCAGTCTTTAAATATTGTCTCTTTATCCATCCATTCCCCCTTTTACTCACTCCTAAATGCAGTCGCCCATACTGACTCATATATGAATACCTACATTCACTAGCTTTGATATAAACCCACAATTTATGTGGGGGTTATGTTCCAGGGATTGCACTTGAGACCAAAATTGCATATAGTCAAAGCACATTGGGTTCAGTGGTAGGCGGGGTTGCCAAAGTCATTTTTCCCAGAACCCTGCCCCCTTTCTGCTCCTTACTTACTTACCATGTGCATAAAGCTGAATGTGCACAAATTAAATGTGTGTAAGTTGTGGGCTTACTGTATTGGAAACATCCCTTGCTCTCTTCATTGCCTCCTTCCAAATGTAGCAGTTAACAGAAGCCCCTCCTTAGGCTGAAAACCCCAGGTTTATTCTCTCTTCTTTGGAAGGGCGAGGACCCAAAAGCTTCAGCTTATAGTGGACCTCTTTACCTGCTTAAGGGTCCTTGCAGATGGTCTGTTGGTTGAGTATTTAGCCTGATTTGTTTGCACAAAATTTACAGGGAGATTATATGGCATCACTATATTCATTCCATTTTGTCTGCACCGAGATTATATGCCCAGCGTTGTCATTATCCCTGCTTTCCAGTACATTGCCCATCGCTTTTCTTACTACAAAAATGACAAGCTTTATATGTAAGCTGTTTTGTTGCACGGGAGTGGCAATCCACTGAACCACACAGACTATATTTGCCTATATATGGTTGAATCATGCCTCACAAACAGCAAGTTTGGAAGCCATTTTGATGGGTGACAGCTTATAAAAGTGGGGAAAGCCTCATCAAAGTTACAACCCACTCCATGCCACCTACTGGGGGAGAGGAAGAGAGATGGGGTGAGTCTGTCAGTGCTGTCTGGTTTAGATCCAGAAAGTAGCTCCACATTGGCAGGTGTCCCAGATGTTATCCTCCAAATATAGCCTCATGGACAGGAACTGGTTGCTGCAAGTCTGAGAGTACAGTACAAGTTTCTGGGAGAGAAAATTATGCTTGCTATTGAGGGAAGGCACTCATTTGGAAGCGAGAGAGGCTTTCTTCCATTCTGGAGTTTTGCAGTACAATATGAAAATCAGTATTTCACCACCGTCTGTCTTACGCTTTTTGAGCTGTTTGGTCCTATATGCAGAACCATTTGTTTCCTGTTAATAATGATGGCCTTTGGCGTTATTTTCTTTACTTGGTGACATTTTATTTTTAAGCCTAGCATTTGCTTGATTGAGCAGAGTGAAGGTTTTATAGATTTCTTTTATTTAAAAAAAAACCCCTGAAATAATGCCTGGGAGACTATTTCTACAACTGAAGCATTATGCATCCAATTATATGCCAGCAGGTTTAAGGAGCTTTTCAGAATGAACGTCACTTTATCACTAGTGAAACTGGAAACCAATTGCACGTACTTGCCTTGTAGCTCTTGCACCAGTGAGGAAGTAGGATAGGCTCAAGCACTAATCTTTGTTTGCCTGCATAGGAAGATTCCCCCAAAGCAAATGCCAGGGTATCAGTCACTATTAGCAATGCTTTTTCATAAAGGCTTTTTCAACACTAGCTTAGGAGGGGAAATGCTACATGGTACACTTTAAATGTACCACTCTTGAGAGTACATGAGGAATAGAATGGGTGAGAAGCCACGCAGTTTGTCTTACGTTTCAGGGTTCCTGGGCAGATTAAATCCATTTGATTTAGCAAAATGTATATGAGGACTTCGCTCAGAAATTGTCACATGTTCTCACAGAGGGTACTCTGAAGTGAGGAGCAGGCTTTCCGAAGTGAGGAAGATGGGGGTAGAAAACTAAGTGGAAATGGAAGAAAACCATAAATGGGGAAACACACGTTTTATTGTCCTTGTAAAAGCAGTGCCATAATAAATGTGTCAGTATTTTGAGGTACTGGACAGTGATTTGCTGAATGAAACTGATGTGGCAACCCCTCTGGCAGCTACTTGGATCATGTTTCTTTGCACAGCTTGAGTATTTTAATATTTAGTATCCATTACAGTGTAAAACTGTGAGAATCTCAGTAATTTGAGTGGCATGTAAACCACAAATACCAAGACCGGAAACGATGTATGGATTTAAAATGCACTCTATACGTGATCTGCCTATTGTTGTTTTGGACGAGGGTAAACTTTTAGGGACAAATTGTATCCTGAAATATTTCAGATTTGGGCCATCACCTGGAGGATGTAAAAAGCTATTAATATTGAAGAGAGGAACTGAGTATCAAATGGTAACACTTATTCTGCAGCCATCAAGTCTCATTGCTTTCAGGACATTTGAAATCTTTGCTGTGTACTGTATCCGTTGTCTCTCTCGATATGGATTAAATGTCTGGATACACGAAATGGGAAGCAGTCAAGGGAGCATTCTGCATTTTCCTATTTGACCTCTGTGTTTGTGTTTTTATAGGCCGGTGTTGGTTGGATGCTCTGGAACTGGCCTTGCGCTGCTCAAGCCTCTTCAGGCTCAGTGCATCCAAGCAAGGGAAAGATGGAGAGTTGAATTGCTCGGCTGATTCTTCGCATGCTGGCCTGTACAACCTACTGCACACGGCTACCATCTCGGATCAGGAACTTTTTCAGTAAGGATGCACACACTTACTGCATATATTCTGAAGTTCTGTAGTGGTTCCTGCAGTTGAGAGTACGTTTCACGCATCTGCTTTAATCCCTTCTAAGTGGTAGCAGTGAGTAAAAGACCCATTTTGTAATGAGAGCATCCTTTCACTTGAACTAGGACAAAGTCAGGATGGCAAAGGTGTCTGCCTCTGAACATGCCTTGCCAAGGAGCAACAGTGAGAGAGGGCTCTTGCCTTAATGCCCTGCTTGGGCATATCCTGAAAGCATTTTTTCTGGGAAAACAGGATGCTGGGCAAGATAGGCTGCTAGTCTGATCCAACAGGGCTCTTTTTTATGTTCTCAGGCATCACACACACACACACACACACACACACTTCTCTGTTCAGCTGCGTGTTCCTAACATTCGAGGTAAACATTCATAACATCCATTGCTTTCTAAATAGTGAGCCTGTGAGTAAAAATCTGTCACCTAGACATCAGGAAGGGATACAGATTTTACTGCAGAAACTAAGTGTAGATCACTTCCAAGGAGTGATCTCCCACATATCCAGGTAGTGCTAGCAGAAGATTTATCTCTAGCAGATTTATCACTAGCAGAAGATTTATCACTGGCATAGTGTTCCATGATGGGATCAGATCCTTCAGTTAAACATCTTCCCCTTGGGGAATTAAGCCAATTAAGCTGACATGTTATTAGTAGTAAGTCATTTAATTACATGTAATGCTTTCTTCAGCTTATTTAAATTATGCTTGGAAATTAACGAAGCAGACATTGTGTCTTCAATAAGTTGGTCATCCTCCATGGAAGAATTCACTCCCCAGCTAGTACTGTCTTCCTGTGCTGGGTGACTACACAAGAGAAAGTAATTGTGATTACTTTCAGTTATTGGAATGCCCATACAGGGATTGAATCATAGAATCATAGAATCATAGAATCATAGAATCATAGAGTTGGAAGAGACCACAAGGGCCATCGAGTCCAACCCCCTGCCAAGCAGGAAACATCCATTCATAACATTGGATTGCTCCAAACTTACACCTCTGTTCCAAGTAGCACTAGCATTAAGTCTTTTCTGTCAGTTACAAAGACTTGCTGCTGCTGCTGCTGCTGCTGCAGCTGCTGATTGCTAATGGGAATTTTTCCTCTGAATTTTCACGTCTGCTTTAGGTTGGGTTTATGCATTGCTGCACTCATTTTATAATTCTAAATTGTATATGAAATAGAACCAGGCTATTCTACTCCCATAAGCGCTCTCTCGCTCTCTCTCTCTCTCTTTCTCTTTCACACAAACACACACACACACACACACACACACACACATTTAGGATTTAGCATCTGCCTCTACTGTGACTGTTTACCTTTGATGTCTGTCTGGTCATTAAGCAGGGTTGTCAGATCAAAATTTCAAAAGCTGGGGTGCCTGTTCAGCAGATGCCATGGAGATTGAGGGTTCTGAAATCAGGGGTGTGCCTGCTTCCTGGTCTGTGCTGCTCTCAGAGTCTAAGGGATGCTCCATTTAAAATCTGGTAACCCATCATGCAGTATTAATATTTGCAGGGATTACAGATAAAGGTTTTATCTGCTTTCAGTCAATCTGTTCCAAATACTGCAGTGTCTCTTTATTCAGAGAGGCAGAAAAAAATTCTCTGCATCTAGAGAATCAAGTGAAACTAGTACTTCGCCCCATCTGTTGCAAACAAGGGCCCCTGCAGACAACCTATTACTGAGCATTTGTCCTGTTTTGCTTGCACAACACTTACATGGTGGTTAGACTGCATCCAGTCTTGGCTAAGCATTCATAGAATCCTAGAATTGTAGAGTTGGAAGGGTTGCCATATGTCCTCTTTTTCCAGGACATGTCCTCTTTTTCATGCATCAGAGCGACCCATAGTTAAAATTAGAAGTCAGCAAATGTGTCCTCTTTTTTGCTCTTCAAAATATGGCAACCCTAGGATGGTCATCTAGTCCAACCCTCTGCAATGCAGGAATCTCAGCTAAAGCATCCATGACAGATGGCCATCCAACCTCTGCTTAAAATCCCCCAGTGAAGGAGAGTCCACAACCTCCTGAGGGAGTCCATTCCACTGTCATTCTGAGCAGCTTGTGGATTAATTATCCGACAACGAGGACACATTCTGCATTCACCCTAATTGCTTGCAAGGTGTTTACATGTGTTCCCATTAGTCATTTGTTCATCCAACACTTTTCAATGCATTTTCCCATCACTTTCCAAATGGCAAAACATCTGTGTTTTAAAAAGAAAGTGGGTTAGTTGCACACAGGTGACAGAGCACTTTAATCCACCTTACATATGCAACCCTAAAGTTCCCATATGCCAGTGGTGGGGATCCTTTTTGTCTCCAAAATCCAGATAAAGGACCAGCTTAGGTTGCTCTTTGGAGCACAGTAGCTGTTGTTCAGGAAGTCCCAGTTGGTGCAAACAACTAGACTCCAGGGCTTGATCCAAACTTTGTTTAAATTGTTTCATGTGGCTGTCCATTTGTATGTGCTGTTTTCCATTTAGACTTATAACACACGTCACACAGATTTACTACTGTAAACTTTCAAAACTTAGTGGCATGTGCTTTGCAAATGATTCCCATGTGGATCAGCTCCCCCAGCACTTTGAATTCCAACATGGTCAGTCCCCAGTTGTTTGCCAGTATGAACTGGGCCAAAGAGCATGAGCGATTTGGGAAACCAGATCTATCCTATCCTGCCTTGTGGAATAAATATTCCTTCTCTATCGTGCCCTTCAGATTGGGCATAGAGGGCATTTTTCATAATAGAAAGAGACCATAATAATTATCTATGAAAAAGTTGGATTGTAGGCATTAAAAAAACAAAAACAAAACCTTAGTTGCATGAGCTCAAAGCAGTAAATCAAATATATGATCTTTGGGCAAAACACATAAATGACCTACCATGCTCCAAAGTGTGAGATATTGACATAGAGATCTCTTCACTTGACTTTTAAAGTGGAGTTGCAATATGTTGCTGCATGCCTTTATTTCAGATTTGCTTGATTCTAAGCCTTATTCATGACAGTTCTCTTCTGAGATGAAACTGAACGGAAGGCTAATTTTGCTAATACGAGTGGGCATATTATTGAAAGATGGTAGAGATGGGGCTTGGCGCAAAGCCTGAAATCACTCTGTTTGATTAACATGCAACTGTAAAGCCTCTCAGTAAAGCTTCTCATAGTTTTTGGAGAGTCTTTCATGCCAGCCACACATTTTCAGTAATAATTAATCTCTGGTTGTTTTTCATTTGTAGGACTGGCTTTAACAATGAATACAGTGGAACAATGCCTTGAAAATAATTGTGAGAACTGGCAAAAGTCTTTCTGCATGCCAAGTGGTGAGGGGTCTTCAGCCCCCCCAAATTTTTCAAGGAGGGGGCTGTGCTCCCCCCAAATCCTGTGACCCTGCCCCACCACCTCCTCCCCACTGATGTCATGCAAGGAGGAGGAGGCCAAGCATGGAGCCCAGCTCCATGCTCCCCATTTCCCACCCAGTGCACGAGCGCTGGCATCACAGCGGCAGGATGCCCGTGTGTCCTAGCCCAGTGTGCGAGTGCTTGTGCACTAGAGGGGGGCGGGACGCGTCATGTGATGTGTAACGTGACATGTCATGTGATGCGCATCTGCAATGTGGGGGGCAAGTCGGCACCCTTGGATTGACTAATTCACACTTGTAGGATAAATTGACTAAATTTTCTTTTATCAGGTGACAGTCCTAATAATAACCAAAATCTAAAGCACCCTCAGCCAATTCTTCTTTCCTTGGGGTGTTTAAGCAGAGGCTGGGTGGGGATCTGTGAGGGATGCCATACCAGCTTCCTGCATTCCATTCCTGCTCTGAACTGTTGTTGGACTCTGGGGCTTCCAGTTATGTGAAACATTTCTTGAAAGACTCCAAATGGCACCGCAGAGCCGCACTACATTGCTTATGATCCTTGGATCTGGTGAGCAACCATATCTTACAAGACTTCCAGCACCTTGAAACTCAGGCTACGTACACACAACATCTTATTCTAGAATCAGTGTGGAGACAGAGGACTTGGTTTTTTGATGTAGTCCACACACGATCTAGATCCATTGTGTAGTGTTTGCCTCTGGAAAGTGCTTCTTGAGAAACTGATTTCATTCCCAAAATAAAAGCTGCTAGCAGATTGGCTTTGTGTTACCCTGCAAGTTTTCCATTTGAAAACAGATGAAGGGGGTCCTGGCAATGGGGAGTATAGCCACACCTGCCCAACCACATTCTGGTGGGTGTATACCAATATTGTAATCACCACTTCCTTCTTCATTCACCTGGGGCATGTGCATGGAGGAAAAGGTGTGGATGACTTAAGTCAAGGATTTGCAAATGCATCCTTGCAGACAGCAGGATCTAGAATCAATCAAGATTGAGAGCTGCTTGTTAAGGAGGAGCAAGAAAGTTTCTGGGTTGAGAAAAAACTACCATTTTCATGCTACAGATTAGTGTGTATGCAGCCTAAGACATTGTAACCATCTGTGTCTTTCAGCTTTAATGAGTCAGCTCTGGAGAACCACCACCTAGAGAACGATGCTTTCTCAGACAAATCTGAAAGGGACAATATAGAAGAGTCTGAGAACGAGATGCATGAGAACAGCCGGAAGACAAACGAAAGTGAGAGCGATCAGTCCGAACTCCACGGGGAGTCGTCCCAGGAAAAGAAAGGGACCACCTACTTGGAGCAGAACTATGAAGAATTTGGAGAGGTAACCATTTTAACGTCTATCTATATACCCACACAGTTTGTTATCCATCTGTCCACTGCATTTTTCACCTTATGATAGAAGATTCTTTCCTTCGTCCCATTTTTTTTA
Source organism: Podarcis muralis (assembly GCF_964188315.1). Classification (NCBI taxonomy): domain Eukaryota; kingdom Metazoa; phylum Chordata; class Lepidosauria; order Squamata; family Lacertidae; genus Podarcis; species Podarcis muralis. The sequence goes on from NC_135655.1 coordinate 72,812,670, forward strand.
TTCTGTTGTGAAGAGCTGAGTTGCACTGACAAAGTCGTTTGCCAGAGAAAGCAGGAGGGCAATTGCCCCTACAAGAATCTGTTTTCCAGGACAATTTAACATGCCTTATTCCAATGAGAAGTGTAAAATGTGTTGGTTTTTCCTTCATATCTTGAACAAAATGAGCTGCTTGTGAGCTGTAATAGGCCAATGGACTTACATTAAATGGCTTACTAGTAGAACCACAACATTATTTCTCACCCAATTTAATAACCTCAGGGCACATGCTCATGCCCAATTAGAGGAAACTTTGTTAACCTTATACAATTTGTTACTTTTTTTGTTGTGGGAAATCTAGAGTCAGCCGTGGAACTTAAATGGAATATGAAAAAAGAGAACTTGGATTGTATCATTACAGTGTTTGCCATTGTGCCATTGTAATCAGTGATGCTTACTCCCTTGTAAGACCTTTGTTCATCCCACTCTTTTCAATGCCTTTCCCTGTCACTTTCCAAGCCACAAAAAATCTGATTTATTTTTTTTAAGTATATTTATTGTGCTAGGGCAGCAGAGCTCTTGAAACCACATCAAAGGCACAAGCCTAAAGTTCTGGTATGTAATTGAATTCCCCCTGCAAAATTCTAAAAGTCTGGAGGCACACTAACATAGGGTATCCCTTTGTAAACAGTTAAAAATGTAATTTTGTTCTTGATTCCTGTTGTTGGGAGGACTTGCTTTTCAATCCTTTGTGATATATATGTGTGAGGCCAAGATATATGCCCCTGCAAAGTTGGCAAATACACCTGATGAAAGCACTGACAGATCAATACACATCATAGCTTATAGCACCACTGCAATAGCTTTTCTTCTAACAGTTTCCATTATCTAAGGTGGATCAAGCTTAGGGATGTTGTTTGTCTGGGGCGCAAGACTAATAGAAATCGATAGAGAGGAAAAAGGTTCATTGCTCCGCTCACAGGCTTTCTTTTTATCAAACTCCGCTCTGTGGCAAGTGGCATGGTGCTAAGTTCCCATTGTGGGTTTCCTCTAGGGAGCTGTGCTCTGCAGGCCAATATTGGAGCATAAATGATGCCCAAGCTAGGGAAATGCAGCAGCCACAAGTTTCATCTTGTATCTGGCACCTTGGGTTTTGTTTCTCAGAAAATAAAGCAGGGTGGGGAGCTTGTGTAGAACTTTTTTGGAATATCCAAGGCCATATAATGACTTTGGAGCTTAGGGATTCCCTGATTCACCTCAAGTCACCTTGTTAATGGCACAAGCCAACTCTTTGTGAAGTGATCCGATTCCCCAGAAGCTTGATTGGTGGCTTCTTCCTTTGCACAGCCTGCTTCTCTTACAGACCCAGACTATTCCATTTTTTTTACAGGGAGAATTATGGGGAATGTTAAGGCGGAGCTTGTGAAGCATAGGGTGAACTTTACAACCACCTTACAGTATTAGTTAAAAGCAGCTTAAAAGCAACATCCAAGTGCTAGATTAGCTTCTTACAGTTTTCTTTGCCATTAAAAGTTTAGAAGTTGGGCCCCAACGTCAATAAAACATTATTTCTCCCACATTGTTGAGAGGAAACCACTGAGGTTGCTCCAGGAGGTGCATAAATCAGCCTGTTAAAGGGGTTTGAATCTGCATTAATTCTCTCTGGATGTGCTTAGCCTTGTTGAATTGCACACAACGATGACCTGGTTCACACATGGCACTATGTCAAACCATGGCTTAGCATGAACATGCGAGCTCCCAGAGATGAGGTCATGGCTTCTTTGCTTCTCCTCCAGTTGTTCTTCCACAGCTGTGCTGATTCAGGCTTAACCTGTACTCCAGACCTAGGCTTGTGGTTTAGCTCTCTTCAAACAAACCATGAGCTGTAACCAAAGTTCATCCTATGCTTCACAGCTCCTAGACTGGCTAGGAGAGATAAACCACAAGCCCTGGTTGGGATGACACACTAAGCCAAACCTGCTTAGCTCAGCGTAGCAACAGAAGGAACAGAGGAGGAGGAGCATGTCCTCTCTGGCAGCCAGCATGTTTGCTCATTCATCCTGAGCTATGGTCTGGCTTAGTGTTTCATGTGTGAACAAGATCAGAGTGTGCAACTAAACAGGAAGTAGACACATGGTGCAAATAGGAACTTCCTGACTTGATCTACTGTTTAGACATGCCTTCAAAATATGAATTTCTCTTTCTAACCAACCAGTATCTACTGATGTTTTTAATTGTTTTATGGACATTTATAGATCATTTTTAAAAATTATATTTTATATGCTGTAAGCTGCCTTGATATATACTTTATGAAAGTGGAGATTATAATGATTGAACAACCAAATGAAGCATCAGCAAGATGAAGGGTTTTTCCCCGCCCTCTTCTCTTTAGACGGGCGAATGCTCTCAAACAGAAACGGTGTCCGATGAAAACAAGAGCTTGATGTGGATCATCCTGAAGCAGCTGAGGCCTGGCATGGACTTGTCCCGCGTCGTTCTGCCCACCTTCATCTTGGAGCCGCGTTCCTTCCTCAACAAGCTTTCCGATTATTACTACCACGCCGACCTACTTTCCCAGTAAGCAGCGCCTGCTGGCTTTTTGATGATGCAGTGTGCAGATGTGCACCCATGTGCCAGGAGTATTAGTCTGGCTGCAGCTGGGATGTTTGTGTGCTTGAAAGGGCTTCCTGATAATACGTGAGGCTCTCGGAGTTAATCGGCTGGTGCCGTAAATCAGGACAGGAATCCATTTCAGTGACCTTTAGACATCAACAGTTTATGGGAGCTGGGAGGAAAGCAAAGAAGAAGAAAAATGAGAGGTGTACTGATATGATTTCTGCTGCACTCAGCCTTGCCAGTGTGTAATTGGCAATAACTGCATACCCAACCTATTTGATAGGTTAAGGTTTGTGGAACAAGGAGAGCAAGCATATAGGGAGGATGAATCCTGGAGCATTTTTTAAGCAGCAATAACATGTACAGTAAAAAACAAAACCTAGATGCTTTTGGAGGTATAATTAGGGGCATTATTATGCAGGCCTTTAGGTTTGGCAGACTAGGACTGCTCTCCTCTGTGCACTTTTCTGGGAATACTTTCCACTAAATACAGTGGATCTTACTTTTCAGTAAACATACATAGGATCTTGTGCAGTAGGAAACCTTCCCCCCCCCCCTGCTATAAAGTGAGACAGGATCTAAAATCAGGATATTTTAGTGTGCAGTCTTCATGAGCTGGTTTGCAAGGGGTGGGATAAACCTAAATGCTCTTTTCAGATTTCCAGCTAGCTTTTGGTGTTGATTTTAAGAGTCAGATGGGTAAAACATTTCAGAACGCTTGCTATGGAATCTACAATTAAATATCACTGACCTTTGTGTAAGTCTCACTGTCTCCACAATTTTTATTCAGATGAATGGAGGAGATGTGACACTTAATTTTCTCCATAAGTAGCTACAGTGTTAGGACTGTGGTGCTATAGGCTGTTTGGTTCTCTCAAGTGGCTTATATGACTGTAGATTTCTCCATAGCCCTGCATTTTTAATGGAGTAGCTCATGTAAAGCACCACTCTCACATTTTACTTTTACATTTTATGTCATTGATTTGTTCTAGTATTTGAAAAATTTAAACCTCTTTGGGTGCCTAGGGGGAAAGGTTGGCATATAAATGCAATAACTAAATACCCATAATCATGTAAAATTATACAGTAGCCATGAACTAAGCTACCCAGCCAGGGTAAGACTTAAGATCAGGTGAAGACTCTTAGATGAAGTATTCGGACAGTTCCATTCAATTTAAGCTTCTTAGTATAAGTACAAGGTAAGTTAACAAGGGAGGCTTGAAAGGGATAGTGAAGGGTTTTCACATTGCGCTGCTGTTGGTTCTTTTTGTATCTGATGTGATTTCATGTGTCTGTAAAACCACCCAGGGCAAACAGATCTTCTAATTACTCTTCTTCCATAGAGCTGCTCTTGAAGAAGACCCATATTGTCGAATCAAGCAAGTCTTGAGATGGTACCTTTCGGGCTTTTATAAGAAGCCAAGGGTAAGATTGTGCTTAACTCATACTCCAAGTATGCTATAGAACCCCTATTTATATTGGGTTCAGGATAAACTAGATACATAATTCTCCCAGCTAAAAGCTAGCATTGCAAGCCTGCAATTTTTCTAGAATATTTTGTGGTTGAGGATAAACTGAATGACTAATGTTTGTTAAATAGTTATTGGGTGATATCCAACATTAGTAATAGTCAGGGTACAAATATTGAAATCAATGAACTTAAGTTACCCTGAGTATAACTATTGTTGGACATCACTCTTTAAATATAGGGGACTTCTTTTACAATCCTTCTGGAGATAGAGCTGATTTTTTTAAATGAAAAAGTAAGCTTCTCCCACCAAAAACCCTCCCAGCTTACTTAAGAGAACTCACAGGCTCAGGCTTTGAGCATCGGGACATTTTATTAATCAGTTAATTAAATTTGTATACCACCCTTCATCCACAGATCTTCACAACATAAAATTTCAACTGAAAGCACAAAATACATGATAAAAACAAGAACAAAAAACACACACACAAACCGATACCCCACTCCTTCCCACAAACACATTTAAAAGGGGTATAAGATGTTAATCAGCCCAGGGCCTGGTTGAAGAAGAACATTTTCATCTGGTGCCTAAAGGTGTACAAAGGAGGTGCCAGACAAACCTCCACAAATGGGGAGCCACTGCAGAAAAGGCCTGTTCTTGTGTTGCCACTCTCCAGACCTCTTGTGGAGGTGGCACACAGGGAGAGCTTCAGAAGATGATCTCATATGGAGGTTCATATGGAGAGAGGTGGTTCTTGAGGTACTGTATTGCATAATGGTGCTTTGTGAGGTCGGTGAGGGGGGAAGGCAGGAAGCATGAGGTATTTCTGCTTCCTGTTCCATCTGCAGATTTTGTCTCAACTTAAAACTACTTTTTCTGTGTTGCTCAAATAAGAATTCCAGTTCTCAATTCTTTATTTCTTAGTAATTTCTCCTGGAAGTAAATAGCAATTGTCCATGAAGTTTGAGAACCTCTTTCAAATCCAGCAGCTATTGCTCCTCAGTTCTCATGCTAAGACACTTCATTTTGTTTCTAGTGTTTTTCTTTTGGGAAATATCCCTGCTTTTCTTGTCGCCAGCTGAATGTTTCCATCTCTAAACAATTTGGTAGCCCAGCTGATAGTTCCATGGTTGTTTTTGGTTTTATAATTAGATGGGCTTTAGAAATTATGACTTTCTCTTTTTCTTTTCTTTTTTTCTTTTTTCTTTTTTAAAAGAAAAAATAGGAATTAAGATAATTTCAAAACTGATTAAGAGCTGAGCTTAATTTGACTTCACTGAAGTCTCAAAAATTGGCACATAGTTCTCAGACTTGGTCATTGTCCAGCGATGGTATCATCACTGGTATAATTTACCAGTAATGAAATATATTTGAGCCGCCCCCAGTGTAATTGCAGGGAAACAAAAGAAGATAGAGGACTTGCCTGCCAAGTGTCATGTTATCTTAATTGAGCAAAGCAAGGTACTCTAGCAGCACGAGGTGTTTCCCCAAGGGAAGGAAATTTCCCTGGAAATGCAGGGATTTGATAGCACAAGACTTAATTTATTGCAAACATTTCCCAGTATCGACACAGGGAGTGGGTACTCAGCTATTTCATAGAGTCATAGAATTGTGGAGTTGGAAAGGACTCAAAGAATCATCTAGTCTAACTCCATGCAATGCAGGAATTACTCTATTGATTATTTGGGCAGAAATGGCAATGGTTTGGCATGCAGCCTCAAAAGCTTTCTATCCTCCTGCCTATAATTCTTCCTCTTTGGCACAGTGCAGTGAAAAATGCCCAAATGTGCACTAGCCCTAGGTGGAGATTTGCAAGAAAAACCAGCCAGTTCAAGTGGAGCTTGAGTAGATGTTGTGATGTGGATTCATATCTCCATCTGCATCAACTGTTCACTCAGAAACCTATTACACAGGATTGGATCCAGACGAAGTTAGTTGAACTTGGGTCTCACTGATATCAGCATGAAAAGTTTGTCATGACGAAGTCATATCCCACTGATCTTAGAGGGAGTTAATCTCAACTAATATAAAACCTATTGTTGTTGTATTGTTTATGTTTGAAAACAAATATGTATATGTATATGAACATTAAATTCTAACCCACAGATTGGGACAGTGTTCTCTAATAACGTATTCTGTTTAATGCCTCTCTTCCAGGGAATAAAAAAGCCATACAATCCCATTTTGGGAGAGACCTTTCGTTGCTGTTGGTTTCATCCACAGACAAACAGTCACACATTTTACATAGCCGAACAGGTAAATCTGAGCAATTACATGCACCAAATTAAAACTGAACATTTTGGTCTATGTAGCACCATCTAAACTGAACCCAATATGTACATATTGTGTGTATTGTAATTACAATACAGATGTAATTTTGTCTTCCCTTCCATTACAGGTTTCTCATCATCCTCCTGTATCAGCCTTTCATGTCAGTAACAGGAAGGATGGTTTCTGTATAAATGGCAGCATTCTAGCCAAATCTAAGTTTTATGGTAAGACATCAGAGTCAAACAGCTATTTATAGTAAGAAAGAGTTTATCCCACAGTCACTTTTCTCATACCATCTTTGAGCTCCTCTAGACAACCAGTTTATTCAGCATTTCTCCTGCTTTGCTCGCACAAAGTTTACACAAAGGTTGATGTATGTCTTGTCTATATTGAGCATTAATTCTAATTTGTTTACAGGATGGTTATAAACAATGAGCATTCATCCTGATTTGCTTGTGGGCTATTTACACGTCTTTCCATTAAGCATTTGTTCATCCCACACTTTTCAAAACATTTCCCCATCACTTTCCTAACTGCAGATAGTCTGGGTCTGGGGTTTTTAATTATGTGAACCAGAAGGTCGTATTCAACATTGCACTAAGGTGAAGGTTTTGCCAGTGCAAGCATTTCTGTTTTCTGTAAATACTTACTATCAAGGAAGTTCTTAAGAGATGGTCCACTGAATCATATTGGCTTCTCTTTGTCCTGCTGTGTATTTGTAAGAGGAGCAGTCATGACATATACATTTGCACTCTTTTATCTGCAGGTAATTCACTTTCGGCATTGCTGGATGGACAAGCAAAACTTACCTTTCTAAGCAGCGGGGAGGAGTACATCATTACTATGCCATACGCACACTGCAAAGGTGGGATATTGTTGGGGCTCTGGAGGAGGGGGAATTGCGGGCCTCCTTCCCTTTCCAGACGGGGCTATTTTTCTTTCCTTTTAAAAAAGAGACATATATCACCAAACATAGGGATTTATAACCATAACACCTTAACATCAGGCCGGGCATTGTAAGATCATGGATCATTTTTTTTAAAGAAAGACGAACAGGATGTATCCATGTCTGCCATACCACTTGCACAACAGACTTCTTTTTGCACTGTGGAACTTCCCTCCCCTTTCTCCTACAGCCCTCTGTGCACCATCAGAATCTGCTCCAGAGGGTTTGAGGGGAGGACACTCTGGAGCATGATGGAGTGGTGGGGACACAGGGAGAGAGGAAGAAGAAGTCCTCAGCAACTCAGAGGAGCCCACCAACTGGAAACAGAGACTGAGCTAGCTGTAATCACCTGCTGCATCTCATAGGTGATGAGAGTGAATACAGATGAGGGATTTTAATGGCAGGTCATAAATCTGCTACGCAAAGATCTGGTTACAGTGATCAGATGAAGAAAAGCACCGTTTATCTTAAGCTGCACAGCCCATTCTAATGCATTTTTACACGGAAGGCAAACCAGCAGAGCTATTTTTCTCTGGCATTGTGTGAACTTCAGACTTGCTCTGCTTGCAAATGCTAATCTTCAATTCATTTCAGATGAAGCCAACACTTGCAAAGTTTAAGCTGCAGAGCCCAATCCAATGCTTGTTTACGCAGATATTTTTTTGGGGGGGGGGATTTACTTGCGCCCTCCTTGCTCCTGTTGAATCAGGTATTGTTGCTGCTGCTGCCCTGTTGTGTAGCCACAAGCGTCAGCACAGCTTTGGAAATAACTCCCTGGATTCTGTGTTTACTCTCCTGTTACTCTCAGGCTGACTCTGGGATCCACCGGGGAGCAGGAGGAGGAATAGTGGTGATGTTCAGCAACTTGGATGAATTTAAAAGCATAACTAGGCAAATTCATGGACGCTATCAAAAGCTACTAGCCATGAGAGCTGTGTTCTACCTCCACTGTTAGTGGCAGTCTGCTTGTGAATACCAGTTTCTGGAAGCAGCAGGAGGAGAGAGTACTGTGGTGCTCAGATCCTGCTTGTGGGTTTCCCATAGGCATCTAGTTGGCCCCTGTGAGAACGGGCTTCTGAACCAGAAGGGCTTTCAGCCTGATCCAGGAGGGGTCTTCTTATTAGTGTTGGTGATTCCACCTTAAAGTCCTTGACTTCCACTCAAGAATCTTATTAAATGAATATGTCGCAGGGGCTCAGGATCCAAGCTCTTACTTCCACTTGCTTGAGATGCAAAATAAATCTGGGGGGAAAAAATTATCATGGAGATCCCTTGCCTTTTCGTCCAACTCGAATGAGAGCCATGCTGTGCTCCTCCCTCGTCAATTTTGTCCAGTGGTATGGAGGCAACAGGGGCTAAAATGGGACCCTGGTTTGGGTGCAAGGAGAGCCCTGGTCAGAGCCAGGGTTGGGCAGGGCAGTTTCAGCTAACCTGTATCCACCCACCTATCCAGTAGTCAGCTGTGATTGTTATGGGAGGTATTCCATGTTGTTCTCTGCATCTCAGATTTTACCCTTTTTCTGTTTTTTATGGAGTGCTGATTAACACAACAAGGTGAGGCTGTTTCAGGTTAATGTTATATAACCATTTTTTTGTAAATATAAAAAATGGGGAAAAGAGGATTATTTTATACAGACCTCAGTCAATGTGAACGACAGGTTTCAGCAACGTATATGGTCTCTGTGCCCCTGGTATCCTGTTAACAGTTTTGTTTCTTCTCTGTTTCTAGGGATTCTATATGGTACCATGACAATGGAGCTTGGGGGGAAAGTTACCATTGACTGTGAGAAAAGCAATCATCGGGCAGAACTGGAATTCAAATTAAAGGTGACCATCTTTGCCTTGCATTTTGAACCTGACTCCAGCCCGCCAGTTCCACATTTCCCTCCCCGCTTTTGCAGGTTTCCTTCCCCATTCTGCAATTTCAAGTGACAGGGCTAGGCTGGCAAGTCATCCCAGATTCTGTACAATGATCATGCACTTATTAATAACTAAGTTAATGTTTAAAGCGAGGATGGAGAAATAACCACACTTGCTGTTATTGGACATAAATATATATTAAGGTTCACTTGATTTTTTTTTACTGTGTGCAGGGATCTAAAGGGGCAGCCAATGGATTATAGTATTGGTAAATACTGGGGAATGTTAACTAATCAAGAACATAAGCAGCAACAGAGGTTCATCTTGAACATATCTTATAAGGAGAGTGGGAAGCCGATTTTCGAAAATTGTTTTAAAAACCATTGGCTAAAGAAATAAAAGATCATGCAGAATGTATGTAAAGGGGAGATGGGGAAGCTGTGAATAAAATCTGAGACAGTCCTAAGGGGCAACAGCATCCTAATAGTGCTCCAAGTTTCTTTAAGGCTCAATAGTTCAATAGTTGTTGACATCATCATCAAGTGCCCATCTCTAAGTAGCAGTTGCCCCACATTAGTGCACGCAAGCATAGTGTGTGAACTGAACTTTTCTGACTCTGCACTAAATAATGTTATCTGATGGCTTGGCCATGAGGCCAGTTGAGCACTTTCACCATGCAGCCAGGTGACATACGTGCCCATTTGACTCACATCTGGGCACATAGCAATAATTTTATGAACTGTTCTTTCACGGGCAGTTCCAGAAACCCAGACAAGTTCAGCTTGAGCCTTGCATCCTGGCGGATCTCTCTGTTCTTGGCTGGCCTCCAGCTCCCCCCCCCCCCCCCCCCGCCCGTGGGCTGAATTGTATTTTTCTTCCTCTCTCTTCCCAAAGCCATTCTTTGGTGGCAGCACAAGCATTAATCAAATCTCGGGGAAGATTAAATCAGGAGAAGAAGTGCTGGCGAGTCTCGATGGACACTGGGTAAGAAATCGTAATCTTCTTTGCTGACAGTTTTAAAAAATGTCTGTGTGGAGTGCAGGAGAGGACGAGGGCCAGCTGGGAATAGGGTTGCATTTCCAAACTACTTTGAAACAGAGCTTGATTTTGAAGCAAGCAGCTCTCGGGTGAAACAGATGCAACAGACAGTTTTATTTGCTCAGACATAAATCTTGCTGTACAGGTTGCCTCGAAAGGCTCCAATTCTGATAGCTTACCTTGATTTCAATCTAGCAAACAGAGCATGAGTCAAAGCTAGTAAATAAAACTGGAAGGCATCTGGAGCGACACTGGACACTTGGCTGTAAGGGTGGATTCAGAAGACAGCTACCCACATTTCCTCTTAATTAGGGGGAGGCAATGTGTTGCTTTCTAGATGCCAGCAAGGACAGAGGTTAGGGATTATGGGAGCTGTAATCCAAACAGCCTCCAGAGGGCACACTGTTAGCTACCCAGATTGCTGCAGCCTTCACATGAAGCCTGGCTGACAGTTCTGTGACCTACAGAAGTCGTGTGTATGTGTAGGAGAGCCTTCTCTTTTGTGATGCCAGTAATAATACTGATTAATGTTCTCCTCATTGGGATCAGATGGGACTAACCATGAGGGGCTTCAACTGACAACTGAAGACACATCAGTTTACTCAGACACCCTTAACTTTATCTTTTTAAAACAAAAAAAATTCCTTCCAGTAGCACCTTAAAGACCAACTAAGTTAGTTCTTGGTATGAGCTTTCGTGTGCATGCACACTTCTTCAGATACACTGAAACAATCTGAAGAAGTGTGCATGCACACGAAAGCTCATACCAAGAACTAACTTAGTTGGTCTTTAAGGTGCTACTGGAAGGAATTTTTTTTTGTTTTGACTATGGCAGACCAACACGGCTACCTATCTGTAACTTTATCTTTTTAATTGCTGTGGCGATATTTAACTACAGATGATGATGGTGTTGGAGAATAACATTTGAAGCAAATCTCCATGACTTGGGGTATAACTTTGAAAACATTCACATCCAGGACCTGGCTTTGATAGCAGACTAGCATCAGGAATCATTAGCTTCGGAACATGTCATATTGTATATCTTGCTACACATGTCATAAATAAATCCCCTGTACCAAGCTGTGTAAATTATCCTTCTGGTTCATCCTCTGGGCGCAGTTGCAGAAACCAAAGCCCATCACCTATTCAGACTCAAAGCAGCGGAGTTGAATTAGTGGTTAATTTTCAGAATAAACTAACAAGAAGACAGAGATGAAATGCTGGTGGCATTTGGATCATTAACAGACAGGGGACCAGGAATGTCATGCTAACAACTGCAGCCTGCCCTTTCTGCACTGGTGTGTTTCCTGCTTCTCTGGGTGGTTTGTGGCTAGTTCTGCTGAGGTTTTCTCCCATGACAAGGACAGGGGGGAGGTCAGGTACTGAAGAGGTGAGGGCTCAGTTTTAAACAACTCAAGGCACAAGCAGAGGAAGAAAAAGAAGAAGCAGCTCACAGGCCACAGAGAATCTAGACAAGTCCCAGGGTGAAAAAACCTGGGTGTCCCCAGTCCTAGCCTTATAGGGAAGCCTGCTATGATTGTATTAATTGTAACATTTGCTATATAAATAATAGAAATGCCATTAGTAGAGGTAACTCACATCTTATGCTTATTCCACTTACGTGATCACAGCTTTGCATGCGGAGGATGTGAATAAATAAATAAATGGAGAGCAGAAGAAACCCACTTTCCATTTATTTATTTCCCCACCTGTGCAAAGCTGCAATTTCGGGCCAGGGCTCTGGCAAATGCTTACTAGGCTTTGGGACGGAGGCGGGAGGAGTCTAGGACCCTGCTGGAGCCCTCCCACCTCCTTCCCAAAGCCAGACAAGCAGCCCTCCACCTTGCAGGGGACCTGGTTCCAGATGTCCTGGCTTTGAGTGTTTTTGTGTAAACCCCAGACACTATGCCTTATGTAAGATGTGAATTACCTGTAAATGAAACAAACCGATTGCATGATTTCTGAGGTGTATGAGTCTTTGCAGAACAAGCACAAAAGCTAGATTCTTGCCCCAAAGAGCTTACAATCTAGCGTTCCTGCATGGAGAAGATAGCAAAGTGAGGGGAAGGAAAGGATGAAGAAAAGAATGGTGTATCAGAAGAGTATTGATGGCTTCCTTTCCTTTCACTTAGATCTTGCTAAGCCTGTGTTGAACACCTCTGCTGACTAATTTATGCCAGCACTAAATTCTTCTTCTTTTTTCAGGATGGAGAGGTTTATATAAATGACCTGAAAAATGGCAGCACAGATATTTTCTGGAATCCAACCAGTGAGGTCCGAAAGCAGAGACTGAAGCGCCACATTGTGCTATTTGAAGAGCAAACAGAGTTTGAATCTGAGAGGTAATGCAGGCAGATTGTTCCGAGAAAGAAATATAGGCAACATGCGCTCTCTCTCTCGCTCTCTCTCTCTCTCTCTCTCTCTCTCTCTCACACACACACACACACACACAGTGTATCCTCTCCCCCCACAGCACAGCTGGGATCTTATTTAAATTTAACAATGGACTGCTATGAGCACCCACCTCTGCAGTATTAAAAACATGCCTGGAGCCCCTGAACTCCATGACTGCCTTGGCCTTACTACAGACATTTATACTTGATTCCTTGTTTCTTTCTCAGGCTCTGGCAGCACGTAACCAGTGCAATCAGCAAAGGAGACCAGAACAAGGCAACACAAGAAAAGTTTGTGTTGGAAGAGGAGCAGCGGAATGCAGCGCGGGAGCGGAAGGACAATGGGACAGAGTGGAAGCCTCTGCTCTTCTGGCACGATCCTGCCACGAACGAATGGCACTACAAATATGAAGAGTGAGTGCTCTTGAGTGGAGTGTGGTGGCTAAAAGGGGTCTGTGTCCAGGTACACACATTGGAACAAGTGGACTTAGAGCACATTTGTGCCACACTCTTAAAACTGGTGGAGCAAGCTGGTTTTCTGCTGCTCTAGAGGGTAGGACCCAAACCAGTGGATTCAATTTACAAGGAAGGATATTCTGGCTAAATGTTAGGAAGAATTTACCGATGGTAAGAGCTGTTTGACAGTGGAACGGACTCCCTTGGAAGCTGGTGAACTCTCCTTCATTGGAGGTTAAGTGGAGGTTGGGTGGCCATCTGCCAGGGATGCTTTAGCTGCAATTCCTACATTGCAAGGGGTTGGACTATAGGACTCTTCAAACTCTAGAATTCTATGATTCTGTGGTATGATAAATCTTACATCTGCACCCAGGGCTATGCAGAGGGGGGCAGGCAGTTGGGTTCATTTGTCCCAGGCCTTGGAGGGCTAAGTTGGCTGAGGGCCTCCGCTAAGGACTGGCTACTTTTTTTGTTTGAGTTTATAACTTTATTCTAACAAGACTCATGCCCCAGGCCTCAGAGAAGCTCCAGCATGTTCCAGTGACTCTGAGAAACTGTTACAGATGGGTAGCCGTGTTGGTCTGCCATAGTCAAAACAAAAAAAATTCCTTCCAGTAGCACCTTAAAGACCAACTAAGTTAGTTCTTGGTATGAGCTTTCGTGTGCATGCACACTTCTTCAGATACAGATGTGTATCTGAAGAAGTGTGCATGCACACGAAAGCTCATACCAAGAACTAACTTAGTTGGTCTTTAAGGTGCTACTGGAAGGAATTTTTTTTGTTCTGAGAAACTGAGCACCAATTTCTATTTTCTTCCATGCAGTCACTAAAGCAATTGTCTTTTAGCAGTATGGAAAATATGGTCATGTGGCCTGCTTTCCAGGGTTGTTGGGAAGGTAAAAATAAAGACTGTACAATGTGGGAGGGTCACAGGCTCCCCCGTCCCACCAGGTTTACAATGACTACTTTTGTTGTTGTTTTTCGCCACACAGTCCTTCTGTGTTATAGCTGAAGCATTTTGGTGGGGCAAAATAGGAAGAAATTGAATGTGCATATCTGCTCTATGCAATGTTGAAAGTGTTCTTGTACATTTGGTGTGTATTGCTACTAGTAAACAGTGGCTTTTCTTTCTTATAAATTTCTTCTTCATTTTCAAAGTTTGCGGCCCTGGGACCCTTTGAATGACATTGCCCAGTACGAGAAGGATGGCATACTTCAAACCATGCAGAGGCACTTATCCAATCGAATGTCAACTCACAAAAACATGTGCAACAGCAACCAAGTTGCACGGCACAAGGTAACTGGCCATCTCCCCAAGAAAGTCCACATTTTCAGTGATGCTTGGGCAGATGTACTCTCCTTCTGCGTTGTATCTGCAGAATCCTGGTGAACTGAATAACATCTTGCTATCCCAGTGTCACTTTACCCTGAGCACACCCTGAGCCAGATTTGGGACAACGCAATCCCACTTAGGAATACACGAGTCCAGTGATTTGCTTAAAAAACTACAACCACTATCTGATTTGCTGGATTTTGATCAGCAAACATTTGGTGGAATTTTTGGCACAAATGAAAGAAGAAACGTTTTGCAATTTCACTAGTGTGTTTAGAATTATCATGAGAGTTGGCGGGCATTAAGCTAAATGAATAAATGGGATGTGAGATGCCTGAGCCATCCAGCAAGTCACTGAATAGGGGACTGGGCTTTAGAGACCTGGATTCAAATTCCAAATAAACTGTTTGACTGGCCTTAGGCAAATTATAGCCCTCAGTTCTTTATCTGTGTGATGGGGTGAAACCGGAAATGATAGACACACACCTCTACCTTGTGAGGCACAAAAAGATGAGGACTGTGCTTTCTGCTCTGACCCGTATGAATATCCTAGGTTGTACATTGAAGCTTATGATTATAAGTTGCAAGGACTTGTGGAGAGGGGGAAGAAACAATGAGGGAAGCAATGCCTTTTCACTTTTATTCCCAGTTCCTTTTAATAGCAAATGCAGGTGGTGAGTGCCAACAAAAAGAAACAACAAATGTAGAAACAAGACGGCAGTATTGACACCCAATACACCAAGAAACACACACAGAAAATTTTAAGTGGCTAAAAATAATTAAGAACTCATTGTAGAGTGAACATGCTCAGTAGCCATGAAATGTTTATTGTCTGTTGGAAAAGAGGGGAAGGTCGGGAATGGAGTATTATGGGGGAGGCACATCTGGCTGCCTGGCGCTTTGAAGAGGAGTATCCTTATTAGAAGATGAGGTTATATTGTAACATTTTGTTGCAGCTACCATTTGCAATGCACTAGTTTGGGTTTTAAAACCCTCACCCCCTGAACTGTAGTGTTATGGGGAGGGGAGCTTTAGGAGCCTTGAACCTGAGAAAATTTATTTCAGATCATCCTCCTTTTATTCCACAGAAACCAGTATGATTACTTAGGGATAAGAGGGCTGAGGATTTCAGCCTAAGATTAAACCCTTGAGATGATGGATTCTATAAATTGCATCCTTTCACTTCAGAAGTTTATTTTTGCTAGGCAGATAAATTGGTATATCTCATAAATAATGGTAGTCAGAACAGGAATAAGAATAATGGGATTTTTTGTTTGTACTCTTCAGAGGTCTGCAAATGATTGTAGACGGCGTAAAGCCAGCGATCAACCGTCCAACAACAGTCAGAACACTGAAAGTAGCTGTTCAACACCAGAGTCTGTACAGGAACTTTCAGATGATGACAGTAAGTATCTTTCAAGGTTCTGATACTGTGCGCTCACTCTCTCCATCCATATCCAGTGTTAAGTCCTATTGTCATCTCTTGATAACGTAATCCTTTTGCACAGTGATGGAAAACGCTCAGATATAGAGACTGATCTTAGGGACAAGTTACATATTTTTATTAGAAGATCAGCAATTTAACATTTGAATTATTTGAGAACGCTCAGGTGGGTGCCATCTGGACCCGACAATTTACCAGTTTTTAGTTTGTCTACCAGGCCTAGAACTTCATGTCTCATCACCACTATCTTCCTCAAACTCCCTTCTTGCAAAGTTAGTTCAGGCACTGTGATCTGCCATATGTCTTCCACAGTGAAGACAGATAGGAATAATTGATTCACATTCTCCACAATCTCCTTATCCTCCTTTATCATGCCTTCGACTCCCTTCTCATCCAAGGATCCACCGATCCAACCCTAGATGGTTTTCTGCTACTAATATATTTAAAGAACTTCTTGTTGTTGGTCTTCATGCTTTTAGGAATGTGTTCCTAAAAATCTTTTTTAGTATCCCTTACTTTCTGCTTTTGCTTTGTGTTGCCAACGTTTGGGTTCATTTTAGTTCTCTTCATTCGCACAGGACTTCCATTTTATTTTATTCCATTTATGAATTTCCTTCCATTAAATATGTTAAAGTGATTTTACACCAAATAAATAATTAAAACTGTTCCATGTGTAAAAACTTCCATATATACAAGCAATTAAAAACAATTGCACATGTAAAAACCAATTTCTACCCAGCAATATTCAAAATGTACATTCTTCCTGAATCTCTTTTTCAGAGCTGATTCACATACTAGTTTTGCTAGGTTTTTGCAGATACAGGCATTGCCTTCATGGGAAAGGCACATGGTTGGGTCCAACAAAGCCATTACATGAGTGGAATGGCTTCCATTTGTGCAACAGAACTTCTTTTTCACCTGCTAACAATCTGGAGCAGATTTAAGGGGTGCAGTGTGGGAGCAAAGTGAAGGAAAATCCTGTTACCTGAGCGGAATTCACTGGATTCTACCATGAATGTGTAAGGATTTTTCCCCCACAGATCTGTAAAATCTACAATATTAGCATATTAAGCATATTAGCTTAATGAACCCAGAAGCAAGTCAAACTGATGAACTACAGCTTCCAAATTACCTTTCCCCCGTGTATGTTAGGGGTGATTCTTCCTGGGAGGAGGAAAGAAAACTTCAGAACATGTGGGGGGGAGGAAATGCCCCCATTTTCCAAACACATGTGAAATCCAGCTGTCATCTTTTCACCACAGGCTTCGAAAGTCCGGGTGCTCAGTGTGGGAAAGAAACCGACCCTTTGAAAGAAATTCACACTGCTGTCTTATCCCTCCAGAGAGCCCAACAGGAGATACACAGGTATGGAATTTCTTTTCTTTTTTAAAAAATACATTGATCTTCAAATAACCACCACAGTGTTAAGGTCCCGTTATTACACGGAATTTGGGATAGAGAGGAGGAAGGTTACCTTGGGCCAGGTGGCTGGGTCAAATGTGAATACTACCAAGCATGAACACAAGCATGAGAATAATGACCCAATTTAGGGGGACTGGAAAAAATTTAAAGACTATTTGCAAAAATATTACAAACTGTACGAATCTTAAGATAGTGCACGATCAGGAAATGTTATGCTTTAGCAATTATGATTAAGTAAATGGGAAAATAAGTGATAAAAGAGAAAAGGAGACAAATTGAATTGAATATGTTATGTTTATTTTAAAGGTATTAAAACTGAGATATAATACATTGAATTTGGATACATAACAATTGAAAGTTACAGTGAGGTATGAAATAAGGTAACAAATTGCTGACATTGTCAATTTAAAGAACGCAGATCCGGAAGGGGTGGGGAAGTCCAAATGTATCTATTTCTTTCTTTTTCTTTTTTTTTCTGTGTGTGTTGTTTTTTGTAAAAAGAAAAAATTGTTTCTTGTATCTATTGTATGTGTCTGCAATGTACAAAACTATGGAAAGAAACGCAATAAAAAATTTTATAAAAAAAAAAAAGAGAGAATAATGACCCTTGACCCATGTGGAAGGTAAAAGCCAATAAACTGGACAAGGATTGGCTTCCTTCAAATTTTGCTGTTTTCTATCATAAACCTGAAGACGTTGCATATATCCACATTTTTAAAAGTGTATTTTTTCTATCTTTTGGTGAGGCAGATGCTCAGGACTGATCTTTCTCTTCTGAGGTTGGGGGGGGGGAGGGTAAGCTGAAAACTAATCTTAAGTCTCTTCTGCTTTTAAAAAGATAAAAGGAAACAGCGCCAACGATGTTGCATAAAAGAACTTTGCAAATTCAAATCTTGGCTTAAATTGCAGCTGCCCACTGACAAGAAGGCATTTCTTCTTCTCTTAACTTCCAAAGGGTTTCCACTCCTGCGTGAAGCTCAAGCATGATTTAGCAGTTCAGTTCTTGCAAGGTCTCCCCGCTTCACGTAGTCACAAAAAAATATTTTTAAAAAGGAAATGAGTAAATAAACCTTGTTGTATTTCATTGTGATCAGTTTTCTGGTGCAAGCGTAAGGAGACCTGCAGGTGCAGCATTTCCTAACAGTTAGCTGCCAGTAGGAAAGAACAGCTGCAGTATTTTCTTTACATATAATTTTGTCAAGGGAGTTTTGTCAGACCCCCTCCCCAGTTCTTACCTAGGTTAGGAGAGTTAAAGACACAACCATGGAATATGTCTGAGTACACGTCAAGCTGACAAGGTTAAGTCAACAACCTTTGGTCAGTACAGTAAACAGATGCCAGTGCTCTTTAATACCTCAAATAAACAATTAATATTTGACATCTAAATCAACAACAAAACTTTCCATGATTTCTCTTTCTAAATTAGGCAAGATGTTTATGCTAGCCCTAAATTTCAGGCCTGCAGTACTTTCTTGCTTTTTGAAGCCTAAGGTTTTGGGCTTCAGGAGGCAAATCCTCCGTTTCCCTTCACAGTTTTATCAAGAAGAAATATGTGGGGCCAGAATATTTATACCAGGCATGTCGGGCACTGAATTTTAACTCGATCCTGAGTTTTGGCACTGTCTGATCTGTGAGCGCAAATGCAGTGTCTGGTTTTGAGTAACGATGGATTGGCGGCGGCTGTTGTTCTTTCTTGCAGAAACCTCACCGCTCTGAACAAAAAGTCGCTCTACAGGAGGGCCTCATCGGAAAACCTCTTCCTGGACTCTCGCTGTTGGTTTCTTCTGTGCATCTTTCTAACATGTCAGCTCTTCATTAATTATGTGTTCAAATAGAAAGCACTGCATTTGGCAGCAATAACAAGTGACCAGCTGCAGGAATGGGGAGACTTAATTGCAAGGAGCCCACTGAGGCACCAAGCACTTTAATACCTACACAGTCGGGGGCAAGAGGAAGCGAGAACAAGGTTAACCAGGGAGCCTGCAGAGTTTTGTTCTTCAGATTAATGTCATTGCCTTTTTACATGTACATCTACAAGGACCTCTTTACCTGTATGGGCCTTAATGCTAAAGCCAAATGTAGCTTTAATTGTGCAATTTTGTTTTCTATGTTTTGTCATTTTCTGAGACAACTAAGATTTACCAACCAGTATTTGGTGCCCCCTTTAACACTTCTACACATCTACTTGGTTTTATAAAACGATTCCTAGTGTCTTGTTTTATAGCTCTTCTGTGGGTGGGGGAAGGGCGTTTTGCCATCCATCAAGATGCCTTTTGATAAATTTCCCATACGGAAGGGAATGTCAGGCACCCATGTGAAAATTGAACCAACTTGGGTTATCGATAGCACAGCTTCTCCTTGGGTCTTCTAATCAGTGCTCTCACATGCCAAATCCCTACAAACAGCACATCCCACTCCATCCCACCAAGATTGTAAATATACACGATTTCTTAAATCCTGCCCTTCTAAGAAATATGAGGCCACAACCAATGAGGCCCCAGAGAGTCAGACATGCCTGTTTATGATTTGATTTAATATATATATATATGTATGTTTTTACATTGATTAAAACATACACACACACAAGCATTGTATAAAGGAATGCCTCCGAAATGTACCATTATTCCATGATGGGTGGAAGAAGATAGGTGTAGAAGCACTTCTGTATATAGGTGATTTCATATGTCACAAATTCACTACAGTTCTGGGGTTCACTGGGCTTATTTTGTGATGCGGGAGACATTTTGTCCATTGATGAATACAGGGTAGTTATGTGAGCAGGTGCAAGCAATTGCTCCTGCACTTTTGTGAAGTGATCACTTGCAACAGTTGGCTCATCTTCCTTGTGCTTTACATCAAGGGACAACTGTTTCTGAGTGTCATAGAGAGACCTCCTTTCCTGTATAGGACTGATCCTGTGATTGTGAGAAGGCACCCTGCGTATATTGTTTGCTCTTAGGTACATTTAAAGGTTAAAGGTCAGGAATAGTAAGGGTTTGCCACTGCATCCTCCAAATCTGTTGATAGTCTTCCTATTTTTACACCATTTTTAAAAGATTTGCAATATTTTATGTAGACTTGCAGCCAGTACTAAGCCTTTTTTTCTGGCCTGAAATAGTTCCAAGTGGTAAGTACTGCTATATATATATAAAGATATTATATATATAAATATATATATACAGCCTTAAAATATTTAGTGGTGGTGCCAGTCTGGGCTAACTTTCAATGTAAATGTTTCCAGATTTTTAACTACATTCCTTGTGATGTTCCCCGTTAGGGGAAAACTTGTTTGTGCTTGATACATTGAAATAAATTACACAACTTTCACTTATCACCTCTTTGTGGCTGGATCATTATTGTTCTGGGGACTTTTGTACATGTTCTGCTGCTCACATCGCTTGTGTATTAAGGTGGGAGTTTTCAGAACAAGTAGGTGTATACTGTAGGATATAATGCATATGATCTCCATTAAGAGATGGTGGCGTCACATTATGCACTAAAATTTAAGTTGTAATTACAGCTTATTTTTATTTGGGAAATTTATCAGCAATTTTTGTAAGTGGCTGTTTCTCTTTTCCATATACATTTGAAAAGCAATTGGCTTTGAATGACAATCTGGTTGTTTCATGTTAATGTTTCTGGCAGAGAGACGGTTTAACTAAGGAGGGGTCAGATAATGCATTTTTCTTTTCTTTTCTAGCTTAATGAGGCATGTATCAGGAAGTTTGGTCATTATCTGGCCTTCCAATTAATTACTGCTATTCTTACACACTATTGGCATACTGAGGCACAACCCTAACCATGTCTGTTTAAAAGTCCAATTAAATTCAATTGGCCTTACTCCCCAATACGTCTTCATAGTGTTGGGGAATCAGTGGAAATAGCTGGATGACTATGTGAGTCAGGTCCCTTGTGAATATATTTTCTGAAAACCTACTGCAAGTGTATGGAATCTGATGGTGCTGTTAGACACAAAACTCCCATGAATCTCAGCCAGCATGGCCAATGGTCAGGGATGATGGGAGTTGTAGTTCAGCGACATCTGGAGGGCCACAGGTTCCCCAGCTGTTTTACTGTGTCGTAGCTCTCATTATAGCTCAGTTAGTAGAGCATGAGACTCTTAAAATGAGGGTCTTGGGTTTGAGTTCCACGTCAGGCTACAGATGATTACATTGCAGGGAGTTGGACTAGATGGCACTCAGGGTCCCTTATGATTATAATAATAATAATAAATAATAAATTTTATTTATATCCCGCCCTCCCCAGCCGAAGCCGGGCTCAGGGCGGCTAACAACACCAAATAGTGCGACATTATAAAAACATTATAAAAATTAATTAAAATCAAGATTGATGGCAGCCATAAAGTTTTGTAAAGGTTGCCAAAGGAGGGAGTCAGGCTGCGCCCTAACCAAATGCCTGGCGGAACAACTCTGTCTTGCAGGCCCTACGGAAAGATGTCAAGTCCTGCAGGGCCCTTGTCTCTTGTGACAGAGCATTCCACCAGGTTGGAGCCGCAGCCGAAAAGGCCCTGGCTCTAGTTGAGGCCAGCCTAACCTCTCTGTGGCCTGGGACCTTCAAGGTGTTTTTGTTTGAAGACCGTAAGTTCCTCTGTGGGGCATACCAGGAGAGGCGGTCCCGTAGGTACGAGGGCCCTAGGCCGTATAGGGCTTTGAAGGTTAAAACCAGCACCTTAAACCTGATCCTGTACTCCACCGGGAGCCAGTGCAACTGGTATAGCACCGGATGAATGTGATCTCTAAGCGAAGACCCCGTAAGGAGTCTCGCTGCGGCATTCTGCACCCGCTGGAGTTTTTGGGTCAGTCTCAAGGGCAGCCCCACGTAGAGCGAGTTACAATAATCCAGTCTGGAGGTGACCGTCGCGTGGATCACAGTAGCTAGGTCAGGGCGAGAGAGGTAAGGAGCCAACTGCTTAGCTTGGCGGAGATGAAAAAATGCCGCCTTTGTAATAGCTGCAATCTGCGCCTCCATGGAGAGGGAGGTATCGAAGATTACACCCAAACTCTTAACGGACGGTGCTGGCACTAATTGCACCCCCGCAAGAGATGGGAGTTGCCCCCTCATTCCCGTATCATCCCGTCCCAGCCAGAGGACCTCTGTCTTCGAAGGATTTAACTTCAACCGGCTCCCACGTAACCATCCAGCCACAGCTTCCAAGCATCTGATCAGTGTGTCTGGGGCCGAGTCAGGATGGCCATCCATCAGCAGATAGAGTTGGGTGTCATCAGCATACTGATGGCAGCCCAGCCCAAAACTCCGGACAAGCTGGGCGAGGGGGCGCATAAAGATGTTAAAAAGCATCGGGGAGAGAATCGCACCCTGAGGCACTCCACACACCAAGGAGTGGCGCAATGACAATTCCCCCCCAAGCGCCACCCTCTGTCCCCAACCAGAGAGAAATGAGCGCAGCCATTGAAGGACTGTGCCCTGGATCCCCACGTCGGCAAGGCGGTGGTCCAGAAGTTCGTGATCGACCATGTCAAAAGCTGCTGACAAGTCTAGAAGAATCAGCAGCCCCGACCCGCCTCGATCCAGCTGTCTACGAAGATCATCTGTTAGGGCAACCAGAGCCGTCTCGGTCCCATGACCAGCGCGGAAGCCGGACTGGAATGGATCCAGAGCCGATGTTTCATCCAGAAACCCACCAAGCTGTTCAGCAACCGCTCTCTCAATCACCTTACCCAGGAACGGAAGATTCGAAACCGGGCGGTAATTGGATAGATCTAAAGGATCTAATGATGTTTTCTTTAAGAGCGGGCGCACCACTGCCTCCTTCAGTTCCCCTGGGAATGTCCCCGTGCCAAGGGACAAATTGATGATATCCCCCAGGAGAGCCCGCACCTCGTCTGGACACGCTCTAATCAGCCAAGACGGGCACGGGTCAAGAGGACAGGTGGTGGGCTTTCCAGCTCGGAGGAGTCTGTCCACATCGGCTGGGGATATCCGGTCGAAGTGGTCCAATACTGGACCCAAGGACAGTCGAGGGGCCTCCAATTCCTTTATTGTATCCAAATTGGCAGGGAGGTCATGGCGGAGCAACAAGACCTTCTCCGCAAAAAAGCTCGCAAATGCCTCACAGCTGTGTGTCAAATTGTTATTTAAATTTGGCTGTCCTTCGAGGGACGTTAAAGACCGAATTATACTAAATAATTGTGCCGGGCGAGAGCTAGCGGATGCAATGGAGGCCGAGAAGTAGGACTTCTTAGCGGCCTTCACAGCCATCTCGTAGGTTTTCATAAAAACCCTATAAGATGTTCTTGAAGCTCCGTCACGGGCACGCCGCCATACTCGCTCTAGCCGTCTGAGGTCCCGCTTCATTTTCCGGAGCTCCTCGGTAAACCAGGGAGCCCGGTTTCTGCCAGGAGATGGGTATTCCAGCCCTCAACAAGCTCAGTCAATGAGTCGCCAGGGGGAGAAAGGTCCCGCAAGGCTTGACGGAATCTATCAGGGTCCATCAGCCTCTGCGGGCGAGCCCAAATCGGCTCGCCACCTAAGCAGGGTGGGGGTGGAACGTCAATCCTGGCTTTCAGAGCGTAGTGATCAGACCATGGCACCTTCATCGAAGGACACATGATCACATCTATACCAGCGCCAAAGATCAAATCCAGCGTGTGGCCTGCTTGATGTGTGGGGCCCGAAACAAACTGGGAGAGCCCTAGTGTCGCCATGGAAGACACCAGGTCCAGAGCCTGTGAGGAGGGAGTGGCATCAGCATGGATGTTGAAGTCCCCCAATACCAATAGGTTAGGGAACTCCAAGGCCCAGCCGGCCACCGCCTCCAGCAGGCCTGACAGGGTGGCTGCTGGTGCGCTAGGTGGCCGGTACACCAGCCAGACAGCCAAGCTCACCTTGGAGCCCCACACTAGGCCAACACATTCAATGCCGGGGATCGATGGCGATGGTAGAGCCCTGAAAGAACAATCTTCCCGGATTAATAATGCCACCCCTCCCCCCCGGCCCACAGTCCGCGACTGGTGGAGGACGGAGAAACCCGGGGGCGCCATCTCTCGTAAAGTAACAGTATCCCCTTCGCGCACCCAGGTCTCCGTCACACAAGCCAGGTCGACCCCCTGCGAGATGAACCCCCTGCGAGATGAACATGTTGCCTTAATCTCCAGTTAAGTGAGGAGCTGAGCAATTATTATTGATCCATAGCAATTCAGAAATCTGGGGAAGCAGCGTGTTCACAAACGACTTTTAGGATAGCTGAAAGTTGCTGAAAGACTGAAATGTAACAGAACTATAGATCAGAACATCTACTAGATCTTAACTTAGAACTACAGGGCATCACTGAACAATTGGCTTTAAGAACAGCAGTGTGGATTACACACAGATGCCTTGAACCTATGGGAGGTTAGGGCAGTAATACATGACACTTGGGATGAAACATTTCCTTGACCTACTTCTTCATGATGACAACTTGTTTTCTTAAAAATAAAAATAAGCCTTTGTAAACTTTACCAGCAAAGGTCCAGATAGTTAAAGCTATGGTTTTCCCAGTAGTGATGTATGGAAGTGAGAGCTGGACCATGAAGAAGGCTGATCGCCGAAGAATTGATGCTTTTGAATTATGGTGCTGGAGAAGACTCTTGAGAGTCCCATGGACTGCAAGAAGATCAAATGTATCCATTCTTAAGGAAATCAGCCCTGAGTGCTCACTGGAAGGACAGATCCTGAAGCTGAGGCTCCAATACTTTGGCCACCTCATGAGAAGAGAAGACTCCCTGGAAAAGACCCTGGTGTTGGGAAAGATGGAGGGCACAAGGAGAAGGGGACGACAGAGGACAAGATGGTTGGACAGTGTTCTCGAAGCTACCAGCATGAGTCTGACCAAACTGCGGGAGGCAGTGGAAGACAGGAGTGCCTGGCGTGCTCTGGTCCATGGGGTCATGAAGAGTCGGACATGACTAAACGACTAAACAACAAAGTTTTTAAAGTATATCAACTCAAAATAAAAATGCAAGGGTCAAAGAATATAAAGCAAATGTGAGCTCCTAGAAATTGTCTAAAATGACTGCACTCCAGTTGTGGCAAGTATCAGAACACAGTAATTCTTCCCGTTTTCCACTGGAGTACTTTGACTCACTGCTAGGACCTCTAGTGGTAGTTTACAGATTTTTATTATACAAGTCAGGGTTGGGAAACTTCAACTGAGGGGGCAAAATGTGGCCCTCCAGGCCTCACTGACTCTGAATGGTCTACCTGACAGCAGACATGACAATATTCAGAATACACCCAATTTAAACCCTTCCTGGTATCTAATGTGCCATTTTAAGTTTCATTTCCTTACATTATATCCCAACTTTTCCCATTATGGAAGCCAAGATTGTATACATATTGATCATCGAGGTCTCCTAGCCAGTGACTGGATCCAGACTTACAAGGTGATGCCTTCATGTGCCATCAGGACATACTCTTATTATTTGGGAGTAGTTCTACAAATCTTACACATGCATGACAAACTGGCATCTTGATTCCCAAAACACAGTGCTTTGCGTGATGTTGATGCTTGTGTGTTGCAGGATTGCTCTCTTGGGTCTTCTGTGCATGTGTAGCTGTTGCACAAGCATGGCTGTGCAGATTCAAGACGAGCTCCCACACAAAGTTTTCCATGGGGTAGGAAGGGGGGGTGAGTAAGAGGATGATACTGAGCTAGTTCTTTAATACAAAGAGTCAGGGCCTAAAGTGATTGCTTATGGGCTGTACTTCAACTTGGATTCCACATGGCCAACTGCTGTGTTGTTTTACTGGGGTGCCACTTTTAAATGATGAATATATGTATTTGCTGCCTTGAGCACTATTCTGTTGGAAAGGTTGTGGGAAATTTATTAAGGAGATAAATATACCATATTTTCCTGTGTACAAGACTAGGTTTCCCCCCAAAAAAATAATGTCAAAAATTAGGGGGCATCTTATACTCTGGGCCACCTCCCTCCATTTCCTTAAATCTGAGTCCCCCAAAATAGGGGGCGTCTTATAGACACAAAAATACAGTGTTATTGTTTAGTCGTGTCCGACTCTTCGTGACCCCATGGACCAGAGCACACCAGGCACTCCTGTCTTCCACTGCCTCCCGCAGCTTGGTCAAACTCATGTTTGTAGCTTCGAGAACAGTCCAACCATCTCGTCCTGTCGTCCCCTTCTCCTTGTGCCCTCAATCTTTCCCAACATCAGGGTCTTTTCCAGGGAGTCTTCTCTTCTCATGAGGTGGCCAAAGTATTGGAGCCTCAGCTTCAGGATCTGTCCTTCCAGTGAGCACTTAGGGCTGATTTCCTTAAGAATGGATAGGTACAGTAGATATAATCTAAAACCAGGTACTGTACTATGATTGGAATGGCAGTAGAATTCAAAACAAAGGTGTTTCTTCCTTCCACTACAATTCTATTATTCTATGGCTTAGAATAAGTTAGACCACAGAGCCTAGGACTTGCCGATCAGAAGGTCGGTGGTTCGAATCCCGACGGGGTGAGCTCTGTTGCTCGGTCTCTGCTCCTACCAACCTAGCAGCTTGAAAGCACGTCAAAGTGTAAGTAGATAAATAGGTACTGCTCTGGCAGGAAGGTAAACGGCGTTTCTGTGTGCTGCTCTAGTTCGCCATAAGTGGCTTAGTCATGCTGGCCACATGACCCAGAAGCTGTACATCGGCTCCCTCGGCCAATAAAGCGAGATGAGCGCCGCAACCCCAGAGTCGGCCACGACTGGACCTAATGGTCAGGAGTCCCTTTACCTTTACCTTAAAACAAAGTAAGCAGAAGTAGCAAATATTTAAAGAACCAGAAGGGAAGGTTGAGGGAAGTCACGGGGTGGGGGGGTGGAGATTTGGAATCATTTATTTTTCCTTTATTGCTTATGATGTTTATGTTGAATATAAAACTGTAAAACCTAATTTTTAAAAAACCCCTACACTGCTGCTGCTGCTGCCGGGTAAGGCGGGGCTTCGCTCGCAGGCTTCGCGGGAGAGGGGCAGGGCCCTCCCTGCCGAACCCGACGGGCCTCCGCCCCAAAGAAGCGCGCTCCTCCACGGAGGCGACCTGAGCGAGCACACGGCCCGGGCCGCCCGCCCTTCCTTCCTTGCCGGTCGCTGTGACCCGGAAGGGCTCCCAGCGCGTGTCGCGGCGGGCAGGCGGGCTGAGCGAAGCGGCCGCTCTTACTTGGGCTGCCCGGGGGGAGATGATGGCCACGTTCTTCGGCGAGGTGGTGGCGCCTCCGTCCCGCGCTGGCGACGACGACGACGACGAGGAGGAGGCGGCGGCCCTGGAGCGCGAGGAGACGCCGGAAGATCGCGAGATTCGCCAGCAGCTGGAGAAGAAAAGGTGGCGTCCGGGGCGGGCGGGAGGCAGAGGAGGCGCTTGCAAACCAGGCACGAGGAGGAATGGGAAAGGCTCCGGCAGAGTCGAGGCTCTCAGCTCCTGCGGGGGGACACACACACACAACCCCCCCAAAACATTCGGGGGGGGGGCACTTCTGGGCATGTGAAGAGTGCCTTCTTGCCGCAGCGAAATCATTGCTGCTTTCCCTTAGGCAGGTGGGCGAGACCCTTCAGCCGGAGGCGGGAACCCAACCTCCGCTGAAGTAACCTAGCCTAGAATGGTTGTCAGTGACTTTAGAGTTAATTGAACTTGATATGTGCATTTGTTATATCCCTTCTTTCGTTCTAGTCTAGTGGCGGATAGACTGCCATCTAGGCACTGGCCAGGCCCAGAGGGGGAGGGCTATGCCATGTCTCTTCAGAATGTGTTGTGTGGTTGCCAGTGCAATAGGTGTGAACACCTGATGCCATCGCCCTTCCCCTTTGGGGGAGTAATGCGAATCTACTTGCCTCAACCTTTTGGGGCTGTTGCTCTGTGACAGATGTGGGTAACCTTTGGCCCTCCAGATGTGGCTGAACTGTAGCTCCCATCAGACACAGCCAGGGAGTTGTAGTTGAACAACATCTGGATTGCCAAAATGTTCCCCCACACCTGCCCTCTGAAGTAAGGTTACCAGATTTTTTTCAATGAATCCAGGGACACTTTTCAAGGGGACTGATTTGTAAATCTGGGGACTTCCCCCTGGAAACGGGGACGTCTGGTAACCTTACTCTGAAGACAGTGATACCCAGCAGAAGTGTGGGAGAAATGACAGTTCCTGGCTTGGGTTTTGGGGGGAGATCTGTGCTTGGTTACACCTTACAAAGAGGCTCCCATACAGATGCTCCTTCATTTTACTTTTCAACTGGCAGGAGTAAAGAGAGTCTGGGGAATGGGTTAGTTTCAGTAGAATAGGACAGTATGTGGAAAAAGTTTTATAGAGGCCCTTCTTCCCCTCTATCCTCTTTGGCTGCATTGTGTAGCAACCCTCACAAACCCACGTAGGTTCCTGTAATGTTTTTAATCTTCTCTCCTTTTGATTTCCTTGCACAAATGGGTTGGGAGTCCTTTTATAGGCTATTGGCCTACTACCGTATTTTTCGCACCATAGGGCGCACCGGACCATAGGACGCACCTAGTTTTTAGGGGGGGAAATCAAGAAAAAAATCTTTCCCCCCCCCAGCCCCAAAGAGCAGCGTACAGGGTGCGCACAACCTCTCCCTGCCGGAGGGGTTGCGAGCAGCTATGGAACAAGCCAAGTTTTGGCTTCCCCTTTAGCCCCATGCAGCCTCTCCTTGCCGGGAGACGCTGCACAGGGCTAAAGAAGCCATAGCCCCATGCAGCCTCTCCTTGCGGAGGGGTTGCGCGCAGCTATGGAAGAAGGCAAGGCAGCAAGCGGGATGGATCCCACTCGCTGTTTTGCCTTCCCCTTTAGCCCCGCGCAGCCTCTCCTTGCGGAGGGGTTGCGCGCGGCTATGGAAGAAGGCAAGGCAGCGAGCGGGATGGATCCCACTCACTGTTTTGCCTTCTCCTTTAGCCCCGCGCAGCCTCTCCTTGCGGAGGGGTTGCGCGCGGCTATGGAAGAAGGCAAGGCAGCGAGCGGGATGGATCCCACTCACTGTTTTGCCTTCTCCTTTAGCCCCGCGCAGCCTCTCCTTGCGGAGGGGTTGCGCGCGGCTATGGAAGAAGGCAAGGCAGCGAGCGGGATGGATCCCACTCGCTGTTTTGCCTTCCCCTTTAGCCCCGCGCAGCCTCTCCTTGCGGAGGGGTTGCACGCGGCTATGGAAGAAGGCAAGGCAGCAAGCGGGATGGATCCCGCTCGCTTTTTGCCTTCCCCTTTAGCCCCGCGCAGCCTCTCCTTGCAGAGGGGTTGCGCGCGGCTATGGAAGAAGGCAAGGCAGCGAGCGGGATGGATCCCGCTCGCTGTTTTGCCTTCCCCTTTAGCCCCGCGCAGCCTCTCCTTGCGGAGGGGTTGCGCGCGGCTATGGAAGAAGGCAAGGCAGCAAGCAGGATGGATCCCGCTCGCTGTTTTGCCTTCCCCTTTAGCCCCGCGCAGCCTCTCCTTGCGGAGGGGTTGCGCGCGGCTATGGAAGAAGGCAAGGCAGCAAGCGGGATGGATCCCACTCGCTGTTTTGCCTTCTCCTTTAGCCCCGCGCAGCCTCTCCTTGCGGAGGGGTTGCGCGCGGCTATGGAAGAAGGCAAGGCAGCGAGCGGGATGGATCCCGCTCGCTGTTTTGCCTTCCCCTTTAGCCCCGCGCAGCCTCTCCTTGCGGAGGGGTTGCGCGCGGCTATGGAAGAAGGCAAGGCAGCAAGCAGGATGGATCCCGCTCGCTGTTTTGCCTTCCCCTTTAGCCCCGCGCAGCCTCTCCTTGCGGAGGGGTTGCGCGCGGCTATGGAAGAAGGCAAGGCAGCGAGCGGGATGGATCCCACTCGCTGTTTTGCCTTCCCCTTTAGCCCCGCGCAGCCTCTCCTTGCGGAGGGGTTGCGCGCGGCTATGGAAGAAGGCAAGGCAGCGAGCGGGATGGATCCCACTCGCTGTTTTGCCTTCTCCTTTAGCCCCGCGCAGCCTCTCCTTGCGGAGGGGTTGCGCGCGGCTATGGAAGAAGGCAAGGCAGCGAGCGGGATGGATCCCGCTCGCTGTTTTGCCTTCTCCTTTAGCCCCGCGCAGCCTCTCCTTGCGCAGGGGTTGCGCGCGGCTATGGAAGAAGGCAAGGCAGCGAGCGGGATGGATCCCGCTCGCTGTTTTGCCTTCTCCTTTAGCCCCGCGCAGCCTCTCCTTGCGGAGGGGTTGCGCGCGGCTATGGAAGAAGGCAAGGCAGCGAGCGGGATGGATCCCACTCGCTGTTTTGCCTTCTCCTTTAGCCCCGCGCAGCCTCTCCTTGCGGAGGGGTTGCGCGCGGCTATGGAAGAAGGCAAGGCAGCGAGCGGGATGGATCCCGCTCGCTGTTTTGCCTTCTCCTTTAGCCCCGCGCAGCCTCTCCTTGCGGAGGGGTTGCGCGCGGCTATGGAAGAAGGCAAGGCAGCGAGCGGGATGGATCCCACTCGCTGTTTTGCCTTCCCCTTTAGCCCTGCGCAGCCTCTCCTTGCCGGGAGATGCTGCGCAGGGCTTTCCTGGCTTTTCTGGGAGGTGGGGGAATTCCCCCACCTCCCGCAAAACCGGCAGAAGCCGCGCGCACTTTAAAAGGGCTGCACGGCTTCTCCTGGCTTTCCTGGGAGGTGGGAGAAGGGACTGATGCGGCCAGTCAGTCCCTTCTCCCTCCTGTGGAAAAGCCCGCAAGAGCGCACGGAGCTTGTGTGCGGCTCTTGGGGGCTTTTCCCGCCTGCCTCCCCCCCTGCATTCGCTCCATAGGACGCACACACATTTTCCCTTGCTTTTTAGGAGGGAAAAAGTGCGTCCTATGGTGCGAAAAATACGGTAATTGCTCTCTAGGGGTGAGTGGAGAACTAAGCTTGTAATCCTAACCCCAGTTACCTGAGACTTGAAACCCACTGAATTCTGTGGGACTTCTGAATAGACATGGTTAGGATGGCAGCCTATGCCCCTTGATCAGTGATAGTACTGTGAACACCCAGCGGATACATCTATATTTAACCTGTCTCGATTGTACAAGTAACACTTCACTGGAATGGTGCCGTTTCTTATACATCTTATCGCTCAGGGTATGTTTAACCTTGTTCTGTTTTCATTTTGTTTCTGTACTCAGGGAAGTTCACATCCTCTGGAATTCAACATCTACTGCATCTAATAACGAGCAGTTTCCTTGCTCAAAGTTCGTATTGGCTGTAGGGAATAATGCAGTAGGTAGGCAATCTGTATGTGTTCTTCATTTCAGTGTTTAACTACCTGTAAGCAGGGCATGATAGAGATGTTGAAGATTATGCATCTGCTGTTATCATTTGTAATAGTAGAACTTCCATGTAGTTGAATGTAGGAAGATTCAGGATAGACAAAATTAAGTACTTCCCTCAGCACATACTTTCACTATTGAATTTGCTCCCACAGGATGTAGTGATGATCACTAGCTTGGATGGGTTTAAAGGGGGATTAGATAAATTATCACTTTTTGATGTGTACAAAATAGTGTGCAACCTTATAATTTTTGTGTGCATGTACACTTCTTCAGATACACTGTGTATCTGAAGAAGTGTCCATGCACATGAAAGCTTATACCAGAACAAACTTAGTTGGTCTGTAAGGTGCTACTAGACAATTTTCTTATTATTATTTTTTTATGTCAACTGCATCAGACCAGCACAGCTACCTACCTGAACCTTATAATTTGTTAGGTATTTTGTAACTGAGTTTAGTAGGCATGTTTACCTTAACCCCCTCCCCTCCAGTTGAATTCTACGGAAACCAAAAATTGTTGCTTATCTTACTTTCTTTATATTTCTGTGTATATGCACTAAATAATCTACAGGGAAGCTGCCTACATAAACTGAGTAGCATCACTCCACTTCCATATAGCAATGGTGGTTACGAACAATGTGCAGAACGTAACAGTGCTATATGAAATAAATCTCATTTCTGCTTGCAGCATTCTTGTCCTCCTTTGTTTTGAATTCTGGAGGCTGGGAAGTCATAGGATCTGTCAAATTGTGGAATGAGTGGTGCAGAACATCAAATACGACCAAAGTCCTTCCAACAGATTCCTTCTGTTTGTTCTATCGGTTGATTTCAGATCCCACAGTAAGTAAGATAGAGAGTTGTCCCCAACATAGCATTAAGCACCCTGTCACTATGAGGATTTTGTCTTAGGCAGCTGTACTTTCCACCTTCTCTGCTCCCACATGCCCTCTAAATCTGTTTCAGGGATTCTCCCAACCCTGCAGAACAGATTTAGGGAGTCCCATTGCATAAGTGGAAATCCTTGCACTGACATAATGTATTCATTGGATACCTCCCAGAGCTTATGGAATCAGACTTGAGTTTGTTACTTGATGATATCTTTGTATTTAACTGATGTGGTTTGGTGCCAGAGACAGCAAAGTTAGACTGTCCAGCCCTGCACTTGTGTTTGCATTGAATCTTCTTGCCTATCCTTGTGTTTAAGAATTAGAACACCAGCAGTCTGCGCTCATTCAAGTGCTTTTGGACAGTCACATGCTTTCATATTAGCTACATAGTATACATAACTTTAGATGTGGCCTTTAGTGCTTTGTAAGGAATGAGAGATTGTAATATGGTATTCCTTCTTACAAACACATGCAGCCCCTTTAAACTGACTTAGCCTAGACTTGCATGCAAACCATGTGCTCCACCACCATTCAGTTACAGCCTCTTCCTTTTGTCTTATTGGTCAGTGAAGAAAGAGCCTTACAGTAACAATTGTTGTCTGTGGGTGTGTCCATTGTAGGATTAGCCAAGATCAAGTGTGATGTGCAGCACAATCCTATGGACGTTTATTCCCCAAGTTCCACTGTCTTTAGTGGAGCCCCCTGGAAAGTGCCTGTGAGATTACAGCTTTCGGTTATCATAATTACTTTTCATGTTATATATATATATTAACATAGTTCTGTTTAAAATTCATGAAGCATTTATGACTGTTCTGTCATTTCAGGTTTTATTGTGCCAGTGCAGTTGTTACGTGGCAGAGGACCAGCAGTTTCAGTGGCTTGAAAAGGTAAGAAGTGGAAGAAATCGGGATACAAAGCAGTGTTAGAAACTGAAATATGAAAGCTAGGAGCTAAGTGGCACCATAATCCTAGGTTATGGGCACAACAACAGAATGTCTAGGCACACTTTTTTATAACAAGAATACAAAGTGAAAATGAATGAACTGCAGCTAAAATATTATGTTTATTTTTCACATGGTCTTAATATTCTTAAGAGGGTCTCTTCTCCAGTCTTCAGAGAGTAACTGGAAGTGGGGAGGCAGAAAAATGTCCTCCTTTCCTTCCACTCTGCAGTTTTAATCTGAAATCTTAGGCGCAGTACTGCGCCCAGAGCTCAGAAACCATGTGCGCTAATGAAATTCCCTGTCACAAAATGCACCTAGAACAATAGGAGTTTCAAGCCCTGATACAAAGTGCAAGGGTGAAAGAGTCCCCTTGTTTTGTGAGTCCATACTGTGGATACGAGAAGTAATGGGTCTAAGATTCTGGGCTGCAGTCTTATACATACTTATCTTGGAATAAGTCTCACTCAATTCCATAGGACGTACTTCAGAGTAAACTTATATAGGATTGCACTGTAAATAAATGTATTGCTGATTTGTTCACGGGTCATTGTATGTCTGTTTTACTGGGTAAAACATTGACATAATGTATCAAGGGCCAAACAGTAAGAATAATTGTTTACCAGTCAGCATCCTAAAAGGAATATTGGTTGGAATTGTTATTCAGCTTTGCCAATCATTGTTGTTGTTAGTGATATTGCACCCTTTCTTCAAGGCTCCCAAAGTGACATATATAGTTCTTTCCTTCCTCATTTTAACCCCTCAACAACCTTTTGAGAGGGGTTGGGCTAAAAGATCGTGACAGGCCCAAGGCCACCCAGTGAACTTTGTGGCTGAGTGGGAATTTGAATCCTGGTCTCCCAAGTCCTAGTCTGACACTTACCGTAACTGTGTTGAATCCAGCCTGTTGCAAACAGAAATCCTCTGTGTCATCTTCTGAACGGAGGAGGATATTGCCTACAAAAGCTGATAAGCTCCTTTTCAGCACACTTGCTCAGAGGCCTTTTGACACTTTGACTTTGGTGCATTGGCATCTGTTCCTCGAAAAAGAATATATGATGTTGCATAGGACATCTTCAAACTGGCATTGCTCCTTAGACTGTACAAGATAGTGTAGATCATGGTGCTGTGGCATTTCTCCAATCTGGGATTCAGTTATGGGCTGAAGGCCTATGGGTGTGTGAATTACAGGGACTGAATGTACCGACGAAGTCAATTAAATTGCAGAGAAAGCTTCTGCAGATTCATTGTGTCTCTCAGGTGCCACAGCACTCATGCTGCTACAGACACTAGTAGAACAAACCTTTACAAATCTACTCAGAAATAAGCCCCCTTGATTTCAATGAGGCTTACTCGGGAGGAGGGAGTGTAAGACTGTGGCCCAAAGGTTGATTGACCAGCAGTGGTATGAGTGCCATGTTGCCGTTGCTGCTTCGCATATTTGCCTTAAGGGTTGATATCACGGGGAAGAACCACAATAGTGCTGGAGGCTCCTGTAACACTGCTGGTATGTGTGAATTGGCTCCAGCACCGCTATTCATCTGGAATTTGTCGCACTTAAATCGGGATTTACATTTTCATCCTAGGTTTTTGGATGCATGCAGAAGACGGATTTGCAAGTGCTTGTTCTTTCAACGTGCTCTGTTACGGAATATAAAACAACAGAATCAACTCTAACACTTCCTTCTCCTTTTCTGAAAGCATTAAAGACAAGCACGTTCAAAGATAAAGTCTGTTGTTCACTACTAGAGCAGCCAAATATTGCACGGGACCTCCCTGCTGCAGGTATTTAACAGTGCAAAACCTTAAGCTGAATAAATGTCTATAGTGGTACCTCAGCTATGAAGTGTCCTGCTCAAGGAGGGATTCACCTGGCACCAACTTTGCTGTCTTTTAGGCACCAAGCAAAAACCCCTTTTGATGCTTCCAGGCATTTAAAAAACATTTTTACCATTTTCATATATATATATATATATATATATATATATATATATATATATAGCCTTTCATACTATTAATGATGCACTTTATAAGCTGGTTGTTTTTATCAAACCATTGATTAAAGGTGGTTTGTATATTGTCCTGGAATAAATAAGTATAATGTTGAGGCTGCTTTTTATCTGGTCTTGAATGACTGGTGGATGTTCTCTCAGTGGGAGCTAATAGTTACGAAAGAGCTGGATAATTTTCCTTCAGTCTTTTGCATGGGAAAGCCAGAAATGGAAGGTGACCCATGAATGTGCAAGCACAAGCCCTAGCAGAGGAGATGGGTGTGCTGTGAATCAACAAAAGCAATTTATTTGGGGTGGGGGAGAGCAACAGGTCAGAGTGAATTGCACTTTTGCTGGAAGGTTGAAGGCACTAATGTGGAGCAATTAATCTGCTGCCTGGCAGGAATGTGTGCTGTTTGCCTCCACTTTTTATGTTGTTTTTTAAAAGAAAATGAACAAATATTGCAAAAATGCCAGAAATATTTGGAATTTTCTCCTCCAAAGGGAGCTTACTACAGCTAGTGTTGCCCTTGTAATTTTTCACTGTTGGGGGAAGTGCGGAGCATGTAACAAGAAGTTGGCTGGAATTCCATTCAGACTGATGATGGGCACCAATAGAATTGTTCTCCTCAATATCATAAGATATTCTGCTGCTACAGCAAGTGGCAATAGTGGCACCAGCTGGCTTTATAAAATGTGTTTTATTGGCAAAGCAACAGCTTTACACCATCTACCCAGGCAGGAACAAATGATTTGCTTAATAGACTAGAGGAAAGCTGCAATCGCATTGTGCATTGCAAATCCTGCATGGAGCAGAAAGCTGGGCTTGATGACCTCTGTGGACCCTTACAACACTGGTTCTGTGACACTGCCTTGCACATTGCGTTAAGGCTATGGAACTCTGACCTAGAGTGTTGGTTGGCCTTTTTTTTCTCATGACATGCTCCCAGAAAAAAAAGTTGTTAGCATGTGTGATTCGTTGTGGGTTACTTACAATATGCTTGCAGAAAACAATAAGGTGCTGTTTTTTAATGTATGATTCATTTTGATCAACTGAGCATGTTGCTGATTTATTACCACTGCAAAAGCAGATTACTAGTCTCTCTCTCTCTCTCTCTCTCTCTCTCTCTCTCTCTCTCTCCCCCCCCCCCCCCCATGTCTCCTGAATTGTGCCTAGTTCTCAGTTACTGTCAGGTGTGGCAGATCCCTGCAGTGCTTTATCAGTGTTACACTGATATCATCAAACTGGATTTGGTAACAATTGAAGCTTTCGAGCCCTTGCTATCTTCCAGAATCCTGAAGGGTTTGGTGAAGGTAAGGTTCAATTATTAAGCCTGTATGGGCCTTATTTCAGCTTGCCTGTCTGCAGACTTGTCACTATAACAGCTGCTGTGAAGGGACCTAAGAGGAGGCCAGCTGGATCAGACCAAAAGCCCATCTAATTCAGCTGTTATCACAGTAGCCAATCAGGTGCCTACAGGAAGCCAGCAAGCTGGACCAAACTTCAACAGCACTCTCCAGAAACTAGTATTCAGAGACGTAAGGACACTTGACTTAAATGTTTCTTTATGTAAAGTATTTCTTGGCAATTACAATAATTAAGGATTCAATTCCCAGAAGGGCCACTTTGTTGTATTTGTGGGTACGAACCCTGAAGCATCCCAGCAACATTGTATTGCTTTTGAGTCACTTCCATGGTACTGAAATTTTCTGCCTCTGGGCGTTAGGAAAGGAGCTGTGAATGCAGATTAGGGATTACTGTGTGTCAGGGGTTTCCCTTGTTGAGTGCTTAAAACATTTGCTTAGCTGCTTGTTTGACTTTGTGAGATGCTGTCTTTGACTTTGATTCACAGCTGGTCGGGATATAAATTGGTTTACATTGAGGTTTTTTTTTTTTTTTTTTTACTTTAATTGGTTTTTCTCCTCTCATGATTGAACCTAGGCAACAATCCAGGGTTTGTGTTGGAAATCCATACTTAGGTCATGTTTGAAAACTACCTATATCATTATCCATGCACTTTGTAATTCAAAGGATAAAAGCTTGTTACTGCTTCCTACCATAGGCCACATAACAGAATAATTTAGAGTTAGCCACACCTGCCAACAAATGTCTATTTTTACACCAGTTTCAACTGCTGTTGCTTCTGAAGAATCCTGGGAACTGTAGTTTGGTAAACAGACTACAAATTCTCTGTTTGAGTTTTCTAGCCCACTTGCAGAACTACGGTTTTCAGGCTTCCCCAGGACAGAGGGAATGACTGTTAACCAGTTAGTGTCTCTTGTGTAGAAATGCCCTTGGAACAAAGATCTAACAACTATTTCAAAATGAGTGGCACTCAGCTTGGCTTGCACAAAATGTCTTGCAACATAAAACAGTCAGTACAATCACCATTCAGTGCGAGCAAGAAATGAAATTAAGGTCACAGGTAGGCTGTGCTGTTATGTGTTGCTTTTCCTCCTCCTTTGTACCCATAGGATGACTTCTAGAGTTGTCCTCAAGCTGTAGAGAAAAATCTGTGATAATCCAGTCTTAAATGTAAACTTTAACTCAAAACATTGCTGGGTTTTTTGAATCCTGGAGCTCTTGCAGAAACTGCAGCTTTTAAAAAACAACAACACAAAAAGTTAATGGTTTTTGCCCTGTGCTTCCTTTGCTTAGTTGAGTTTGCTTTGGTTTAATGTAAATGGT
Organism: Podarcis muralis; assembly: GCF_964188315.1. Lineage (NCBI taxonomy): Eukaryota > Metazoa > Chordata > Lepidosauria > Squamata > Lacertidae > Podarcis > Podarcis muralis. Next base: position 72,850,620 of record NC_135655.1, read on the forward strand.
TGTCCTGGAACAGAATATGGATGCTACATTTCATATGTAGTATGCAAAGGGTTGTGTGTGTTTGTTTTGAAAAGTTGGGTGGCCAAGAATAAGGAAATACGATAGGCAGTTATTAATGCATTCTTATCTTTACTGGATTTTTTTTCTATTTTCTTTTACCCAGGACATTTCAAGCAGCACAGAAATATTGAGAAAAGTGGTGACAACAAATGAAATTGATAACATCTACACTTAAAATGGAGAATTATCTTGGATACTTTCAAACTCCAGTATTTTGTCAACTGCAGCTACTTTGCCTGGAAGCATTTGGGACTTGTAGTTGTTCCTTTAGAAGTGGAATGTGTTATCTTTTGTACCATATGCTGACTGTTGTGGGGTGTTACCAGCTAAAATGAATTAAAAGATGACGTTTTTATTTTTCACAAACTCAAGCCACTTTTTATTTTTGCCATGAACAAAGGCAACTCCTTACATTCTTCCACCAGTAATCAAATCTATATTTTAATGCAGCAAAATAATTTTAGTGGATGTGGCAAAGCCTCTGTCTGTAATTGACTGAGTTGGCCTCCTACCACAGAAGCAGGGCAGGCAGCAAAGTCTGTGGATGCTGTTAGTCGAAGTGCTTAGGTACTAGAGATAGGCAAGGCAGGCAAAATAGTCTAATAAGATGCAAGGACATAGTAAGCAAGAACCTGATGACTGAGAAGGCAGGAGGCTAAGGAAGGCTTAGGAGAAGAGGGTGGGACTTTTAAGAGAAAGTGGCCCAGAGGAATTTCTTTGTCGGGGAGGAAAAGAAGTAAAATGGTGAGAATGGACAGGTAGGTAGAGTGGCCACTTACATTTCCTCTTTTTTGGCAATGTTTATCACCAAAGAAGAAGACACAGATTTGCATAAGCTAATTTACGTGTGTAGATTTAGAAACAGTTGATACCTTTTCAAAAGAAAAAAAGGATCCGTCCCACAATAGCAAGGAAGATTGACCTGTGCATTTGTTCAGTCTGTTTTCTAGATGTAAAATATAGATGGGCAACTTCAAGGCCCCTATTCTTCCTTTTTTGTGTTATATATCTTTATAAACTGGACTTCGATCAGACGGCCATGCAAAATAGAGAACTCCTTCTGATTGAAGCTTTTCCTCTGTAAAGAAGTACCTGTGTCAACACTATAGATAGGACACCAGCTCAGGGACAGGAATTGCAAAGTGTGGAATAGCTAATGTTGCTTGAAATAGCCCGTTAAACCTCTGTCTGCAGGCTTCTATAACTGTACAGAACAACTTTACCTTGTTATTTAATAGCCAGTTACGTTTTTCAGTTACATCGCTTTCAAATAATAAAACCTTCTTATACTAAGAAATTGTCCCATGAAGCTTGTTTTGCCCTTTTGAAATTCTGCACTTTCCTGCCTTAGATGGTAGCTGCAAAGAGAACATAGGTGTCCATAAGCAGCACAAAGTGTGGGATCTGGAGCTGAGTTAGGGAGCTGTTGACTCAACAAGGCTGCAGAGAAGACTGAGAAAGCAGTGTCCTCACTGCCAGTCTCTCTTTACTCCTGTTCTTGGTCACTTACGGTTGCATCATCTTCCTTTCAAGGAAGCTGCTAAGGATAAAACATTCTGGACAATCAAACAGGTTGGTCTTGCTCACTCAGGGATTCCCCCTGGGTTTACTGCCTCTCTCCGCCCTGAGGCTCAGGAAGCAAAGGTGGAGAATCTGGGTGTGGCTTGGGTATGGTCAGATGGCCTAGAAGGGATCCAGGTGAGACAACCATCTTGAGGCACTTTAGGACCACCTTGAGACTTCCAGGACTGCTAGGTTTCTCCCTAGGGTCCCACCCTGCCTCTTCAGAGGAGGCTTCTCCAAGGTCTGCAGTGGGCAGGATCCCAAAAAGATGTGACTTGCCTTTCAAATAAAGACTGTGAGCCTGCCATGAACCTGTTAGACTGGGAACATTTTTCTGCACCTTGTCTTGAACCTTATGGAGGGGGGCCAGTGAATGTTCTACATTAGTAATTATGGATGGAATTCAATATTGTTCTAAGACAATTGTTCCATTGGTGCTCATTTGATGGAACCACCTCCCCTCTCCTCCCTGCACACTGTTCTGGGGGTTCTCTCAACACACACACACACACACCAGTTGGGGCGGGGGCATGTGCAGGGGGAGGAGAGATGGGAAAGCCCGTCATCCTGCTATTCTTAATACTGCTCATCACAAGACCATGAGGCAATTTACAACCTAAAATACAAAGGTCAATAAATATAGGTATGGTGTAAAAATCAAAACAGTCAGGTTTTTTTAGATTGTAAGCAACAACAACAAGCTACTCTGGGGGCTTTAAGCAAGCAAACAAAACACGTATTTTCCTTTCGGAGATCATAACAATTGGGACACAACTCACCCACCTAGAAATATGCGCTGCCTCTTCTGTCCTCCACTCTCCCCCATGCTTGATCCCCCACCCCCGTGCCACCACTGCTAATTTGGCTTAGAAATTTACAACCAAGTGAGCTGAATCAGAATAGACAAAAACTGGACCGCTTTCCCCATCTCTCTTGAAATAGTCTGGAGGTTAGGTGGGGGACCACCCTGTGTTGATATTTGTGCATGGAATGAAGGGCAGGAACTGGAGAGCAGTTTGCACAAAGCAGTTCTCTGGGTACTGCCAGAGCACTTTAATGTTGTTGTTCTCACATTTCGTCTGGCCACCTCCCTCCATTGGTACGGAAAAGAGGGTGTCTTACTTCCAACGTGCCCTGGGCTATAGAACTCCTTTGGAGGCTGAGTCAATCCTATTGCCTGATTCCATCAGGACCACACCCTGACAGTATCACGAGCTCTGCTTCCTCCCCCTCTCCACCTGCCCAACCTGGGTGCTGTTTGGTTTGAGGGAACCCTGGGTAAAATACTCCCCTGGAAGAGGAGGGGCACCATCACTTCGCAGGCTGCTCCCACCTCCCCGTCCCTGCAGCTACCCTACACATTACTGTACAGGCATCAACACTGGCAAAGGAATGGATAGGCCCCTTGTTCATGTTCCCCCTCCCCGCCCCATAGCTAGCCTGCCAGGTTTGCCTTTTGCTCTCCACGTTCTGGGTGGGATGTATGTAAAGAAGAGCCTGCTGCGCACCTACCGCCTTCTCCCATCTCCTGTTTCAACTGTTTATTAATCCAAAATTGCAATGCTTTATTCTGTTATTTCCGTAAGATGCTCATAGAGCTTCTCACAACCAAGCGGTCTGCTAATCTTATTAAATGAAAAGGACAGCATAAAGAAAAAGAGAACTCAGGTATGAGAGCTGCGGCCAGAAATGGCGACGCCATCTCTCACGGATAAATGACCCCCGATTCCTTTTATTTATTTCCTTTTTACCAGAAAGGGCTAAGGCTACACATTCCCTCTCCGGGGGGGGGGGGGGAGAACCTCGAACCCGGCACCGATTCGCTTTCTTGAAACTTCTCAAAAACTTTCTTCCGCGCGGGCGGGGGGGGGGGGGTTGGAGAGAGAAGAAACCGGCCAATAGCAGCTCTCAAGGGGCAGGACCGAAGTTGCTCCTCCCCAAGTGACAGTGGGGGGGGGGGCGCTTCCGCAGCTCAGTGCTTCTTCGTCCCATTTGGAGCTATGGCGGTGGCGTTGAGGGCGGCGGTGCTGTTGACGGCCTTGGCGCTTCAGGGGGTGAGTGAGGACGGGCAGCGAGAGCGGGAGCCCCGGGGCGGCGGCGGAGAGCAGAAGGCAGCGCCGCTCTCCTCGCGAGTTGGGCGCAGGGCAGCGGCAGCAGGAAGGCTCCCCAAGGGCCGAGCGGCGCGCGCCCGCCTTCCCCGCGAGCCATTGTTTTTATTGCGCCGCCTTTCACTCATTGTTGCCCCGCGCGGCGAAGCGACCCCGGGTTGGGAGCCGCCAGGATCTCTGGAGCGAGTCCTCTTTCGGGGGTTGTGGGGGCTCCCAGCAGCAGCTCCCCCCAGGCGCCGCTGGCTTGAACTGGTGGGGAGCGGGGTCCCCCTTCCCGCGGCACCCGGGTCTGGGTTTTCGCGGGGAAGCGCCTTCCTCGTGACCCGCTGCCGCCGCGGACCTTGCACCGCGGGCCGCTTGTGTTCGCGGCCGATAAGGAAGCCGGCCGGCTCCCAAGTTTTGGCTCGCTTCGGCTTCCCCCCCGCTGCTCAAAATGGCTCCTGCCCGCGCAGGCAATCGGACGGCGACGTTGAGGGTCGCCTTCTTCCGAAGAGCGGAAAGTTCACAAGGGCGGCGTTTGGCTTCTTTTTTTTGGGGGGGGGGGGTTCTTGGAAGTTGGAGGCGCTGCGAGAGGGAGATCGGCTCCGCCGTTTCTCAGCCGAGGCTTTGCACTTCCCAGAAACGATGGGAAGTCCGAGGAAACGAAAGTGGGATGGGCGTAGGCGTCCCCAAGGGATCCTCTTGCGACCCGCCTTCAAATCCGCAAGCCAAAGCTATTCCCTTCTCCGTCTGAAGTCAATTAATGCTGCTGTAATAACCATTAATGGTGACATCATTAAGAGGGTAAGGGCATGTTAATACCCTGTGACGTCAGGCAGAGGGCTTCCGGGATTCGAGAGGACTTTGCTCTTAGCGTTCTTCGACACATTCAGGCACACTTGGCGGCTCCCCCCCCCCAGCTCCTGATACGCCAACACCTTTTCCACCTTTGTGGCCTGGAAGGTGGGGGGAATCAGTTTAAATAGTTTATATCTGTGACAGGATGATTGCTTGAGACAGAAATGCTTTTAGGAAGATTGAAATGGGAAAACAACGGGGCAGAGACCTACGTTTGGAGAAGCTAGATTGGTAAAGAAATACAAGCCATCTTAGAGTTTACCTTCTTCAAAAGATAGGGGTATAGGTCTTTAAAATAATTTTTAAAATACCTACTCCACATAATACCCTGGAAGCAAGAAATATAACTTTTAATTTTCTACTTTGTAATCTCAATTATTTAATTTAAAAATTATGTATCAGGGTACCAAGCATTCAAACCATAACAAATGTGACTGTTGTATGCACATGATATTTTATGCTACTTTTTTTTTGTGTGTGTGTGTGTTTTGTTTTGCTCTCTCTATGTAAACACATATGTTTATGAATGGTTGTGGATTTTATTAGTTTTTGTACCTTGTTTACAGCATATATAGCATGTCTTTGTTGCTGGCTGATTTGCTGCTATTGCTTTGCAATTTGCAGCTACTGTATAGCTTGTTTTGATGGACAGGTTTAAACAAAAGCATAAAGAAAAGTGACCAGGCCACTGGATATTCATGTGCTAATTTCAAACTGCAGGTGGACAGGAGTGGTTGTAATTTTGATTGTTTTCCCTTAGGAAAACAAGCACAGACTTCTCCCTGGCGCAATATTTAATTATTTATTTTGCAGTGAATTTTTATGCATCCCCTCTCTAGCAGTCAGGACCAGTACACTGTAAAATTAAGTTATTAAGTTCAACAAGTGCTGCTTAGCAGATCTGGCCTTGTAAGGTTCCTAAATGAGAGCACACGTAGGTACCATAGGCAAGGTGCTATATTCCAAAGGCTGCAATCCCATACATACACAGTTCCCCCATTTGAACATGATGGGGTTTGCTTCTAAATAGGCATGATTAATATTGCACTGTAAATTCACTGAAGAATTTAATTTTTCTTGAAAATTTTCCTTGGACTGTGGCAGTATAGGTGCAGCTGATATTACCACTGCAGCTTGGAAATGTATCTTACAGATTTAGATTGAAGTAATTCCCAACAAAGTCTCTGTGATTCTAAACACAGACAATTTTCAAGTAAACGGGATTTTTTTCAGTTGCAATGTAAGGTGGAATGTTCTTGATTGTTAAATGTCTCAGTAACAGTAGCAATGTTAGCATTAAAAATAAATACTGAATGTCTGAAATGTAATTTCTCCATCAGCCTCTGCCAACCCAAGGGGAAAATAACAGACTTTGCATCTAGGTAACAAGCCACATAACAGCATTTTCACAAAGTGCATTATTTTAGTAGTCAGTAGATGTCACAGAGAAAAAACTAATGTGCACATCCTAATTAGTTTCTTTCACTACTAAATCACCTTGAGATCATTGTGCTTTAATTCACTCTGTGTATTGCTTTTTCACCCTGGTTCTCAAACTGAGTGCAAGGAAGAAAAGAGTCTCTTCTGCTGCAAGAGCCTAGATGGGGCATCTAACTCGTAATGAAGGGTTTTTGAAACATGGGCATCACATTTCGTATATCTAGGAGCAACTATCTAGTCTTTTGTTATTGAAATCTCTCCAGCTATCTCCCTGCTTTTGGTTTACAGCCTAGTGTTCAAGGCACAACTTGGAAATTCATTCTGTTCAAATCAGCAGGATAGGAATATAGGAAGCTGCCACGTGCAATTTCAGACCATTAGTCCACTTAGTCCAGGGTGATTTACACTTAACTGGCAGTGACTCTCTGGGGTCTCTTGCAGAACCCTGCATCTGATCCCTTTCAACAGGACACCGCTCTCAGCTGGCCCCTGCCTGCCTACCTTTTTACTTACAGCCAGTCTAGGACGTGACACTGGCTGTTAACTTCCTCCTCCTCACCCTTGTACAATTCAGCAGGGAGGAGGCTGGGGGACAAAACTAGAATCTGTCAATTCTGCCTGTCATTGGCTGCGGTAGCTCCTTTCATTGGCTCTGACTCCACCTACTGTTGGGTTCCTTGCCTGGTGTCCTACTAGTCCCAAGGGATACCAGCCACCATTTGGAATTGGTTGTGAGGCCATTTTTGTACAAGGCAAGTGATCTACCACTGAGCTATGTAGTCCATCCCGAAGTTGAGTTTGGCCTTATCTCTACCACCTCTAGTGGTAGGGCCTATTCCTACTGCACAACAGTTTCCCATTGCAGAAGTTTATGTTTTGCGCTAACGGGTGGTTCTGATCTCTTTCTTTGTCATGCATTTAGACTCAGAATTAATTGTTGAACATGTAGGCTTGTTCACATTTTTATCTTGTCTCTGATCAGTTTGAGAACCACACCTTTTTACCACTAATCATCTTTCAATGTCAGAGCTGACCACTATATTTATATGTGCAGCTTAAAAGTAGAGTTCCAAGTTGTGAAATTGCACTTTGAATTCTCCGTTTCCAATAGCCTGAAGCCAGCCTGTTTTTCCTTTCTCCTCCTGTGATGAGGCTGCATTTTAATGTTTTAATCTTGTTTTTTAAGTTGTATTCATTCAACTTGTTCTTATTATTGCTTGTTAGCCGCCCTGAGCCCAGCCTTGGCTGGGGAGGGCAGGGTATAAATAAAATTTATTATTATTATTAGGGTTTGAGAAGTTCATGGATCACTCAGAAAACTCCTGTTGACTAATAGATTGAACAACCACATTGTGAAAATCCCACTGGCATTGGTGAAGCTGCTTAGAAATTGAAAATTTTGTCCTTGCTAATACAACTAAGATTTTTGGTGAAAGTGCTGCTCCAGAACTGCCCCATTTTTAACACCCCAGATTTTATTTTATAATATAACATTCCAGTCCCCAGAGGTGTGCTTCTTGGCTTGCTTGCATTTTCCATTCAACAGAACTTCCTGACTTGCACTTCCGCTCCAGTTGTAGCACACTGATCTGGATTGTATAAATTGCAATAAGGAGCTGGAGTTAGGCCACCTTTCTTCTCATGGAAATGAGTGAGTTGGCATTAACTTTTCAGCATATTGTGAACTTTCCCTCTGTCCATGCTACTGTCCAATTCCTTCTTCAGTTCTAAAACCAGGAAGTCCACAGTTTGCATGCAGGGCAAGGGTAAACCCTTTAAAATAATGTATGTCTCATATCTAGGATGGGGAACGCAGCTGTTGCTGCTGAACTACAACTCCCACCATCCCATTGGCCATGCTGACTGGAAGGCCACAGCCTCCCCATCCTTGCCTTAAAGCTTTACTGCTTGCCTTTCCTCATGTCAGAGGGTATTACTTACTGCAGGAAACTCTTTTACCCAAAATGTCAAAAGGAGTTTTGCTTGGTGCATTTATTATGTGGGAAAGATTGTTTCACACCTCTTTTTCTGGTTGCTATGAGGAGAATAAAAGCTTGATATGAGTGTTTAAAAAGCAAAATTTTGAATTGAGCTCTACTTGAAAGCTTAGCAAAGGAATGTTTAGGTGTTCTCCCTGTGAATATGCTGAAGTCCTGGAAAGTAAGTTTTTAAATAGCCAATAAATCTCATATTAAGATGGGGTGATGCACCTGGGAAGTCCATTCCTATGAAGCCTGTCTCTCTGAATCTCTTTAGGTTGAATCTCCACGGTTGATACCTCTATGTGATCATGGAAAATATCTTGATTCTGGGGGACATTGTTGCAAACTATGCCCTGCAGGTAAGTGGTCATGCAGTGGCTTAAATATTTAGCAAAATGACTGAGTCTCTCTTTGTTGGAGAGGCATAGGCAAACTCGGCCCTCCAGATGTTTTGGGACTACAGCTCCCATCATCCCTAGCTAACAGGTCCAGTGATCAAGGATGATGGGAATTGTAGTCCCAAAACATCTGGAGGGCTGAGTTTGCCTATGTGTGCTCCAAAGCTTATTGAAAAGGATTTGTTCATCATGTTTAGCATTTATATGGTACTCTTTCCTATATATTTCATCAAAGACTATCTCAGCTATTCTGTCAAATAGGCAAATATTAGGGCGAAAGCACACATTTATGTGTTTATTGAAACATGTATGCTGGTTTGCTAGCAGTAGTGCAGATTCACTTTAAAGGTGAAATAGATTGTGGGGGAGGTGGCAACAGTTATTTATAGTATATCTTCCGCCTCTTCTTTTCTCCCCTGCTCCTGCCTTTGGGAATTTGCATCCTTTATGGAAAAAAATATTGCACTTTCTCTGTAAAATGCCTCTGACTTGGGAGCTTGTCAAGAAAATGATTTCCTGTTGCAAAAGTGAATAAATTTCAGAAAGGTTAGGAACCATTTAAACTAGTGTAAGCTTTCTGGTACCATAGCTCAGTCAGTAGAGCACGAGACTCTTCATCTCAGGGTTGTGAGCTTGAGCCCCATGTTGGGCAAAAGATTCCTGCACGGCAAGGGGTTGGACTAGATGACCCTCTGGATGTCTTCCAACCCAGTGCTAAGGAGATCGTACTGTTGGGCAAGCAGAAATACTTGGGCTTGTAGAACAGTCTCCCCTCTCCTCCCCAGGCATGCTGTTCTGAGGGATCTCCCAACCCTCCGAAGTAGATTTGGGGGAGGAGGGGGATAGCCCCGTTGTGTGAGCAGGAGTCTGTACATTGGCTTCTGCTAGCATAACGGGGTAGTTGAATTCAGCCTTTACTCAGTTTCATTTGTCCAAAGCCTTCCTCCAAAACGGAGACTCTCCTCCTCTCTCCCTTTTGGTGCTCACACATATCACTTGAGGTAGTGTTAAGCTGAGAGATGATGGCTGCCCCAAGGTTGCTAGGGGCCTTCCCAGTCTTGGTTATCTAATCTACCCACTATGGTACACTTGTCCAAAAATATGCTTGTGTTAGATTTGAAAGAATGATAAGGAGCTATCTTCAATTATTAAAGCCTAAATGTAACACCCTTTTGAAATGTTCTGCATTTAAAATAAATTTCTGGTTTAAATATTGGAAAAAGGCGCCTGTGCCCCACCAGTGGAGCACCCCATTTAGGGACCTGCTGCTACAGGTGTTCAATCTCTTCCTGTGTTTTTTGAGGGGGCATAGTAGGTATGGCTCCACCTCTGGCAGGTATGGCTCCACCATCAGAGCTCTTCTGCAGCAGACTGACACTTCTGCCCCAATCTCTCTCACTCCAGACAATAGCTCTGGGGATTAGTCCCATGCAGTTCTGTGGAATTCACTTTCCAGTGAATGTGCAGCCAACTTGTACTCGCTGACCTGTGTAAACACACATAAGATTGGGCTGCGTACATTCTTTATAGATTGACACCTTTGTAACCTTAATTTAAGCAAAAAGGTTCACATTGCAGATAAAGTCAGAGGTATGCATTCTGCAAATACCTTAATTAACATGCTTTTAACCTTGAATTTTTTTGATGTCCCCATATAATAGGTACCTATGTTGCTGAAAGCTGCATTACGCCACATACTTCTGGAATCTGTGCACCCTGCCAGGAAGGAATAGACTACACTGCTCATGCAAATGGACTTCAGAAATGCTTGCCTTGTGATGATTGCAAATCTTCTGCTGGTACAGTATGGTTTTGTGAACTGGTTGTTTTCTGACGCTAGGGTTTTAAAAGGTCAGCTGTCTTCTCCCAACCAGTTGTATTTTGTTTTGCTTTAATAGTCTGCTGAAGAGATCCACCACAATCTATTTAAACTATGGTCCTCCAGAATGGTGCTGAACTACATCTCTCATCATCTCTGGCTATTGGCCATGCTGGCTGGGGCTGATGGAGTTAAGTAACATCTGGAGGGCAAGAGGTTCCCTGTCCCTGATTTCGCACCCACTTCATGACCTAGAAGTAGGACCACCTTGAATGCTAGTTCTTTCCAAGGCAGTGTTCACTTAGGGATCTTTGAGTTGCTTTGTATCCTTTGTTGTTGTTTAGTCGTTTAGTCATGTCCGACTCTTCGTGACCCTATGGACCAGAGCACGCCAGGCACTCTTGTCTTCCACTGCCTCCCGCAGCTTGGTCAAACTCATGTCGGTAGCTTCGAAAACACTGTCCAACCATCTCGTCCTCTGTCGTCCCCTTCTCCTTGTGCCCTCCATCTTTCCCAACATCAGGGTCTTTTCCAGGGAGTCTTCTCTTCTCATGAGGTGGCCAAAGTATTGGAGCCTCAGCTTCAGGATCTGTCCTTCCAGTGAGCACTCAGGGCTGATTTCCTTAAGAATGGAGAGGTTTGATCTTCTTGCAGTCCATGGGACTCTCAAGAGTCTCCTCCAGCACCATAATTCAAAAGCATCAATTCTTCGGCGATCAGCCTTCTTTATGGTCCAGCTCTCACTTCCATACATCACTACTGGGAAAACCATAGCTTTAACTAGACGGACCTTTGTTGGCAAGGTTAATCTATTGGTTCTCTAAATGTTTTGAGCATGTGGCCCTTCCTACACTTTAATGCTTCTATGAAAAGAGAGGATGACCATTGACAATTTTAGGAAGCATTGCAGATTTATTTCTATCCCTTTTTTTAGGTTTCGAAATGGTGAAGAGCTGCACTGTGAAGAGTAACACTGAATGTCGGTGTAAAGCCGGGTATTACTGCCCCCCAAGTTGTGAGCAATGTGCCCCGTGCACGACAAAGTACGTACATTGATGGGTTAGTGTGGCTGTCTTTAGAGAGAGGCTTGGGTACTGTTGGCGCAGATTGACTTTAAATAAAAGTGATCTCTTATAATAAAAAAACACCCAAGAAGAAAGGCAAATTTTAAATAATTTGTTTTTAAATCAGGTCTCTTTTTGGTACTTGTATTTCCTAAGAAATGAGGCATACTGATTGGTTAATATAATGATTGGCAGAAAAGTCCAAAGCCCCTTTGTGCTGGGCAAGTTGAGGGCTGCATTGGGTGGAGGAAAAAGCAAACTTAAATGCAGGTTCTTAAGAGTTACAGTTTTCAAAATGACCAGGTGAGTTAGAAACAATACAGGTAGTCTGATGGAATAGTTTCTACTAGGTGAAAGTTTGGGGGGGGGGGTGATCCAGCAGAGTTGATGGAATATCTAATGGAATTTGAAATATAATAGCTGAATTCTTTAGGTGCTTATGGTCCGTTTAAATGTTAACAATTTTGTATTTAAAATAAGAATGCTAATTTTAAAATTTATGAAGATTAAGTTTTAAAAATAAAATATTTGTTATTGGTCATCCGTAATGTGAGAAATTCTCATAACTTTTAATAGCAAATTCATTTTCTATGAAGTTTGCACATCTATCTGAAGAGACAAGTTTAAGCTGCACGTCTTTAGAAGGTACAGATGCCCTAGCTGATTAGAAAGTCTGTCATCTTGTTTTTAAACCTAACATCTAGGTGTCCTGAAGGGCAGATTCCTGTGGAAAACTGCAATGCCACTACAGATATGAAGTGTGGCTCTCTTACAGGTACAGTATGAACACTTTGTTTTCCAGAATGACCGCCTCTCTTGCTTTTTGTAGTGGGCCGCCTCAAGCAAACTCTGCCCTCCAGATGTTTTTGGGACTACAGTTCCCATCATCCCTGACCACTGGTCCTGTTAGCTAGGGATCATGGGAGTTGTAGTCCCAAAAATATCTGGAGGGCCGAGTTTACCTATGCCTGCCCTAGTGGAATTGAGTACTCTTGAAGATAGCATAGCTATCTGACTGGAATAGTGAACAGGAATAGTCAACGCTACAACATTTTGTTGCAGGTTCCACTTTTTATTTATAAAGCACCTAAAAATATTTAAGTATGGTAAAAAGATAAGAACTAACTGGCCCTGCCCATAGTGTTACCATTTTAAAGCCTGTTTAGAGCGGAACTGGAAAACTCTGTTACACTTTTGGCAGCTTTGCCTGCTATCTCCTATGGTAGATGGTTCAGGAATCAAATCCTCTATTCTCTCAAGACTTCAAGGATCCACCTCTTCTTTTTCCAATAAAATACTCACATTAGCAGAAACAGTGTAATATACCAGGGTGCAAATAACTACATGACAGCCTGAATCTGCAACTGGTTACCTTTCTGTACAATTAACACAACTTGAAATTGGTGACATCTGTGTGCACTTAACAGCAAGATTGAGGCTACAAGGCATAGACCTGATTTGGACATAATGTGAAATCACAATTTATTGTTACATTTGACCAAGTCCCTGCTATTTGGGGGTTGCCTATGGCATGGGGGTAGAGGATCTGTGGCTTTCCAGATTTTTCTGCAATACAGCTCCCATCACCTCAGTCATGCTGGCTGGAGCTGATTGGAGTTGTTGGGCTACTCAAGGAGGTTAGACTGGCCTTGACCAGGGCCAGAGCCTTTTCAGCCCTGGCCCCAGCCTGGTGGAACGCTCTGTCGCAAGAGACTAGGGCCCTGCGGGATTTGACATATTTCCTGCAAGATGGAGTTGTTCCGCCAGGCCTTTGGTCTGGGCCCAGTCTGACCCCCTTTTTTCTATTGGACCCTGTATGTAAGTGGCCCCCTTGGCTCTTTCTATTGGCCCATATGGGACCAGCACGGGTGGCTGGGCATGGTGAACATTTCATATTCCTCACCCCTACGGCTGTGATTCGTGGGTTCCCACTTAATTTTATTCTGATTTTAAATGTGATTTTGAACTGTATTTTGACCAATCGTTTGATTTTGTGTTTTTAATGTATTATATATTTGGTGTTAGGCGCCCTGAGCTCGGTCTTGGTCAGGGAGGGTGGGGTATAAATAATAATAATAATAATAATAATAATAATAATAATAATAATAATAATAATTATTATTATTATTATTATTATTATTATTATTATTATTATTATTATTATATTACCACTGGTTTTACAATAAGAGGTTTTTGCAATAACCTGTTTTGCCTCTGAGCAGACCTGTGGATGCACTCCTGTTCTATCTTGCTCTGGCCTGAAGCAAAAACTCAGGATAGGAAACAAAATTGCAGTAGTGTAGGTTTTCCGGAAAATCAATAATTAGAAAATCAGCACATTTTCAGGTGCCCTAACAAGTATTCTGATTTTGCACATATGATTTGTTTTTGGAGAGCAATACTTTGGAACTGCCAAGCTTCTGCTTGCCTAATATTTTTTTTAAGTGGCACCCAATCATTGTTATTAATGAGCTTATGAAATTGAACATTTTTCACCCCACATTGCTGCGTTCTTGGGAGATAGTGGCCTGTGTCTTCCTTCATGGCCCCCTTCCTACGTTTACTATCAGAGGCACCTGGTAAGTTTTTGTAAAGCATGAGTTAATTATGTTACCCAAAGCAAGCTGGGTGTATCTTTCACCAATATTTCAGCCCAAGTGAAAGGTTCTGGTGATTGGGACCTGTTTCTAATGTGCTTATTTTTTCCTTTCCTTTCAGAAACCAAGAATGCCACTTCAAATTATATAGCCATTGTATTTGTTGTTGTTGTTGTTGTTGCTATCATTGCCTTTGGTGCTATTGCATTATTTCGCTGGAAGTCAACAAGAAATGGTTTCTGTCAAAGCGATGAAGGTAATTTCCTAGAAAACAGCTGGGATTTGGGAAGGAGCCAGTAGGAAGGAGCAGCACTCAGTGGCCGAGGACATGTGTAGCTTGCAGAAGGTCCCAGAACCAAACCCTGATCTCTCCAGGGTCAGGCAGTAGGTCATGTACAAGACCTCTGCTTTTGTTAAATAGTTAATACTGGACTAGGTGGACAAATAGCCTTATCATAGGTGACGCAGAACTGGGGTGGGGTAGCCACCTTAGGACAAATAGACAAAACTGCTGTGGGTAATTGAAGGAAAAGAATTTCCCACCTGCAAACTATAATTTAACCATAAACTGGAAATTAAAATAAGACTTCAGTACTAAGAACATTAGGGACACGGGTGGCGCTGTGGTTTAAACCACAGAGCCTAGGGCTTGCTGATCAGAAGGTCGGCGGTTCAAATGCCCGCAACGGGGTGAGCTCCCGTTGCTCGGTCCCTGCTCCTGCCAACCTAGCAGTTCAAAAGCACGTCAAAGTGCAAGTAGATAAATAGGTGATGCTCCAGCGGGAAGGTAAACGGCGTTTTCGTGTGTTCGCCAGAAGTGGCTTTGTCATGCTGGCCACATGACCTGGAAACTGTATGCCGGCTCCCTCAGCCAATAAAGCGAGATGAGCGCCGCAACCCCAGAGTCAGTCACGACTGGACCTAATGGTCAAGGGTCCCTTTACTTTACTTACTAACAACATTTTATTTGAAAGTTAGGTAAAGGTAAAGGGACCCCTGACAGTTAAGTCCAGTCGTGAACGACACTGGGGTTGCGGCGCTCATCTCGCTTTACAGGCCAAGGGAGCTGGCATTTGTCCACTCCGCAGACAGTTTTTCCGGGTCATGTGGCCAGCATGACTAAGCCACTTCTGGCAAAGCCAGAGCAGCGCATGGAAATGCCGTTTACCTTCCCGCCGGAGCAGTACCTATTTATCTGCTTGCACTGTGTGCTTTTGAACTGCTAGGTTGGCAGGAGCTGGGACCGAGGAATGGGAGCTCAGTCCAAGCAGCACGGTGGTTTAAACCACAGCGCCACCTGCCTCCCTATTTGAAAGTTAAACACCATCAAAATCAGCGCCTGACGTCAGAGAGTGCAATGTAGTGTTAAGTAGGGCATCCCATTGGTGCAAGTGCTTCTTCTTGCCCAATGGAACAGTGTCCCCGCCCTCACCCGTATGCTGCTCTGGGGGTTCTCCTGATCTTTCCACTGTGTTAATCATAAAACTAAGAATGAAGAGAGCATGACAGTCATGTCATGTCCATTTTAATTCCAACCGTCTTATGTCTTGAAATACTTTCAAAGTTGCTGTATTATGACCCAATACACTGATATATAAACATTTCTCTCTCTCTTTCTCTCTCTCTCTCACCATTCCTGTCAAGAACCTTCTACCCAACCTTGGTTGGTAAGTGTCCATAAATGTCACTCCTTATTATAGAAACATGTCTGGTATACTTAGCTTCCTGCCTTCCCCATATTTTGGTTGGACAGGGCTGGAAGTTGTCATTGTGGGATGTGTCAAGCAGGACATTGTGGTCAGTTCCTTTCCGTTAGTCTCTTTCATCTCATAATCTCATTGATGAGTTATAACCCTGTTAAATTTGCAGCTTGATGACATATTTTTAAACACCTGGCAGGGGGGATATGAAGTCTCATTCAAGAAAGAGTGTCAGCTAATCATGGAAATAAAGGAACTACTTTTTGAAATCCTTTGCTATACTGGGTTCCATGTGCTCAGTGCTGTGTGCTGTTGCAGTCATGAAAACTTGTCATGATATAGTGCAGATATCTAGTACACAAGTGATAGTGGCTCAGTTTATTAACTGTGGGCCAATGGTATAATGCAATTTACCAAGCAGCATTATTGGTAAAACTGACAGAAAAATTTAAATTAGCAAGAGGTCAAAAGAAACATGTCAGTTTTTATGCAGTTTGGTGTGACTTTATTGGCTACACAAAAAAATGAGGCATATGGTAGAACAGTGCCATAGTTTACAGCACAGTCTGTCGTGCGTGAAGTACACATTTTAATTCCCCAACCACCACCTTTATATAAATTCTAATTGTTATGGAAACAAAATACCTTTTACTTATACTCATCAATCTAAGCAATACTTGTTAATATACATAATAATTTTGACACAACTTTGTTAGTATATTCAGAAATGTTTATTGTTTTACATTTATGTATTTGTTGCATGTCATGTGGTAGAACGGAAACAGAACGTAACATTTTTAACCATGTTAAAAAAATTAAATATGGAAATGAATAAAACCTATGTTACCAAAAAATAATAATAATAATAATGAGAGATAACTATTGGTTGCATATAAAGTGGATCATTGGTGCCTATGTGTACTTTAGCAGTCTATGGATTTGTGACTCAGCAATATGCCATGCTGGCATGCCAATATTGCCCACACATTCATCAGCGATCCAGTTTGTTACACTGAGTGCATGCAACCCTTTATAGGGAAGGGTTTTTTAAAAACAAAAACAAAGCACACCAGATCTTGCATTTAAACTGGGTCTCTGCTTCCAGGAACGCTGTAAGAAAAAGAATCCTGGACCAAATGGAGCTTCATCTGAATCGGTAAAACATTCTGATGTTCTTATGCTTAGGCTGTGATCCTATACCCCAGGGGTGGCTAACCTGTGGCTTCCTGGTGTTGCTCTACTACAACTCCAATCACCCCTTACCATTAGCCATCGTGGCTAGGGCTGAGGACAGCTGGAGGTCCCTACCCCTGCTGTAAACAGGTGCATGGAAATAAATGTCCCCAGCTGAGTGTGTACTGCTGAGTAAATATGTCCAGGATTGTGCTTTTGACACAAACAAGCATTCCTAAAGCTGACAACCATCTAGTACCAAAAGGGTTTTTTCCTTTTATTTGCAGCTGCTTATAAATCAGATGGAAAAGTCAGGTCCTGTATCAGAAAACAAGTTGCCTGGGAATACTGACAGAAGCGACCTGGCAGCGGGCAACACAAATGAACCTCTCCTGGGAAGCACTGAATCCACCGCTGCAAGCCTGCAGCCCAATGTAAGAAAGTGTAGAAGCTGTTCAACTGGAATTTTCTCTATACCTGATGACTATGGGGTGGGAGCATCTCTGACCACTGGCCTTGCTAGCTAAATCTGGTCAGAGTTTGGAGCTCAACAACATGTGAAGGGCCAAAGGTTTCCCCACCTCTGCTTTATGGTGGTGTGCAAGAAACTGATTAGGTTGCTGGCCATTTCTTAGGTACCAGCAATCCAAAAACAGCAGTTGGGAGCTCAAGCAAAGAATATACTAAAGGTAGATGGAAACAAAAAAAGCAAATATTGATAGAAGTATCTGAAATGTATCTCTAGAGACTAGACTCACCTTACTTTCCATGTGAGTACTACAGTAAGTTAATTAGTGTTGTTCAATGAGAATCATTCTCTGTACAAATTTAATATTTATATCCTGGTTGGATATTTGTGATGATTCATTGGCTCACAAATACCGTTGAATAGAGAGTTAAAGAATGTTAGGAAAAGTTTAAGCACTAAAAGATAAGAAATAGCAAGACAGAGTTGCCTTTTTGAGTACAATTTATGTGGGTGTTATGTTCACACGTATAAGTGAAACTACGTATATTTGAAACACCATTGAAAAAGCCTGCAAGCATCCCTTTATTCCCCTTTTGGTGACATTTTTGGGTCACTTCTGGGTTCAGCAGAATGTCCATGTGCACAATCACACACATATTGGGCATACCTAAAATGGTCGCTGCCTGTATTGTTGTAAAATAAACCCCTTGAACATCGTATTGTAAAATATGGCCCTTTGCTTAATTATAATACTTTGAAGAAATGCTTCAATAAATTCTGTGACAGTCGTCACTTTTGTAGCATGCAATAGGAAAGGTTGCTTAAAGTTTGTCAGTGATGTGTGGTTTTCTTCAAAAAGCTATTCCACAAAGCTAAATTGCTGCTGCTAATGAATTTTTGTAGAACTGTTTATAAATATAACATGCCAACTACCCTAAAGCAAATCATATGAATTCTTTATCTCTGAATTACTACTGAGATTTATGGCGGTTATTCCCCCCCCCCCCCCCAGTTGCAGGGGTCAAGGCAACAACCTGTAGTAGTTGTGGTGGCGTCGGCTGAAAATTCTGATTCTGTTAAAGGTAAGTCTTTCCAAGTGTTGTTTTCCTCACCCCACGATCTGTAAACCAGCAGAAGTATTGAGAAAGTATTTTTACTGATTTTAACCTGATGTAAAATGATGGTAATCCAGTATTCATGTCTGTCCCAATTTTTTATTGGCTATGTTCTTAAACTTTAGGAAATACTTAAAATTTTATGTATGTGAATAAGTTGATTCTTTTCAACTTTGATTGTTCCGATTAAAATGTTTTATTACACCAAATGTGCTGAATTCAAGAAGTTCCAATATGAGAAAGCTATGGAAGGCAAGCATGCAGAACAAGAGGCCAGTGGTCATTGACCCATGTTTTGCAGAGACAAATTCTGTCTTACATGAACTGAAATAGCAGTATGTTGAGCACTATATAGCTGGTATTTACGTCTTTTAAACTAGATGTTGCAGAAGAAAAGAGGTAGTATCACATTGAAAGAAAAATCTATAAAGTTTTTTTGAACTGCAGTTCACTAGCATGCGAGTGTACTAAAAGTACACCTTCTAAACTAAACATTATCTTGTATTGTAGTGCTGAATGAAATCTATTTCGACTCAAAGACGCAGGTACAGAATGACTGGAAGAATCTTATGAGAAAGAGTGGCTTAGAAGACAATGACATTGCTGAAATAGAGCATGATCACCCTTTACAAACCGGTGAACAACGTTATCAGATGCTAAAAACTTTACAAAACAGATATGGCATTAAAGATGCTTTGCTTAAATTATTAAATGGCATGTGGGCTATGAAGCTCACACATATTTATGACAATCTAACAAATGAATTAAAAAGCAAAGGTATAATAACACTGGAGACTAAAGACTAATATTTTGGTTTTTTAAATAAAACTGAACAAGAGCAGAATCTGCAAACTACAAACTGTATGGGTCTGCTGACCTTATTTTAGTGCATGTAACTTTGCTGAGGATGTATAAGCAGAACACACTGCTAATATGGTAAGTATGGAGACTAGTACCATTTGTCTGGAGGACAACAGTGCATGATGCATATTTACATCTATGTATTTTGTAACATCAAAATGTGAGATTGTAACTTGAGCTCCTGTGAATTGCTGCACTTGAACATTTTTGCAATGAAATCTGAGCAGCTGCAAACAGTTTGTCATTCAGGTTCAAAGAAGGTAGAAAATGAATGTACACAGTTCAAAATGATGCAATATTACACCATTTCCAAATATCCAGTGAAATTGTTACTGTAAAATACTCAACAGAAAGGACTGGAGTATATTGTATCTTTAACACTTGCATTATCAGGGAAAGAAAATGTTCTTTATAAAATGTGCTTCCTATTGTGACCAAGCTTCAGTGTAATACCAAAGGTTTTACATAAATTGCAAAGCGTTTTTATTAACGTTCAGCAGGCTGAAACGAGACATAATTTGCTTGAAGCCAGAACTGCAGGGTTATAAAATCATGTAGAGGTGTTACTCCAGTGAAGAGTGGGGGCAGGGGGGGACTTTATATTTACAGTGAAATCTTAGAAATGTGAGATTTTATTTTTTGTATTAAAAAAAATATACCTTTTGCAAATCTTTTATATTTAAACACTTGTCAATAAAACACTTTCTACTATTAAAATTCATTGCTTATGTCATATGTGGGGAAATTTACAAGGAAAAAAGTGAGATGAAAGGGAATGAAACAAAATGGCTCCAATTTACACAGCACTTAAAATGTCCAAAGAGCCTTAACAGTGCTTCATCCTTAGTTCTGAAGATAGGATGCTAGAAAATCGGCTTGCGGGGGTGGGGGTGGGGGTTTGAACAGATTTAGAATGTTTAACCTCACCATGGAGTGGATCCAGTTAAATTTATATTATGGGAATACCGGCACCTAAAAAACATCGAGCAGCATAGAAGGCTGAGAGAGAAATGAAATGAAAGACATTGGACGAAGTATATTTTAAAAAGCACTCCTATAATGGTCCCCCCCAATAGTTCCCCCCTTAAACGACTCAGCTGCTGTCAATTTTTTAGAAGGAGCACCACTTTCCCACGGGGGGGCTTTAAAAGAGGATTGAGGACATGATGGAGGAGAGGGCTATCAGTGGCTACTGCCCACGATGCCTACGCTCTGCCTCCGCAGTTGAGAGGAAGCCGTGCTGCTAGGAAACTAGCCTAGGTGAGCCACCGGCCTGATCCAGGTGAAGTCTGTCCAGCGGTAAACAAGGAACAACTAGAGCGCATGCGCGTCAATCAGTCAAGGACGGCGGTCACATGATCCGCATCTGGGCCGGAGAAGCGTCCCTGCGTTGCCTGGTCACGCAACGCCCGCGCTCACCGGAAGCAGCGCCTGGAGGCGGAGCTGCGCTTCCGGACGCGCCGTGGGTTGCATCAGCCTGTGCTGGCAGAGCGGTGTCGGCGTCAGGCGAGCGGCTGAGAAGGAGCGGGATGGCGGCGTCGGCAGCCGGTGAGCTTTGCGTTTCTTGGGTGCTGAGCGAGGGCTGGGAATAAGGAGGCGCGCCGGGGCGAGGGCCGCGTCCCCTGGAGCAGAGGGGAGGGAGTGTGGAGCCACAGTGGGGTGGTTTTAGCTGTGCAGTATCTGCTGAGGCGCCATATGGGGCACCTGCGGGGCTTTCCCTCATGGGGTCCACCAATGGACCACCTGCCCAGGGCTGTCGTGGCGCTGCCCCGCTGGGTCTCTTGCGACCGACAATGGGCGGCCCACGACGCTTTTGGTTGTCGTGGAATCCTCTCCGATGTGACTCACCGACGAGCCAGTTTCGATTCCCGGGAGCCACCGGCTTCCCTAAGCAGGCGACTTTCAGCCAGGTGAGGTTTCCCTTTCGTGAAATGGAGTTGGTCGTCTTCGCAACCTACGTCCCGGGGGCATTTGTAGGAGCCCCTCTGGTTCCAACGGCAGACCCAGCGTCCTGGTCCCTCAAGGGGCTCGCCAGAGAGCCACTGGGGAGTGCGCGGTGGATGGGATTCGGATGAGTACTGCGCCTGCACCAGGAGGTTCCATGTAGCTGCTGTGCCTGACATTAAAAGGTCTGAGGGACCAAGCCAGCGAGCATCACTGAATGCTGGGGCAGTGAATTGCAAACACAGAGTGACAGGTGTCATAAGAAACATCATTATTATTTATTAAATTTATGTACTGCTCTTCATCCCAGGATTGCAGGGTGGTTTACAGTAGTATTTCCTTTTGTTAGTTCTGAATCTACTGCCAGTCGTTTTCATTGGCTGTTACCCTGAGTTCTACTCTATTCATTTGCCTCATATCTTTCTGAACTCTATCATGCCTTCCTTGTGCCTCTTCCTGCCACCCCAGCAACTTAGCTCACTCCCCCCCTCCCGCGCCAGATTTAAATTTTCAGTAAAGGGAGTGATGTTCCTGCACTCTGATATTTTAATTTAGATTTCTTGGAAGTACCTTTTCCAGTGCTGTGCTCCTTTTTTAGAGATGGGATGACCGAAACTGTACATGGTACTCCAAACATGGCTTTGTATGTTGATTAATGTAGTGATTGTAAAACACTGTGTCCATTAGTTAGGAAATGCTGTGAGAACATAAGGAGAACATTTACCATACACTTTTCTTTGCATGAGAAGGTGTAAGGTAAATAATATTTAAGGCTAGTGTAGATGAGCCGTTTGACATGTTGTGAATTTGTCTTGGATCTTGCCCATTTGATTGTGCAGCTGCTGTAGTGCATGCTATTCAGATGCAATGCTGCTGAAAGCAGACTGAGAGACACCATGGCAATGTGGATTGAGCTGACTCCATCACATGACTGCTTCATGCATGCCAGCTGTTGCATGGATAGTCTCCATCCAGATTAAAGCTTTACCAAAAGGGTATTGTGAATTAGCCCTAAGTGATTGTGTTTTGGCAGCTATTAGTATTTGACTGCATTGAGGACCATGGCTTGAACAGAGCACACACTATTGATTATTCCAAAGCATTTCTGGTGTTATCATGTGGTCATCTGGTCTTGCTTAGGTCACCAGATGCCCTGTTATTAACCTGGGCTGTTACTGAATACAAATGTTTACTTCCACATAGGGTGCCAGGAAATGTCTTCAGTACTATTTCTATTTTGATAATACTAGTACTTTGTTTAGTTCATGTGAAGGTAAGCCAAATACCTTGCAAACATCAAGCAGCTCCACTAATAGTGTTATATAAAAGCTTATTAGCCCTCAGGCCTTTGGATACATATCAGTTTCCAAAAATAAGGTCATTATAACTTTCTAATTGACAGTGCAATCCCTTGTAAGGCTACTCAGACATATGTCCTAATGGGACTTATTTCTAGATATGTGTATAGGAATTCAGTCTGTCTCGACCTTTATCTAATGAAGACTGCTTCGCTTACCTTGATGGAATCATCCCTGTTTGCTTCCATTTAAACTAGGGTTGGTTAGACGTTTGTTTAAAGAAAACAATTGATCATATTTTAAAAATAGGAATTGCTTTCAGACTAGTCTCTGACATTGGTTCTGCCTAGGCCCTGAAATCTAGATACCATGCCACATCAGTGCCCTGTCAGACTCCACGTGCTATGATAAAATATACAATACTGATTTCCTCTTATATTTTTCTTGGATAATCAAAGTCCACATATAGATAATATTCAAGGATAGTCATACACAGAGTAGATCCCTTGAAATAATGGCAGTGTTACTCAAGAAAATTGGTTTCAGTGAGTATACTCTTATGACTCAATTGAGTAGCATGCAGTGTTCTTAGCATTTCCATTTAAACACATAATTAAGTCTTTGAGGTAAATGTGCAGAACCATTAATTTAAAAAGAAAAGGGCGATCAGTTTGCATTCCAGAGCATGTATGTAAAAACCTGCAAGCTTTGTATCCTAGATCACTTATATTTCAGGCAGTTGTCATGAGGGAGTTACTGTTTTTAACTACATATTTATTATGATCATGACTAGATTACCCTTGGGGTCCTTTGCAGTCCTGCAGTTCTGTGATTCTATGTTACATTGCTTGACTGTAGCTTGCTCTTACAACAATTCACTTGTCCCAGTGCAATAAGGAGAAAAACACACAGTAGAAAGGGAAATAATATTAATGATGGACTGAGGCAGAGGTTTTTAAACCGTGGTTGACAACCTGGTGCCCAGAAATAGCCACGTAGTCACAATTGGACCCACACCGGTAGCAAATTGCACCTGGTATTTCTAACACTGAATTCAACATGGTGCTAAGTGGGGTATGCACTTTCCCTTCCACTGAGCTCCCCCTCAAACCCCAGAGCATGTTCCCTCAAACCCCAGGGCAAATTGTGGGGGGCACAGGAGGAGCAGGGGAAGTCCTGTTGCACAAGAGGGCCTTGTTCTGCGCATGCAACAACTTAGTTGAGCATTTCTCAAACTTGGGAGCCCAGCTGTTGTAGGACTAAACTCCCATCGTCTGTAACTAGCAAGACCAGTGGTCAGGGATGGTGGGAATTGTAGTCCAACAACAGCTAGGGAGCCAAGTTTGAGAAACACTTAGTTGAACCCCACCCAATGCTGTTCTGCTACTGACAGTGTAAAAGAGCTTGCCAAATCATTGTGCAGATGCTAACATGCAGTTGAGGCATGCTTGGATTATTCAGTTGTGTGGAAAATGTCCAGAGAGGAAATTTGTATATTGTTCAGAGATGCACAGTTTGACTTTTGAGCAGGGGCAAGTGAGACTGCAGCCCAGGAGTCCAAGGGTCAAGCTACACATTATTTTAAGCATGCTTTCTCCAGCCACTTCCTTAATGCACCCCCACCCCGAAACAAACAGTAGCTTTCTGACCCTAATCCGGATCAGGATCACAGTGAATGGAAAGAAAGTCTGTTTCTGTTTGTCATCATTGCTTTGTTTCCAAATGTATGTTTGAGGAAGAATGCAAGTAATGACAGTAACTAAATAGCTAGCAAGTAAGTGATACTTAGCCAGAATAAATTAATAGCTTATATGGCTGACCTCAAATATGTATCTGTGTGTATAATGTTTACAAGCTTTAAGCATACAAATTATATTTAAACTGTTTGCTGAGTGTATGATTAAACAGGAATGGTTTGGGGGTGATTTAAGAAGCTAACATTAGCCGACCTATGGCCTGTGGGTCACCTACACCTCTTCTTGTGGCCTTCCTCTGTCTAATAGCAACCCAAGCTTCAGACTGAGGAAATCAACAATGACTATGCCTCAGAGAGATTATAATGGTATAATGTTAATCAGATGCCGGTGTCTGCCCCACCCCAACCTCCTTCATTTGATATGGTCTGTGTTATTTCAGTGGGACATCAGCTGCTTCATTTTTTGTGAGGCTGAAATTCTAATTCTGCCATTTTGCATCTGATCCTGGAACCCTAATGTCCAGTTGGATGTGTTTTGGACTGCAGCTCCCATCAACTCAAGCTATCATGGCAAATGATTGGTCTGAGACAATGGGAGTTGTAGCCCAAAACATCTTAAGGGCACCAAATCAAAGAAAGCTAACCTAGAGGACAAGCCAACATATAGCAAGCAAAGGTTGTATCAATCTTATGTCCTCTTGTTCATGATTTTGTGGGACTCGGACTTCATCATTATCCTCAATTTTTCTTACTTCCAGGGCCTGTTGCTTGAATTGCTGCTTAGGCTTACTGTTCATTTGGAATGACTGAAACACACTGTTGAGATATGATACATTTTAATTGTACACACAGTGCATTTATTTGACAGAGGATGTTTTCATTACTGGGTCTGTAACATTAGTCAAATACGTGTGTTGAAGTTGCAGTAAAACCTGCATTATTTTCTGCATGGTCTGTCTTGCTACTGTACCACAGGCATTGACTTTTTGTTAACCTTTTAAGTTCTCTCTTCAGTTTCTTATCCCCTCACCACCAGCCCAGTTGGTTGGCACACATTAACATGAAAAATAATTTGTGATTGTCTAATATTGCCTACATTGTTTTACCAGGATGTATATCCTGGTTGCTTTCACTAGCCACATAGTTTGTTTTAAAGTATAAACAGCTGAGCCAGTGTATTAAAAGCACTGGGCTTCATTCTGTGCCTAGAAGTTTGCCTTGGGGCCCAGGCTGACAATAGAAATTGTAGCAAGAGACACTGCTCTTTTCTTTCCACCTAGCCAGAAATAATGGTGAAATTGAATTCCTAAGGGTTTGCGTAGCTGCTTCCTTCATCTCTATTGTTTATTAGGTGGCAGGAGTGGAATGTAATCTGATATACAATCAGATTTTAACATGGGAACACCTACTTGTAAGTCAGCCTTGTAAGTCAACTGCTGGGGTGTTAACTACACAGCCAAAAAATTTACCTACCTGCTTTTTACTTATCAGAGGAGCCACCTATGAGTGAAAAAACTGGCTAATAAAGAAGCATTTAACTCCCCCATTTCTCCTCCTCCCCTGCCCCACTGGTTGCTCTGTTTTTCTTCCCTCCTTAATAGGAAGAGGATTCTGGTTCGCCTTTCCCCATTTTAACATGTATTGGTGTGCTTTGTTGCAGGGATGCACCTCCTGATCTGGGCTTTAGCCGCAACCCCCATCTTTATCTCCCCAGGGGGCAGTGTGGGCAAATGAAAACAGGAGGCACTACTGGAGTCAATGCAGGAGGTGTTTGACCACACTGTCAAAGAAGGGGAGGGCTAGAATATTCCGCTTTGTTAGCCCAGTTTGCTCTTAAGCTGGTGAAACAAAGTGCTCTGCCCCTGCTTCTTACGTGGCCAGTACCAAAGCTGATTGGGAAGGCAAAGCTTTCTGGTTTCCGCACCCAATCAGTTTTCATATTGTGAAAGTGGCTTCTTCTGCAACAAGTATGGAAGCTATTTGGGCTGTCAATGTACAACCTTCTGTCCCTGCTTGGACAGCCCAGTCACTTGCCTGGCAGGAATTCCATGCTTTTGTTTATGTGGAATGCCTGATTACCAGTGGTAACAAAGCAAGTGGTTAAAGACATTAATGGCATAAGTGCATTACAATTCCCAACAACTGCATGTACTTTCCAATTGTATATTTCACCAAAAGGTGGAGCAGTTCTCCCTTAAGTTGCTCAACAATATGAAAATTATTTCCTGAGTGGGATCTTCAGCCAGATGGTGATGCAGCCTCTTCTGAGCCTCAGCCTGGACTTTTCTTTGCCTACAATGCTCAGTTCTCCTGTTCCAACTCTGGAGTAGTGATATCTGTATATTTGAGAGTTAAATTAGGATTTCCTGTAATCTGACAATTGAGAAAACATGGCTTTATAGTGTATATTGAAACAAGCCTTTATGAACCACCCTATTATTACTTTTTACCTTGCTGTATACAAAGTTTTGAGCCCACCAGCCCATGCATATTTGTGATCCATATATATTTCCCTGCTTGGTTGCCTGCAGGCAATGTAGAACCCGCAGGGTACTCTGTTAGCAACTGTTTACAAGACTAAAATCCTCCTTCCTTTATCATGTTTACTGCTTTTTCTTTCTCTGCATAGAATGCTTTTTTTTTTACTTGTCTTATTTCCCCTATTTGGGCTACTTATTTGGTGCAATGTGGCCTGGCTGCTACTGCACCATTAACCCCTTAATGTGCCTAGCTACCCTCCCCATCTGGGCTGTGAGGGATGCTTTATTACTGGGTGCTTTTAAAGCATGGGATCTGACTGCTTGTCATCTGCCTCTGTCTTTACAGCTTCTGACTACAATTGTATTCTGAGCATTAGTGAAGAGGAAGCCAGGTTGAAGGCTCTGAATGAGTACCTCAGCACTCGTAGCTATATCCAGGGGTTCACATTTTCACATGCAGATGTGGAAGCTTTCAGGCAGCTTTCGGGCCCGCCTGTGGACCAGCATTTCCATGTGGTTCGTTGGTACAGGCACATAGAAGCAATTTATGATGGCAGCAGAGGAAAGCATGACTCCTGTAAACTCCAAACAAGTGAGTAATGGCAGGGGCTAGTGGGCAGCGAGCTAATGGCTGTCTTAAAATATACATATATATGGAAAAGAACTTCCTATCCAAGATTATTCTGTGATTTTATTTATTTTTTAAAAGCTCCTACATTTGATAGCCATAGACTTCTGGGTCATTAGAGCAAATAATCAGGCTCTGTTTCTTTCTTATTTAAAATATTATTTATTACATTTATATCCTTTTTTTCTGCCAATGAGTTCAGGGTGGTGTACAAGGTTCTCTCCTCCCCTCTGTTTAATTCTTACAACAGCCTTGTGACGTAGGTTAGACTAAGAAGGTGTGACCAGCCCAAAGTTACTTTGTGAATTTCATGGATCACACTGCACCCTCCCAGTCTCAGTCTTGCTGGAACAAATATGCTGGTCTAGGTGCTGCCATACTAAAAGATGGATTTTGTTAATCAGCTTTGACTGAACAGGCAGCTTTTACCAAAGTGTACATCAAATGCAACTGGTAAAACCGCTTATTTGACACAAATATACGATATATACAATACGATATATACAATATCTGTATTGTCATCGTCCCATGCAGAACAATGAAACTGAAAAACTACATAAAACATTACAAAAAACCCCAAAACTCTGAAACCCCATTTTAAAATACACTATACCATAGAGACCCCTTATGCTGCAGAATTAGAACCAGAATTGCATTTGCGTAGAAACTGTTTCTCAGGTGGCTAGTCCTGGCCTTTATAACCCTATACCTTCTTCCAGAAGGCAGAAGCTGAAAGAGATAATTTCCGGAGTGCGTACTATCCTGCGCTATCTCTGCCACTTTCTTATGGCACCTGGCAGCATAGATTTGATCTAAGGTGGGAAGAGTGCACCCAATTATTCTCTCTGCAGTCTTTACAACCCTGGATAGCATTGTTTTTCCCCTGGCTGTGCAGCTCCCAAACCACACACACAGACCACAGGGGCAGTCACTTAAGTTCATCTATGGACATGAATTGTCAGAGGCTAAAGTTAAGATTTTCTCCTTATTGCAAACACATGTTCAAAATGGCATCTGCAGTCTTGTTTTTAGTGCTGGTGTGTGCCTCAGTTGGCCACAGATTGCCCTCCAAGGACCCTAGATCAGAAACCTGCAACCTTATTATTGAACATCAACTCCCGTTATCCCTCACCATTGGCCATGGTGGCCAGGGTTGATGAGATTTATAGTCCAACAACATCTTGGCAGGCCACAGTTTTCACCATTCTTATCATTGAATTTTAGATTTGGAAGGGACCCCAAGAGTTATCTAGTCCAACACCCTGCAATGCAGGAACCTCAACTAAAGCATCCATGATAGATGACCATCCAACCTCTGCTTAAAAATCTCAAATGAAGGAGAGAGCCCATTCCACTGTCGGAACAGCTCTTAACTGCCAGAAAGCTCTTCCTGGTGTTTAGTCAGAATCTTGTTTCTTGTAACTTGAAGCCATTGGTTGAATCCTTGCAGTGCTCTAATAGTGTCAGAGAACAGGAAAGGAAAAGAGACTTTGTTACATTATGTGCGAGTTTTCTCTACAATGACAAACACGAATATTCAAGTACCTATAATGAGTATTGTTAGTGGCTGCTTTCATACCTCCCAGAAAACCCTGCCAATTATATCTTCCTTATATTCCCTCAGGTGTTCAGTTGAGCTCTGTGGTATGGAAGACTTATCCAGGTGTATTTCAAACACATTGTTTCCCTCAGAATATACTCAGATGGTCATTGTCAAGACTGTACCTTTTCAATCTGTTTAGTGGAATGTTGGCATTTTTCTCCGGGGACACCAGAGGGTGAACTGGGAGTACTATGAAAACCTCACTGAGCAAGCGTCTTCATACTTTTGTTGAGGTGGTAGTGCATTTTATTAGCACTTGAAGCTCCGTAGGTAGAGTCTGGAAACAGAAGAGATCGGTGTGGTGTTTAGAAGTGCAGATAAGAATTGTACTTGAAACTAAAAATAAAAATGCAACAAACCAAGATAAAATAAATGTTTTAAACCTTTAAGCAGAAGATAGGAACTACTATTGGTTTTATTTGGTTTCATTTTCAAGGTGTGTCACACAATGGTGAACAAAGTGGAAGTGATTAGAATGATAGCTGTTGTTTCTGGCAGGAATATTTGATTATTTGATTTGCCTGAATGAATAGTTTGGGTAGATTTTTGTATGTTTTTCTTTTGTGGTTAAGGTTATCATATTGTGGTTTATGCATTCTTCTTTCAGCCTTCTTATCTGGAGTCTTCTGGAGCAAGTTTTGATTCTGTGTGCTGGTTTAATCTTTTAGAAATTAACCTCCTTGGTGGCCATAATTAATTCTCTGTGTGTGTGTTTAAAAAGCAACCAAAAGGACAGAATTAAATTGCTTTGTGTATGTTCTTTAAACTCAACCTTAAATCAATTATTTCCACTGCTTATGTCATAGTGAAGCCTTATTTAAGCGAGAAAGACATGTTTTTCTGGTTTCCAAATGGAAATAACTGGCAATTACAAATTATTGTCATCCTATTGCAAATTACCCAGTGTTCTACCAGTAAATCACTATCTACCATCTGCTCATTACTGACATAAGCTATAGGAGGGAGAGGGTTCAGCTCTTTTCACTTGCACACCCCTTTTCTTCTTTAAATGGGATTCCCCTATTGCCCACTTCATACATGATTGAGGCAGGGCAGAGGGAATTGCAGATAAAATGAAACCAAGTGGGGAAATTATTTACTACTTGTATGCCATACATACATGTGACCCCCCCTCCAATGCTGATTAAGGTATTATTCTGTGTGCTTACATCAAACTTATTGATGCATTCTGAATCATATGTTTTCTTCATGAAACTGCCTTGTTGAAGTTTTCCTGTTTTAAGTATAGCACATATACTTTTTGCAGATGCAATGCAAAGAGACATTCACATAGTCAAAGTGTTGATTCTGGAACACTCTAGGAAAGAACTTAATTAAGGCTACAATTCTGTGGATTCTTACTGGGACATATTCCTGAGATAACATGCATAGGATCACAAATATAAAATCATGTAGAAGAGGTGGTGTGGGGGTATATATGCATTGTTCATGCTATTCAGGGAGGAATTCAAGGCCTTGCAAGCATTTCAGATTGCCAAATGGAATTATTCCCACCCCACTTTGCTGTGTGCTGCAGCTGACCCAATTTCATGGGGTGTGGGAGCAGGGTGCGGTGTGGAATGAGACCCATTTAAGTGGACGTCCTTGCACAGGCTTCCACTGAGGGGACTCATTAGCTGAATCCTGCCCACTTTTTCTAGATATCTGGGAGTTTTATGTCAACTTCATAGCTTGGTGACTATATTCCAGAAGTTTTTTGCTCTGCCCTAAAGCAGTTCAGTTTCTTCTCAGTGTAGGAGCTTATCACTCTTTTTTAGACTCCCTAAAAGTTTCAAGAACAGCATGTGCATGTGATTTTTGGGAGGTGAGGAGGATGTTTTCACATTTTGCTGAAACAGGAGTTCCTGTGGAAGTAAGTGCACTGAATCAGAGCCCTGAGAATTGCTGTCACTTCCTGAAAGAAAGAAAAGTGGCATAAAGAATGTCATAATGTACTCTGCATCAAAAACGTGGTGTTGTTTTTCAAACTGGCTATTATTCCAGTGTTCCTTCTGAGCTAATGACATTGACTTTTATAGCAAAGAAGCATTTATAGCAAAGAAGCTCAGAATCCCCTTTCCAGATTTGTTTCTCTTGGAAAATTAATACTGAATTTTAAAATCCTTTATAGGTAAAAACAAGCGTACTCAGCCTCCCTGGTCTCCACCCCAAGGAACAACATTACCCAAGCTCTGCCTATACAACAGTCTCACTCGCAATAAGGTACATTTTTGAATTTGGCTTTTCCATGTGCTGTCTTTTGCATAGTGGAGTTAGTAGCATTGCTCATGGTTGCTGAACTGCTTTTCCTGTAAGACTCTGCCTGTACAAATTTGGGTTCTTCTAATTACTATGTCTCCTTTTCCTCCTAAGGATGTGTTTCAGCCCCAAGATGGCAACAGGGTGAAATGGTATTGCTGTGGTCCGACAGTGTATGATGCCTCCCACATGGGGCATGCAAGGTATGGCCATGTCTGAGTAGCAAGTGCCTTGGGCAGCTGAAGAGCAAAGCTGTAAATGAATTTGTTACATAATACTGCCATCTTTATAAAATCTCTAAAAAACCCAAAGTTTATGAATAATCTTCTTTTTGACATATTGGCACCAATTAATGCTGTTGGACATCGATAACAAGGATGTCTCTTGTCTGTTTAAAGTGAATAGCTGTCTATGGTGATGATCAGGGCCATGGTTCTGGAGGAGGAAGTGTCTAAACCTTTCATCCTGTGCTTTTCCCCCAACTGAAATTGCCCTAAAGCTGCTGTTTGACTAATGGCAGAGAGCAAAGACATGGACGTATGTTTTAACCTCCTC
Organism: Podarcis muralis; assembly: GCF_964188315.1. Taxonomy (NCBI): domain Eukaryota; kingdom Metazoa; phylum Chordata; class Lepidosauria; order Squamata; family Lacertidae; genus Podarcis; species Podarcis muralis. The sequence continues at coordinate 72,882,269 of NC_135655.1, forward strand.
ATCCCCCACCTCAGTGCAGAAGTCCTAATCAAATTTTCCCCCACTCCAGGCCCCACAATTTCAGAGATCCTGATCACAATTTTCTTCATCACATCTAGTTTGGTCCTTTCTAGTTTCTCACAAGAACTTCTTATACCACTTTATGATATAAATGCAGATGTAATGGCATTGCTTTGAAATAACATAAAAATGAATGCCAAATGATTTGGGTTTTTAAAGGAAAGCTCTAAATGATTTGTTCAAATATCTAAATGAATTGTGGGTAGCAGGACACTGCAAGCTGGAAGCCAGGACTGCTATGTGTCGCCTTTCTTCACCACATATTAATTTTGTATGCAGTGAATAATTTATTTTAGGAAAACAGTTCATTACTTTTCAAAAGCAAAAATATAATGTGATGCTTCATGAATATAGTGGGCGCATGTAAATGCTCCTGAGGTTGCAAAATCAATTTGTCTTTTGAATTATTGTAGATCATACATCTCATTTGATATCCTGAGAAGAGTTTTGAAAGACTATTTCAAATATGATGTCTTCTACTGTATGAATATCACAGATATAGATGACAAGGTAATTCTAAAGTGCTGTCATTTGATTAGCTGCAGGAATGAGACTAACAGATGAGATTATTTAACTTAGTTTTTATTCTAATTTAAATGTCTAACCCACCAATAAGTCAAAGACTTTCTCTTTGAGGTTATTACTTCTTAATTCATACAGCGCCATCAATGTACAAAATGCCTTTATATAGTTACATAGCAAAAAGACAGATCCCCACCTCAAGAAGCTTACCATCTAATTTTCAGAAGATGGTTGGAGAGACAGAGAGGAGAGGAATACAGAGGCCAGATAATTGGGCAAATATGGACGAATGGGCTAAGGCTTTGTGTCACTTCTTGTCTCCCCCCCCCCCTTTTTTTTTGGAACTTAGGGAATGTTCTGTAAGATGAACACCAGTTCTAATTTTAATCTTCAAATTGTATACACAGTATGTCTTCCTAAACATCTTTTAACTTTTGTGTTACAGATCATAAAAAGAGCAAGGCAAAACTATCTCTTTGAAAAATACACAGAGAAGCAGCCATCAGCAGCACAGCTACTTGAAGATGTCCAGATTGCCTCTGAGGTCAGCTCCTTGACTGTTCTCTTCCATACTTCATGTAGGCAGGAGACTGCTTAGTTGTCTTCCGACACCTTGGATCAGAGGAGGAATCAGCCAGCTGCTTGTTCCTTCTTCTTTTTTCTTTTTGTCCCTCTCTTCAGACTCTGTTCCATCATTGGCCACACGCAAGCTCTTTATATGAAACCACCACACTCTGTTCCTAGCAAGGCTAAAATCCTCAAGAGTCCTGCAATACTCCAAAGACTTGTCCACACTTGGAAGCAGTGTTGCTTCTGCTAGGGACAACCAGAGCTTTACATACCTTGGCTGCTCCTGTTTCCAGCCCATTGCCTTCATCTGGCAATGTGCTGGAAATGTGCTTCATCACTGGGGCTAACTTCAGTTCATTGGCATCCCCCACATCCAATCATAATCTCCCCCCATGTAAGTGGACACCTTAGTAGTGTCTGCCAAAACCAGTTTGGAGAGAGACACCAAGCTTTAGTGTCCTAGCCTTATCACCTTTCTTGAGAATACTTTTTGCTGCTACTTTTCTTCCTACAGGCAATCAAACACATTTACTTTATTTGATCTGCAAACCATAAGCATCAAATACAGTGGAGGGTCATCAATACGACCATAACAAAAAAGAGAAAATTGGAAGGGGGGAGCACAAGATGCATGCACACAAATGGTGTCTTTAAAAATAGTGTAACAAAATAATAATCAAAGAGAGACAATTTTGACTCAGAGCTCATCCTCCCTTTCATCATAGTGGGCTGCAGCAAGGAGCTCGTCCATATTTTTCTGGAATCCGCTTTTAAAATGAAGATTATAAAATTCATCTGTGTTCCCCAAGTGTAGAGAATGTAGTGAGGAGATAAAATGGAAATTTACCAGATATAAGTTCTGGTTCTTATTTTCCCATCAGTAGGGTCCCATTTTTATTTCGCCAGTATGTAATTTTTATATTGCTATGGGCTAATGTTTCAACTGAGCTGCTGTCACAAGGACAAACACTCAGGTGACAAGGCAACCCAGTAAACTTGTCTTCCATAACTGCTGATGCAAAGTGTTTAACCTGGCCATTGAGAGTGTTGTCCTATATCTATGAAATTTGAGCAAATCTTTCCATTCTTTCATACCCTCCAGTGACTTTTTATAATTGCCTATAAGATTCCAAATTCTTCTGGGGAAAAAATGGATTATGTTTAAATAAAGATTTGCTAATTTTTAAAATTTGTGTAATGTTGGGGACCAGAACACTAGGTTTTTCCTGCTGTGGGATTTGTTGTCTTTGGAAGGGGAATGTCCTCTTGCTACCCATGAAAATGCCTGGTAATGACCCTCCTCAGTATAGCATGTCTACATTCCATTTCAATTTTGAAACTCTACCATGCAGACATTTGTTACTGCTTTACTCTGGAGATTTTGCTGAAAAGTAAACACAAGAAAACTTCTAAGGAATATTTTATAAGATGGCTATGATTTTATTAAGTGGTGCTTATTTGTTGCCTTCAGTGTGGTTTTATGTATATTTCATTCATGTTTATTAAATCAGCCTTTTGCAGCTAAGCTACAAGAGACCACTGACCCTGATAAGAAACAGATGCTGGAAAGGATTCAGAGTGCAGTGAAGGCTGCTGTGGAACCTCTAGAAAGTGCACTGAAAAATAAACACTCTGAAGGTCAAGTCAGCAAACATGCTGAGGTCTGTACTGAACGGGCTGTTGTGCCCTTAAGCGAATTAAACAGTATCCTTGGGCTCCATTTACTATTTTAGGGTGGGATGTTGCTTCATTGAAACCATTTATATCTGTGAGGTTACATAATTATTTAGTTACATTGGAGTGACTTAACATTTTTTGCCCAAGTATTGACGGTTAGGCACAACTCTGAGGGTCACATGGCAGCAGAGGCCATGTGCACTTGTTCACACACACACGCGCGCATTAGACTTGTGCATGTGTACAAACACACACTCTGTTTCAGCATTTGCAGTGCTTCCCAGTCTTGTGCTGTGGTAGGAGTGGCTTTAAAGAGCCATATTCCTGCTTTGGAGTGGATCATTCAAGAACAGACAGGGGAAATTCATTTCCCAGTATATTGCTGCTAAACACCACAGCACTAAGACTGGAGAGAAAACACTCTGCCTATTGTTTTAAGAGTAAAAGGTATCACTTCCACCCCTGTGCTAGAGAGAGAGTGTGTGTGTAAATGCTGCTTTGTTTCCCTAAGGTCTAGAATCTTTGGGAGTGGCTTTCCAAGACGTATGATAGGTTGTTTCCAGGTGGAAAAACTGGTAACATGCACTCAAGCTTTGGATCCTGGCCCAAATAAATTAATATTATTTAATCACAATAAAGAACACTCTAGGCTTTATCTTGAAAAAGTGTGCATTGCTGATAATTATGTGTTTTATATATAGATCTATAATTTATTTCTAGGTGTTATTGCAAGAAGCAAAAGATATACTCTCTGAGTGGCTGGACATTAGGTTGGGCAGTCAGGTGACTGACAATTCTATATTTTCAAAGCTTCCCAAATTCTGGGAAGAGGAATATCATAAAGATATGGCAGCTCTCAATGTAAGTATGCACATTGATTCAGCAAAATGTAAAAGCACATGGAAATTTAGTGTTGATGGTACTTATTTATTATAGCTTCCCTCTCTTGGAAGGCCTAGAAAGCAAACTTATAAAGCTTGTTTATAATTAATGGCTTCACAGTACTGTTCCATGGACACATTTTGATATATATTGATTTATCAAGATGGACACTAACACCTTTTGCTGGCAGTCTGGTTAGGGCTCTCCCTAGCACTGTGTTTCAAGGTACATAAAATTGTTCTTTATACCTAGGAAGCTGGAATCATGCCAAGACACAAATCAAGACTGATTTTCCTTTCATCAGCAGTTAGAGCAATGATCATGCCTTTCTAACCTTACAGATTATTGTTTCATCTTGAGCTCTTGGAAACTGCAGATATGCTTTCAGTATGGTTAATTAGAGCAGATGCCTAGAAATGCTGGGCTTCTATGTTCAGTTTCTGCCCATCAGTGTGTGTGCCTGTTTATTTAATTTGCTTATAATAGTAATAGGACTTATTAGTTGCTGGTTACCTAGAAAGGTTTCCAAGTGAGTTATATTTCAAAATATAAGCATAAGTACATTGTACCATAAAGGGAGTGGAGCGCACAAGAGCAGGAGAATGAGGGAAAGCCCCATTGTGTAAGCAGACATTATTGCTCATGGCTTCCACTGATAGGACTCAGTTGAAATCTGCCCATGAATTGAAGCAGGCCCCTGAACGCCTATACTGTAATGTTCATTGGAAGTGCAACCCAAAGGGAAGGTGCCACTACACTTAAAGCCCTGGTCTTACTGGGCATAAGATAAATCTCAGGAGCATACAGCAATACTCTCTTCAACAAGTCCCTGTTAATTTTGCCACTTGCCTAGTTTTCTATATACAAATATAGAACTAATTGCAAAGCAAAGCTGTTGCGAGAGTCTGGTACAAGAAGGGTTGTGAAACAGAGAATATATATTATTTTGTTTGCTTGCTTCTAGGTATTACCTCCAGATGTCTTAACACGTGTTAGTGAATATGTACCAGAAATTGTGGACTTTGTCCAAAGGATTGTAGATAACGGATATGGGTGTGTATAAATTCTTCTTACATTTTACGTGTTATGTAAATCAAAAGAAAATCATCACATGCAGCTATATGTGTGCTTCACATGTAAGCAGCCCAAATTCTGCTCTAATTAAACATTTGCCATCAGACCTTAAGGCACAACAAGGCCATATGATGGGCGGCCTAATAGAAAGCTATTTTATTTATTGGCCGTCTCAAAGATGCTGTTTCTACATGTTTTGTGTTGCTAGAGCTTCCAAAATCATTAGTAGTCTCCCATCCAGCAAACTTGGAGTAAATCCCATCGAACTTGCCCATCATGGAAAGCAGCGGAAGAAATTCACCTTTAAATACAGTAGTTCCTAGCCAACATTAGTGAAATGTATCCACTAATAGATAAGGTGGGGCACTTTTGTGTGTGTGTGCCAATTTCACCCTCCTCTTTGCAGGCCCCACCTCCTCCAGAAAATCTGTTCTAGAGGGTTGGGGAGCACTTCAAAACAGATTTTCAGGAACAATGAGGGCTTCATTGAGAGGCTTTAGCAAAAATCGCACCCAGTTCTCCTTGATCACCACATACCTCATGCTGGAGCAACAGTGAAAGGAGGACAAGTTGCATTCCACCCAATAGTAGGAAAGTATCTGAAACTCTAGAACACTTGGTACAATTGTGCTTTTTGTCTTCTAGTTATGTGTCCAATGGCTCTGTCTATTTTGATACCATGAAATTTGATGCATCTGAGAAACACTCCTATGCCAAGTTGGTTCCTGAAGCTGTAGGTGATCAAAAAGCACTTCAAGAGGGTGAAGGTAATATTACTGTCAGTCAGGGGCTTTCCAGTGCATACACAAATACAATTTTAAGATTCCTTTCTGAAGGTTACAAATGTTCTTCCTCTTGTTCTCCACAGGTGACCTGAGTATCTCAGTGGATCGTTTAAGTGAGAAGCATTCTCCAAATGACTTTGCTTTGTGGAAATCCTCCAAACCAGGCGAGCCTTCATGGGACTCTCCTTGGGGAAAAGTAAGGACTGTGACTTGGATCAAACAATCCAGCTGCATGGTTGGAAAATGCTTGTGCTCCCATGGAAGGAGGGGGTGTTTCCCCCCCCCCTTTGTCTTTAGTGCCCTATGTCCCCAGTTGTCTGCAACCAGTTTTTATGGGATAAGTTTTGGCTGTAGACCAGGATGGGGGGGATTATGCAGCAGGCTCTTTGCATCCAATCAACTATAACTGTGCTCTTTATACAGATAGGTAGCCGTGTTGGTCTGCCATAGTCAAAACAAAAAAATTCCTTCCAGTAGCACCTTAAAGACCAACTAAGTTAGTTCTTGGTATTCTTCAGATACACACTGTGTATCTGAAGAAGTGTCCATGCACACGAAAGCTCATACCAAGAACTAACTTAGTTGGTCTTTAAGGTGCTACTGGAAGGAATTTTTTTTGTTTTGTGCTCTTTATACACAGTTTTATATGGAGACTAAAAGTAAGTATATTCCATAACATGTAGCCCAGGCTTAAGACATCTCCTGCCGCTACTTTTTTAAATCATGGGGATACAGGTCATATCTTAAGATGCAGGCTGACATCATAAAGGACACATAACTTAAATGTCCTGCCAAAGCATTATGGCCTGGGGCGTCTTGATTCTTAATAATGTTCTGCATCTAATCAAATCATTGACACTGATAGGATTCTAAAATTTAAATAATAGTTGGCAGGGGTATCGATTATTCCCTTGTAGAAATTCCCACTGAAATGTGCTTTTCAACATATTGTATTATTTTTCTCCTGTAATCCAATAATTTTCATAGTGAAAACTCCTCCTACTTTGTTTTTAGCCTGAACCCCTGGCTTATTGTCCTTGCCCCTTTTTCATAGCTGTGCTGTCCTTCTGCTGACTTATTTTTTTGTTGAAATATGGTGCCCAAAACCAAACATATTTCAGTTGATGTTTTACCCATTGCTAAGTAATATATCATGTGGTGTTGTTCATCTGAAGCTGAATTTACCTAATTTTAAGACCTGCTAAGGAACAGGTGATTGTTTATTATGTCTTCATATGTAAAACCAGAGAATTTAAAGAGGGTGCATCCCCCCATGCCTGTATATCTGATGGGATACCACAATTGAGGCTAATACATACACACTTGCATGCACACAAAAACTAAAAAGTAAATTTCATGGTTTTATCAAGAGTCTCTACTTTCAATTAAATTTAGTCAGTTTAGGAAACTCTCCTGGGGGATAAAAATTGTGAAAGGAAAACATAGGTGAGAATGTGATGTGTTGGCTACAAAGTAATACTGAAAAATTTCTTTTAAAACTATTTAATTTCCCTCAGTGGTGATTTTAAGATCTTGAATTGAATTTTGCCATGCACTGATATTCTGTCAGTTGTTTTTAGGGTGTAGCTTTTGCTTGACTATTTCTTGTGCACTCTGACCTTGTAAAGCCAGATTATTGCTTCAGTGCAAAGATTGCCTTAACCGAAGTGCTCCAACAGCAGAGTATGCAGAACTAAGTTCAAGCTGCAAGATAGAAGTTCTGCATTAAAATATCTACTATTAAATCCAGTTAATGAACATTAATGGGCTCATTAACTGGGGAGAACTTTCCTGAACATCATTAATAACCTACTTTTTTTCAAAACAGGGCCGCCCGGGATGGCATATTGAATGTTCTGCAATGGCCGGGTCCATTCTAGGAGATTCTATGGACATACATGGAGGAGGCTTTGATCTTCGGTTTCCTCATCATGACAATGAGTTGGCACAATCTGAGGCAGGTGCTCCCATGTTCCAATTCTTAACATGCTCTGATACCTGCTAGAGAGTTCTCAGGTTCACTTGGCTGTGAGTTGGATGTTTCCCAACTAATACTTCAGAGAGCACAGAAGTAATAATTCAGTTAAGTAGGCTCTGTTGGCTGTCAAAGGAGAAAATATTATCAAATGTTCACATAAGCAGACTGAAAATAAAAACAATGCTACTGTTGGCTTTAAGTGATACTAGACTTTAAAATTATCTTAAGTTCTACTTGTAAATATCAGACAATAGTGCTTTTTAAATTCAGGCGTTCCTACTGTTTTATTTTGCAATTCAGACATCCTGGCAATTCAGAAGCTTCCTGCACTATGGCTTGGTGTGATGTTTGAATGGGTTGGGTGCAGCAGCCAAATAAGTTGTAATCATTGGGTCTGAGCCTAGGGGTCATGCATTTCCTCCTCTCCTCATGCACAAACTACTTCTTTCCCTAGCTTGTCAGGTCCAGATCTTTTATACATTCATCTCACGCAGTGCTTCCCTTCCTAGTCAGGCAAAGAATAGTTTGCCATTGCACCAAGACTTACAAACTATGGTTTGTGTTTGCAATTGAAACCAAACTTGGGTGTAGGTTTCTAATTCTGGGCTAGAAGGCAAGTGCAAATCCTGGTATATCGCAGGAATAGGCAGCATGGTGCCCTCCATATGTTTTGGATAACAACTTCCATCATTCCTTTTTGATTCAAAAAATAGAATTATAATTGACATTATGGTGTCTTAACTTTGGGAGGCAGTGGCAGTGAGTAGCAACTGCCACAAAGAGAGCCCCATTTGTAAGGCAACTGTCACTAGGAAAAGAGACCCAGGGGCTTTGTCTCTGGGTCACAATGGCAGAAACATAATACAGGATCTGAAGGTGTTGCTCTGTCTTTTTTTTATATATTATATTTTTATTAGTTTTCAAATACAAAAACAAATTTATACATTCCATACATCTTAATTACATCTTACTTCTCTTTTTTGACTTCCTCAATTTGTCTGCCATTCCTTCCTATTGTTACTTTTTACACATTTCTGCCCTTTTAACCCTTTCCCCTCACAGAGCTTCCTTAAAGCTTACAAACGTAATCTTATTATCATTCAGTTTTTGCATATATTGGATAAACTTTTCCCAATCTTCTGTAAATCTTTGATCTCGTCGATTCCGGATCCTTCCTGTCATTCTGTCCAGTTCTGCATAATCCATCATTTTAGTTCTCCATTCTTCTGTCGTAGGTAATTTCTCCTGTTTCCATTTCTGGGCCATCAATATTCTTGCTGCTGTCACTGCATATAAAAATAACTTCTTGAAGGTGTTGCTCTGTCAAAGGTTTTGGATTCTAGAGGCTCCCTCCCTCAGTAGTGACAGAACGGCACCTTCCCCAGCTACCTACTTAGTTAAATTAGCGTTCTCTTTATGAGGTTTATCCTATTGTCTGAAGTGCTTATCGCTTCCAAACCGCATCTCCTTTCTTCATCCATATAGATTTGCTGCCACCTTCTCTGAAGAGAATGGGAAGGTCCTTTGTTGTGGTATCAGGGGCAGCGAAAGGAGTGCTTTGTGTGTACTTAGGAACTTACATACCTTTATGTGATCTTCAGATTGGGACGTGGTGTTGAAACTAGTTTCCTCACTCCAGTGGTGCAATCTTGTGGCTTGGCTGAAGTTGCAGTTGCTGGGCATAGGCTACCTTCTTTTAACCCCCAAGGTTAAGAAAAAGTGTTGTTGCAGTTTGAAGCAGCGATTACTAGAGTCAGGAGCACTTGCCTGCTCTGAGGCAAGCTGGAACACCATGAGAAATGAAGCCTGTCTGTTTGATGCATCCATCGCTCTGTGTCCATCAGAGTGGGGAGGTTCAGTGATGCATTGGCCCCTTCTCCACTCTCCAGCACAGTTCTGACCCTGGGAAAGGGGGAGGGGGCAATGAGAGGCCTATTAACTGGGCTATTTTGCAGTCACAGGGAAGGTCCCAGCCTATTTCTCTGAGAGCTGCTTGAGGAAAATAATAATAAATATGGAAGCACAACTACTGCAAAACACATACATATAGTGCCCATCAATCTCATAAGGTCAAGGGTGAAATTCACTCTGCAGCCTCTTAAATACTTCCAAGCCTCTGCTGTTTCAGAAAGAATATTTATAGATTTTTGACTGCCAAGTGAAATGTGCCTCCACTTTGCCTTCAGTTTTTATCCACACCAAAAAAAAAGGGGCCAAGGTATCCAGAATTTGGAAAATACTGATGTTAGGAGTCCATAATTCAATCAATAATATGTATAATGGTAGATAATTCATCCTACAGTGGTATCATGTTTCAAACTGAAGAGAGAAGTGTGTTGGGGGAGTGGGGGGGTGTAAATGGGAGATTGAAGCATTGTTTTTTTCTCTCTCCCCATACAGCTGTAATCTAATAGATATCTGTATTATATGATCCTCCCCCATGTGTTTTTAGGCATACTTTGAAAACGATCACTGGGTTCGCTATTTCCTCCACACTGGGCACCTGACAATTGCTGGTTGTAAAATGTCCAAATCTTTGAAAAACTTTATTACAATAAAAGATGCACTTAAAAAGCACACAGGTAAGAGAGAAATATATATATATATATATGCAAGGAACACTTTCCATTGTTTTATTTTTTTAAATCATTTTTGAAACCAGCTAATGATTAATCTGACTGATTTTTTTTCATTTATGAAAATTTCTATTGTCTTTGGCACCGTGGTTTCTGCTGTAGTCCCATATCCTCCTACACTTTTCCATTTTCTTTTTAAAACTCTCAACAGCTCGGCAATTACGGCTGGCTTTTCTTATGCATTCCTGGAAGGATACTCTAGACTATTCCAACAACACCATGGAGTCCGCTATTCAGTATGAGAAATTCATGAATGTAAGTTCACTTCCCCTCTTCATGTTTTTCTGCTGTACAAATTTTTGGTTGTAATAATGTGATGTACCAGGGGTTTTCTTTTGCAGACTATATATGTATAATATATGTGCTCAGTTTTAGCAGGTTGGCCTGTCGTTTTATTAATCTCTTACCAGATCTGCACCCCAAATCTAGGCTTTGCAAACCATTTTTAAAAGCTCCTGTATCCATTCACCAATTCTCTTATCCCCAAATCTGCTCAAAACAACTTGGTCAACCTAATCTGTTCTATGTGCTTAATATATCCTATATTTGCATATATATATTGTGGTAAAACAATAGTAACCAACAGGAAACTTGGTAGTCAGTGTGGTGTAGTGGTTAAGAGCAGTAGTCTCGTAATCTGGGGAACCGGGTTCGCGTCTCCGCTCCTCCACCTGCAGCTGCTGGGTGACCTTGGGCCAGTCACACTTATTTGAAGTCTCTCAGCCCCACTCACCTCACAGAGTGTTTGTTGTGGGGGAGGAAGGGAAAGGAGAATGTTAGCTGCTTTGAGACCCCTTAAAGAGAGTGAAAGGCGGGATATCAAATCCAAACTCCTCCTCTTCTTCTTCTTCTTCTTCTTCTTCTTCTTCTTCTTCTAGTAGTAGTAGGAAGTTAAATAAAAGCTCTCTCTTGGAAAGGTATCCTTAGACTGTAATGGGCAGTGGCGTGGGAGGGGGAGTAGGATGTAGGTCATCATTATCCTGTTTTTGCCTGAGATTTGATGAAGGGTCTTGAATTTCGTTAATTGCAAACACCATTAGCTTTTTTGTTAATGTGTCATATCACATTATGCTAAGTAACAGCATAGACAAAAATCAGCTTGACAGCAGGTAATAGAAAAGTTGCTTTTCTTGGCAGATGCAGGGTATATCTTGTTCTTGGCTGAAAGTGAGTCTGATATGAGTATTGAAATAGCTAACTGGACAGTATACTTTGCAACAGGAAGACTTCAGATTGTGGGCTCTTTCCCTCCCCCTTTTAGGAGTTCTTTTTAAATGTGAAGGACATCCTTCGGGCCCCCGCCGATGTGACAGACCAGTTTGAAAAATGGGAAAACCAGGAAATAGAGCTGAATAAAAGGTGAGTGAGAAACCTGTTTTCCCCCTCCTTTCTTCATGAATAGACATTTGTATATTCATGGTAATGGATCCCATTTTTCAAACTGGCATTTCCTTTTGGTGCAAGCAAGTTCCTGATAATCTTGCATTTCTACAACATTTCCCCCTGGATCTCAGTTACTTGTTAATTCACATAGCAATCAGACTGCTTGTGTTGCAGATCCTAGATCCTTTCACGTGCTTTCTTACTATTTTTCTTAGTTCTTCACATAGATGTGTTTCCTTGCTTATTTTTACTACACACACACACACACACACACACACACACACACACACTGCATCCCAAAAGCTAAATTCTGAAACCTTCATAAATTAGGAACATGAAACAACTTTTTATCAATGTATTTGTTTTGCATACTTTATTCTGTCATGCATGAGTAAATAGAGCACTGGGGGCTATTAAAGGCAGAACCCTGAAACTGGGAATTTCCTCTACCCTTTCTTGGCTTCTGCAATTTATTATGCACTGACCACACATTTCTTATTTTTGTTTTCATCACCTCAGGGATTAGAAATGGTTGCTTTAAAATAATACCTGAAAACCAAACTTCTCAGAATGTACTCAGTCTCATTAGACTTGACTTACTGGCTTGTGGATTACGTTTTCTATTCAAACACCTAACTGCTTTGTTAATCCTGGTGCTTTAAATGGCTGTATTAGGATGTCAAGGTAAACTATGGTTAATTGTGAAAACAACCCACAGGGAACCTCAGACTTTATGCAGACTTTCTTTTGCATCTGGTTTTGATTAACCACACCATAGCCCTGCATCCAAACCTTAAACTGTGGTTCAACTAATTATGATTGATTGAAACAATCCAACTTTCTTAACTCATGATGTAAAGTTGGTTGGTTTGACGCAAGCCATAGTTGACCACAGTTTGTCTGGTTTTGACAACATGACACACTGCAGTTAATCAGAAACAGAAGCAAAAGCTTCTGAACTTCTGATTGCCACATCAGAGGGAGGAAGTACACAAGCCCCAGGCTTGTACCTGTCATGATTTCTGAATGCCACTAATAAATCTTATAGTACTTATTGTAATTCATCAGAGGAGTCAGAAGAGTGCTACATTTACGGATTTGATTGACAGGATTGTTAAAATAACATGCTGTCTCTGTAATGCAAATGTTTTCTGTTTTTTAGCACCATTATATCATATTCTCTTCATGGATTTGCTTTTCTCGTGTTTTTCTTCTCTGATAACTTTTTCTCTCTTTTGTAATTTTCCATGCTTCAGTCCATAACGCTCTTCATATTTCTTACCCTTCATTTACCTGGCAAGTTGTTTGATTATTTTCTCTCCTTCCAAAGCTGGTTTCAAGATCTGTGTCTTTTTTCAGTATGTACTCTGAAATGCAAGACAGAAATGGTGTATGTGGGAGTCTAGTGAGATACTGACCACTTCTTGTATTTCTTGCTCAATTTCTAACTGCTGCTAAAGCATGTAAATATGCAATTTCCTGACTTGTGCCACTTGAACCTGAGTTTAGATATGGCAGGAGGAGTGTACAAGCCTGGAGGTAGGGTTGGCTTGTTTTCATCATGGTAAACCATCGTTTATCATGACATCTGAATGTTGCCACCAAGTATGTGGTAGGGCTTTTCTCTCCCACAATCTGCCCGTTCAGGTTTTACCCTAGCAAGCAAAGTACTGGAATGCTTTTGGCTTTCTTTTCCATGGAATACTGGAATCTTTGGCTGAAAACCATTAAGGATGACACAAATGACATGTTGGTCCTTCTTTGTTTCCCTGCCCTCCTTGGCTAGTTTTTATGACAAGAAGCTAGCAGTCCATGAAGCCTTGTGTGACAACATTGATACACGCACAGTCTTGGAAGAAGTGCGATCGCTGGTCAGTCAGTGTAATTCCTACATTGCTGCAAAGAAGACTGCGAGGCAAATGCCAAATAGAATGCTGCTGGAAAATATAAGTCTCTATCTTACACAGATGTTCAAGGTATGGGATTTTCACAAAACCTTTGAAACTGCTGCGTGTGTGTTGTAACTGTGTGTGAATGTGTCAGCCTTTTCACTGTTTAGATAAGACTCCAGTCATTCCTGACCATGAGCCAAGCTGGAGATGTTTGTGGTTGCAGCCCAGCAACCTCTGGAGGGATTCCCCTGCCACAAGGAAATAATTGTGACAAAAATGTAGCACTTTTGAAAGAAGGATTATATCAGTATAAAGGGTGGTAGTACTTGAATTGTTTGCAAAGTTTTGCTGTTTCCTGGACATAGATAAATGGTCATCAAGCACTGCTATGCAAAGATCATAGAAATATTGCAGTCCACTGTACTTCCAGGAGGCCATGCTATGAGCAGTGTTTACTCTTGGAAATAATGTCTTAATTGCCGCTCCAAACCAGTGCAGACAGTGTCCAGGAAACTCATTTGCCCAGCAAAGTTTTGTTCACAGCCTTTGGGGCTGGATTTTCTGTCAGTGTTAAAGTATCTGCTGCTGCGTGTTTTTTCAGTTTGTTTTGTGTTTCACTCGCATAGGTGTTCGGTGCTATAGAAAGCGATGAGGCTATTGGATTCCCAGTTGGAGGAAGTGCCCAAAACTTAAATGTAAGTTGTAGGGAAATTTTACAGTGGCAATCTCAACTCTGCTCATGGCTTTCAGAAAGATTGGATTACATGCTGAAGCAAAGCCACTTTTTTTGCTCGTACGAATATAAAATTCTGCAGTAAAACTGAATCACAGAATTACTCGAATTGCATTTAGGTAAGAGAGAAGAATTATATTTGTATGTGAGAGCATAGCAAGGAAGGCCCAGAGTTCAGTTGTCGAGCCAAAGCTTTGCTTGCGAAGGTCATATCTAGATATAGGACTGGGAGGAACTACTGCCAGAAACCCTAGACAGCCGCTGCCGGTCAGAGTAGTCGATACTGAGCTGGGATTGGTCAGTGATCCGACATGGTAGAAGATAGCGTCTTATAGGCGGCATTCAACCAACGAGCCCTGCCAGCAGAAGTGTAAGGACTTTGTTTCTTCTCCTCTCTCCCACCCCAGCCAAATTGATTCTTGGGGGTGGTCAGGAGAACCCCCAGAACAGCACACAGGGCGGTGGAGGGCAGATAGCTCCATCAGGCAAGCAGAAATGGTTGTGCTGATGGAGCAATCTGCTTAGTGCTATACTGAATAGCTCCCGATGTTCCTATGCTTCCTAGCAGTATTTTCAGAGGAAACCAGAAAGAAAGGGGTTGACTCTCAACTAATGGACAAAATGTTTCATTCTGCAGCTTGAATCTACAGTGATGCCATACCTACAGGTTTTGTCCGAGTTCAGAGAAGGTGTGCGGCAAATTGCCCGAGAAAAGAAAGGTGACGTTAACTCTGTGTTTTTTTTTACAAATAGAAATCTCCACAAATGTGCAATTGTCTTACGAAATGTCATTTTTATTTGTACCGTAGTGCTTTGTTTTCTTCCTCACACTTGTTCATCTGCATGCTCGATATGGGTGTGGGCACATAGACGCATGTACTCTTCAAAACTCTTACAGCCAAAAACTAGGGAGGTGTCTGCCTGCATTTGCCTTGTGTTTTATTTTGCGTATGAGTCTGGGCCAGCTCTGCCATTAACCAGATTGAGGCAGCTAATTGTGCAAGTCATGAAAGGGCAGCAAATCATTTATTTATTATTATCGTATTTTACTGCCAGGATGGAGCAGGCGCTTGTTGGATTTTCTGCCTTAGGTGCCAAAAAAAAAAAAAAGACAGCTTTCCTCTGTATCTTGACTTTGGGTCAGGGTGGAGAATGTGCCATTTGTTGTTTCACCTCAGATAGCAAAGTTTCTTGGACCATCCCTGGTGTGAATGTCTATGTATGCAAATGTGTTTACATATATGTGTTTGCCCTGTTCTTACCAGATGAAAGTAAATGATGGCCCTTATTTGTATTGTGAGTTTTCAGAATGCTGCTTAACATTATTCCATAGGATATACCAATTAAAACTCGTGTGTTTTGACAGAAAAATCCCCATAATGTATGTGCTTTGCTTTGCTTTTGAAAAATACATAGATTTTCTCTTAACTGCATAGTAGTAATCTTACTGTGGTATGTCAGGGGTTGTCTTCCCTCAGTTATATTCCTCTGGAGGCATATTTTTGAAGCTGGAAAAGAAAACCTGTGTATTCCGTGGTTATATCTGATAGTGCCTTAGGAGCTAGTACTTAAACTTGGGGTGTGTGAGTCCATCACTTCCTGCAGCAATGCATGGATAAGACTGAGGGGCAGGTGAACTTCATCAAAAGGCAAAGGACCCTAAACAGCATTCATTACAACTTCCTATAAAACTCTGAGCTGAGGCAATGTGCCTTCTTATCCTCTTATTTTCAGACATTGCAGAGCCGCCTCATTTATATGTGGAAAGCTTTCTTTCTTTCTTGAGAGAGAGAGAGAGAGAGAGAATTGGAGTTTCAGCAAAGTACTCGCTCAAACATTGATCATGAAGCAGAGGGTCTTAACTGTGGGATATTAAAATGCCAAGCAAATAAAATTTCCTTTATCCCTGGTACAAGAAGAGTAGACACCAGAAACCCTGAGAGCAACACTGGCCATTCTTAGCAGGGAGCTGATTTGCTTTTTTGATGTTCTAGTGATAACGCACAGTGAATGAAAGAAAACTACCCCCCTCAAATAATTTGATAGCTGTACATTGAAAAGAATTTCCCCCTCAAATGAAACCTTGCCAAGGAATGTCAGTCGGGTTTTCTTTTCAGCTCCTTCCTTTGAAAATAAGGAACTTCAAATCATGAGTTCAGTCGCCAAACAATTGTGTTGGCTCACTGGAGCAAAAGTGGTGACCTCCATACTGGTGCACCTATAGAAATCTAATAATCTTCTTCATAGTTGTGTTGGTTATAAGTAATCAAATGCATTTATGTACATGCAGGAACAGTGTGCATGCAGACGGGGTGGTACTTGTTTTGATATATCTCTCTCCTCTGCATTGCACCACCAGCAGCATTTGAGGGTGGAAAAACCCTTGTGGTTCAGAAGTATGTGGCTGTGCAATTGGAGGAAGGAGACTGCTGTACTGAAGCAGATTGTACTTGAGCATGCCTTTCATCAGGATTTGGCCCATGCTCTTCTATGGATTATCACTAAAACCTTCTGTCTTTGATGTCCCTCTGAAAACACACTGTTGGCACACATTAGTCCTGAAGTAATTCCTGATGCCAGAATATTAATTTTTCAGAAAATATAATACCTTGGATAATATTCTCACCCTCCACATAATGTGGGTTTTTTATACACACATCTCTCATTCTCCTCTGCCAAGAAGAAATTTTCTCCTCTTTGCTGCTAAAGTTTAATTATTCATAGTTTTAGGCTGGTGAATATTTATAACTCAGGGAGACATCAATGCAGAGCAACTGCAGAGAATACCTTCCTTCCAGAGCACTTTCAGCTTTTTCTTCACCTGTTCGTCACAAAACATTTCAGCGTGTATTTAAAGAGGAGTCTATTATTTTTTTCTTGAACTCTCTAGTTTTTATTGAACTACTGATATTTATTAAATTTGTTAGTCACGTTGTCTTGTCCAGGGCAACCCAAACGACTTAAAACCAGGCAGACAAAAAAAAACACCTCACACAGATACATTAAAACAGAGAGGAAAACATAATTAATTAAAAACATCCCGCCCACTTCTAAAAGACCTATATGCAGGCTTGGAGGCGGGCAAGCAGACTTTAAATCACTATAAGAGGCTAATAGTTTTAACAAAATGGATATCTCTACCTGTTAGGTGGAGTGGGGAAGAACTGGCTAATACCCCAGTTCATCTCAACCTTTTTTCATGAGTTGATAGCTTATGTTGCAGTACTTATAACATAATCCTATGTCACTCCAGGAGACTTTTGACTTCTGCTTTCCAAGATGGAGGTTCAGTGAAAAGGAAGGAAGGGGAGGAAAGCAGAGACAAGGACTACAGAGTTGAGGGTGGGGAGAAAACCATATGTATTTCTGCTAGCTATTAAATCCCACTGTGTTCCAAGGACCTACTCCCTAGCACATGTGTTTAGGACTGAAGAAGAATAGCAACTGTGGAGTTCTCCCCCACCCCATAGCATAGTGGAATTGGAAATGTCATTCATCCAAAAGGGGGAGAGCAAACCCATTGCTCCATGACATAATAAAAGGTGGTGTTCCCTTCTCATAAAACATCCACCTTACTAAAAGATAAGAATTTTTGCAGACGTTGATATTAATGGTTTCATTTTATTCTTTTTAATTGTAGTGTTTGAAGTTCTGCAGCTATGTGATTCTCTTCGAGATGATGTCCTTCCCGAGCATGGAGTTCGGTTTGAAGATCATGAAGGTAATTAAGTTGGAAATCAAACTGAGCTCCAGTCTTGCTTTCGACAAGTTATTACATCCTGGTGTCTGTTTCCAACTAACAGTAATGAGGCGCAGTAACAAAATGAATGAGGTTTGTCAAGCACCTTAGACTCTTAAAAGATGCAATGCTAGACACATTTACGTAGAAGTGGCATTTCAGTAGGATTTTCTTCCAAGTAAATACGGTGATGATTTGGATGTGAAATAGACACAACATCAAATAATAGCAAGAAATCATAGTTTCTCAAACTTTCCAAGAGTTGTCCATCAATTAAGTGAGTTCTGCCTTTTATGTTCAACAGTGCGATGTATTTTAAATAGCTGCAGAGGAGTTCAGCAACATCTAGAGGGCCACACGTTTCCATCCCTGGTGTGTATCATTGGGCTAAATACTTAAAAGTAGTAATATATATGATCATTTATTCCTTGTAATGCTTTTATTGTAGGACTCCCAACTGTGGTCAAGCTAGTGGACAGAGACACCTTACTAAAAGAAAGAGAAGAGAAGAAAAAGGTTATACGTTATTTGAACTAGTTCCTGTCTAGATGTGCCTAGTTTTTGTCTAACGTCATTTGGGACGGTCAGAGGAATATAGCCTGCATCAGTCTCCTTCCACAAGCACAGCTTCTGCTGGGGATCTTGGGCTTTATAGACCCCACCAACCATGCAAAGCCCTCCTGTAGCAGTTGATGGGGCGAGGCAGCACTGCTCCCTTGGCTTCCCAATAGGGATACAGCTGGTTAGGGGGAGGGGCAAGGTGGTGGGCGGGTGGTGTGGGTGCAGTGATTGTAGAGCTATATTGGCTCCACTGCCCTACTGGCGCTTTGCCAGTCACCTCTCCCCCCGACCCTCCTGTAATCTGTGGCAATCCTGGCATTTGTAAACCAGGTAAACTCCTGTAATTAACACACAATCAACTGACGAAAGGATTTTAACATGGCCAGTGTTCCAAGCTCCTTTCTTTCCTTTTAAAAAGCTCTGCAATTTTTCCTGGCATTTGCTTATCAGAGTTTCTGAATAAGAAAACTCTAGGATTCTCTTGGTATGTTCACTCATTGTAGCTGACAAGTGCCATCTTCAGAGAGAAAAATGAACAAAAATCCTGTCATTTATAAGCAACTAAAATAAAAGTTACTTCCCATTTATAGATGCAGCCTTCAGTGGCGATGCACTCCTATAAAATTAATGACACCATTCTCCCCACCCACCTAACAAGTACCTTCCGACATAAATCTTAAGATTACTACATTAGCACACATACTATTTTTATTGCATTATGGTGAACCTTGGGAAGTGCATATGTATGAGGAACATGCAGAGCTGGTGATTTTAATTCCCTCAAAAGTCAAAGACTGGTTGTTCTGGATAGAACTTTGTAGAGCTAACAGCTTGATTCGGATCCTATTGTATAAAACATAGCTGTGGATGATTTGCTAATAAAATGCTCAGTGATTTACTTCTGTATTTTTTAAATCCTAATGTTGCTTTTCAAATTCTTCTTCCATAGATTGAAGAAGAGAAAAAAAGGAAGAAAGAAGAGGCAGCTAGAAAGAAACAGGAACAGGAGGTAAAGTAACCAAATACTGTGGTAGCTCGGGTTACATACGCTTCAGGTTACAGACTCCACTAACCCAGAAATAGTACCTCGGGTTAAGAACTTTGCTTCAGGATGAGAACAGAAATCGCGCAGCGGCGGCGCGGCAGCAGTGGGAGGCCCCATTAGCTAAAGTGGTGTCTCAGGTTAAGAATGAACCTCCGGAACGAATTAAGTACGTAACCAGAGGTACCACTGTACTTTTTAAATATACATTTTTAAGGCTGGTTTTAATGGCACTGATGTCAGGCGAGAAAGGGCATGTTTCAGGCTTTATCTTCCGTTCATGTCACCTACTGTTATGTGAGCTGCAAAGCAGAGCTGAATTGGTAGAGAGACCTTAATCCACACAGCCCCTCAGCACATACTTACAAACACATACACACCCCTGAACCACCTTTTGCCCCAGCAGCTGTTCCCAAACCATTGAGTACTTTGGTAGACCTACAGCATGAATGACACTCGAGGACTTCCAGCTGAACTCAACTGCTCCAGCATCCAACAGTATATAATTAGCAGAGGCTGCCAAAGACACCCTCTTTCCAGAACCAACAGTATAACATTTGCAGAGAGTGAGATGTGGAGAGACCTGCCCAGCCAACTCTCTGCTTATAATCATTTATTCCAAACATTTTGTGTTGGAATCTTTCAGGAGAGAACATTGGGTTTTGCTGCCAAACACAAGGAAATGGCTTCTCAGTTGTGTGGGGTGGCTTTATCTACAGGCAAAACTGAATCCGCTTCAGTCACAGCCTGGTAGCCCAAACATGCTGTATATTCTCTGCTACCACCATCCCAATCTCTCCACCCCTACCATGTGTACAAAGCCTATTTTTGCTCCTGGCGTATGCTTTGATCATCTGCAAATTGTTCATGTTTTGCTAGGCCTCTCTTCTATAAACATATTGCTGGGCTGCATTTAGAATGGTTCTTCTGTGACCTTCTATAGTGTTATGGAGGATCCCTCCAACTCAGCTTTTCAAGGGGCACAGGGAGCTGCAGGCAGGAGGAGGGATCACTAGAATTGCTCCTCCCTACCCCTTTCCACCAATGGGAGTGTCTTGTAAGCACACCTCCCGCTTGGATCTGGATCCAATTCAATATATTTAAAAGCTCTATCTTCAACACAAGTGCACAGAGCAGCATCTCTTTAAAAGGGGAATGTCTTACCAATAGAAAGCTAAAATAACAAGTGTCTCTTAAAACTTTATTGGGCATTTGTTTTGCAGGTTGTTTTCACATCTTGCGATACATGGTATGAGAAAATAGGGTTTCAGCAGATTTTGAAGATACTTTTGTATTCAGGACCCAAACCAGTTTTAAATCCAAAGACTTATATGCTTTTCTGACACCCTTTTGCGGGGGCGGGTTGTGTCTTAGGAAGGATGAGCATCAGAGTGTCAGCTTAAATTTGTTTTCAGGAATTGTTTTGATGTAGGCAGGCTAATACTGGCTGTGATATTCATGTATTCCAGAGCTGTAACACTTTTTAAATATATTGCAGGCAGTAAAATTGGCAAAAATGAAAATCCCACCAGGAGAAATGTTTAAATCGGAGCATGACAAGTATTCCAAATTTGATGAAAATGTAAGCATTACTGGGATTTTTCTTCCTTGAATATTGTATTTAGGGATCCTGGGGAAAGCTGCTAGTTCAATCCTGGACAATATAGATAGATAGATAGATAGATAGATAGATAGATAGATAGATAGATAGACAGACAGACAGACAGACAGACAGACAAGCATTATTTTATTAACATTTGTGTAGCACTTTTAAGTGATCCAAGTGCTTTACGTTCATTATCTAACTGCAATCCTTAGAACACTCTGTAAGGCAAGGCAGTATTATTATCCCCTATACTGTATATTGGGGAGGAGGGGAAGGGAGACAGTGGCTGAGAGTTCATAACTAGAGCTCAACCACCACACTACACCAGCTGTACAACCTATACACGTTTATGCAGAAGTAAACTCTACTGAATTCAATGGGACTCCCAAATAACTCTGCATCGTATTAAAGCATGTGAGTCTTTTGTTACAGCCACAAATTCTAGATCCTTTTCATATTTGTAACTTTGACACATTTTTCACCCCTCTTCAATGAGGATGCATGTCTATGGTTTTCTGTGCATGCAAAGGGAAATAGTGATAAGGCAGGTGAGTCCTAACAACCCTACCTCCTGCACCTAGAGGAGACAGACATGTTGACATCCAGAAAGACTACTACCTGATACTTAATAAGGAGGTTCAACCTTAAACTCTTCCAAATCATTTCCTAACTTGATGTGTTACTGCTTTTTTCCAGAAACTTTTGGAGTTACATATGTGGTTTATTGGGCTTGAATAAATAAGCAAAGAACCCAGGTTTTTATTTTTCTTGTTGATAATGCCTAATTACTGGTGAAAAGGGATAATGCTATTGCATTACCACAGCAGAAAGAAACAAAAACGTTGAGATAACATGGTCCTAAGATAATGAATTAATGTTTTCCAGGGATTTCCAACTCATGACACAGAAGGCAAAGAACTCAGCAAAGGTCAAACGAAGAAACTAAAGAAACTCTATGAAGCACAAGAAAAACTGTACAAAGAATATCTTCAAATGGTTCAGAATGGAGTTGCAAACTAAGAACAAAACTTGGACAATCTGCATCTGCAATAAAATATACAGCTGGATAACCTTTGTGAGGGGAAATGCGTTTTCACTGGGCTTTAACTTTCCACATTGTGCTGAACAAAAAGTAATGCTGCAATCCTATACACACATGGGATTAAGTCCCATTGAACACAATGAGACTTACTTCTGAGTAAACATGCATAGGATTGCACGGTTAATATCACCTTGTTTAAAACGTCAATAAAAGTTTTGTTAGTTAAATAAGGTTCTGTAATATTTTTATGTGATACAAGTCAATAAACAATTTGCTAACTGTCCCTAAGAAGATTTTTTGGGGGGAAATAGAGGTGCGTAGGGGGAGGGGGGATCAGAGACAGTGTCCTTTCCATCTCTACCATCTGTAGCAGCATCAGGTTGGACTTTGGCTCCATGGAACTCTGGATTCAACCCCTTAATTTTAGCTGGACTTGTATCTTTTGTGAGAAGCCATTCAAGCCAAACTCACAATGTCTCAATTCATCTGTTAAAACTATGGAGAGAATTCTGTTTGTAATATGGATAGTACATGCACTTAGCTTTGCTCAACAGAAGCAGTTTTTACATGTGCTTAACTTCGGTAACCGAGTGCTGTCTCTGACATTTACTTTCTGAACTGTAAGCCTAAGAACACACCTGTTTCAATTCATTTCCTCTATGGGGACTCCACAAATGCCATGTCTTTCCCCCCTTAGTTTTGTTGCTCCTTTTGAGGAGCTTAAAAGGATAACCTTGAGGAAGTGGAAAAGGGCACCAGTATTTTTCTCCAGCAGGAGCATTCTGCTGGACTGAGCTTCTTAAGCAATGTGTAAATGGAGTACAGTATCAGTTAGTGTGAACAGCGACTATTGGACACTGCCTCTACCCTTAAAAACATACGGAGGAGTGGGATCCCCTAAGGCAGTGCTGTAGCTAAGGTGATGCTCTCCAAATGTTGTTGGACTATAGCTCCTATTATCCCTGACCACTGGCCATGATTGTGGGGGCAAGTGGGAGTTCAACAACATTCAGAGACCACCACTGAGGCTGCCTGTATTCTAAGGAGAAGCCCTGAAATTAAAGTGCCTGGACATTTAAAACAGACTTAATAAATGTTATATTTTGGCTGTTGGTTTTAAAATAAAATTGGCAAGAAAACCTGCAATGCCAGATAAATGGCATCCTGGAAATACAGGGTACTGCAACATCCCTATCATCTTTGCACAGCAGTGCTTGGTGATTCTTGGTCAGGAACAAAAAGCACTGCCTTGGCTCCCTGGTTAACATGAAGACACTGGCAGTTATCTTAAGCTGTGAACGAGACCTTGTTTATACTTGTCCACCTCCAGGTATTTCCAGCTTTTTTAATAGAGAGAGTACAAGGCTGTACAAGAGTTACATACTCATGGTCGGTTTATACAATCAGCAGATTTAAGGCAGGCATGTTCAACTGGTCAGTCGTGGGGCATCCCTGGTCAATCACGAGATCCTGAACGATGCCCCCCCAAAAAAAGCTCAACAACTTTGGTCAACTCAATGGGTAGATCACTGCCAGATTTTATACAGTGGGAGTAGATCGCAGTCTCTTGGGAGTTGGACATGCCTGATTTAAGGGTATGATGCTAGAATACTCCTTCCAGTATAAACTGGATCATGTCATGAGAGGTTCTACAAGCTTTCTCTCGCGCGTGCTGTACTACTAAATCCTGGCCATTGTTTAAATTGGCCGAAACCCAAGGAGCTATATAGGTTGCATGAGATCATCAAGCAACCTTCGACTAAATGGCTTCTATAGTCTGATATGCATCAAACTGAGTTCATCATTCACGTGCAGGTGTGCAGGCTTCAACTTGCTTGGCACTTGTTGGATCAGGAACTGCTAGCATAAATTGCTTGTTGCGTCAAGAGATTGGTTGTAACTGTGGCTGCTCTTGATAACAACTGGCACAGAATGTCACTGGGGATCACAAAGCCTAAAGTCCTACACTGCACATCTCAGGGCACTGGTTTTCAAACTATTTTCAGAAACCTCATGCATTCCTTAATGAGAAAGATCCATTATGATATGTAGAGAGTTTGCTCCCTGCAATTGGTCTTGGCCTGCAATGTGCAACCAGCAGAATGTGTATTGTAGGGTGTATGCTCAGTTCATACACAGCAATGCTGAAACTTGGTCAGTGCCCCATGTCAGTATCTAGAACATGCCCACAAATTCTCAGGGATGTTGTGGCAGGGATGCTGAATTATCCAAAGAGAAAACACTAGAAAGTGTTTCTGATGGAAGAAAGGTAAAAAACCCCACCACTCATCCTGTCATACACGCACCCATTAAGATATCAACTAGAGAGGCTCCATTCTGTGTACCATCTGCTCATGAAATAAAATCTGTGTAGAAACGGGGCCGCCTCATAGGCAAGCATATTTTGACTTCATTTGTACTGCCTAACAGTGTGATTCCTGTTTAAATACTTCAGTGGAATTCTTTGTTCTTATCAGATACTTGATAGCACACCATTCTGCGATATTGTTTCTCCTCATGACAGCTGCTTGAGACCTCTTTGAAGGAAAGTGCAAGACAAAACCAACAAATAAATCAATGGATCTGTTACATTCCAATGCTCCACACATCTGTGAATTTTGTCTACCTTCTCTTCCTGAATGGCTTTGATAGCATAGGCAAGTGGGTTCCTGTCAAAAAGGAATGCAACAGAAATGTTTGAAGAATGTGAATCTTTTTGTGCAGGGCCCCCAAAGGAGAGGTGCCTCATCAACTGAGTCAGATAGCACCCCGATATCTACTCCCATCCTGCCTAAGGAAGCTAGAGCTCTCCCTAAGGGACAAATGGATGATGAGGTAAAATAGCTTTTGTAGTCATGGCTATTTGATAAAGAAGAGGGAGATGTATAGCCCACTTTCTAGAATCCAGCAACCAATGACACCATCTTGTTCACTTCCTTAGAAGCAGGGGTGTTTCTCATTAGTTATATCCCAGCCTTTCTTCAAGGAATTCAGAGTAGCCATTTAGCTTCACAACAGTTGGGTGAAATAAGTTTGGCTGAGAGATAAGTGTTATGTCTGTGCACACCCTGCCGAGGTTTAGAGACTAAACTTCAAGCCACAAATTACTGAAAAGCTTTACCCTGGCATAGGTCTCATTTGCTTGTTTGCTGCGCTGTTTATTCTCTTGAAGCTACTCCCAAAATAAAACTGTTCAGCAACATAATACATTTAAAATGTTATACCCTTGGAAATGGCATATTTTGGAAGAGGGCTCATTTCAGTGGGTGGAAAGATGCAGAGTATTGGGGTAGCACATAGCATTAGGGAATTATGATTCTGGCAGTGCTACAAAACACCAAACAGGATCAGCAATTGTGCGTTTAAAAACTAGTATTATTAACAATATTAGGTAAAGGTAAAGGTACCCCTGCCCGTACAGGCCAGTCTTGACAGACTCTAGGGTTGTGCGCCCATCTCACTCAAGAGGCCGTGGGCCAGCGCTGTCCGGAGACACTTCCGGGTCACGTGGCCAGCGTGACATTGCTGCTCTGGTGAGCCAGAGCCGCACACGGAAACACCATTTACCTTCCCGCTAGAAAGCGGTCCCTATTTATCTACTTGCACCCAGGAGTGCTTTCGAACTGCTAGGTTGGCAGGCGCTGGGACCGAGCAGCGGGAGCGCACCCCGCCGCGGGGATTCAAACCGCCGACCTTTCGATCGGCAAGTCCTAGGCGCTGAGGCTTTTACCCACAGCGCCACCCGTGTCCCGCGCATTTAACAATATTACCCTCCATTAAAAATCACAAGAGGGGCTCAGAGCATAAAACAAAACACATCAATAATAAATAATATTATCAGATACATTAAAACTCTCCCAGTACCCCCCCCCCATAAATCTCAAAAACAGCAGTGGGATCCTGTTTCCATAATCATCCTACAGCAGATGTGGGCACAGAACCTATTTTTCTAGAAAAAATAGCACTGTGTATGGGGAGCCTTTTGCAGTCGAGATGTTGCTGAACTACAACCCCCATCACCCCTGGCCATTGGCCATATGCTTGCTGGGGCTGTTGTAGTTCAGCAACATATGGAAAGCCAAAGGTTCCCTAAACCTGTCCTATAGCAACAGATATACTACAGACTGCTCTACCAAACATTGGGAAGTTCCAAAGGTCTTACTGTGTATGTTACTCTTAGATAATAATGTTTTATTTCTTCGTTTACATTGGTACTTCGGGTTACATACGCTTCAGGTTACAAACTCCGCTAACCCAGAAATAATACCTCGGATTAAGAACTTTGCTTCAGGATAGGAACAAAAATCGCGGCATGGCAGCAGCAGGAGGCCCCATTAGCTAAAGTGGTGCTTCAGGTTAAGAACAGTTTCAGGTTAAGAACGGACCTCCGGAACGAATTAAGTACATAACCAGAGGTACCACTGTACTTCAAAATGTGATAAGCCAGCCCTGCTGTGTTTGAGGGCCTTCATATTCATTCTGAGCAGGACCCTCAACTTCTTCTGCCTGAAAGTTCTGGCTTGATACCACTGACTGGACCAGACAGGACTTTAATCCGATACTGCAGGGGCTCTTACTTTTGTGACTGAACAGAAAGAGAAAAGAGCGATCTTATTGAATGAAGAGTATCTGGAACCAATCATGGCTTCTGTTTCAAAGTTTAAAACAATTTTAGAACTATCTTGAGGCGGTATTCTCAAATTTCCCCCTAATTGGTGGTGTGTAAAATGCCAAAGACTACCTGACTATTCAGGTTTAGCAATGAAAGTGCACAGGCTAACTGTGAGTGCTGTCAGTGTGTGTGCTGGAAACTTGCTTCTACAGAAATGGCTCCGTTGAGAATGTAGGCAGATTGGCATGCTCTGATTTTTGTCTTTGCAGCAATGATTAATATCTAAAGGGGGGAAAAACAGCCCCACCCCACACCCCACTTCAGCACTTGAATTACTTGGTCAAAACAACTTGACAAGGGCACTCCTCTGCATATTTTAGGGATTTGGCTTCTTGCTTTCAAGGACCTGGAATCAGCACTGGAGGGGTGGGGAGCAGGGCAGGGATTGGCATCAGCAGGTATCCACCAAGGTCCACATCCCAGGAAGAGGATAATCCCTGCTGCTGTTCATTCTTTGCTGTTGCTGCTCACTCAGAGTGGGAGAGGAAGTCTGAGAGAACAGTGTCAAGGGCAACAAGGTGGAACAGCAGGAGCGTTCTGGAGGGAGACCTTGACAAGGGGAGTGAGTGGCAAACACTGTTCTTCCTCCTCATTGCTGCTGTCACTCACCCATCTTGGTGAATGAGCAAGGCGGAGCAGCAGCTGTCACAGCTTGTTCCTTGATACTTTCATTCTGGCTCCCAGCAAGTAAGTGAGTAAGTAAGCAAGCAAGCGTGCAGCAACTCCTCCTTGCCAGCCTGCTCTCCCCAGAGTGGTTAAGTGAGCCAATGTCCCACCTGCTTGCCTGCCTACTCTTGCTTGAACCCAGTAGGTCCAGATAAAGCTGCAAGGGACCCAGGTTTGAAACCCTGGAGAGCTGCTGCTAGCCAGTGTAGACAATACTGAGCTAGAGCCTGGATGAAGAGCCTAAGGCCTGGGGACCAAATGCAGCCTTCTGGGCCTCTTCATTTGACTCTCAGGACTCTTCCCCCGACCACCCCTTCCTTGAGTATATTTGCCTGTCTGGAAGGCAAAAATATAGGTTTTGTGTGCCATGCTCTAATTATTGCATGGCTGAAATTTAAGCGTCTCAAACTCAGTACATAACAGACACATCTGTCACTCTGCCTACTGTTGCTTCTGGTCATATGCAGCCCCCGTTAAGTTGACCACAAGGAAATGTGGCCCTCAGCCTGAAAAGGGTTCTCCACACCTGAGCTGGAACAACCAATTTTCTGACTTGTTATAAGGCAGCTTCCTGTGCCTCTGTGAGGTGTGCACTGAAATAGCTGGATGCTCTGAGGGCATCTTGCCTTAAGGGTGCCCCTCTGCAATCTGGAGTGGGCACTGCATGGCAGGATAAACTTTCTGCCCCAAGGGGTTTTCTAACCCTTTCTCCTGCAGCAGCTGTCACCACAGCCCAATCCTATGTCAATTTCAATGGAGTGTAATTCTAAATCAGTATGTCTAGGACTAAAGTCACTGACGTTTAAAAACTGGAAGTATGGTAAATAGAAAATATATCATCCTGCTTTGCTTCCCATCCCTTTTGATACACAGATATGAGAAATTTGAAACTAGACATAATGGCACCCTCTGGAACTCATGGTAAAGTTGGCCTTGGGCCTATTTGCATGTGCATTCGTGATGCTCACCATCATGCGCATAGCAAGAAGCCCAATTTTGAATCTGTGAATTAACTACTTTTTACAAAGTTATTACACTTCACAGCGAGGATTACTGTGTTCCGTCTTACACGCCTGTGATGGATTTCTAAAACGCTGCATGTTCAGAGGGTAGGAAGTTGCGAATGCAATTTCTTGCCAGGATGTGAACACGTGATTCTGCACAAATGTGCAATACGTTTATTCTTTCCTTGAGGCTTTCTTGCATTATCCGTCACCATAGCACACAGTCCCTTTCAGACGGGAGTAGGGAACTGTTCCTGATATCCAGATCCCATAATCCCTGACTACGTATATGACATGAAGGCTGGAGCTGATGGGATCCAGCACAAGTGGAAGGGCCACTGGTTCCCACTAAATTACCTGCCAGTAAATTTACTTATGCGTCGAAGCACTGGCACAATACTCTCCCTTTCACTTTAAAACGCCCTCAGCCTTGAGGTGAGAGTCGACTAGCTCTAGCTTGGCGCCAGGCGCTCAGACGTTGTCCATCACAAACGTTGCCATGGCAAAACGCAAGCATTAAGTTAGTGCAGAGCCGACCGCCCCTTCCACCTCCCCACCCATTGTTTCCTTAAACAGCTCCTGCTCCTTTAAATGCCGCGGCGCGTTCCAGCGCCTCCCTCGCTCCACCGGACAAGCCCCGCCCACCCCACTCCTCTCGCCTCGCCCCCTTCCCCGCATCGCAGAACTCTCTCGCGCTTAGAGCGGTCCCGCGCACGCGCGGCGAGCGCGAGCTCTCCCACCTTCCCCGCGCTCTGATTGGCTCATCCTCTTTCTGCCGGAAAGTCAACATGTCCCGCGTGTGGAGCAGCGGCCGCCGCTAACCCTGGGCCAATCCGAACGGCTCTTACTGCGCGCGGCGCTGTCGCGTCGGCCAATGGGAGGCGGCCTTCTTTAGGGCGGCGCAGCCCCGAGTGAGTCGGAGTGAGAGGATCAGCCTGGGCGCTGCTATTGCGGGCGTGAGGAGACGCAAGGGCCGGGCTAGGTGAGTTGGGGATAGCGGGGGCTGGGCCGGGGCGAGGCGGGGCGCAGCGCGGAGCGGGCCTGTTGTGCTGCTGCTGCTGCTGCACACCCGGGCTGAAGGGCGGAGAGGAAGGCGAGCAGGCCCCGTTGTGCTGCCGAGGCCCGGCTGACGGGGGGAAACAGGCAGGGGAGCGGGTGGGGCAGTCCGGTCCCAGCACGGGCACCATTTTAAGGAGCGGCCTCGGCTCTGGGCGCGGCGGAGCGGCTATTAAGGCTCCGGGATGCGGCGCTTCCTCGCTCTGTGGCGGCGATTCCTCACACGGGTTGCCGCAGGCGGATGGGAGGAGAGGCGCTTTTTTCCCGCCGCCTCAGGGCGGACCCCGGGCTCATCCATACGCGCGCGTGTCGCTTCCTCTCTCTCCCGTACCTCTTCTCGGCCATGTGCTCTGCGATTTCTCTTCCAGTCCTGCTGTCTAAGCCACGCCGCTTTAAAAATGGGAAGGTGTGCCGTGGGAAACGGGGGCGGGAGTTGCGGTGCGGGGATGTCAGTTGGCGCCGTGTGTGCGCGCCTTATGAAAGGCTTGTCGTATAGATAGATACAGACACCGTGAAAAGCGCCCCCCCTTTTTTCTCCCGATGTAGGCCCTGCAGTATGTAACCTGGCAGGCCCTTGTTTTTCCTGCCAGCGCCCTCTAGTCTCTGCTCCTCTCTTCCTCCCAGCCTCCACCCCCTCCGCCGCTGTATAGAGAACACATAGTTTTGTTCCTGCCCGAGGGTTTCTGACTGCAAGTTCTGTAACGGAAGCCATAATTTTCCTTTGTGGTTTGGCATCGCTACTTGTAGCTCTTATTGCAGGGGCCGCACCATCTTCCAGGCTTAGAAAGATAATTGACTTGCACTTGATGCAAGTTTTGAAAGAGTCTGATAAATGCAAGACCTTGGGAACTCAAGTTTCATCATGCTGGACTGGTCAGTCAGCTCGGAGAAACTTTTAAATGTAACACTTAGCTGATCAAGATGTATTTCACACCAGTGGAAGTGGTTTCTGGGCACTACTGTGAAACTCAGTCAAGTTCTTAAAATAGGTGGCATTGTGGAAGATAATGTTCAGTAATGAATTGTGTACACAATAACACCATATGGGTTGAAATCTTCCTGTAGTAGAATCACAGCATGACTACTGTTTGTGTTCCTTAGCATACAGATTCTTTCCCCTGTTAGTTTGCAAACGTTTGCTCCTATTTACCATTGCTTCATCTTGATTCCTCCCATTTGAATACTCAGGGGATTGATAGGAGTTGAAGTCAACTGCAGCTGGATAGCCATGAGCTCCTATACAGTGGTGCCCCGCAAGACGAATGCCTTGCAAGACGAAAAACTCGCTAGGCGAAAGGGTTTTCCGTTTTTTGAGTCGTTCCGCAACACGAATTTCCCTATGGGCTTGCTTCGCAAGACGAAACGTCTTGCGAGTTTGTTTCCTTTTTCTTAAAGCCACTAAGCCGCTAATAGCCGTGCTTTGCAAGACGAAGAGACTCGCGGAACGGATTAATTTCGTCTTGCGAGGCACCACTGTACATTATAAGAATTAAATCCCACTTCATGACAGATGCTCTCCAATAAGTGTGCACAAGGCCCATTAAACATTTTGGATTTATATCTGAATAAACTTAAACAGCTATCTTAGATCTTAAACCAATTTGAGGGGTTTTGGGGTACAGTCAAGCAGTATATAGATGTTATGAAATAAAATATGGAGTCAGCCCATTTAGTTTGTTTTGCACATTTATTTCTAACTAATTGGCTGTAGCTCTTCAGGGTTTCAGATGGGATATTCCCAGCTCCACGTGGAAATGCTGATAGTTGAATTTGGGACCTTCTGGGTGCAAAGCAAATGTTCTACAACTGAACTGCAGTCCTCTGGTTCATATGAATAGTAATAATTAGTAGCTGTATGTATTCAGTGTATATCCTGCCCTTCCTCCCAGAGGAGCCCAGTCTACAAGACTACAAGACTTGATGAAACTGCAAATCTTGTAGTTTAATTGTGGTTGCATTAATTATAACAAATAATCCACTTTTGGAAGGCTCCCAAAATATAGACACTTACCAGCAGTTTTGTTTAAATATTTTCAACTGACAGTGTAGATGGTCTCTTAAAATGCTCTTGCTTCTTAGGTATAATTCTTTTCATATTTGACTGACTTTGAGAATTTGGTGTTAATACACTTTGTCACTTACATATTTCTTTAAACTACTTTGTGTAGTTTTAATGTTATTCCATGGATATTTTATTTATTGTATTTATTTTTTATTTTTTATTGCATTTTATGTCCCACCTTTTTGTCCACTGAGCTCAAGGGCCCTACATGGTTCTCCCCGCTCCTCAAATAATTCCCGCAACAACCCATTGAGCGGCAGTGACTAGCCCACGGTCACCCAGTGAGCTTCATGACGTAGTGAGGATTTGAACCCTAGTCTCATGGGTCCTAGTCTAACACTCTATAATCACTATAACACACTGGCTGTCAGTGTGGATAATGATGGGGGAAAGTCAAAGTAGAATTTAGCATTCCATCTATGAAACAATCTATTGCTGACTGAATTGGTCAAACTTTGTCTTATTACTTGATAGCAACTTCACGGAAGGTGCCTTTATTTTTAATTATGTCCCATATATTGACCATTCAGTAAACTTTAATTTAACTACCTTTGCAGGCTACATATCTTTAGAAGTTGCTTATAAGTTGTGATTATGGTTAAATATTCTGATGTTTCTCTTCTGGGCTTCAAAGTGGTACTTCTAATATTTTATATCTTTGAAGTAGGTATTTTGCTCTGTTACAGAGGTCATAACTACGTGTTGCACATGACACAGGACTGCTGCCAAAAATTGCAGCCCCATATCAAGTTCTTCTCTCCCCGCCACGCTTCATCCATATCCCATTTAATGCAGTCAATACATTGTCTGTGTCTCCTCCCCACCCTCCCAGCTAATGCCAATAACATGCAAGGCAGAAACTCAGAGTATTATATTGTCACAACATGGAATAAATTATCCTAAATGGGAAGACAGGGAGAACTTGAGAAAGATGACTCTTTCAGCAGCCTCATATTGGGTGTAAAGTATAGTTTTAGTATTGTTGCAGTAACTGTTGCTCCGATCACTCCTGCATGTTTAGCTGTTTTCTTAATCTTTCTGACCATAAGTCAGAAATACTTCATCTTAAATTTATGAAACAGTGAGCTGGCCCAGATTTGCGATGAATAGCCTTTTCCCAAATGAATGGGTCTTTCAGATTTTTGCTCTTACCTGCTTTTAAGTTTGTCATGTGATCTTGTGGGCAGAAGTAGGTAAGAATCTACAAAAGTAGGTAAGAATCTACAAGTAGTAATCTGGGTGATTTGCAGTAGATTTTTAAGAGTGTCTTTGTAAACAATAGCAACAACTTAAATCTGCACCATATCTATCATTGTAAAACTTTGCTAAAATGTAACCGAAATATATTTTGGAGAGTTTTGATATTGTGTATCAGAGGTGGAGAAACACTTTTCTCATGGGACATAGATTCACAGGAAAGAAACAAAAAAAGAGCCAGAGTCCAGGGTGTCTCCTCCCTCCAGGCTCCCTTCCCCTGCAGCACCACCAAGGCTTCAGCAGAATCACTTTTTAGCCAGTACACACTGTGCACATGAACTCTCTTAAAAGGGGTGGGTGGGTGTTATGCCACTGTCCAGCAGCAGCACCCAACCAGTTGCTTTCCTTGCAAGGCTTTCACTTGGGAAGGGCTGTTTTGTATGTCTCTCTCTCTCTCTCTCTCTCTCTCTGTAAAAAGATAATATTATTGCCTGACAATGAACAAGCAAGAGACAATAGTTTTCAATTTCTGCTGTAGAAAATTCAGCTGTGAGAAGAGGAAGCCTCCCTCCTTCCCTGTAGGCTCCTCACCATAGCTCAACAGAGCAGTGGACCTCTCTCCTGTAGACTGTCTTCCTACACTTGTCTTGAACAAGCTGGCAACAGCTCTGTGAGGCCTTTTTGGCTCCCCCTCTCTTATCTGACCAGCATCATGCCAGCCTGCCTTCTTTCTCTGAGCAAGACCACTGCAGCTCCATGTGGGCTTTTAGTTCCTTTACTTCTACTTCACTTGTCATGATTCCGAGTATTTTCCCTCTGGGGTAACTCCCTCCCCCAGCAAGGTGACAGTTGCACTGTATGTGCTTTCCAACCCTTTCCAACCCTTTCCTCCTTGCTCTGGCCTACATGCATCCTTTGCCAGAGCCATATATTGTGGCTACTGCAAAGATACTTGCCATAAGTTCTGATCCTTAGTGGTCCGTCCCCCCCACATTTTCAGGAAACACAAAATTTGGATGAAATTGCACACTGGTTTGTCTTAAATTCATAGTGGAGCAAAGGGAAGAGCATAAGTCTGATACTCATGCTTGTAATGCCAAAATATGGTTTGATGCTGACCTGCTACAATATGACATCCATGTCACTTAACTGTAGTCATATGGACAATTTTCTAAAACCACGCTCCAGAGTATATATGAGTATACTTTCTGGGTATATATGAATTGACCACCCACTTGTCAGTTCTGATGTCATGACATCTTCAGCTGATGAACAGTTCAATTCTGTCTACATGGAATTCTGCCAATGCATAACAGAATCCCTACCTGTCAGCTGCCATCACCGACCCAATAGGGCAGAGTTTTCCAAACTGTGTGTCGTCACACATTAGTGTGTTGGCTGCAGTGTATAGGTGTGTCATGCAAACACTCTTATAAGGGGTTAGTTTAACCTCTGGTTTGCTAATAAAACTGAATTACTGTGTCATGAAATGATGTGTGTCTGAAAAGTGTGCCACCAACATGAAAAGTTTGAAAAACTCTGCAATAGGGTGATGCCAGTTGATTGACAGATGGGTGTGGTTTTGGGGAGATAGCCTCTCAGCCCATGGCCTAGGCCATGACCCTCAAATGCATAACAATGACGATACTGCTTCCTTGCCTGGATGGAGGCATGTATTTGTATAGAAACCCTCAACTTCTCTGTAGTTGGAATGTATCCCTATCATACAAAGCAAGAGTTGCACCCATTATTTCACTCACTTTTGCTTCTGATCCTGCCCACAGGAGTAATTTCTTGAGTTTCTCTCTTCAACACTTGCAAATGATTCATATTTATTTTTTTATTTATTTACAAGAAAAAAAATTGGAGGGAGGAATGAAAAGCATGCTTAAGCACAAGTTCTTAAAGTTACATTTCTTAGAATGCAGTTAAGAGCAGCAACTCCTTGCAGATGTCAGTATAGAGATCTTTGATCTATATACATTACAAAAGTAATAGAGAATAGAGGGCAGCTCTACTATGTACAATGTGTTTATTCAAGCTCTCAGTTCATTTAAACTTTTTTCAAAAGTTGTGATTGGCTAAATAAGTTCTACCTCTCGTATTGCAAAAATGAAATACATGAACTATAATGTAGGGATTTTAGTTTGTGCTGGTGTTGTTTGGATGTTTGTTATTGAAGGGGAAAAACCATATATCTTACACATTCTAGGATTGACTTTTAGTCTGCTAAGCCCAATTCAATAGGCTTTCAGTGGAAAATAACAGAGAGAAATGTATTTCAACTTTTAAAAGCAAGTCCATTCCATAATACAAGATGGCTGAAACAATTTGTAAATGTGATTCAGAAGTGGTTTATGCTGTAAGTGGCTATTAGTAAAAATAATATGCAAAAATAATACTATTCCATGAAAGTTGCTTTGGAAACATATCAGCATACTTTTAAATTCTTTGTTTGTATTGTCTTACAGGTGGATAAAAGATCTTGCAGATGGCAGATAACAGGTAGGTTCTGAAAAGTCCTGAAAATTATGGGTCTTTAAGAATTAGTGGTGAACATTTTGCGCTTGTCTGATTGATGTGTGATCACTGACACATGCAATGTTCTCGGCACAACCACCATGCAAATGGGGAGTTGTCTGTACTTGAGAAAATATTTCACTGGACTTAATAAAACATATTTTCTACACAGATTTTCTTTGGTTAAGACGTAGCCCGTCTAATGAGTCAGGAGATGATGACCATTTATTAAGTTTATATCCTGCCTTTCTTCCCAAAGGAGCACTGCAAACGACAAAACAGGAAAACAACACAATTGAAAAGCATTAAACATTTCTGAAAATATATAATGGAAAATGTTTGTGCTTTTTTTTCTTCCAATCTGTGTGAAATTGGTAGGTCTGTTTAGCCCCATTACTGGGTGATGTTGTGTCAAGGAGTGATGGTCAGTTTATGGTGCATTGTACATTCTTGAGACCCTTAAAACATAGAACTTGTGGATCGTCCCTAAGTTGTTTTTTTTGTTCTTAGTTACCCATGAGAAGCTTACTGAGAATTTTTAGAACCTGTGCTTCAAATTGTGTACTAGCGTTATAGCCAAACTACTATTCACAAAGCAAGAGAGGAAGAATAGGTCCTGAAACAGTAGTGGTCCAACTTCTTGGCAGGTGTATAAAAATCCAACTGAGAATATAAGAGTGCAACTCCAGGGTACAGTACAGTTAAATATGCAGTTCCTCATGTTTTATGATGTGTTTCCTTCTGGTCTTAATTAGAAATGTGAAGGCCGGTGGGAAGGGGTGTGGCTTTGAGCTATGGAATGGAATGCAGTCCTGCACTGGAGTGGCAGGCGGAGCTCATTCTGTCTTAGGTAGGCACACTAGGTTTTGTTGCTCCTGCCCTGGCATGCCACAAACTCCTGATTTGTCTGTCTCTTTTGGCATCCATACTATGTGCCATAGGGGCCAACTCCTAAGGACCAAGATCCCTTCAGCCCCCTCAGTAAAATATTTGAGGGGCATTGCTGTTCAAATGATGTATGTGAGCCACATCCAGTTTTAGAAACTTTGATATATAAGCTAGGTGTCAAATAGCTCCTTAAACCAGGGTTACAGTTTAATTTTCTCCAATTTCTTTTTCAAGTTGGAAATTTAGAAATAGTGATTCCTAACCAATGAAATTCTCCTGGCAAGCTGTTTGGAAATATGTGTCATAAGAATCTTTCCACACACACCTAGAATGCAGTATAATTCACCTAACAGCATCTTTAGCCTTTATCCTGTGTACAATCTTGGCAAAAGTAATGGAAAACTGAAAATCTGATTTATTTTTAAGTGCCTATTGTACAAGTTCATTTGAGTGTCAAAACTGCCAACAATAAATTGATATCTTTACTAATTTTTAAAATACCAGTTTACATTGGGTTGGATCCGGAACTTGTCCTGTCATGAATAGAAGGGCAGCCCTTTGGAACAATGGACTACAGAAGAAAGGAGGAATCATTCAAAGTTCTGCTTTTTAGTCCTTCTCCCAACCACTCAGTGTGAGTGGCATTCCAGTGAGCATTACCCTGGATCTGCCCCATTTACCAAAGCTTACTTGAATTAAGTTATATTATATTATGCAAATATCTCTCAAATATGTTTTTGCAGTAAAACAGAAGATGCTGCCTCAGATTCTGTGGAAGCTGCTAAAGGTACCGGTGATAAAAAAGGTAACTGATTAAAATACTGTGTTTCAAAAGTATGTTAAAATGCAGAATGAGTGTGTGGTTAGGGTTTCCAGAGATTGTTTTTATCCCTTTAAAAGCTCTGAAGGTGTGAGAAATTATGCTGCTGCTGTGCATCCTATCCTGGTTTTTGTGTATAGCTCCTTCCTGCACCTCTTCCTGATTGGGTAAAAGTTATGTTTGCTATAGCAATGTAGAAGGTAGAGGGAAGGGTTAGTGGACAGAGATGGCAGAGCAGCATAAGCTGTGACCACTGTCTTAAAGGGTATGCCAAGAACTTCCGTGTGCCTTCTGTTATGTTGCATATACATCAAAGGTCTAAATCAGAAGTTTCTTGAAGACTGCTCGCCAGGTTTGCACATTTTCTTTGGAGTTCATATCTTTTCAGGAACTGAGATAATATCTTCATATTTGGGCAACTAGTTGATGCTGGGTATGAATAGGGATGGTTCTTTAATCCTGGCCCCAGAATAAGAAATCTGTTTTGATTACATGTTCTGTTTTGTGCACTGGGCCTTCAGGGATAGAATTGCTTAAAATTCCAAAGAAATGCAGCTTAAGTTGCTGGGGACAATAAGGGAACTTGAATGAATGGATAGCTTTTGACCTGTACTTTGTACCTCTGAAGAACTTTTCTTCAATGTCATCTTATTTTCATCATCCACAGCTTTTGTAATTTGAACGTCTTATATTTCCAGATAGATTCATTGTTCCTTTGGGAGCACAATACCCCATCTAAGAATTCCCTGCTTTGAATTTTATGTGGAAATGATGCCAAAATAAATGCCTAATAAAATTATAAAGTTATAGTGAGATTTGTTTAAACTCTTCTTTTACAGAAAAGTTAGCAGACCAGGTAATGCAGAATCCACAAGTCTTGGCAGCTTTACAGGATCGACTTGATAATGCACCTCACACTCCTTCCAGCTACATTGAAACGTAAGAATGAGAAACACCACTTGCCACAAGTAAAAGATTCACAAGTCCAAAAATGCACTTGCTACTATTAGGTACATATGTTAATTTGATGTAGCAAGCTCGGCCTGAGGTTAATGAAAGCCTCCAGCCTCGGAGAGGGACAGGAAATTTCTCTGAATTCTGGAGATACTTGGAAAGTAGTGAAAATCTTATTAGGTGGAAGAAGCTAGGTGCTGCTGCTATGTAAATTCTAAATAATTTTGTTTCTAGCTTACCAAAAGCAGTAAAAAGAAGAATTGATGCCTTGAAACAGCTTCAGGTGAAATGTGCCCATATAGAAGCTAAATTTTATGAAGAAGTTCATGATTTAGAGCGAAAATATGCAGCCCTGTACCAGCCTCTCTTTGATAAGGTAAGGCATGTAAATTTCCTTGCAGTCTTAACTAATATTAGTGGAACTATGCTTCATCTTCCTGTAATTGTAACAACAACTATCATTGTGAGGGGCCTAAAACTGAGTTGTTCTTTGCACTGTGTGGTTGCTATTTTATTTCTGTCAACTATCTCATGAGAACTTGCATATAGCTATCCGAAGTGTTCTCAAAGCCTGACTACTTAGGTATGT
Organism: Podarcis muralis; assembly: GCF_964188315.1. NCBI lineage: Eukaryota > Metazoa > Chordata > Lepidosauria > Squamata > Lacertidae > Podarcis > Podarcis muralis. The sequence goes on from NC_135655.1 coordinate 72,920,879, forward strand.
GTTTAGCATGTGTTGACAAAAGGGAGGTGAGAACAATAGGCAGAGTGGTTCCTCTAAGACAGCTGCTAGATATATAAAACTAATGTTCCTGCTGTTAGTAGCCTTTACCTAAAGCAATAACTATATTAGGCCTTTCCTGTTAAGTCTTAATTCTATAATTGATTATTTTGGCATTTAGAATACTGGTATTCTTTTATGGTATAGTTATTCAGGATTCCTCTGATCCTGGTCAATTTCATGTTTGAACTGTTCAGCAGCTACACAGCTGTAATCTGCACTTCATTTTCTCTTTTTAGGCATTATAGTGTATTTAGTTTTTGTTCAGCTAAAGTAACTTTTCTTTTCTTTTTACTTTAATTTACAACGTTCAAAGGATATTTGTTGCCCTGTACCTTGGTTAGAGTATCTAAAATACCAGAAACCTAAGTCACTCTCAGATATTGTTTGATGATAAAGTCATTTGGGTGTTAGATTTAAAAAAATGAAGCGTATTCCTAATACTTCTGAGATAGTAGTTTATACAGTTCCTTAACTCATTTGAGCAGATACTGGGAACCACCATTGTTGATCCATTTTCCACAGCACTCTTAAGTGCTCTTGGATAACCTTAGTATGTTCTAACTTGTCTACAATTTTTATACTAATTACGCAGAGAAGGGATTTTATCACTGGTGGTGCTGAACCCACAGAGGCAGAAGCAGAATGGCACAGTGAAAATGAGGAGGAAGAAAAACTTGCCGTAAGTAGAATTTGCTTCTGAACACAATTACTAAAATAATTTAAGCTGTGATGTGTAATATTCCTAGTAAACTTCAGACAACCTAATGAAGTGATCTAATTAAAATAATACCTGTCCTAGCAGAGCACATCATGAGCTTGAGTTACTAAGATATTTAGCTGCATGCCTAATGAAATTGGCCAGGAAACTGCTTTGATCTAGTCATTTGCACTGTTCGTAACCTGTTGACAGCCTCTTCTGCTAATGGGTTCCATTCCAGTGCTACAGTAACACCCAGGATGAGAAAAAGCAGGCATTTTTTGCATGTCTGTTATCTCCGTTTTGGGGACACATCATTATTGATCTATTTTATTTTTGTCTTTCCTACCTGCTTTTCAGCAGAAGGTTCAGGATGGGTTACAGCAACTCAAAAGCAATAGTTTTATTCAACACATTTTAAGGAAACAAAAATATAGGGTACTTGATGCACCTGTGTTGTAAGGGAGCTTCACATTCTTAGGGTCATCACTGAGAAGGCCCTCTCACAAGCTACTGCTGCCAGAACCTGTGAGATTGGTGGACCCGCGAGAGGGCCTCCTCCAGTGATCGTAATCTCTGAACTGCTCTAAAAGGGAAATATTCCCCTATTTTTTATTACTGTGTCTGCATGCCTCCTGAAATTCTCCCAGTTGAGTTACAAAGTATAAAAGGGTTCAGGTTTGGAAACATTAGTGCTTTATTACTGTATAGTGGGTAGGGGGCATTCTGGAGAGTAAGAAAATGAAAATGTGTCCTTGTTAAACTATTTTTAGATGCTGTTTTTGTTTTTTTAAATTAGAGACTAATTTACTTTTGCATACCCTGGAACTCTCCAGAATATGGAGAAACCATTGCCTCATTTTTTTAGGGAAAGTGTGGTGGGGGTGGGGTGTCATTTTGTTTCCATACTGATAGGCGCAAAACCACCCAAGGTTATATTTTTCCCCATCATAGCATTTAACAAATAATAATAAACAAGATACACAGTCACAGTACATACATTTCAATGGTATATATTGAGAAGTTATACAAATTTACTTAAATCAGCTCAGAATCCATAAATTACCATGTGTCAATGAGATATAATGTATGACCCAAGCTGTTTACTTGTGTAATAAAGCAATACCAATCTGTGTTAAAATTGCTATTTTTGCCTTTTATAGCCCTTAGCCTCACAACCACCCAAGTTTTGTTTTAGATGCAAATACTTTTTATAATGACAATGTTTCTGCATTAAGAACATTAAAAGAACACCTAGGAAATGGGGTATTTGCATTTTACAAACAACTTTGAATATATTTGTTGACTAGCTTCTGGTCAAAACCTTTAAAGAAGTTTCTTTCTTTTCTGTTATTAGGGAGATGTGAAAAATAAAGTAGTAATAGAAGAAAAAGAAGCAGGAGCAGCTGAAGAGACAAATCCCAAAGGAATCCCAGATTTTTGGTTCACAATATTTAGAAATGTAGATATGCTGAGTGAATTAGTACAGGTAATGCCTATAAAAAGGCTGTTTGTTAATTAGTGTTTTTACATGTCATGCTCTCTCAATTCAAATACCAAACTGATAACGACAAATGCGAACAGGAAAGGGATCTGTGACAGATTTGCCTGGAAATAAGTATTAATGAACATGTGATGTTCTGGTTCACTCATCACATTAAAAGAGTATTGCTCATGCTGCTCAGAAGTCCTCACTTCACTTGTCTCCCACTTCTCGCTGCAACAGACCATAAGCTTTGACTTGAACTGTTGTCCAAACCTGCTTTCATGGGTTTGGACTACAAAACAAGTCTAGGCTTGTTCCAGCATGTCAAGAGTCAGGAAGCAGCAAAACGGGGCAGCCTGCATCAGCACATGTATGTGTGAGCCAGGCCACTGTCATGCTGTTTGTTAGAATTTTGCTGGGCTTTTCTAATTACTTTACAACTTGCACATTTCAGTAAGCTACTTCTGTCCCTGTTTTGGCCTTTTCTTGATTTACCTTCTCCTTACTTGCTGTCTCGTTGTTGTCCAAAAATCGGGATCTCTCATCTCTCCTTCTCTTAAATTAGTGCACACCTAATCACATATCCCTCTTGACCTTCTGAGATACATTTATTATTGAGTCAACTGTATTGGGAGTCGGGGGGGGGTTAGTGTGTTAGTTAATATATAGAGTTGACTGAAGTACTAACTGAGGCAGAAACAGTTTACTTGAAATTGAAGATGGTATCTAAGTAAACTTGAGAACTTGCATTGGAGGCATTTGGCTCTTTATGAGATGCCAGCCATTTCTTTCATCTTAATCATAGCTTTACCATTTTTGTTTAGGAATATGACGAGCCAATTTTGAAGCACCTGCAGGATATCAAAGTAAAATTTTCTGAGCCAGGACAGCCTATGGTTAGTATGATTTAACTTCTAAGAATTTAATATGATTTAACTTGTGAGGGGCATGGTATCCATTAATAGTTTGAGTGTGGAGGATTTCCATTTTTATCTTATTGTATCAAGTTTAACCTTAGAAGATGAACTCAGCTGTATATCCCACTGGGGACTTCTTTATTAGATCAGGCATTTAAAACTACAGTTATAATAGCACCACCTACTGACAATTAATGAAACAATGTTTTAAAATAATATGAGCTTGTACTTGAATTAGGTCTTTTATTAATCCTTATTGAAGCATGTTTCTTATATTGATATAAACTAAAACTAAAACTTTACCAGCAAAGAAATAAAATAAACAAAAATGGAGCAGGGAAGGAAAATAGGAAGAGATGTTGGTCAGTGTTCATAGGTTTTGCTCATTTTCAATCTATGGGAGTATCATAAGCAAAATAACTGAACTCGGCAAGGGATAGAGTTCAGTATAGGTTTGGTAATCATTTATGTAAACTTAAGATGTGTCGCTAATTCATGTATGGTGAGCGAGTATAGGTTTCTTCTGCCATTGGTGGGTTGTTGGGACTGTATTTTAGTTTTCCTTTGTTGCGAAATGTTACATGCAACAACCAACAAAGTGAAACTAATCCATTTCTGCTGTCCTGGGGAAAGGTTCCAAAAAATAGGAGGATCCTTTTGTTCTGCTTCAAGGAACAAGTTGATACAGTGACTCAAGAATTGAAAAACTAGACAGAACCACTTAATATGTGTTAAGAAGTCTTCTGTATCATTGCTTCACCATCAAGGAAGATATTCTTAACATATTTGAACTAGTTTTAAACAACCTCCACAGAGCAAGGGAAGATGCAGATCTTTCCTAGTACCTCATTTAGAATGTTAATGGCATTAATTAGAGAATTAGGTTCTCTGGGAGATGTTTCTGTTGGGCTGCATGCAGTGAAAGTAGCTAAATATATATATTGCTTAGTGGGTCACTTCAGAGAAACTATTCAGTAGTCCACTGCTCTTAGTGAAAAGTTTTGCCCAGTAAATAGAGTTTTATACTGTATTGATCTAATAGAAGCACTCGGAGGAAGTTGTGCTCAGTAGCATTACATGGCTTCACCTTCAGAGAGTTGACCCCACATTATTAACAACCTCGGCTTTGATTTGCCTTGGAAAAGTTTTAAGTTGGTTACACTGCTCAGTCTTCTGCTAGTATCTTACATGCTGGGTTTGCATTTTACTTCTATTTATATGTTAAAGGATTAGAATTACCTTTTAAAGAGGGTGGGAGAAGCTTTTATCTGCTCTCTAGTGAGAACTAGCTCTAGTAATATAAACAGAAATCAGTGGCTGGAATAACTGTTCATATGGCATCCTGTTGTTCCTGGAAGTACTCCAAGCTCTTGACTTCACTTGGCACATAAGAGCAGTTTGCCATTAGAAAACTAAGCAATATGTGAGAGTTCTGTTAGAACATATTTAAGCTTCTGTTCTTTGAATGCACTGTAGTGAAGCTTTTATCCATATTGTGGTTACTTAAGTAAAGTTTTAATTCTCTCCTGGTTTTCAGACCTGAAATAAGATAATTGATTTTGGATTATTTTTCACCAAAGGTTTTACAGTTTCGTGCTTTTCTTGAACAAGTTAGCACTTAACTGCTCCTTGTGAATGAGCACCTGCACAGCAAACTGCCTCTGGCTCATGTGGGGGTGTTTGCCCTCCATTTTTCTTGTAGCTTGGAAATGTTAGCTGATTATTATGACAGTGGCAAGAAGGTGGAATAGGTAGCAACAGTACAAGTGAGTGGGGGAAATGCCTGGTGACTAGTTCTGAATTATTTCTTCAGTTGAGCAATATATAATCAAATAATTCATGTGATGATGTTCTCAAATGCTTTGACACATTCTCTAAACCTTTTTTTTTGGGGGGGGGGGGGAATCTGATACTCTGCTATTCTTACCTGCCCTGCCATTGTTGCTGACAATAGATAACACTTGTGCTTTTAGATATGAACGTAGGATGTTTTTGTCATTGTCCCCCAACCAACGTTAAGGGTTGTATCCAATTGGTGTTCCTCCACTGACTGAAGCCTGAGTGAGCAATGTGACCTTTGGCAATTTCCCATATCCTATCCCCCCTTCCCCCCAAAAAAACCTGGAGTCAGGGGAATTGTTAAAGATGGCATTAATCCCTATTCCACTCACAGAAGGCTCTTTGGTCCAGCAGAGGCTTTTATCAGCTGAGGGACATCAGTTGGATACAGCTTTAAATGTTTGTATTCAACTGTCATGGTTTGAGCTGCCACTATGCTGGTGCTTGTTTGCCCTGTATGTGTGCATATCTTCTTGTGAATTAAGTGTGCACTGTATTAAGATTAGCCTTTAAGCTTTGTTTGAAAAGCAAATAAATAAATAAATAAAAAAGCAGAACTTTGTACATAAGGTTGAAGTACTGTGAATAGCTGTAATACAAAACCTGTCAAGAAAACATAGCACACTAATTGTTCCAAATTATTTATTGTGTGTGTTTATCTTATTCATGTTTTATTACATTTTAATAGAACAGTGTAAAATGAGACTGTTACAATGTAGGATCTGAACTTTTATTTTTGCAAAGGGTGCATTGCCAATACAAATATTGTTTACTAATAACACTTTATCACCTTCTGTCTGCCAAAAATAGTTGAGAGCTTTACAACAAAAATGGATCTCTTTTAGTCTTTCACATTAGAGTTCTACTTCGAGCCCAATGACTATTTTACTAATTCGATTCTGACAAAAACCTACAAGATGAAGTCGGAGCCAGATAAGACGGATCCCTTTTCATTTGAAGGCCCTGAAATTGTTGACTGTGAGGGGTAAGAATATATTCTTAAACATTTTTGAGCTTCTAGTCTGAAGTTTAAGGTACCATTATAACTATATGTGGTCAAAATATAAAATCACTCTGAAAGCACTTCTGGTGTTATGAATGAATGTAGTATACTGGATCAGCAATCACAGAACTATTGCCAGTAGTACAAGTGAAAAGGATCGGAGGGTCTTAGAGGACCACAAGCTTAACATGAGTCAACAATGTGATGCAGCAGCAAAAACAAGCTGTTTTTCTGCCTTGGTCAGACCACACCTGGAGTCCTGTGTCCAGTTCTGGACCCCACAGTTTAAGATGGATGTTAACAAGCTGGAATACGTGCAGAGGAGGGTGGTCAGGGTGATAAAGGGCCTAGAAACTAAGCCTTACGAGGGACTGTTGAGGGAACTGAGTATATTTAGCCCGGTAAAGAGGATACTGAGAAGAGATGGGATAGCTATTATCTTCAAATATCTAAAGAGCTGTCACATGGAGATGGAGTAAGCTTGTTTTCTCCTGCTCCATAGGCTAGCACTCAAACCAATGGATTTAAGTTAAAAGAAAGGCCGGGATGGATTTACAGCTGTGTGAGTGGTTCACATGGACTGGATGCTGAACCAAGGGGTCACCTTCTCAAAGGGAGGTGCCAGGTTTTGGGAAGTAGGTGCGAGGTTCTGACTAGGTCCTAGGGCCCTTCCTCCTCCTTTCCTCTTTCCAAAGTCCCATAAGCGCCTGTCCAGCTTTGAGATGGAGATAGCAGGGCTCTAGGACCATGCCAGAGCCTCATGCCTCCCTGCCAAAGCCCTGTGCCTCTCTTACCTGACTTTGAGAATGCAGTGCGAGGGCTGGGGGGGGGGGGTGTCATGTTTTGGCCTTGCATAGGGGGCCATAGTACCCAAGTCCGCCACTGAGAAAAGAGATTCCGACTAAACATTGGAAAGAACATTCTTGACACTAAGAGCTGTTCAACAGTGGAACGGACTCTCTCGGGAGCTGGTGGACTCTTGTTCCTTGGAGAGTTTAAGCAGAGGTTGGATGGCCATTAGTCATATATCTCATAGTTGAGATTTCTGCATCACAGGAGGTTGGACTAGATGACCCATGGAGTACCTTTCAACTCTTTGATTCTATGGCTCTTTGATTAAAGTATTAAATTAAACCTGGATCCATGGTTGTCTTAGATGAGCAGAAAGGCATTTCTCCCCTCACTCCAGTGTCCATGTTGGTAGGGGGGGGGGGACCAGGAAAACCCTATTGTGGGGAACAGACTTCCCCTCATCTGTCTCTGGATCCACCCAGCTAGCTTTAATTTTGGGGACTCTGACCATTCTTAAAAAACCATCAATTACTAGAGTTTACAAGCAGGACACAATGCAGTGAAAAATCACAATTCCACCTGCCATATCCTCTTGTTCTAGTTGCAGACTTTAGGGAAAGGGGATGAAAGGTGCAGGGAGGTCACTTTCCCACAAGCAGAACTTTAGGAGCTATTGCACTCAGATAGGTTTATGTATTGGAATATTATGTCACACAATGTAGACTAACTCAAGCAGCAGTGCTAAAGAAAACTGCCATTATTCTTACAGGACTTGACCACTGGCTTGAAAAGCTACCAGGTGTTCAATGTGACACTCTCCTTTTTAAATGTCACTGACATATAAATTCTTCATCTCCAGATGTACTATTGACTGGAAGAAAGGAAAAAATGTTACAGTTAAAACAATAAAGAAGAAACAAAAACACAAGGGCCGAGGCACAGTTAGAACAATTACTAAACAAGTACCCAATGACTCATTTTTTAACTTCTTCAGTCCAATAAAAGGTAAGTTTGGTTAAATTTCATCTGTTCCTATTTAGGAATACTCATATTTATTTTAGCTAGCTATTTCCATATAACAAGCATGGAGCAAATAAACAAAGAATAGCAGTCTGTTAAGGCTGTTATTAGTTTTGTAAAAACTTTAGTATCAGGAGCCTGAGTATGTTCTAAGACAGTTTGTGGACCCCTTTAAAAGTGGGGTCCTGCAACAAAATGTGCCCCCTCTGTGTCCCCCAGCTCTAGCCAGCCTCTAGCAGGAGCTCTGTAGGTTTCATAGAGGGTGCCATTTCTCTTTTTTTATATGAAAGCTGAATCAAAATGGCTTTTGCCATTAAGATACCACACATGATGCTTTTTGAACACTTATTTGCAAGAGGTTTTTCTGGGAGTGGCGGGGTTATCCGTACAGTTGGTGATCAACACTTTGAAAAGTAATTTGAAAATCCTCCCTTACCTACCTTTCATAGGTTGGCTTTTTTAAACAAGAAATTAGGCTCTTGACTCCTCATAGAGGAGATGAAGATAAAGGGGTTCTCTTCCTGCCTCAGTCTCTTCCAGTTACAGTCGTACCTTGGCTCCCGAACGCCTTGGGAGTCGAACGTTCCAGCTTCCGAATGATCAAAAACTGGAGTGAGTGTTCCAGTTTTTGAACTTTTTTCCACTATTGTTACTGGTCTACCTGCACAGTCGGGAACCAATCGGAAGCCACTCCTTGGTTTCCAAGTGTTTCAGAAGTCAAATGGACTTCTGGAACAGATTCTGTTCAACTTATGAGGTACGGCTGTACTTTGAATCAGGTATGCAGGGAAGGAGTTAACCAGGTATTGCATACTCAGCTTACTTTCTTGATAGGCAGTGATCTTTAAAGGAAAAAAAGGCCTTTAGTCGGTGAAACTTTTTGTAGTTAACTGATGGCCAAGATGTTAGATGTCATTAGTAGGGATCCGAAACCTTCCTGCTGTCACTCATAAATCAGCAAGATACATCTAAAATAGTTTAGGCTTCCAGCACATCTTATCTTGAAACATGTTACACACCACAAATTCAGCTACAATTATGAGCTGCCTTATTTTAGCTGCCTGAAAAAGGTATAAAGTTGTTAAAAACTAAATATTGCATACCTGTTCCAGTTTTTACCACATGAGGGCTGTAGAGTTCTAAATCCAAATAACTGCATGGAAGATTAAAATTGATTTAATAGCCTGTGGTGATTAGGCTGCAGAGCTGACAACAGGGCATTCTGTGACTTGGAAAAAAGCAATTATTATGTATCAGGATAGCATTGCTCATAATGGCTTCAAGGAGATCTTACAGGTTTCTTTCTTGCTAGGAGAGCCCATCTTTCTTTAGCAAACAAAAACTGAAATATATTAACTTTTGCACTCCTCTTGTCTTGACAACCCGTGTGTCAGTGTTCAGTTTTTAAAAACCAAACCACAACATGATGCCAACTTTTTCTTGCATATGCTGCTCATCAAAAGATTAAAATGATCTCTTTCTTTGCATATCACAAGGTTCTGATTAGAAGGCTTGTCCATCCGTTCTGTGGGTGGGCATAGAGAGAAAGCCAATTGTAAATTTAAAAAGGAGTTTCTGGCTAGTTCAGCTGAAATTCTCTTTTCAGAATGTTCTAAATTCTGGAATGCTCATGCATGCTTTGGGCAGGAAATAAGGATGGAGCTTCATGAGGCCCTGTCTTTTTCAGAGCTTGTTTTGCTATTGATGTCCCTTGAACCTCCAAACTGCTCTTTGAATCACCATGTTCAGAAGCAACATTTTGAAGGGCAAAGTGGAAGGTAGCACTCAAGTGGTGGCTTTTTCTCTCTTGAAGCAGGAGATTGGTAACTCTGCAGAGCATGGTGCTCTCCAGATGTTTTGGGCTACAAGTCACGTCCGTCCTGGTCAAACATGGCCAAGAGTCAGGGATGGTGGCAGCTGCAGTTCAACACCATCTAGAGGGCATCATGCTATCTTTCCTAATGCAGCAGCGGGCATAAGAGCCAGTAGAATCATACTACCGTCTCATTTAGCCTTTCTCAATCTCAGCTCCCCAGATATTGTTGGACTACAACTCCTATGATTCCTATCCATTCTGTCTAGCAGTCAGGGACAGTGGGAGTTGTAGTTCAAGAACATCTGAGGGCCCAAGGTTAAGAAAGGCTGGTCTAGTAACTATTCATACAGGCACAGGAGGGGTAAAAAGTGGGGAAGTCTGTGTGAATTGCTGCTAGGATCCAATGCAGTCATGTTGGTTCATGCATTCATTCTTCCATGTAGTTGCAACAAGAGGTATGAGCTATATGGGGGCAATTATAAGGCGGCTTATCATAGGGACCTAGATTTGAAATTCAGTTTTTATCTTCTGGATCAATGTATTACCATGTGGCTGGATCAGAATGATGATGCTTGCATTTTAACTTTTGTATTATAGAAAGTATTTTGAATTCCCATTATTTGAGGTAAATGTGGGCTTGGGGTGAATAACTTTCCTTTCTGATGTTGTAAACATTCATCCTGTGTGAGTTTCAGTTCCAAAGCTGCATCTTTTGTGTTGAAACGTGTCAGGGTGTGTTTTGCACACTTCATTTTTACCTGTCCAATTTTTCTCACATGCTGTTTTGGCCCTAAGCTGTTGACCCAAGAGACAAATAAAAGGACCTAGTTGAAACGATAAGCTTTGAAAATGGAGTCCTAGTTCTCCATTAGCAAAGACACCCAGAGAAAGCTAAGGATATTTCTTGCTCCATCTACACGTAACAATAGCTTTCACACTAGAACCTGCAGCAGGGTTGGGTTTATAAACAGTTTAGACTGACTTCTTGTCTTTTTGTAGTTTCAGGAGATGGAGAATCACTGGTAAGTTAATTTTAATATTTTTATAGTCTGTTCCAGCCTTACCATTAAACATGTTGAGGTAGACTCTTTTCTGGCAACAAACTTCAAAGGATAGCTAATAATCAGTTACTTAATATGGGTTGGCTCCTGAGATAGAGTTGTGGATTTCTGCTCAAAACAGGTCTTCCCAGCCTCCTGTCTCTCCTTCAAAATCTCCTTCTCAGGGTTGAGGGATCTTCCGGAATGGAGTTTGGTGGGACATTGTGGCGGGAGAAATTGCAACAAGACTGGGAAACTGGGAAAATTCTGTGGGGCTTTCTTGCATATGCAGGAAGTGCCTTTCTGCTCATGTGTAACTTTTATCTGTGGCAGTGTACAATTTTATTGGCATCAGCTGTGGTCTTGAGCCATCTTGTGTTTTGTTGAGTCTTGTACGTAAACTCTAGTCACTGTTTTTGGACTGCAGGTACCACCCCCCACCTAATAAATACTTTATTAAAATAATAAATACTTTAATAATAAATACTTTATTAAAACTAATAACCTAATAAATACTTTGACCAAGAAATCAGTTGTTGTATATTTTACCTACATTTTCCTCTTAACTTTCCAGGATGAAGATTCAGAGTGTACTTTAGCTATAGATTTTGAAGTTGGACACTTTTTCCGTGAAAGAATAGTTCCCCGTGCTGTACTCTATTTCACTGGGGAAGCTATAGAGGATGATGATAATGTATGTATACATTTAAGATTATCTTAATTTGTGAATATCCCATGTGTCGAGGGTGGTGTATGTGTGTGTGCTTTATTTATTCATAAATAGTCAGCTTTTGTCTGGAGAACTGATTGTGTCCTTATCACTCCCTGAAATAGCCAAGTGATGTGGTCAATTCCAACAAAACTTGAGTAATAATGGGGCCTCTGAATATGAAAAGGGAAGTATCTGCATGCTCAGGAAAACCAGAAAGCTACCCTTCACACACGTTTTGGAGGCAAAAAATGACCAAAAAACAACCCAATTAAGATTGAGGATACTCAGTAGACATGGAATGCTGAGTGTCTGCTGAAAAAGAGCTCCTTACAGCTTTTTAGTATCCGGATGGGGTAATGGCTGCTTGGCTGGAACCCTGGACAAGAGCATTCCTGCTAGCAGGTGAGAATACTGCAAAATTTTGTTGCAGGGCCCCTCTTCCTGCTTCTGGAAAAGCATAATCCTTGCTGCAGAAATACTTGCTACAGAAATACATTTTAATAACTAATAGCATTATGGCACGGTATAACAGTAATCATTAGAACAGTTCTGTACAGTATGTTGATTTTATCCCTACAGTGCAGGGGGAGGCTGAGGCTGAAAGGATAGCAGCTTGCCTAGCACTAGCCATTGAACTTGTAGCTGAGGTGAAATTTGACTGGGATGTCTCAGCACAATATCCTAAGCACTGCACTACCCCACCTTTAAGACAGTGATCTGCTGGCCTTTTCCTTACTGATGTAATTGCTCTCTAATTTCTCTTAACTAGTCTTAAAGAATAAACAGATGACTGGAGATGAAGCTGGTTATGTTAGTGAAAATTGATAAGGTTTGTTAATACTGTGACCTCATATAGCCATTCAATTTTGCATTTAGCTTAATAGACTACATTAAGTCCTTCATTAGGATATAAATGAAAGTGTTAGTGTATGGACTTGAGATGAAAATATTAAGTACTTATATACCCAAGTGCTGGGGATCTGATCTGGAATGCGTATCTTCAAATATTGTGTTTCATGTGCTAATGGTTTAAATTAGGATCTAAACAAGTTTCCCCCCTTTTTAGTTTGAAGAAGGAGAGGAAGGAGAAGAGGAGGTGAGTAAAATACTGTTTAATCTACTTGTCACATTTTCCCTATGGGGAAAAAAAGGTAATATTTAGCTTTCTATGAGAGAATCCAAGGAGGCACATGTTTCAGTCATGTATGTTCCATAAGTCAGTGTGAGAGTTAGCCTGTCTTGGTGCTTGGGGAACTGGGAACTACAGCCATGTTGGGAAGCATTTGCCAAGCCATATTCTGTCAAGTAAGTCTGGTGAAAGATAATGGTTTTCTGATAGATTTGTTAGACATGTTGAGACATGTTAGGGGGTAAATGCAGCAGGGTGGGGGCAGTGAAGCTTACTGTAGCAGCACTGGAATTGGGGGGTTGAACGGAGACAGGGAATAGGTTTTAACAGTTAGACTGGGCATCTTTTCACTATCTGTAGATGGACAACAGGCCTACCCATTGAGAAACAATGGAGGGAAGAGTTGGAATACAGGTTTCCCAAAGACCAAATCTGCCTTGGGTTTGTCACTGCTAAGTCACCAGATTTTACCTTTTCTCTGATGCTAGCATGTGTTTGTTTGTTTGGAGTGTTTACTCCACCCTATCCCTCCCTGCCTTGGAAAAATGACTGCAGACACCCATGGGAAGGTTGCTTAATGTCAAGAGCCATGAGAATATATGAAGGTTAAGGAAATCCTGTAACTAAATATTTCTACTTGCAAACAATTTCAGTCTTAGGAGTAAAGCATCATTGAGTTTAGTTCTGGACATGTTATTGTTGTCATCAGTAGAAAGTATTGCTCCTTTAAAAAAGCATTCTTATCCTACTTTAAAAAAAATAAAACATAGGAATTGGAAGGTGAAGAAGAAGGAGAAGAGGACGAAGAAGCAGAAAGTGAACCTAAGGTTAGTTTTTTTAAAGCACTGTATGCCATGTAACCGTTAAATTGTAGCATCTTAATTTTATCATAACTTGCTTTTACAGTCGTACCTTGGATCCTGAATGCCTTGGTACTCAGACGCTTTGGCTCCCGAATGCCGCAAACACGGAAATGAGTGTTCCAGTTTGCGAATGTTCTTTGGAAGCCGAAAGTCTGACGGCGTTTCCGATTGGCTGCAGGAGCTTTCTGCAGCCAATCAGAAGCCACGCCTTGGTTTCCGAACATTTTGGAAGTCAAACAGACTTCCAGAATGGATTCTGTTCGACTTCCAAGGTACGACTGTATTTTTGTTGACATGAATTGGGGTTGAAGAATTTCTATGCTGCTGCTTTTTAGTGACCAAGTTAACAGTAGTCCATTTCATTCTCTTTAACAATACCTGTTAATGCTCCTTCATTAAGGCACAGAGGCACAGACGTAACTAACAACCTGGCTGCTGTCACATAAACACTCGTAAACTACAGATAAGCAAATAATACAAAGTTTTATTGAACTTAAGTGTTACATATGCATATTTAACAAGCTTTGAAATCTTGTTGCAGAATGTTTGATTTTTTTGGTTATTTACTTTGGCTTTGTTTTATGTATATTGGTATTGAGTCTTTTGTTGAAAATGGTAAGGCTGCTTCATGCATAACACTTCCCTTACATGTGCAAAGGGTAAAAATCCTCAAATTGCATTTTAGCTTGCAATGGGTAATTTGTCTGATTCTTGTCTAACATTTTTCAATGCCTCCCCAATTAATAATATTGCCATGTAGGAAAAGTGTCATGGTGAAGTGGACCTGAACAGATATGCAACTTGTCTATTTTTCTTTCTTTCCCCATAGTAGGCTTGTTTTAAAACCTCTGCATGGGCAAGACTCCCTCATGATCACTTCTCAAACATATTTTGGTTACACTGATACTTAGACATGTCCAGTATTTATTGATTTGGGGTCCTATATTAAAACAAAGAGCAAGTTATACATAAAATATATTAGCATGCAAAAATGGGATTTGTGTCATGATGAAAACATATACACTTGCATGACATCCTAACCAGCACATTCTGCACAATATACATAGCTTCTTAGTGGAAATAGTGTTTCTTTGGCTATCACAGAATAATTTTAGTGATAGGGTAGCAGTTATTGAGTTCCCAAATGAAATGCATCAATGGCTGTATCTAAAGTCTTGTGGGTGGGAAGATTGAGTTTTATTCTGATTATTTGAATATAATTATTTTGGAGAGCAGCTGTATGTGACAAACCATTTCTTGAATCTTTTGGAACACTAGTTATTACTGTCTTTTTTTCTTTGGTCCATTTCACTTTTCTTTCATGCTGACAGTTCCTTTCAATTTTTCCCCATTTAGGTGTAATTTAAGTCTCTTTATCATTCATTCATTTATAGGTAAGGTTGAATTCCATTAATACATAACTTCCAGGCTTCCAGTTTTTGTAGCCCATACAATGTGGTTCATTTTAGTATATGTTTGGTTTCTTTTATTTAGTAAATAGAAAAATTCGGTTTCTAATTGCTGCCCTCACGGACCTAGCTGCAATTTAGAAAAAATGTGGAACATCTTAACTGTAAAATCATGAATGATGTCAGTGTTTATAGGAATTTCCATTTCTTCCTGATGCACATTATGTTCTTCTTGCCTTAGTTATGTACTCTTAAGATAGATGTGTTTTTGTTGTGATTGCACTGGCTGTTTGTGTTTCTTTGTGTAGGCTTTAACGTTTAAAATTAGGGGTTAGATTTCTATGTCTTCAAGGTGTTGTTAGGAGGCAAGCTTTTTCCATTCTCTTTTAGCCAGATTGGACAACTTGGTTATCTTGCCAAATCAGTCACCCATATATCCCATTTAATCCTGCTTACTTGAATTTAAATTCTGAATTTCCCTCACTTCCTTCTTTCTTTGTACTGTGTTACAGTATAATTACATAATTTGTGGTCACTGGTATGCCAGTACATCTTTTCTGCTTAATGAACACTTGCACTCATATATTTTGAGATTATTTGTTTCATGCGATAGGCGAGATTGCTGAAACAAGAAAATTGCATTCTTATTTAGTTATTCTAAACTTGAGTTTGTGACTTGCAACTTTTACAGTTAGGCTCTTGCCAATGTTGTCATGTCTTCTGATAGAATGTTAACGTCTTTCTCTTGCCCTGAGGCAAAAACACATTCTCTTTCTCTCCTAGGACCCTCACATGCACTCATTCTCTTGTACTTTCACAGAGTTTAGGACTGTTATCCATAAAATATCAACGCTGTAGTTAGGCTTGTTGACTCTTCTCATTGTCTTTGCTGCCCTCTCAGTTGTGCTTTTTCAAAGCCATAAACTCAGGTTCTTCTCTTAAAATCTAATTTTCTATCCCAGCTTCTTTCTAAGCTGTTCATATTACCTCTACATGGCCGATGGCTGACGCAAATAAATTTTATTAAAATAAAAAAATTAAATTACCTCTACATGGGTTCTCTGCAGTGTTAAAAACTGTGATATGAAAGCTAGGAGCTAAATGGCACCTTAAACCTAGATTATGGGTGCAACAACAGAATGTCTAGGTGTACTTTTTTAATAACAAAACTACAATTCTGAAAATGAATGAACTGCAGCTAAAATATTATATTTATTTTTCACGTAGTCTTAATATTCTTAAGAGGGTCTCTTCTCCAGTCTTCAGAGAGTAGCTGAAAGTGGGGAGGCAGAAAAAGGTCCTCCTTTCCTTCTACACCGCAGCCAGTGTGGTGTAGTGGTTAAGAGCGGTAGACTCATAATCTGGTGAACCGGGTTCGCGTCCCTGCTCCTCCACATGCAGCTGCTGGGTGACCTTGGGCTAGTTACACTTCTCCAAAGTCTCTCAGCCCCACTCACCTCACAGAGTGTTTGTTGTGGGGGAGGAAGGGAAAGGAGAATGTTAGCAGCTTTTGAGACTCCTTCGGGTAGTGAAAAAGCGGGATATCAGATCCAAACTCTTCTTCTTCTAAATCTGAAAACTTGGGTGCAGTACCAGAGCTCAGAAACTGCTTGCGCTAATGAAATTCTCTGTCGCAAAATGCGCCTAGAACAATGGGAGTTTCGAACACTGGTTCTCTGTTCTTGAAAAGGTACCGCCTCTCCAGGTTAGAAAGTGTTTCAAAAAATCATGGAGAGAGTTAAGCCAAATGGCTACTGCACATTGGAAAGATCTCATCCAGTATGCAAGACTGTAAGGATCCCTTTTCAATGATCACTAAATCACTGTTCCTTTACCTCAGTATGGGTAACCTGCCTCTCCCCAGATGTTGTTGCACAACAACCCCTATCATCCCCGACCACTGGTTATGCTAGCTGGGGCTGGTGGGAATTGGGGTCAACATTTGGAGAGCCACAGGGTCCCCATCCCTGCTTTCCTGTCGGTCAAGGTGTTGCTGTTTTTAACCTGAGGGTTGCATTTTGTGCTTAGCGGCACATATATGAAATAAAATCCTAATTCCAATAGGGTATTAGAAGTACAATCAAATTGGTTTCTGGGATAATGAGGCAGTTAGATACTGGAGTAATGTGTGTTAAGTAAGATTGAGATTACCCACTTCTTCTGGGATTCTTTATGCTTTGAATTTTGGGATTGTGAAGTAGCTAAAAATGGCACACTCATTGGTGTAATGATCTCTATATGTCTCTGTTTTAATAACTATTGACACAAAATAGGCTCCTTTATGTTCAGCATAAAGCCTGCCTACCTCTTTCCAGTATCCTTTTAAATTACTCTGTGAACTAGCTGTTTCACTACTTGACTTGCTCTGTAAATAATAGAATCAACATAAGATTTTTGCAGGTGCTGACTCACACTTCTATATTCCTGTATGTTCCAAGTTTATCTCGTACTGGATTGATGTTGGGAGGAATCATGTTATGAATGTGGAGAATGCACAGTCTGTTTGACTTGAGTGTGTAAATACTTTTATTGAAATGTTGGTGTTGGCATATTGTGCAATTTGGAAGTCCTCAGCCCCTGTGACCTACCCATCATATACTGCAACCGTGACTTTTACTTGGCCTGTGCTGAATTCCAGCTTGGTCAGCACATACACAGCTGTGCGAAATACTAAGTTCATCATGGGCCTGTGGCTTGCATGTGTTTGCCTCAAAAGGCTGGTGTGGCTGGAAGTTATCATGGGCTGACTGTCTCAGCTTGTGGCAGCCATCAATCATGGCAGTGGACTTGTAGCAGACCTTTGCTCTCAGAATATGTGAACTTGAGTCAGTAGTTACTGAATTCTCTCATGTATCCTTTGAGAAGACAACTGATGTTTCACCAATTCCCAGAGTATAAATCTTGCATCTTGAAAATTAATGTGATTTTTAATACACATTAATAAAAACCTTCAGGAATTTTGAATCTCTTTGTCTTAGTTATTTAAGACAGTGTGTGGATCTCTGGCATTAGTGCATAGAAACAGAAGATACTTGGGTTTTTAATGTGCTGGTCCAAAAGTTTCTTCTCCATGAAGCCATTTTTTGTACTGACAGCTTCTCTTGCATCTCTCTCTAAATGTGAAGATGTTCTGTTTGTCCAAGCACTTATGAAACATCTTGCAGCGTGAGGGCTGTGCAAGTGTTTCTAGGACAGCTACTCTAGCCGCTGCTTTCTTATCACAGTAGTTTATCTCCAGCACACTGTGAATGAGTAGCCGCACATCTGGATATTTTATTTTTTAAAAAGTTATTACCTCTTCTTAATCACTGACAGTAGCCTGAAATCCTCTGTACACTCATGTAAGTGAAAATCATATTGAGGCATGTCATACGCAACTTTAAATAAAAATGCACAGGAGTCAGCTGCAAGTGTCATCTGTAAAAGTTAGCTATTCTGAACCCATATTTTATTCCACTGCTTGGCAGACTCACAATTCACACTCCTGTACCAAATCCTTGAAAGTACTTCATATTCATTCTGCAATATTTGAAGGGACTTTAC
Source organism: Podarcis muralis (assembly GCF_964188315.1). Classification (NCBI taxonomy): domain Eukaryota; kingdom Metazoa; phylum Chordata; class Lepidosauria; order Squamata; family Lacertidae; genus Podarcis; species Podarcis muralis. The sequence goes on from NC_135655.1 coordinate 72,939,205, forward strand.
AACATCAAATTGAAGGCTGTTGCTTGTTTATAATCCAGACCTTTAGATTTTGGTTCTAAGAGATGTGTAGCAGCATGAACTGATTGTACAAGTATTTTCAAAACAGCTTTGAAAAGTATTTCATTCACCTCAAGAGAGAGAACATTTCCCAAGGGTATTTTGCCCTAAATTTCAAAGTTCTTAATGTTGTCTTTTCTGGGGGGTTTTCCTGTCCTTTACACTTCTAATTGTGAGGTAATTTCAGAAGCACCAGCCATGTTCAAAAGTATTAAGGCTGGGTGTTAGGTTTTGTAAATACAATGGTTGCATTTCTAAGAACATTACTTGAAAAGAAGCAGTCAAGACTGATATTGTTTTGGTAGCTTAAGGCTAAGACGATATTTCCTACAAATTGCATTGTCATGTAGCAAATACCATATTGCCATCTATATAATCTTGGTGAATTTGACCACAATTATACACTATTGTTCCGACTTAGGAGCTGTGAATGGTTCCATATTGTGTCCCGCTGGCCATCCTCTTCAACTCTTGGCAGTGCAGAGAATTTAAGGGGGAAACTATTTTAGATTATTTTTTTTCGTATTTGCATTAGGATTTAGGGCCTATATGATTGTCATTGCATTAGCAGGGAACATTTCTATATACATTCTATGATTGCATCTGTTTCCCTAACCTTGACAACTGATGTTAAAGAGGAATTGCGGTCTTGAATGTAGGGTGAAGATGCCTAATCTAGTGTAGACCAGACCATAATACTAGTACTTGAAAAAGCATTGCTGTTGGAGAACCTGTGCGTTGTGTGTTGACTTATACTTGCAAAGCAGATTGGAATACTGTGTTTCTCAGTCTTCTCCTGCCTGTGCTTTTTTCCTTCCCAAAGCATACCTAACGTGGAGCTCTTTGGTAGAAATCTGAGTTGTTAGAGATGTTGGCATAAGAAAGCTGTTTTAGGGGTGTTGGCTGATAGTAACCTCAATCTGTTTAGAGTCATGGTATATTTTGCCTAACTTTTAAAACTAGGGTAGTGTTCTGTGACATATATTGAAGGCCTTTATTGTAGAGAGGAAAATGTGGGTATTGAACACCTGTTTTTAAAGGAAGAATATAATTTCTCAACTGATTTTTTTCTTATTAAAGTGCATATATTTCACTCATAAAACACAACATATTATCATCACATATTCACATTACACTTGAAATTAGAAGGCAACATGCTCTTTTCAGTCCTGCACTTTCACTCTTTCACACTGTGTCTGTATGTAATGTTAAACCATGTACACAAGCAGGAATGAATCTGAGTAAAACCTTGGGATTCTACACTCCCCCCCCCCCCCTGCAGAACTACAACAAGGACTTGGTTAGTGTCTGCTTCCATTTTCACAAAATGCCAGTTTAGCACAGGCTCCTTTTCCTAGCTACACACAGAAAGGGAGCCTGAAGGTTTGCTCAGGCTCATTGCCCATTATATTTCATGGTGCCCTTTTCATTTTGCATACTGTACAAAATATGCAGAAAACTGCTTAGCTTTAATCTCTGAAGACCACATAATTTTGGGTTGCCTCTCTAGAATTACAATTGAGGGAGGTGTTGGAAAAGCATTTCATTCTTAAGATCTAGAACTTGCTTCATACCTTTGGAAATTATTGCTTCCTGTGCCTCTAGGAAATACATTAACTGCTTGTTCATTTTTATGACATGGGATCAAGCACATGTTTAACAAAGTAAACTAAAAAAATATTAACAGCTTGTTTTGTGATAGAGTTACAGACATGTGGCCTGATAACTGTCACCTACTGCATTGATAAGCCTATGCCACACAATATTGCAGTATGGGACATTAGCTCTAGTGTCCCTTGGAACAAGGAGTTGAATTAGCAAGACCGGCAGTCCTCCTCACGTTTCCATTAGCATTGGCAGCGCTACACAGTATAGCCGTTGGATAATGGCAGCATATCTCCTTGCCATGAACAAACATTCAGAAACCAGAGAGTTGTGGAACTGATTTTAGTATAGGGAACTATATGTTGGAGGATCTCAAACCCTCATGAGGAACTTTTCCCCTCATGGGGAAAAGTAGACTAGCCAAAAGTGCTTCCTGCTAGTACAAAACTACCATCAGATACAATCCTATATTTCTTCTGCACCAGATCCTTCAGCACTGCTGACCCATGCTTGACCTTGTGGGTAGTCACTGCCAAAATACCACCACTTCTAACATAGCCAAAAATAGTTTAAAACAAAAAAGTATAAAATCTGGAAAGAGGAATAGTTCTCCTGCCACGTATGAAATAGCACCAGAAGCCTTTTATTTTAATTTGGGAAATCAGCTTTCATAGTACAGTCAAATCTCAGTTGTTGAACATAATCCATTCCAGAAGCCTATTCGGCTTCCGAAATGTTTGAGGTGCGGCTTCCAATTGGCTGTAGGAACTTCCTGCATTCAAGCAGAAGCCATGTCGGGTATTCGTCTTCTGAAAAACGTTCAAAAACTGGAACACTTATTTCCAGGTTTTCGGCATTCGGGAGCCAAAACGTTCCAAATTGGAGGCATTTGGGAACTGAGGTTTGACTGTACCAGTTGTGTACAATGAGAAATATTCTGCCAAAAGAGTCCCATCAGCCCAGGAATTTCTACCTGTGCAACAGGACTTTCACTTCCCTCATCCCTCTTATGTGTTCTCTGTGCCCTCCCCAACCCTCTGGAGCACAGAGGGTTGGGGAAACACCTGAAACAGATTTAGGGGTTGCTTGGAAGGAGGAGTGCAGGGAGAATGTACTGTTGCTCAAGGAGAAATCCTTCTGTTGATGGAATGTTTGCCTACATTAGCTCCCACACCATAGTTCTCCTGTTGCTTATGAATGTGGAATGAAACTTGGTGTCATGCTTGGGTACCTGTTGTGTAAACTTACTCTCTTTTTTCCTCTTCAAACAGAAAGATGCCAGCCAGCCTGCTGAATGCAAACAACAATAAGGAAATACCACTTCAGAGTGATATTTGAACAACCTGTAACAAATATTTGGATACCTGGCCTGCAGTTCAGGATATTCCATTGCTGCAGCACAATCTTATTAACAACGCTTAAAACTAAATTGTTTTCAAATGCATGATTTTCACTAACTTTTTTCTTATTTTTTTGCTTAACTTGTACAGTGGCAACTTAATGCATTTGAGAAATATGAGGTTTAATTAAAGCACACACTCTACGGCCTTTGGTATACTGTAGCTCAACCTGTTTCAGTAGGCTTTCAAATTAAAATTGGGGGGAAAACTAATTTGCTCTTCTGAAATACTTGCCCTCACTTCAGTGAATTTTTTTATCTAAATATTGTGGAATAGTTCACATGAAAATATATTGAATTAATAAAATACTTGCAGTGAAAACAAATAAAGCAATATGATTTCTGCTAGCTCTTATTCCCTCTAAAATAACATGATTCCTGCAACCTACCAATCAGAACTAGTGCTATAGAGCAGCTTGAAACATTGTCATCTCCAGTAAAAGCAATCTGAATTTGAAGTAACATTTCCTTTATCTTCTTTGAAGAAGGTGGTGGTTGACAGATACTTAGTTGTTCACCTTATTTATTCATGTTTGTAAGTACTTTGATGAACTAGTGCTTTTAATAGTTTTAAATATACTTGAAGAATATTTTTCCTGTTTATAAAATATGGGTACTTGTACATGGAAAACATAGTCTGCTCACAGAATGATTGCTCATCAAACATTTCAAAACAAACTGGGAAAGGAGATCTTGAGACGGGCCTCATAGTTGATGGAAGTGGGTTGCAGCAGTAAAATGTATCACTGGTCTAGCTTAGCCTACGTTACCAAGCCTGGTTCAGATGGTCCTCCAAAACAAGGATTGGGAATGAGCTACAGCTTTGTGTGCTTCCTCCCCTCTTGTGGGCAGCTTCACTTTTCAGTTTCTTTTTGAGTGTGAGGCATAAATTATTGTGAAGTCTGAACTGGCAAGCTGTGGTTTGCACTTCAAATCAGAATTGTTGGTTTCAAATTCTAGAGGTAGGTAAAGATCAAAGCTTCCCTATTCAGACATGACAGCAAACTATGACATGCACAAAAGAGGAGTCTAAAAATGATGCAAGAATGGGAAGAATGGTATGTTTCTGGTGGTTTAGGGGATCATCTGAACTCTGCTTATGAAAGTCATTTAATTGGGAAAATATAAATTAAATTATATGTGAGTGTACTTCTGATATTTAATTTGCAATACTCATATCGCACTGTTCCACACTCCAGTGGTTTTAAAGCTCCAGAATCCTTCAAAAGATCTATTCAGAATTACAGTTCTCATTTCTTCAACATACAATGCCAGCTTTTGGCAACAGTTCATTAGCAACTGTATGAATGCTGTTACCAGGCATGTAGAGAGTGCTCCAGCCTTACCTTATACATTTGTAACTTAATACAGTGTTTTCAATTTGTACAGAATAGTTAGAATATTCTATTAAAGTTGTGAAACATGAAGCATATTGTCCTGACAGTTTCTTTGTTAATACTATACATGATACATGGTCTTTTGAACGACTTGGGGGGTGGGCTGGGGGAATGAAAGCTATTAAGATTTCATTCTTGTGCCACTCAGATATTCTGAATGTTAGTATTGTAAATAGCTTGTGATTTCAGAGTTCAGTGGTTTGGCAGCTTGAGGATATTTCTGCAAGCAGCAGATTTATACATAGAATTTCAAGATGCAGCAAAAATCTGAGGGCTGTATCCAACAACATTGTGTGAGTGGAAGTCATTCAGTAGGTGCAGTGGCTTCAATGGATACAGCCTCTAGATTACATGCTGGTACATTGAGGGAAGGGGAGGGGGGTTCATTTATTAGGACCATGGACTACCAGGTTAAAATGATTTAATGACTCAAAAGGGTAGAGTCAGAACACCCATTCCCTGTGCTAGGATCGGGCCAGAAACCATTTTTCACACAAGCAGTTCTTAACCATGTTGGCAATAGCAATGAAGTTGTTACTACAGAAGCCTTTCTGCTGAAGGTTGGCCCTCCTTCTCGCCCTGAGTAGCTGAGAGTAAATAGTACATTCTCTTGTGAAGTGACGACTATTCAAACAGTATAATAGATTGCAATTTGTCCACTAGTTTGCTGATAATATTTTTATTCTCCGGGGTTTTGCATCAGAATGATAGCTTCCTTATAGCTTTGTTTGGCAACCCAGTTGGAGAAGTATTCCATTAAGGAATAATGCAACAAAAGGAAAGTTGTGGAACTGGATTGGGGCTTTGTGAGACCTCCTTAGAGGGTGGAAGAATCCTTATGATGGTTAAGGTTATTGATGGCTACTGGTCATTATGGCAATATACTAACTCTGGGATCACTGAGGCACAAGAGTGGGAAAGGGCTGTTGCCTTCAAGGTCTGCTTGTGGGCTTCCTGGAGTCTTTTGCTGGCCGTTGTGGAAAACAAGATGCTGGACCAGTTTGGCCTTTCAGTCTGATCTCGCATGGTGCTTATGAGCTGTCTGGAAGAAGAGGCAGGGCAGCAGTGTTGCTATAACAATCCAAGAACTAGGGGAAATAATAAGAATGGTGGCTTTATCAAGAGCCATGTGGGTCAAAAGAAGAAGCTCTTTATACTTGTCTAGGTAAGACTGCTCTCTGTTTTGTAGAGACTATGGTTGGATGTGTGCCTAGCTGCTCATGTAACTCTTCTATCTTCCTCCAATTAAATTAGCCTGCAAAAAAATGTGAGTTGCCGATTTCTGTGCCTGTTTTAAGTGGCCAGAGGTATGCTTGCCTGTGTAGGCTCCCCTGAATCCCAAATGCTTTCTGTTTCTGCAACATTGCTTATTATTTTTTAACATACCCCAAATAGAAGCCAATTAAGTCCCAAGGAAATGAAGTTTTAAGAAGAGGTGGAGGAAAGAGAAATTAAAGCAAATGCTATCAAGTAGAATGTCTGGGTCTAGTTCAGGCACAATGAAAGGCTTGATCTAGGCCACAGATTTCTGCATCAGGAATATTTCACTTGTCAGAATCCTGTCTGGTCTGGATGATCTAATGAATAAAAGACCTTTTCAGTTTGCTTAATCATAATATGGGACACCATATATCCTTTAATCTGATTCTCCTAGCATATCTCTGATTGGAATCCCTGAATGTTTTCTGCCTTTTGTCTCCATTTACCAGTATATCATAAAAGCAGGGAGGGAAAGAACACTAGGAGTTGTAGTCCAGCAGCAACTGGAGAACTACAGCTCTCCCATGCTTCTCCTAGGTAGTTTGCCTAACACTTCAACACTGGTTTTTGAAAAGGTAAAGCCAGTAAAGTAGTGCAAGTAGTATTTCAACAACTTTAGTCAATGGCTGAGCCAATTCTGCCCCGAAAGATTTCAGATGCTGCCAGAGACTACAAGGCTTACTTGTTTCCAGCGTTCCTTATGTCACCACTTAGGGATGCAAATGTCAGCCCCATAGAAGGGCATAGAAGAAAGGCCCTTCACATTGTTGCTTCATTTTGGAGTATTTTCTCCCAAATTGTTCATCGCTAGCCACAGACTCGCCCATATGTGCATGTCCCAACTGCCAGGCAATAGACTCATTGGAGGAGGTACTTTTAAAAAGAAAATAATCGCAGACGTATGGGTGACTAACCCTGGGTGTCTTGGACATAGTAAGGTAAAAGCAAAAGGGAAGGCTGAAGGGAGTAGTTAGGCAAACACTTTAAAAAGTCGCATGTTGATCTCAACACATTATCACCAGTTTAGTGATGCTGGGTTATGGATGAACTATGCAGATCCATCAGTACTTTGTGTTCAAGCATAACTGATAGGCTTCTCTTCCTGTAATTACACCCGTGTTTTTCAGGAAATAGCCGCTTTCAGTTCCAAGAGTGACATGGCTTTGCAATTTCATGCTGTTCACAGCTGCCTTGGGAAACCATGGTCTTGCCAAAAATCTTTCCTTTATTCATCAGCAGGGGCTGTATTGTGCTTGGACCTCTCTTATGGAAGAGGAAATGTAATTTGATTGCCTCCTAATTGTTTTGCTTTTCCCTCTGGAAAAAATGAAGCCGGATTCCTTCTACAAGCATCCTAGTAAAGCTGCTGGAGGCCAATCACTTTGTGCAGAGCATCATCCCTCCAGTGTTGTGGCATAAATAACTGAGTTGTTGCTAGATGGTTCCTCCAAACAGGATTGCCTGTTGTGGAGGTAATGGTGGCATCATTCACAATTACAAAACTCTGATATTCCTGCACTGCAGAAGCGGACAAGCAGCACTTCAAAGTTTGGTTTTGTTGGGAAAGGCATCAAGAGTAGACCTGTACAAAGAGAAAAAGGGGAGGTGGGCATGGAGAGAAAGATTGTTAGAGGCATGGGGAAACAAGGCGAAAAGATGGCTGCAGGATTTCCTAGGCCTGCTACACTGTAGGTTGAGGCACCTGTAATTTATAGGCAAGAATGGCTTATGTATGTACAGTGGTACCTTGGTTTACGAACTTAATCCGCTCTGGAAGTCCATTCTTAAAGCAAAGCGTTCTTAAACCAAGGTGTGCTTTCCCATAGCAGCGGGGGACTCAATTTACAAATGGAACACACTCAACAGGAAGCGAAACATGTTCTGCTTACAAGGCAAAGTTCACAAACCAAAACACCTACTTCTGGGTTTGCAGTGTTCTTAATCCAAGTTGTTCATAAACTAAGCTGTTCTTAAACCAAGGTACCACTGTATTAACTTAGCCTAACCTACCTCACAGGGCTGTGGGGAGATAGCCTTGAACTCCTGGAAGGAAAAACAGGATACAAACGTGGTGCTATAAATAAAAATATAAACATTAGCAAAGCCAGAAAAGCAGCCCCTACCTCACTTTGACTGTAACATTTCATAGTTCTGATATTTACAGCAAACTGCCAAAACGAAAACAAAAAAATTGCCAACTCTGATAAAAGTTGTACTAGGCATGACTTTTTTGGCTTATCAGTAAATCAATTATTTAATGTTATAATTTAAGCCATCTTTTTAAAAGACAACTAGAGAGAGGTTAATTCAGAACTCCGAACCACATGCACAGTGAGAAAAATTGGCAAGGCTGGACAATAATACCTTTATGGGAAACGGTTTCATTCATTTTCATCACTGAGCTTAGTGTTCTGACAAAGCATATAATCCACTTCCCTCCTTGCTTTTACACCTACAGCTGACTTGTTTCCAAAGCCTTAAAATATTTGCACACACAGAATGCTGGAAGCCAATCAAAGTGGTAGCTTGAAGGGATCGGGGGCTGCCATGAATACGAGCTTTATGCAACTTTGTTTTGAAGTAGGAGTGAGTCACAAAAATACAATTTCTACTTTCATTGCACTCAACTTTGACTTTACTGAGAAGGAAAATGGAAATCAGCTTCTCAAGGCAATTTTACTCTAGAGAGACATCTTAATAATTGAATTTGAACAGGATCACTGGATCCATGTAAGAAGCTAAAATTAGCAGAAAGTACAGAACTGCATACATCATTATTGTTTATAAGAAGTGTTATTTGTGGTTTCGTTTTTACATGATAAGATGTTTCAAAATCCATTGAGGTTTTAGTATTGCGTGTAATTTACACGTTTCAATTCTCAAGAGCCTTCACAATAAAACACCTATGATACAGCTGTAGCATACAATGTTTTTAATAAATCTAATCCTTTGTATAGTCCTTTTTTTGATCCCCAGGCTTTACACATGAGGATTACACTCAGTAATCCTTGCAATGACCCTCTAAGTAGGTCAGTACTATGAGCCCCTTGTTTCAGATGGGGCAGGGGGTTAGGCAGAGAGAACAGCGCCTTGCCTAAGGCCAACTGCTTGATTTCCTCATGTAACTCTCCAAGAACACCATTACATAACATATATTCACAATGAGAGGTAAATCCTCACATAACTGCTCCCAAACAAAATATATATCCTGCCCTAGTGGTTTTTGCCAGGGATTCCTGGTATAGCATTGTTATGTGAGAGTAGCAATTCCAACAACCAAATATGGTTTTTTTTTTAGTTGCAATTTTAAATGACTTGTCAATGGTATGTCCAAGAGGTCTCCCAAATGTCTTCCTCTCACCAAAAACAGCTTTTTATTGTTGCTGCTGAGAAATGTGAGTCCTATCCTGACAGAAAGCAAAGATAGTTTTGTCAGTCCATAAGAGCAAGCCAAAAACCCACAGTTGGGCAAAAGCATTTACCATATTTTTCGCTCTATAAGACGCACCAGACCACAAGACGCACCTAGTTTTTGGAGGAGGAAAACAATAAAAAAATAATTATGTATCTCAGAAGCCAAAACAGCAAGAGGGATCGCTACGCAGTGAAAGCAGCAATCCCTCTTGCTGTTCTGGCTTCTGGGATAGCTGCGCAGCCTGCATTCGCTCCATAAGATGCACACACATTTCCGCTTACTTTTTGGGAGGGAAAAAGTGAGTCTTATAGAGCAAAAAATACGGTATTTACTGGAACCAGCCAAGATGTCACAAAACTGGCTAGATTTTTGAGTTCTCCAGAACTCTTCATCAGGCAAGATGTCCTACAAAGAAGTGGGGAGGGGGACAAGGAAAAACAAAAATGAGGCCAGCCGTGGCTCCATGCATCCTTACTTTATTGCAAGGTAAGGAGACTCAGAGAACTGCTCCACCCAGCTGCTAAAACTGGAAGAGAACTACAGAGGCCCAATCAGGCCAAAAAGCAGGGACTTAACCCAATAGCATACACACGACTCTTGGCACCCTCCTTTTCTCTCTCTCTCTTTCTGACCCCCTCTTCCTCACTGCCCAGCAGGCTGCCAAGAAAAGATAAAACACCCTGCACAGAAATCAGAACCGAAAGCTTTGTTAATGTGTTTCTTTGATACAATTGCTACATTTAAAACAAAAACATTTCTCTGGGATGCATCGCCACAAACTAACTAACCTCATTACAAAAAGAGTGAAAACAAATACATACTAGATTGGGCAAAATATTTGCGTGCGTGGATCAAAATTCAAGTTGAAGCAGATCCAGCTCCGCTAGTTGCGAAAATAGACCAAAATAGGAAAAGATGTGCAGTTGAGAACACCTAATCCCCAGTTTGAAATGCTCTACTGCTGAGTCAGTGCTGCTGAGCTCATAGTTAGGTAAGCAGGTGTGATTCAGGTGAGTTTGCTGGCCCAACCCAGCAATAACTAGCTTTGCTGAGGCCTGAAGGGCTGCTGTAGAAATCTGCAAGGTGCTCATGATTGCTCAGTTTTAAATGCAGTTCAGCTTTCCCAGTGAAGGGGGATGACCCGGCTGCTGCTGCTGTCACTATGGTCTGAGGTTGCGTTAGAATATTACAACCTCATTCTGAATGGTCATTAAGTACCATGCTATGCAAATGACAATGGGTTTGTCGGCAGTTCCCACACTTGGTTATTCCAGTACTGATTTGGGCTGTGTATAAATCAGTTCAGCTCTCAGCTGATCTGTTGTGGTTTTCAATCTGCTGGGTGAGGTTTTCTGCTTTGTTTATTAACAGCTGCTTCATTATTGGCCACCTAGACGGATAAATTAATATTTTTTAAAATGAAGGAATACGTAGATGCTTTTGGTTAAAGAAGTCCTCTTCACATGGTAGGTTGGAGGGAACAGTTGCCATTGAACACTGCTGTGGAGTATCAGTGGTAACATTTTGAAATTTTCTGCTTATTTAATTTATTTGTTTATTGGAAGTTCTATACTGCCCTTCATCCTTCTGAGAATCACAGGGCAGTTTACAATATAAAAATGCAAAAATACATAACATGGTAACAAACAAAAATAGTAACCCCCTCCCTCACATATAGTTATTAGGTCAGGGGTTGTTTAATTAGCCAGAGACCTGGGAGAAGAGGAATGTATTTGCCTGGCACCTAAAGATATGTAGAGAAGGTGCCACACAAGCCTCCCTGAGGAGATCATGCCACAAATGGAATCCCTTGCCTGAGTAGAGTAGTGGCTCTGAATTTGAGCTTTCACTTGAGATGTCTTTGTTTCAAGTATTTCCCATCAGCCCCAGTCAATATGGCCAGGGATGATCATGGAAGCTATAGCCCAAGAGCATCTGGGTGTTAGAGAACATTCGGCACAGAAACATGTGTGTATACCTTTAAGAAGTTTCTGGGATTAATTGGCTGCAGGTGACCGTTGCTATAAAGGAAAAAGGCTGAGTTTTGTTGCTTGCCTGCAGGAATAACATCCACCAGAGTTTGTGTTTATTTGCTTAGTAATAAAGTCTTCGTTTTAGTTTGGGTTTTTACACCTATGTCTCCTGGAGTCACTCTGTCCTCTGCCACCGGCTGGAAATCCCCCTCCAACAGGTTATGGGCCCAGTCCCCAGTCCTGAGTGGGCAGAGACAGAGCGTGAAAAGAACCCAGAGACTGGAAGCAACTCAGCGTTTCTCAAGCAGCTGGCTGTGTGAAGGCATCGGCAGGGAGTGTCTGTTTGGGACCAGGAGCCGAACATTTCTTCAAGCCACGTGTGAGTAAGGACTGAGTGGAAAGCTGAAAGCTGGGTGGCGCCATGGCTGGACTTGGAGCTGGAGCTCAAGGGGGAGCTTCCTATTTTCCAGTAGAGAAACTGGGAGAGTCCAATTATATGTCATGGAGTTTACAGATGCAGGCGTTTTTAAAGAAAGAACAATGTTGGACTGTTATTGTTAACCCTCCTGTAAAAGAGGAGGATGAAGAAGTAGATGAAGCAGACCAAAGGCTGGAGGACAAAGCCTATGCCAATTTAATTTTGAGTTTAGAGAAGTCTCAGTTATCTCATGTGCGAGACCTTGAAACAGCAAGTGAGATTTGGCAAGCACTGAGAGCAATACATATTAGAGACACTGCTGGCAGCAAAATTACTCTAATGAGAGCTCTGTACCGAGCCAGACTAAGTGAGGGTGAATGTGTTTCAACACACCTTCAAAGAATGCGTGATTTATTTTCACAGTTAAATGAACTTGGGGAACATTTTTCTGAACAGAGAAAGGTTTATATTGTGCTGTCTTCACTTCCTGAGTCATGGGACAATTTAGTGATGACTCTGGAAGCAATCCCAGAAAGCCAATTAACAATGCATTTCTTAACTGGGCGTTTGCTTGATGAGGAGGAAAGACGCCATGAGAGGAAGGCCACAACCCCTCACCGTAACTCCAGAAATGGGAGGCAGTCCAGTAAAAGATATGCAACTGATGAGGAGCGGCAACCTAAAGAGGTTGTAGACCACAGAGAGGAAGCAGCGTTCACAGTCAGAAGATGCTATCGTTGTGGGTCAACCAAGCATTTAGTACGACAGTGCACTGTGTCTGTGGGAGAAAATACAAGACAAGGGCGGCCTGCGTTTGCTGGGAAGCGAGGAGACAGGAAGGGTCGAGTCCAGTATGTTTCTGCAGCAGTTCGAGGCACCAGTCACGACGTTGGACAAGACTGGATTTTAGACTCAGCAGTGACAAACATTTTTGTCAAGTCTGCACAAACCCTTGTAGAAAAGCAGCCTTGTAAATCTGTAAATGTAGTACTAGCTGATGGAACAGTGCATGAGTCAGCTGGAAAGGGTAGTGTGAATATCAACTGTTTAAGTACCAAGTTTACCAATGTTTTATGTGTACCAAGTTTAGAAAATAATTTGCTTTCAGTTACAAGTCTTGTTAAGCAGGGATTTAAAGTAACCTTTTCTGGTTCAGGCTGTAGAATAGAGAAAGCTGGAAAAGTGGTTACAGCGTCGCTACAAAATGGTTTGTTTGTTTTGAAAGACCAGCTAGTAAGTGAGTCTGGGGCATGTGTTAAAGCCTGTAATAGAGCCTTGCATGATGAGTGCCAGCATCTGTGGCATCGTCGTTTGGGGCATGCCAATTTCCGCAGTATTGCAAAAATGCCAGAATTAAGCAAGGGAATTAAAATGAAAAAATGTTCAGTTTTTCTAGACTGCAATACCTGCAAGGAGTCTAAAAGTAAGCGAGGGTCTTATCCTGAAAGTACTAGAATTAGCAAGAGGCCATTTGCTTTAGTACATTCAGACCTTTGTGGGCCATTTGCAGAGTCTGAAGGAGGAGCAAAGTTTTTTTTGGTTCTTGTGGATGATTATAGCCAGTATACTTGGGTATATTTGTTAAAACACAAAAGTGAAACTGGTCAACTGATTAAGAATTGGGTCAACTATATAGAAAGGCAGTTTCCTTACAAAGTTACCCAGTTGCAAAGTGACCGTGGAGGCGAGTTTATGTCTGAAGCCCTCCAAGTTTGGTTGAAAAAGCGTGGTATTTGTCACCGTAAATCGTGTCCTTTTTCGCCTGAAGAAAATTCAGTTGCAGAACGCAAGATAAGATCTTTACAAACAATGCTAGATTCAATGCTATGTGATTCTGGCCTATCCAGGAAGTATTGGGGGGAAGGAATTCTGTGTGCTAACTACATACAGAACAGATTGTTTCATTCTACCATAAACAACACCCCTCATTTTTTGCTTTATGGAAAAAAAACCCTTTTTGGACCATGTTAAAACTTTTGGTTGCTGGGCTTGGGTTCACATCCCAAAAGGACAGAGAAGGAAAGGAGAGCCCAAGGCAAAGAAACTTAGGTTTGTTGGCTATCAAACTTGGTCAAAGGGGTATCGTTTTGCACTAGGGCGTGGCAGAGTTGTAATATCAAGACATGCAGAGTTTTGTGAGCAAGATGGTTGGGTTCGTTTACATGGAAATTCAGAAGTTGTGTTATCTTCTGATGATACAGATAAATTTGTGAAATCTGAGGAAGAAAAGCCACAAATTAAAGAAAGTTCTGAAAGTGACAGTGATGAGGATTCAGGGGATGAGGATCCCAGTACACAATCTCCTAAAGCTGAACCAATTTCTCCTGAGCAGGATAAATCAGAAGGGGAAGATAGTTCAGAGGGGAAGAGTGTTCAAGTTAGAAGGTCACAAAGAAGCAATAAGGGGGTACCTCCAGAAAGGTTTACTATACAAGAAGCTAAAACTGTTGATGTGAAAAAGGAACCTCGTGATTATGAGGAAGTTTTAAAGTTACCACACCAGGAAATAGTAAGGTGGAAAAATGCAATGAAAGCAGAAATGAAATCTTTAGCAGAACACAATGTCTTTACCATTGAGCCATTGCCAGAAGGAAAAAAGGCAGTGGGCTGTAGATGGGTGTATAAAATAAAACACTTGGCAGATGGTGATGTTAAGTACAAAGCCAGACTGGTAGCACAAGGCTTTACTCAAAGAAAAGGTGAAAGCTTTGATGAAACCTTTTCTCCTACTGAAAGGAGTGAAAGTGTACGCTTATTGCTAGCTCTTGCAGCACAACGTGGGTTTAAGGTAAACCATTTTGATATTGAAACAGCTTATCTTAACGCAAATCTGCAAGAAGAAATTTTTATGAATCAAGCGCCAGGTTTTGAGGCAGGAGAACAGAATTCTGTATATAGGCTGAACAAAGCAATTTATGGGCTCAAACAGTCAGCTAGAAATTGGAACGAATGTCTTGATAATGCTTTAAAAAATCTTGGTTTTAAAAGAAGCTTAGCTGATAACTGCTTGTACACTAAAGGAAAGGGTGATAAACAAGAATTGTGTTTGTGTTATGTTGATGATTTGCTTTACTCTACAAAAGGTGACAAGCAAGTGGAAAAATTTGCAGAACAACTAAGAAAGGTATTTAAAGTAAGAGATTTGGGTCCAGTAAAAAATTATCTCGGTTTAGAAATTCAAAGAACAAACGATGGAAGTTTTTTGTTGAGTCAAAAAGACAAAATAATGGAGTTACTTGAAAGAAACAATATGCAAAACTGCAAGGGAGTAAAAACCCCAATGGAAATAGGTTTTTTTCAAAAATGAAGGAGAATGCACAGAACCTGTAAATCCTGAAATGTACCATTCAATAATTGGAAGTTTATTATACATTTCATTGTGGAGCAGACCAGATTTGAGTTATGCAGTTGGAATACTAAGCAGACTAGTAAGCTGTCCTACAGAAAATGCCTGGAAAGGTTTAAAACGCATTTTCCGGTATCTAAAGCAAACACTTGATTATTGTTTAAGATTACCATCTTCAGGTTCCACCAAATTGCAGTGTTACGTTGACAGCGATTGGGCCAACCTGCCTGATAAAAAATCAATTTCTGGAATGGTATTTCAATTTGGAGATTCTTTAATAGGTTGGAAATCCAAAAAACAAAGTATAGTGGCCACATCATCAACTGAGGCCGAATACTGTGCATTGTCGGAGTTATGTAATGAAATAAAATTTTATGTTCAGATCCTCAAGGATATAAACGTACAGTGTGATTATCCCGTTCAAATTATGGAAGATAATCAAGCCGTAATAACTTTGTCTGGATCTGACCAGTTTAGAAACAAATCAAAGCATTTGGAAATTAAATATCAAAATGTAGCTGAAAATGTAAAACAGAACCAGATAATGCTGAAGTATTGTGAAAGTACACAAAATGTGGCGGATGTATTTACAAAAGCATTAACCTTTGAAAAACATGCACGACTGGTAGCAAAGTTGGGAGTTGCTGTGTGTGATATGTAAATATGTTCTGTTCTGTTTAAAATACTATTGTTTCTGTTTGAATGAGAGGGGGTGTTAGAGAACATTCGGCACAGAAACATGTGTGTATACCTTTAAGAAGTTTCTGGGATTAATTGGCTGCAGGTGACCGTTGCTATAAAGGAAAAAGGCTGAGTTTTGTTGCTTGCCTGCAGGAATAACATCCACCAGAGTTTGTGTTTATTTGCTTAGTAATAAAGTCTTCGTTTTAGTTTGGGTTTTTACACCTATGTCTCCTGGAGTCACTCTGTCCTCTGCCACCGGCTGGAAATCCCCCTCCAACACTGGGGGGCACTGCTGACCTAGAATCTGATCTGAAAATGTTAACTGGGCCTGAACTGGCTGGAATTTTCTCAGGTTGCCCCCATCTATTCCTTTCTATTAAGGCTAAACCGAAATCAAGCTTCCTGCTTGTTAGATCTGATGCTGGTATAATATTTCTCCGGTCAGATCTAATCATGTCCAGTCTGATTTTAGGCCAGCCCCTAAAAATATGTTTCTCATTCATGAGTGGTTTATATAACAGCAAATCCCCTTCTTTGGAGAGCTAATGGAGAGAAAGCCACAGAAAACCTTATTTGCCCACCACCCATTTCCTCTGCTGCCATTGTTGAGGGAGGGAGGGAGGGAGGGAGGGAGGGAGGAAGGAAAGAAGGAAGGAAGGAAGGAAGGAAGGAAGGAAGGAAGGAAGGAAGGAAGGAAGGAAGGAAGGAAGGAAGGACTTTTGTTTTCTTTAAAAGGGCAAGTCTGGGCACAATGCATTATCATTGCATACCATAATACTTTAATACAATAACAAACCAACACAGCATTAATGAAGCTGATACGACTTTTCCCCCAACCTTGTAAGGTTCATTGCAAAACATCAGTGGGTGAAGGAGGAGACAAGAGGAGGGTTTCTGATATTCCCACCAGAGTCTAGTTGAGTCTTAGGCCAGCATCCCAGTCCTGCACTGCTTACAGTTGTGTGTGGGGTGATATTTAAAGTGGAAAAAGCATAGTGTTAGTATGCACATTAGCCAAAGTGCTGGAAGATTTGTAAGTGATAATTAAAGCACTTTAAGGTGTATGTGTGATGTATCTGCACTTTGTTCTGAGGTAATTTATGTGTAATGAGCTGTGCTGAGACTTCAGAACTCAGCATTGTGCATAAATTACCTTAGAACAAAGTTTAACCTACATTAGACTCGAATATTTGCCAAACCAATGAATACTGGCTGGGATCAGCAGAGCCGGAGTTACACAGGGCTATTTGGAAGAAAGTAAATGACCCACATCGTTCAAGAAGCAAATCGAACACACACAAAGGGACAAGGCCCTTTAGCATTTCTCAAGATGGATGTCTTTTCCAGCACACACAACCCATACACTGCATGATGCCTGTACAAAGAGGCTTAAGTACTCTATGAGTACTTAATATGAGTGGGTTGTGCATGAGAAATCCCATGCTTAAATGTTTTTGCCTGGGATCACCAACATGGAAAATGGAAAACCTTCATTTGAAGAATAACTAATTAAGAGATGAAGCTATTTGGGCTGGTGAAGCAACTTTGGGCTGACATGTTGCCATACATTAATGCCAGCCTAGTTTTCACCATGCCTAGGCCTCCATTGCAATGTGAATGACTCAATTACATGGGTTCAGCTGACTGACTGATTTATTGATTTTCACCCTGCCTTCCTCAAAGGACCTTGAAACAATTTACATATGGTCCTCAAGCAGTCTCCTGTCCAGCCAGTTATACAGGCAACATACTAAAAACAAACAAGCTATAAGCAGCACATATTTTAAAATGCACAAGTACAAGTGTCGTGCTGACAGAGATACTGTCTGGTCCTCTGGTCAGGATGTTAAGTGCATGCACAATCTGGCAAAAGTCTATTTTCCTGTACAACTTGCAATAAACCATTTGGTGCCTACATAACTGGGAGGGTAGCATTTCCCTACTTCATAAGCATATTACAGAATAGTCTGACACTTGTGATGCAGAATTTATGGGCATCTCTAAGACAGGTGCAACAGTATCTCTCCTTGTTGTTGTTGAGTTGTTTAGTCATGTCCGACTCTACGTGACTCCATTGACCAGAGCACACCAGGCACTCCTGTCTTCCACAGTCTTCCACAGTTTGGTCAGACTCATGTTGGTAGCTTCGAGAACAATGTCCAACCATCTCATCCTTGTGATCTTTCCAAACATCAGGGTCTTTTCCAGGGAGGTGGCCAAAGTACTGGAGCCTCAGCTTCACGATCTGTCCTTCCAGTGAGCACTCATGGCTGATTTCCTTCAGAATGGATAGGTTTGATCTTCTTGCAGTCCATGGGACTCTCAAGAGTCTCCTCCAGCACCATAATTCAAAAGCATCAATTCTTTGGCGATCAGCCTTCTTTATGGTCCAGCTCTCACTTCCATACATCACTACTGGGAAAACCATAGCTTTAACTATACGGACCTTTGTTGGCAAGGTGATGTCTCTGCTTTTTAAGATGCTGTCTAGGTTTGTCATTGCTTTTCTCCCAAGAAGCAGGCATCTTTTAATTTTGTGACTGCTGTCACCATCTGCAGTGATCATGGAGCCCAAGAAAGTAAAATCTCTCCGGAAGTGTGCAATTGCACTTGTTTTTCTTCTTTATGATGGAGAGTTTTATTCACTGTTTCCTGAAAAATCTCAGTTTGACAGATGGAATGTGGAAATCTGGTTTGCTCCCCCCTCTTCTCTCCCTAGACTTTCTGGAACCACATAGTCTCATGCTGCATCAACTATATTGGCCAAGTTTACTGAAGGAAATGACCAGCAAAGATACTCCTCCCATGACTTCCTAATTCTGCAGTTCTAAGCAAAGAAGCAGGTCTGTAGTGCTGCTAACAGAAGCAACGTTGCTGCTGGCTCTCTGCTCCTCCCAAATTATGCCTCTTAGTTGCAGATTTAACCTTTGGGGAGACAGGGCAAATTTTATTAAGCTGTTGCAGAGTTTTCTCCTGATCATAGGCACTGGGGTTTTGCTGAGTCAGGCATCTGTCACATGTCACCCTTTTGAAGAAACCATCACTGAGATGCACAAGCTACATGCTGGGGCTCAGCATGATCCTTGATTTCAAGCTAGGGACCGGCAAATCATTCAGTTTCTATTCCTCTCCATTCCTCGTATCTTTCACCTTAACTTTGTTTCAAAAACATTTTTTTAAAAGTCCCCCTGAAAATTCATCAGCATTTTAGTGCAAATTTCTCCCAACAAGCACATTTTCCATGCACTCTTGCTTAATATGCACAATTTTGCAAATTGGCTTCCCCGCATATGAAGCATTTTAGTATATTATGTTTGTGATTACATGTTCCTTGGCTGGAGAAGTTCAAAGGATGGCTATGTTTCGGTTCATGCATTGTTTCAGATCAGAAAATGGAAATTAGGTAGGTCACCTGTAAATGTGGACAGAATCAATCCCCCCCCTCCCTAGTTCCAACTTTGTGGGCAGGGCACTTAGTGGCAAGATCTCATGCTTTTTGCATGCAGAAGATTCCAGTTTCAATCTCTGGCATCTCTAGGGCCTCTCTGCAGAGGCTTTGCCAGTCAAAGACAAGAGCAGAGTGAAAGGGGGAGAACGCAAACACCCTCTCTTCCTGCTTTAGAGTTTGCAGGCAACTCTTTGAACAAGCACCAGCGCTTATTTGCAGCACCCAGAAAACTCGTTCTACTTCAGATCCCCAGGATAATTTTCTTGACATGTTCTTTTGTTTTCAAAGGGTAATCCCGATGCCTTTCTACTGAAAATTTGTTCAGCAAACATCAACAATCCTAATGAATTATGGTGTGGCTGAGCAGTGCCCAATTTAAAGCCAGGACAAGGCAACTAGGCCAACATTCATTTGCAAGTGGCCACACTGGAAGCTGAGCAGGCACCAATTTCCCTTATAAAAGCGCCTTTGAGATGAAGCCTTGATGAGTTCCAGATGCCAATCACCAGCCCTCCCCCTCAGTTCCATTGTTTTGGAGCCAGCTGTACTGAGCAGTCCAAGACTGTCCAGTCCTTAACTCATTGGTTGACCAAGCAAAAGAGCATCCAGCTGTGTTTTTAAATGCAATTCACAGGCACAGATTCCTCATAAGGATGACTGTGGAGAGTTTTAGCCTGGAAATATGTGGGCTGGAGAAGGGGAATGATAAAAGTTTTGTTTTTTTTTCTTGATTGTCCTTCTGAGAAACTCATTAAAACAGGAAGTTACAAAATAATGATTATGTGTAATTTTCATCCAAGAAAATCATACAATACAGATAGCAGTGGTTGGTAATGTTGTGACTTGGTATGGCTGCAATTTTTAACTTTGCTGTTTTCATCACAGTAGGATGTGTATGTCATTTATTTAGGAGAGTGTGCCATTACAGATGTGCAGTGTGCTACTGTCTCCTCTCTATGAAAAAAAAATCCCCATCACTTATTTGCTGCACAGAGAAAGAGCTTCCATGTAAGAGGGCCCAAGTATGATTTGCAGACAAGATTGATGCTGTCTTGCTTATTTAGAAATGAAGTCATACCACATTACAGTGGTACCTCTGGTTGCGAACGGGATCCATTCCCACGGCTCGTTCGCAATGTGAAAAGCCTGCGACCTGAAGCGCCGTATCTGCGCAGGTGCATGGCGAAATTTGGTGCTTGTGCACATGTGCGAAGCGTGATTTAGCGCTACTGTGCATGCGCGAGCGGCAAAACCCGGAAGTAACCCTTTCCGGTACTTCCGGGTCACCGCAGGACGCAACCTGAAAAAAGGTAACATGAAGCAAATGTAACATGAGGTATGACTGTACACATTTCCAGGGCTAGCCTACCCATGAGACAAGATGGGGCAATTGTACCCACCTGCTTTCAGCAGCCAGAAATACCATAACCAGACACTGGAGAGACCTGTCAGGAGTAAGCATGGACCAATGGTACCAAATAGTATGGGAAACAGCCCTACTAGAAAAACTAACTAATAAATTGAAACTGACATGGGGACAAACAGAAGAAGACACCTTCACCCCGGTATGGCTCCCCTTTATCACACACACAGCCCAACAGGACAATGACAATAATCCACCAACAGCATACAAATCAATATGGCTAACCTGATCCAAAACACCCACCCACCTCACTCACACACAAAAACAAAGATCACCACAGCCAATCACAAGCAAACAATCACACCCTAGGCCAACCCCAACCTCTCTCACCACCAAAGGAACACAAGTGAACAACACAAACAACGCTGACATCAAACTCTACACACATTAAACATAATAGAAACACCGCCACCCGACCCCACCCCCATCCATCTTCCCTCTCTCCACCCCCCCTTTTCTTCTCTCTTTCTTTTTTCTTCTCCCCCTAATGCCTCAACAAATGAAATGGATTTGTAAAAATGTTACATGAAAAAAAAAATATGAGGCACTACACTTCTGTAAAACAAGAAAATCCTTAATAAAAGATTAAAAAAAAAAAAGATGGGGCAATTGCCTCGGGTAGCAGGGTCTACCGGGGTAGCAGATCCTGATGTTGATCTTTCTCCCCACCCCCACCCCGCCAAGTGGTTCCTGAAGCAGATCTTCTCTGGCCCCTTCTTCCCTGGAAGAGAGGAGGAAAGGGTGGGGTCATTTTGGGATCCTCCTCAGGTACCAAAATGTCTTGGGTAGGCCCTACACGTTACTATCACATGGCATGTGCTATATGCACCCTCTTGCCACCCTCTAGACTTCCTGCAGTGCAGTTGGGGCAGGAATGGTGTTATATGCTGAAACTCTCTTACCCCAGGGAGCAACCTGGCCTCTGAATTCTGCACCAGCTAAAGTTTCCAAACCATCTTCAGAGGCAGCCTCATGTATAACACAATGCAGTAACCAAACCTAGAGGTTACCAGAACATAGATGACAGAAGTTATCTCTGTCCAGCAGGGCTATCAACCAAAGCTGATGGAAGGCACTCTGTGCCACTGAGACCACCTGAGCTTCAAGTGACAACAGCAGATCCAGAAGTACCCGCAAGCTACATACCTGTTCCTTGAGAGGGAGTGTAACCCCATCAAGAACAGGCAATCTCCCATCCATCTGGTCTAGGGACCCACCCACTAACAGTATCCCAGTTTTATCTGGATTGAGCTTCAGTTTGTTAGGTCTCATCTAGCCTTTAAACAAGGCAAAGCAATGCATCCATCACATCCACTGCTATACCTGGAGGTGTAAAGAATTAGAGCTGTGTGTCATTGGGCATGTTGCTGACAATATTCTGCAAAACTCCAGAGAACCCCACTCAGCAGTTTCATGTAGAAGTTAAACAGCATGGGAGATGAAATTGAACCTCGGGGACCCAACATGGAAGCCTCCACAGGGCTGATGAGCACTCCCCAAGCACCACCCTCTGGAAACGACCATCCAAGTAGGACAGGAAGCACAGCAAAGTGGGGCCACCCACCTCTAACTTAGACAGCTGCTCCAGAAGGAAACCATGGCTGATGGTCCTGAAAGCCACTGAGAGATCAAGGCAAATGAACAGGGTCCATTTCCCCTGCCTCTCTCCCGAAAGAGGTCATCACACATGCTTTCTAGGCATGAGGCAAGCACAAGTCTGGATGAGCCTTTACTTGAGCTCTCCAGCAAGTGTGACTTGTGGTTCTTCTGCTTAGAGGCATCTTCTTCTCTGGAATACAGTAGCAGTGCCTGCACTTCCTGCACACTCTGATCTGAAATCTATGGGCTAGTCCTGTTCAGACGGAAGGATTCTATTTTGAGGTTCCTGCATAACCAGGTACAGGATCACAATTCATATACAGTGGTACCTCAGGTTAAGTACTTAATTTGTTCCGGAGGTCCGTTCTTAACCTGAAGCACCACTTTAGCTAATGGGGCCTCCTGCTGCTGCCATACCGCCGGAGCACGATTTCTTTTTCTCATCCTGAAGCAAAGTTCCTAACCCGAGGTAATATTTTTGGCTTAGCAGAGTCTGTAACCTGAAGCGTATGTAACCCGAGGTACCACTGTATGTCAGTAGGGTACTCAAAGAATTTTATACCATCAAGTTGAAAGCTGTTGCTGCTGGTGGTAAGAATTTAAACCTCAATTTAAGCTTGGGGCAACTGCTCTAGGAAATAGTGAAAGGTGAACCTACTGCCTGGCTTCTCTGCTCTGTAATATATTAAATGGCAACAACTTCCAGCTACTGAAACATGGTCTTCGTGACCCTATGGGTAGAGGTTAGTCATCCTAGCTTGCCATTCTAAATAGACTTTAACTCCTTTTGTACAGGTGGAAGGGCAGGCATGCTGGTGGAAATCCAGCTCTCTTTGCAGATTTGATCAGTGCAATATCTATACAGTCATACATTGGTTTTCAAATGCCATGGGAGTCGAATGTTTTAGCTCCCTAAAGATTGAAAACTGGAGGTGATTGTTCCAGTTTTCAAACATTCTTTGGAATCCGAATGCCCGACGTGAGTTCTGCAGCTTCCTGCAGCCAATTGGAAGCCGCGTCTTCGTTCCCGAACGTTTTGGAAGTCGAACGGACTTCTGGAACGGATTCCGTTTGACTTCCAAGGTACCACTGTAGTAATAATTTTACTGCCAACATCTTTTAGTCTAAATGCTAACAGCAATTACAAACAGAGGCTCATTTCAGATATGTGGTAAAATAAAGTGAACATATCACATCATTTATTTGGAATGGCTACATTAATGCAAAAAGCAACATTAAGACAGCTATTTGCTTAAAAAGCATTCATCAAAATAAATACAAAATATTGATACTACAAATAATTTAAACTATGTCTTTCCTCCCCACCAGGTGGTGTAGGATAGTCTTTGCATCTTATAAATATAAAACAAAATAGCAGTTTGCAAAGTGGGCCTCCTCTTCAGTTGGCCAGACTTTGTGTTTGTCAAAAGTTTCTTTGGTTTGCAAAAGCCTTTCAGCAAAGATTTGGCTCTCCTGCTCAGCAGCCTCATCAGATCCGCAGTCGCTGGCATCCTTCTTTGCTTTCCTTCATTGGTACCTTGCTCCGGTGCACTTGAATCACAGTCAAAGACACTTGGTCCTGTTGTCATCCAGAATAATGTTCTATAGATGGGGAGGGAGAGAAAGGTAAGAGGAAGTCAGCAAAATGACGAAGACCAAGTAGAAATCTCAAACTGGTTTTTAAAAGATTTGCCCAAATAAAAAATAATAAGAGCCTTGTGGCATCTAAAAGCAGGGGTGGCCAACTTACTGGCTATGTAAGAGGTCATCTGTGGTCTCCATAACCACACTATATATTTTTTGAAATTATATTGCTGGTTTGTTTGTTTTTTAAATGATTCTTTCTATAGGTCCTCTGTTGTAATACCATAATGACAAAAAGTCCCTACAACTCCCTCCCCTCATTTTTATAATAAACAAATGTTTTTTACTGACTATTCCCATGGATCCTGATGTGATTTTTGGCTGCAGCCATTTTGACTCATGGGCAACACTTTGGGAGTCAGTGTGGTCCTTCGCCTCAAAGTACCTAGTTATCCTTGCCTGAAGAATTAACAAGTTGATTTACAACAAAGGTTTTTATGGACCAAAATTTGCAAATGCTTTTGCCATGATAAACCTATTAATTTTTAATTAATATTTTTTTTAAGCGTCATAAGACTATTTTTGATGCAGCAGACTAAAATGACTACTCCTCTGGTAAATGCTTGAATACAAAATGAAGCAGCAGCTAATGCTGCATTTCTTAAGTTTCAGTGTAGGTTGCAGACGAGTCTTTCTTCCATATAATTAGTGGGATTAGGGTGAGAGGAGAACAATTGCTAGTGAATGTTTTAGGCAGAGTCCTCCAATTTGCAGAAACTAGAGTCAATGGAAATAGGAGCAGTACACTGGGGGGAAAAAATCCCCTCTTTTCAAATGGCATAGCAGGCAGCATTCAAAGTTGTCCAAAGGCACATTCACAATAAATCCCCGAGTTGACAGAGCACTAGGCAGTGGCTCTGAAACATTTACTGCCACAGACCACATGAAACCTGTTGAGGCCATCAACCTTCATACTTTGAAGTATCCTTGCTGAAGCCCAACATGTTTTGCAGCTTCAAGAGCAACTGAACACCCCTCCATTATAGTTTAATTACATTTTTACATGAATGATTTCTGGTCAGTCAGAAGAGAAGCACACACTACATAGTCTAAGTGGGCCAGCCCTATGTGGCACCAACAGGGTGCATAGAATTCTGTGCAGGAAAGACCCTTTGCCACTTTCCAAGAATCATGGTCTAGTTTCTCTGGAGAACATGGACTTCAGCCCGAAACACACATTCCACACTTCTTGCTTACTTTTTTCCTGCCAAAAATCGCTCTCCCTGCAAAGCCAGTCCTCCCCCACCTCTAGCCTCCTCTTTTGGCTTGCAGCATACCTGGCTGCAGTTTTGCAATCATGGACCACCACATGTTCTGCCCTTAAAAGTCCCAGGGGTGGCTGCTTGCACCCTCATCTCGCTCCAGCTGAGTTAGCGCAAACTCCAGCTTTGCCTGCATGTTGCACAAACACATTTTGTGCATTCCGATAGCAATGGCTCTAAAAGGAAGCTGCCTTATACAGAACCACCCATCTCAGGGTTGTTAGCAGCCCCCTCGGTTTCCAGAGTGGTTTCTCTCCCACTCCTACCTGGAGATGCCGTGGAGTGAACAAAGCAGCTGCTGTACCCCGGAGTGACTGCACTTCTCCTCCTCCCAAGTGCACTGGGCACTTTGGCTGACGCTGGTCCGCCAACAAGCGGCAAGAGGGGCTTGGGAGGAGGAAGAGAAGAGGCAGTTCAGCCACGGGGCGCCCTAAGGCCTGTTCCCACTTGGCGGCTGCTGGTTCTTTGTCTCCGCAGCCCAGGAAGCTAGAAGTTTTTCCGAACCCCGCACCTCCGGTGGAGTTTGCGGAGTCGACTTCGATCCAATTCCTTGTCCCTTCAAATCTCGCCCACCTCCGCCTTTGCTACTAAGCTTATTCCAACTGCAGCCTATATATGCAAAAGGCTCCTCGATCGGGACTAAGCTCCAGCCCACTTTAGTGCACGAAACGAAGAAGCCACCGGCTCACGATTGGCGATGGCCCTTTCCCTCCCCTCCACCCCGCCGCGCATCTCCTGCTCCCTCCTTCACCTTTGGTCTCTCGCTCGGGGGCGCGCGTGTCGGGCTCAGGGGGCGCGCGCGAGGCGCCTGTCCCGGGTGGCGGCGGCCGCGTGCTCGGCGGCCTCCTGGCGGCTCTTGAAGTCCTCGATGGCGCGCTTGTTCTGGAAGTCGATGAGCGCCATGGTGATGGAGGCGTTCCAGCAGCTCTCGCCCGGGCACCGAAAGTCGATCTCCTTGCGGTCCGTCGTGACGATGGTGAAGTACACGTACTTGCCCGTCCGCTCCACGCAATCCACCTTCTGGATGGAGCCGAAGCGCAGCTCCTTCCCGCCGCCGCCCCGGGCCTTGCCGGCCTCGGGCGAGAAGAGGCTCAGGCTGTCCTTGCTCAGCACCACCGCCTTCTTCTTCCACAGCTGGAAGAGGCTGTCGCTGCGCTTCTCCAGCTCGCCCTCGCGGATCACCTCCGACGGCGACGCGGCAGCCGGGCCCTTCATGCTGCTGCCGCTGCTGCTGCTGCTCCCCGCGCTCGCCAACAGAGCCGCCGAACCGAGATCGCCTCGAGGGACCCGCGCCAAGGCCACGCTCGCCCGCCTGTCTTGCTTGCCTGCCTGTCTTCCGACGGGGACGCTGGCCTCTCCCGCCGGCTCCGCGACGCTGCTGGGATTCGCTGTGCGCTTTGCGGGAGAAGAGAACCATTTATGGCCTTGGAGAGACGTCCCAGGCCCCGCCCTGCGAGCCCCGCCCCGCCTGCCGGCTCCGTCGCCCCGCCCACGCCAGACTGCCCCCCCCCCCCCGCGTTTTCTCTCTGTCAATTCCCCACGGTCTAACCCAGCGTCGTTCAACTCTCCACTGACAATCTTCTTTTAGCCATCATCACCACTGCAGGTGTTGCCCTGCAATGGTCATTGCAAAAGTGGGGTGCAGGACCTGACAATGACTTTCCCATCCCCACCCCCTTCCCAGCTAGGAGTGCTGGCTTTCACTAGAGTCTCGATTATTATTGCACCCTCTGTGGGTTAAACCACAGAGCCTAGGGCTTGCCGATCAAAAGGTCAGTGGTTCAAATCCCGCGACGGGGGTGAGCTCCCGTTGCTCGGTCCCAGTTCCTGCCAACCTAGCAGTTCGAAAGCACGTCAAAGTGCAAGTAGATAAATAGGTACCGCTCCAGCGGGAAGGTAAACGCCGTTTCCGTGTGCTGCTCTGGTTCGCCAGAAGCGGCTTAGTCATGCTGGCCACATGACCCAGAAGCTGTACGCTGGCTCCCTTGGCCAATAAAGTGAGATGAGCACCGCAACCCCAGAGTCGGTCACGACTGGACCTAATGGTCAGGGTCCCTTTATCTTTTTTATGGCTGGTAGCCGAACATGTGACCTGATGACACTGAAAAACGTTGCATATACAGTATTTGTGATGGGCCATTCAGAGGCACAAACCCTCACTTCAGCCCCATTCAGGTGCATGCAGAGCTGGGTGGAAAGTGGATTGCCTTGGCAGACTTTGTTAGGTCCAGTAGATCCTGGTGGTATCACTGAAGGTGCATAAGCCTGTGGACTGAGAGTCCTGCTTTTGGGAGAGTGGTTGGGGGGATTGACCCTGTCTCAGCCTTCATGAATTCATGGAGTGCTGGATCTTGTCTGCAAAGGGCTTTGATGTTGTAGTCAACACATGTGGAACATGCATGTCTGAGCCAGCCCCAAAGGGATGCTTCACAGATGACATCTTAACCTTAAACGTTTTGTGAGTTATATGCAAAAAAGTGAGAGCCGCAAAGCTGTGTTTGCAAACGTGTATTATACACTTACTAAGTGCACTCAACAAAGCACTGGAATGAAGTGTGGCTCCATAAAATGAAAAAGAAAAGAAAAGAGGAAAATGAGACTGGCCTGTGGCAGACAAAAATAGAAAAGCAAAACAGAGAAATCCAACTGAAAATGTAGAAAAAGGAATATGTAATTGAAATAGCCCACAAATAATGGGAAAAATTATTGGCACTATGTTGCTGCAGATTGATACCGTGCACAATAAAACACAACATAAACACATCAACCGATACACAGAATAATTATGAATTCACAAGGTGATTTTACAGGCGCAAGTGCTGGACTTGTGGGTATACATGTAAACAGAGCTCTTCCCACTTCCCACTAATTCCAAATGAGCTCAAGAGCTGCATAGCTGAATGTTTAAAAACTGCAACTGCATGCCCAAGTGTTTTGATAGGGATTAAGTGTCCCAGTCTCCTGAAGTCTTAATGTACACAGACAAAAAGTTGTCGATTCCATGCCTTGGAAATGACGATAGGGACAAAGAAAATGACGCAGAGTACTACAGCAAGGGAGAAGATTAACAGCCAGTTCTTTAGTCTGCTGTTTCTTCAGCTTGTGTGGATGTTTTATTTGGGATTGATTGTTCTCTGTGTTAAGAGAGTGAGCCACGAACCTGCAAGTCCCTGGTTTGACTTAGGTGAGCGGCCTTAGGAAAGCCACCTGCACCTCTCTCTGCCTCACAGCTTCAGTCCCTGCCACATCTGCAACATGGCAGATAATGGCTAGATAATGGCCAGTTCCACTGGCAGAAGCCCACACAAGGGCTTCTGCTAGCGTAATGGGGCTTCCCCCCTCTTCCCCTGCCCCCCTCAAATTGGCTCTCAGTGGGTTGGGAGAAGCGCAGAGCAGTGCACAGGAGAGCAGGGGGCGTCGTTCCATCTGGCAAGCCAAAATGCTTGCACTGAAGGAAGGATTGCCATCATGCTATGCTGAATTTCTCCCTCCAGTTTCTGACTTACAGTAGAAGTGGATAACCCATCCCCTGCCAGAAGTTGGACTCTAAACTCCCATAAGGCACAGCCAGTGGCGCTCCAGTGTGGAATGCCTTGCCTAGCTATAGTATGTTCACCCACTTCCCGGGGAGGAGTTTCCAGATGCCAGCCCTTTATGCTACTAGCTG
The DNA here is from genome assembly GCF_964188315.1 of Podarcis muralis. Classification (NCBI taxonomy): domain Eukaryota; kingdom Metazoa; phylum Chordata; class Lepidosauria; order Squamata; family Lacertidae; genus Podarcis; species Podarcis muralis. The sequence continues at coordinate 72,967,802 of NC_135655.1, forward strand.
ATCCTTGTTGAGACTGAGCAGCTGAGTATTCGTCACTGGCACCCCCTCTGCTTTCTTTCTTTCTTTCTTTCTTTCTTTCTAAAAACATTTTTATTAAGTTTCCATTTTATATAAATATAACACACTCAAATTTTTCACCTTATATTCCACTCTCGCTAGCACTCCCCTCCCTCCCAGCCCATGATTGCCTTAAATTATATCTTTTAAAATTGCATTTCATATTTCCCTTCTTTACTTTCTATTCAATTCTGATAATCACAAAATTATATTAATTATAAATCAGTGCTTTCTATAAGCTATCAAGCTATAAATCAGTCCTGTCAGTGTTGTTAAATGTTTAGTTATCTTTCAAATACTCTGTAAACTTATTCCAGTCTTTATGAAACGTTTGATCCATCTGCTTTCTTTTAAATGTCTGGCAAATACGTTTTTATTGAACTGGGCCCTTCAAACACCTTGGTCATTTTAAATTCTGATTTTTTATTTGCTGCTTTTCTGCAATCCTATCCATCAGCAGTGGGTTGGTTTCATTTTCTTTGTTCCCCTCAGAAATAAAGGCTCTGTGCAGAATACATTTAAAGCATATTACACCCCCCCATGAAACCTGTGAACTATAGTTTGTTAAGGGTTCTGGGAACTGCAGCTCTATAGGTGGTAAAATACAATTTCCAGGATTATTTGAAGGGTGTGTGTGCACTTTGAATGTATGGTGTGGGTGCAGACAATCTTGCAAGTACACCAAATGGCTCTCTACGCCTTCAGCTCACCTTCCTTTATAATGCGACAGTCTCTCTCCCTTCTGCTCCCCTCCTTCATTTTTCCTGCCAACATATTGCATTGCCCACCTCTTCCCCCTCATAGCCTTTACTTCAAGGCTGACCCAAGGCAATTTGTGGCCTGAGGCAAAAAACAAGATGACATCTTCCACTTTCCCTTTCCATATTCAGAAACTGCCTAGAATGGCATTTGACGCTTCTTACTTCAATACTGGTGAACAGCCACAAGGCTGCCCCACCCCACCCCACCCCCAGCATTCACGTCTAAGGCAGCCACCTCACTCTGCCTAATGGCAGGCCAGGCCTTGCTCTCCTTGCCTCTGTTCTCTTCAGACATTTTCTTCCCGCTCCTTCTTTGGCTCCCTTGTACCTCGCAGCATGACTCGCCTCAGGAATGCAGCTGTTGCCTAGCCCACTATCTATGAGTCAGCGGCAGCCTTGGAATTCTCTCTGCAGGTTTCATTCAGCTGTTGGGCTGGGCCCCGGATAGTGGGAGAAGAAGAGGTAGGCCACGGAAAGCCGTTCTTTTGCTGCAGGAAACGTGGAAGATGACTTCACTTTTAGGTTCGCTAAGCCGATCCGATCAACTTAGTCATGCTTTTCCTGTGAGGATGCTTTTAGAGGAGGACTTGGTCACCTCAATGTTTGCCCATTTGGGTTGGCTCCCTCACTGATGTGTTCCCTTCCAAAAAACCCCATTTCTTCATGGTCTAGGTTCATAGAGGTACAGTGGTACCTCGGGTTAAGAATTTAATTCATTCTGGAGGTCTGTTCTTAGCCTGAAACTGTTCTTAACCTGAAGCACCACTTTAGCTAATGGGGCCTCCTGCTGCCACTGTGCTGCCGGAGCACAATTTCTGTTCTCACCCTGAAGCAAAGTTCTTCACCCGAGGTACTATTTCTGGGTTAGCGGAGTCTGTAACCTGAAGCGTATGTAACCTGAGGTACCACTGTACATACATGTGCAAGCCAGTCACTTGTTTCAACAAGCCTCGCCAATCTCAGGAGGAGATTGGTGTGGTAGCATGTAAGCATTCAGAAATACGTTTTGGGTGCCTATCTCAATGCACAAATGGGTGGTGCCAATGCTTTGATATGGAGAATGTATTTCATACATTCATTCACTAATTTGAAACATACACATCCTTCTATTCTTCAGAATGGTGCCAAATGTAGGCGAGGAGCTTGGTGTAGTTGTTGTACTTGGGAGACCGGGGTTCAAATCCCCTCTTAGCCATGAATCTCACTGGGTGACCTTGAGCCAGGCACTGTCTCTCAGTCAAACGTACCTCACAGAGTTGTTGTGAGGATAACATGGAGCAGAGAGAAAACCATGTATGCCACCTTGAGCGCCTGAGAGATGGGCGCTAAATGCCACAACATCAGTAATAATATGTTAGTGCTTTGGAACAATTTCTGTATTTGGACTATGTCTGTCCGAAGTTGTGTTCCCACCCTGTCCTGCTTTTGAGAGCTAGGAAGGTGACCAACAGCAGCCTTGGCCTCAAACCAGTTAAAAGCTCAGCTACTTTCGGTACTGGAATTACAAGAGCACAGCAGTATCACTTGCAGCCACTACTTTAGCTGACAGGGCTGTGATGGCAGGAGGCTGAGGATTCATAAAATGGGAGAAGGGAAGGGTTCCCTTCCTTTGAAAGGAGAACCTGACTGCTCCAGGCATAGGAAAGGAGCAAGAAAGGCAGCGGGGAAAATGCCAAGAGTGAGAGCATTCAGAAATGAGACGAAACAAATTGAGGGCTGCAGGAATGCACGTCTACACATGCCCTGCCGTAGCTTGGAGGGTTAAATTATTAGAGGTGCTTTTTCTAGGTGAGACACACACTTGCTATTTCATTTGTGCATTCAAGAGTTTGGTTTCCAAACCTCTCACCTCATTGGTACTTTTTTATAGCTCCTGTCACGCATGTGGCCATGTTTCTGGGGCTTTGAAAATAGCATAAACAAAATATCGTTTCAGTATTTTGGTTTTGGATTTTTATTGTAATGCTGACAGTATGTGTTTGTTCTGAGCACTCATCCACCCAGATAGATCTATACACACTGATTAAGATTAATTTATCTACCCACTGCTTAATATTGTTATGAGTCTTTTTGCGGGGAAAGTAGGCTGTATGCTGAGACCTTTCTAATTCCTGGATCCAGCATGGATTCAATTGCTGGAATAGCCAGGCGAGCCTGATAATGGCCTGCTAAGTGCAGCTTGTTAAGAGAAGAAAGGGAGTGGCTCTGTTCCAGAGGGCAAGTGGGTAGGTTTCCCTCCCTGAACTTTCTGTTAGTTAGAAAGACAAAAGACCAGAGTGGAGAGTAGAGTTGTGCGAGCCAGAAGCTGAAAGAAAAGCTACAGGCCGGAAAGGCAGAGAGAAAGGTATGCTTGATTTCTGTTTGAATTAAAGGCTGCGGCTATGGGAGAAACAAGACCCTCTTGTAAGTGTTATTGCTGCAAACCCCTCCATCACAGGCTCAGGTTGTATATGTGTGTAAATAAACCATATCTCATAAAGACACCACCGTCTCTGCTGTGCCTCATTCCAAAAGGAGTCACAAATCCTGGGTAAGTGCCTGAAATCCCTGGGATCTCACACTGCTCAGAGATTGGGGTCTAAGCAGTTTACAAATTAAGAACCATAAATTCACAAAGCTAAAACACCAGCCAGGGTAATGAACAGTGCAAATGTTTCTGACATTCTACAGTGGGTGTTACTACCTATTGCTATCAAAGGCGTTACCTACACAACCGTGTGTATAATTTTGGGGTACCAACATGCCAACAGTAATCCAACACTGCAATGCTATGCTTCTCAACTCAGATGTCAATCCTGTTGTGTTCAAGGAGGCTTATTTCCCAGGTAAGTGTGCATAGAATCGCCAGCCTAAATTCCTAAGTCTTTGTTGGACAGCTTGCCAGCGAAATTCAATTCAGTGAAATATGAAAAGCTACATAAAAATTAATGCAACAGCTAGGATGGATGGAAGTGAAAAGGGACTTTGATTGAAGCAACATGTCATGCCTACTTTGTAGCAATGAAGTAATATTGGAAAGTGTGCTTGCAACAGTAGATACAGTATTGGGAAATAATTTCCATGACATCATTTTGATTTTTACTCTTACATTCAATGACTTGCATCCTACTATAATGCACCCCGTGTGGGGCTGCCTTTGGAGAGTTTTCGGAAACTCCAGCTGGTTCAGAATGCTGCAGCCAGGTTGCTATCGGGGCCAGTTATAGAAAGGATGTGATCCTCATGTTTCAACAACCCCATTGGCTACCAGTCTGTTTCTGAGCACCATTCAAAGTGTGGGATATGCCATACAAGACTTGGGACCCAGATTATCTAAAAGACTGCATTCTCCATATAAGTCTCCCTGGGTTTAAAGATCCTTTCTGTCTGTCCAACAATGACTATAGCTTGGTTTTTAAGGCTTTTGTCCTTGTGTTTTACTACATTTTATTGTATTTCTTTTATTGTATTGTATTTTTACTACATTTTATTGTATTTGTGGGAGGCAGTGGAAGACAGAGGTGCCTGGTGTGCTCTAGTCCGTGGGTTCACGAAGAGTTGGACACGACTAAATGACTAAACAACAACAACAACAACATTGTATTTCTGATGTTGTTGTGAGCCACCTTGAACATCATTTGATAGAAAGGCAGGATGCAACATTTTAAAAAATGCACACATAAATTGGAAACCATTTCACAGTATCTTATTATGGCACCAACATTTAATGCTTTATAGGCAGACAAATGGGCTTCATAGTCTATGGGAAATCTATCCTTAATGCATGTTAATGAATGGATGGCAAAACCCCACCATCATTTCCCAAGACCTTCTCCAGTTCAAATGATTTGTATTCATGTGTGTCTCTAAAGCAGAATACCACACGGACTACAACTGTGTGTGTTTGTTTGGTGGACCCAGTAAACTGAATACTTCCAGGATGAGTCCTTGGGTATTTTATACATGGGAAGAGTTGCATTTTTGCAAGACTTAAACAAAGGAAATGGTGGCGTTTATTTGCCTGGACTGTGAGAACTTCCCTCTGCCTGAAGCCATCAACATTAAATAACCTAATCAGCCAGTATACTAATATTTATCTGATATGCATACTTTCCCCTAAGCAACCTTTAAGTCTTTCTCAATTACTGTTACTTAACACTGCACTGTACAAAACTTTTAGTGAGAGGAAACTTGCCATTTCCCATAAAAAGGGGATCATCTGCATGCTACGTATTCATGAGTTTGTTAATTGTGAAAATGAACATAGAGGTTCTTTCACAGAGTGTCCACTCAGAATCTCCAAAGACGAAAGAAAAGCCCTCATCACGTATTAGGTTTATTACTGGATTATGTCTGTGCGTCAAGGGCAGCTTCAAACATAATGCATTTCCTGCGAGGGAGCCTGAGATCTATATGCAGAGCGCACACACGGTGATTTCACAGCATGTAGAGGCACTGAAATAAATGGGTCTGCAGTGTGTCGATGTGGATGTGAACACAGACACCTGACCAATACCAGTGGTTATTCAGCCTCTTTCATACACACAACATTTCCAGGGATATATATGGTTGTTCATCTTGCATGTATCATGGATATAATGTGTGTATCACTTCTTGAGACGTGACACAGAACCGGCCAACAAATATGTCTGGGGATCTTTGCTTTAAAATGCATGACTAGGACGTGTCGATATTTGTCTTAACTTCCACTGGGGTTTGTTGTATGCTCACATAAACCATGAAGAGTTGTAGAGGTCTTTTATTCAGCAACAGTTTTGAATTTTTGTCACACCTGACAAGTGCATTGTAATAAATTCTGTGCCAAAATTTTCTCCCACCTTTTTTTTTTTTATCGCCACACTCCATTAATCAGTGGGAAAAATAACTGCATTTGAAAATTATCAAATGAAATGGTTGATGAAAATCTTATGGGTGGGGTACAGTTTCTTTTTGTGTGTGTGGCACTTGCCTTATTTATGAGGTGACCAAGGGTGTCGCAGAGTTCTGGATAAAGGTTTACTGGAAAGAAAAACACACAGTACCATTGTTACCTTGTGATAATAAATTCAAAACCCCTGCACTCATTGAAATTCTAAAAAAATTATCAAGTGGTTTGAGACTGAGGCAGAAAATTTGAAGGCTCTTTCTCAGAGGAAGAAATTTCAATCAGAAATGTTGCCACCACACTAGTTCGAATACTGTAGCAAATATTTTATCTTTTGTTTACATTTTTATTTTATTATCTATATTTCTATCTACCCTCGTATTCCAATGAAACTGGTTACTGCTATGATGTCTTCCAAACATCCCAGTAAGATTTATGAGTTTAAGAGAATATTTATCACTTATCCCCCAACATTTTTCAAACTCCCCAAAATAACTTAAAATAATGACATTTCCAAAATATGCAGAGAATCAGCTGTAAAAGCCCCACACAACCAATAATTAACAGTATCCAATTTATATGTTCATTTCAACTGATAGGCTGTCAAGTACCATTGGATTTGCATTCTCCCTCCAACCCTCAGTCTGCTAAATGAGATAAGTCTTGATATTTCATCCTGCTATTCCAAACCAGAGGTAGGGAACCCCTCAGCCATGGACCAAGATGGCCCATTGAGGTGTCCAATTTGGCTTGTGAAGCCATTTACCCCAATCAGTGTCCACCCACCAATCAGCTGACATCACTGACGAACAGGGTTTAACCCTGCATCGGCTGTGCACCCTGTTCCCTAGAGAGGGATTCCCAGAGGAATCTGTCCCACTCCTACTCACTCCACTAGAGTTGCTTGTCCACTCACTTGAAGTAGAAGCATGTCCTGCTTTACACGGTGCTTTTAAGGCAGGCTCCACGCTCCCATTTCAGCCTTTGCAAATCTCCACACTCCCCTTTTTAAACACCCCAGGCTTAAAAGGGGAGTGTGGAGAGGCTTGCAAAGCCCTAAAGGGTGGGGTGGGGGTAGGGCTACTTACCCTGTTTGGCTCACATGTCCAATCCCAATAGGGTTACTTACTACTGTTGTAAACGCATTGAATGTCTAAAACCAGAGATGCCCAGGTCTTTGCACCATCTTTTAATGCTAAATGGGGCCATCTGATAGCAGGGGCAGGAGGGCAGGTGCTGGCTCCCTCCCCAGTATAATTCAAGTTCACACACCCTACCTTGCAACTCTCTCCAACCTGTCTCCTTCCAATTAAAGGGTGTGGCTTAATTTTTCCTACTGACCCTGTGCTGTAATTATAGAGATCTCTGAACCAGTGCAGTGCGGAAAAATGTTCAGGAGGAAAAGTAAACGCCTAAGTTGTCCTCATAGTAGGGATGTTCAAATGGCACCCCCCAAAAACAGGTGAATTGGGTGGTGGGATTGAACCTACTGTTTTTGATGTTGTGTTTACACCAGCTGCACCTCCTTGCAGCAGTGCATCCAACATGAACAGGAAGGAGCGCTATGAGCACGTCTATGCATGTGTGTAGGGTTCTTATGTGCAAAGAGGAACCTTGGTCAACTGGGGTTTCCTTCTGCGCACCTTAGGCATATATGGACCCTTCACCCTGATACACAACCTGCAGCTCAGTCAAAGGCAGGGCCAGTGGGATATGCAACAATGTGGAGTGGGTGGGATTTGCAGTCCTGAATGTGTAGTGGGTGGGATTTGCAGACTGAAGGTACACATGAAGGAGGCTCCAGTGACTGGCCATAGTAGCAAACACCACAAGTGTCCAGAAGTCAAAATACCTCAAGTTCATTATATGTACTGTGGGGAGGAAGGGGTCCCATTGGATTCAACGTGGCACTTTGTAAACGAGTCCCCACTGAAACTAACATGGTTCTTTGTGTTCCTTGTTACTGATTGACTACCAGAGACAGGGCCTTCTTGGTGGTAGTGCCTCAGTTGTGGAACACCTACCAGAAAGGCTTGCCTGGTGTCTACCTTACTGTCATGTTGTCAGAAGGCAAAGTCTTTTATTTTTCTGAGCTGTTTAGATTCAGCATTAATCCTACTGACTGTTTCATGCTGCTTTTTATGTAGCTTTTAGTATAATATGTTAACTGTTTTTCTTTTCTTTTTGCAAACCACCCTGGGGATATGGCTGAAGCTTGATCTAAAATACCTATAACAAACAAACTAATAAACGAATGTTTTAAAATATTTGACCAATGAATGAAATTTGTTGTTCATTTCTGTTTGCCATAATCAAAAAGCCCACCCTAATTTACATGTTCATATTTTGCATGCATGTAATGTACTTAGCATATTTAAGATTAAGCATATTTCAGATTGATTTAAATTATTTCAAATGGGTTAACCTTTATTAAGTTATTACCTGACTTCTTTTGTAATAATGGATTATAAATGGAAATGAATAAATATATGGTGATACCTATGGAACTGCCATTCAGTTAATATTTTTCCTTCAATAATGTATTAAATTCCAGCCTCTCTCTTTAATATATTGGAAACCACATTTGTTACCCTGTAGGTAGACCGCCCATAGGAGGAATACTGATTCTCCCCAACTACTCTAGCAACAAAGTTAGTGCACCCCAAATTTTAAGAGGCAAAGGTAGTAAAGTGTGGGTGGTTTTAATATAGGGTGGATAATTACATCAGACAGACACTATTAAAATTAATACATAATATTCAGCACTTATGCCGTGCCTTTCATTTGAAGTGTGTGAACTCCAAATGCTGCTTATAATCCTTAAAGCAGCCAGAATGCAGTCTAAGATTTTGGCCAAAAACCCTTGACAAATCACCCTCACCACACTCCTGGCTCCAGCCAGACCTCAAAACATACTGCAAAGTGCACCTTTTTCTTTGTATAGACTGTAAGGCTTGCATTGAAAAGGTGCCACCCACTGCAAGCATCACCACTAATGGGACAAATTAGCCTCAAATGAAGTCTCATTGCTTTCAGTTGGATGCACAGTGGAATCCTATGCATTTTTAGTCAGAAGTCCCATTGTAAGAAAACACTTCCAAACAGGCCAGCCATCTTTTGGTTGGGTGTTGTCATGCAGGAAGGATTTTTGTTTTTTAAAGAAATAATAAGAAAGAAACCAGTGTCTTTTTCTAGATTGGAAGGAGACTGGCCTGCTCCGAGGAGCTTACATGCTCTGGGGAAAAGGAAGGGAAAAGAACACTAAGCAGTGTCTTAAATGTGTAAATGTAGTCTGAGACCAAATCCTCAGAAACCTGTCCTCCTCACGTGAGTAATTAAACAAGAAAAGAAACAGATTGCTTTGGCTGATGACTAGAGTGGGACACACAGGTCTGACCTGAAAAACACAAAAGCAGTTGGGAAGCTCAGCCACAATAATTGTGGCCTGACCACTGACTACCTTTCTGGCTTCCCAACATCCATCACTTGACTAGTGTTGCTGCCAGCAGCAAGGGTGTGGGTGTGTGGCAATGTGGTGGCCAGGTTAATGAATGGAGTGACAGCTGAGCCCAGGGTTGCCCAAGTCGGGGAGAGCAGACAGCCTCGCCCATCATTTCCCACAGTTAGTGGATGAGCTTGCCTTTGCCATTAGGGTGGAGAGAAAGCGAGAAAGAGAGTCACCCGTCTCCTCCTTAACTTCAACCCAGCTCAACCAGTAGGTTGTGTTCTTTGGGAAAGGAGAAGCCTTCAACCCGTTCCAAGGTGCTTTTAAACTGGGTGTCCAATTTCAGAAGCCAGCATTCATTGAGGAGTTGGATTAAGGGCAAAGGTATGCAGACACCTTTAATTGCTAGGAGCTCTTTTCTCATGTGCTGTTGCTGCTGCCCTCTCTTGTCGGACCCGTGCCAATTTCTCTTTGTGAAGATGCAATTGCACAATTTCAGGATTTATTTATTTTTTAATAAAAGATAAAGAAGAATCTATGTGTGCAACTTGGACAAGGGGAAGGGATGGTAGCCAAAAGCAGCTGTGCATTCCTTCAAATTCAGGGATGGGGAAGCTGTGGCCATCAAGATGTTCTTGGACTCCAGCTTCCACCAATGGTCAGCCCAGTAATATCTGCAGGGCCACAGAGTGCCTGTTCCTGCTCCAGTTTCTACTGTAAGAAGGACCATAGTTCAGTGGTAGAGCATCTACTTTGCATGCAGAAAGTCCCAGTTTTAAACCTCAGCATCTCCAGGTAGGGCTAGGAGACATTCCTGCCTGCAACCCTGGAAAGCTGCTACCAGTCAATGTAGACGATACTGAACTAGACGGACCATTTGACTGACTTCGGTATAAGGCAACTTGCCATTTTCTCAATATATTCCCTAAGGTGCTTCCTGTGGATTAGAGTGTTCAGTGCTGCTGCTGTAGAAAGGGTGAAATGCTTGAGCCCCAAGGGAGCTGGCTAATGCGCCAAGACTTATGCTCCCACACTCTCCAGTTGCATACCAGCAAAACTCTTTGGCCTTCTCATCTCAAGCATTACCACTGCTCCCACTCTCCCTGCTCTGAGCTGTGGGCAGAAGGTTCCTCTGCCCCCTCCGGAACTGATTCCACGTGGGCTCCTTCAGATACCCTGTTCATTGAGCATTCATTCTGAGTTGCTCGTAGAAAGTTTATTTGGAGGGCATACAATGCCTGTTCTTTACTGAACATTTATCTTACTTTGGTCACAGGGAGGTTATATGCCTATGAACATTTGTCCTGGTGTGCTTGCATGGTGGTTATGCAACTTTCTGTTACTTATTCATTCATCTTGCACTTTTCAGGATCTTTCCCTGTCCCTTTCCAAAAAGTAATTAAACACACAAACACAAGCACAATTTCCAGCATGTGCTTGAATCCCTCCTGCAAAATAGTGAGAGTCTGGAGAGGGGTCTCCCTGTACTGAATTGTGCAAATTCATGCTCCTGTCTTCTTAGAAGTGTCACACACACACACACACACAGTTTAGAAGAAGGGACATTTTCAACATTATGTCATATGAATCTAAGTAATCTTATGTAACTGATACTCTCTGCAATAATCAAACACGGTCTGCCTTATGTAACTTGTACTGTCAGCAGCACTCATTTCACAATGACAAACTAATGCTCCCTTTCCCTCCTGTGCATCGCTTCCCTTCTTGCATGTGCAACCATGCTCTCCACCCTTGAGGAAGAGGAATGATGAGAAATCCCCTTTTTTAAACCAGTCAGGTGCATCTCTTGATACTTGCATCCCCACAACGCCATTGGCTGAAGGGAATTCTGGAAACTCTTTTGCGCCTTGTGTGCTGCTCAGTGGTCTTTTTCTCCAGCTACGTTGGTAAAGAAAAAACGCTTTATATGTGTTATAACACTGTGACACCAGATGGCACTGTGGAGTCCCACCTTTCGCCAACTGGATTTCCCTTGATGAAGTTTACAACATGTTTAACTGAATCACGTTTTTGGTGTGTCTAGATCCAGCCCAGATCTGCTGATTTATTATTCCATTTCTACCCTGCCTTCCCCTCCAAGGAGTTCAAGGTGGCATCTCCTCCTCCAATGTTTTTATCCTCACAACGACCCTCTGAGGTAGGCTGAGAGGCAGTGACTGGCCCAAGATCACCCAGTGAGCTTCATGGCTGAGTAGGGATTTGAACCCTGGTCTGCTTCATCCAAGGAAAGTGTTGGGCTTCTTACTGCAGATCAAGTCACCATTAAAAGCAAAGCCACAGAGGCCAGTTCAAAAGCTGGCAGTATTGTTTTGACATACATTGTGTATTGTGCCAACTTTTCTTTTCTTCTTATTTTCTTTTGTCCTCTTCTTATGCCTGGCACCCTGGAAGGGAGATGTGCGTTAGCAAAAGTTTAACCAGCTAAATGTGCCAAACCGCTTTTAAGGGCAGCACAGAAAGCCTTGCTGGAAAGAAAAGAAAACAACACTAGCTGCAAATAAAGACTGGAAGGCTCATTGTCATGGACTGGCTGGATGCAGAGGGGTGGGGCCAGCTGGGGAACCACCAGGGGAAGAAGGCTCAGAGCCAGGGGATTGGTGGTGGGATGACAATGAGTGGTCAGAGGGAGAAGAGGGAGCAGACTGGGAGGAGGTGTCGGAAGCCAAAGAGCTAACAGGGTTTAGTGAGCAGGAAGAGGCTGTGGCAGAGGGCAGTCCAGAATCAGAGGCAGAAGCGGAGGCTGGAGAGGAGGTGGGCCGAGAGGTAGGAGGCAGGCTGCTGAAGAAGCCAGGGAATCTCCCCCTCCTGCTAAGACAAGCTCCCCTTTCCCCTAGTCTCCCAGAACATGCAGAGAAATGAAAAGGGTGGAGCAATGAGAGACAAGATGACGGAGCCTTAGGCTGTTGGGGAAGGAACCATGGGAGAAAGAGACTTAGAGAGTGGTGGGAAAGTGGGGACCTTCAATCCTCACAACTGCTTCACTGGGGCAAGACCTACTGGGAAAGGTTGCTGTGACCACTAGGACTGAGCTGTTTTGTTTCTCTGACTAAAGAGCTAACTTCACTGACACCGGGTCCTTTATTGTTTTATTGCTGCCCTCCGCCTGACTCCTGGTCCTGACACTCATGCACATTGAAATATGTCTTCTTCAACGTGGAGCTAACACCAGCTGTTCTCAGGCTGACAGACACCTGGACAATGGGATTACCAATTGGCCAGAGTAAAAAAGGAAAGGAAAACACAGCCAAGCCTCCTTTGCCCTTAAAACCAGCCTGATATACAAGAATTAGAAGGTGAAGATTTCACAGCACGACCATCTGTGCATAGTTGTAATTCAAATGGCTCTTCAAAGGCCCGTCTACGGGGGCCAGTTGAAAAGCTGGCAACTGCACACAATAAGCCTGCCAGGAAAGGGCCTTGTCTCTCTTGGCAGGCCTTTCCCAAGAAAATTAAGGATTTTGACATTGCCAAGGATTTGGGCACCGATAAGGAAAGGCACCCTAATGACATGGAAAAGGCTGATGGGGATGGCATGGAATTGTATGACTAACCAGTCCCAGGGAGAGTATTGCGGCAAACTACTGTACAAATTATGTGATTCATTAAGCATACTCTGTTGTGGGTGTGGTATGTCTCCACGGCAACACAATAGTATTCCTTTCTGGGCTTCCCTGTACTCCACCCAAGTCTTCATGCTTTCCCTCTGTGAGTGAGACATTCATATGGTTGTACAGAGGACTCTGTGTGAGAAAGAGAATGGGAAGATCAGCACTTGTCTTGTCATAGCATGGTCCTGAGGGGGAACTTCACTGGTGCAATGTTGGCCCTCTCCTTTCCACACTGAGGCGTTACACCTCAGCAGTGTTTTAGCAGCAATGGAACTGCTTTCTGCTGCTGCCGCTGCTGCTGCAGAAGCAGGGCCACAATGCAGAAATCAACATTGTATCCATAAAGATAGAAGGGATCTAGTCCAGGTGTAGGGCACCGTTGGCCCTCCAGGTGTTGCCCCAGGAAGCATGGGTGATAGCCAGGGATGGTAAGAGTTGTGATTCAGAAACATCTTGGGGTGGGAGCAATGTTTCCCCACAGCTGAACTAGTCTAAAAGAGGTAAAGACAACATATTTGCATCTTCTCCTAAAAGCCCGTCAAGGAACACAGCAATAAAGAAGTGTGCATGCACACGAAAGCTCATACCAAGAACTAACTTAGTTGGTCTTTAAGGTGCTACTGGAAGGAATTTTTTTTGTTTTAGCAATAAAGAACTTTGCCATGTAGGGGCTATTATTATTATTATTATATTATTATTCTAGAGGGCTTGCAATGTTACCAGTGTGTTGCAGAAAAAACAACAAAGTGTCTTATAACACTATAAAGATGCTACAAGACTCTTTGCTCCCTCCTTACTTACCGTATTTTTTGCTCTATAAGACTCACTTTTTCCCTCCTAAAAAGTAAGGGGAAATGTATATGCATCTTATGGAGCGAATGCAGGCTGTGCAGCTATCCCAGAAGCCAGAACAGGAAGAGGGATTGCTGCTTTCACTGCACAGCGATCCCTCTTGCTGTTCTGGCTTCTGAGATTCAGAATATTTTTTTTTCTTGTTTTCCTCCTCCAAAAACTAGGTGCGTCTTGTGGTCTGGTGCGTCTTATAGAGCGAAAAATACGGTATGTTTCTCAGGATCCACGGCTCTCTCTGTAACAATAGCTAAAGACTGGAGGAGGATCTCTCCATCACAAGATGCAATGGCTAGAAATTTGGATATGAAACCCATAATTAAATCTCCATTTAGCCCTGAAACTCACTCAATGTTCTTTGGCAAGCCGCCATCTTTCAGACAAACCCAATTTAGAGGGCAGTTCTGGTGACCTACTGGGTGGCCAGGCTCCTCGGAGGGAGACCACGCTCCCATTTTTTCAGGATGGACATCTGACTTATTCTACCAAACAGCACTTGACTTCCACCTACTCTGATCATGTCCCTGCTGGAGGGAGAAATACTCTTGCCTCAGCTGCTCCTGTACCAAGCAGGAACGAGTTGTGAGGGGTTGCATCCACACAGCCTAAGATGTTGTGATTTCTTTTTTCTTCCGTTCAACACTTGGAGATCTTGCATGGGCTCCCATCCATCTTAAAGCTCTTTCTAATCTCTGAATAAACTTTCAGTCTCTTTCTTCCGAGCTTCCCTGCACTTGGGTAAATCAGTTGGTGTAAAGTCAGACAGGGACTTTTAGCACTTCCAAGTCTTTGTCCATTGAAGGTGAATTGTTGAGGCACCTGCCATGGGCAATAAGAATAGGTAGCTGAGATTAAAGCACAATCGAAGCAGAGGAAACAATGACTCATAAGAGATAAGACTAGCATACTGGCTTCTTATCTGATTGACTGCAGGTAGATAAGGTGGGAAGTCCCTTCGGCATTCCAAGCCAATTTGCTCAGTCTGACATCACCTGCTTCTTTTAAATGCCTACCTTCCCTCTCACCCATTTTAATTCTCAGTCTTGGTGGCTGAATGGAGCTCGGCAGCCCCCCTTCCCTCCCTCGAATATCTAATCATACTGCAAATTGATTCATAAAAGGACTTTGGAGTTAAATAAACTACTCTGCGGCCACATGAAGGCAATTTGGGCGTTGACAGATGATAGCTCTCTTGAAGTAGGGAAACCACATCCAGGAAGGGCAAGACTGGCCGTTCAAAGGAACTTATCTTAACTTTCCAAAGGTCTCAGAGTGTACTCAGGTGGCACACTAAAGCCCGTTGTGTGCACAGGCAGAGCGCCACACCTGTGCAAGGACCATCTGCTGGCAAGTCTTGCCTTTCACCCATTCTGCCCATTTCATTTCAGTGATTTATTGGTGGTTTTACATCACCAACGTAGCAGTAACTTTAAAAAACACAAAACCATATGGTGACTCTATGCACATGCAATCATCTGTAATCTCTGGCACTGAACCTATGGCTATTCCCCCTTCTACACCCACCATCTCAGAAATCCAAGAAAATAGCAGGAGACTTTTCTTGTGGCTGAGGACTGTAGACACCCCCCTCTCCACACACTGAGAGCCATTACAAGACTATTGGTCTAGTCCATGGGAAGGCAAACTAAGGCCCAGGGGCTGGATCCAGCCCAATCGCCTTCTCAATCCAGCCCATGGACGGTCCGGGACTCAGTGTGTTTTTACATGAGTAGAATGTGTGCTTTTACTTAAAGTTCATCTCTTGGATATTTGTGGGGCATAGGAATTTGTTCATTTTTCCCCCCTTCAGAATATACTTCGGCCCCCAACAATGTCTGAGGGACAGTGGACTGGCCCCCTGCTGAAAAAGTTTGCTGACCTCTGGTCTAGTCTTTGGACCCGCCAGTTATGATCTGCACACAGATTTTTAAAAATCCACTCAGAATGTTGAAGAACTGATTGTGCACATATCACAGTGCAAACCTTTTACAGATAGTTTCTTAACTGTGGATTCCTTTCTTCCCAGTCCCACAGTTCTGAAATGAATTGACACGTTCAGGGCCGAAATGTGACATGAAGCCACACCCTCCCTTCTGAGATCTCTGGTTCCAGGTGTCTGGGTGGGGACTCACTGTGGATCATACTAAGCAACATCCAGCATTGGGTTCACACAGCAGACAGCCAGATGTCTCTGGACAGGCTACAAGCAGGGCATGGGGGAAATAGCCCTCTCCCATTGTTGTTCCACAGCAACAGCATATTCAAAAGCCTGCTGCCTTTGATCCTGGAGATCTCATACAGCTCATCCTCCATTAATTTGTCTAACATAGTGCATTGGAGGAATTAAAGAAACTTTTAATGAGGATGAAAGAGGAGAGCGCAAAATATGGTCTGAAGCTCAACATAAAAAAAAACCTAAGATCATGGCCACTGGAGAGCCAGTGTGGTGTAGTGGTTAAGAGCGGTGGCCTCATAATCTGGTGAGCCGGGTTCGCGTCTCCGCTCCTCCACATGCAGCTGCTGGGTGACCTTGGGCCAGTCACACTTCTCTGAAGTCTCTCAGCCTCACTCACCTCACAGAGTGTTTGTTGTGGGGGAGGAAGGGAAAGGAGAATATGTTAGCCGCTTTGAGACTCCTTTGAGTAGTGATAAAGCGGGATATCAAATCCAAACTACTCCAGGCAAATAGAAGGGGAAGAAATGGAGGCAGTGAGATATTTTACTTTCTTGGGCTCCATGATCACTGCAGATGGTGACAGCAGTCACAAATTAAAAGACTCCTGCTTCTTGGGAGAAAAGCAATGACAAACCTAGACAGCATCTTAAAAAGCAGAGACATCACCTTGCCAACAAAGGTCCATACAGTTAAAGCCATGGTTTTCCCAGTAGTGATGTATGGAAGTGAGAGCTGGACCATAAAGAAGGCTGATCGCTGAAGAATTGATGCTTTGAATTATGGTGCTGGAGGAGACTCTTGAGAGTCCCATGGACTGCAAGAAGATCAAACCTATCCATTCTTAAGGAAATCAGCCCTAAGTGCTCACTGGAAGGACAGATCGTGAAGCTGAGGTGCCAACACTTTGGCCACCTCATGAGAAGAGAAGACTCCCTGGAAAAGACCCTGATGTTGGGAAATATTGAGGGCACAAGGAGAAGGGGATGACAGAGGATGAGATGGTTGGACAGTGTTCTTAAAGCTACCAACATGAGTTTGACCAAACTGCGGGAGGCAGTGGAAGAAAGGAGTGCCTGGCGTGCTCTGGTCCATGGGTTCATGAAGAGTCGGACACGACTAAACAACTAAACAACAACAACAAAAGTACATTGAACCTAGCTGGAACCTTCTGTATGCTCCACCATTGAGCTATGATCTCTCTACAAAGGAGAAGAAAGCAGCAAAGACACATTATGGCACATGATAATTATGAAGCTACAGTTTTATGGTAAGTTGCTGTCAAGGTGGGAGCATCCTTATACTGTATAAGTGATATTGATCACAGGCTATGTATTGTGTTGGGCATAACTTTAGTCTGGAAAGGTGCCCCTTAAGCCACATTTGACTATATATTTATAGAGACAATTATATATAACACTAATAACTATTCAATAGTTTGCAATCTCTGAAATCACAACGCAATCAAGGCGAAGTCCCAGGATTGCATCATGTGATAGCTCAGTTCCACTAATCTACTCTTTCATTTTCTTAATAACTCATTGCTGATGAGCAATATTTTTCCTATGAAAGCAACTTTTCCGATCAGCTAAAATATGAGTCAAGCTTTCAGTAAGTTGAGTTTCAGCGTGCCTCAGGCAACAATTCGTTGAAGTTTTGTCTATAAGAAAAATACTTGATGATAGCCACCATAGAGTGTGCAATCGTCTTCATTTTTTCTTGGGAGTAAGCCCCACTTAACATAGTGGGACTCCCTTCTAAGGCTGTGCACACACCATACCTTTAAAGCAGATTTGAAACACATTCTGCCCCCGCAAATCCTGGGCTCTGTAGTTTACCCCTCGCAGAACAACAATTGCCAGAAACCCTTAACAAACTACCGTGCCCAAAATTATCTGAGGGGAAGAGTATGTTTTGAATGTGCTTCAAAGGTATAGTGCATACACAGCCTAAGTAAACATACACAGGAGTGGATGGAATGACTGCTCATATGAACCTAAGTACAGTGGTACCTCAGGTTAAGTACTTAATTCATTCCGGAGGTCTGTTCTTAACCTGAAACTGTTCTTAACCTGAAGCACCACTTTAGCTAATGGGGCCTCCTGTTGCCGCCACGCAATTTCTGTTCTCATCCTGAAGCAAAGTTCTTAATCCAAGGTACTATTTCTGGGTTAGCGGAGTCTGCAACCTGAAGCGTATGTAACCTGAAGCGTATGTAACCCGAGGTACTACTGTAGATAACATTAGCTGCCGCAGGAGGCATGCTTCACTTCTGTACTTTTCACCCACAAGGTTTGAAAAATAAGCTATAGGGTTTGGCCTGTCCTCCTGTCCTCCATTTCCAGAGCATCACATTTACTGAAGTCACATGATGATATCCCAGAATTCCTCTAGTTTCTTTTCAACCAAAGAACACAAGAGGAGCCCATCTTGTGCATCATTTTCCTCTCACAGTGGCCAACCAGATGCCTACGGGAAGTAGATGAGCAGAGCATGAGTGAAATAGCTCTCTCCCACTCCTTATTCTCAGTAACTGGAATTCAGAGGCATGCTGGAGGAAGCAGACAGCCATTGTCAGCCTTCTCGTCCATGAATTTGTCTACTCAAAATATACTCTTGCTGATTCTATATAAAGCATCTGCTTACAGAAGTCATCACCTGCCACTTTTACATTTGAATTCCGTGTCCTTTTTAACAGACACACCGTCTGCCTTTCTACAGCTCTTTTTTCTTCGTCATTAAAACTTTGCTGCGGCCCACATGCATAGCAGAGTGTTGATGAGGCGCATCCCATGCGCACCATTGGGAAAGCGCATAATCTCCTGCTCAGGTGATTGCTAATGCCTTTCCGTTTCTTAAATTACTGAGGAGGCATTACATCAGGGCATTTCAAAACCCTCAACGGAAGGAAGCAAAGTCTGTGACATGCCCCAGAGAAGCTGGTTAGCAAGGCGTGTTCAGAGGATCTGAATACCCGATGGAGGAGGAAGATGAAAAGTGCAACTTGACGAGATTGCTCCACCCACCAATATTGAATTAGCAAACACCAAGGGGCCAAACCTGCTGTGCCATGCTTATCTCATCAACTTCAAAGGAAAGGCAGAGGTTCCAACATGGAGCACTTGGGACCTGTAAATGCCTTGTGCTGTCAAGCTATTCTACTTGTTCTGTTCTGGTTTCTTTGGTGAAAATAATAAATTACCCAACCATATGCTTACTGGGGCATCTTTCAGGCAGGAGTGAATCCATAAATCATTAGGCACACCAAGTGGATCAGTCGATGCCTGCATTAGAACAATTTATCATACGCGAGAGGGGGTGTGCAATTTTCAGTCGCAAGCATGCATACTAATGTATTTACACTATGCGATACACGCAAGCAGATTTTCAGTCTAGAGAAGGCAAGAGAGAAGGAAGGAAAGGATTCCTTCCACTGAGAAATCCCATAGGAACAATTTCTCCCTTGAGCTACCTCCCACCCACCCCTCTTCTTGTATACATACTGCTATAGCGTTGAGGCTGCAGCCTTACACACAATTATTTCTAAGGAGCACCTAAATCTCTGGTCATAGCTCAGTGTCGCCAAGCATAGGCTTTGCATGAAAATAGTCCCAGGGTCAAACCTTGCCATCTCTAGCTAAGAGAACCAAAAAGCAGTTGGAGGGAAAGACATATTCCTGAGACATGCCCCCCACCCCAAGAGCTGCTGCCAGGGTAGAGTATATGACAGTAACAGCAGGTGGAGCAGGGAAGAGACACCTTCCTGACATGGGCATTGCTGTGGCTCACCTACCCCAGCCCTATCATGTGAAAGGGGGTCTGGAGGGAGGGAGCCTTAGTATAAAGCAGTTTCCCATCTTCCTCTTCTGAGTGTCTATTGTAAAATAAATAAGTGAACGGCCTGTACACTAGGCATACAAACCAAAGGCAGAAATAGGTTAGCTTTGGGTTGTTTGTTTTTAAAAAAGATGACTTGTTGATCTGCATTGATAGAATAACAAAATAAACACCTCACGTGGTTTTAGAATACACTAGCTTCCTCCCTCCCTCCCTCCCTCCCTTCCTTCTACAGTTTAAATGTTGAATGTATTTGGCAGCAAGTCTTTTTCAACCATTTGCTCGCTGACATCTGAAATGGTGCCCCTGCTCACATGTTGAAGTGCCTTTCAAAAACTGACCATTGAGAGGCTGCCAGCAAGAGATTAACAGCTTCTGACACAGAGTGGGAGTTAAATCAACGATTGCAATGGAATCTTAGTGGCTTCCCTTGTGGCCACAGCACAACTGAAATCTCTACCCTTAATGTTCCACAAACAACAGATATCTTCCCTTGTTGAAATCTGGAAGGAAAGGAAAGTTCCTTTCCATGGACATCATCATCATCATCATCATCATCATTATTAGTTTCTGCTTGGGTATTTTGCAACATCGAATTGTAACTTCAGTTGCACTGACCTCATTTGTCTATTCAAGTGAATACACAAATCTGGGGCTGAGGTCCAGCCCTCTCCCACTGACAATCACCCAGCTCCAAGGTAGTATGAAGTAAACACAATATACTATATCTATACTGCCAAAATAACACACCTCTAAGGCCATGATCTTTCACAGCCATGATACTGTAGTGATTTGCAGCTTGAGTGAATGTGATCCTGAACTTGGTAAACTGAAAGTGGTTTGGCTCATTGAATTTTTCCTTCAGTGGGCTTTGCATCAAACACCTTGCAAATTTCCTTGCAGGCAATTTGCACCCAGTATGTGGTGCAGGAGGGTTTCACCAGGGAAAACAGTGTCGTGTTTAAAATAAGGAGTCATATCACTCTTTGGAAAAGTGAACTGTGTGGAATTGTGCCAAGTGCCAATCATCCAAAGCAGTTTGCAGGAAATGCTGCGAGCTGGTCATGCCATCATAATCAGGAGAGTCCACAGAGCAGGAATTGCAGGCCAGCTTGCCAGGAATTTGAAGTCAATGCTAAGAATGTACGTAGTGTGAGAGTGTGTCAAGGACACAGCAGAGCTGAAGCTACAAATGCGCAGTGCTCTTCATGCACCTAACTATCCTATAGTCTTGGAATATAAACACAGTAGGGTAGGAACTTTATGTTGTTGGTTTTTTGGGGGCGGGGGGAGAGAAATGGTTGTAGTTAAAGTATTTGACCCCCCCCCCCCCAGTCTGGCCTGTGACAGCTGCTATTATTATGTAGATCCTAATGTATTTTTTCTTAGACTTGGAACGCGCTGGTTGCCTGCATTTGTAAGTAATCCAGTTCCCAAAGCACCAACCCAGGCAAGCTACATGGAAAGTAATGGAAGTTTTTAATTGCAGTGTCAGGTGGTGACAGTAATTGTCACAATCCCTGGACTCTGGTTCCTCCCTTAATTAGGCGGAAGCAGCTCTGCAAATCCACTCTCCCAACGAGCAAAGTATCATATAAATAGCACAGCCTTCCTGAACATGGTGTCCTCCAAATGCTGTTGAACTACAATTCCCATCATGCCACCATAACCACAGGAGTCGGCAGAGCAGGATTTTCCTGCGGCTGACACTCTGGTTTCTATTTAGCCTACTGTATGAAGATAAGAATCGCATTTGTTACTCCACCCACATTTGTCTCTAGTCCCATGCACTAAATACCTCCGACCCTACTCTTCACTACCATAGAACATTTCCTGTCAGCAAAAGTGACCCACAGGTCAAAAAAAGTCCCCTACCCCTGATCTATAGTGTAAACATTTTAGTACAGCCGCCATTATTTTTATTTTTATTAAATTTATTGGCTGTTTTTTTGCCACAGGCAACTAAAAGAACTTACACACAGAAATCCACCGAAAGAGCTGCAAATCCCAGAATGCACTGGCCCAATCCAGCTCCAGGCTGCAACCTTATGCCCACTTCCCTGGGAGTAAGTCCTACTGATTCTCTGAGGAGACGTGTATAGGACTGCACTGTAGTCGTGCACAGTGATGAATGGCCAGCCACAGATGGGAATGGATATCCCCACCCACAGCAAAAGACACAGGCAGCCACCCCAGGGATGCTTAGATGCATGGGCTGCATACTTGGAAGACAGCTTTTACAGCTGCCTTTTCTTTGTCTCTTTTCTTTGTCTTTCTTAATGACCAGCATGCCTGAGTCTAGGAGGCACATAGTCTTCTGCTCTGTTAACGGAGAAATCTGAGGGCTCCCTTGGACAAAAAAACAAGAACACCAGCTAGGAATACCGGAGCAAAACAGCAGCCAGTAGGCTTGGTCTTTATTGAAGACTGTCGTGACAGGACTCCCACCTGCCACCAGGTGAAACAAGAAGGAAGCCCCCGAACAAAAGAGAACCCAAAATTTTATTAGCTGCTAATCCCCATGTTACACCCCCCAAACTACATCACTAATACATCATGGTTACATCATGAAAGGGTGGCAGTAATCTGAACATCCTGGACCCTGCCCAATGGTTCCGCTTGCCCTCCACCAAACACCCATAAGTGTAACAAAAGAGACATTTACATTTTCCTGTTTCCCAGCCACATTAACCACACCATTTTGTCTTCATTTGGGTTTGTTATTTCTGGAATGGCTACCTGTCTGGCACTCAGGTATCAGGATGCCAGGAATAATCACTCAGGCAGAGGGGCTGCTGAGTAGCTGAGCTCACATGTCTATATGAATTTCTGAAGGTTTCCCAGTGAGCCAGTACATAGATACATTTATCAGTGAATTCTTACATTTGGTATTGTGCAGCAGAGGCCCTTTGAAAAGATAGGAAGAAACTGTGATGAAGTGTTTTGTGGGGACAAGTCACAAAAGTCACATAAGTGATTGTGCTGATTTTGGTAGTGGGCTGCGTGTGCATGATATCTGCTGGAGGGGCACCCCCCCCACACACACCTATACATAAATTCCTGCAACAGCTCTCTGTATGAACATGGGTCACAGACACACATGCCGTCCTGTTTGCTTTTCTGTATTATACCGGCTTGTCTTTCCAAAAGCCACAGTCCCAGTTTCTGCTCCCTCCCCTGTCTCCTCCATGATCTGTGTTGCCAGCTATAAAACAATCTCTTTCTCGTGTCTGTGTGCACATCTCTCTCAATGCCACATTCCTGGCCTGGTGAACTGGGCAATAAATACCTCTCTTTCCGCAGTAATGAAAAACCTGCCATTCAGGATTTCCACTTGCACTTTGGACCTTTATTCCTTTGGCTCAGCAGATAATTCTGAATGGTCGTTCCTTTTAGCGTTTCTTTGCTACTGCCATTAAAACGTTTAGATTAAATCTACACTTTGAGAGCGAAAGCGAAACAATCCTCAAGTGCCAATTCGCTTTGCACCGTGAAGTCTATGAACACCTACAGGGAGCCACCAAAATGTCACAAAACAGTGGGCAAGATTAAGACTGGATTCTTTCTCCAAGAAGGCAGGACTGACCCTTGACACTGGATGTAAAGGAAGGAGCTTTGACCAGGGCAGTCATGGGGGGAAACTATTACGAAACTAGGAAAGGGACACCTTTCATCTGCTCATCCTATCAACCAGGGAAGACGCCTGCGTAACTTGGACTCTCTCATACTGCACTTTTGAATACTGCTTGGTCTTAGCAAAAGGGCAAGCTGGTTAATGATAGGATATGTTGGTTTCTACTGTCCTAACGAAAACTTAAGTGAATTCATTGACGGGGCTGTGGCAAGACAAGGCGATCCCATGAGCTGACCCCCTCCCACAGAACTCGCAGAGCACCTGCCGCACCCAAGAACTCCCTGCTGCTGTGAAAACAGTGCTTTGCCAGCCATGTACATGCCTTCGACTCTTTCACTGCTGCAATGCAGAAGCCACATTGGCTCTGTCGAATACAATTGGCCTAGTTACCACTTTCCAGCTGTCTAGCCAGCAGGCAATCGTAGGGTAAGGTCAACGAGAAGCCCACCCTTTAAGAACCAGCCCTCACCTTCCTTCCAGGGGTGGGGTGGGCAGCAGGCAGATTATCCTGCAGCCAACACACCCCTCTGTGATGGGCAGGGGTAGGGTTCCTCCTTTAAGCTCCTGACTTGTTCTGCACTTCACTCATTTATTTGACTGCAAAGGGCCAAAATTTATAAAAAGGTGGGTTGACGGCCATTGTGTGTTATCACCAGAATCTCTTATGGAAACCATCTTTTTTAAAAACCCAGAAAGCTAAACAACATCTGGCTCTGTAATTGCCAGCTACACTTGCACCAGAGCAGCCAAGTGCAAGCATGATTTGGAAAAAAAAAATCCAAGGTGAAATGTTTTAAATGTAAAATTGAATTTTTTATAATAGAAACCTGTATTTTCAAGGCATTTAAGAAGCAGGAAAAGGCAAAATTCCTTCAGCAAAAAGCCTTTCACCCTGTCCAGCATGACATTTGCTCATGCAGGACCTCCCTGCCCCCGCCCCCCAGACACACCCAAAAAATGAATACAGCTCCAAGATTCGTTTGTTTCAAGGTGTTCAAAAATGCTGCCTGAATTCTAATCTTCTCAATTCCCTTTCCTGTTTTTGAAAAACTTACTTTTATCAGAATTGATGGGCTCCTTTGTCAACTGGGCATGGATTGAGAAACCAGCCAACTGTTAAAATGTAGGCAAATCCAGCTGTCAAAGCTCATGCAGGTGTACAGGATGGAAGCGACTTCTGCTTCTCTGCATGATAGAACACCCTTGTGTGAGATATGCTTTCAACACAGGAGATTCGACATACTCATATACCAACTCATATACCAGCAGAAAGGTTGTTCATAAAGGAGCTTTTGATTATGGAGCTGGTTTCAGGTTAAGTAGCCCAAACTTTAGAAACTAGACAATTTCTGGCACACCAATTATTGCATTTCCCATTCTCAAGACTCCTCCATTTCTCAATAAGCATGATGTTGTTGTACGCCATCCCAATCTCCAAGTGATGCAAGACTCGAGGGATTCCAGGTAGCGCTTATCCAGGGTTCATGTTTCCTTTGGAATGAGATATAGTGGAAATGGTTGCGTCTTTATGATATATGGTTTAATAACACATATATACCACCTGAGCCTATGATAGAGGGGTTCACAGTGTTAACATTCCAAGAGAGTTTTGCTTCACCCATAGCCAGAGCCTTGGATGTGAGCAGAAATCAGGCATCTCTCCTTCACAGGCTTCAGTCTGCTTCTTCCTCCAGCTTCTAGCTCTCTCTCACACAACTCAACTCTGGTCTTTGTCTTTTCTAACTACCTACCAATGAGTTGAGAGAGGGTGGGCACCCATTTGTCATCTGGCTCATGGCCACTTCCTTTGTTATCTTAATGAGCCATATTCAGAGGACCATTATCACATCAGAAAGCTAGCCTGGCTATTCCAGGAATTTGAACCATTGCTTAGATTTTAACACTTGCTGTACACAAGCATTAGAAGGGTCTTGGCATACAGCCTTCCCCACCACCAAACTCATAACAATATCCTCAATGCGATGAATAGGGATGGAGGAGACATTTGATTTTGTTTGCATTTAAATGAGAACCTACCTAATTTCATTAACACTCGATGGCCCTTGTGGTCTCTTCCAACTCTATGATTCTATGATTCTATGATTCTATGATTCTATGATTCATAGAATCATAGAGTTGGAAGAGTCCACAAGGGCCATCAAGTCCAACCCCCTGCCAAGCAGGAAACACCATCAGAGCACTCCTGACATATGGTTGTCAAGCCTCTGCTTAAAGACCTCCAAAGACGGAGACTCCACCACACTCCTTGGCAGCAAATTCCACTGTCGAACAGCTCTTACTGTCAGGAAGTTCTTCCTAATGTTTAGGTGGAATCTTCTTTCTTGTAGTTTGGATCCATTGCTCTGTGTCCGCTTCTCTGGAGCAGCAGAAAACAACCTTTCTCCCTCCTCTATGTGACATCCTTTTATATATTTGAACATGGCTATCACATCACCCCTTAACCTCCTCTTCTCCAGGCTAAACTGCCCAGCTCCCTTAGCCGTTCCTCATAAGGCATCGTTTCCAGGCCTTTGACCATTTTGGTTGCCCTCCTCTGGACACGTTCCAGTTTGTCAGTGTCCTTCTTGAACTGTGGTGCCCAGAACTGGACACAGTACTCCAGGTGAGGTCTGACCAGAGCAGAATACAGTGGCACTATTACTTCCCTTGATCTAGATGCTATACTCCTATTGATGCAGCCCAGAATTGCATTGGCTTTTTTAGCTGCCGCGTCACACTGTTGGCTCATTTGCACTTCTCAATCCAATATGTGAACTGAAACACAGGTATTCTTCAAAATCCACACTTGTCTGAATTTTGAAGTGCAGTTCTCCAACCAAAGAGTACGTGCAAAATGCATATTGGGGTAAATGTGCATAAAACGTGTGTATTAGTGAAGATAACATACAGAATGCAAGATATTAGGAGAACTAGCTTGCAATAATTTGTCTATTAGTCAAAACTGCCTACAAATATATGCTTATTACTATAGTTTTGCACTGAAAAGCTGACAAACCTTGATGAGGATTTATGTTTAATTTTAAAACGCTGATTGCTGCAGAAATGTGGAGAATTTAAGACTCGAAAAATGAGAAACTTAAGCTGTGTACACACCATACCTTTAAAGCACATCTAAAACATGTTCATCCCCACCACAAGGATCCTGGGAACTGTAGTTTGTTAAGGGTGCTGGGAATTGTAGCTATGTGAGGGGTAAACTACAGTTTCAGGATACTTTTTTGTGAGTTTCTGTGCATGTGCATGCTTTAAGTGTATAATGTGTACACAGCCCTAGAGAACCAAAATGACAGATTTGTCCAGTGAGATACTATCAGTTCATCACCCCAGAAATGCTGCTGCCTCTTGCTTCACAGCTGTGGATCCCCAAACAATTCACCAAACCCCTTATGCAGTCTGCTTTGTTCAGGACCACCCAACAACAAAAAACACTAGCAAGTGTAGGTAGATGTGTAGGCTGACTGGAGGAACAGCACTGGCATCATTTGAATGACCAGTATGTGCTAGTATGAACTGGGTGCGGCCTTGGAAAGCAGCACAATACCGAAAGTCAAGAATCCCATAGCAAACGTCTGGTTCCCAGGAAAGAAAACCCATTATTTCAAACAGGACATCTGGAGCAGGGCGTGTGCAAACATGTGCCTGCCTGCACACCTGACCTTTGCTCAGCCTTGATCTGGGTTTCATTCATGCCTTCTTTCTGTTGCCTTTCCAAGTGCACAAAGTCAATTTAAAGCCTGTCCAAGGGCTCTGACTGCAATGCAGCCCGTTTGTACTGAAGGTAGCTGGATAAAAATATTAAAAGGGTAGGGAGGGAAGTGGAAACGTTGATTTAAAAAACAGTGAGACATTGAGGGACTCTCCTCTGGGTGTGGGCACCATTTAGCAAAAGTTGGTTGTACTATGGACAATGGAAAGGGAATGCACTTAGCTGTGTGACGAAAACTGTGCAAGAGGGGCACTGTGTTCTGCTCTCAAGTCAGAAGGCGATGGGCACAAGAGTGGGGAACTGGGCCTGGCCAGCAAGCCAGATACTTATCTTGACCTGCAGGTCAGGTATGACACGTGGGTGAAGCCACCCACTTTCTCAGTCACCTGACAGCACTATGACACCAGCTGACTCAATTTTACCCACATGTGGGCAATGGCATGGCGCTTTGCTCTAAAAGTCGGTTGAACCAGTAGGAGAACTGGGTGGCTGCCGAGGGTGGCAAACTTCCAGGGTAGCCAACCTGATGCCAAGTTTCTGTGTTCAGGTTTTTATTAAAGTTTTTTCATGACACAATATAGATATAGAAAACTAATGTAAATTAGAAAATGAAAACAAAAACAGCTACAAAAAGTAAAAATAAGGTATGACGTCCTCTCTTAAAGGTAGTTCTTAACATTCATAGAAGGTAGTAGCCCCTCCCAGCTCTTATCTGGGATCTTTCCTTTCTCCTTCCAGCCTCTCACCCTGGGAGCCTGCCAGACGTTTCTGGACTACAACTCACATCATCCCTGACCACTGGTTGTGCTCGCAGGGGCTCTTGGGAGTTGTAGTCCACCATTTTCTGGAGGGCACCATGTTGGTTACCTCTGCTCTCGCCCTCACCCTCGCTCCCTGGCTTGCCTGCACTTCACAGGATGACTGGCCCCAGGAATGCAGCTGTTGCCTAGCCCACTATCTACGTCTGAGTCAGCTGCAGCCTTGGAACGCCTCCCAGATTTCATTCAGCTGCTGGGCTGGGTCTGGCTCATGGAGGAGGGCTAGGCCTCTTTATCTTAAGTGCCGTTCCTTCAGTTTCCTTTGCTTCAGGAAACCTCAAGCCTGCGATAGGCCGCCTCATATGTTCACACGAATAGAGCACAAATTATTTATTCTTTTCCACTCTCTATGAGGAATGTTAATTCCTCAAAAGTAGGGTTCACATATGTCCTCTTTTTCCAGGACAGGTCCTTTTTTATGGGTATAGTTGTCATAGCGATCCATAGTTAAAAGCAGAAATCGGCAAATGTGTCCTCTCTTTTGCTCTTCAAAATATAACTCTACAAAAGTGGCTCCTGCATTTTACAACTGAGCCCTACATAGCTGGCTGCTGATGGGGGAAAGAGGGGGTCAGAGCTGGCCCAGCCCTTAGGAAGTGTGAGGTTCCTACCTGGTCTGCTCCCTCTGCCAGTGGCAGAGAAGCAAAGCCGCAATCGGCACCAATTTTGGACAAGATACTCCAGGGATTCCATGCGCTTACCTAAGGCTCTGCTTCCTTGGAAAGAGGGACAGCAGAGACGGTGGATATATGGGTTACTTACACATACATATACTCAACCTGATCCTACAAGGGAGGGGCTCATAGCATTAACATCACAGAAGGTCCTGCATCTCCCATAGTCATAACCTTGGATTCAAGGAAAAATCAAGCATGGTTCTCATTCACTAGCTTCTGCCTGCTTCCAGCCCAGCTCACACAGCTCTGCATTTTTGTCTTCTTCACTACCAGTCAGGTGAGGGTGGGTGGGAGCCCACCAACCATATCCCCTCTGGCACAGAACAACCTCCTTTGTTATACTATGGACCCATACTTTGGTGGTGAGAAGGACCATAGTTCAGCAATGGAGGCCTCCATTAGATTTTAACCCTTGCTGGATTCAGGACCCCAAGAGACTCAGGCATCCTGCAGGAAACACAAGCGTTCCCCCCCAAAATCCTTAAACACAGCAGTCTAATTTAGGGTGTGGGTGTGTGTAGATATCCTTGCTGATCTACTGCAAGCCACGCAAGAGACCTATCAGCAGATCCTGACCCACTGACAACGGATGGAACAGGAAAGCCCCTCGAAAGCTTTAATGGGAGCGGGGGGGGGGGGAGTAAGAACAGAAGGCAAGTCCAACACGTCAGCAGATAGGAAACGAGCTGCTCTCTAAGGCTAAGGGAAAGCGACCGGGAGGAGGGAAAGGCAGGGAGGATCTGCTTTGACAGCCGCCGGTGCCAGGCGCCTCCCGGCCCCGAGGGTGGGCTGAGGATCAATCCGCTTCCGCCGGGAGGCCGCGGGAAGGGGGGGGGGGGCGGCGGCGGCTGGTTGTGCGAAGGGCTGAGCGAGCGAGTGGGCGGCAGGAAGAAGCGCCCAAGTCATCCCGGGTCTCCTTGCGAGGGCGGAGGTGCGGCTGCAGGGCGGGGCCTGGGGCGGCCCCAAAGCCATAAAGGGCTCAGCCGGTTCTTCGCCCGCGAGAGCGCGCAGCAGCCCGAGCAGCAGCAGCAGCGCCGCGGAGCCGGCGGGAGAGGCCAGCGTCCCCGTCGGAAGACAGGAAGGCAAGACAGGCAGGCGGGCGGGCGGGCGGGCGTGGCCTTGGCGCTGGTCCCTCGAGGAGATCTCGGTGCGGCGGCTCTGTTGGCGAGCGCGGGGAGCAGCAGCAGCAGCGGCAGCAGCATGAAGGGCCCGGCCGCCGCGTCGCCGTCGGAGGTGATCCGCGAGGGCGAGCTGGAGAAGCGCAGCGACAGCCTCTTCCAGCTGTGGAAGAAGAAGGCGGTGGTGCTGAGCAAGGACAGCCTGAGCCTCTTCTCGCCCGAGGCCGGCAAGGCCCGGGGCGGCGGCGGCGGCGGGAAGGAGCTGCGCTTCGGCTCCATCCAGAAGGTGGACTGCGTGGAGCGGACGGGCAAGTACGTGTACTTCACCATCGTCACGACGGACCGCAAGGAGATCGACTTTCGGTGCCCGGGCGAGAGCTGCTGGAACGCCTCCATCACCATGGCGCTCATCGACTTCCAGAACAAGCGCGCCATCGAGGACTTCAAGAGCCGCCAGGAGGCCGCCGAGCACGCGGCCGCCGCCACCCGGGACAGGCGCCTCGCGCGCGCCCCCTGAGCCCGACACGCGCGCCCCCGAGCGAGAGTGTGACCTAAGGTGAGCGAGCCTGCCGTCTTGGTCTCGTTTGCCCCCTGACTTCGCCCCCTCCCCGCCTCCCCATCTTCACTCTTGATCCTCTGAGTCGATTAATCTGAATCAAAACCCTAAGACCTGTTCTGCTTCATAGGGCCTGCTGGATCACAACCACTCCGTCTATAACCAGCGCAACTTTGGGAAAGTTGTATGCAATTCAGTGGCCTTCCCCTTCTTACCCCATACAGAATTTATCGTAGGTTGAGAAAGCGATTCGGTGGAATCTGTTGCGCGTAACCTCCCTGTGGGCAGCAGAGCTTGGTTCTAGATAATGATTTTGCAGATTATTGACTAACAGTAGATTAGCTTCAGTGAACAGTAACACACTACAGTGGTACCTTGGTTTAAGAACGGCTTAGTTTATGAAAAACTTGGATTAAGAACCCAGAAGTAGGTGTTTTGGTTTGTGAACTTTGCCTTGGAAGCGGAACATGTTCCGCTTCCTGTTGAGTGTGTTCCATTTGTAAATTGAGTCCCCCGCTGCTATGGGAAAGCATGCCTTGGTTTAAGAACACTTCGGTTTAAGAACGGACTTCCGGAACGGATTAAGTTCGTAAACCAAGGTACCACTAAAGTTAGCAAGAGCATTTGTCTTAAACCGCCTAAATTCCATCAGCTTAAACTGGGGATGAACTAATCATTTTAAATGAGAATACTTGGATGTGCCTTGGTTTCCTCCCAGATTTAGGATTGGCATAATGTGTGCATCTGCCAAGGAAGCAGAACTCTGAAACTGCAGTGAGGCCAGGCAGCCTGCAAAAAATAAAAAATGAAGCTGCATTTTGACTTTGTGTAATTCAGCTGGTGCCATTTAAGGAATAGTGAGAGGCTAGGTGGCTCTGGAAGCCTCCCTGGGCTATGCCCTCAAATAATGGCTCTTTCTGGCTTTGTTAAAGGTAATCCAGAATAAATGGCTAAAGTGAGGGTGACACCCGTGTGCATCTGGGGCTCTTCTTAACAAACTCCCAGACAAAGGCTTTTTCTGTGTGACCAGTGTGCTGCTTCAGCACACACCCATATTCCAGGCAGGAATTGCCATTTATTTTTAAATGGGGACTTTCATCCGCTTCCAAGTAAAAGGAGAATAAAGTTAGGATCAGGGTGTTGGGAGAGAGGAGCTGTTCAAACTTTTATGAGTTCCTGGGATGAGGAACACAGTAGCCCTCTAGTTGTTGTTAGACTCCAACTCCCATCAAATGCAGCCTGCGTGGCTAGTGACCAAGGAGAGGGGATTTTCAGTCCAACATAACTTGGAAGATACCATGTTCCTTGTCCCTGGTTTCGATAGTTTGGTTATTACAAGTCATCTGGATGAGAAAAGATATTTGCAGGAGGGTTGGGATGTTGTGAGTTTTGCACTAAGAACTCATTGCAGAGAGTCTGCAGTAGAGTTTGGGGGGTGTCTATTTGTGCTATTACACAAATTATTATTTGACCCAAATAACTTAACAGGAGGCAATAATTTGCATAGGAGTAGATGTTAGTCTGTTGCAGGAAAACCAGCAGAGAGTCTTGTGGCAGCTTAGAGACTAACGTGTTTATTATAGCAAAGCTAATATGCCATAATATAACTTTTGCCAGCCTGGTGTTGAACTACAACTCCTTTTGGCCCCAGCTAGCACAGCTTTCCATGCAAAAGATCCCAGATTCAGTTCCCAGCATTTCCCATTGGAATGGGGGGAAAACTCTCTGCCTGAATCCTGGAGAGCTGTTGCCACGCAGCGTGTAGTGGTCTGACTCTTGTCTAAGGCAGCTTCTTATTTTCTCTGTATATTTGGTAGTAGGATGAATTGACCTCAGTGGGTTCCTGAGGCTGTAATCCTAACTCCATTTTCTTGGGAATAAGCCCCATGGAATTCAGTAGGATTGCCTTCTGAGGAGACCGTGTTTAGGACTGAGCTGTAAGTAAACGTTCAGAACTACTAAAGTCTAGCCTATGGTGGCAAAGCCTCAGAAAAGGATGACACTATTAAATGCTTCTTTATAGGATCTTTCTGTATCCCTGATGTTTTAAAAAGGCAGTCTTGCTATTAGTTTAGCATTATTATTATTTTTGCTACTAGCTTGCTTGTCCTGCTGCATCACTAATAATTTGCTTTTCTCTTGTTTTCAGCAGACTGTACCTCTGGATGACAAAGAAAATCAGTTGTTTTAGACTGAACCGGGACATTAGGACACCAATGAAGGAAAGCAAAGGAGAATGGAGTGCCCAGCTTCTTCCCAGGTCTGATGAGGTGGCTGAGCAAAGAGGCCAAGCTGTTCTACGAGAGGCATTTGCAGACCAAAGACTTTTTAATCTTTTAAAAAAAGACTCATAGGGCAAAGCATGGCTGTGTGAGCAGGATGCCTAGCTTTGCAAAAAATGCTATTGTTTTTCTATTTATGAAATGCAAAGAATATTCAGCACCTGCTGATGCAAAACCAGTTTAAATTATTTGTAATATCTATATTTGTATTTATTTTGATAAAATATCCTTAAGCACATGTTTGTCTTAAAATTGCTTCTGGCATTTGAATATGTCCATTCCAAATTAAATGCTTTTTTATTACTGTATATCTGAGGTGAAGTGTTTTATTTATCAGCAGATGTGGAAATGAGGTTCTCTGCTTGCAACCCGACAATGGGGTACTACTAAGGAAGGCCCTTGTATTAGCAGAATTGCAAATGTGTCTTTAGGAGTCAAAATCTGCAGATATAAAGAGTGAGGGCTCAGCCTTGCCGGGAATAGGATAGAAATGCATGTAGAGTAGCCCCATTGGCCTGTCTTAAAAGCGCAGCAGCCCAATTGAGTCAGACCAGCGGTCAGTTCACTGAATGCTTTCTCAGGATCATAAAAAGAAATCAATAGGTTATCCAGACCAAGGCTTTACTGCAAGAAAAACCCGTCAGCCTACTCGGTTCACACTATAGCATGCAGAGAACCAGTGTGGTGCCTTAAGGTGGCTGCAGTTCAAGATCTTCTGATGACATAGCTCAGCGAAGCAACATACTGTGGAGGAAGGCAGTACCTCTTCACTGCTATGGAGAAGTAGCTTTCTCAGCTCCATCTGAGCAAGTTCCCTTTTGAGCCATCCGTCAAGTTCCACACCAAGAGCATAGACAAGGGTAGAGCACAGCAATGGAGGGGCACCTTGAGCTTGGAGGGCAGAGGCTATTTTCCTGTGTGATTTACTAACCACTAGGATAGAACAGAATGCTCACCAAACATTTTCAGTGGGGCCCCGATACCTCCCTAAAAGGTGACTCCCCTCCCCACCCCTGCCGCTGCTCATAGCAGCCCTGGTTGGCTGCTGCAATGTGTTTCAGACAGTCTCCTGCATGACACCAGCACTGTTGCTGCGAGGAAGAATTTGAAACTTAAGACATCAGAACAGCAACAGATCAGGGCTGTGGGGAGCAGGTGTTGAAGGAGTACTACATGTTTATTTAGCCATGCAAAAAGCCACACTTTTTGTACCTTGTGGAACATGTCCCACTGTTTCAGCTCACCACGAAACTACACTGACACTCACTGCCTTAGTGTTATGCTAAAAGGATTGCGGAAGTTACGGTATGCATAGCTCTTTGAACACTTACTTATCAGAAGTTTGAAACCTGCCTTCCCCAACCTGGTGCCCTCCTGATGTTATGGACTACAAGCCCATCGCCTGCACACACAGGCCAAAACATGGCTTTGAAAGCACTTACGGCTATGTAGAGCAGTTTAAACACTTTACAGCTGTGTAGCTTGCCAGCTTGGTAAGTGTGAGGTTAACTGAGTCAGCTGCATGACACTTCTGCTGACTTGAGGGAAGTCATGCTGTGTTTGAGAGGATATAGCTTTTCAAGTATTGCTGCCTGTTTGTCAGATCTGTAGGCTCAGAAAGGGGTGACTGCCAACTGGAATAGGTCTCTGCCCGGAAGCAGACTCTTCCATCTCTGACGCTCCTCCTGTCTACTTGTTCCAAATGATACAGCCGCGCACTCTGGTAAGGAGTGACAATGCCACAGGGCAGAATCAAGGCAACTAATAGAACCTAGCATTTATATAGATCATGTGAGTGTTCAAAGTGCCATGAATGCACAATTTTTTAATCCTTAAAGACAATCTCATAAAGTAGCTCAGTATTCCCTTCATATTACAATGGGTGGGGATTAGTCCGAGAGTGGCTGGCTTATTTAGCTACAGGGGTGCAACAATAAAACTGCTAGCACAGTTGCAAAGCTAAGTAGGGTTTGGTTAAATTTCAAATTGGATGTTGAGATTCCTTCATTACAGGGGGCTGGACCTGATGATTCTTGGGGGTCCCTTCCAGGATTTGTCAGTGAGCTTCCAGCTGGGATGAGATGTGGACAAGGGGCTTCATGGATCCTATTCTTAGAGACTAAATTGACATGACACGTGTAACTTGAAATTGTTGGTTTTCTGTTTTCTGTTTTCCCGACCTTGTATTCCAAACTAGGCCTCTTTTTTACAATAGAAATTCTGTTGAGGCTCTGGCAGAAATACATGTTGCTATCTAAAGAAAGAACATTCCATCTGCAGATCCTTCAGAGATCCCCAGTGTGATTACAATCAAAGGTGCGGAACGCTTTGATAGAGCTTTTAGGCTTTGATAACAGTTCCAACATCAACAGTTACCCAACCATATCTACAGTACATTGCAGTGCATTAAGGGAGCTGGTTTAAATTAGTTTATTTCCTGTCAGATAGGGCAATTAAAAGTCCTAAAATAGAGTTATAGCACATCTTCTCATCAGCACACCATCTGAAGACTTAATTACTGTACTTTCCCTTCATTGTGAGGGATCCTCTTCCTCAAGATGTAGAAAAACAGAGGTATATTAACAAGCAGCTGTAAATAACCAAAGGACGAGACCCCAAATCGTCTGTATAAAAATCCTCCTATAGTTGGGCCTATTGTCCTTGTCAATGGTTGCACTGAGGAACTAATTCCCAGCATGGCACCTAGGGAAGAAAACATAAAGAAAATTAATTCTGAAGATCAAAATTAATGTCAGTATCTACTCCATCACCAGTGTATTAGACCAATGTGTCTTTAGCATTTCTGCAATCGGGGATTTCATATGCCAGTCCTAAACACAGTAATGTGGCAGACCATAAATCTGATTTCACACAATTCACACAACCCTGCAATTGAAATAAGGAACGAAGAGAAGTCCATTTCCAATCACGGAACTTGGTACCTCACCAGCATTACAAGGGATGGGTGTGATGAAGCACTAGTAAATCCCACTGGCCCGGTTTGCATGTCACACGAAGCTAAACCAACTATAGGTGCCAACTATAGGGGGCAGAAGGAGCTTTAGCCCCCTCAATATTTTTGGTTAGGAGGCTGAGCCCTTCCAATATTGAGGAGGCCCCCATCCCCTACTGCCCACTGATGTCATGCATATGATGTCATACATATGTCATGTGACACCGCACCCCTTCAATGTGGGGGGCAAGTCAGTGCCTTTGACCATGGCTTAGCACAAATGTGTGAGTGTGCCAGTTCCCAAGGAGATTGGGACCATTTTGCTCCTCCCTGCAGGTTTCATTGGCAGACTCTGCTGAGCTAAGCCATGGTTTGGCTAAACATGTCATCTGAACTGTGGCTTGTGGTTTAGTTTTCTCCGGGCTAACCATGAGCTGCAACCAAAGTCTGTTCTTAGTTTACAACTTGTGGTTAATCTGGAGAGTGCAACACCACCAAATTGGGACAAGGCACTAAGTCAAACCAATGCTTAGGTCAGCGTGGTGCAGCAGTAAAATGAGGAGCAAAGTAGCCACTATCACCTTCCCAGGAGATCACGCTAAGCCACAGTTTGGTTTAGCTTGATGCACAAAAGCAGGCCACCAGTATCAACAGGAAATGTAAGCATATGTTTAATTCTGTTGCACAGAACTGCATGATGAGCTACACCAGCTGAAATTCCCTTTTCTACACAGCTACTAAAGGAGCCCTGCCCTCTTTTTGGACCTGGTCACCCTACCGTGGGTGCTAACAAGTGACCTTAGCTTGGAACTTTGCCGACCTATCCCCTAACACCCAAACAGCTTGTTCTGGATGCTGAAGGGAAGGGCAGAGTGGCATCCGGCCCAAAGAGAAACCCAGAAGACTGTAGACTGATGGAGGCAGCTGGCCCTGCAGCAAAGAGCAGAAAGGGCAGGGCAGGAGAAACAGCAACCCGAGAAGAGTGGACTCCATAGATGGCTGACACGCCGACAGAATCTGACGAGTGGATGGCTGGAGAAGAGGCCGTTCGAGCAAGCATTGAGCTTCACCTGACTGGAGCCCACTGTGATTGGCACAGGGTGGCCAGGTGATAAAAAAGGGCGAGGCTGTTGCACCTTGACTGGTTGTGGGATTTCAGCAGGTGCAGTTTGCATGGCAACCAAAGGTGCAGAAATTCGACCTTTTCCCCCACACTGGCCACCCAAGGCATGCATGCTCCTCCTGAAAAAGGACCTTGATTTATGTTCCTTAAGGTGTCTAGCAATTCTCCTCACCGGAAAACCTCAGTTTGTTTGACAGGAAAAGCCATGAATGAAATAATTGCAACTGGTGAAGAAACTGTCAAAAAGATCGAGGTGTTTTTTTTAAAAAAAATAAAAAATTATTTAAAAGCCACAAATGAAAACATTTCAACTGGCAATGCATGATTGTAAAGCAGGGAGGTGTCTTTAAATGAATCGATGGGTGGGTCAGGTAACGTGCAGTTCCACCCACAGCCAGAAATGGGTGTTGAAGCACTTTTAATAGCTGTGCTGCTTTGGGAGTCACCCACACTGCATTAATTGCCAGAAACGGCTTTAATAAGAGCAGTCGAAAGACTTTGCAAAATTTTCTCCAGTGATACATGCTGTCCCTAATGTCCCACTTTGAAGCCCAGCCCCTCCGCACCTCACAGCACTAGCAACTTATTTTCCTCAGCTGAAAACATATGGTTTTCCGACTGGGATATGCAAGCTCATATCATATCTTAAGCTCATGATTGCTACACGCTTCAGTACAGACCCAAAACATCCCTTGTTATATATAGCACAGATTCTAGACATGTCTCTGCCGGTAACCCAGCCCTGATCTACTACGTGCTCCTATTATTCTAGTACACACATCTACTTGAATGGAAATACAAAACCACCACCCCTTATATGCAGCTCCCCCCCCCTTCCCTCTCTCATATTCTCTGGGCCCCAGTACACTGTTCCCCATACATTTTGCTCCTAGGCTATATTACCAGTATTTTGCTGCTCCCAAGCAGACACTGGCAAATTCTTCTGAACTGTGACCTAATAATCTATGCAAATCAGGTTTGGGATTAGGCCACTGAGGGAGCATTCATATGTGACTGAGGCTACCCCTCTGGGCTCAGGAAGCAAGCAGAGCAGGCTCCATTTCCCTTATAACAGCTCTTTTGAGAAGATGCCTGAACCCGTGCCAGCTGCTGCCTTTAAACCTTCCCTCTCAGCTTCTTCATTTCAGAAGTGTAGGGTTGCTTCCAGGGTTGATAATATCCACAGCTCATGCTGATCTAGCAACCACAAACAGCACTTTAGTCATGTTTTAAGGACACAAAGAGCTGGTGTGGCGGGTTCAAATCCCCGACTCAGCCACAAAGCTCACTAGGCGACCTTGGACCAGTCACTGCATCTCAGCCCAACAGGATTGTTGTGAGGATAAGGTGGTGAGGGGGGCAGAACCCCCATGCCACACTGCCCATTTATAGGTGGGCTATAAATGCAATAGTAAACAAAGAAATAATAAACTAAACATATGATTCACAGGAAGTGTTCTCAGAATAATCATGGGAATATCCTGGCATATCCAGAGTGCACGTGGCATAAGGCTGGAGACATTCCACATTGGATACAATGCCGTTGTATCCTTACTACAATCCTGTGAGGTTAGGATGGGCTGAGGGAGATGACTGGCCCAACACCGTCCAGCAAAGTTTATGACTAAGTGAGAAATTGAACTTGGCTCTTCCCAATCCAAGTCTGAACACAGGCTGTAAGTGACTTGAGAGGGCCTTTGCTTGCCATTGCACATACATATTCCTTTGATCCTGCTATAATCCGGGATCAAACAGGTCTGACAGGATTTTCATAGAATCATAGCACTGTAGAGTTGGAAGCGACCATGAGAGTCATCTGGCACAACTGCCTGCAATGCAGGAATCTTTTGCTCAATGTGGGGCTCGAACGCACAACCCTGAGATTAAGAGTCTCACGTTTTACCAACTGAGCTATCCCAGAAGTCTGTATAAAAACCTGGAAAACCTTTTCCCCCCAGAGCTGAAAGTTAAGTGATTGGCAGACCATAAGCAGTAATGCCATTTTCAAACCACCTTCAACTCTCTGGAAAAACAACAACACTATGGCTTGTCTTCTGCTTAGGTAAAGTGATTGTTCCGAGGAGACACTGTGAAGCACCAGGGTACAGCTTGCATATCGCCATCATGGAATTCTTCAGAAGAGTGAAGAATTATGAGGACTCCCATTCATCACCTGTGGCGGCCCTCAAGCAAGAGCCTTGAGAGTGCATGGGCGCCACCACCAGGCTCCATTCTTGCAGAGTGACATTGCATGAGCATGGATGCCTCTCTAAGTGGGGTTGCTGGAATCAGGCATACTGCAGTGGTGGACACGCACATAGCCCCGTTGTGGAGGCACCAGTTCACAAACATTGCACCTATGCATGAGTCAGTGGCGTAGCATGGGGGGGTGCAGGGGGGGCCGGCCGCACCGGGCGCAACATCTGGGGTTAGGGCAAATCCATGGGTTAGGGGGCGCAAATCCACGGGTTAGGGGGCGCAAATTACTTGCCTTGCCCCGGGTGCTGACAACCCACGCTACGCCGCTGGCATGAGTGCTGCTAGGCTGCAAGCCAAGAGGTGGTCCCAAGGTGCTGGTGCGATAGGAGGCCACATGACACCTAGGTCCTACCTCCAAGCAGAGGGACACTGCACAGGTCTTTCCCAAGGACATTAATCCCAGGAAGCCCTGCAAGATTCTGTCTCTTTCTTCGGCAACCGGCTCATTAAGTCAATATGGGTCACTGGCTTCCTTGCAGGCACCCTTGCAGCTTCCAGCCCTACTGATCCTAACTAGTCTTCGCCGGCTTGGCAAATAAGCAAATCCCACTGAAGGCTACCCTTTGTTTTAAAAAAATAATACATGTGAGATGTGCAGAGACTTTGGAACTGGGCATTCTTCCTGCTGGGCTCTCTGGCAGAGCACAAGACACACATTTGGCAGTGCATAGCGTTTTCAGAGAAGTGAACCGGAATCAAGCACTGCATCCAGCTGGTTTCATCAAGAAAGAGGGAGAAGGAAATCCATCCGGCGGAGGAGGCGGTCTTACCAGTGTCAGAAGCAGGGACGGACTTGGTCAGGATGATGTCCGAAATGACGGCTATAGTACCGAAGGAGAATATCATGGGGGGCACAATGAGGCAATAATGGAAAATGTTGGTCATCAGGGCCTGGGAGATGGGACAAAGCAGGAAAGCCTGTTAGAATGCCAGCTTTAGAATACAACAAAGGTAGCAGGGTGTGTGTGTGTGTGTCTGTGTGTCTGTGTGTATCAGTATCCAGGAAGACTTGGATAAAGAAAAAAACATTGCAAGACACGAGTGTGACAAGGCCCACAGAGCCAAAATGTGCCAATACAGAGGAGCAGCTCTGCTCTACACCAGTCATGTTTGGCTGACAAAAAGTGACAGGTTTTTGTTTTTTAAAGAGCTGAAAGTCAATTGATTGAAAGATGGAACCTTATTAAATAAAAGACAGCCACTAGGTTCCTTAGATCTGAAACAGGCAGCTACTGACTTGATTCTGTAGTTTAGTAGCCATTTTTTTTGTAAGGTAGCTTATTGTTAGGTGTTAATAAAGGGAACCTATGTGTTCTGATTAGTGCCAGTGTCACAACCAAACATCTGAAGGCATTTGGATTTCAGAAAGGAGAGAGGCCACCTGACTTTAAAAAAAGGATTTGTCACAAGTTCACTTAATGAGCCAGCAAAGAACTTCTTTTATCTCCCATCTTAAGCTGTGGTGGGTCATACGGTGATTTCCTACAGAGAAACCTTCAGCAGACACTGCAATGCAATTTAAAAGGAGAGAGGAACTTCCGTCCGTATCTTTAAGTATTGGAGGGCTGTGGGAAAGTGGTGTGCATGTGTGAGCACAGAGCAAGTGGCCGGCTTCACACTGGGTAGTCTCTCTCATGGGTGCAGGCTGCAGATGTCAGCAGGAATGACCATCTACTCAGCAGTGGTATCTTTGCAAAGCAATAGGATCCTGCAACACCCACCTGCCAGCTCCTCCATCACCTCCCAGTGCTTAAAGATACTGGCATGAAGTTCTCTCCCTTCTCAATCACCACTTAGTGGCTGCTAAAGGTTTCATCCAGTGAACCACCTCAAGAGCTACAGCTGTTTTTAAGATTCTTCCATGATGTGATGTGCAGTTGCAGTGCAGTTTCCCCCAATGGTATACACATGCAAAAGCACACACAAAAAAACACACCCTCCAAAAGTAGGTTCCCAAGGCTTCAATTGGTTTTTAAACAATGTTGTGGGAAAGAAATATGCCAGCCATGTGTCACATCTAGCTCAGCCTTTGCAGGGGCAATTTAAACAGCAGAGAGAGCTGTAATGTGGTCTCATTCAAGTGCTCATTACTAACCCAAGACTGCCTGCACAATATTTACCAGCAATGTATTAGCACAGATAATTAAAGCCAAACCGTGCTTGTCAAAACAAACGAGCAGCAGCGCATTACAGAGTGCAGAACTGGTGTGTGTGTGCGACCTGTCTGGCCTGCTCACTTGCTAATGAATCAATTGAACATTTGTCAGCCGGAATGTCTCCCAAGTATAAATGCAAATCAGTGTGCCTAAGAAGTGAATGTAATTATTTTCTTATCGTGCAGCTGCTCAAAGATCCTTCCAGATCTTTATCACCAAAACAAAAGCACTGAAGACATGCTTAGGCAGAGACTCTGAATTTGGGAATGCACTCATAACCCACCTCCAGAACTGCAGGGACCATCACTCTGTATACTTTGCCTTCCAAAGGTCTCAGGTCCAACCCCTGGTTATTAGTACTGGGTTGAAGGCGACTGGATAGACCTCTTATTCCTGAGACACTGGGGAGCTGCTCTGTTCAGGAGATCCATCACTGGACTAGAACAGGCTTCCTCAACCTTGGCCCTCCAGATATTTTTGGCCTACAACTCCCATGATCCCTAGCTAGTAGGACCAGTGGTCAGGGATGATGGGAATTGTAGTCTCAAAACATCTGGAGGGCTGAGGTTGAGGAAGCCTGGGCTAGAAGGACAAATTGCCTGACCATACATTTAAAGCAATCCCCTAAAGAATAAATAAGATGCTGGGGATTATAACTCTTGTGAAGAGTAAACTACAGTTCCCAGGATCTTTCAGGTGTGAGTATCCTGTACATGTGCTTTAAATGTATGGTTTGGTAGCCAATTGACCTATCTTATTGGTGGTGTGTTTGCTAGGGACTGCCCAGCAGGGCCTTTTCAGAGGTGGCAACCTGGTTGTAGAATGGCCTCCCTAGTGAAGTGTGCCTGTCTCCATCGTTATTAAGTTTCAGGAGGATTTTGAAAACATTCACTTTTATCCAGCACTTGGTGGCTGAAGAGTACTGACCCTGGCAACCCCAAGATAATTGGGTGGAACTGCTTTTTTTACTGTAATTGTTTTTAGAATCTTTTCTTTCAGATTGTGCGTCTGTGTGCTGCCCTGGGGTCCTTGGGGAGGAAGGGCAGGATATAAATTTGATAAATCAAACCAATAAGTAATAATAAGGCGGCTTCTTACATTCTTTGTTTGGTAGTCAACTTTCCATCTCTCAGGGAGTCTGGAAAGATATAGGTGTGTTTGCCCACACCCAGCTTTTCAAGCTTTGGGAACAACCCTTTAAATCTACATTTCTCCTTTCAAAGTGTAGGTGGGTTGGTAGGAGTTTTTACTGTTAGACGCCTTATGCGCAGTAACACACCACCTGCCTTTTCACTTTTTAATATCCAGTGGGGGAGAGGGGGAGGATCCCCCAAATACTGCTGTCACTTCCTGCAGATATTTTGACACGGTATTGACCATGAATGGGTGGCCACAACAATTCAGAACCATAGCTATAATAAACTGAGAAAAGGGCACAGGTAAAAGATGTGGTGCCAAAGGCTGGGGAGGACCCTCAAATGGTGGCTCTCAAAGCTCAGGGTTCAAGCTTCACCTGCCCACCTGACCTGATCAGCTGCTGCATCTACCATTTGCCTGTGGCCAGAAGACTTTGTAAATCAATAGGAAGTGTAAGTGAGTGAAACAAAACTGCTTGCTGCCTTCTTCATTGCAATTGCCCTCACAGCACCTTGAGATCTTGAGATGGGGGGAAATTGAAACAAGTCCCAAACTGCTTCAAACAAGATTTCTGTGTGACACCTGAGGACAATAGGCATGCGTAGTGTATCATATCTGAACAGCGCATGGTGGCTCTTCACCCCCACTCCTTTAACATCTTGACACGGCAGCGAAAACGTTGCTCAGGAAAAATTGATTCTGACTACAAATACTTTAAAGAGATAAGCAGCCCACGAAGTTTAAGTATGACACTTGAGGCTTGCATTTCATATCAAACCTTATACGGTCTCCCTAAACAGATCTGAGGGGGACATTCATTAATGATATTTAGTGCAAGATTAAAACTCAAGTCTTTTAAATGATTCTTCAGCTCTTTTTATTGGTTTTTATTGCTGCTTTATTGACTATTGCTGAAATATTTTGGAAGGCTTAATAAAAAGTATTAATAAGGAAAAAGCAATTACTGATGGTGAAATTTAAAATTTTCATTGGGCTGTTCATATATTTGGTCAAATATTTGTCCATCTAGGCCAGCACTGTCTACTCTGACTGGCAGGGTCTCAGTCAGAAGTCTTTCCTATTATCTGCAACTCATTCTTTTTACTGGAGATTCCAGGGGTTGAACCTCAGACTTTCTGCATCAACTATGTGACTGAGCTATAATGAGTCCTTCCCCAAACCATAGTTTCTTCCTAAGGAAGCCATTGGATCTGGGCTGGTTTGGAAGGCAATGAGGCTGAACTCTGGCTGATTTGGAGCACCCTGTTCATTACTGCGCTCTATTTCCCATTATTTTCTCCTTCATCTTCTACCCTAAACCTTTGCTGGGATTCTTTTCAGTGCAGCTGGCCTCTCTGTTAATTTCAGCTCTACATATTTTGGAGGCCACTGAAAGGAAGTGATTAGTTTGGGTGGGGGTTGTAACTGGAGATCTTTGTTAAATGTCCTCCTCCTAAAAGAGCTGCAGAGCTCATAAAATTGTTTTTATGTCAGCAGATATATAAACTGCACACTTAGTTCAGACAGGGATATTCCTGAAGCTCTGGCCAAGTTGCGTCAAGATCGCTTTTTCCTCATGAAGAAACCCAGCACATAAACCACCCCCAGAGATGGGATATTTTCTTGGCAGGTCCTTGATTATAAAGCTTTTCCCCCTTGCAAACAGCGCTGCAGCTGTACTTTCCTATCAATAGTTGTCATGGGAAGGTATTTCTGGGCCCTTTAAGGCCTCTGCGGCAGTGAGGAGAGCCTTGTGGAAACAATGATTGTAATCTCTGAACCAAGTTGATAGCAGAGATCCTAGGTGCTGCTGGCAGAAACCGGTTTGGGCGCTCCACCATAGAGGTAACATGCTGTGATTAGTACGACCAGTTGAAAAAGAAGAGAGAGGTCCTGCCCCTTTAAAAGTTGCGTCGAAGGTGGCATTTCAGCAGGTATCACTTGCATGGCAACTGTTAAAAGTGCAGGAGCCCCATCCTCTTTTGCATCCCAACTCTGTTTCCAAGTTGTGCAGCATCCAATTAGATTGCTGCAATAGCCAAATCGGGTAAGCAAGGGTTAACATCTACTGCCTACCTGCAGTCATGGAACCAAAGAAAGCATGTTCCTGTTTCCAGTCACTGACCAGAGCCAGGTGGTGGCCTCATGAGTTTTCAAACACATGGTTAGTGGTAATATTCAAACCATGATTGGAAGCAGAGTTTGCAACCATAGTTGCCAGGGTAACCAGGGCCGGATTTAGGTTTGATGAGGCCCTAAGATACTGAAGGTAATAGGGCCCTTTATATTTCCAGCTGTC
Organism: Podarcis muralis; assembly: GCF_964188315.1. Taxonomy (NCBI): domain Eukaryota; kingdom Metazoa; phylum Chordata; class Lepidosauria; order Squamata; family Lacertidae; genus Podarcis; species Podarcis muralis. The sequence goes on from NC_135655.1 coordinate 73,012,156, forward strand.
CTTTGTCAACAACAAATTATTGCTGTTTTTTGTGTTGAATATATGGTATATGGTAATTTATGGACCTAATAGGTATCTAAAGCCATTTGCACATAACAAAATATGTATTTTATCAAAGTAATTGTTGAACTGAAATACAATTAAGGAGAAGTATATTAATAGTGAAATACAATTAAGAAGAAGTATATTAATAGTGAAATAATTATTACCGTAAGCTCTAACTGTATGTAGGTTTTATTTTATTTGTTTCTTATCTTATATTTTGGAAATGTACATCCAGGTGTTTTTTTCCTTTACATTTTTGGGGGCCCCCCAAGAGAGTGGGGCCCTAAGCTATAGCTTGTTTAGCTTATACGTAAATCCGGCACTGAGGGTAACCATAATTTTCTGCCACTATTGCACCTGGAAATGAAGGGGGAATCTGAAAGGGGAACTCTTGAGTCTGCAGTACATTCCCATCTTCCAAATGATGGTTTGGAGGATCAACCACATTGAATTAAAATAGTGCGGTTAGATGTATTTTTTGTCCTTCTGGACAATGTAACGCAAACAGCAGAAGTTTGATTATACTTTTTTTTTAAAAAAAAAATGTTGGCTTTTATATTTTCTCTGAACCCAGGACATTCTGGAAAGATTTGGGAAACTCCATTCCAAGCATCCTTTAACTTGCAAACATTTTAAAAATTCCAGGAGGAAGTAATGGCTTAAATCATCCCCCCCTGGTTTGTCCTAGTTGGACCATGATAGGAAGCAGACTGTCGATATGGAAGCCTGGTAGAGCTTTTGGTCATAACACAAACACACATGGGGGAAAATTGAAAAAAGTGTGAATGGACCACCACTAATATAACACAACAGACAAAACTCCCAGATTATGTCAAACACAATACTTTTCATATGTTCACTTGCATAGCATCTAGTGTAGAGTATTCAAAAGCACAGCCTAATCAGGCAATGTATGCATGTCTGGTACCTTACCATACCAATGCCCACTCCGCAGAAGACAAGGACGCACAACATGAGCAGAGTCCACTCTGAATAACGACTTGTCAATCTCCCAATTACTAGGCCCTGGACGACCTAGGGAAAGAGAGGGCAGAGACATAGACAACGTCAAATTCTCAGATGCTTCTAGCCCAGAGTGAATGTTTGTTTCTGTACACTAATAAGGCCCAGAAACGCAGCGTTGTATCTGTGAGTGTCATCTGTCAGAACAGACTGCTGGACTAGCTGGGTCATTGGCTTGAGCAAGCAGGCTTGATTTTCTTAAGTTCATGTGCATGTCTATAGGCACATGAAACAACTCTACGCTGCAGATCAATGTGTATGACCCTGAACACAGCCTGCATAGAGACCACCTGGGATCACTTTGAAGGAAGAGCAAGCTTGCAAACGTAGGAAAAGAGGAAATGAGACGGTGCAACCTAATCCTGAAAATAGTTCTTAAATGCACAGATCTCCTGGGAGGTTCTTCCTCTAGGTGTGCCATTTCACTATATGAGTAATTATAGGGTTTGGGGTTTAATTATATTTCCCCCACCCTGCCCTAAGGGATGGCTCCCAAGTTCCCTAGACATACTTTCTAATAAACTCAGTTCCACATTGACACTATGCCAATTCAGAGGGGAGAAGTTCTTGTTAATCAAGCCTTATAGCTGGGGCCATGGGAAACTTTCTGGTTTGTGTGGCCACTTGAGCTTTACTGCAGTTGGTACACGGACCTGAGTCACATAAGTGTCGCAGGTCCCCGGAACTCTTTAGTAAGTTCATTTGTGACTGGTGGGAGACGCAGCTCCCATCTTGTCTGCCCGCATCATTCCATGAGTATTCATATTTTTGTCAAATTTCATTAGTTTTGAAATGAAAAATAAATCCTTGCAGGTTGTGCACTCATCTACTAAAAAACATCCAGGCTTATCCAATTATCCTCTTTTAAAACAACCACCACCACAGCAAAACTACAGCAAAACTGTAGCAAACCGCAGCAGGCCTAGCCACATACGTCGATGCCTCAATATTGAATAATTCTTTGTTGTTGAAAGTGTAACAGCAGGGATCATTCAATTTGTAACAGAAAGGGTTAATTTTAGTTCCAGTGTCAGTCAACTACCCAAGGGAGTGGTGATGGTGTTGCTAAGCAACCATTTAGATTGGCATGATCTTCACTGAGGTAACATGTGCGCTGATTGGCTGCGGAGTTCTGAGGGAGCTTTTCTCTGCATGCTTTAGATGGATACTTAACTCTGTTCTTATCAAGGCTTAACCTAAAAGACAAAACCTCACTGTTCTTTTATTTTCAAATTATATATTGTTTTTGTTCAGTTTGTTCAGAAACTGTTATCAGTACAGTGGTACCTCCGATTACGAATGGGATCCGTTCTGGAGGCCTGGCCGTATCCTGAAAATTTCATAACCGGAGGACCGCTTCTGTGCACAGTACCGCACAGCGCTTCTGCACATGCATGAGCGGCAAACCCACTTCCACAACCTGAAGGTAACGTAACCCGGGGGTCCACTGTATTTCTCTTCTTTCTAGCTTCCATCTGTGGTTACCTTTATGCATGTATGTGTACATAAATTGTCAGTGGGCTGTGCATTCTTCCTTCTCCCCCTTCCTTTGGTAAACAAAAGGAAGAACAGGAACAACAACAAAAGAAATGCTCAGTGATGTTCTGTAATTGTGTTACAGTTTTATCATAATTACAGACAAGCTGCACAGCTGTAGCAAATCAATTCCTCTCCTTCACCAGTCATAACAAGATACTGCACCGAAAAGGAGGGTGCAGAAGTATCAGTAATAAGAGCTCATGTACAGCTAAAGGACTAACCCCAAGAGCAATTCAAACTGCCTGAGGCTGTGCCCCTATGCAAGGAAGAGGAGGAAAGTGGACCAAATGGTCATGTCATGCACTGAAAATTTTCCTACACAGAGGTAATCTGCTCAATACAATTGCCGAAACAGGAACATTTCAAACAACATTCTTTGTCCAGCAAAGGTATTTTCTCCAAGTCCAAAAAACACACAAAAAAAGAAACAGTTGATGTGGGAAACAGCCATGGGGCTATGGTCTGGACAAATGGCTAGCAAATAAGGAAAATGGAGCACTGGGCCATGGACATCATTTCCTAATCATTGCCCAGTCAGGGTGGCTGTGGTTATGGGTGGATCAGCTTCAGGCAGTGTGACAGGAGAGAAGAGGCTGTGAAGCAGATATGAGAGCACAGATGTTGAAGGGCTGTCCTTTTTTTGCTAGTTCTGATCTCAGATCAGAACTGAAGCTCCTGATGAGAGTTAGCTGTGGCAGGGGGGCTTATGGCGGAGTCCAGAGTATATACATGTCCAGAGTGCATACATGGGTATGTAAAATGAGAGTCATCATAGCGATCCATAGTTAAAAGTAGAAGTCGACAAATACGTCCTCTTTTGTGCTCCTTAAAATACGGCAACCCTATGTAACCTAACTTATTCCAGAGGAGAATCAAGGTTACCATTGCTGCATTTCATTTAATTGCATCACAGCTATGATGCATATGTGTGACACATTATAACGGGGGTGGGGGAAGAATGACCTATTAATGTGTCAGTGCTCAAGTGTCAGTACCACACATGCCTGCCTTTATGACTGTAGCAATGCTCATGGTAAGAGGAAAGTGGGAAAATTCCAAGAAAATTCCAAGAACCTTTTATTTGGGCAGGGTCCTTGTGCCTTTAACAACTGCCCGACAGGCAAGAAATTCAGCAGGTGAAGACATGTAAACGTCCTAATAAGCTTATAGTTTACTTTGCTACCACATGGTCCTAAAAGCGGTTTACAAAACTGTAAAATAAATCATAAATACACCCAAACTGAACACATAAAATTCAGTTCCCCATCGGTGTATCTCATACCAGCAATATACTTGATCCATTGAATTCTGCTTGGTACACCTCTGTTAAAGCCATAGAATCCTGGCCAAAATTGGGTAGCAACACGATCTACCATCGACTACGAACAGTCAGTCTCCTCTTCAGGAAGACAAATGGTGAACTTCATCGCCCTCCTGTCTAGCCTTCACGTGTGAAAAGGAACTCATTAATCGAAAGGATGGAGCAAACTCCCATTTTCACAACAGCTCAAAGGGAACTGGGTGTTGAACTCTTAAACAGATTACAGGTTCTTATTCACATGGCTTGACAGTAGCTGGGAAAAGGAAGGGAAAGAGGTGAGAGTGTTACAGAGGACTGCAGAATAATTGCCATGTTAACACCCAAGCTTTGGCCTTTGGCCATTTCAGCTTTAATTCTATGGCATTATATAGGGTGATACAGAATAATGGCCGTTCAGAATCAGGCTCTGCATGTTCTCATGCAACCTCAGGCTTCAAGCCATCATTAGCACAACATTACAAGTAATTTGCGGCTCCTTTCCATGGAGGGTAGATGAGCAGCATCACAGCTTCATGCTATCAAACACCTCCTTAATAGTGAACCGTCACTAGAATTTTGCACATTTCCACACCAGAAGGCGAGACCTCAAAGCGCTGCTGTGAAGGCCAGCTCCCACTGGAATGAATGAACAAGTCTCATGAATCATACCTGCTCATCCGCCAGGTATTGCATGAAGGGGTGGAGGTTACGTGAGGCTCCAAGTGTTTTATGAGCTCGGTGTCACTGACTCAGCAGTGGTACATTTCACAGACAGAGGATTAGATATTCTGTGTTACCCAGACTTTCCTCTATGATCTGTATGAGGAAGACAACAGTAGAGTCTTTTCGGACTTCAGTGAACCTATCTTTGGGTTAAACGCAGTACGTTTCTGAGCACAATTCAAAGAGTTGGTGCTGACCTTTAAAGCCCTAAATGGCCTTGGTATACCTGAAGGAGTGTCTCCGCCCCATCGTTCTGCCCAGACACTGAGGTCCAGTGCCGAGGGCCTTCTGGCGGTTCCCTCGCTGTGAGAAGCCAAGTTACAGGGAACCAGGCAGAGGGCCTTCTCGGTAGTGGCACCCACCCTGTGGAACACCCTTCCATCAGGTGTCAAGGAAATAAACAACTATCGGACTTTTAGAAGACATGTGAAGGCAGCCCTGTTTAGAGAAGTTTTTAATGACTGATGTTTTAATGTATTTTTAATATTTTGTTGGAAGCTGCCAAGAGTAGCTGGGGTATATTATTATTATTATTATTATTATTATTATTATTATTATTATTATTATTATTAATTTATTTATTTATTTATTATTATTTATTATTATTATTATTCCCTGAGCCATAGCTCAATGGTGCAACATCTGCTTTACATCCAGAAGGTACAAGGTGAAATTCCCAGTGTTACTAGACTGCAAACGTCTCCTGTCTGAAACCCTGGAGAGCTGCTGCCAGCAAGTTTAGACAGTGCTGAGCTAGCTGGACCAATGGTCTGATTCAGTAATAAGGCAGCTTTGGATGTTTATATGGATCATTCCTTTCCTCTCCAGTGCCCCTTTATCCGTTGAAAAGTCTCTCTGGAGGATCATAGAAATATAGAGTTGGAAGGGACCCCAAGGGTCGAGTCCAAGCCAGCATCTGGGGAACCTACCAAACATTGTGGGCTGTATCATATGAGGCCGCAGGGGGACGCAGGAGGAATTAACCAAACTCAGATAGAAGAAATGTATGCTCTACTGATGCAAGATTCCTCTACCCTGTTTTGGGTAATTCCTTCCACCCATTGCAGTTTCATATGACAAAGCCCACAATGTTTGGTAGGGTCCCCAGACTCTCTGGAGAGACTTTTAGGGGGCAGGGGTACATGGGGTTGCAGGGGAAAGGAAAAGAAGGGGAAGATTCATTGTGAGAGCTTGCCTTCTGCTCATATACGGTAACCCAAAAGCTCCCTGGGGACACAACTGTTGAGATTTTCTGCTAGTGAGCTTTAGCTATTTCCTGTCGAGAGATGATGTTGGGAGTTTTCTGTTAGTAATCTTTTGATTTCCTGTTTCATATGGACCCTTCTTGTTCATTACACTTTCGGGATTGATGTTCTGGAAAAGCAGTATAGAAATGTAACTGGTAAGAAATAACCCTGCAGAAAATAAAAAAAAAAACAAAGGCTGCATTCTGATGCGTTGACAGAGGAGTGGGTTCAGGTCATGTGGCTCTAGGGTGACTTGTTTCCTTCTGCACTCCCTACTTAAATATCATGTATGCATCCTCTGAACTGAATGCTGAATGCCTCTTCCTCTATGCTTCTGATGGCTTGTCTGTCCAGTTTGTGGAACCATCATGCATATTTACTTGATCAAACTTTTATTTAGACCTTAATATAGGGGGAAAGGACCTTAGTGTTGTTGTTTTACAGTAGAAAAACTGTTCTAAGAATGGGGAGGCAATTTTATAATTGACACAAGAACCACCAACTCAGTGGGTTTCCCTCAAGCTCAACGCAGGAGAGAGGACTGTACATCTGCTCCAAACTTGCTGAGTGGTCTTCCATTTGCAGACTTGCTGTGAAAATTATGAAAATCTGGATGCGTCCAAAAAGACCTTGCCAAATTGAAAACAGGATCTCACCAGTTTATTGTAAGAGATATTGGCACCTTATGCAGTAACTCATTTTGTTTCTAAGTTGTAAATATTAGCAATAATGAGAGAATATACAAAAGATCTCCTGAGTGGGAAGAGAAAAAAGAAGAAAACTGGGGAATGAAAAATATTGTACCACAAGGGGAGGAAGTATGACAATTGTGCAGACTCTGGGTGTTCAGAGGAGACTGCGAGCAGTGCTGTGGGGCAGCTACTGCCTATGGGACACCTTAAGGATGGGCAACTTGTGGCCCTCCTAGTGTTGTTGGATTCCAACTCCCAGGAAGCATGGCTAATAGTAAAGGATGATGGGAGTTGTAGTCCAAGGCACCTGGAGAGCATGAGTTTGCAGAAGGCTGGTAAAGATATACATGCTTACTTATTGTGCCCTGTCCTCATTTCTGTCCAAATAAATTTTGCAGAGAAATCTCTGAAGGAGACGTTCATGCAAACATTCTCACACTTGTACTTTGCCGCCTAAGTAGTGTGTGAACACTGTATCCCAAACAGTATCTTTTCCCATAGTTCTCAACTTTTCCGGGCTCTGGCAAGAGCTGCCATTAACCTCACCTGCTACATGGGACCCACTTTTCACTATTTAGAGTGGATTGTACCAATGAACTTGTCCTGTCTGCACAAGGGCTTCCGCTTACGTGATGGAACATCCCCACCCTCTCTTCTCCCCGTGCCCCTAAATCTGTTTAAGGGTTTTCACCAATCCTCTGGAGCAAATTTGGAGAAGGAGTGTGGAGTGTGTGAGTAAAGGAGAGAGAGAAGGCATGTCGCACAAGTAGAAGTTTTTGCAGGAATAGAAAAACTTTGTTGGCTACAGCCCAACATAGGCTTTTTCCTCCTTGTATTTATCTGTTTGCATGCCACTCAACAAATCAAATAAAAAAACAAGCTGCAGAACCACAACAACCAAAGCTACAGGAATGCAACAGAAATAAATCTGCACCCCCATACATTCTTTTTCTCCTTCTCTCTCCCTTCAGACCCCCCTTTTTCTGCTTAACTATGGATACCATACGTCCATAATTCTCTTAACATATTGCAGCCTCAAAATGGCTTTGCCCCCCCAAAGAGCTCAACAACGCTCAACAGCTTTTCTGTCTGAATTTTCACTGTTTGAAATATGACAACCCTAGTTTAACCCTCTTTTGCCACCTTTTTTGCTTTTGGCCAAAAGAAATGGGTGTTGGCACCTCTGGTGTGCTCAAACCTAGACTGCCCCAAAGCACAGCTTGTGACCCCACCAACCCACCAAACGCAGATCAGTAGCATATATGCTGTGTGACCTCTTGACACTTAGCTGAAACTGGTGAAGTGCAACATTAGCTTTGCGAGGGAAATCCACCTGCTTTCCAGGCAAATCCCTTCCTGCAGCTTTGCCTATGCCCACAAGAGTTTCAGGATGGGCAATTGATACAGACAGTGGCTACAGGCAGATACAGAAAGAACTCCACAGGGAAGGGCCCTAGGTGACTGACTCAGCAACAGACCAGACGCATTGCATGCAAATGTTCCCAGGCTCAACTCCCAATATCGCCAGCTAGGGCTGTCTGAAATCCTGAACTGCTGCAGCCCAACTATGTAGAGCAAGGTGGAGAACTTCTGGCTTCCCAGATATTGCAGGACCACAGCTCCCTTTGTTCCCTGATCCTGACCACTGGCCACTGCTGGCTGGGTCACAGGTCCCCCATCCTAGGTGCAGACTGAGCTAGAAGCAGCAGTGGTTTAAGGCAGCTTTTATGTGCCTATTTGCATTAGACGTCAGCTCAGTTTTGCTTCCCTTACTGCAAATTTGTGGAGACGTGTTTGAAGGATCTTTGGTTTAGGCATCCAGCTGGCCTCCACTTTTCAATCTTCCATATTGATAAGTGTTTCAGTCCCACACAGCACATAGGGGGATGCCTGGACCTCTTCTCCCCCACCCCATCCGGCCCCATTGTGCTTGCCTTTGAAACATAACCTTCTTTGAAGTTGTGTGTGAACAGAAGGCTCAGTTTACCTTAACAGGAATCTGCTCTGTCATCAATACACAAAAGAGGAAGGAAATAGTTTGCAAGTGACATAACAAGAGCTGCCCATGGCTATGTACACAAGCTGCAGGTGAAACAACTCTGTCTTTGTCCTCTTTCAAAGACAGATAAGCGTCTGAACCGGCAGTGGAAATATTTAATTGGAAACTCCCAGCAAATATGGCCAAACAGTAAAATCTGTCTTTCTTCTCTTCATGCGCCATTAACAATGGTTACCGTGCCACATTTCCAGCTGATCTTTTCAGATCTGAAAGGAGAAAAATACACAGTGGAGATAAAATTTAATCTCCTTTTGGGATAGAAGTCAGCCTTGGGAGGTGCCTTCGATACAATTATTAATACATAATATTCTATCAGGTCTCTCTCTCTCTCTCTCTCTCTCTCTCTCTCTCTCTCTCTCTCACACACACACACACACACACACACACACACCATAAAAGATATTCATAGAAACTTGAAAGGCATGCAATAGCCTGTATGCTGGAGAGGTTTCTGATGAATATGGGACTCAAAGGCCAGAACTGAAGTAACCAGGTTTCAGCTTCAGTTCCTTCTACTAGTATTTAAAAACATCAGCAGAATTTGTGCAGTGTTAACCCACAAAGCACAGCTAGGAAACCAAGACAGTTGGAGAAGGTTGGGCTCTTGCCCTCAGGCCCCTAACCCTCTCAGGGTATAAGCAGTCGGCATTGCTCTGTAAAAACTCAAGCAAGATCATCCATATGGTTTCGAATCTGTCTGTAAAGAACACAGTGGCAGTTGTGGCCCATTGGGATTGGTAGGCTAGAAGAGAGGCCAATGGTACATAGAATCAGAGCCAGAGCCAATCACAGGCAGAGCCACAGGAGCCAGGGCCAAGGGGTCTTTGCCCTCCCAATGAAATATTTGAGGGGGCACTCCCCAAAAGTTAATGGGCATTGCCATTCAAATGGTGTGTGTGCACTGCATCATGTGATTGATTATGCAGGGTAGGGCTTACCTGCTCCCCATATTTTATTCAAGTTGGCACCCCTGGGCAGAGCCAATTACTTCTCATTTTGCCTCCAACCTATGTTATACATTTACAGCATTGCCATACCACTTTAAACAGTGAAGCCTTCCCCCAGTGAATCATGGGAAGTGTATTTTGTTAAGGTTGCTGAGAGTTGCTTGGAGATCCCTCTTCTACTCACAGAGGTTCAATTCCCAGAGTTCCCTGAAAAGAAGGATTGACTGAGAACTGTAGCTCTGTGAGGGGAACAGGGAGCGCTGAACAACTCTCGGTACCCTTAACAAACTACACTTCCCAGGATTCTTTGGGGGAAGCCGTGGCTGTTTAAAGTGGTATGATACTCTTTTAAATGTATAGTGCAGGTGGAGCTTGAAATTAAGGAAGAGGAGGCTGACAGTCAAGGTTACCTCCCCCACCCCATACAGAATGCTTGTAAGTAATAAGATAGGTAGGTTAAGCATAGACTGAAAATTGTGGGGCAGTGCCCCATTTGCCTTTCTAGACCAACCTTTCACTCAAAGAGCAGCTTGACAAGAGATCTCTTTCATGACATACAAGAGCAGATCGCTACAACCAAGGACAACCATTAACAAGTCTCAAATGTGACTTTACAAATAGCACTTCTTCTTTTTTTAGTGTTAAGAGACTAAAAATAACCTGAAGGGTGTTGACATGCACACACACGTGTGTGTATACAGCAAGGTTTCTTGTCCTAGCCAGATCAAAACCCTGCCCTAGCAAGATCGTGGAAAGAACAAACACAGCTGTTGGCTCTGATTTCACTGATGACTTTTAGGATGTTGATATCCTGCCACTAGAAAACAGATCGCCAGTCCATATTCACTGCACATCCACTGTGCTGTGAGCTGACAAATGGCAGGGTGCTTTTGTCACAAGAACTTAGAGCTGACTCTTTAGAACCACTGGAGGGGACATTACATGTGAAGCCCCTGCTCAGTGTAGGAGATCCAGCACTAGAGTGCTCTCAATAGATGTCTGCCCAGTCTCTGCTTGAAGACTCCAGCGAGGAAGAGCAGGTAGTTGGTGCTGTTGCTGAATTGCTCATACAATACAGTTAAGAAGAATATTCTCCTGATACTCAACCAACATCTACCCCCGTTACCTCAAGCCCATTAGTTCTATTCTTGCTCTCTGAGGCATCAAAGAACAAGTGTTTGCCCTTTGGGGCCATAAACTCACCATGGGATAGCTGGTAGCATTAGGGACACTCAATAAGGTGGGCACTACCGTGCCTACATGTCTAAATGAAAATACAGAAGAGCAAACTTTCTCCAATGGCTGGACATTATGGATGACTGGCTCTGCCCTAAGGGAAGGGACCACAGTCCAGTGCTAGAGCATCTAGGCAGGGCTGGAAGAGAGGCTTGCCTGAAATCTTAGAGAGCCACTGCTAGCCTGTGACGACCACACCAAGCTAAATGGCTTGATATACAACAGCTTCTTATGTTCACATTTACAGCTGCCCTGTGATGATTTTTTAACTGGGTGCCAAATAGCAGATTGCTTTCTCTATCCGCTCTTGATACCTTCACTTCCCTCAGAGGTTTGCGGGTGGCAGATGCAGCAGCACAGGAGAAGGCATTCTCTATGGTAGTCCCTTGGCTGCAGAATTCCCTCCACACAGCCTGGCACTTCCATTATGTAGTTTCTGTCATGTGCTGAAGATGCGCTTCTTTGCCCTGGCCTTAGGCACCTGAGATATCTATTTTTAAGACCCACTCTATTCTTGTGACTGTAACTGGAAAATATTTTTAATATTGCATTTTCAATTGCTGCAACTTTCCTAGGGACCTTAGGGAGAAGGGCTGGTAAGAAACGGAAACAGCCACCACAACAGTTTACACGCCTAGTTTAAGCTCGAGCTCACCAGTGCTTTTCATGGGAACAGATTTCCATGTCATGGCTCACCCCTGGAATATGTCAAGTCCCAATAACGTGTGACTGAGCGGAACACATTTCTTGCACTCTTCAAGAGTGATCAGCAGTGGCCTCAAAGCGCCTAGGATTAAGGAGGAAACGGCACCCATGTCAGAAACCTTGAGGTGTGGGGCCTCTTTTCCTTAAGGAAACACTAACCAGCTTCTGAAACCTCCATATCCTGTAACACAAGGTACTAGTTTCAGCTTCATTGGCCAGCTGAAGGTACAACTGCTCAGGTAACATCCATGAAATGGCTATGCCAACTCTACACAGCTCCACATGCCTGCAAGGGCTATGACCCATATGGTCTAAAAGGTAAGGTAAAGGGGCCCCTGGCCATTAGGTCCAGTTGTGACCGACTCTGGGGTTGCGGCGCTCATCTCACTTTATTGGCCGAGGGAGCCGGGTCATGTGGCTGAGCAATGGGAGCTCACCGCGTCGCAGGGATTCGAACCGCCAACCTTCTGATCGGCATGTCCTAGGCTCTGTGGTTTAAGGGTCTACATGCTTGCAAATAAAAACTTCAGGGTGAAAAGCTCACTGAGCTTCAACAACACCTCTATTATACAGCCACACTGGCTTCCAGTGCATTTCTGGGACAAAGTAGTTTCAGCCATTGGACCTGGCCTATTTATTGGACCACCTGCATCTGTGCCATCCTGCCCACACAACGAGGTCTCAGTGGGATGCCTTCCTCTTGTGTCCACCCCTTGGGTATGTGAGGTGGGTGGCCATCAGAGAGAGGGTCTTCATCATGGTGCTCCCACGACTTTTGAACTCCCTCCCAGTAGATTTGTAGCTGGTGTTTACACTTAAGGGTCTTTAGAAAGTATTAAAGACCTATTCGTTTCAATTGGCCTTCTCTTGGGGAATTTGCTGGATTGAGGCTGGAGTGGATTATGTTACAGTGAATCCGAATGGGCTTTATTCTTTTTTATATCATATTGATTTTCCACCATTACAATTTTTTTTCTCCACTGTAAGCTGCTTTGGATGGCCTTTGCCTGGAAAGAAAAAGCATAGACTTTTTTTTTAAAAAAAAATGAGTGCATGGAGGTCACACAGCAGCCACAGTGCTTGATGGTTTTGCTCCTTCAGCTTGGAATTAAGTTTGATGTTCAGATGAAAAAGCAGAGAGACTTAATGAGAGTGCACACACTGCACCTTCCTTCCTCTCTGATCCATCCGGTAATAGCTTTTCCCCTCCAGATGTTTTGCTGGAAGCCAGAGCTCTATGGCAAGAAAACAGACGATTGGCTCATATTTAATTAAGCCTCTGGGCCAAATCTCAGTTTTCATTTCATTCAGTTGTGGATTCAAAACAAAAGCTTACCACCATCTGAGGTTTTAGAGGCTCTAGCTTTCCCAAAGTTTCAAATTGCATCCAGGTGCTGGGAGAGGGAGGGTAGGGAATAGTCGAGATTATTTTTGTCCCCTTTCTTTTTACAAAGGCTGGATAGATATCCCTTTCAGCACAAGGGAGGGGGAGCTCATGGTCTCCAAAGAAGTTGAAACCGTGGAGCACCGTGGGTTGTGCTCTTATTCATTAAAATGCAGCTAATGAGCACACCTGCATTGATGCAATGCCATAGGAGAGCACACAGCTCTGAAAGAATTATATGAAAAATTTTAAAATAATAATAATAATTTTGGTAGGGGGAAATGCAGTCAAAACAGCAGTGAATGAATGCTATATTGGAAAACTCTTGAATTTCCCTTAGGTACAGAAATATTGCCATGGGAAATGCCTTGGACATACTTTTTTTAATGGAAAGGCATCGCATACATGTTTTAATTCTCCACCATGCTCCAGAGTGATGCTATGTTGGGAACACTGTGAGGAAATAAAATGGTGTCTGCTTAGTTGCTGAGGGCGGGGTGTGTTTGTAAATGGAGCCACAGCAAGCATTGCCCGAGGATGCTGTGCAATGCATCAATCCCACGCAAGTACATACTGTAGATATGCCCTCAATATCCATGCATCATAAGCAAGATACCAGACACCAATACTATTTACATAAAGGTGATTGTGCAGGAAGATTCCCAGCATGGAATTATTTCATCAAAGTTTATCGATGAATGAGCAACATCATCTAAAGAGGGGCATATGAATTGGATATGGCACACGTCTGAGTGACTTAAAGAAAGTGTGACCTAAGTGTTCTTGATATCACAGATAGTAGGGTTTTGTCTAAGGGCCAAACTAGACGTGATGTTTAATATATCTTTGTATTTCAAAAGAAAAATGCAAATAGAATCAGCTTTTTTTTTTCTTCAGAGGGCAGGGGATGATAATTCTCAGGATTGTAGATGTGGAGGGGGAAATTAATCCATTCCCCACTCCTGCTGAACTCCAGAAGAAAAACTTTCCTCCTAAGTGGTTGCCAACAGGGAATTTCCCTAAATGCAAACTGCATCTGTAGGGGAGGGATTTTCCTCTGGATCACAGCAGGGTTAAATCCTCCCTTCCTGCTAATTCTATTTGCAGCTTTAAAAATATGCACATAAAAGGCAAATACAGTGTCATGTCTAGCTGAGCCCTAAGGAGACTTCTAGTCATTGATCTGGAAGATGCCTTTTAAATACACTGTACATCATATGGCTAATCCATTTCTGTAAAACCAAGACCTCTTGGGAGGCAGAGTGGGGGGACTTCAACCCTATTTTATTACTTATTCTTCTTTTGGTGTAGGGAGCTTCCTGCTGGATGTATACTGGCACAGCTCCAAATAATTACACATCATGATGGCTGAACATTTTCCTTATTAGATTCTGCTTCTGGATTCCTTCCATGAGACTGCCTACGCCACTGTCATTTATTGGTATGCCTTGAGCAATTCCAACTTTGGTCATGTTCCATATTCTGAATGTCAGCTTCAAGTCAGAACACTTTTAAGAATTATCCTTTTAAAGGAAAACAATGTGCTCCACAAGTCTCTTATTGTACTTCTTTAATCTTATTCATGGCCCTAAATCTTGTCTCCTCTCGCCCCTTCATCCTTTTTCACCTGGTGATCAAGCCCCAGAAGCCTTGCCAAATATTGCATGAAAAAGAAGAAGAAAAGGAAACACTCGTGGATGAGAACAAAGATAGAAAGGTTATCCAAATAAAAGAAATGAAAAGAAAATGTTGGTCCACTAAAAAGGCCAAGAGCCAGATGTAATCTTGAGCAACTAGACTCGCATAACTACTGGGGACACTAGACAAATTTGCACCAAAAGTTACTTCTCACTATTTCATTAGGGCTTGAACACGTTATCACAATGTGGGTGTTAATGTGCATCCATATCAGCAATGCACAAAGACATTGACACTGGCAGCATGAAACAGCAGTGGTTTGAGAACTGGACTTTAGGTCTACGCCAATGCAAAGAAGTTTCTTTATTACAGAACAGGTGATACAGCCTGATCTGAGGCTAGCTTCATCAACTCTATTTACACATGACCATAAGAATTTACCATTTCAGGACCCACTAATCTTCTTCATGTCTTCTGCAGCTAGAAATATATTGACACAATTATGGAAAACAGCTACTAAATTAACTCTGGAGGCATGATGGGATAAGACTATGGGACACAGCTCTTGTGGAGAAAGTAATGAAGCATCTTGGAGCACGAAGGAACCCAAAGACCAAAGATGATTCTGAAACCATATGGTACATGTTTATTCGGTACCCTGGGAAGGACGACGATTGTCCCGTCGTCACCAGCTACTCACAGCTCACCCTGGGACAATCCGTTAAGGCAGAGAATAGAAGATGCTTCACAGATATAATCAACTCTACACTATTGTACAAACCTGCTTAATGTTTGACTTAATCATTTACATTGTATATGCATGGAATTTATTTTGGGGGGCGTTATATGGGGATTGTTTAAGTACTTCCATAAGAATAAAGTTGAAAAAAGAAAAAGGAAAAAGAATACATTGAGCTCAGGTGTTGAGCATGCTCTTTGCATGTAGGTGGTGACAGGTTTAATCCCTGGTACTTCCAGCTACGCAATGACAAACCTAGACAGCATCTTAAAAAGTAGAGACATCACCTTGCCAACAAAGGTCAGTATAGTAAAAGCTATGGTTTTCCCAGTAGTGATGTATGGAAGTGAAAGCTGGACAATAAGGAAGACTGATTGCCAAAGAATTGATGCTTTTGAATTATGGTGCTGGAGGAGACTCTTGAGAGTCCCATGGACTGCAAAAAGATCAAACCTCTCCATTCTGAAGGAAATCCGCCCTGAGTGCTCACTGGAAGGACAGATCGTGAAGCTGAGGCTCCAATACTTTGGCCACCTCATGAGAAGAGAAGACTCCCTGGAAAAGACCCTGATGTTGGGAAAGATGGAGGGCACAAGGAGAAGGGGATGAGATGGTTGGATAGTGTTCTCAAAGCTACCAGCATGAGTTTGACCAAACTGCAGGAGGCAGTGGAAGACAGAAGTGCCTGGCGTGCTCTGGTCCATGGGGTCACGAAGAGTCGGACACGACTAAACGACTAAACAACAACAACAACAAACTTCCAGCTACAGCTTCTTGTTTGACACCTAGTGACAACAACACCAAACTAGATGGATCAACAGTCTGACATGGGATAAGGGATCTTCCTATTTCCCTAAGATTGTGCTGCTGTATGAATCCTTCATGGAGGATAAGGCTAGCAGGGGATACTAGCTATGATGACTATGTTCTACATCTATAGTTTGAGACAGTGCGGTGCTGAACACCCATCACTGGGAACTGCAGGTGTGGAGAGTGCTGTTGTGTTCAGGTTCTTCTTGTGAGCTTCCCCAGAGCATCTGTCAAGCCACTTTGAGAACACGATGCTGGACCAGGTCTCCTTTGGCCTGATCCAGCAGGCTCTTATGTTCTCATGAACCGAGAGAGAGAAATAATAGAAACCTTAGCCTCCTCCTGGTTGGGGTGCTGTACATTTATTATCCAAATTCTGGCTGACACCCTGGCCTATGGACTGGATTTTGCATTTACTGTCATTTAATTAGAACTGGGAGGAGTCCAGGAAAGTGAGTGACATATGATTAACTCTTGTGTTGCAAGCTAGTCCAGGGAGAAAGGCGGCTGTACTTTTGCTGGATATTCTTATGTACATTAATGTAGATGAGTTACACACTTAAGAACATACACGGATGCAGAAGAGTTTCCCACACTAAGCAGTAGAGACTGGCAGGGCTATGCGGATAGGGTTGCGTTGCTTTTCCGCCTGCCCCACACTGCGCATCGTTGAAAGATGCCAAGAGGGAGCAGCAAGAAGTTGGGCACTTTATGGATGCCATGTCAGAAGGGTTGGATTGGCTCTGCTGCTGTGCCCACGCCATGCTGAGCTCCCCACCGCCCTCCCCCTCACCATCTCAGTAACAGGCAACATAGGGCATTGGAAACTCAGAACAGTGCAGCCCCACTGGCTACTACAGGCATTATGCATAGGCAGCACAGACTTCTCCCCATACATGTGAAGCTTGTGCAATTCTCTGACACAAAGAATCTCAGCATCTATTTTTTATTTTAAGTTTCCAGCCCTTATAGTTGCAGAACTGTTTCTGGAAGATGTAATGCCATGTCACATACACACACCCCGACTTGGGCCCCAGGTTATGGGTGCTCAGCATGAGCAACATGACATCACGTTGCAACATGACATCATGATGTCATGTGCCGAGGTCTCACAAGGCCTTGGACAGCATCTCCAAGGCCTCGGACGTGACTTCTGGTGCTTCGCGAGGTACCAGAAGTTGCATCGGGGCTCCCTGTGGTAGGAGTGACGAGCACCCACAACAAAATTTTTGTGGGTGCTCAGGGCCCCCTAGAGATGGTGCCCCTGCACACATATATATGAAGAGATTTCAGTGGTTGTCTCAAGTTTCTGCCGCCTCACCCCACTTGTGTCCAAAAGGAACACAGAACATAGGAAGCTGCCATGTAGTGAGTCAGACCACTGGTTCATTTAGTCCAGCATTGTCTACACTGACTGGCAGCAGCTGTCTGGAATTTTAGACAGGAGGTGCCAGACATTGAAGTTAGGACCTTCGGCCTTCAAAGCAGGAGTTAAACCACCAAATAATGCTTCCCTCAAATATTGGCTTCATCATAAAAAAAGAAATAGTAGAATAAAGGGTTTGTCACCTCTCCTTTGGCATTCGCCAGGGCTGGGGAAATGATATGAAAATTATGTTATAATTGCATGTAACCATGTATGGAAATAACTGGCAGCTCTCCAGTTTGTATTTCTGATGTGGTTCCCAGTCATGAACAAATCACCCACCACTGAAGCCAAGTTGTTTCCTCAGCATGTGTACATAATAAGTGTGGCAGTGCTAGATCTTGATCGACATAATTTGCCCACAGTTCTTTCCTTTAGGAAACGGCGTACCTCTTTCAAGTCCGAAGGGGCTGCTCATAAAAACTAAATGCTGGCAAACACATTAAAACACATGCTTTGAATAGACAAACAAGCTTCTCATGACCATAAAATCAGAATGGCAGTAGAGTGAAGGGGCAATGTTCTTAGGTGGGAAGGAAGATGAACAGAGAAGAAATGGCTTAAAATTCTTGGGTGCGGGGCACATTTGATCTGCAGATCAGCCACCCCTGCTTTAGAAGATCACTTATTTTATGAACAGCAGCAAAAAAACAAAAAACAACCTTTGATGCATTGAAGAGGCACTGGCTCTGGATTGGGGAATTTTCTTCTGCAGGAGCATAACCCGTTCCCCCCATCCGCCCGATCCGTACCCCTCCCAGTCTTGTTCTTAATGTGGAATGTATGCTATGAGTACACATAAACAAATGGTCTTCTCTTCCCACTACAGCAGATGCCTCACTGTTTCTGAAACACAATGGGTGTGTGTCTGTTTGAGTTTTCATATAACCAAGCCATTCTTTTCTGAATGTACACACAAACACACAGGGAGATTTAAAGCAAACAGGATACTGATAGAATTGCCTCCTTCCTTTCAGTGATAAGATCAGCCACTTTTCCATCCGGAAGCTTAAAAAGAAAGTAATTCACACATTTGTGTATTTCAAAGAGGTTTCTCCTGTGAGGTCTGCTATATTTCAATCTAAGCAAAACTGTGGGACTGACATTTGCTGGACAACAAAATAAAAGGCATACACGATGGGATTTAATGAATGAGTCCTGTCAGCAGAAGCCCTGTACAAAGATGTCTGCTTGAGCAATGGGGTTCTCCCCTTGCTCTCTCCCATATCCCCCCTGTACCCCTGAAATTGGCTTCAGGGCAGGGGTCAGGAGAACCCCAGAAACACTGCATGGGGAAAGGAGAGAGGGGTGGGGAAAATTTTTCCACTTGTGGAATGAGCAGAGGAGCATGATGTTGAATTCCTTCCAAAATCACATGTATTGCTATATAGTCCATAAACAATCAGAGCTGTACATGTTTACAGGCATCCCCACATGCATCCAGTTGGCCACTGTGGGAACAGAATACTGATCTAGGATAGGTCAGGCATGGGGAACCTTCAGCGCACAACCCAAATGACTCCTGGCAGAGCTCGTAATTTGGCCTGTAAGGCCATTTGGCCCCATCCAAGCTGACCTGTCACTCAACATCAGATGTGGGGCAAGTAAAGTGAATGTTGCAAAGGAACAATTCAGAGCCTTAAAGTGCCCTCCTGATGGTTGCTCTGCAGTGGGAGTGACATCTGGTGCTGTTTAAATTTAGTGCCAAATACATGTCCTGCTATTTTTGAATAAATCCGCTCTGCTATGCAGCTCTCCATTGGGAGTTTCCCTGTGCAACCAATTTCAGTGGATTTGCATTCGGCACAGAATTTAAAAAGCACCAAGTGCAAGCCCCACTGCACAGGCACAACCAGGAGTGCACAGCTTCAGAGTGATCATTTGCAACAGTGCTCCAAGCAAGGCCTGCTTTTGTCTGGCAGCCTTTCTCAACCTGTGGGTCCCCAGATGTTGTTGAACTACAACTCCCATCACCCCTAGCTAGCAAGGCCAGAGCTCCATTGAAATGAAAATTACATTGTGCTTATGTTCATAATTTATATGATGGAGAATGTCTTAAAGTCTACTAATTAGCACTCTATTATTTTAATTAGCTGTCTATAAAATCTGCTAAACAGCAACCATCCAATTATAGTCAGATGAAATTCACCGACTTGTTAACTTCCATAACCCTCAACACAATGGAGAAGAAAATGGAGCTATATAATCCAAAGCCAAAAAGGGCTGCTTCCTGTAAATGAATTCAGCAGAAATGACAATTATCACAGCGTCTGCATCAGATACCTTTAGACAGTTTTACATACAGACTTGGCTTGAAGGCTGATCTGATAAACCTCATGACTCTTTTTATAAGCCATGTGTCTTATGCCCTTTTAAAATGTGGGGTTTTTTTGGAGGGGTGTTATTGGGTTGTTGTTTTTATTTTTATTATATAGTTTGTGGTTTTATATTTCAATTTTATTCTGTGAACTTCCCTGAGACCTCCAGGTATAGGGTGGCATATAAATTCAACAACAACAACAATAATAGAAGGCACACAATAAAAATATTATAATAACTCAGCCTAAAAAGAAGAACTTTCTAGCACTCATGGGCTGCATTCCAGAGAGCGATACTTTAGACAGGCCTGAGGATTTGCAAGTATTACAGGAGGATATGTGACCTTTTTCTGGGAACAGCGAACACCCATGAAATATCACAAACCTTCAAATATCACAAAAGTATTTGAAAGCCCCATTTCTTTGCCATGTGATATGAGAGGCTGCCGTTGGAGAAACACAAGTCCAAAGCCTATTTGGGCAACTGCCTCTTGGGATTCATTCTAACAAACATTTTATGTTAGAAATGTGCCATAAATATTCGGAACGCACAACTACCATCAACATCCCCCACCAACATATTGCAAAGAGAGTACACAGAGAGGATTGTATTGGAGAACAAAATCCTTTGTGGGGAAACAGAGAGGTGACCAATAGGCCTAAGAAGCCCCTTTCAGGCGTTCTCCCCTCAGGGGACAACAATTGCACAAGGGGAAGGGTGGTGTCACACTTGCTGCCCCTACTCTCACCACTGTTTTCCTTCCAGCCCCTCTCCCTACCATGAGGGAGAAGGTTTGAAATGGGGAGCCCTGCTCCATGTGTGTAACAGAACCCCGAAGGCTGATATACAGGTGAGGTGGCCTAGGAGAGATGGCCTGTGCTGCTGCAGTTTTCCCACAGCACCTAGAAATTCTCTGTTCAATCTGGTCCTGGCCATTCCCCATATACTCTGTTTTTCTTAGCCGCCCTAACATATGCATTTTTGCTTCCTCAAAAATGTCCCAGTCCAACAGTGGCGCATCCCATTTCACCACCAGCCACCCCACCACCTCCACTGGAGAAGTGGCACCAGTGGTGGGCAGGGCACCCACAAAGGTGGTGGCTTCACCCTGCCTAATGCTTGGGCACCACAGCAAAAATCCCCCCCCCCCACTGAGTCATCGTTACTGAAACATAGTGTATCTTCAGGCTAGAGGTACCCAAATCCCTGGCTGGACCTTCTCAAAAAGTTTCTGACAAAAGACTTTGGGAGGCAAGAGATCACGGCAGCTCTCAGTGCCAACTTCCTTACCATTTGAAGGATTCCACAATATGCCATCACGTACCCAGACGCCGCTGCTTCCAGACCAAAGAAATCGATAGATACGATAGAAAACATGATCAGGAACACACCTAAGGTTAAGGAAAAGACAACCTCTTTTTAGAAGGCAGGCGGCAGTGCTCAGCGCTGTTAACTAGAGATATCAAGAACTGAGCATGGGGCAGAAGCCATGTAAACTATGTACACTGTAGTGGCCTGCAAAGGTGCACCGCTGCTGCTCTCATGGGTCTCAAACGCAGCATGTTGCTGGAGCCTACCTGTGGGAGAAGGGGAGTGGTGAGGTGCAGAGGGCTTGGGGCTTTGCAGTGTGGCTGAGCCAATCTGAGGCTCTCGCCCTTAGGTTCCTGCACAACCCTCGAACTCCCCAGGCCTCAACCCTCCTCCTGCAGTAAACACCAGCAACACACCATGTGTGGAAGCCAGGAGAACTTTGGTGCTTCATTTTTGCCACCACACAGGCTGCTACTATGTGCTTTATCGCCACTGAACTATACTTTCCCCCCTTAAATGTGGTATCTTTTAAAACTCAATCATTTGGCATGTCTAAAATTGCAATGCCACATACTTTTTCTTGCTCTCTTTCACCCAAAGACGTCTGAAGCACAGTGTAGTGGTTGGGGTGTTGGGAAAGGACTGGGAAGGCCCAGGTTTCAAATCCCCACACAGTCACAAGTTTCACTTGTGTGACCTTGTGACACACTTCCTTAGCACAGCAACAGGGTTGTTGTAGGAACAAAATGGAGGACAGAGAAATATGTGTGCTACCTTGAGCTCCTTGCCCGAAAGGCAGGATATAGATAGATTAGATAGATAGATGATAGATGATAGATAGATAGATAGATAGATAGATAGATAGATAGATAGATGATAGATAGATAGATGATAGATAGATAGATAGATAGATAGATAGATAGATAGATAGATGATAGATGATAGATAGATAGATAGATAGATAGATAGATAGATAGATGATAGATGATAGATAGATAGATAGATAGATAGATAGATAGATAGATAGATAGATAGATGATAGATAGATAGATGATAGATAGATAGATAGAAGATAGATAGATTGATAGATAGATGATAGATAGATAGATAGACGTGCATATATATATATATATATATATATATATATACACATGCAGTCAGTAAGTAAATGCTTATCTGCACTAAAACATATACCTCTCATTTGTAGAAAAATAAGTATCAATTTATGTTCTTGGACAGCTAACCTATGGAGTTAAGCAGTGAACACTAGATCATGGTTAAGTCTAGCACAGATGAAGTCCACATCTACATCACATGTGCAGGGTAGCCAATCCACAAGCGCTTTAAAGTAAGTCTTACTGAGTCCAATCGGGCTTACTCTCAGGAAAGGGTGCGCGGGACTGTAATGTTCAGCAGAAGCATGCTTTCCAAAGTGAGTTTGTTTGGAGAATACCATAATTAAGTGGAATGTGTTAGTGCTTTGTCAGTTTCTCAAAAGTTTTCTTGCTTTGAAAAAGAGGCTTCCATTTCTCTGCATTATCTCTCAGGGAATGTTAAGATTTCTTTAGAACTTTGGTGGGTGTGGGATTTTGAGCTTGCCTCATCATTAAATGGTGGCCAAGGGTGTGTGTTCTTCTTTTCAGTAAGCATTTCCACAGCAATCTGCAGCCTCCCTGGCTGCAATTCCTGCTGTGAAAAACCCCACAGGAAGGTGATATCTTACCCTGGCCTTTAACTGAAGCAGAGGAAGCCAGATAGGCTGCAGAGTGCAGCCCAATAGTGCTGTGATGTGTAGGATGAAAGACAAGATATCTCCAAATACTCATCAGTCACCTCAGAAGTAAAGCAAGTGTGACAAACCCCTTGGGAAGATTACTGAATTTTTCACTCCGCTTTGATATTTTTCAAATACAATTTCTTTTCTTTTCTCTAATTGATGGAGAACAGGGCAGATGGACACCTGTGGAATTGTCAGCACAGCACTAACCTGTGTACATCACAGCTTTGCTTATAATATAAATACAGGCAACACTATAATTTGGGCTCTACATATGTGTACATTACTAAAAATAATTATACGGTTGGAGCAACGAGATGAAAATAAATGAGAACATTTATCGGAAGGTTATCCCTCCAGCATTGAGGCATGAATAAGTGGATAACAGCCAAATCTCCTTAAGATGTAATCTCAGCCCTTCTCAGGGTCTCAGCAGGTTGGATCAGCAGCCGCAGAGACAGGCTCAGAAAGAGCATCAGAGCACTGGGCAGCCCAACCCTGTGCATCTTTATTCAGAAGAAAGTCCCACCAAGTTCAGTGGAGATTAAGGACTGCAGAGGAGTGAAGCTTAAAAAAAAGCAGTGGTAGTGCTCACACAATTTCATTGTAAAAAATGTGGGATGTGAGATAGGATTAGACCCTGTTTCCTTCTTCTTATTCTATTATATAGATGGCTTGATGAAAAAAGAACACACAAGACCTTGTTTCGTAGGTGTTGACAGCAGCAAAAATACTATACGCAAGTAAATGGAGATTACAGGTTATGCCAACTCTAAATGAATGGATTGATAAAATCTGGGAACCCATGTTAATGGCAAGATTGACGCATTATATGGGGACAAAAGAACCCATTCAGTTTAATGTGCACAGGATCAGATTGAAAAGGGAAGATACAGGACTGAGATAACAGCTGGAGCCAGAAAATTTGCCCACATGTAGCTTACAAACCCAAATTCTTTTTCATTCAGTCTTTCAAATGTAATCTCTTTAAACAATGGCAGAGTATTATTGGGGGGGGGGATAGGAGCCCACTTATTCAATATTGTAAGAAAAACATTCCATGCTATACCTGCAATTTAAAGGGTGCTTTGTATTGTATTGAATTCCGAGAATTTCTCCTTTATTTAAGAAGTGACGCAATGGTATATAAAGCACAGAGATATTGAGTTTAAGATACTGAAGTAAGTGGTACAAAAGCTGCTTGCCTAGTGGGGAGAAGCTTCAGGAATAGTTTGCTGTGAGGGGTGTCACTAACACAGTGAGGCAGGGGTTACGTGCGAGCACTGGCAGAGCCAACCCAAGCAGCCCTGACCTCACCACTCCTACTAAGCAGCAAAAGGCTACTGATTTAGGTCCACCCCACTGAGCAAGTCACTTCTGAAGTGGCATGCAGCATCTCTAATAGTATAAGGGTATGCTTGTGTAATTAGAAGTTACAATAATGAGTTTTAAATATAGACACAAGCTGGACATTACGTTGATGGTGTGTTTAACTCCTGTGCTAAGGATTCCCCAGGTCCTTTTTTACACAAAAAGCTACACCTGTTGAAATTCCCTCTTCTGCACAAGTATTAAAGCAGTAAGAGCCCTGGCCTCATTTTAATTTGGCCACTTGCTAATGGCCTCAGGTGCTGAAGGCCAGCAGGACATGGCGTGGTAGGCCAGAGGCACTTACCTGACCTCCAAGCAGGTGAGTCACTGTTGTTTAAGTGGAGTGGGAAGATCAAGAGGGTGGCTAGGTCAGTGTGGTGTAAACGTACCAGCAGAGTCAATCCAGTGCTCCTGGCAGTGTGTTTGCACCACATCACCCTTATCTCTGCCCCACCACTCCATCTGTTACAGGTGGAGGCTAAAAAAAAACAACCCCTCTAAATAATTTCTGCAGCAATGATTCTGGTGGTAGCCCAATGCACTCTTAGACTGACCACATGCTGACTGCCACCAGGTGTAAACCGACCTAGCTCATGAGTTATACTGGAGTATGCAACGCTAAGCATTATATGATTTGCAACTAAAGGAATACATTTTTCTGCTGAGACAGAAACACAAAAGATGCCAATAATCCCTAAGCAACAATCATATCTGACTGGAGATCTTATATATATATTTTAAAAAATCTCACAGCACTCACCTGAAGGAAATCCGGAAAGTACTTTGATTAAAAAAACATCCATTACTCCTGGAAGTTTCATTAGGCGAACAGTTTCTTTGAGACTAAATACACTAGTGGACTGGGACACACCTAGAAAAATTTAAAAAGTAGGTTAAAGTCTGGGAAACCAGGTGGGCACCAGAAAGCACGGAAGTCATAGGATATCTGAGCACAATGGTTTCTTTCTTTAGGAACACTTTCTATGCTCTTCTCTCTAGCATAGGTGCCCTTCCTATGGAACATGACTGCATTGAACATGCAATAGACATGCACTCCAGAATTTTATCTTTGACAGTAGTATCATCCTATGCACAACTTTTCAAAAGTAAGTCCCATTAAATTCATTGGTGCTAATCCCAAGAAATTCCAGTGTAAAGTATAGTAGTTATGTGCCTAGATTCTATAAGAACTTTTATCCATTACTTTCTTAAAGCTGAAGCAAGCTGCAGACAAGGGCTTAATTTCTTGAATAGCTGTTATCGCTGATTATTGTTATTTGCGTTTATCAGTTGCTTTTTACAAAGGGAAACATACATTCAGGCCAAATATAAAAACCAGAATAAAATTAAAATGTGAAAGCCCATCTATAACATGATAAAAAAGAGATCTAATTCATCTCTAAAAAACTGTTAACCTAAAGAATACATGTACTGTGAAATCTTGTATTCACTGCTGAGAATGCTGGTTAGTATTAATAAATGTTTCATTCTTGTTATAATGGACCAACACAGAGGCCTGATATTGATTAACCTCACTTCTATGGCAGCCCCTAAGTTGTGGAATTCCTTCCCCACAGAGGTGTGCCTGGTACCTTTGTTATGGAGTTTCCATCGCACGCCGAAGACACACCTCTTTACTCTGCCCTTTGACTATACATATAGAGATTATATATATTTAGGACCCACCCTGTTCTTTTGATTGCATTTGCTTTACATTGATTTCAATATGGTATTTTTAAATTGCTATAACCTGCCTTGGAACCTTCCCTGGTAAAGGACAGGTAATAATAATAATAATAATAATAATAATAATAATAATAATAATAATATTATTACATCAGGGAGGGTGACCAATCTGTGGTCCTCCAGATGCTGTTGGACTTTGGGTCCCATTAACCCCAGCTGGTACAGCCAATGGCCAGGGATAATGGGAGATGGAAAAGTTGCTCATGTTTGGCTTACAAACCAAAATCCTTTTTAGCTTAGTCTTTAAAGCGTAATCGGTCGTCCCAAAAGGTCAGAAATGGTAAGCACTCACTCTGGTGTGCAGCATCTCCTTTCAACTGCGGCTTTGTCTGCGCAGGGAAAAAAACGAGGACTGTCAAAGCACAAGCAAGGCATCCTGTTAGTGCAACGTAGCAAGGAAAGTAGACACTGTCGATGGAAAACAAACAAACAAAAATGGTAAAAGTAGCTATTATGAATGCCAAGCTATGGGGATAATATGGGGAATGCCAAGCTATGGGGAAGTCATCCATTGCCTCAAAATCTTGTACGTATAACATTCCTTTATTTAAATTTTACATAATATCCTCTTAATTTAGCAGCATATATAGGCATTCAAATATAGATCCCTCCAGTCTTCCAAGCCCTGCCTTCCAAGATGAAGGGCACTTTGGGATCATCTCATCATCCCCTAGTATTTTACACGATTCACAAAGCAGTCTGAATTCTCCCTGCACCCCACCTGGGGGTGGGAGGTTGGAGTTGGCAAAGTTGTCCTTCCAGCCAGCCCTGCTGGCCTGTGCCAACCTGCCTGCAGCTGCCACTTTCACTCCACTGGTGTGGAGCTCCCTCTTGCAACCTGCAGCCACTTCCGGAAAGCAGCAAAGTGGGGCTTTCTAGGGGCATGCAGCGAGTGGGGTTGAGCCAGCCTGGGATTCATTGGAGCCTCATCCAGCCCCGCTGGCATCATATGATGGTGTCTACTGGCAAGCAATCTGCCTGTTCCTGCCTTTTCCACCCTGGCTCCTGTGTTCAGCAGGGCTACAGATGCAGCGCTAGCCCTGCTATACTGCAGAGCCCCATCAGGCTGTGGGGCAGGGATGGGGAGTTAGGGTTGCTCCCTCAGGCTACAGCTCTTCACCTGTTTATCTGACAAAAGTCCCATTGAACTCTATGGGACATACTTCTGAGTGGATATGTACAGGGTTTCTCTGTAGGCGACCAATACTTGTAGCAAACATGCACCTGACTTCCTCGTAACGGGCAGTGGCGTTGCCGATGAAAACTTCAGGAAAGAAGCAAACACACTTTTCATTTTATGTTATCCCAGTCAGCACAAAGCAAACTATGAAATGGCAAACAAGAATGATAAAGAGGAGGAAGGGAGTGGAGTCTACAGGGCTCGAAAGAGGCCCTGCTGCCAAAACTTAAACAAGAGGCCATGGGAAACCATGGTCTCCTTTGTGGTGGCCTCATATCATGTATATCAAATCATCTTCTCTCCATTGAAGGATAATTGTGTTCTCTTCCGTATTCACTGAGATTTATTACTATTCTCCTTCAAATGCAGATTAAAGCTGTATAAAACACAAAGGGCTGAGTAAGGCTGTGGGCACAATGATTGCCCACGTCTTACGGGCAATGTTTCTGTTAGTGTAACTGTGCATGGCAAGTTAAAGGTAAAGGTACCCCTGCCCGTACGGGCCAGTCTTGCCAGACTCTAGGGTTGTGCGCCCATCTGACTCAAGAGGCCGGGGGCCAGCGCTGTCCGGAGACACTTCCGGGTCACGTGGCCAGCGTGACAATGCTGCTCTGGCAAGCCAGAGCCGCACATGGAAAAGCCGTTTACCTTCCCGCCAGTAAGCGGTCCCTATTTATCTACTTGCACCTGGGGGTGCTTTCGAACTGCTAGGTTGGCAGGCGCTGGGACCGAACGATGGGAGCGCACCCCGCCGCGGGGATTCGAACCGCGACCTTTCGATCGGCAAGCCCTAGGTGCTGAGGCTTTTACCCACAGTGCCACCCGCGTCCCGTGCATGGCAAGTTAGGGAACCTTTTTTTCAGTAGTGGGACGTGGTCCCTGGTGTGGGGGGTAATCTCTTGAGGGTCACATGCTGGCAGGGAGGCAGAGTCCATGGTGGGCAAGGCACTCTCTCTCTCTCATTCTGTTACCACCCTTTTCTCCGCCGGCCACCCAGTTTCCTCTCAATTACTCCTCTCCTTGCCATCCACATGAAATTGGGCAGAGGGCTGGTTCCCACCCCAGCTGCAAGGGAATTTGCCTTGGAGGTGAGAGGCAAAGTACGGCACATTATTCCCATGTATTTGCATTGCTGTTCACCATATCCTTTAGGAGATTTTTAGGAGACTCAGGTGTTTTCTCAAAACAGATGGAGGAGCTGTTGATTAGCAGCAAGATGCATCATGGTGCCATTTATCGCTAAAACTCAAAAGCAAGAGTCAAGTTTCTCAGTATGTGCAACTGAAGAACTTCAAAGGGCAAAATATACATAAGCACTGCTGGAGATGGGAATTTGAACAGTCCACAGCAAATTTCTGATTATTTGAGAATAAGATCAGCCTCCTGAAAACCACCTCAAGCAAACAGAGACATTTCAACAAATTGCAATCTTCTTGGGTGGCGTCAGCCAAAGCAATTGTTATCTTAAACCACAAAATTAATCCATTTACTCAGTCACAACACTTTAAGACCTGAACAGATTTTTATCAGCTTTAGTAGCTGCTTCTGCTTGTAGGATCCAAAATTGCATGGGTGGGGTAGTCAACTACAATTCAAGCTTTTAATTTTCACATATATCGTATTTTTCGCTCTATAACACGCACCAGACCATAACACGCACGTAGTTTTTAGAGGAGGAAAACAAGGAAAAAAAATATTCTAAACGAAACAGTGGATGTATGATATTTGTGGTTCATGCTGTGGCCACAGACATGTGATCTGACAGTGAGTTTGGCGTAGCCCAATGCAAAAATCCTGAGGATCCATGTGGATCCATGCTTTGTAACCATGTTTTTGCACCACTGCAACCCCAGGCAACAGTGGGTGCGTGATTTTTTTGGTGCAAGATGTAGCCATGGACATGCTATGTGATCTGATGGTGAATTTGGGGTGACCCAGTGCAAAACTCCTGAGGATCCATGTGGATCTGTGCTTTGTAACCACGTTTTAAGTGGGGAGGGAAGGAAAAGCACTCAAGGGACAAGGAGCACGCATGGGGTGTGTGGAGAAGGATGCTGCTAATAATGCTATTTAGCGAGATGAGTGGGGAGGAGAGAGGGACAGAGAGCCTGCTTGCTTTAAAGGAGCCAACTGGACAGGAGCCGCTTACACTCTCCTCTCCTCTCCCGCTTTGCTCCTTTAAAGCAAGCAGGCTCTCTGTCCCTCTCTCCTCCCCACTCAGCGGCTCTTCTCCCGCTTTGCTGTTTCAAAGGGAGCCACGGAGGAGGGAAGGAAGGGGAACCATGCATCCTCTGCTCACAACTGCAGCAGATCCCCCCGCCACCCGTAGGCATTCGCTCCATAACACGCACAGACATTTCCCCTTACTTTCTAGGAGGAAAAAAGTGAGTGTTATGGTGCAAAAAATACGGGATATATATATATATATATATATATATATATATATATATGTATGTAAAGGTACCACTGCCCGTACGGGCCAGTCTTGCCAGACTCTAGGGTTGTGCGCTCATCTCACTCAAGAGGCCGGGAGCCAGCGCTGTCCGCAGACACTTCCGGGTCACGTGGCCAGCGTGACAAGCTGCATCTGGTGAGCCAGCACAGCACACGGAACGCCATTTACCTTCCCGCTGGTAAGCGGTCCCTATTTATCTACTTGCACCTGAAGGTGCTTTCGAACTGCTAGGTTGGCAGGCGCTGGGACCGAACGACGTGAGCGCACCCCGCCGCATACTTGCTCCTGCTGCTGCCTGCTCAGCTGCCACTACACTCCTTGCTGCAACTGCCGATCGTGGAGAACCAGCATCACCATCAGTGCCTATTCCAAGCAAGATGATGCTGATTTGGTCTTGCCAATATTGGTGGTGAAGCAAGCAGGGCACCCAAAGGCATGCTGCCTGAGGCAGCTGCCTCACCCTGCCTAATGGCTGGGCCGGACCGGCTTTCCTCTGAAGGATCACACATAGGCTGCAATGCTGACAAGGTCTTCCAGGCCAACCCAGGTCTGAATGAGGGCCATTCTTCATTCCTTATCAAGCATAAGCAGATGGAACAAGGGGAACTACATGACACTGGAACCAGATAACCCTGGGGTGGGTGGTTCCTGGTTGGGTCAGGAATCAATCCCTCTTCACAGAATACTCTAGGAACTATAAGCATGCTTAACAGCTTCTAGAATTCTTTGGGAGGGAAGCCATGACTGTTTAACATGGTTTCATGGTGCTTTAAATATATGGTGTGAATGTGGCCTAGGACTGACTAAAATTCCCTATGGAACAGCAAAACAAAAACAAAAAACCAGCCAAATTACGTTATTGGGTTATTCCCTTTTTCTGAATTTCTTTTGGGTGTTTAGTAGGAGTTGGCTGGCGAGTTCCTGTCTGCACTGAACCTTCTAACATTCCATCCACTTGACAAAGACAAAAATGGTCTCATGTTGACACATATTTTGCTGTGTATATTCAGGGAAAGTTAATATTGACAGCTTTTCAGAGCTTCCCAAGCCACCTGGACCAGCTTTCATACCACTGGCAGATTCCATTCTCTGTCAGCTGTGCAGGGAAACCAACCATGATACAGATTACGGTGTTTGCAGTCTTGTGATGATTTTTCTAGGGATTATGTAGGTAAAGATAGAAAAGCTTTAAGTGCAACAGAACTGCTTAGAGACATACCAGGGACTCGCCTTATTTCTGAAAACTTGGCACACCACACAGCCTCATGGTCCTCTTCCCATATGTGTGTGCATGGCACACAGAGACTGGGGTCTATTCATGATGGTATTGGGACAGTCACATGCTATTCTGCTTTCAGTGCTGTTGGTTCCTGCAAAAGTATTGGGGCAGTCACACTGCTTCATTTCCAATCTCTGCATACAGTGGTACCTCGGGTTAAGTACTTAATTTGTTACGGAGGTCCGTTCTTAACCTGAAACTGTTCTTAAACTGAAGCACCACTTTAGCTAATGGGGTCTCCTGCTGCCACCGCGCCGCCGGAGCCCGATTTCTGTTCTCATCCTGAAGCAAAGTTCTTAACCTGAAGCACTATTTCTGGGTTAGCGGAGTCTGTAACCTGAAGCGTATGTAACCTGAAGCGTATTTAACCTGAGGTACCACTGTATATTGTACCTTCCTGTTGAAATCCTGTAACTTTTTATACCACAAATGTCCTGGGTTTGTGCCTTTTTTTGTCCCACTTCTGATGCGCTATAGCCCCTCTGGATGTCTGGGAGAGATTAAATATTTTGATTCTGGTGGTTTACTCTAGGCAAGAGGGTTTGCAGCTTGAGAGACAGTGATGCCTGTCTCTCTATGCCATAGTTCTCTCAAAAACTACAAGTTCCAGAGTTCCTTAGTTCCTGCTGGCATTTTCTATGCAAAGGTGGAAGAAGGTATCAGGGTGTGGAGATCAACCGGGGGACCACCACCCTAATAAACAGGGACCTTGAGATCCCAGGGACAACATGGGGCAGTGTTTCTGTTGGGATATACAGGCCCCAGAAATATATGTTGACTAAACGAGGGATGGCTTTAAGGGCCATGCATGTCTCCTCAGATGTAAGCCCTACAGAGTTCAAGGGGGTTTCCTCCCACGTAATTGTGTATAGCCTTGGTAGTGAGATGTTGTGGGCTACACCTCCCATAAACTCCAGCCACTTGTCAATAGGCAGGGATGGTGGGAGCTGCAGTTCAAAACATCTGGAGCATCCCTGGTGCATAGGAGTGCTGCCTAAGCTTGTCAAACTTCTAAAACTGCAGGAGGAGTCACCCCACTTCTGCCTCTAACAACAGGCCTCATCCCACTTGAGTCTAGACCTGCAGCCTGCCTCCCCAATGGCCTGTTAATCTGCTGGAATGTTGTGTGTTTAGGGGCACTGTTTGCTTATGGCTAAATGTCTTCCTGTTTATGTATCCCTTGGGTGAAATCCTGCCTCACAATACAGACGGACATGTTTGAAGCCCTCTCCGAGGATAAACTGTGTTGTCTGAGTCACAAGCATTTATACGTAAAACTGGACATGGTGTGTAAAGGCTTCAACCAAGGAAAGGGTTGACTGGAATGGAAGTACCTTGAAGGAGGCACGTACAATTCAACAGTCTGCCATAAACATTTATACTGCAGAATTGGTTTTGCACTCTGCAGCCATTCATGGTTTATCACCTGTCAGGGACAACACTATTTAATGTTTCCTTGGTGAATCTCAAACCAACCCAAACACAGAAATGGTAGCTGCATTTGTATAGTAATCACTGTAGAGAGATAAAAAGAAAACTGTCGCTGGATGGAGTGTGCTTATTTTCCAGGCAATATCTAAGCCACATCTACAAACATTCTCAAATGTTTATGGATCTTAAACAGTACATCTTAAAATAGAAAACTGAGTTTTCTAGGAATTGCAGACTGGACAGCAATGGCGTCATTGAAGCATGACTAGCACCATCGTTTTGGGGTTTAGACACCAGTTGAAGATCCATATATTTGATTTGACAAAGGTGCACAGGAAATGGATACGTGTCTGGCTCGTATTGTTTTAAGTTGACATTAAACTGTTGGATTGAA
Organism: Podarcis muralis; assembly: GCF_964188315.1. NCBI lineage: Eukaryota > Metazoa > Chordata > Lepidosauria > Squamata > Lacertidae > Podarcis > Podarcis muralis. The sequence continues at coordinate 73,044,932 of NC_135655.1, forward strand.
TGTTTGTGTTTTCAGTGTTTTGGTGACTGTGTGGCAAGCCATCCTCAGATCACAAATGATGAAAGGTGGTTCAGAACTTGAATAAATAAAATAAAATTTGAAAAACTATTAGATGAGTTTAGCTGCTTATTCCTGCTTCCTATTCTCAATGCAAATCAAACTGAATACTTCCCATATGTCCATGGGGAAGTTTTCCCCCCTTGCTGTCTTCCTGGCCCTTCCAACTCACTTTCTTCCAATCAGCTCCCCAAGTCACCATTGTCTTTTTCCTGCCTCTTTCTCATGCATCCATCACACATAAGAAGAGTCCTGCTGCATCAGGCAAAATGGGACCAATCTAGTCCAGCATCCTGTTCTCACAGCGGCCAGCCAGATGCCTATGGGAAGCCCTGAGTGCAACATCACTCTCTCCACCAGTGATTCCCAGCAGCTGGTGTTTGGAAACATACTACACTGAGCAGTATGCATACTGATGTGACACTTCTCAATATACTTTTAGTCTTGGGTTCCCCATTTGCGTTTGATGGGATTATTATTATCCTATAGGAACATGATGACAGTAAGAGTCTACGCATGTGGTGAATGTGCCCATGACTGACTCATCAGTTAAATAAAAAGGTAAAGGTAAAGGTACCCCTGCCCGTACGGTCCAGTCTTGACAGACTCTAGGGTTGTGCGCCCATCTCACTCAAGAGGCCGGGGGCCAGCGCTGTCCGGAGACACTTCCGGGTCACGTGGCCAGCGTGACATCGCTGCTCTGGCGAGCCAGAGCCACACACGGAAACGCCGTTTACCTTCCCGCTAGTAAGCGGTCCCTATTTATCTACTTGCACCCGGGGGTGCTTTCGAACTGCTAGGTTGGCAGGCGCTGGGACCGAACAACAGGAGCGCACCCCGCCGCGGGGATTCGAACCGCCGACCTTTCGATCGGCAAGCCCTAGGCGCTGAGGCTTTTACCCACAGCGCCACCCGCGTCCCTATCAGTTAAATAAAGGCTGCACCAATTCTTAGATGAGAGGGATCTTGCCACCCTCATGAAAATCTCTGTAACTTTGTGGACTGAGTATTCTACATTCTTTGCTTATTTCCATTTCCTTTCCTCTTAAATAAGGTCACAGCTGAGATCTAAGAACGTACAAACTGAATTTCAATGATTCATGCCTACTTCAAAACTAAGCAACATAAAGCCTTCATTCATGGCAAATTCAGCTACTTTCAAGTACCGCTTTTGACTATGTGTCTAACTACATGAGAGCTGTAGGTGCATGAGGCTCGAAGCTCAGTGTTGCTCCATCTAATCAAAAGAAACATAGATTGCTGAACAACATAGCAAGGAATCGTTGCATGTTTCACAAGCACAAAGATGTTACAAGACAGCTTTTGTCAGCCAGCTACAAATCTCGGACTGGAGATCTCCTCCTGCACTGGCTACATTTCAAACACCACAGTCATATACCATGGACAGAACACACCAAAGGCAGAAATTCCTCAGCACCCTACAGGTATAGGTAGGCATAGCCAACATTCCAAATTGGTCATCAGGAAGCTGTCCCTCTCATCTAAGCTGTCCACTGGCCTATCTGGCTCAATATTATCTGCCTGGAAGAAGCTCTCCAAGGTTTCAGACAGAGACCTTTCCTAGCCTTGCTTGGAGATGCCTGAGATTGAACAAGACTGAACCAAGTGCCCTGCTACTGAGCAACATTTTCTGTTGTTGAAGTCCCATTCAGCAAGCATCATCCTATACAAAAGCCTAAAGAAACAGTCATATTGTCCAGTTGACATACAACAAAACCTTTCCCTTCTCATGCCTCCACTGTCTGCTAGAATTTTGCATGGGAGCCAAATCACAAGACTGGGTGGAATTGTCAGAATAGGTGTGGTGATGCTATCAATGCAACCCTGAGCTACAGCCAGATTTTTCTATTGTTGCTACACCTTGCAGCAGGAAATCCTGCTTAGGGGGGTGTTCTGATTCAAGATACTAATGAATTAAGAGGCCAAGGCCTATGTGCTTTGGGACATTACATAAGTAAAAGCAGCCTGCGTGAACTCAGGAAGGGCTGACTACGTCAAACTTAGCCAGCAATGAAGTAGCGAGCCCCTTTCCAGAGAGGAAACTAAGACAATGGGAAGCTGTCTAGCTAAATGCTCTCTTCAGTAAAATCAGCCCAAGCATAACACATCCCCTATTAAATGAATGAAATATTTTTGGCATGCTTTGGAGAACTATTTCCCAAGGCAATGGGGAGCAACATGACGTTGCCAGCCAATTTCACTGCGGGAACTGAGAGCAGCAATTTTCTAAAAAAACTCTGGTTTAATTACAGGAAGAGAAGCAGATCAGTTACGCTTGACCACAATGTGGGAGGATTTGCACATTTCATCCATAACAGCTCAGCATCATTAAATCTGGAGTGTCAATTACTTTCATATGCACTGAGCAGGAAAAATGCAGAGTTCAAAAATATATTTGCTAATGTAAACAAGGTTGCCTACTTTCTCCTGGCAGGTGGACCTTGGGACTCTTCTTTTTAAAAATGCAAAAACACAATTTTATGTTGGCAGCATTTAATGGATTTTTCATCCAGCTGGCTGACAAACAGGCTTTGCTTCAAGTGTGTCACGGTCTTAAGATGGTGATTCAGGAAGTTCTTTGCAGCCCACTTAGGTTAAGTGCATCCTCAAATGAGCTCTATTACCAATTCTCCTATGCAATCCTGGTCTAGTTGTGGACTTCAAAACACTTGAAAATGCAGAGAAGGCAACCCTTATTCCATGCCTTCACTACTCAGTACAGTAGTAAAAAATCATTCTTGGGGAATTTTGAGTTTGTAAAACACAACAGACTTTTTCTGGAAGAGTCATTTCAATTTTAATTAATTAATTAATACCCCACCCATCTGGCTGGGTTTCCCCAGTCACTCTGGGCGGCTTCCAACAAAACATTAAAAATACATTAAAACATCAGTCATTAAAAACTTCCCTAAACAGGGCTGCCTTCAGATAGCTTCTAAACATCAAATAGTTGTTTATTTCTTTGACATCTGAGGGCATTCCACAGGGTGGGCGCCACTACCGAGAAGGCCCTCTGCCTGGTTCCCTGTAACTTCGCTTCTTGCAGTGAGAGAGCCGCCAGAAGGCTCTCGGCACTGGACCTCAGTGTCTGGGCTGAACGATGGTGGTGGAGACGCTCCTTCAGGTATACTGGACCAAGGCCATTTAGGGCTTTAAAGGTCAGCATTACATTGATCTAGATAATGTGGTTTCTGGGACAAAGTTCCTTGGCTCTAATGCCTCATAGCCATAGTATTATATTTATTGATGTTTGTAACATACCCAGAAGTTCACAGATGCTATAGAAATATAGCAGCTAAAGATATATCACACCTACCCAAATGATTCCCCCGCTCTGTTTGCAATCAGATGTTATCAGCTTCACAATAAGTGTACAGTCTGCGGGGGGAGATAACATACAAAGAATCCTGCTGGATCAGATTGAAGGCCTGTCTCCTATCTCCCCAGTGGCCAAACTGATATCTTAGAGGGGAAACCTACAAACAGGACATTCCACACTTCAGTTTCTACAAATGAAGCATAATCAAGGATGTGGGAAGTATGAGAAATACCCTGTGAAAAGTTGGTGTGTTTTCTGAAAAGGACACCCCCAAAGTGCATGTGGGAAGCCAGCTATATGTACTAAACAGCTTGAGCTGGTCCTGTGCTAGCCACATGGACCACTTTGATCTAGAATGCTCAACACTGTAGATCCAGAACCCCCTGAGTGAGTGACTCCATCAGAAGAAAGGGAACTTGAGATTCAGGATGTTAATCCACAGGCACCTTAGTCATTTGCATACTTAGTGGTGTGAAAAAGCAGTCAGAAACCAATCACAGCATGCAGAACTTTCACGTCATCTGATGTGAACACAAATGCAACACTTTTCAATGGAGACAGTTGCAGTCAGCTGAGAATAATCAAGTTCTTGCTTGTGCTTCTTGTATGGTCCCTTGACATATCTTCATCCAAGGAAGTGATATTATTTGTTAAGCAGATCTATTTCCTGAAACAGTAGTTCTTGAAGTATGAATCACATCATTTAAACCGGGCAGAAGCTGAAGCCCTTAATTAAGGCTTGTAAGGTCTGCCTGAATGGACAGGCCCTTTTGTTACAGTCATTAGGAGGAATCTTCTGTTACTATTTTTACAACACCTCCAATTAGTTGCTTTCTCTGATGCTGCACATACCGCAGTTGCCTTATGTCAAGGAAATCAAAGCAAAATACAAAACTTGTGTGCAGTTATCGTGTTACATCCGAGATGGGGAACCTCTGGCCTCCCAAATGTTTCTGGATCACAATATCCATCACCTCTGGCCATTGGCCATATTGGATGGGGCTGATGGGAGTTGAAGCCTCAAACATCAGGAGGTTTACAATTTTCCTAGTTTTATATGGCTTACAGACTGCGTCCAAGGAGGCTTGCCCAGTTATCAGGCAGAAAAAGGGTGAGAAGCTCAACTCAATATATAGGATTGCCGAAGAGATTGGTCATTGCTTTAACGCATAGCTGTCAACTTTCCCTTTTTTTGCGGGAAATTCCATTATTCCAGTGCCGTTTCCCGCTGCTTCCCGCTGCTATCCCGGATTGTTAGACATCCTGTAGACTGTCCCTGGGACAGGTGAGGCTGCTGATCCCTTATTTTCAAATCTGAAAGTTGACAGCTATGCTTTAAAGGCTGTCTGTGCTAGCTAGATGGGCACAAAGAGTGGTAAATCTAGTGGGAAAATTCTCTCCACCATTGGCAGGATGATACAGGCAATTTAAGCTGCAATCCTCACCACACTTACATGGGAATAAGCACCACTGAATTCAACAGGACTTAATCACAAGGTTAGAATTGCACTGTTAGGTATTTAAACAAGACAGGAAAATTGGCTTCCAGGTGGAGAGATCAAAATTAGAAACGGAATTGTTAGAACCCAATACCAAGAATTTGTCAAGAATGTATAACTTGCTGTTGAAGTGGAATACACAGGATGAAACAGTTAAATCAGCTATGATCAAGTGGGCACAAGATATTGGTCATGACATTATGTTTGCTGACTGGGAACAGTTATGGACCACCGGTATAAAGTTTACGGCATGTAATGCCTTAAGAGAGAATATTATGAAAATGATTTATAGGTGGTACATGACCCCAGTCAAGCTTGCAAAAATCTATCATTTGCCCAATAATAAATGCTGGAAATGTAATGAGACTGAAGGTACCTTTTATCACCTTTGGTGGACTTGCCCGAGGATTAAGGCTTTCTGGGAAATGATTTATAATGAAATTAAGAAGGTCCTTAAATGTACCTTTCACAAGAAACCAGAGGCCTTTCTCCTGGGCATGGTCAGCCAATTGGTGTCAAGGAAGGATAGGATGTTTTTTATGTATGCTACCACAGCAGCAAGGATTCTCTTAGCAAAGTATTGGAAGACACAAGAACTACCCACGCTGGAAGAATGGCAGATGAAGGTGATTGACTACATGGGACTGGCTGAGATGACTGGCAGAATCCGTGACCAAGGAAAAGAGACGGTGGAAGAGGACTGGAAGAAGTATAAAGATTATCTTAAGAATTGTTATAAAATTAATGAGTGTTAAAATGTCAAGGGTATTGGAAAAATAGAATTACAGCTGTAAATGACTAAGAGAGATAAGATCAAAGAAAAAGAACAAATATGTTAATGAAGTGAGGGGTTGCTGAGGAAATTTTAAAAAAGGGATGCAGAAAAGGGAGGCATGGGGAAGTCGGCGAAACAAGCTTAAGAAAAGGAGGTTATGAAATTATACGTGTTTATATATGTTTTTTGTTTGTCAGTGTATTGTGAATTGTATTGTGTTTATTTTATGTTGGAAAATCAATAAAAAAATTTATAAAATAAAAAAATAGAATTGCACTGTTAGGCCACATTCAAACTGTTTTGAATAACATAGTTTGAACACGGATTAAAAACCCAGCAGTGGAAATGCAGAGAGTGCACAATAAATGGGAGCGTGAACACAGCACAAGTTAGGTGTCATCCAGATAACCTTTTCTAATTGAGTATTCATCCTGATCCGCTCACACAAAGCTTAGAGGATAGACTACATCTGGTCTTTACAGAGCACTTGATCTGATTTATTAGTGGGAAAGTTATACGATCGACCCCGCATCATGATTCAGATGTCTTCCCATTCATCATTCACTCATCCCATGCTTTTCAGCACATTCCCCTGTCACTTTCCTAACAGCAAAAAGTCTGGTTTGATTGTTTTGTTTGTTTAATATAATGAATTTGTTGCTCCAGGGCTATAGATTCACTTTATTTGGGCAAACGTAAATTTCTGGTACATTCCTGAACCCCGTGTGCAAAATAGTGACATTCTGGAGGCACCCTAGAGCAAACCAGCACTAATTTTGTTGCTCTTTTGGTTTCCACAGGGTAGCAAAGTAGGTCACCTTGTTCTGGGGGCCATCCACTCTCTCAGGATTATAAAGAAGGGAACAAATTGTCTCTGTGACAGGGAATGGTTTCAAGCAGTCATTACTGACATAGGATCCCCTATCCCACTAAAAATTCCTGTCATTGTTGGGTCTTGGTGGGGAGGGGGGCCTATCAGTGACAGATTCCTCTCCAAACAAATCAGGCCAGGGCTGAATAAAGCAAGCCTGGACATGTCCAGCTTCCTTTTTGCAGCCAGCCTAAATTGCACAGTAACAGGACAATCACATCCTCATTCCTCTCCATCTGAGATAAAGTTCAGAGTCAACGAAAGCCTTATGCCACATGGCAATTACATTTGAAATTGTTCCAAATGATAAAGTGGGGAAGAAATGTGAATGAGGCCCACAGCTATTCATTACTCATGTCATGTATTTATTTGGGATTTATTTGATAAAAGGTGTCCTTAATTATGAGGTATATCTACCCCACAGCTCTCCATTAGTCTTACAATACTGGCTGCATATTATGCACTATGTATTTAAATTATATCCCCCCTCAAAGAATCCTGGGAAATGTAGTTTAACTCTCAGAGCAACAAATCCCAGGGCACTTAACAAATTACCAGTTCCCAGGATTCTTGGGTAGGGGGCTGTTATTTAAATATGATTTAAATGTACGGTGTGTACGCAGCCTATAGCTTCTTCTAAAAGTCATATTATCAGGGCACCTTTTCAGCTTTCAGTGTCAGCAAGGAAAGATTCTAGAAATCTTTAAAGGTCTTTTCTTGGATATAAAAACTCACTGTCCCTGTGGTCACCTAAAGGCCTTCCTCTCCTGAAAGGTCTGGTATTAACAAATAATTCAACCCACAGGGAGTCAACCAACCCCTAAGAAAAGTGCTGGCAATGTCCTTGATTCAAATAAAGTTCAACGTAACAAACCCACCTCTCATCATTTTTGTATTACAACAGGGTCTGCATCTTCTGTTTAGAACAGGGTCTCAGGAGAAAGACCTGCTGTTTCTAATGCCAATCAGATACTTCAACTGGTACAATGTTTACCATGGTGGTAAGACGTTTTTATGATAAGCAACACATTTTTACAAGAGGTCTTCTTCATATGTTTTGTTCTTCTGAAGCCACATCCACACTATACATTTAAAGCACTCTTACACCACTTTAACAGTCACGACTTCCCACAAAGAATCCTGGGAACTTTAGTTTGTTGTGGGTGCTGGGGAATTGTAACGCTGTAAGGGGTTTCCTAACTCTCAGCACCTTTAACAAAAGCATGGTGTGGCTGTGTGACTCAAGTCCTAGTCCTATACAAAGGGGAAGCTTACTTGCCCTTCCTCTTCCCCACTTAGCTCATCAGCCACGACATGCAGCTCCTGCATCACAGTAGACCCCAGGAATGAAATAAACCACATCATTTCCTGCTCTGGAATGAACCCATGAACTCTGACGTGAAATTTCCGGGGAAACGGGACAGCTGTCCTTGCCTGTGGCCAACGGAATAACAGTTTGGCAGTTGCCGGAACATATTGTCTGGATGAAACATTTGCCTTGTGTTCTTTGGGGCTTTGTTTTGCTTTTGCGATGCTGTAGAAATCCTCTTGTTCATTGGCAGCTAGGCCATGTCCGTGTAGATCAAAGAGCTGCTAGTCATGAACATCGGAGAGAGAATATTCCGGAAGAGTCAGGGATGTGAAAGGCTTTTCTTCTGTGCCCTTCCATGGGGGCTGGCATTTGCATCACTGAGCGGTGACATAAGGAACAGGGCAAACAAAAAAACCTTTATATTCCTAAATCTCTCAAGGCTGGTTCTTTTGCATATCTATAAGAGTCAGCTGCTGGAGGAGGAAGTCAAAATGCCATTTATTAGCTTTTGCTTTTAAAAATACCAACAGCTAAGGCACATCAAAGCATGATGCACCATCAAGGTAGCAGTTAATTTACAGGGATTTTAGCTTCATTTTGAGCAGACCTAACAGCATTGGACCTAAATGCATTGGAGTGGGAAACAAAACCCAGACTCCATCTTCTGTTCCATTAAACTGGCCATCAGGTCAAAGGACTGATCACAGCCTGTCCAATTCTATGCATGTTTACTAGAAGTAAATCCCACTGTACTCAGTGGGGCTCACCCTCAGGTAATAGTGAATAAGACTGCAGTCTAAAATAATCCAACAGAAGCAGCTCAAATGTTCTGCCAAAGACAACTAGGTTGGCAACTGAATCTTAGGTCTCATCCACACCACACATCTGAAACACATTTATATCACTTTAACAGTCATGGCTTCTTCTAAAGTATTCCGACAATGGTAGTTTACCCCTCAAAGAACTACAATTCCCAGCACCCTTAACCCAATGCAGTTCCTTGGATTCTTGGGGGGAAGTGAAGTGCTTTAAATGTACGGTGTGGATGGGACCTCACTTCCACAGTGATTTGGGGACAATATCCTCCACAATGCCTAAAGGAATCAGGCTATCTTATGAGGGGGAGACTACCTTAGGAGACTCAAGGGGTATCTGCCACCCTGAGTATTTGCTGTGTGAGGCAGTTGCCTCAATCAGCTTAATGAAACGGCTGGCCCTGACTACAACTTCCATCAGTCCCCATCCAGCATAGCCAATTGTTGAGGATGATGGGAGTTGTCGTCCACAAAATCGGGAACACACCATGTTGGTTACCCCCAGCCATAAGAAGATCTGAGAAGAAAATTATCTGGTTACTTCTGATGACTAGGAATGTGCAGAGGTATGAAAGAAGAAAGAGCAAGTTGGTTTCCCAAGCCTCCCTTTGGTTCAATTTTCCTACTATAATAATAACAACAATAATAATAATTTATTATTTATACCCCGCCCATCTCCTTCATGGATCACTGCCTTGCCGTGGCGAAGGGGCTTGAATAACTCAGAGAAGCTATGAGCTATGCCGTGCAGGGCCACCCAAGATGGACAGGTCATAGTGGAGAGTTTTGACCAAACGTGATCCACCTGGAGCAGGAACTGGCAAGCCACTCCAGTATCCCTGCCAAGAAAACTCCATGGACAAAGACAACAGGCATATAAAAGTTATGACGCTGGAAGATGAGCCCCTCAGGTCGGAAGGTGTCCAACATGCTACTGGGGAAGAGCGGAGGACAAGTACAAGTAGATCCAGAGCTGATGAAGCGGCTGGGCCAAAGCCGAAAGGACGCTCAGTTGCGGATATGCATGGAAGCGAAAGGAAAGTCCAATGCTGTAAAGAAAAATATTGCATAGGAACCTGGAATGTAAGAACCATGAACCTGGGTAAGTTGGATGTGGTCAAAAATGAGATGGCAAGAATAAATATTGACATCTTGGGCATCAGTGAACTAAAATGGACGGGAATGGGCGAATTCAGTTCGGATGACTATCATATCTACTACTGTGGACAAGAAACCCGTAAAAGAAATGGAGTGGCCCTCATAGTCAACAAAAGAGTGGTGAAAGCTGTACTGGGATGCAATCTCAAAAATGATAGAATGATCTCGATACGAATCCAAGGCAGACCTTTTAACATCACAGTAATCCAAGTTTATGCACCAACTACTGGTGCTGAAGAAACTGAAATTGACCAATTCTATGAAGACTTACAAGACCTTATAGAAATGACACCAAAGAAGGATGTTCTGCTCATAATAGGGGATTGGAATGCTAAAGTAGGGAATCAAGAGATAAAAGGAACAACGGGCAAGTTTGGCCTTGGAGTTCAAAACGAAGCAGGGCAAAGGCTAATAGAGTTCTGTCAAGAGAACAAGCTGGTCATCACAAACACGCTTTTCCAACAACACAAGAGACGACTCTACACATGGACATCACCAGATGGGCAGCATCGAAATCAGATTGATTATATTCTCTGCAGCCAAAGATGGAGAAGCTCTATACAGTCAGCAAAAACAAGACCTGGAGCTGACTGTGGCTCAGATCATCAGCTTCTTATAGCAAAATTCAAGCTTAAACTGAAGAAAGTAGGAAAAACCACTGGGCCGGTAAGATACAATCTAAGTCAAATCCCTTATGAATACACAGTGGAAGTGAGGAACAGGTTTAAGGATTTAGATTTGGTGGACAGAGTGCCTGAAGAACTATGGATGGAGGCTCGTAACATTATACAAGAGGCAGCAACTAAAACCATCCCAATGAAAAGGAAATGCAAGAAAGCAAAGTGGCTGTCCAACGAGGCCTTACAAATAGCGGGGGAGAAAAGGCAAGCAAAATGCGAGGGAGATAGTGAAAGATACAGGAAATTGAATGCAGATTTCCAAAAAATAGCAAGGAGAGACAAGAAGGCCTTCTTAAACGAGCAATGCAAAGAAATAGAGGAAAACAATAGAATGGGAAGAACCAGAGATCTGTTCAAGAAGATTGGAGATATGAAAGGAACATTTTGTACAAAGATTTCCATAATAAAAGACAAAAGTGGAAAGGACCTAACAGAAGCAGAAGACATCAAGAAGAGGTGGCAAGAATACACAGAGGAACTATACCAGAAAGAAATTGATGTCTCGTATACCCCAGGTAGTGTGGTTGCTGACCTTGAGCCAGACATCCTGGAAAGTGAAGTCAAATGGGCCTTAGAAAGCATCGCTAATAACAAGGCCAGTGGAAGTGATGATATTCCAGCTGAATTATTTAAAATTTTAAAAGATGATGCTGTTAAGGTGCTACACTCAATATGCCAGCAAATTTGGAAAACTCAGCAGTGGCCAGAAGATTGGAGAAGATCAGTCTACATCCCAATCCCAAAGAAGGGAAGTGCCAAAGAATGCTCCAACTACTGCACAATTGCACTCATTTCACACGCTAGCAAGGTTATGCTTAAAATTCTACAAGGCAGGCTTAAGCAGTATGTGGACCGAGAACTCCCAGAAGTGCAAGCTGGATTTAGAAGAGGCAGAGGAACCAGAGACCAAATTGCAAACATGCGCTGGATTATGGAGAAAGCTAGAGAGTTCCAGAAAGACATCTACTTCTGCTTCATTGACTATGCAAAAGCCTTTGACTGTGTTGACCACAGCAAACTATGGCAAGTTCTTAAAGAAATGGGAGTGCCTGATCACCTCATCTGTCTCCTGAGAAATCTCTATGTGGGACAAGAAGCTACAGTTAGAACTGGATATGGAACAACTGATTGGTTCAGAATTGGGAAAGGAGTACGACAAGGCTGTATATTGTCCCCCTGCTTATTTAACTTATATGCAGAATTCATCATGCGAAAGGCTGGGCTGGATGAATCCCAAGCCGGAATTAAGATCGCCGGAAGAAATATCAACAACCTCAGATATGCAGATGACACAACCTTGATGGCAGAAAGTGAGGAGGAATTAAAGAACCTTTTAATGAGGGTGAAAGAGGAGAGCGCAAAATATGGTCTGAAGCTCAACATCAAAAAAACGAAGATCATGGCCACTGGTCCCATCACCTCCTGGCAAATAGAAGGGGAAGAAATGGAGGCAGTGAGAGATTTTATTTTCTTGGGCTCCATGATCACTGCAGATGGTGACAGCAGTCACGAAATTAAAAGACGCCTGCTCCTTGGGAGAAAGGCGATGGCAAATCTAGACAACATCTTAAAAAGTAGAGACATCACCTTACCAACAAAGGTCTGTATAGTTAAAGCCATGGTTTTCCCAGTAGTGATGTATGGAAGTGAGAGCTGGACCATAAAGAAGGCTGATCGCCGAAGAATTGATGCTTTTGAATTATGGTGCTGGAGGAGACTCTTGAGAGTCTCATGGACTGCAAGAAGATCAAACACATCCATTCTTAAGGAAATCAGACCTGAGTGCTCACTGGAAGGACAGATCGTGAAGTTGAGGCTCCAATACTTTGGCCACCTCATGAGAAGAGAAGACTCCCTGGAAAAGACCCTGATGTTGGGAAAGATGGAGGGCACAAGGAGAAGGGGACGACAGAGGATGAGATGGTTGGATAGTGTTCTCGAAGCTACAAACTTGAGCCTGACCAAACTGCGGGAGGCGGTGGAAGACAGGAGTGCCTGGCGTGCTCTGGTCCATGGGGTCACGAAGAGTCGGACACGACTAAACGACTAAACAACAACACCCCGCCCATCTGGCTGGGTTTCCCAAGGGTTTAACCCAAGGCAGAGTTTGATTTGCCATGTGGAAATGATACCTCACTCCACCTTTTCCTACCCTGTTGCTGCAAGTCCTCATTGCCCAGGTAAAAGCAAGTTTGGACATGATTCGCGTTTCTCCCTGGTGAGCATGGAGACAGCCATTCATAAACCAGTCTGGGTCTCAGCTGTAAAGGAAATATTCAGAATGTGGGTGCTTCACATACCTTGGCATCCTCACACTCAAAAGCTGGCATGGTAATTGATGGGAATTTTACATAAGAGAATTGTGGTGAAACTGACACCCGCATTTAGCCACGGCAACAGTGTACATTTGATATTTGGACCACAGAGATCTGATTGTGTTTTTTTTAAATGTTGTGGTTTTAACATGGCAAGAGGAGTTGCTGAGGGGCAGAGTGTCAGGAAGCATTGGATTTGGGTGGAACGAGACAGGGTTTCTTGGGTAGGATTTGTAAACAAACAAAAACTGATGGGGTTTTTAAAAAAAGAAGCAACAGCATGAACTGCTTTATTATTAAGAGGGGAAAAACAGAAGAAAGCTCGAGACTCAGTTTAACTTTTTAAAGAATGTAGACAAGACAGTAAAACATAGCAGTAAAACATAATAAGCACACAATAAATGCCATTCTCTACCTAAAGAAGTAAAGGAAGTAGGAAATTATTATAAACCCTGCTATGCCCTGAGAAACAAAAGCCTTCAGAGGCTCTAAGGCAGGGGTTGCCTACATGGGCTCACTCAAGTAAATATGGATAGATAGGACTGCAGCCGGAGTGTTTTATATATGAACATTGAATGACAATTACAGTATACCTGAAAAATATATTTTGAAGGAAAGTTAAAATTCAGAAATATTATGTTATGTTATAACATCCTGCTTTGCACAGGAGGTTATTGCTCAGAGCAGGTATGGAGAACTTGCAACCTTCCAGATGCGTTTGGACTCCTACTCCCATCAGCCCAGCCCATGGGATGATGGGATTTGGAGTCCAACCACATCCAGAGGGCCACAGGCTCCCCACCCCTTGCTCAGAGGATGGCAGACAGAATCCTAAATATTTAGCTTGAGCACTGATCAGGACTTAGGGAAGAAGAATAAGATGTGCCGGCAGATTTATGATGCACGGTCTTTTATTCACCAGATACGTCTGGTGAAGTGGACTTTAATCTGTTAAGCCAGGGGTAGGCAACCTAAGGCCCGGGGGCCGGACGCGGCCCAATCGCCTTCTCAATCTGGCCCATGGACAGTCCAGGAATCATTGTGTTTTTACATGAGTAGAATGTGTCTTTTTATTTAAAATGTTATTTGTGGGGCATAGGAATTCATTCATCCCCCCCCCCAATATAGTCCAGCCCACCACAAAGTCTGAGAGACGGTGGACCAGCCCACGGCTGAAAAAGGTTGCTGACCCCTGTGTTAAGTCTTTCAGGGGCCACCAGATCCTTTGTTACTTTTTTTTTCACTCAGCTACTCCTCAGGATGTTTTTACCTGGGTAAAGGAGAAAGCGGTGTGCCCTTGTGCGACAGCACATTCCTCCAGGGAAATTGCCGGGTGAGGTATGTGTGCTCTGTCAGAACCTAAACAAATAGCTCTCTCTTGCAATGTGAGGTGGGACCAGGGAACGGAATGTTTTGCTGAAACTGAGAAGAGCATCCAGGACCTGTGGTTTCAAGTGCTCTGACCCTACTAAATCCCAGAGAGCAAGTCAAACAGAAAAATGCAAATCCATTCCTTTTACAGATCCGGTTCAAGGCAGCCCTTAGGGCAGGTGATGGAAACTTCTGACCCTCCTGATGTTGCTACAGTTCTCATCAGAATAATAATACAATTTATTACTTATACCCCGCCCATCTGACTGGTTTGCCCCAGCCACTCTGAGCAGCCGATAGTCAGGGGTGATGGGAGTGGTAGTTCAACAATATCTGGAGGACAAAAGGCTCCCCACATGCAGGCTGCTTCTTTCTTCTTCTTCATTTGGCCAATCTCAGCGTCATGAGTTTGAGTCCCAGGTTGGGCAAAAGATTTCTGCATTGCAGGGGGCTGGACTAGATGACCCTCATGGTCCCTTCCAACTCTTTGTTGTTGTTGTTTAGTCGTTTAGTTGTGTCCGACTCTTCGTGACCCCATGGACCAGAGCACCCCAGGCACTCCTGTCTTCCACTGCCTCCCGCAGTTTGGTCAAACTCATGCTGGTAGCTTCGAGAACACTATCCAACCATCTCATCCTCTGTCGTCCCCTTCTCCTTGTGCCCTCCATCTTTCCCAACATCAGGGTCTTTTCCAGGGAGTCTTCTCTTCTCATGAGGTGGCCAAAGTATTCCATCTCTACAATTCTATAATTATTCTATCAGTTGTTATTGGTGGGGTTTATGGTTTGACGGTTTTCTTATCAGATAGTTGTATTAAGTATTTTGGTTTGATTTGATTGTAACCTGCTCTGTGGTTGCTTTAGTAGTGAAGAGTAGGCTAGTAATGTTTTAAGTGCTGTTGCACTCAGGTTCTGGATTAAATGGGCCTGATCCACCAGGTACTCTCTGTCTCTATGATGTTGAGTTTGGGGAGGGGTGTGCTCACCATAATCTCTAGAGTCAGTAAAGAGATAAAATTTGAGCACACTCATAAATTCATGAAACAAGCAAAGTTTGGTCCATTAACAACTAGGCCAAGGGCTCTTCCATTCCACTTAAGATCTCAAGCCCAGGCAGTTTCACATGGCTAGCTGGGAATAAGCCAAGCTGTTAATATGACAAAAGAGGTTGATGGCCCATCTAAGAGGAATCCTTGGGCCTGGGATGACACAAGGTTCCCAAAGGTGGTGGGGTGTGTGAGAGAGGTGACAGGGAAAGAGTGTCTTTAGCAAGGTGTGCAGAGAACAAGGGGGAGAAAAAAAGACAAGAGATCCATCTTTGAACAGGCTGGATGAAGGGAAGCGGGGACAGATGCCCTCAAGTACAGGGCTGAATTGCTGCTGTGAACAAGCCACTCTTGTGATGACCATGCTGTAAGATCTGGACTCCCTCCTTCTAAATTCAGATGTAAATATGTGAATAAATCGTATTTCTTAAAGCTATGACAGCCCCTGCCATGTCTTCAATTCGCCAAAGGAACACAGACCCTGGATGAGCACTTGGAACCCTGAAATTTTGCCACAACTCGGCAGAGATTGGGGGTAGAACACAACTACACACACACACACACACACAGAGAGAGAGAGAGAGAGAGAGAGAGAGAGAGAGAGAGAAACACGTACCAGGGAGCAGGTAGGCCTTCTGGGATAAATGATCCGGAGAAGGGTGTAATCTTCAGCAGGCAAAAGTCATTTACCAAAATTCCACTACAGTTTAAGAACAGTCTGGCCCCATCCCATGGGAACCAGAGCTTCCAAAATGCCTTGTCATCAAGAACAAAGGATTTTTTTGTGTCCTGGGTCACCCATGCAAACTGCTTGGCTAATCAGCATAACCATTCTAGGCTGAGAAATACCAGCATTTCTACAGTAACACAGAGAAAGAGAGATTTCTCAAGCCAGAATGGGTAAATTGTCTAAAAGCAGAGCAGAGAGCTCTAGCCTTTTGCCCTATTCCAGCCGTGGTCCAAGCTTAACCCCTTTAAACACCCACAGATTTTCCATTCCACCAACGTGATGGAGAAAGAAGGAATTTCGTGATAGTTCTCCAGAGCCAATACTGCTACGTTACAAGCAATAAACATGGAGAAAGAACGGCCTTTTGTAAGCAAGTAAGAATGGCACCCCATTGCATCTAATTAATAACCAGTATCACACTGCACTGGTAGGGTGGAAAAGCTCTTAAACCTATTGTCCGAGCCAGTATGGTGGTACAGAACATCCCAGCTGCTCAGGGATCAAAGCTGCCAGCAGTAGAAGCCTCCAAGTCTAGCACCCATCTGTACCTAGATAGTTGTCAGTTTGGCTGGGATTCAAACCTCTTATGGGTACCATGGAAGAAGCACCTGTGTGGGGCAGGCTAAGGACACTTTACTTTGTCATTTGTTGCCCACCTATTAATCTTCACAGGGACGCGGGTGGCGCTGTGGGTTAAACCACAGAGCCTAGGGCTTGCAGATCAGAAGGCTGGCGGTTCGAATCCCTGCAACAGGGTGAGCTCCCGTTGCTCGGTCCTTGCTCCTGCCAACCTAGCAGTTTGAAAGCATGTCAAAGTACAAGTAGATAAATAGGTACCACTCCGGCGGGAAGGTAAATGGCGTTTCCGTGCGCTGCTCTGGTTCGCCAGAAGCAGCTTAGTCATGCTGGCCACATGACCCAGAAGCTGTACGCCTGCTCCCTCGGCCAATAAAGTGAGATGAGCGCCGCAACCCCAGAGTCGGTCATGAGTGGACCTAATGGTCAGGAGTCCCTTTACCTTTTTATTAATCTTCACACATCTCCCATAAATACATGCTTGATATTACATGGGTGAGGCAGAGGAGGAATGAACGAGAGTGCAGAAGTGGGTGCTGAGGATGTGCCCAGAGGTTTGGAAGGTGATGATCTAGATGTTAGGGAAGAGAAGAGGTCTGCCTCAGTAATATTGGATACCCTGACCGCCATGGGAAAGCTGCCTGACTTGCCTCCACCACCGGAGGCACCTGAGGCTAAAATGAACAGTGAGCTAGCTGTGTCAACTTCTCCTCCATTGCCAAGGATGCTGTGCTGGCATCAGCAGACCTTGCAGACCCAGTCTACTTGTAGGACTGCCTGCTTGGTTGCCCAGTCCTGTGACTTGGGGAAACAACCACACAAATTACTGTGCCTGCCCCATCCTTCAAAAAGGAGGCGCAAGAAGTGTTGGGACAATGACTTAGCTTCTGCCTAGCTATGCATCTTAGACCTCTGCTGTCACTTCTGAACCATGTAACCTGTAACCTGATCTAATTTTGGGCACTGTGTGTGGGTTGGGGGAAGCAAGAAGGACTTCTCTTAAGACAAAAGTGAGTGCACCACTCTCAGGTGCTTGGCAGCCAGCCTCCCTCGCTAGCCTGCTTCATAGCATTTAGAATTTAGTGCAAGTGCCATGAACGTCAGCCACAAAATGGCTGCCATGGGGTGAGTGGCAGGGTGCAAAATGAATATGGGAGTGGCGCAACACAAAATGGCTGCCACATCTAAGAGAGCAGAAAAAGCAACAGGAATACAAAATGGTGTGCGCATGCCACCCACCCTGGGGTGCAGCGTGGATTTCTGAGGGGATATTTACTGAGATGTTTTGCAGGTGCCATAGTACTGGTAAGTGAAGTGGCACGAGAAACGTTAAATGGGAAGAGAAACACCCACACGCCACCCGCAGGCACCTTGCCACAACGAAGTGAGCTCAACTCTCCACCCACCAATATTCTAAAGGGATTCGAGAGAGTCCTCAGAAAGAGGCAGAGAAATGGAAGCTTATTTCGCAGGCGGAAATATGCTTCAAGAAAATAGAGGACAGGTTTTGCCAGTGCAGACTGTCCTAAAATTCACTACCTCTGAAGGACCAAGGACATAGGTCCAAGAGCCAAACAAAAAAATTATCCTCTTCTGCATTTAAAGCACTAGTATGTCAATGCCACACACACTTGAATAATAGTGACAAGAAAACGCAAAGTGGGCAGAAAACCCGAGGGACATTCTTTCCCTATGGCATCACAGCAAACAAACAGAAAAACCATTCCAGGACAGTAAAGCATGAATGCATAACAGAAAGCTGGTGGGACTTTATAGGAAATTATGCAACAATTAACACAAATGGGCCATTTTTAAAACAAAACTTTGGAATGTGTTAAGAGGAGGGCACGAAGTTTGGCCAATCCCGTGGTTTCGTTCGCAGGAACTCCAGTCTCCTCCGCTAGAGCCCTGCCAACAGCAAGGCCATCCCCATTTGCGTGTGTGGATGGATCTGCTCCCCCCCCCAACAAAATGGGACAGTCTGCACATTAAATAACTCCACATGCACATTGGAGCACTCAGAGAGCTTGTTCAGAAGACATTGCAGACCTGCCCTTAAGATAAGAAATGCAGGACTTCAAATGTGGCTAGCTACCTTTGGCGAAGCAAGGCTGCAATCCTATGCATTCTTCCTGGGAGGAAGCCCCATTCAATACAATGAGATTTATTCGCAAGCTCCCATTTTTAAAGGCAGCAAATGCCATTCATAAAGTCCTTTTCAAGGCAATTTGCTTTTATGTAGTCAGTGGCTGAGGCCACATTCACACCATATATTCAAAGCACTGTGATCCCACTTTAACTTACCCCAAAGAGTCCTGGGAACTCTAGTTTGCTCAGGGTGCTGAGAGGTGTTAGGAGTTCCCCTTGCAGAGCTGCAATTCCCAGAGTTCCCTGTGAAGAGGGAACAATAGGAGACCTGGAAAGAGTGGTTTAGCTAACATCTCTCAGCGCCCTTAAACAACTACAGCTCCCAAGATTCTTTGGGAGAAGCCATGGCTGTTAAATTAGGACTGCCATACGTCCAGATTTTCCCAGACATTACTGGGATTTCAAAGGTGTCATTTATCTCGGGGGGGGGGGATTTTTGAAGGGTGGTGCTTTGTCCTGGGTATTAGGCAATCAAAAAATTGTGGGGTTTGTCTAAAAAGAAGCTTTCGGGGTGTCCTGGTTTTTACTTTTTGAAATATGGCAACCTTAGTTAAAAGTATGGTCTGAATGTGCCCCAATTGTGTTTCTGCATTTTTTCTTATTGTGTTGCTTTGCTTTGCTTTGTCTTACTTGTGGTTGTATGTCATCTATTCGCTGCAGAAAGGACACTTGATATATTTTTTGGGGGTGAGAAGCATCTCCCACTCTGATTCTGCCCATCTTTCTCTCTTCTTTTCAACCCTACATAAAACCAGTTCCTTTTTCTAAAAAAGAATGTTCAGCGGTACTCTCATTTTGACTCAAGAAAACCACCATTTTATGGTTCAAATCAGGAAAAACAAATACACTAAATGGACAAAAGTACAAAGATTCACAAAATGTTTAGGGGTATGTGTACCCCTGTATCCCCCCCAGAAAAAAGCACTGCATGAAACCATGGTTCTTCCATGAAACACAGCCAAAGTAACAGCATTTGCACATGTGTCCTTTTTTGTTCTCATTACTGTGTAAAATACCACAGATTCTGTGCGCGTGTGTCACAAACTTCCAGAACTTTTTGGGTTCCTCTCCACCACCACCGACAAATCCCCACAACAAGCCTTGATGGTACTATTCCTCTCCTTCTTCCCAAGACATTTGCACCATCTAGTGGACATTAAAGCAAAGCATCCTAAATGGCATTTTGGTTGGTCCTCAGCTGTGGCTGCTTCTTGACAGTGAGAGTGGTAAAAGTACTCTCTTCAGGGTGGCCAGATGAAAAGGGAGCTGGGGCTCTTTCTTGCTCCTTTAAAAGTTGTGTGAAAGGGGGGACTTTTAGCAGATTTGGTTGGGAGAAGAGTTGCAGCGCAGTGGGCAGAACACCTGCTTTGTATGCACAAAGTCCCAGGTTCAATCCCTAATGTCTCCAGGTAGGGCTGGAAGAAGTTCCTGCCTGACACCCTGGGGAGCTGCTGCCAGTCAGTTTAGACAGTGCTGAGCCAGATGAAGCAGCAGCCCGACTCACAAAGAGGCAGCTCCCTATGTTCTAAAGCCCCATAGAGGGAATTGCAGCTGCAAGAAGGGTAGTGGAGGGTGATCTGTTTTGAAGCAGAATGACTGAAAACCTGTGTGCTGTTTCTTATTATTAATTACTATTATTATTTATTAAATTGTTATACTGCCCTAAGCCCCGTATATCTCAGGGCGGTTCACAATATAAAACCACAATATATATATAAAAGAAAATACATAATAAAAGCAAGACCAAAGACAGCCCAATAATTATAAAAGGGCACTATTTCTTTCCCACTACCATGTAACTTGCTGTAAGGTAAAGGACCCCTGCACGGTTTAGTCCAGTCAAAGGCGAATATGAGGTTGTGGCGCTCATCTCGCTTTTCAGGCCAAGGGAGCCGGCATGTGTCCATAGACAGCTTTCCGGGTCATGTGGCCAGCATGACTAAACTGCTTCTGGCACAATGGAACACCATGACAGAAGCCAGAGAGCAAAGAAATGCCTTCTACCTTCCTGCCACAGCAGTACCTATTTATCTACTTGCACTGGTGTGCTTCGAACTGCTAGGTTGGCAGGAGCTGGGACAGAGCAACAGGAGCTCACCCCATCGTGGGGATTCGAACCACCAACCTTCAGATCAGCAAACCCAAGAAGCTCAGTGGTTTAGACCACAGTGCCACCCGCACATGGAAGGGTAGCAGTTTGAACCTCTTGTCCTTTTTAAAAGGAAAGGTGCACATCCTGTCACAGGCAAGAAGGAACACACAGTCTTCACACATCTTTTTTTTTTTAAGACACAAACAAACCTAAATGCTCAAGAAACAGGAGAGTGGGGTATTTTCCATTTCCAGCCCCCTAAAAAATATAAGATGGATGATAGCTGAAGCATCATTGATGCACAGCCAAAGAACACAAAACCAACAAGGGGGGAAATAATAGCTGTGAAACAGTGCCATCTAATGGACAAATATGTTCACACTTTGCCACCAGAGATTTAAAGCCAGATGAGCCCCATTTTGCCTGCTCTGGACTTTGATTTAAATTATTCCAAAATTTCTATTTCCAGACTCTCCATATACAGCAATATCTCTTTGTCTACACTTATTTCAAACCAAAATTATTTCGCCATAAATTATACACATAGTCCAACAATATAAAATTATACGTTCAATTCTGCTTTTCAATTAATATTTGCGATGAGAGCGCATAGTTGTAACGTGTGTTGGAGTGAAATAAGTTTGCTCAGCTGTCTTACATACTACAGTGGTACATTGGTTTATGAACTTAATCCGTTCCTGAAGTCCGTTCTTAAACCAAATCTGTTCTTAAACCGAGGCGCACTTTCCCTAATGAGGCCTCCCGCTGCCGGTGCCCTTCCACTGTTCGGCTTCCATTCTTAGACTGAGGTAAAGTTCACAAACCAGGACACTACTTCTGGTTTTGCGGAGTTTGTAAACCGAATAGTCCATAAACAGGGCTGTTCTTAAACTGAGGTACCACTGTATTGGATTATAATGGGCACCAACCACATACACCTTAAATCTGTAGTGTAGAAAACCGTCATGAGATATACAGAAATCTATGATAATAATAGCCCTGCCATTGCACGCTTACTCAGAAGTAAGTTCCACTGACTTCAGTGGGACTCATTCCCAATGAATGAGCATAGGGAGCAATGGGTTAAAAGCAGCACAACTGTGTTCTGGGTTGTAGACTTCGACCCTTCTCAGCTTTGTGCATACTGCTACTTGAGATTACCTCAGAACCTCAATTTTTGGCCATTGCAAAGGAGAATAATACATTCCTTTAAAAGTAGGACATTACGGTTAACTGAAACAAGACATGACCACTCACCCAAATTTTGAGGTTAAGGTGCCACCCAAGGAAGCTCCAACGATCATTCCTACCCCAAAACACAGTCCAAGCTTTCCTAAAGCATCAACACGTTCGTCAGCGGTGGTCAAATCTGTTATCACCATTTGAGCACCTATTTAAAAAATGGAGGGGAAACCCAGGTTAATCGTGTACCATCTAAAGTCTTTGCTCTTTTAAAAATATGATAATGAGCATTTCAGGGGCAGAGTTCTTGGGTGAATATCATGATGAACCATGGATTCGTTACACCCCCAAATCTATAGCTTGACAAGTTGTATCAATGTGGGTGCTTTAGTTCATGAGGGAAATGCTGCAAGAAGATTGGTCCGTGGCCATTTCGTAAAATGGTTTCTTACCACAGACGTATGCCAACCTGCCCGAGAGGCGAAAAACTTCCTCTCATCCCCTCCAGATTGCTCCCAGTATCGACCGGACCTTAACTCACATCGTCCACATGTGCACGAGCAGCAGTTTCTTAGTTTGACTCTGGGAGCCAAAGCCCTGGAGTCGACCCATGCTAACGTTTGCATCATCTAATAACATCACCTGGTAGTCCATGCATGAAGATGGAGGGGACCCTGGACAGAAAGAGCAGAGGGACATTGGTGGACACAGACAGGAGCAAGAAGAACAGAGATGCAGCCACGTATGAGATGGCCAAGGCAGTCTTGGCTCCAAACTGGTCAGCAAACCTGGCACAGAAAGAGATGCAGCATCTTCAGAAACAGAACAGGGTGTGCAGCAATAAAATCAAACCTCCACTAAACTGTAGAAGTTCTTCCAGCCTTTTAAGGTAAACACAGATCCTAGGGAAGGTTGGCTGTTCAATAGGGCTGATGAGGAGTGCCTGGGTGGGGCTGGGCCAAGTCACACTGTGTGGATCCTCCACTGCCTTCAACTATCCCTCCCTCCCACCTCTGCTGCCTTGCCTCCTCTTCACGGCAATGGTGGCAGCAGTGCCCCCTCCTCCTCATCCCTCCTGGTTTCCTTTTTTTTTGGGGGGGGGGTGTTCTGCTGTAGAGGCAGGAGAAACCTTTCCCCAACCCAGGTTCCATTTCCCCCTTTTGCTGATGCTTTAGTGGCAGCACTGCTAGTGGAGCCTCATTCGATAGGCAGAAGTCAACAGGTCCTGCCAGGAAGTGGGGCTGCTGGCTGGGGCCAGCACAAGGGACCCCAAAGCACTGTGGAGGTCACCCCTATTCGCTCACTTCCCAGGAAAAGCTCTGCCAATTAGCATCCACTCAAGGTAAGCTATCAGTTCCATAGGCATCCACCCCCCCCCCCGCAATGCAGGAATATGCAGCTGTCCCACACGGAGATCGAACCTGCAACCTTGGTGTTATCAGCACCACACTCTAACCAGCTGAGCTATCCACCCTCCAAATGATAATCCTGCTAATCCGACATTACAGATATCATCCATGTCCATGGATTGATGTATTTTGAAAGACAAGGTTTGCAATCATCTTGTCAGCATTCAAATCTATGACTTCTTACCTACCCACATTCAACATCCAATTAAAAATACAAAAGAAATGGAAATGAATGCTGGCCTTGTTGTGCAGCTTCCTCCCTCCCTTTTCTATCATTAGCAGCTACTTGTGTGCATACAGCTTATTAACAGTTCCTGCATTGGCTAATATCCAGTGGCAATCAGAACATTAAAAGGGGGTGGGGAAATATAGAGTTGGTTAGTATACAATGCAGTAGTAAAAGAGCCTTTCATTCCCCTGCTGCCAGTATGGGAAATCCAGATGGCTATTTAAATTATTTCCCTGAGCTAAAAATAAAATGGTGTTATTAACTCCAAACAATCCTGACATTCCACAGGGTTCCCAAGAATGGTTGTTATATTTACCTCCCAAAAATGGGACCTCCCAGAAGCTGAAGAACACCAAAGACTGTTTGCAAGTAGCCAAATTCAACAGCATCCATACCCAGGCTGGTTGCCAGATACTGAAAGGGGGTGAAATCAAAGAGAAAGGTGTATGTTATACTGTATTTCTGAATGACATGGAAACTAATACCAAATCATAAAATGTTGGTGAGGCTATGGTGCAATCTCTTAAATTCGCATGAGCAGGACTTGTAAGGTCACCCTTCAAGCCAAAATAATGTCCTCTTAAGCCCCAAAGCAGAGGACCTCCTTTGGCCTCCTTCACTGGCTCAAAGCATGCTGTCATCTAACAGAATTGCCCTCTGTGCCACAGAACCACATCATGTCTTCAGTCTCACAAGCTGCTGTCTCAAAGCCATCAGCTTTGCTGAGTCAAGCAATTATGTTGTCCTACGAGTTTGTCCTCCAAAGAGCACTAAAGCAGCTCAGGACACCTGGGAGCAGTATTTGTGAGACTCTTTGGGGGTGGGCAGTTTTAATCACAACTTGCCTGCAGCAATACATGACCCACAATGAATATATGCCCATACTATAGATGGCCTCCTTTCTCTTCTCTGGTGGTACTTCTGGTGCAACTTCATTTAGATTGGCTCCTGATCCAGTTGAAGACCAAGGTTGTATGATATGCAGATACCACAAGCAGAATCTGTTAAGGGTGTTCATTACAAGTAATTCGTGAAAAGCATCAGTGCTTTCCTTGATCACCAGTTCCCATTAGCTACTTGGCATTCTCACACACATTTTGAGGGTACTGCTGGTTATATAACACAGTGTGGAAGTTGCACCATTCAGGCAACATTAAAAATAAATAAATGAGTGCTATCCAATTAAGCTACAGTAAAGAATAAATCTGCTGAAATGAATTAAGTAGCTACATTGATTTCGACAGGTCTACCCTAATGTATTTTAGAATATCCCTCTCACGTCTTGGAATGCAAAGTTTATGTCAGTAGATCAACTGAATTAGATCAAGGAAGCATCATCAAACTAAACACTCTTCCTGCACAAATCCTCTTCTATGGTAGATTCTGAAGTTAAGCATTTGATATATGTATATCCTGCCTTTTCTCCAATGTGTTTAAGGTGGCGCACATGGTTCTCTCCCCAATCCCTTTTACCCTCACAACAACCTTGTGAGGTAGGCTAGGCTGAGAGACAAGGACACACACAGATGTGGGGATTTTAATCACATTCACTTACACTTGCATATACTGCATCAGGGAGCTGGTGTTAGATCAGGAAGTTGCTAGAGCATTTTTCCTTTAGAAAAGAAAGTCCTGGGTGGAGCTAGTAAAAATCTATACTCCATATACTCACTGGAACAATCCCAAACTGCATGAACATGCAGGCCACTTCCACAACTGTAATCAGATAAGTGAGCTGAATCAGCCTTTGCTTTGAGGTCATGTTTATTCTGCTGTTGTCATCCTTCTCCAAGGGCTCATCTCTCAATTTCCGTCTCTGTTGTTGCTCTCTCTCTGAAGGGATTCCTAGGTTCATGCTGCACTGGGTAAACCGTCAGGAACACACCTTGGTCTGGAGGAATACAAAAGAGAATGACCTTTCAGCTGGGAAGGAACACAAGCTCATTAACAGAGAAGGTACAAAGGTCGTGGTTTTCAGTGGAGGTGGAGGGTGACAGTCAAGTCGGGGAGCATTCCTGCTGATAGGTTTGCAGCACAGAGGTGACGCAACATTGCCAGCTAGTGGCTGTGATCTAGCACTTTCCAGTGCAATTTTCTGACACTTATCGGACTTTTTGTAGTTAGGAAAGTGATGGGACAATTGCACTAGGAAGTGTGGGGTAACAACCAGTTTTGTGTGCAAATAGGCCAGTCGTCTGGAACGACTGTCACATTCTTTCACTAGCCTGTTATGATGTTCAGGATAGGTAACTGTCAAGCTGGCCTCTTTGACAGGGTCTGCTTTAGTAAAAAAAAGAAGAAGAAAAAACTACAATTGAAATGACAATGTAATTCTGTGCAAGGAAGTAAGTCCCTCTGCATTCTGTGGGGTTTGTTAATCTGGCTCTGCCAAGCCCAAGGAATCACTGGGTTCTGCAAGTCCCAGAGCAACCACGATGGACTAAAACAGATGGCAGCAGTGTAGCGTTCAGACTCTGAGCAAGCCCTGAGAAACACAAAAAACAAAACATAAACCTGCTTGTGGGTCAAATTGACTTTCTGCTGAAGTGAGTGACCTTGGTACCCGTCGATAAGCAGACTGCTTTGCTAAGAGGCGGAGCAACATCCATGGTGTGGAGATAAAAAGAGGTGTCCAGAAGAGAGAGCTGCTAGGCACCCCTCTATTTATCTTTTATTTTCTATTGTTTTGTTTTGTTTTCCTTTCCCCTCTCCTTCTCCTTGTTTCCTCCTTTCTATCTGCCACTGTTGTGGCTCTGCTGGAGATAAAGGATGCTTGGACCTGCCTACCCACTGCACTGGATTGCTAGCTCTGGACTTGATGCTAAAATGCTTTGTAGCTCAGAATGGATAAGAAACTTAAAATGGCTCAGGAAGCTTCAAAGTCAATTGGCTGGAAGGTATTTTAGTACAGAGATGGAGTGTATATGTTGGTCACAGGGCCTGACTTCATTCCTATTCAAGTTGCTTCATCATTAGTTGTTCCGTCCATAATAATAATAATGTCCATTTAAAAATGGTTTCTGCGGGGAAAGTTGTGGGCCAGAAAACAACAACAAAGCTTGGACATGGAGCTTTAAGCATAGACCTGTGCCTGGAAAGAGCAGAGCAAAACGTATTGTGGATAAACCCTAACTCTCTCTGACCCTCCTGATTTCTTTTTCCTTTTTCTGCTGAGTCACTTCTGGGCAGCTGTTCCTTTTACCTGCACCTTCCCTCTGTGTCTCTCTAAGTTTCTCTCCCTGACTGCTTTCCTCTCCCTCTTACGTAGTTCCACATATAACTGATACATCTTTCTTTTCATAACTTTAAGTGAATGATTATTACAGTTAACTATATAGTTTCAAAAGTCCATATGCCCCCTTGAATTTAGACATAGTCTTTTAGGCAATGGGGTTATCTGTTTTGCTTCAGGAGTTATAATTCTTTCTAGGTGGCAACCAAAAAAGGTGGTGTCCAAGCAGGATTGAGATGAGTGTGAGCTGGGTTGTCTCTCATTTACTTGTGCAAGAGGAGGTGGGAATTCTCTACAGGCAGTGGGCCAACAACTGTACTGGCATCTTTTGGCTCCTGAAGTCGCCTCTCTTCTGTCTGTCCTGCTAGTCTGAGTGTACAGGTTGGTTGCTGCGCCACAGTTGCCTTTGATTCCTTCTCAAAACTTGGTCCTCTTGAGTTACCATCTCAAACAAGTGTGTGTCCAGTTGACTTTCGACCTCAGTTTTCTTCCACTCCTTATTGTGTCACTCCACTGGCTGTATCCAAATTTGCTCGCTCACATATAGTTTGAATAGGTCTTTAGTTAACTTGTCACAGTAGTATGCCTGTCTTAATTTCTGTTCTGCAATCAGCTCAGCTCATCTATTGGAGCTCTCTGGCTGTAGTAAGCCACACCCACTGGTAACAAGGCATTTGTCCTTCAACCCATCATTCCCTGTGCTGGACTTCCATCCAAACCTTATGAAGATGTGTTCTGCTGGTCCAGGATATCTAGATATGCACCAGTCCTTGCTTTTCTGGCTTTGATCAAAATTCTCTGAGCCATTTTGACAGCTGATTCAGCTGTTCTGTTGCTCTGAGGATGTCTGATGATCAAATTCCCACTGCTTTTGGAATGTTCTGAAACTGTGGTCCATTGTCAGAGCATATAATATCTGCTATTCCATAGTGGGCAAAATGGCACTTTAGTTTCTTTATAATTGTCTCAGATATAATATCTGGCAGTGGATCTCTCCCCCCAAAGTTGTAGCAGTAGTTTACCATGATGAGATAATCTTTCTATTCCACCCTTCATCCGTAGATCTCAGGGTGGTTCACAACATGTGCTGAAGTCTGTTTGGAGCACTCAATGATGGCCTCTGCATGATGGTTTCCAGTGGCTTATGGTCCAACTGTGCCAAACACTACAGCCAACAGTTCTTTTCCCCCCAATCTGTGCATATCCTCTTTCAGTTTCTGATAGTGCTCTACTGGCAAATGCAACTGGCTGCTGTTTCTGTAGCAGCACAGCTCTTGGCCCTGTTTCAGATGCATCGCATTGTGTAACACTAACTACTCCCCTGGATTGTAATACCTTCATAGAGGACTCCTGGCTATGGCGTCCTTTATCTTCTCAAATTACTTTCTGACCATTCCCATTCTACCTCTTTGTGTGTTAGCTATCGGAGTGGCTCACACTAATCTGCTAGCCAAGCAGTTTGCCATTCCCAAAAAATCTTTGCATCCTTAGGTCTTGGTAACACCTGGATTGCTCTTACTTTTGCTGGGTCCACTTTCAGACCCTCTGCTGTCAACAGGTGGCCAATGTATGGCACTTCCTTTAGTTGTAACCTGACTTTATTTGGGTTTTGTATTTCTTTCTCTGCCCCTCTCCAAAAACATGCTTCATTTTTTGTCACAATCTCTTGCAGCTTCCTTTCCAGTATCATCTTCTCCCACAATTAGTATGTCATAAGCAATGATTTTGAGGCCTGGAACATTCTCTACTTTTTGATTCGGTCGATGCTGAAATACTTCAGAGGCAGGGCCCACAGCATCCACAGCCAAATATACCTGCCAAAAGGAGTTGCAAAAGTGGCAAGACAGCTTGACTCTGAGCTGAGTTCTGCATGCCAGAATCCATTTTTTTACTTCAAACACAGAAGAAACCTTGGCTCAGGGTAGGTCACTTCCTACACCATCAATGGATGTGAGTAATGGCTGCATTTTAATGGTCTGTTCAAAGGTTTAGGATCAATATAAATATGCAGCCTTCCTGAGGGTTTGCAGAAAATAAATAAGATCCATGCTGATCCATGCTGTACTAATTTACTGCGGCAACCATGCCTTTAGCTTGTAGGCTGGTCAGTTCCTGCTTCAGCAGTTCTGCCAGTGCTATTGGTACCCTTCTTTGGGGAGTTCTCAATGGATCCACATTCAACTTCCCTGCTAGATGTCCCGCTCCCTGAAAAACACCACCAAACATCTGCAATATATTCACCATTGTTCAGGCAGCTGGTTGGCTCTCTTCACTGGTCCGTGGCACATATACTCTATTCAGATGTTGTACCTGAATGAGTTGCATGGCTTGCACTGCTTTGCTCCCCATCGATGGTCTCTCAATTCACAATAACAAATTCTAAGCAATAAAATTTATTGTTGCAAATCTTAACTCTGCACTTGCCCACAGATTTCAGGATACTCTGGTGACATGGTTCAATGTCTGTCTTTTCATTAACCATTGTCACTGGCAGCGCATTGCAGCTTGCTTCACAATCCAGCAGAGAGCAAACCATTTTTTTGTTCAACAGCATATAAGAAAAGTGTAGTACGGTAGGTATTAGTCCCCTCCCCCAGTATTTCCTACTATGTAAACATCTGGATATGGTGATCCCAAAGTCAATCTTAGGATATCCTGACAGCATTCAGACTCATAACTGTCTTCCTGCACTGTTTTCTCTGCCTCAGAGGTTTCTTCACCCTCCTGCACAGGCTTTGAAAATGGTTTGGCTTGCCATGTGCTTTGCACCAGTGGCACAGCATATGCCCACGCCACCTGAGGAGGACGGGATGCAGAGGCCGCCCTCCACGCAGCACAGTCCAGGTGAGGAGAGAGGTAGAGAAGCTGCCACCAACTCTCCTCCTATTCTCTGCCCTTGGGTCAAACTTGACACGGGAGCACAGCTGTCCTCTCTCTGCCCCTAGGACAGACTGGACCTGGGGGTGGAGCTGCCACAGCTGGGCACAAAGCGCACCTCAGCTGAGGAGGGTGGGCAGCGGCATTGCCGCTGACTCTCTTGCTCTCCACCTACAGGTCAGACCTGACCAAGGAACAGAGCTGCAGCCAGGCATGAGCGCCACAGCCCAGACACAGCTCCTTCATGTGCCAGAGCCAGACTCCGATGACGGAGCTTGTTGTGAAGGCACCTGGTGATACCCCCTAAAAAAATTGCTCCCAGGACCAAGTCCCTCCCCGGCCCCCCCCCACTGCAGTCCACATATGCTAGGTATTTTTATTTATTACTCTTTACATGTTGTTTCCCACAACACAGGCATTGTATCCTGGGTGCCCCTTCACTAGGTTGCATACCCCAGTGTCCTGCCACTGTGTCTCTTCTGTGCCTGCTAATGGTTTAATTCTTGCTTCAGAAAGTTCTGCTGCCCTGCCTATCTCCAGGCAGTGATGCAGTGTTAAATCTGCTTCTCGCAACAGTTGCTCATACAAATGCTGATCTCTTGTCCCACAAACAATCCTGCCTCTGATCACCCCAAAACAACAAGTTGATTCTAGAGTCCTTAATGACAGCAACAAACAGAGAACCTCTCAGACCCATGCCTGGAAAGCATAGGGTGAAGTGTGGATGAACCATAAGAGTCGAGCGGGAGTATCATAAAACAAATAACTTTATTTAAGCAAGCTTTCTTTCGACTCCGAACTCTCTCTGGCCCTCCTGCTCTCGCTATACTTTCACTGATTCACTTCTGGGTTATTCAGTTGTTAACCTGTTTCTCTCCCTGACTGCTGTCCTAACTCTGACTTAGTTTCACATACCCCTTGCCTTGCCCACCCACTGCCAACAAAATGGGATCCTTCCTCAGAGTGAAGCATTGTGGGTGAATTTGCCCAGACCATAACTTGGCCTCAACAGCAGCCAAGTACTATTTAAAACTATATAACAACTTTTGAATATGAGTTTGCCGCCACCACAAGCCCCCATTCTTCCTATGTTTCTATGATGGTTTGGAAAATAAATGCAGAGTGATTTTCAGTGCATATCTGATCCACATTCTGGTTATTGTTTCCTTTCTTCCTTCAAAAGATGTAGCCTGCTAGGCAAAAACAGACTTGGTAGTTGGTGAACTCAGGTTGCTCTAGCCCCAATGGCACCTAGTAACATTTCTAGCAATACAATTTGTGCAAAATGAATTACAAAATGAGTGAATGAAAACAATACTTGATGACCATATTTGTTATTGAACAATAGTTAATGACCATATTTGTTATTGAATAAAATAAAAATACTTACAGACTAACAAAAGGTCGACTCAACTGCAACATTCAGTTCAACTGAGCATAAACAGCCCTTCTCAGCTTTCATTTACTACCAAGTTACACAAGTGAAGAAAGAAAGCCTGACTTCCTGGTTTATACCTAATAGGGACTGTGTAAAAATTATCAACAGGGAGCAGAGCAGTAAAGCTATGAAAGGCTCCAGCAATGATGCAACAGCTACTCCTTTGCTATCGAAAGAGCCTACAGTATATTCTACAGTATGCCAGGGTGATACAATGTCTGCCACAAGGGCAATTAGACTTTCTGCAAATTAGAGACTGTCCTCTGATCACAGAACATTGGCATCCTCCTCTCACCATTGGTGTGCATGTTCTCTGAGGGTAGCTTGCTGCTCTGCTGTTCCAAGGTTAACAGTGAAAGACAGGTGGGACATTGGTGACTCTGTGCCTGCCCAGAAAGTCATTCTGTTGTGCAGTAAACACACAGAACTGTTACTCCATTGCTTCATGGGATCCAAAGATCTCTTCCTTCACACTAGCAGATCCATTGAGGGGGAACTGTGCTTTTTCCATATTGGAATTTCAAGGCACAGTTGCTTGAAGTCAGCAATTCTTCCTTTGCAACTGCAGCATGAATTTGACCAGGTTTCTTTTCTCATTTGGTGCCTTTTTCATATTTAAAAAGTGCCAAATACAAGCCATGTTTGCACACTACCAAGGCAGTACTTCAGTCTCTCTGCTGTTTCACCTAGATGACTGAGTTGTGTCCAAGACCATACAGAGTGAAAAATTAATATGATTATTGCAAATTTAAAATTGAGAAGTTCCCTCCCTCTCCTCCCATTCCTCACAGTCTCATCCACTTCCCAAGTGGTGAACAGATCCAAGGCAGATTCACAGGATCACCTTTCTTTTGCTATGGTCTGTTTTATTTCTACATCACTTTTGGCACAAAGGCCCCCAAAGGAGTGAACGACATTAATGCGAATTACAAAAGAAACAGGCAACAAAAGTATGATACTTATAGCAGGCCAATTGAAACAATGTAAAACAGCATCTTGCAATGGGGACATGTTTTGCAATGTCTGTTCACAAATGTTCAAGTTGAAACAGGTAGCAGGCAAGCTGGCAGGAAGACAAGTAGTTCTGTTCCCAAAGAAAAAGAAAACCCCACTATTTGTTCTTTTCTGCCTGCCAGCTCCCCAAATTAAAAATTGTTTTGCCTTTCTCTGGTGAAATTCAAACTGCACATGCCGTTCCTTTCAGCTCCACTCTAGGCAATTGGCTACGATACATTTCAGCAACTTAGATATCTACTGTATACCAGATCCTAAGTTTTAGGCTATATACAACCTGAGAGAGCAGAAAGTTTAATAACAAAACAACATACTAGAATACTATAAAATAAAACTTCCTTTCAAGCATCTGATTACATTCAGATACATAAATAGATAAATAGATGCACATTTTCCTGACTTTGATTTGGCTGCATAACTTATACATCCAAACTCTCAGCATTCCTCTATAGACTGTTTTACGCTAATCATCCCACAAGAGATAACAACTGTAATCAGTGAGCTTTCTTTTACACTTAATTAGTGATCTTGTATTGTTGGTGTGTTCTTCTTGCTGGCTATGTTTTACACTTAATTTCAAAATAAAAATTCATGCTAAAATAAAACGTTCCTTAAATCCATTCAGCTCATGAAATGTGCAATGATTCTCAGTAAAACAGAAACTGGGAACCTGTGGCTTTCTGAATGGACTACAAGTCCATCAGCCCCAGCAAGCAATGACAATAGTCAAGGATGATGGCAATTGTACTCCAACATCATCTGGAAGACCACAGGTTTCCTACACCTACAGCAAAAGGACACCTAGGTCAGAGTTGCGGTTATAGTCTAGTCCTATGAACGTTACTTAGAAGTAAGTAAATCCAATTGAATTAAGTGGAGCATACTGTACTTCCAAATAAGTGTTTATTAGATTGCACTGTCAGTGCCTATAGGAAGTCATAAAAACAGTTAAGCTGAAGATAGGGGTGGAGTGGGGGTTGGTTTATTCGTGGGGACGGCAATTCCTCCTTCCCCCTGCAGCCCCATGAAAAGCTACTCTGGGTGGTTGGGGGACAGCATGGGAGGAGGTCTGCAGAGGGAAGGAGAAATCAGTGAAAATTGCCTCCCCTTTGTCCCCAGCAGGAGATTCTATTCCATCTCAGTCTGTTGAAACTGCCCTTGAAGCTAACCCAGAAACTCCAGCAGCTGAAGAATGCCATGGTGAGACTCCTTACAGGGTCCTCGTCGCGGGATCACATTCACCCAGTGCTATACCAGCTGCACTGGCTCCCAGTGAAGCACAGGATCAGGTTTAAGGTGCTGGTTTTAACCTTTAAAGCCCTATACGGCCTAGGACCCTCGTACCTACAGGACCGCCTCTCCTGGTATACCCTACAGAAGACCTTATGACATGCTAACAACAACACCTTGAAGATCCCGGGCCCCAGGGAAATTAGACTGGCCTCGACTAGAGCCAGGGCCTTTTCGACCATGGCCCCGGCCTGGTGGAGCGCTCTCCCACAAGAGACCAGGGCCCTGCAGGACTTGACATCTTTCTGCAGGGCCTGCAAGACGGAGCTGTCCCGCCAGGCCTTTGGGCAGGATGCAGTTTTACTTACTTTCCTTTGTATAAAACAAGCCCAAAGGAGGCCCCCCAACCTGCTCACAGCTCCTTGTATGATCAGTGGAAACAGTTGGCCCTGGCAAGTATCAACCACTCTCAATTCCAGTTGCTACCTGCCCAGATTTTAACTTATCTGAATTAATTTTAAGATGTATTTTAATTATTTGATGTCTGTTTTTATGCATATTGTGTTGTTTTTATGATGTTAGCCGCTCTGAGTCCGGCCTTGGACAGGGAGGGCAGGATACAAATAAAAAATAATTATTATTATTATTATTATTATTATTATTATTATTATTATTATTATTATTATTTTGCAAGAGGAGACCTTCCATTCATGGAAGGGACACTCTGGGTCTAAGCACCTAGATTTATCAGGTTATTCAAACTGATTGGACCTGAGTTGTGTAGAAATTGTCAATTTGGTGTTGGACTGGAGGAGATATCTGAGGTCTTATCAAGAGAGCAGCATGGTAAGAGGTAGAAAGTCGCTCAAGCAAGTGTATTCATTTATAAATGCCTAATTATTATTATTTAAATACAGGGCCAGGGAATCAAGGGCTAGAAAGACTTGTGGTGGCAGGTTGCAATTATAGAGGCATCCTGCCAATACACAGAAACACTCTCATTAGTACTGTTAAGTTCAGAGGCCTGGGACACAGAACTTAGATGCAGACTCCATTTGCTAAACAAAGAGCATTATTACAGAACACTTTCCTTGCTGGGTTACATACAGACTGGAGTTCATGCTTCCAGAACTCCCCAAAGTCCTGGGGTGGACTAAGCTTGCTTAGGCCAGAGCATTCCAGAATCCTGGTCTGGATCACTGACTGGATCCGCTCAGTCCTTACAAGTATAGCATTGAATGAGAGTCAGAGGTCAGATACCAGACACAGCAGATGCTGTTGCTACCAAGGAGAACTCATAGCCATTGCAGTCAAGCCTTCCTGTCCAAGTAGAGACAATGGACATCCTGGGAGGATAGGAGGACTTCACTGTCCTGGGTGCATCCCATCCTGTAGCCCCGAAGAGGCTCAAGCCCTCCTGCAACCCTCTCTCCAAACTCTTTGGCTGTTTGCAAAATGTAGCGTGCACTGAGAAAATTGACAGCGTTCCTCTGACAAACCACAAGAGGCTTTCGAGAACCCTGCCTCGTTCCAGTATCTTCCTAACGTCTTGGATGTTAATGAAATGATAGCCAGCTTTTGCATTCCCAGCATTGCAACGATTCCAGAAATGAGCCGCCACAGTTTGAATTCAGTATTTATATTTCTAAATGAAGGATTAAGTGGTTTTATAGAAGGATTTAATCTGCAGATGTAGATATAGCGTGATTTATGTCCTATTCAGAGTTATTTGGAGGGGGAGGGTCCCAATCATTTCAACAAAATTTATTTCCAATGAAATATATTTAGGATTGTAGTCGGGATTGTGTACTTAAAGGACCTGATCCATCAGGAAGTTTGCCTGTGCAACCCTCCCCCCACCACTGAAATGAATGGGAGCTGTCTTAAGAGCCTTGCTCTTGCACGGTGCCTGCTCATTTCAAAGGAGCTGTATGTGTGTGTACCTTTCACATTTTGAATTGTGTCACACCGAAATTTGAACACAACATGACAGGAAGAAGTCTTTGGGGTCATGCTTTGAGGAGGAAATTGTCTATTATATGCTGCCCTGACTTATGCCAGCCTGTCACATTAGAATCTCATTCTCCATTCCCCCCAAATGATGAAGTCACATATCCTCTTGAATGCAAAATACAAAAATAAAATAAAAAAGGATTATCAAGGAACACATTGATACTGACAAGTCCTATCCAACCCATGAAAGGATTTCTCTGCAGGATGAATGTCTTTTTTTGACAAGTATATTGGGAGGGCTTCTTAGAGGGACAATTTCCCCCCTTCTAAATGCTGAAGCAGCAGCAGCACCAGGAAGAACTTGTATTTCTACACAACTTTAAAAAGTAGGGGAGCCTCCTGAGAATCTGGAGGCTGTTGACCCCCTGTGCTGGGGAGGGCCAGTTCCCTGTCTTGCAGGCCTTTTTCACCAGGCTTGGGAGGGCAGGGCCCTGACTGACTCCAGCTACAAAAGGTGAGGCTGCTGAACAGACTCTCAGCCTGGGGTTTATGGAATTTTGTTGTGGGTTTTCTTTTTTGCTGTTGTTGCCGTTGGGTTTTTGTTTGGTACCTTTATTTTAGATCTTGCTGTGATTTATGTGGAAATTGTTCCGTTCCGTTGTGTGTTTCTTTAAAATGTTTTATTTATTGTTTATGGCTACTTTTATGCTTTAGTTATGGGTTGGTTTTTTTCATGCTGTAAGCCGCCTTGAACTGTGGAAAGGCGGAATACAGATAAAATTATGTCTCTCTGTGTCTTTTGCTTTTCACATTGGCAGTTAGTACTGAATGTTGATTTTCATGGCTTTTTGAACATTAGAGGGCACCAAAGAACCACAAATAGTCACTTAGATCCAGAGGCTACTGTTAGCTAAGTACATTTCTCTTGAAATCTCTGCACAAAGGTTGAAGCATAAAATCATAGAATTGTAGGGTTGGAAGGGGATCACAAGGATGTGACACGAACATAAAACCTTGCCATGACCGGATTATAATCCATCAAATGACCAGAAGAGGAAAATCTCAACCCGGCAGGGAAAATATGTCACTGATGGCATCAGGTGTGTCTCACTTAGGAGACCATTCCACAGACGGGGTGGGGGGGTGGGGGTGGGCACAAAGGCAATTTGCAATGCCTTATGCACACATACCTGAGAGATTTAAGTTTGTTGGTGTCTCTGGTATGTCTCTCTCTTTCATTAAGGGCATTTGATTGTGCTGTGGATGTTTATTCTGTATTGTTTTGTTGATACTGTTGCTGCAGTTTTGTCATGGCATTTAGAACAATAAACTTAGGAACTAGAACATATATACCTGGGAGTTTCATTGAACTCAGTGGTGCTTACTTATGAGTAAACGTAAGATGGTGCTTCTAATTATTCATTCATAGATTCAGTGTTGGTGTATGTTAGCTCTAGATATGGCTAATTCTGGAACTCAGAAAATTCTACATGCAAATCATTTGAAATTTAACATGAGTGGGGGTTTTTTTCTTCAGCAAGAATAAAAGGAGAAAAGTGTGTCACAGAATGACCAGAGGAGACCAAAAGGAGATCTCTCTCTCTCTCTCTGTTGTATGGAAATAAGGGATTTCAAAAGCAACATATAATTTTTCAACACTTTAAAGTATTGTGACATGAGAAACTTTGCCTACCTCTCATTTTTCCAATCTTAAGCTCAGTCCTCCAATTTTCCACACCAGTTTGTGATTTTTTTATTTAAAAAGTCCTCATGAGACTCCATCAGCATTTTAATATGAATTTCTTAAAATATGCCAAATTTTCTATGCAATTTTGCCTAACATACACATTTTTGCAAAGCAATTTCCCTGAATAGAATGCATCTTTGTACATTATTTTTGCTTATAGGTACATTTTTATGCACAATTTGCTCTGGTGTCTGCATTTTTGTAAACATTACTTGGCTGAAGAGCTTCCTTTCAAAACTCCACTACATGAATCTGGAAGGAGGACTATTTTTGGATATGCGTAATGTTGCGGGCAGTGTGACTGAAGTGGGTTAATCTTTAAATGAGAAGTGAATTAAATTTCTTCCCCATCCCAACCTACCACCAACCCCCTTTTTATATATCTAATAAAGCTACACTAAATTGTCTTCTGTTGCAATTAGTCATATAACAAAACATACACTGTCTACTTAAACCATAGCAAAATAATAATAATAATAATAATAATCATCATCATCATCATCATCATCACACCAAAGAACCAATTATTCCACATTTAAACTGGTACAATATATGTGTATTTGCATTAGTGAAGTGATAATGCCCCCTAAATCCCACACACGCATTTCAAGGGGACACTTTGGGGGATATATCTGAGATTGGAGGGATGGTGAAAATATTCGCCGATTTTGGAAAATGGAAATTTTATGAGGTACAGCAGTGCTTTGTTAATCTTGAAGTGCAGGGGCCCATCGTGACAGCCCTCATGAGTCCAACAAATGCATGCAGCTGTGTTGATCTATTGACACACACACAAAGAGTGCTGGTACGTAGCATAAAACCCTATTTATTAAGATTATCAGCGGACAGTGATAGAATTGTGAGCTGGTAAAAGGGGGCATAATGTTGGAATTTGGCTAGGGAAACATGGGGTCATATCCCAGATCAGTCGACCATGTGGACTGCACTCCTATGCATCGTCGCCTGGGACTGGCAGTACAGTGGTAACTTGGGTTACAGACACTTCAGGTTACATACGCTTCAGGTTGCAGACTCTACTAACCCAGAAATAGTACCTCGGGTTAAGAACTTTGCTTCAGGATGAGAACAGAAATCACACAGCAGCGGCATGGCGGCAGCAGGAGGCCCCATTAGCTAAAGTGGTGCTTCAGGTTAAGAACAGTTTCAGGTTAAGAACAGACCTCCAGAACAAATTAAGTTCTTAACCCGAGGTACACTGTAAGCTTAACAGTGCATAGGTTCAAGACAACATTAGACCAAAAAATATTCAGCTTCCCCAAAGGCATCCTTTAAGCTTTTGATTAGAAATGCAAAGAATTTTGCAAGGAGGCATTATAATTTAAACTGATAGCACGAAATAGGACAGAAGCATTGAGCCTTTGTTTATTTTCCTCCTTCTGTGACTTCCTCCATGCTAATCTGCCACAAACAAGAGTAACTCTTGAAAGCCTCATTATCACCTCACTCGCTGCAGCAAGGAGAATCCATCAGTTACCTCAGTTCTCCAGCAGATGACACCCTCAAGCCTGCTCTGAAAAACATCCCAGAGCTGTACTCCTTTCCTCCTCAACTCATGTTCCATAATAAGACAGGCAGGGGTAGCAGCCTTTTTCCTCCTCCTCTTCCTAAACACTTTGCTTGCAGGGGTGGAACTCCTTTCCACAGGCCTTTCTGGTGGCTGGTATTCCCCCCCCCCCCACAAAATTAGGCCACATCTTAATATAGTATAATTATGGGAGCATTGTACAGGGGAGAGGGGCAGGTGCCAGCAGGGGCTTTCTCTGCAATCCACAGTGCCTTTGAAGTAACATGGCATGTAGTGATTTGGTGTTGTTCCAAGGGAGCGTTGTAAGTTGTGGGAGAATGGAAACACGGAGGAGTTCCACCGCTACTGCCAAAAGTATGGTTATGGAAAGATGGGGTGGGGTTGGGGCAGGGGGTTCTGTCCCCTCTCTTTTTATTCCAAGTCAGTCTCCACCCCAAAACCTTTTATAATTTAAAGGTAAAGGTACCCCTGACCGTTAGGTCCAGTCACGGACGACTCTGGGGTTGTGGACCTCATCTTCCTCTATAGGCCGAGGGAGCTGGCATTTGTCCGCAGACAGCTTCCGGGTCATGTGGCCAGCATGACTAAGCCACTTCTGGCGAACCAGAGCAGTGCATGGAAATGCCATTTACCTTCCCGCCAGAGTGGTAGCTATTTATCTACTTGCACTTGATGTGCTTTCAAACTGCTAGATGGGCAGGAGCAGGGACCGAGCAAGGGGAGCTCACCCCGTTGCGGGGATTCAAACCGAGGACCTTCTGATCGGCAAGTCCTAGGCTCTGTGGTTTAGACCACAGCACCACCCACATCCGTCCTTTTGATAATGTAGCTTCCCCCAAATAACTCTGAATTTCACCCCCACTCCAATCTGAAAATTAAATTCTCACTTAAGAACTTCTGGTTTTACATGGAGAGAATGTCAAATGCAGAAAACACAGTAATTTGGAATGGGCCTAAGAGGGTGGAGGCCAAGAATGTAACCATTATTATTATTATTATTATTATTATTATTATTATTATTATTATATTTGCATTTCACCCTGTGTGCAAATAGAGACAGCCTCAAGAAGCAGACACAATATTGAGCACCTAAATGTGGCTTTCACAGAATGCAAAGACATTTTAAAGGGATATATATATAACCTAAAGGTGCTATTTATACTGGATCCCACTTTTACTGGGCAACTACCTCTCCTGAGGAGGGTAGAAAAAATATCTCCAAGAGTGCACTTCAGGCCATATTGAGGCTGTACTTGGGGGCCAGTCGCTGGGCTACCTCTGCAATTCTCTTGACAGAATCACAGATTTGTAGCGTTGGAAGGGACCACAAGAGTCATCTAGTCCAACCCTCTGCAATGCAGGAATCTTTCGCCCAACGTGGGGCTCAAACCCACAACCCTGAGATTAAGGGTCTCATGTTCTACCGACTGAGCTTTAAAACGCAGACCTGTGCCTAGAAAAGCAGAGCAAAGGTAAGTGTGGACGAGCCCTCAGTCTGAGTTTTCCATTTATTGGAGCAACATTCAAGCCTGCCCTGTCTGGAGTCCAATTGGAGCTCTCCAGGGTGCTGCCCACCTTCCTTATCTGCCTTTTATTTTTACTTAGCCTGTGTACAATAAAAATGTTCTGAAAACTGTGGGCAAGCACACATTTAAGATTTGCAGCCCTCAGAACAATAGGTGTTATAGCTTCTAATTTATAATTGTGGAAGGGGTGACCAATAGATCACTTCTGGAGCAAAGCATTTCAAGCCATACAACTGATTTGTGTGCAGTAAGAGGATATATTGAATGCAGCACAGAGCAGTGAGCCAGAACTTGCTACCTGAACGAAGGAAAAAATGCTGAAAATTTTCAGGGATTGTTGCTTTTTTTAAGGAGAAGGAGAACTGGCAGGAAAATGGAAATTTGGGATAGAGTATGGGACCAATGAAGACTCCCAAAAGTAGGAGGTCTGTAGGACTGACAGAACCACTAAAGCAGGAACCATCTTGCCTACAAGCCAAAGGCATAACTGTTAACCAGAGGGTTGGTGGTTGAGGCCACCTAGGGACAGCTGTGGAAAGGATTCCTGCACTGGAGAGGGTTGGACTAGATGACCCTTGGGGTCCCTTCCAACTACATTTCTATGATTCTGTGGATCAGCAGCCCGCTTAGCATAAGGCTAGGGATGAGAGGAATGGAGTGGTTTCCATTTGGGAATTGTTTGGCTTCTAGAGGGTTATCAAAAACAACTACATACTTGTGACACAAGACTCTGCTGTGATTGTTCTGGGATTCCGACTAGATTCCACACCACCAACTTGTGCATTGCATTGACCTGATGCCGATGAACAGAGAACTAAAATACAGCAATTGTCCACTCCTAATCCTAACCATCCATTAAGTAGTATGGGATATATCCCAAGCCAAGGGCACCTTGGGGTTTTATGTAAAGAATGTATTCTGGCTTATAGAAATGGCCACAGAGTCAAGCTTATTTTACCACTTTGGCAACTCAGGAAGCCCTTCTGTGGAAATCCAGCTGCTCCCTCATTATTCTCTCTTAGACAATCCTTTGTAAATGTTTTCATTTTAAAAGGCCTTGACTGTGTAATTTCTGCTGCTGTTTAAAAAACAGCTGGCTTGATTGCCATTTCAGATTGCATTGTTTTCTTAACCTATATTGTTCATAATATGTGGCTTTGTGATTGTTGCATTGCATTTTCATTGATGAAAGCCGCATAGGCACCGGCCTTGCTCCAGATGTGTTCCAGCAGCACATACTGAATCAAGAGATCTAGGCCAGCCTTGGCCAATCAGGTGCCCTCCAGATGTTTTGGGTTACAACTCCCAGCAACACCTACCCCTAGTGTAAGTGTAAATTAAGAGGAAAAAGCAGGGGTGGGGACCCTTTGAGCAGTTGCTGCTGGAGCATAATGGCCATCATCCCTAGCTATTGGCCATTCTGGCTGAAGCTGATGGGAGTTAGAGAATCAGACAGAAATAATTCAGTGTCACAGGTGGAAGGCATAAACTGAGGAAATCACAACCACAAAGTGACTCGGCAGAACAGCAAAGGGAGAAGGCAAGATAGAGGAGAGTTCAGCAGGTTTGATTAGGAAGAAAGAGGGTTTTAGTTTTTTAAGATAATGCTTGACACTGTGTTGGCAGCAAGCACTTGTAATAGTGACTGGTGTTCTCTCCATAGTGAGCTAGATTAGGTAGAATATTATACTACTAATTTAAAATCTCATCGAAGCAAAAACTGGAGATTCCTCGTACTATTCTTTAGCAAATAGCCCTAACAATTCTAGTAACTATTAAACAAGTATGCAGATGTTGATCATCAGGTTTATTTGTGTATTTAGATGTGTAAAAACCTTTTGACAAAGTCCTTCACCAAAGGTTCCTGAGCAACCTTAGCAGTCATGATAAGAAGATTGTTCGTCTTATGGCTTAGTAAGAAAGCAGAGAGTAGGAGGTAATGGAACAGTCTTGCAGTGGTGGGAAGTAAAAGTAGAGTTCCTCAAGTATCTGTATTGGGGCAATGCTGTTTATTTGCTCATCAGTGATCTGTTAAAAAGGAACGTTGAATTGGCCAGGTGTTGGAATGACACCAAATTATTAAGGGTGGTGAAAAGCTCATCAGACTGCAAATAGCTATAAAGGGTTCTCTCTAATCTAGATGAATGGACAAACAAGGTTCAATATAAGGGTAAAGTGATGCACGTATCTTCAAATATAAACCAAAAGGGTCTGAAATGATGGTGACTAACCAGGAATATGATCTTAGGATCATGGTGAATAATTCAAAGAAAACTTAAATTAGCATGCAACAGCTGTGAAAAAAGGCAGATTATATGCTAGGGATCATGATGAAAGGGACTGAATATGCCCCTATACACTCATGGAACAAAGTTCTTACTTTTTCTTTTTTAAAAATATATAATTTGTGCACCATTTTTCTAGTTACTGAAAAGCAATTAATGATTCAAAATAACAACAACAACAACAACGAAACGGCTCTCCCTGCCCCATCTCAAAACAGCTACCACAGTGCTGGAAATACTACAACCCGATAAAATACTACAACTTGATAAAACTGACCGGCAGCAGATTCCAGACAGAGGAAAGCAAGAACGTTGTCACACTGCACGTAATTAATGGCTGGAGTTTCCTGGCACCAGATGTGGTGACAGCCATGTGCTTCGATGGCTTTAAAAGGAGATCAGCTAAAGTGCATGGGGTGAGCTGACTAGTGCAATTGTCTCACTTGGCTGGAGCGGTGGTTGGAGCCATTGCGAAAGGCTGCGTGGTCACACTTTCCTGCCTTATTTGCCCCCAACTACTTCCTTCCTTGCCCCCCTCTCCACCCTCCTGCTG
The DNA here is from genome assembly GCF_964188315.1 of Podarcis muralis. Classification (NCBI taxonomy): domain Eukaryota; kingdom Metazoa; phylum Chordata; class Lepidosauria; order Squamata; family Lacertidae; genus Podarcis; species Podarcis muralis. The sequence goes on from NC_135655.1 coordinate 73,087,937, forward strand.
AAGTAAAATGGTTTTGCCCAGTTCTCTCGTTTTGTTTTTAAATTGAACTGTTACCACAAGCATCAGCACTAGTGACATTGAGAGCAGAAATAATAGTGCTAGCAAGGAGACAGGACTGGATATATGTATGGGAGGAGGAGGCCTGCCGATCTGTCTGATCACGCACACATTAATCCCAGGAGTGGGGCATTACAAGCTTCATAAATGCAGTCTTAACCACTCAGCTCAAGGCCATGCTGCCACCAGAATCTCCTCACTGCCTGCCTGCCTGCCTGCCTTCCCTTGCTGGCTTTCAGCCTCCAGACACGACAAACCAGCACATTCAAGAGTACAGTGCCTGCCTCACACCCAAAGTGTGGGTGCTGCTAGAGTAGAATGTCAATTTATTACAAATATGGAATGGGTATTATGTGGCACTTGGAACAGTGCCAGTCCACAGAGCAAAGTGGTCAAGTGGGCCTATATCAGTGCTGGCTCTGACCTGGAGGAATGCTCTGTCCCATGAGACCAGGGCCCTGCAGGATTTAACTTCCTTCCGCAGGGCCTGTAAGACAGAGCTATTCCGTCTGGCTTTCAATCTGAACTTAGCCTGATCTTTAATTCCCCTTCCTCCCCCCCCCCCCTTTATGAAGATTACCCGCTCTGGGATCCCACAGCTAATTCTCCCCTGGTCTCCTCGCTGGCCCAAATAGGACTAATTTAGCCAGCTAGCCCTGGTGATCATCTAATGTTTATTGGATGGATTTTCCTCTAAATTGATTTTTGAATTCTGAATTTATTGTTATCCATGTTTTATATTGTATTTTATGCTGTTTTTTGTTGCATCAATTAAGTGTTTAAAATTTGCTGTTAGCCGCCCTGAGCCCGGTTTTCTGAACCAGGAAGGGTGGGGTATGTATGTATGTATGTATGTATAAATAAATAAATAAATAAATAAATAAAATTTATTAAGGTGATCACACAGATACACTGGTCCCAAGTTCTTAAGGGCTTTATATATTATTAGTAACACATTGAACTTGGCCACCAGGGCACAAGTGTTACATGCCAATAAGGTCTCCATCCTGTCAGTAGTTATACTGCAGCATTCTGCACTAACTGCGGACAATTTAGACTTCAGTGTTGACATACAAATTCCATTTGGATTGTACAAGGCAGATCTTTTTTATGCTCGCTGTCATTTTTTTAAAAAAAATATATTCAAAAAACAGACATACAGAGAACAACGAACAGACATACCCAAAAATAGACATACAAAAAAGAAAGAAAAAGAAACTTACACTGTACATAAATGAAAACCAATACCGTCTAATATGCCCGCATGTGACTTCCCTTCACCACCACTGGACATTCTGTCTAGTTATTAATCTTATTAACTTTGCGTCTTTTAAATATTATTCCTTATTTATCTATTTCGTCTGATTATCTACTTTGCAAACTTAGTCTATGCATATCAACATATTATCCTTAGAACAGTATTTTTTCATAGTCCCAAAGCATTGCCATTCCTTCCTTAATTTCTGATTTGTCTGATGTCTTATGGCTGCTGTTAACTTCGCCAGTTTTATAAATTCACATAGTTTACTTATCCATTCATCTTTTGTTGGGATAACAACTCCCTTCCAATTTTTAGCAAGTAATAATCTGGCTATGGCTGTGGCATATAAAAATAGCCTTTTCTTATCCTGTGGGATGTCTTTTCCCAAAACACCTAATAAATATGCCTCTGGTTTCTTTTCAATAGAAGTTTTAAACATCTTTTTTAGCTCTTCATGAATACACCCCTAGAATTTTTTAATTTTCTCACAGCCTCTGGTTTGTCTTTGCAGTGTGGTGTAGTGGTTAAGAGCGGTAGACTCGTAATCTGGTGAACCGGGTTCGCTTCCCTGCTCCTCCACATGCAGCTGCTGGGTGACCTTGGGCCAGTCACACTTCTCTGAAGTCTCTTAGCCCCACTCACCTCACAGAGTGTTTGTTGTGGGGGAGGAAGGGAAAGGAGAATGTTAGCCGCTTTGAGACTCCTTCGAGTAGTGATAAAGCGAAATATCAAATCCAAACTCTTCTTCTTCATCATCATACATGCATCATTGTCCCCTATACCACCTATAGAACATTTTCACTATATTCTCTTTAACAGTGTAACAGGCAGTAAAGCTGATGTCCGACCTCCAAAGCCTTTTCCACTGTTCCATATATACTGTGTGGCCGATATCTTGTGCCCATTTGACCATACCTTCTTTTAGTTCCTCATCTTTTAGATCGCATTTCAATAAAAGGTCATAAGTTTTGAATATTAATATATTATTATTTTTTAATAATACTTTTCGTAATTTAGATTCTTCTCTCCAAAACTCTGTTTTTTTTTGTCTGAATTAAATACATTATTTAATTGATGATATTGAAGCCAGTCGGTGAGGTAATGTCTTATCTCCTCAAATGTTTTGAGCTTCAGTTGTTCCTGATCTTCTTTTAATAATTGACTATAATTTGCCCAATTACTTTCCATATTTAATTTTTTTACTGCAAATGCCTCTAGCGGGGACAGCCACCATGGCGTTTTTGGTTCTAATTATTGTTGATAGCTGGTCCACGCCTTGTATAGAGCAGTCCTTACTATATGGTTAGTTAATCCTCTGTGAACTTTCACCTTGTTGTAGCCGAGGTAGGCCTGCCACCCATATCTGTTATTAACACTTTCCAGATCTAATGTATCTGTGTTCTCTAGAGATATCATTTTGATCAATTATTAAGATTACCATCTTTTTACCTGTTTTAGAATGCCTTTTTTTCTCAGAAAAAATTGCAGATGTATTTGTCACCTTGGGCAACTTTAGGTGTAAGGGCAGAATATAACACAATAAAACTTATTGCAGAAAGCTAAACTTTCCAGAGTGGCTTAACAATCAACGCCTTCTCACAGGGAACTCTGAGAATCATTTATGTGAGGGGAACCGAGGCCTCCTAACCACTGTCAGCACCCTTAATAAACTACAGCTCCCAGAGTCCTTTTGGGGAAGTCATGGCAGTTTGAAGCGGTATAATAGAGTTTTAATATTTGCTGTGAATTTGGCCTCAGTCTGGTTCCTTGTGCCTAACCCTGGTTTGTCTTTGCATGCCTGTCTTGCCCTACCATTATCTGGCAATCTTGTGTGTGAGGTCTTGTACACTGTAGGCTTGTGTCCTAACCATGGCCTACACCTGCCAGACTAGGACAGCTACCCCTGTGCTAAGAAGACTGAAACTTTTCCACTGAGCTCAGTTGGGAAACTAAGTACAGGGCCTCAGATGCTTCTGCCACATGAATATTTCCATGTTTGCATGGAGTAACATCAAGCGAGCAACAGAAGAGTCAGTAACACATATTTTCATTTTGCCACCGCTATTGAGTCTTCAGAGAGAACCTGAAACATCAGTATTCTTGGAAATCAATATTAAGCCTAATGCTACTGTCAGCTTTATGTGAGGCTAATGGCTTAATGCTAACTCATTAACATTAGCCTTGTTTCATTCCCTATCAGGAAACCAATTGTGGCAAAATCCTGTCGCTTGGTTCTATGAATGACTGTGTTGGGAAGTGAATATTTACAGTACTGCACAACAATGGCCGAGCCCACACAATGGTCAAGTTCAAGCAACAACTCAAGGATTATGAGGCCAGGAACAAGCATTGGGACTAAACACTCCCCTCCTTGCATTGTGTATGAGCTTCAGCAATGAAGATTCTTTCTTGTGTTCAGTCAGTGTTTCCCCAGTACATTCAAAACAGGGAATTCTGGCTTAATACTAGTTAAAGAATCAGAAAAATTAGCCAGGAATGATGACCCAAGCCTGTCAGGAGCCACTGTGCTGATGCCATGTATGGTTCAGGACACCACAGTCAAAAAGCATTAGGATGGCTAACTCACAACCACCAAAGTTCAGGAAAATTAGCTTGCAACTCAGGACATAGTTATGGCAACAGGCAATGACGGGCAGAGTGTGATGTACAAGAAGATAGGCCTCAGATTAGTTTGCCCTGAGTGCTCACTGAAAGGACAGATCCTGAAGCTGAGATTCCAGTACTTTGGCCACCTCATGAGAAGAGAAGACTCCCTGGAAAAGACCCCGGTGTTGGGAAAGATGGAGGGCACAAGGAGAAGGGGACGACAGAGGACGAGATGGTTGGATAGAGTTCTTGAAGCTACCAGCATGAGTTTGACCAAACTGCGGGAGGCAGTGGAAGACAGGAGTGCCTGGCATGCTCTGGTCCATGGGGTCACGAAGAGTCAGACATGACTAAATGACTAAACAACAACAACAAACAACAACAATGAGAGGCACTTTGTTACAGACATTGCTTTTTTCAATAGAAAACAAGGTGCCGGTACTCACCATGAAGTTGTTACAGTAGGTGCCACACTTTGAAAATTTGGGGTGAGGAAGGTTCCCTTGAGTACCCCCGGGGGGGGGGACACTGGTTATAGAGCTGGATAAGTGACGGTGGCAGAGGTGGTGGCTGGGTTCCATTACACAGAATTGGTCTTCAATGTCATTGCTTTTTGCAAATGAATGGAAAGCAGGCCAGTGATAGCTCCTTCCTCAGCTGACATGTATGGATTAGCTGAGGGCTGTGTATGCATGCACATGAGATTAAGTGTGTGAGAGCATGGGGAGACAATGCCTAATGCTGCTATGCAGCCCCTGGAGAGTTGACCAAGGACGAATATGGTCCTCAGGCCAAGAAAAGGTTAGCTACCCCTGGGGTAAATGGTTGGGACAATCATCACAATCAAGAAACATATACTTTCTAAGTACAATATATGTTTCTGCATTCAAACACTCTGCATTCATGTTGCCTTTTCTAGATAGTAACAATCGCTACAATAAAAGCCAATTCAAAGTTTTGTTTGTTCAGGAGAGAACATTAAATAATTGCATCACTAGCCTGACGTGGGCAACCCTAAGAGCAGCACCAAAAGAAGAGGCTGTGTGGCACAAACCGTGGGGATGACAGAATGTGTGGGGACAAGATGGGGACCACTCACCTAGGTGCCTTCCGTTTAAGCCATCTGCAGAGCCAAATATCTCAGCACAAGCTCTATGCCAAACATTCAAACAAGCTGTTTCACTTGGAGTGCAGCTGACATGCAGCGCAGTTGACTTCATGGGCTCCACTCGCCTTGCCCAGGGTGTTATCTGCTCCCGGATACATGGACACACATCTATAGGATAGGCAGGCTCACAGTGGACCAACACAAACTTTAAAGTGAACAAAGCTTAGTCTGTGGGGCTTATACTTTATTGGTTAATCATTACCAAGGCTTGAAAAGAAACTGAATTCTGCCTTCTTTTGGCAGGGTACCAATCGCTAAAAGGATAACTGTGTATACCATGATCATTTACTCTCCAAAGCGGGATTGGCTTTGGTCCCATCATCTCTTTTGTGGACTAGATCTGATAGGTTGTTAAATCAAAGGAATTAATATTTCATCACCTGTTTTCGCTTGGAGGTCTGATTGGATGACTGACCTTTTCTTCTTTCTGCCCCATCAAAAACCCTTCCAACAGGGGTTTACGTCTTGCCTAATGAGGTGTATTGTCAGTGTCACTGAACCATGATAGCCTTTTTATGAACTGTTCACTGAACAGCATCTTTCTGGACTGCAGGCCATCTTGCAAATCGCCATATGGTCCTCTTGGAAGTTTCATTTCAATGATAAAACCCCCAGGAACCGGGGCTGTAATGACATTCCCCCACCCGCCAATGCTACTTCACGTCCTCCTGATTTAAGAGGCCAATACTACTCCCCTGGATTGCAGCACCTTCGGTGAGCTCAAGTAATTTTACTTTTGACTATTGTATCAAATTCATTCTGCTACTTCTTGAAAGATATTTGTGATATTTTTTTATCATGAGTAGATTGGAGGTGTTGTTCCTCCCCTGCTATTCCCTCGAAGAGGAAAAGTTTCGTCCACTCACAACTCAAGGAAATGAATTACAGTGGTACCTCGCAAGACGAATGCCTCGCAAGACAAAAAACTCGCTAGACGAAAGGTTTTTCCATTTGCGAGTTGACTCGCAAGACGAATTTCCCTATGGGCTTGCTTCGCAAGACGAAAACGTCTCGCGACTTTGTTTCCTTTGTCTAAATAATAATTCGCAAGACGAAAAATTCGCTAGACGACAAAACTTGCGGAACGAATTAATTTCGTCTTGCGGGGCACCACTGTAGAATGGGAGTCTTTCTTTAAAAGACTTTAATACCTCTTGCATGCTGCTCCCAAACCGCTCTTTAGTGCTCAATCAGAGCAAATGGCAATTTGGATTTTCTCTAGGCTGTAGCTTGCTCCAATTTAAAACTAAAGAGCGGGTTTTCCCTGGGAAAGGAGCAGGGCAAGAGGAAAACCACTTGGACTCATGCGTTTTAAACGCGGGACAAGCAGAAGTGTAGACAAGCCCTGAAATGCAGGATGTTCAAGCACAAAGCACCTTAAATACTAGCACTGTAAGAAGAATCTGCTGCATCAGGCAGTCCAGCATCATCTTCTCACAGTAGTCAACTAGATGTCAACCTGATGAAGAATGGTAGAAGGAATATAAACTAAACCTTCCTCCTGTGATAAAGAACAGATATGGAGAACTGCGGGGTCCAGTATTTTTTTAATCCAGGTTTTTTTTTTGCCAACCTGGTGCCCTCATTAGCCCCAGCTAGCATGGCTCTCCTGGATTGGGCTGAAGGAAACCGTAGTCCAAAACAGCTGGAAGGCACCAGATTGGTGAAAGCTGCCAAGATCAAAAAACCCCAAACAACTGAGAATAGGGTACTCTTCTGCTTGCTCACTCTTTTTCTTTTGTTGGGGTGGAGCATCAAAGGGGGGGGGCTCACTCTGGTAAAGCTGGAAGCCCTGTACGAACTCCCATCAGGATGCCTCAGACACTTGGTTGCAGATGTAGTTCGGCAACTCAACTCCCACAACCACAGATGGCAACATTTGCAATGACCTGCAAAGATGTATTACGCACAAGTCAGTTAATCTTTGGCAATTCAGTGTAGTTAAGACAGCAAGCTTAGATTAAGTGGTTTTCTTTTAATGAAAAAAGACAGAATGCTTTCATTTTCCTACATGTCCCAGTCCAGATGCAGTTTCAAAACCTATCAAGCAATTGACTCTCTTGTTACTAAGAATGCTAAACATATTAGGATTAATCCGTTCCCTTCGCTGCCTTTTGCAGTCAACTCCTTGAAAGTCGGTTAACGTTTGGAGCCCCACTGTACATATAACCTTTGTGTTCTACACAAAGCCGTTTGAATTTTTTACTTTCAGATGCTGGGTAGAAAAGTTGTTCAATCTTGCAAACACAAACAGAAACCTAAAACCCACCCAATCCTCCAGTAATTCTGTGCTTCCACTAGTTCTCGTGTTAAAAAAATAGCGCAATGACAACAACAAAACAAAAAAGTACTCGCAGAGAAGCAGCCGTCGCCGACTGCAAACAAAGGGAGCTGAGCCGTGGGCTGGGTGTCATGTTACTCAACCATCTCTTTAAATCGCATGATACTCGCCACCGCCTTCTCTCCTCTCCCTCTCTAACTCCCCCCCCCTCAATTTTCTAAACACAAGCGTGACGGACAAGCCACGCTATCCAATGGCAAAGAGAAGGACAGTTTTGGCGCCTTGCCACACTTCGCCTTTCACCCAATAAGGAGCCTGGGGAGGCGGTCCGACGCCCTGGGTAGAATGGAGCGTCTACCAATGGCAAGAGTGTTATTGCAGAGAAATAGTATTATGTTAATCGATGTTTTGCTCGAACTCACTCGGTGAGAGCTTTAAAAAGCGAGGCAGCCCCAGGCAGGCTTGCTAGAAGCGGAGCGAGGCGCGGAAGGTGGGCAGGTTAAGGCGGAGGGGATCGGGGCGCGCGCAGGTTATTCCGGGCCCCCAGCGAAGGGAGGCGGCGAAAGCCCAGCTCTGCTCTCCGGGGTTGTGATTTGGATTTGCCAAGGCGATCGGACCCGCTGCCTCGTCGGGCGGAGAAGGAAGGAACCTGCCCGCTCCCTCTTACTACTACTACTACTATTACTACTACTACTAGGCGCCGCCACCATCATGTCCAACGTGCACCTCTCGAGCGCCTCGGCTCTGGAGCGCCTGGCGGCTCGGCGGACTTTCCCGCTGCACGCTCGCACCGGGGTGTGCAGGAACCTCTTTGGCCCCGTGGATCACGACGAGCTGAACCGGGACCTGAAGAGCAAGCTGCGGGAGATGTGCGAGGACGGCCAGAAGCGCTGGGACTACAACTTCCAGAGCGACACGCCGCTGGGCGGCCCGGGCAGGCTGCAGTGGGAAGAGGTGGACGGAGGCGCCGTGCCCGCTTTCTACCGGGAGACGCTGCAGGTCGGCAAGTGCCGCTTCCCGGTGCTGGTGATCCGCTCCAAGGCGCCTCCGCCGCCTCCGGGAAGCGCGGAGGCGCCTCCGGAGGCCGATCCCCAGGGGACGGGGGTGCCCTCGGCCCCCTCCTCGCTCAGCTCTCCGGGCAAGACGGCCCCCTTGGAAAGCACTAGGTCGGCGGGCGAGGAGCGCCTCAACCAGGAGAACCGGGCCGCTCAGCTCCACAGCTACTCAGGGATTATAATCAAGCCTGTCCCGTGCGCCGCGGCGGCGCTGAAAAGGGCGTCGTCGGCCAGTGTAGCGCACATCACAGGTAAGCAGCGCCGCCGTCGGATTGGGTTGCACTTGTGCCTGTTTTTTTGGGGGGGTTGCTCCCACTTTGCCCCTCCCAGCCCGAGTTATGGGGGCGCCCCACCCCTTCCTCATCTGCGCGGCGTCTTAAAACGTTGCCCGGAGGCGCTGCCTCTGCTTAAAATTCCGCGCAGGTACCCGGGGGTTGGTGGAGCGGGGAAGGAAAATGCTTACGCAGCACATCGCGGCGGCGGCGGCGGCTGCCTCCCCTTTGCGACGTAAACAAACCCCAGCAGCTGCGGCGCCCGCCGCTCGCCGACAGGGGGAGCCCAGAGCCAGGCGCTCCGTGGCGGCGCCCGGGCGAGCCAAGCAGGGCGGGTCCCTGGTGTGCAACGCGATTGTTTTTCTCCCGTTCCTGACCGAGGGTGGGGTGTGTCCCTTTCCAGCTCGAAGCTCTTGGCTCGGGTGACCCAAAAAAAATAATAATAACGCACACGCACAGAATCCCTGCTAATCCCTCCCCTCCCTCTTTCTCCTGGGTCCGCAGATTTCTTCGCCAAGCGGAAAAGAGTCGTAGACTCGAAAGTGTCCGGGGATCATCCCAGCGCCTTGCCAGCTTCGGTCTCTGCTGTCCCCGCCGAGCAGACCCCCCGGAAAAGGCTCCGATGAACGAGGTGAGCGAGCGGTGGGTGCACGTCAAGATCGGCTATTTTTTAATACTTAGAAAGGGTGCAAGTGTTTTTTTTGGGGGGGGGAGGGGGGATTTCGATCGGCCTTGGGAAGCAGCTCGCCCCTTCTGCTCCGCCCTGCCTCTCGGAGAGGGGCGACCTCTCGTGCGTGACTGGTCGTTTGCAGAACAGTTGGGGCCGCTGCCAAAACTTGGCGGGGATTGCAAGGGAATGGGAAGGTAGCGGAGGCTTGCAAAAGGAGCCTCTCCTGACTGGTCAGTTGGGTGTGTTCCCCATTCCTCTCCCCCGGGCCCCCGATCTGGAGTAACTTCCTGATGGTCAGATATTGCATGGGGCTTGCTTGCTTTTTTCACTCTTTTTTAAAGCCATTCCTCCCCCTCCACCACCGCTTTTGCTGACTCATCAGTTGCTCCTCGGGGGAGGGGAGAGCGAGGAGGAGGGGGCGGGCGGGGGAGTCTCTTTGTATCGGCCAACAACTCCGTCCAGTTGCGACGTCGCCCGGGAGTCCTCTGTGCAAGTTTGTGCTATGTATGCTCTTGCTCTTCTCTTGCAGATTTTGCACTACAACACCGAAGTGATTGTTTCCTTGGAAACACAAGAGCTTGAGAGGCCCTTCCTCCTCCACACGTTAAAAGGGACTGGCAAGAGAGACCCAGAGTAGGGAGGAAGAATCCCCTGGTTGTGTGTGTGTGTTTTTTTCTTCTTCCCCGTTTTGTTTTTTCGTTCCTCCTCTTCTACTCGTGCCCCAGAAGGAACTGCTTGTACCTCCATGTAGCAAAAGTGGCCCGACTACAAGCCACCTGACGGAGCAGTGTTAATTTACAACTGTGCAATGTATTACGTTTTATATATATTAAAATTGTATTATGCCTAATGTGAGTACACTGGCCAGAAGTGTAAAAGCTTTAAAGTCATTTATATAAATGTTTAATCTCTGCTGATCTCTCAGTGCAAAACAAACAAAAAAAATGTATATTTGTAAAAAAACAAAACAAAAAAACAACTTAAGAGTTATACTAACTTATATTTTCTATTTATGTCAAGAAAAAAAAAGCGGATAACTTTGGTTGACACCCAGTAGTCTGTTTTGTGTGTTTGGTTTTTGTTTTTCTTATTTGGTTAAGCCAAAGGGCACTATATATTTGCTTTTTTGTTATTTACAAAAATGTAAATTTATTTTTATAGTGGGTTTTTTTTTGCATTCACAAAATGTAGCTATGAATCAAAATTAGTTATTACTTGAAAATAAATCTGATACAATGGTTCCTGAGCCGGTCTGTACCACTGCCACTGCAAATTTATGCCACAATGTTAAAATAAAAAGGAATCAAATGTCAATAAGCCGCCTTGGTGTTTATAGCTTTTATTCTTATCACTCTGTGATTGGAACCCCCACCACACTGCACACAATTTTATTTTCTTTGGCATCTTAAAATTCAGTGTAACATCACTGTTAATATTATGCAATAACGGTCATTGGTTCCTTATGTAAGAGCAGGACTGTCAGCCTCTGTGTACTTTGAGAGCAAACCTGATGGATAGACTGACATTAGATTAAAGTTATGTTCACCTCACACCTGATTAAACAACTTGCATAAGAATGTTTGGCTGCAGACGTTGTACTGCACAAAAACCACACTCAAGGCAATCTTAGCCCTATTCCATTGTCTCTCTCCCACACCCAGTGGATACCTGCATTGAAGAGAAAAGCTGGGTATCTCTTTGGCCCTACCACACTGTCTCATCCCCATGTTTCAGATCCACTACCTGTCTACACCTTGGGATGGGAGATTTGAAGCAGGGAGCCTATTCGCATGGCCTAATCTATTTTTTTAAATTTTTTTTGCACCACCACCATCTAACATCAGAAGGTACCATTATTAGCATTATTAACTAGTGCAAGGAAAAACATAAGCCATAAAACACAAGCATCCTTATGTCACATTCAAATTCTCTGCCGTGAACGTTCCAGTACCACCAGTCTGGTATGGTTCACACTGGAGAGACACAAATTTGTTCTATCACATGGACTACCAAAAAAAGCAGTCCAGCACTGAATGTGAACTGCTAGCTGTGCCTTTCGAATTGTGATTTGCATAAAACTAGCAAGTGATATTTTTCAAGGTACAGAGATACATACATAATTTGTATGCTGCCTTTCCATAGTTAAATATTGGGGCGGCTTATAACATGAAAAAAATACATAATTACAAATACAGCAAAAGTCACGAACAATAAAACCTCAGAAAGTACACAACTAAACTGAACAATTTCCCCATATAGGATAAGATCTTAGAGAAAAAGAACTGTTAAGATCTATATAATAAATTTTGAAAAATGCAAAAATAAAATAGTTAAAAGATCTAAAATAAAAATACAAAAAAGTAATTCTCAATAACAGCAACACCCACCCCCCCAACAACAAAAACCCTAAACAGTACGCCAACACTAGTTACTGCATGTAGGGTGGCTATTAACCTTAATCCTACCTGCATCTTGTAACATAGATGTGCCATGCCTCCCTCTAGACGACATCCCTGATTATTGGCAATGATGGCTGTGAGCTGGGGATCAAAGCAGCATCTACAGAGCCATAGTTTTCCTAGCCATGCTTTGGAAAGAAGGATAATTTTATTTCAGCAGCACTGGCTTATACCTTATAATATTTAAGACTAGAGGTGCAAAGCTTCATGAAGCCAAACTGCTCGGCTGCAAAGGCACAGGATGACTGCAATTAATTGATTCTATAGATTCCTCCTGAGGAACAGTGGGAAAGGAAGCAGCGAGTTAGAATACACTCTGAAATGCATGGTGGTGGGTTGAAAAGCTGTTTGTTCTTTATAACTTGTAAAGGTGCACTCTAGGTGTTGTGTGTGTATTGGAGGCACACTGTTTTTGTCAATAGAAAAGCCATGAGGAAGGAATTTTGTATCTCCTTCTGAAAATATCATTGGCTAATGTCTTTAAAGGGTATGTGTACTCTCTCACTGTAAACTGCCCTGTGATCTTCAAATAAAGGGTGGTATAGAAATTTTATAACAATAACATTTGTTTTTAGGTGGGAGTTGAGAAATCAGTGTTAGTGTTGCATAAGATCTGACATCCATCTTTTGAATATATTTACTTCAAAAGAAGCCCCATTCATTTCTGTGGAAGCAAATGTGGTTCTGATTGTAGCCCATATGGGAAAAAAATGTTTTAAGTATGGCTCAATGGGACCTTCTGCCATAATTCTGTACTCCAGCTCATTTCCAGCGAGTGTGCACCACATTGTTAAGATGTACCCATAAAACACAGTGCCCAATACAGCCCAGGAGCAATTGCGCTGATGTAACGAACACCTGCTTTCAGCAATGTGCACATTTGTAAGAGGTTCATGAGCCTGTGAGATATGATTGGCTCCATCTCCTCTCTTGAGCTTAAAATGGCAAACGGGCATCCGTCAGTATGCTACAAAAAGTATCACTCTGTATGATGTCATTCCAAGCTTAGGATTACATTGTTAAGAGAAGTGTTTCGATTCAATGAACTCGGTAAATATTTTGGCAATGATCACAACAAAATGCAGGTTGCATTTCAGAGAGGTACTCCACATATTGCGATCTGGCCACCATAAAGAGATGTAATGGAAGGACCTCAACAACCAGTACCCTGTTTCAGTCTCTTTCTCTGCAGCCTCCAGTTCCCCTGACGTGTGCCATGCCTTGGCACACCCCTCATACACTACTGCAAAGATTTGAACTGGCCGATTAAATCTCCTAGTGACCCGTTATTTATGGATCATTGGCACGATAAACCACAGTGGCTCTTCTGCCATGTCAATGCACTCAGGGAGCCCTTAATCCTTAACTCAATAGCTGAGAGCCATTCTGGTCTTGTCCACAATAGCATATATCTTTACAAAATATTGCATCTGTTGTGCGTGCTTCCAAAAGCCTTCCCAGCACAGCCATAAATTTCCCGGAATGTCAAAATCTTGGCCTTTAATTAAATGTGCCTTATCTCTCACTCACTCACACATACAATATAGCCAGATAGATTAAGGCTGTGAGCCTAAGGGACTTCAAAATAAGTGCCAAGCAAACCGGTGGGACTTATTTTCAGGTAACACATATAAGTAAAAATTTATAGTATTCTTATTTACATGAACCATTGATTTCAATGGAACTTTACCTTTACATAAAATTGCAATCAAAAGCTTTCCTCAAAACTTACTGAACTGCAATTGCAACCCGAACTCAGAAGTAAACAGATATTATTATTATTTATTGAATTTGTTAGGCGTTTTATCTTGCCCAGGGCAACCCAAAGAAACTTACCACAAAACAGATGGACAAATAAGGGGGGGGCACATAGATATATTAAAACCAAGAGGAAAAAGGAAGATATTAAAAACATCCCACCCAGTTCTAAAAGGCCACAGTTACTTAAAGATCAGTGTTGCCTAGAGGCCAGGCAAGCTTCCTTAGAGAGAACATTCAATAAATGGGGAGCCAGCAAAGAAAAAGCCCATTCTTGTATTGCCACCCTCCTCCTCCTCCTCCTCCTCCTTTGGCAATCACTCGTACCTGAGTAAGATTGTCTCCATAAACAATGTTTTATCAATGAATCCATAAGTGACTGTGGAGGCCAATTCTGAATCCACACGTCCTTCCACAGTGGGAACATTGGTTTCCGGGCGGGAGTTGATCATGGTGTCAATTTGCCAAGCATGCCTTCCTCTTAGCACGTTTCTCCCTTGCATCCTGAGTTTGAGTGTCTTCAAAGCCCATGACACCTTTGGTAAAGGCTGTTTTCCAACTGGAGCGCTCGCAGGCCAGTGTGTCCCAGTTGTCAGTGTTTATACTACATTTTTTTAGATTTGCCTTGAGACAGTCTTTAAACCTCTTTTGTTGACCACCAGCATTATGCTTTCCATTTTTAAGTTCAGAATAGAGTAGTTGCTTTGGAAGACGATCATCAGGCACAACATGACCAGTCCAGCGAAGTTGATGTTGAAGAATCATTGCTTCAACACTTGTGATCTTTGCTTCTTCCAGTACACTGATATTAGTTCATCTGTCTTCCCAAGTGATGCGTAAAATTTTTCGGAGACACCGTTGATGGAATCTTTCAAGGAGTTGGAGATGGCGTTTATAAGTGGTCCATGTTTCACAAGCATACAGTAAAGTTGGTAGTACAATAGCTTTGTAAAGAAGCATTTTGGTTTCCCTGAGAATGTCCTGATCCTCAAACACTCTGCACTTCAGTCGGGAGAAAACTACACTCGCAGAGTTCAGGCGATGCTGGATTTCGGCATCAATGTTGGCCCTTGTGGAAAGATAACAGACCTCTCATGAAGGGGGCCTCAGATGGTGATCGCAGGGTCTGGGTCGGTTCATTTGGGAAGAGGTGTTCCTTGAGGTATTGCGATCCTGAGCCATTTAAGGCTTTATAGGTCAAAAACAGCACTTTAATTTACTTTCCATAGTGTTTAGGATCAGATGCAAGCTTACTTGGGAATGAGCCTTTTATAAGCAGTAGATGGTCCCTAAGTTCGGTTACTCATAAAGAGAATAGGATGAAACCAGTGAGATTTGCTCAAGTATAGGTCCATGTTTGGAAGCTTCAAAATAAGCCACCATGCTAGCCTGCAGCAGCAAAACAAAGTTGGTACTTTAAAGACGAACAGATTCCTTAAGCTTTGGTGAACTAGAGTTCACTTCTGATGGGGGGGGGGGATTGGAAATACAATTTTCCATACAAAACAAAATCTTGTCATGTTCAGTACCCAGATTATATCAACCTGTTAATACTGATCACTGTTCAATGGTGCAGGTTGCAGTAGCAGCGAGCTGGACTAGATGATCCTCAGGGTCCCTTTGAACTCCATGATTCTATTACGCTAAGCCTCTGTCAGCAGAAGTGCCTGTCCCTAAACAGTGATTTCTCAGGCGGTGAAAACCCCATTTACTTACTGCGGAGTGTGCAGAAGCTTGCAATCCTGTGCACGGTTATCATAGAGTAAGTGTGAGTAAATATGCCTAGTACTGTATTGGGTTGTAGGAGTGCAACTTTACTTAGGAGGTTAACCCATTAAAAAGAATCCAACTCGATGGTCCTGGGGCGGCTCCTCCCTCCTTAGATGGCCACGTGTGTTATTTCACTTGCTTCAAAATGTGGTAAGCAGCCAGCCCTACTGACTTCCCCACCAGCCCTACTGAACTACTGAGCCAAATTCCTGGCCTGACGGCATCGTCAATCCAACCCCAATTCGTGGGGCTTCCGAGTAAACAAGATCTAGAATTTAGGATCGCACCGTAAATGGGAAGATCTGGATTCTAGTAGCTTGAGCAAAGGAGATTGATTTTGCAATTCTAAGGGAGGGCTGTTAATCCGTCTCCCCAAATTACCCGTCGAACAATAGGTAATTAGGAGCAGTAAAGCGAAACTGGTCTGGAGTCTTTTTTGTGTGTGTACGAATATCTTCTGGGCTTTACGGTAACTTCTGCGTCTCGTTTACACGCCCCCCCCCCGCCCCCGTTACGCAGCGCTCTAATATTCATAAGTGGCACAGGAGTGACCCTGGTTCCTCCGCCCCTTCGGAGCCCGGCGCTCTCTCGGCCGCCTTCGCCCCGCCCTTCCTCCCGCCCCGCAGCTCCGAGCTCGGCGGAGTTTCTTTGATCCCGGGGCGCGCTTCCCGCTCAAAGAGGGCGCTTCCTTGCGAGTCAGTGGCACCCAAATGCAGGGAACCTCCTTCCAAGTAACAGGTCGCTCAGAGAAAGGGACTGTTCGGAGCGGGATCTGCTCCCGCCTCCCCCCCCCCCCGCCAAGTTACTTTTAACTTGTGGAGTCGTCGAAAAGCGGCCTTAGGCGGCTGCAAGGGCTCCAGGAAACCAAAGTCTGGAAAGGCGCTGTCGGGGCGTGTATGTGTGTGTTTTGAAACTCTGGGAGCCGCCATTCCGGATCCTTTGCACGCAACGTGGAAGAAGCGGTCCTTCCAGGGACCACTCGCTTCCTTCCAATGAATGCTTGCTAGGACCTGAGTCTAGCGGGAAATGAAGCGGGGGGTGGGTGGGCACGGCGTCGAGGGTGCAGGAGGAGATTCCGTGTGCAGTTCAGGAGCCAGGCTGGATTTCTCCGCAGTCTGCAGAAAGGAGTGAGACTCCCGCTTGTGGGATCCTGGCTTTGATCTTGCCCCGCTAAGTTGGGCTTGGTCGGACCCAGCTGATAGAAAAGCCCTGCCTTGGGAGTGTGTGCGTGTGTGTGAACTTGTTCCCCTCGGGTTCTCCCTTCCCTTCCCTTTCCCTCCCCCACCTTCAGCTACAAAGCGATCGCCGACGGTATCTTCTTCCGACCGACAGGGTCGGTCTGTGGGGTTGTTTGGATATCAGCTCCTTAGAGGAGGTTCCTTGAGATACTACTCCTCTTAGCAGTAGTATTAGTTATTGTGAGAGACCTTTCGACTCCTGCATGAATCAAGTGGCCTCTGGATTCTGGATGTCTTCTCTCCCCTTCACCCGGTGCCCCGCTCTTTTCTTTTTATATTAAAAAGAGTAAGAGAAGTCCGATACGGCAGCACATATTCTAAGCCAGAATCCAGCCGGTTGTACTGATTTAAAACAAAATCGTCTCCCTCGAAGTTCTTCCCCGGGATTAAGCTCACGCACCGCCCCCTCGGCATAAAAGTAACCTTGATTTACGTCCAAACTGTATGATCACTTAATCAAGAGAACTGGATGTTTTTCATAGGCCTCTCTGCCTATGGCGCTGGTTGGAGGCGATTGTCCCTTTTGAAAGGTGAAAGTTGGGTGGGTGGGGGGAAAGGAGCCTCCCCCCTCCTTATTAAACGCCAACAATACATGGAGGGAGGCAGCTGGATCCTCCAGGATTTATGGGCTTTTCTCTTGCTTTCATGCAAGCAGGTGTCTCTGGGGCTGCCATTGTCTCAGCCCCACCCCACCCCCATGGCTAAGAATAGGAGCTTCTGAAATGAAAGATCCGCAGGCCTCAGCCTTCAAATGGCCCGGCCTCGGCGTCTGCAGCCCTCCGCTAAGGTGCAAGAAGCCACCCTCAGGCAGTTATTAAACTGATTTAGGAGTTGAGCTGCTTTTCAAAGCATCCTATTTTATCTGTACACAAAGAGCTTGGCGAGCGGCACAGCAGCTAACCTTGAATTCTGGATGCTCCCGCAAGGGTTTTAAGATCTAGAGATTAGCTCCCATTGAAGAGCAGCACTTCAGCTATCTTGGGGAGTGGGGGTGTTTGTTTGCCTGTTTCGCTTTTTATTTTGGCTTTCCCAGTATATTTGCTGTTACACGCTATGTCAAAATCGGCCACAGTCCAGAGCTCAGGGAAATGAGTGAGCTTAAGCACACCTGACCCTTGGGGGCAGTGGTCTGCCCTTAGTTTATCATCCTTGTACACCAGTATGAGGGACGCGGGTGGCGCTGTGGGTAAAACCTCAGCACCTAGGACTTGCCGATCGCATGGTTGGCGGTTCGAATCCCCGCGGCGGGGTGAGCTCCCGTCGTTCGGTCCCAGCTCCTGCCCACCTAGCAGTTCGAAAGCACCCTTAAGTGCAAGTAGATAAATAGGTACTGCTTTATAGCGGGAAGGTAAACGGCGTTTCCGTGTGCTGCGCTGGTGCTGGCTCGCAGGGCAGCTTCGTCACGCTGGCCACGTGACCCGGAAGTGTCTTCGGACAGCGCTGGCCCCCGGCCTCTTAAGCGAGATGGGCGCGCAACCCCGGAATCGGTCACAACTGGCTCGTACGGGCAGGGGTACCTTTACCTTTACCTTACACCAGTATGAATTTCTGCCACCCTCTCAGGATGCTTCCAGATGGGAGCTTATTGTGGGATAAGAACACCTCATCCATGTAGGCAACAACAGCACGTATGGGCAGATCCACGTCATACATTCAAAGCACATCCAGCGCACATTTAAAGCACACAATTTATCCCAAAGAATCGTGGGAACTGTTGTTGCCCCCTCACAGAGCTCCAGGTCTCAGCACACTTATCAAACTGCAGTTCCCAGGATTCCTTGGGGGAAGTAATATGTCCTAAATATGCATTGAATGTGCTTTAAATGTATGGTTCAGATTTGCCCTATGTCGTTGGCATCAAAATGCAAGTCTGTATTCAGCTACCCTTTATTCTGGGTTTAAGTTTTTTATATAAAAACCCCCCAAACAAACTGTTGCCAACTAACCATTTGCAATATCTCAATGACTTGCTTGCAATATAAAGGCCCAGTCTGGAAGTACCCTCAGTCCACTTCCATTTGACACCTATGAAAGCTGCAGCAAGCCAGTGGCTGAAATCTTGGGATGTTGAGAGGTGGACATTATGTTTAGCATTAGACTAGTGGGTGTTCCAATCCGGGCTAGGATTCTGCAGGACATTCCCAAATTGGTTTTTGCAGCTGCTGCCGCTTTATAAAAATGTATGCTCCATCACGAGTGGAGAAGCCTTTGTAGAAGTTAGAAACCAGGAAAATTGTAGACAGGACACCATTTATTCAGTAATCATCCTGAATGGTTTGTAGGGAGTTAGATCAAAGCAAGCCTTTACCCACGCTATCCAGCACATTTTCCAGTCACTTTCCTTATCACAAAAAGTCTTATTTTTGGGAAGCAGGTGACCTTCCAATCAAGTTATGATTCTGCATTCTGAATTTGCCAGTGTGTGGCTGAATCCCACCCGAAAATAGTGACAGCCTGGAAGCACCAAAATGTCAAAAGAAGGGGAAAAAAATAATACTGTTTTGAGTTTCCAAAATGTCATGGAAACAGGGAATCGTGTTGTTCAGTTCTGTTATAATGATAGCTAGTTGAATTGACAGAATTAGAAGAGAGGGCAAAAGCTGAGGTGGTGTACAAATGTCTACTGAAAATGATCACAGGCTGATAAATAATTTAGAAATGTGTTGATTTGGTTTCTCTCTTAGGAAAAAGTTACAAGTTGACAATGTGTTAGTGTGCTTGTCAGTCATACATATTACAATATGAATTGTTTTTTATAAGGCAGAAGCCTATGTAACAGCAGGAATGGGGGATTGGTGGCCCTCATCCCTAACTATTGGCTATGCTAGCTGGGGTTAATGGGAGCTGGAGTCTGATCTTTGCTGGATCAGACCAAAGACCCATTTAGGCCAGCATCCTGTAATCAGAATGGCCAACCTGATGCCCATGGGAATCCTGCAGGCAGGCCCTGAGTCCAACAGTCCTCTCCTCGCTTGTGATTCTCAGCAACTGATATTCACTGTCTCTAACAGTGGCGGCAGAACATAGCCACGGACAGCCCTCTCCTCCATGGGTTTGTGTAAACCTCTTTTGAAAGCTACCCAAGTTGGTGGTCATCACTACATCTTGTGACAGTGGATTCCATAGTTTGCCTATGTGCTGTGCGAAGAAGTACTATTCTTTTGCCTGCTGAATCTTCCAAGATTCAGCTTCACTTGATGCATTATGAAAGATAATTGGCTCATTGGATGTCCACTTTCTCAACATCACACACAATTCTGTACACCTCTATCATGTCTCTCTGTGCGCTTCCTTCTGAACTAAAATATCCCCAATATTGTGACCTTTCCTCATAGGGGACTTGAGCCAACACCTTGATCATTGGAGTTGCCCTTTCTGAACTGTCTTCAGCTCTACAATGACCTTTTTGAGGTGAGGCAACCAAAAATGAACACAGTATTCTAAGTGTCCCTGGTATTTTTGTATATATGTCATTATGATACTGGCATTTTTATTATCAATCACTTTCCTAATGACCCCTAACATGGAATTCACCTTTTTCACAGTTGCCGCACACTGGGTCGGCACCTTCATCAGCTATCCATTATGGCCCAAAGGTCTCATTCCTGGTGATTTCAGACCTTGTTAACTTATATGTGAAATTAGGGTGTAATGGCTTAGGGTTTTTTTTTTAATGCCTCAATATGATGCTTACATTGCTTTGCCTTTCTACTGCCCATTCACCCAGTTTGGAGAGAACCTTCTGGAGCTCCTTACAATCACTTTTTGTTCAGATCCTCCTGAACAATTTGGTACCATCAGCAAACGTGGCTACATTACTGCTCACAGGTCCCAATATTGATCCTCAGGGAACTCCCTCCAGGGAATTCCTTTTTCCTAGCATGGAATTTGCTTTTTTTCCACAGCTCCTTCATACTGAGAGGGCATTTTCTATGAGCTATCTACCATGGCCCCACAATCTTTTATCTGGTGTGAAGATTTTCTGCTGTAGTGTGCATCACTTTGGGATGAAGCCCTCAGTTCTTCCTTATGAAAGTCTTCACCTGGATTTTCACTACTCGGAATAATTTGGTGTTATCCTAAAACTTGGGCCTTTCACTGGCTCACTTCTAACTCCGGTTCATTTATGAGAAAGTTAAACAGCACTGGTTCCAGTACAGATCCTTGGGAGAACCCATTTCGCCATGCCATCTTTCTCTATTGTGAGCTGTCCATCTATTCCCACTCTCTACTTCTTTTTGTTTAACCAGTTTCTAATCTGTAAGAGGATCTGTCCTCTCATCCCACGGCTGCAGAGTTTAGCCACAAGCCATTGATGAGAGACTGTCAAACATATTTTAGATGGCCAAATTTTTTAAATTATAAATTCTTTGACAGTCTTATATTTCAGAGGGCATGTCGATGAATTATCTGATAGGTGCACTATGGCACAATCCACACAAAATTATCTCAACTGAAGTGCCAGCTGGAGAGCACAGTGCATTTTTCCATGGGTGAAATGTTCTGGTTTGAGTGCTAGATGAGCATAATTTCCCTGCTACTGAAAAAGGAGGTTTGCTTTGTCCACAACAAGTGAGTAAGGGCTGTGAATTTATTGCACTCAAAATTATCCTTGAGGAAACTAAAACGCTACCACGTATTTTCCTGCTACAAAGTAACAGAGTTTGAGTTCTACAAGATAAGGAAAACCATTGGATTTTTAAAACTTTCCTTGGAGATGATTCAGGAACACTCATAGAGCCAATTTAATCGGCCACTGAATTTGAGCCCAATTCTACTCCCCTTCTGCAGTCTCAATTCTTGGAGTCTCAATTGGCATCCCTTGTAGACTTGGTTAACAAATGCCCACTTTTTGGGTACCGAATATGTGAATATCCACTTGGAAACAATAGAAATAGTTTTCCAAGTCGCTTTGTCCTAGGAGAGGACAAGGGAGTATGATTTTTCATTTTCTATCTTTGGAAGGTGTGCTGTTCTGTTTTCCTTCTCGACTTTGACTGGCTACACCCTGCATAGCACTGCCTCCTTCTTATTCCCAGCACAAAGCACACTGCCCCTATTCTTCTGGCCTTTGTAGCCATATGGCAAATCCATGTAGACACAGCCAACATCCATTTATTCAGGCACATAATGTCCCGCAACAGGGAACAATTGGAACTTTGTTTGCTTCTATTATTGATGCGAATGGGCAAGAGAGAGAGAGAGAGGGAGGAATCATTTAACTATAAGAGATATCCAGCTAATTATGAGCCATATGTGCCTTTAGTGTCAAAGCAATCCTATGAAGTTCATTTTATACCTAGACCACTTTATTAGGTGCCGAAGACAGATGTCCCCCAAAAGTGCATGCATTAGAGGAAACTTGTGTATCGGAGATCTTGAAATATTTAACTGAGGCTTCTTCATCTGTCAAGGGACTTTAAAGTGCCATTTGTCACAAGGATGTGGATGTGTGCATTACACACTGATTAGATTTAGAAGCTTTGCATTTTGGGGATGGCAGAGTTTTAGTTTACAAGGAATATTACAGCATCAAGCATTTTCTATATAGGATTCATGTGACAATAGAAGAACGGGACCAATTAGAATAATATTAACCTCTGGAGTTAATGAGAACTAGAAATTCTCTTTGTCTTTGCTCATTCTTCCAAGAACAGAGGTTACAATGTTCCTTTTGAAACATTTTCCTCCTGTCCGGCAGCCGGAAAGTGAATTTAGCATGTTGAAATCCTCCTTCCTTGGAATGGAAGGAGTGTCCTTAAGCGATAATCCTACAGCACTTTCCCAAAGGGTTAGGCACACTGCAGGGAAATTAAGGGAAAGCTGGCTAGTGGGAAAATCTTCCTTCATTTTTCTATTGATGTGGCTGTCAGACTCTTCCCTCGCCAAATGCTCAGATGGAAACCGCTCTTTGCCTCCTCAGACCCAGCTAGAGAACATTTATTGGTGACTGCAACTCCTGTGTATAAATTAAACAATATCGGCTTGACTAAATTGCCATTTTTAAAAACCATCTCCCTGTGTCCTTCCTTTAATTAATGCTTCTGTCACCGAAAGAAACCATTATCTATCCATTTATAGGTAATATTTGAGGGGTAGCTCATGAACAGACTCACATTATTGTCATCTCCTTGGGTATATTTAAAAAAATAATCTTTGTACAATTCCTTATTTCATTGATATCAGTTAATTAAGAGCTGTACACAGATGGGTTTTTTTTTAAAACATTCCCCACCTTACAGAGGACAGCTCCTATTAAAGTCCAGCTAAAAATTCCCCTTCTTAATTTGTGCAGCAAGAAGAAAAAGGCTAATAATATTAGTTCTTTTATGCAAACCTTGTTTTCAGCCACTTGCCTTAATTTCCTATAGGTCTCTTTCTTCACACCAGCATTTGTTATTTAGCAGAGAAATAATTTTGGATGAGACAAGGGGTAAACGTTGGGAATATCTTCATTTTCTTTTTAAAATCCATCCATCTTTTGTCACAATGTATTCAGTGTAAATAACAATTGTGCATATTCATCACCCCTCATTCCTTCTCCTGTTTCCTAAATATACCTTCCTCAATCGTTAAGGGAGTGAGTTCATAGCAAGTGTGTTGTGTTTTTGGGTGGCGGGAGGACAGACTGTTGTATATGTTATGCTACTTAATCAAAAGCCTCGCAAAGAGCCCATCTGGAGCCTCTTTGGAAACTGAATTGATTATGGGGAGGAAAATAGATATGGTGGGACACTTCTGCCAATATATACGGAACTAATCAGGTTACTGCAGCTGGGTGGCCAGCTCATAATAAAATAAACCCCATTTTGATTCAGCCTGACAACACAATGCAGAATTCACTCTACAGCTGTCTCTCCTGAAGTCTTGATTCCCCAAAGCCATTCCATAAAAGCCCTGCCTGCCTTCCATCTTCAGAATTTAAATAAAAATATTCAACAGGACAATGTATTTGGTCTTCCCTACTCCTCTAATAGTGGGTGAATGAATATATCCTGAGGCAGGTATGCTTCTGCCAGGTAAATAAAACTGAAGCCAAGCACTGGCACAGGACAGAGTTCTGTTATTGCTGAAGCGATGTAGACTCTGTGGCCCTGAACCCTGCTTGTATGAGGGACCTCCTTCCTTGAAACCCTCATTTTCCAAGGCCCAGTTTCAAGTACTGCAAAACTCTTTATCCAGAGTTGCCTTGAAGGACAATTCAAAAGATTCCAAAGATTAAGAATGTGGAAGCTATCTGGAATTTGGAGACTGGAGCACACTACTTTTGGCTTCCATCATTTACACTGGCTACCCATTTGTCTCCAAGTTCATCTTAAAGTGCTGGTTTTAACATTTAAAGTCCTAAACAGCTCTCTCTGTGCGTGTGTCATCTGTTCCCTTGTGAACCCTGCCCACCAGTTAAGACAATAATAATAATTTATTATTTCTACCCCGCCCATCTGGCTGGGTTTCCCCAGCCACTCTGGGCGGCTTCCAACAAAAGATTAAAAATACATTAAAACATCAGTCATTAAAAACTTCCCTAAACAGGACTGCCTTCAGATGTCTTCTAAAGTCAGATTGTTGTTTATTTCCTTGACATCTGATGGGAGGGCGTTCCACAGGGAGGGAGCACTACCAAGAAGGCCCTTTGCCTGGTTCCCACCTCACTTCTTGCAGTGAGGGAACCGCCAGAAAGCCCTCGGCACTGGACCTCAGTGTCCAGGCTGAACGATGGGCGTGGAGACGTTCCTTCAGGTATACAGGGCCGAGGCCGTTTAGGGCTGTAAAGGTCAGCACCAAAACTTTGAATTGTGCTCGGAAACGTACTGACAGCCAATGTAGGTCTTTCAAGACAGGTGTTATGTGGTCTCGGTGGCCACTCCCAGTCACCAGTCTAGCTGCCGTATTCTGGATTAGTTGTAGTTTCCGGGTCACCTTCAAAGGTAGCCCCACATAGAGAGCACGTAGATTGGCACATCTGTGCCTCTGCTTACGGCCCTGCACTTAATTTGGTTTGTTAATTATTTGTAAAGTAATTCTGATTTCAGTAGAACTTATTTCCAAGTAAATGTGTTAGGATTTCTGTTTTAATTGTTTTATAACCAAAATAATTAGGATGAGAGTTGGAAACAAAACAGAAATAGAATCAGATTATTATATTATTTTGAGATGCCCACAGATACATGACTGTTAAACTCAGTAAAAGCAATACAACACTATGCCGGGGGGCGGGGGGAAGGATTACGGGGAAGTGGGCTGAGGGTGGCTGGGGGAAAAGAAGCCTTGAAATAATTTTCAGTGAAATTATATATTGCCTATAAAGGTCGAGGCTCAACAGGAAAATGATTATAGGTTACACTGATCTGGAGCATGCACTGGCAATTGAAAGGGGAATACTGTGAAATGTCAAGAAAGCAGAGGAGTCTGTATTTATTTATTTGCTCACCCATTATCTCAGTCTTCAGAATATAATGGGCTGATCAAGAGATTGACCATTTCAGGAGAAGGGTGCCTTCATTTCTCTACGTGACTGTAGATTATTTCGGCTTCAGAAGACAAGAATGTCCCTTTAACATCTGACCTGGCCTTTATTTAAGAGAAGCACTTCACGGTTCAGGAAAGACAGACAATTTTCTAATTCCCAGCACTGCTGGAGACTGAGGCAGCAACTTCCAGACAGGACACCTGCTAACACTAGAGAAATGGCATTATTATGTCTACAAGTTTACAAATCTGAGGATCAGAAAGCTTTTGCTGCTGCTGCTATAACACAGGCCAAGGATGACGACTTCTTCAAAGTTCCAGAGGGGTTTCCCCCCGCCTCTTCTTCTTCTTCCAAGGAACGGCCCCTTTTCACTTCCAGTCTCAGCAGATCGGTTTCCACATGAAAAAGTCAATAGTCAAAGAGCTTCCTAAGTTTCATTGGTGTGTAGCAGAAAGCGGATTAAGACTTGAGGCCTTTTTACTGGCAAGCCTCTAAGCAAATAAAGGTTCTTGCATTTTAAAAAATAAATAAAGAACATATAGGATAGTCCACCAAATGGGTGACACAGCAACTTGGAAGTATTTTAATAAGACTCTGGGTGCAATGCAGTTTTTAAAATGTTAGATTGTGATGTGGCACTTTTATTTGTGTTAGTTGCTTTCAAGGACAATTCTTTTTTGTAAGAACTGCACCCCAGTTCCAAACAGATTTGCTTGGAAGTTTCTTGTATTGCTTTTCAGTGGGATTAAGTCTGCCAGTCTGTGTAGACAGTACTAAGCTAGATGGGACCACTGGACTGGCTCAGAATAAGGAAGCTTCCAATGTTCCTATGTTGGGATTTTTCAGGCTTAAGATAGCTCTGTGTCATTATGAATGTACAAAATAAGATCAGTTGGGACTGAGGACTGGTGACTTATTCGAGAGAAGGTGGGATTTGTATCCAGGGTTTCTTAGCTCACAAGCCACTACAGTACAGCAACAGATGAACCAGCTGGCAGTCAGTCAGCAGTGGCAACATTAATACAGGAAAAAGCAATAGATCAAATGGTGTAATTCCCCCTCATTTCATGATGCTTACATTTAATATGCTGAAAGCAAAAGGTGCCAAACTTGCAAAAACACAGCCTAACATGCTGAACTTTAAAGCACAGGCTTAGGAGCTACAAAGCCATGCCAGTGCTTGTGCCTGCCAGTACCACACTCTGCCCTGTCTCCATGGAAAGGAAGTTTTGCTGCCCTGAGTGAGCTGTCCCCAGTCCTGCAGTGCCTTAGACTTCAGCTGCACACTGAACTTCTAAGACTTCCCCTTTTGCCCTGTGCTTAAAGGTAGGCCTGCAAAATAAACTGCCTTGGGGCAAACATCACAGTACAGAGATACAGACGTGCTTGAAACTGCTTTAATGCTTCCGGATGCACACATTTCACGTCATGTTGTAGGATTCTGGTTTAAGTCTCTGTGCCGTTAAGATTCGCTCCCAACATTAAAAACAAACCATCTTGCCCAGGCTCATCTAACAAATCAGTGGATAGAGCTCAGCACAGATCTCACCTTTCCTTGCCTAATTCAATCAGGTTGCCCTGTGCAAGTGTTCTAGAACAGCTATGGCTACAACCACTAACCAACTTAGATTGTCCTATAACATGTGCCCTGCGAAGTGAGTGCATCTGCAGTGCATTACATGCATGACGCCTGGCTTGGGCAGCCAGCCCTGTTGCTCTATTCCAGGGGTCAGCAACCTTTTTCAATCGCAGGCCGGTCCACCTTCCTTCAGACCATGTGGTGGGCCGGACTATATTTTGAAGGGGGAAAAATGAACTAATTCCTATGCCCCACAAATAACCCAGAGATGCATTTTAAAGAAAAGCACACATTCTACTCATGTAAAAACACCAGGCAGGCCTCACAAATAACCCAGAGATGCATTTTAAATAAAAGTACACGTTCTACTCATGTAAAAACATGCTGATTCCCGGACCGTCTGCAGGCGAATGGGCTGCATCCGGCCCCCAGGCCTTAGGTTGCCTACCCCTGCTCTATACCATGGATTAGAGTTTGGCAGGCAATGGAGCCCTGGGGATATCATCAAACGAAAGCTAGAGAAAGGCAGTCCTCTGTTTTTCGGAGTTGAAGATGGTCTGAAAGAGGGCATGGGCATAGCCAGGATTTTGGAGTGGGGGGCAAAACTGAAGTGACTTCTATTGTTTTACTTGATCTGGGGGAGGGCAGCTGCCCCCCTGCCCTCCCTTGGCTACACCCATGAAAGAGGGATCGCTGCTGATGGTGCATATGCTCATCCCATGTCCACTTGTTGAAACATGTTTTCAGATGGTTCCACAAACCTGCAAAACCTGTTTGACCGGAAGCATCAGTGAGAGAAAAGAGAGGTGCATGGGAAAGGAAGGCCTCAACCACTTCAGAAACTACTGTCATTCTCCATCCTAATGAATAAAGGACGACCACTGAAGCACCTTACGCATCAATGTTGCTTCAGAAGAGGCAGTTCTGGAGTGGAGACGCAGTGTGGGTGCTTAACCCCATGTCCACCTGCAACTTTTCAGCTCAGAATTGCAATCTCACAAGCTATCCCCACCGTGGTTCCAGTTCCCTGCTTGCCTTCAAAGCATCTGATAGGAATCTTATGGGAGTGATTTGGAGCAGAAAAAATGAGTTTGAAAGAGGCTGAAGCACCTTCCCCCAGCATTGTTTCTACATTTTTCAACAACTCCTCTCAAAGCAGCTTTTTATTTTAAGGGGGAGGGGAAGCCTTGGGATCTGTGATACACATTTGCCTGTAATATATAGTTAACATCTAAGTCTACCCCACTAGTTACCTTATGACTTATAGGGTGGACTAACCAGAGAATTCCTACCATGCTTCCAAGGTATGTTCCAGTTCAGTGAATGAAGGAATGAATGAACTGGCTGCTTGGTTTCTTTAGCAGGCTAATAAATATTTTAATCCTATTTGCAATCTAATAAATGTAGGGGTTTTTTTAAGGGGGGCGTCTATCATGCTGTATGTTTAAGTCTGTCTCCATGAATGTTTTCCATCTTTCTTGGAGATGCAAGTGATGAGTTGAACAAATGTTTAACTCATTGTATGGGAATTATAAATAAAAATAAATGTATAAGAATTAAACGTGGTTAATATTCTCTCTCTCTCTCTCTCTCTCTCTCTCTCTCTCTGTGTGTGTGTGTGTGTGTCTCACACCCTAAATATGTTGTTGTTTTTTAATTGAAAGCATGCTTCAGTTGATCAACATTTTAACCATGGTCTTCTAGAAAATGAGAATCTAGTGCCACCCTCAACCATGGATGCATTGGTGTGAGCACAAGCAAGTCCTTTCTTCTCTCCCAGTTCTAATTCCCCATCTGTACAATGGGAAAAAATCATGGTCTGCCTTATAGATTTGCTGTGAAGGCAAAGGACAAAACTCTATCCACATATGTCTCACTGTGTTCTATAGGGTTTCTACACTCTGGTGAGTGTATTTAGGATTGCAGTTGACGTCCAATATAAATGACAGGCAGCCCTGGATCTTCCCATGTAGCCAAATGAGGTGCTGAGGTGGTAAAATGGGCAGTATAACAGACTATGAGTAGGGGGAGCACAGTTCTGAATGCTGCTCCACATTAAAAGCACATTGCAGATAGTAAAGTTGACAAAGAACTAGAATATAACCTCTTCTCCCACTATGTTTGCAGGGAGCTTCTTTTATGTGAAGAAATATTCAAAAGCAGAGCATAGGAAGCTGACTCCTCCTGAGTCCGGCAATTGTTTGTCTAGCTTAATGTTGTCTAAAATAGGGGTGGGAAGCCTTTTCCCTACCATTGACCCATAGGAAAAGTCGATTTGGAGCTGCAGCTGATAGCTGGTCAAGCCAAAGTGGGCAGTGGTTGCTTCACTGCAAGACTGCAGAATCCCCTCTCCACAACAATCTTTCTCTCTCTGCCATCTCTTGAATAAAATTAGGTTGTGAGCCTTGGGTTCCTCATCCCAGCTCTAAACTGTTTGGCTCAAGGGGTTGCAGGTCGGTGTTGTTCCCAGACTTATCAAGGATTGACCCAGCAGGGGCCTTTTGCATGCCATGTATGAGCAACAGTTACTGAATGAGAAGGCCTGAATGCATGCAGAAGGCCACTGGCTCAGTCCTCAGCATCTCCAGGTGAAGCTTGGGGAAACTTTGTTCTGCAACCTTGGTGAGCTGCTGCCAGCTAGGCCAGAGGAAGACATTCCTGAGCTACCTGGACCAGCGAGGTTGCTCCATATAAGGCACCTTTCTATAGCTTGGCTTAGGTGTTCTGTTAGGCAAATGGCCAGGCACTTCCTTACATATTCACCTCTGGTGACTGAACACTCAGTGGCCATAAAGGTGCATATTTCTCCCAAGCCCCACATTTCCACAGCTGTATATGTGGAAGATTCACACAATCTTTCCTCCTAAGGAAAATAAGGTGGTGGGAAAATGGTGCCGATGTAGCAGCTTCCCTCCACCCAGGACTTTCTCCCATTATATAGCAGGTCTGGTAGGAACATCTGAGCATCTAGTGCTTCTCTACTACCTGCTTGAAGCTCTATGACATTGATGCCGAAATCCAGCATCACCTGAGCTCTGCAAGCGCAGCTTTCTCCCCATTTATACACAGAGTGTTTGAGGTCCAGGACATTCGCAGGGAAACACAAATGCTTGTTTACAAAGCTATTGTACTACCAACTTTACTGTATGCTTGTGAAACATAACCACTTATAAATGCCATCTCCAGCTCCTTGAAAGATTCCATCAACAGTGTCTCCAGAAAAAAATACATATGACTTGGAAAGACAGGTGAACTAATGTCAGTGTACTGGAAGAAACAAAGATCACCAGTGTCAAAGCAATGATTTTTCAACATCAACTTCATTGGACTGGTCATGTCATTCAGATGCCTGATTATCGTCTTCCAAAGCAACTACTCTATTCCCAACTTAGAAAGGAAAGTGTAATCCCGGTGGAGAACAAAATAGGTTTAAAGTTGCTCTCAAGGCATATACTCAAAACTCTAGTATAAGCACTGACAACTGGGAATCACTGGCCTGCAAGCGCTCCGATTGGAGAACAGCCTTTACCAAAGGTGTCATGGACTTTGAAGAAGTACAAACTCAGGATGAAAGGGAGAAATATGCTAAGAGGAAGGCATGTTTGGCAAATCCTCACCATAATTAACTCCCAGCTTAGAAACCTATGTCCCCACTGTGGAAGGACGTGTGGATTCAGAATTGGCCTCCGAAGCCACTTGCAGACACACTGTTAAGACCATGTTCATGGAAGACAATCTTACTCTGCTACGAGTGATTGCCAAAGACGACTCCTCACTTGGAGAGACCTTGACTGTATCTGGCTGCTGAAGGTGTGGACAGGCTCCTCTGGAAAGTCTTTGGGGAGATTATCTGTGGGGCCTGTTCAGTTCTGTGATGCGTCATCCCTCAAGCGAGGGACCTGCCATTCTGGAGCAGCTCTTAGGCTGGGGTCTCAACCACAGGCTATTCCTAGAGGGTTTGGCGAGAGAGAAAAAGAGAAGAGAAGCAAGTCCCATGTGCAGATTTTAATCTAATCACTTCCCTGTCAAACTAATCCCTGCCTGACTCGGATAGGACTTAAGAAACGTGCCTGGAAACCCAAAAGCAAATCTCATTTGAATGAAGCACACACTCCGCAGCCCCCATCTGCAAAGAGCCGCAATTAAAGGCGAAAAGAGAGAGAGAAATTAGCATTTTCCGCGGCCATCTGGCATGAGGAGCAGGCGAGGGGGAACAAAAGGCGCTGGAGGCGGAGGGGAGAGGCGAGTGTGCCACGGCATTGACCTGCAAATGAGCCTTTGTCAGCGAATTAAAGCTTCCCGGACCCCCCGGGACACCCCAAAACAGGCACCATTACAAACCATCCGGACAAAAAACCACTCATCAAAACTGTCTGAGATGGGGATGGAGCTGGGGGGGGGGGGCCGGCCGGCCGGTGGAGGAAATGGAGGGAGGGCAGGCCGGGATGAAATAGGCGCCCGAGACAGCGCACCACACCTCCGTAATAGGCGGCTAATAGCCGCGAGAGATGCGAGGAGGAGATGCAGCTTCTGCGGGGAACTTGCAGCGAGAGACAGCCTGAAGTCTTTGGGACCATCACCCGCCAAACCACTCGGCACTTGCGGTTTGAAAGCGGAGATTTCATGGTGCAGATTTACCGCGACTATCACCATCACCCCAGTTCTCCTGCGGAGATCAAAAGCAGGGAGTTAGTGGTCTGCTAGATCCCGTCCCTTTCCCTGATGCTGCTCCTTCGGCTCCTGCCCTGATATTTCACAGAATCATCGAGCTGTTGAGTTGGAAGGGACCTCGAGGGTCATCTAGTCCAGCCTCCTGCAAAGCAGGAATCTCAGCTAAAGCATCCATGACAGGTGGCTCCGCTTAGAAACCTCCTAGGAAGGAGAGTCCACAACCTTTCAAGAGAGTCCATTGCACTGTCCAACAGCTCTTGCCTTCAGAAAGTTCTTCCTGATGTTTAGTCAGAATCTCCTTTCTTGAAACCTCATAGCTCCACTGAGTCTCCTCTTTACCAGGCTGAGGATACCCAACTCCTTCAACCGTTCCTCATAAGGCTTGGTTTCCAGACCCTCCTCTGCACATGGTTCCAGCTTCTGGTGGGGCTCTCTTGGATCTGTTTTTTTCCACAAGAACAGGATCTGCAGGAGGAAAACAAGCAGCCCCCAAAAGGACCATCTTGAAAGAGCAAAAGGTTTTCCAGTGTCAGAGAGAAATCTAAAAGGATCTGGTTGGCTGGCTGGCATCCAGTTGTCTTGGGAGACAATAGAAAAGTGCTCCTGGGGTGTGTGTGTGTGTCTGTGTGTGTGTGTGTGTGTGTGTGTGTGTGAAGTCAAACCGCTGGAGAGTTACAATGCCCACTCTGGCTGTAGAGACAGATACAATTGTCACAGCATCTCCATGCCAGGAGAGGTGGCACCTGTTGCAGTTCTACCTGTCATGCAGGAGATAAATGCAATGGAGTTCTGCTGACAGAGCTGACAAGCCAAAGCAGCTATAACAAAAAAATCTGCTGGTGAATAAATGACATAAGCATCTATGGGCCTGCCTTTCTCCAGCCTTACTTTGATGAATTCGCCTGACTGTACTGTCTACTGTAGTTACATTATGTTCTGCAGCATAACTGGAAAATCTTAATAGTAAAATGAAGACTTTGTTGGGGAAATAAGTATGTAACTGCATTTACAACGGAGTGGGGGGGGGGGAAATCTAGTTTAGTTTCTCTAGCATATAATAACTCCTCCCCAAATCCCTTTAAGACTGTCTCTTAATTGCTTTGCAGGGAAGCCCAAGTGGGCTATAGCAGCAGGATCAAATGCAGACACTATTAAGTAGGGAATGATCAGCAAATGAGGCAATGAATATTTATATAGATGTGTACTGAAGCACAGTGGAAGACAATTCAAGTTATCTGAGCAAAACAAAGAGAGCAGATATGTAAACATAAACTGCAATCTAAAGTGTGAGACCCAGAAACAACAAAACAAACGTTTGTTTACACATGATAGTATCCTTAAGCCCCTCACACTGTATTTGTGCAAACGTGTGAATGTTCTGCAAATTAGGCATTTTAAAAATAGGGATTTTCAAATGCAAGTCAAGCTGAGCCCTGGCAGTGGATTCAGGGTTTCACCCAACCAGAATCCCAGTAAAAATGAAGTAGGACTCTCTAGTAGATTTCAGCAGCATGTGCGAGGTCAATAGCACCCATCTTTCTCATTGCGTAATACCTCCACATATGCCCAGTGAGGCCACTCTAGGCTGTGTTTAAGGATGTGCCAGACACAACATCAGGAAAAGCAATGCATAAAGGGGAACAGAGAATGATGTACTAGTCAAGAAACAAATCCCAATCATGCCTCTAGCCAACTGTCTCTTCAGTGGGGGAAACAACAGGTAATGAAATCAGTCATATTGGCCTCAGCAAATCGTCACATGGTTTCATCACACGTATACAAGCATGTGTCTATTTGACTATATGTGTTAGTATATACTATACATACATATGACCGACAGTCTATGCAACAAAGTGCAAGGCATATCAAAAAGGATATTAAATGTACACCTAATGTTCCCCCGGGGACGCGGGTGGCGCTGTGGGTAAAACCTCAGTGCCTAGGACTTGCCGATCGTATGGTCGGCGGTTCGAATCCCCACGGCAGGGTGAGCTCCCGTCTTTCGGTCCCAGCTCCTGCCCACCTAGCAGTTCGAAAGCACCCCTAAGTGCAAGTAGATAAATAGGTACCGCTTTATAGCGGGAAGGTAAACGGCGTTTCCGTGTGCTGCGCTGGTGCTGGCTCACCAGAGCAGCTTCGTCACGCTGGCAACGTGACCCGGAAGTGTCTTCGGACAGCGCTGGCTCCCGACCTCTTAAGTGAGATGAGCGCACAACCCTAGAGTCGGACACGACTGGCCCATACGGGCAGGGGTACCTTTACCTTTTTAATGTTCCCCCAGAGATGCAAAATAACAATGGAGTGCTTGTTCTGAGTGCTAATACTCCTGTTTAAAGTCTGCTTAAAACATCTTGCTCTTTGGTGTGGAGACTGTAGTATTTACGTACATATTTTATCCTGTCTTTGATGAGACTGTGTGACAATTTGATGAGTCCAGCGTGTGACTGATTTTCTATTTCTTCAAAGTGAAGAAACCATAGCTCCTGATAAAGAGCCAACTAGCTATACACACATTGGAAACCATTTCTTGACACATAAACTCATTTGTGTACTCTTCCACATATTATTTTCGCTCCCTGGTAGTTTAAGAATGGGTTCTCCAGAATCCACAGCATTACTGATCAGATACAGTTATTGTAGCAGATTTGGATGCAGGAAAATAACTTCCTGGGGTGAAGTTCAGTTGTTCTGCCCAATTTTATGCATGCTAATCAAGGCAGGTTTTACATTTGCATTGTACATGTGGGGAAAGCAAAAACATTTAAAACAGGGGTGAGGAATTTTGCACACACACATTTGGCAGTTGCTAAATGAAAGGAAAGTCAATTGGAAGGACACAGTTGACAGTATGCAGAACCAGGGTCAATATTGGCTGGAGTCAGAGCCCAAAGTGGACAGAGCTACATCATCTCCCTCCCTCTCTGATGCGTTCTGCCACTCCATTCTTTCCCTTTCTTCCTGCTGCCCCTCTTCTCATTTTGTGGTTTCTAGAACACACACGTTCTTCCACCATCCACTTACAGCTCAGAGCTGCCTCTGACTCTGCTGGGCCTTCAGACATATGAATTATAGTGGAGATTGCTGGATAGCTGGATAGCTAGACACATATACATGCACATACACAAATCTTGGTCGGAGGTGGTGCAGTTGTAAAGAGCAAAGTCAGAGAAAAATGAAATATACAAAACCACATGCATATATAACTGCAAAAAACTAGTTTGTATATATAAGGTAGACTGTAGTCCAAAAAGGCTTATGCCAGAATGAAGTTGTTAGTCTTTAAGGTGCTACAGGACTCTCTGTTCTTTTTGCTGCAACAGCATGGCTACCATTCTGGACATAAAACAGTAATTCACAAACAGTTGTTGTTGTTGATGATTATGATGATGATTATGATGACAACAACAAAGACATTCTGGCATTGGAAAGTTAATTAACACACAGTGTGTTAAAAATCTGTTGTTCTGATTCAATCCACAAGTGATACCATTGAACCTTTTTATGAATTGTAGTGGTTTCAGCTTGCTGACTCCTTTTGAAGTTCCTTTGTTTCAATACTGCAGGGGTGGTCAACCTTTTTATACCTACCGCCCACGAATGCATCTTTCTTGATGGTAAAATTTCCTTACCGCCCACCAGTGCTCAATGGAAGGAGGATTCAGCTTGTGCCGTAGAACCCCCTACCGCCCACCTAGAATCCTGAAACACTCACTTAGTGGGCGGTAGAGACTAGGTTGACAACCCCGCAATACTGAATGTGGCCACCTTAAGGTTAGTTACAGTGTATCCTGGGAGGTTAAAATGTTCCAACATTAGTTTTTCAATTGTATTGCCATTTCCGATGTCATATCAGTGTCTATTTATTCTTTTGTGTAGAGATTGGCCTCTTTGCCTTATGGTAGGAG
The DNA here is from genome assembly GCF_964188315.1 of Podarcis muralis. NCBI lineage: Eukaryota > Metazoa > Chordata > Lepidosauria > Squamata > Lacertidae > Podarcis > Podarcis muralis. The sequence goes on from NC_135655.1 coordinate 73,123,158, forward strand.
TTGAGTATTGTTGGCAAATGATGTTATTACATTGCAAAGTGAACAGGGCAATGGACACCTGATGTTGTGGGTTCTATTCATTATACATTCCAACATATTGCACTCATTCAAACACACTATATTACGTTTTTAGACAGGTAGCCATGTTACCATCTGTTGCAGCAAAATCAACAGGGTCTTGTGGCATGTTGATTTTTAAAGTGATAATCATAGTTTTATCCAAGGAAAGCCCTATCAATAAACCTTACTTTAACCTTAAAACATAACCCATTTTCTTCCATGTCTATGGGATTGTCCAATGGAGGAGGTATAGTTGCATTTGCTGGGTTGAGAAGGAGGGCTGTTTAGGAAGTTGCCTTATACGGGGGTCAGACCATTGGTCCATCTAGCCCACTATTATGTACCCTGACTTGGAGCAGCTCTATCCAGGGTTTCAGATTGGTGGCATTCCCACCTACCTGGAGATTAAACGTAGGGCCTTCTGCATGCAAGGCAGATGCATTACCCCTGAGCTATGGAGTTTCTCCATCCTTTCACAGCCATTGCAGTTAGCAATGCAAATAGCAGTTTCACAGGTCTGCTAGGAAACACCAACCTGGAAAATGTCTCCCAGACTTAGCAATATGTGACAATTGACATGTGTGAACGAACACACCTGATCTCCATGCAAAACTAATACTGTTTAGTGGAGACTGTTCACACATTTGGCTTAGGGTCAACAAGTGCTGCAGCTGCATCTGTGAACTCTTCCAGCGATGGAGGGAAAGAGTGGGAGCACTCAATGGGGGCAACATGACCCAGGCAGATTCCTGGTTCCTGCACAGTCTGCTCAGGAGAATGCGAGGGTGTCGAGAAGGCCAGTGTCACAAAGGGACCTGCAGCTTCCAGGAAGGAGTGTAGTGGAAGTGCCCTGCTCTTGCTAGTGGCCTTCCTTCCTTTCCCTTCCTTTCCTCCAGGCTCCAGGGCTGTATTTAGGGCCTCCAGGTGCCGCTCTGTCCGCATTTGTTTGCAGTCAATATTCATGTGCTTCTATCATCTGGGTGGCTCTTTTCACAATGATCAGCCGGGCAGAAGGCTGAGTGACAGGAGACTCGTGGCTCCACTGCTTTTGGAAAGGAATAGGAAGGAATAGAATGGAAGTTGCCTGCAGCTTGCATAGGGGGAATTCTTCATTACTCTTCAGAGGTGGGACAGGGAATTATTTGACAGTTCAGGATTGTACATTCTTGAAGGAAAGGATGGTATAGATTGGCTACACAGAATAGGCATGTGCAATTATTTATGCATGCTTTTTAAAAAACACACCAACTTAAACCAAATATGTGTCATGCTAACCAGACGAGATAAACTCACAAATGTTAGCCCTAATGTTTACCAGTTCACAAAGGTGACCTTCATTAGCCCTTTACTCCAAATGATAAATTGAAATATCTCCATATGCCAAAGAGCACATAATAAGCGGCAAAGACACAACTAAAGCTTTATTAATCTGTAGCAAGAAGAAAGCAAAACCAAACAACTGTACAGTGCAGTCCTAAGACTATCTGCATAGAAGTAAATCCCACTGCGTATAATACAACTTGCTCCCAGGTAAGTATGCATACAATTGTAGACTTAGTTTAATCTGACACACACTAGGCAAGACCTGCTGTATTGTGGCTGATGGCCTAATAAGTATGCATAGGGTTGCACTCCAAAGCTGGCACCTAAACACACTTGGATGTATTCAAGTCAGTGTGGCTCATTTCCAACTAAACTTGCATAGGATTGTGCTGTGTGCACAGACTTCAGTCCTACATGCATGTAAAAAGAAAAGAAAAGTTTGTTTGGTTCACTTCATTGGGCCTTACTTCCACATAAACCTGCACAGGTTCAGACTTGATGCTAGCTTATGGCCAAATGCACAAAATGCATCGATAATCCTATTAGCAGAGAACTGCACCTGGCCTGTTAGAGCTGCTTGTTATTGACTCTGCTGTGGTGATCCTGTGACATGGCTTGATGGATCAACATTCCTGTAGTGTGGAAGAGTGACCCGGGTGGCGCTGTGGTCTAAGCCAGTGTTCCCCAACCTTGGGCCTCCAGCTGTTTTTGGACTACAATTCCCATCATCCTTGACCACTGGTCTTGCTAGCGAGGGATGGTGGGAGTTGTAGTCCAAAAACAGCTGGAGGCCCAAGGTTGGGGAACACTGGTCTAAGCCACTGAGCCACTTGGGCTTGCTGATCCGAAGCATACCTGTGCAAGTAGATAAATAGGTACCGCTGTGGCGGGAAGGTAAAAAGCATTTCCGTGCGCTCTGGTTTCTGTCACAGTGTTCCATTGCACCTGAAGTGGTTTAGTCATGCTGGCCACATGACCCGGAAAGCTGTCTGTGGACAAATGCCGGCTCCCTTGGCCTGAAAGCGAGATGAGCGCCGCATCCCATAGTCCAGCCTTTGACTGGACTTAACCATCCAAGGGTCCTTTACCTTTTACCTCTTAGTGTTAAAGTCTAGAGGAGGTATCTGAGGAGGGGGGAGCTTCATGGGTAGGAGGGGGAGTGATGCCAGCCTGCTGCCCTTGCCTCTAACATAGCAAAACTCCCCACTCCCATGTATTGGGTGTGAATGTCTGCAGAGTAAATGCTGATTTATGCATGTTCTGGAACCTTGCAAAATTCCAGAACCCTGTGCTCTCTGCATGCAGGTTTCTCATCAGATGTCCATGTTCAACATATAGGTGTCAAGGATGGGCTCTGACAGCTTTGTGATGTTGGACATAGAGGAACGGTCCCATTGCTTCTCCTGTGCATGAGGATCCTACATACAAGGATGACACATGAAGGAGTCAAAAGCAGTTTGGCACATGTACAGACAACTTGTACACACATCCAGAGCAAAGCACGTACAAGCCTAGAATTTATCCTTTTAAAAAGAAATAAAGTTTCATGTGAAAGGAAAGGTGACATTGAAGAAACCACAAGAAATAAAGAAAGCTATGGTGAGGATTTCTATACTATGCCACACAACAGTTCATTTATATCATGTTCGTTTTGATAAGGTACACATTCCGATGAACAGACGGGGTGGTAAAGCTACCATAGCCCTGATCGCTTAATATACTTAACATACGCTTTCCAAATTAATAATCTCATTTTACAGAGAAACTGAAGTACAAACATAAACTGTCGCAGTGTTGTGAGTGGCATGTCAGTCCGGAGCTTAATTTTGGTTTTCCAACTCTTGAGCCACCCCCTGTTGAGCAGCTTGATTTGCCTCAATTGGTAGGTGACAATGTTTATCTTCTTACCCTGGAAAGCTTCGCCTGCTGATTTCTACTCATCGGCTGCTGTCAAAGACATGGCTCCCCGCCCCTAAAGTTGCTAAGTTACCAACTCCAGTTTAAGGGCAAGCAATAGTACAAGTTAAATGTGACTATGTGTTGCTCACACCACATTTTTATCCAGAGTGAGAAGAAACACTCCTCTCTCTCTCTCTCTCTCTCTCTCCCCCCCCCCCCCCCCGCATTTTACCATGCAGATGAGCTCAGTGTCTTCAGCGCAAAGCTTTTCCAGAGAGTCACTGTTCTGGTCTTTGCAATCAATTGATACATGATAATTAGATTCCTCGAGAAAAGCCACACAAAGGCTGCCATTCACCCCCTGCTTCTCCCACATGAATCCCAGTGAGAGAGATCTGGGACATTCAGCAGAAACCAGACAGCCAACATTCTCCAGCACTAAAAACACAATTTGGCTTGGGGTGTTCATTTAACAAACAGATCCTTGAACCTTGCTTCTGTTTTCAGCTTATTTAAACCATGTTTCTTTGTACTCAGTTCATTAAAACATGTCTTTTCCTACGAACTGTTTTTACGTTTCAAGAATCCAGTATTGTATTTTTGCGGTGGCAGATGGCCCTAAGCATCCCATGGTAAGTGAGTTGGCAAGATTCAAGTACACACACACACACACACACACACACACACACACGCTTCAAGAACACTTTTTGTAACCAATCACTCCTCGCCTTCGACCAGGCCAAAGGAGATGGTGAGGGAATTTTTATTTGCTGCGACTCAAACCCACAGATCCAAGGAAGTTCACTGTGAGGAGGATGCATTATGAAAATTGCACAAATTATGCTAATTTGATTATTGGACTTCAGACTACGCAGCTTCATCATGGACAGCAATAGCTGATTGGCAATAGGAAGTAACAACAAACAATTGCCATGTGTGGATGGAGACAAAGAGAAGGCCATCTACCCTCTTCACCGTACTTTGCCTCTTCCATGACTCCAATACAGTGGCTCCAGCTACAGCAGCCCCAAGAAGCTCTCAGTTCAAGGTGAGCAGGCTTGATGAATCTCCCTGGACACATTTCTGTAAAGCAGAGGGAGCTGCCATCTCAGTCACTGCATCCTCCTGTTGGAAAGTGACATCAGCAGCAGCAGCAGCAGCAGCAGTTTCTATCCCTGGAGCTGAGCCTGGAGAGATCTCCACCTGCAGCCCTTCTGCTTGAGCTGGGTGCTTTCCAGTGCTGGTGCTGAATGCATGAAGCGGCAGGAGCCAACAAGGTTTCTTCAGTGTGCCAAAGCATGTGGAGCAGGTCTGTTCAGCTACAAGGTACTTGCAATTCCCTTGAGAGTCCTCACTGGTTGATCTCAGGTGTGTGGATGCAATGCATCAAGCAGGTCACCACTTCCATTCCTGTTCCTCTTGTTGTACATTCAGTCAAGTGCTGCACAGCAGCTTTGATGCTGGCATGCCATATCAGGCATGCTACAGCCTAGGTGAATAGCCCTATGTTGCTAGAAATGATGAGCTGGGCTGGGCTGGGCTAGTTAGCACTGGCAGTTTCACATTTGTTATTAAAAACCAAGTATGTTGTGAAAAGAACCACCACATCAGCCACAGCCAAACAGGTATTCACCATGGAGTCTTAGAACTGAGTCATGAGAAAACAATTTAACATCGACTGCAATATATTGTACAGACCTTTCTTGGATCTGTCCTTCACAAGGGGTGACTTGCTTCTGACGCAGGAAATGATGTTCGTATAATATGAAGCAAAAGTCCTGCTAGCTAGTTGTACAGGAGTCAAATCTTTAGCTCTGTTGATTCTGAAGAGGCTTTTCATAGATAATCTTGCAGCAGTAAGGCTTGCACAGGCAAGGCTAACAAAGGCATAAGACAAATAAAATCAAAGACAATACACAGGAGTGTGTGTATTTAAGTGCCTGCAGATTTCAGGAGAGAAAAGTGATAAATCTACATTAGTATTCTTTGCCCTTCCTAAAGAAGCTATGTTTTCAGTTCGGTGAACAAAACTGCACACTGAAACACAAAGACATTCGCTTTAAATTTTTGTCTAATGGGAAAAGATCAAATTTCTGTGAATACACTTTCTACTAAAAACAAGAAAAAAAACAACAACCTGAAGAAAGAGGTGAGATTAAGGGTTTCTAGGCCACGGAGGTCAAATGAGACATGTACAAAATTTGTTGAACATTTTCTTCTCAACAATCACAGGCAAGTTGTCACAAAGTTTTTTTTATGATACCCACAAAAGCACACTGTTGTATGTGCTCCCTCTACTGGCTCAGTTTCAGCACTGATGCTCAATGATATATAATGCTTTCTGTGCTTTAAGGATGTTATATGAAATGTGAAATGTAATGTCTCCTGCACTATTTTGTGTAATGCATACTGGACTTATGGGATTCAGTATCGCAAGATGTGGCGGTAGCCATTGCCTTAGATGGCTTTAAAAGGGGGCTAGTAAAATTCACGGAGGAGAGGTCTCTCCCATGCTGAATATCAAATGCAGGAAACAAAGAATAGAGGAGAGCCGTTACCTCTGGGAACGAAATGACCTGCTTTCTGAATTTCCCAGAAGTATTTGGATGGTCACTTGTGGAAACAGAATGCTGGACTTGACGGGCCCTCAGGACTCATGATGTAAATGTGAGTCCAGGTATGAAATGTAACTCCTTTTGACCAAGGAAAAATATTTCATGGGCAGTTATCATACTGCCTACCACCAAAACTTGCTCTTGTTGCCTGCTTCTTTAGTTTCAGGGGGAAGAAGAGACACCCCTGACTTTGACAACTGGCAACATTTAGGTTTGTTTCCCCTGGTTCCTGTAGTTGCTGTCTAGTCTATATTCTATAACAGAGCAGAGACAATAGGCCGTTCAAAGCAAGAACTAGTATTGGAAGTGGAGCATCAAACCTACCTACAAGATACAGTGGTACCTCGGGTTAAGAACTTAATTCGTTCCGGAGGCCCATTCTTAACCTGAAACTGTTCTTAACCTGAAGCACCACTTTAGCTAATGGGGCCTCCCGCTGCCGCTGTGCCACTGGAGCACGATTTCTGTTCTCATCCTGAAGCAAAGTATTTAACCCAAGGTACTATTTCTGTGTTAGTGGAGTCTGTAACCTGAAGCGTCTGTAACCTGAAACGTATGTAACCCGAGGTACCACTGTATTACAGTGAACAGTTCTGAGACTTAACTGCCCTGACCATTAGTTCTCCTTTTGCTGCATGTTCAGAAGGCAGTTCAGTGTCTGCCTCTGACTGGTAAAGAGCCCAGTCACGGGACCACTTTAATCCATTGTAGCCTCGGAAAGTGTTTTTGCTCAAAGCAGCTGATTTTTAGTTGCGGTTGTGTGGCTGCCAAATGACATGCACAGGAGCTGTCATGGATTTCATTTTGCCACTCAACTTGCAAACCCTCAATAGGTTCAGCATGTGATTGAAGGCAAAATCTGGCCCACAACTGAGATTAGCTTGCTGAGACTTGGTCAAAAAGGGGAAGAAAGCAGCAAATGTGCCCTGGCTGCCGTCCATTAGCACATCTAATAGGAATGGCCCTCCCCTCCCTACGCAAGGGGCATGAGAATACATATTTCCACAATACTTAGCTCATTTCAATTCAATTCAATTTTTTAATTGCTTTTTATTGTATGGTTTTATGCACAGTTGTTGCAAACCGCTCAGATATATTTTATAAATAGTGGTACATAAATATTTTTTTATAAATAAATATATGTGTAAATGAGGCAGCACTGTAGCAGTTGACATTATGGTCTCTGAAGAGTGGAGGCCATTCTTGTAATTGCCATTCACACATCAGATCGTATCTGTCAAGCAAGCACTACGACAGGCACATAGACTAACTCTTGCACCAGTTTAGTTTGACACTGCAAACTGGGTTGACAAAATTGGTCTCAATGCGGATCACAAAATGCCACAAGAGAGTAGAAGTAATATCATTCCTATGTTTTTCTCACTGTAATTATTCAAGAAGGAAAAAAAAGAATTACATTACAGATTCACCATTTATTTTCAGAGTACTGAGTTAAAATGAAGCCACTTCTGCTGGCGTTTAAACTATTGAGCGAGATTTTCCAAAACATTCACAATGTGGTTGATGGTGTTGAACAACATGGGGAGGGCCATAGGTTAGGCACCCTTGCCTTATGGGCTGTAAAGATACGCTTGAAAATGTTTGGTCTGTTGAAACCCTTGAAGCCAGAAAGATAGGTGACTACAATGTCCACTGGCTTCTTGCCTGACAGTGTTCATGATTAGCAAAACTGGAGTTAATTATGCAAAATAAGATCATTTATGCTACTTTCTTTAAATTGCACCTTTCATGAATGTCACAAAATCCAGCTATTTGTAGAGCTGAGTCTGAATTGCCTGGGCACCACATTTTAATTTTGTTTAGTACGCACAGTCTTGTTTATGTCTTTGCATGTGCATTCTTTGGAAAAACAGGAAATTCCATGCAGCCCCACTGAAGATGGAGGAGTGAGGGAGACGAAAGCAATTTCACTGGGAGCAGTGATGTTAGCTACAGATAATATCTGTCACAGAATGCATTTGAAGCTTAATACATATAACTGGAGAACACAAGAGACTAGGTTAAAATAACACGAAGGTTAATAGGGCTCAAAGCAGATTTGATCTTTTCCACAGAATGTGATTTACGATTTTAACCTTAAACTTTTGAAAATGGTAAAAGAAATTTGCCCACTCTTCCTTAATCTGTGCTTTTAACTTTTCTGCTAACCTTTAAGCCCTGGACAGTGCTTCTCCTGTGAAGACATTTTGTAATGACTTCAAAACTTCAACTCTGAGTTTGCAAAAACATTGTGATAATACAAATCCCTAATCCGATTGCTAGTTCAGTTTTAGTCACACCATGGATATTGATTACCCCGCCCCCACTACTGTGATCCATTTCCTTTCAATTAATTACTTTTTTCAGCTGCTTTTGTTATATTAATTAATGCTACATTCAGAATTGATGCCATTCTCACTGATACTGAGGCAAACAGCTTCAAGCACATAACTTTCCTAACCATTCGGTCTATCAATCCACATCCAGTTTTGGATTAGTTGCTTTGATTCTCCTTCCAGAAAGGCATGCTAATGCTCTCTTTCTTTTGGCAATCAGGACCACCTGTAACCCACAGAAAGATGCACCTAAATGTGTGTAATGCATGAATTCCATTGGTCAGGTAGGAAAAAATCCCACCTTAACTCCACCAGGGCAAATTTTGGTCTTTGAAATTTCAACAGCGCTCCATGCGAGGCAAAAAATCCCCACCCACCTCTCGCCTTCCGTTCTGCTCAATTCACTATGTCGTAATTGCAATACTCTACTAGATCCAAGACAAAATTTCTCAGATGACATTTTTCTGATAAGTTGTTTATTACTTTTCTTCAGAAGGTCACTTTGCAGAATGTTGGCTGAATAGCCACCCTTTTTCTGGCTGCTGCCACCCTCCACCCAACCCTGCGCAGCCCACAATGCCCCTGAACGATGCTTGGTCTGAGGCATTGTGATGAATGTGAAAAGAAAGAGGTTGTGTTAGTGCCACTGCAAATGACAAGCCATTCAGGGGAAAAGGCCGTAGTTGAGTGGCAGAACATTTGCTTTGTACATAGATGGTCTCAGTTTCACCAGGTATGACTGGGAGACAACCCTGTCTGAAAATCTGGAGAGTCCCTTCCAATCACTGTCGACCATGTTGAGCTTGATGGACCAATGGTCTGAACTCAGGATGAGGGAGCTTACTAAGCCCTGCCTACAAGAAACTGTTGGAGAATTTATTCTCCTTCCTTGATAAACTTGGTGAAATGGACCCCCAATTTCTCTGTCAGCAAAGAGTATGGAGAATTTCAATAGGATATTTGTCCACAATTTCTTAAAAACAAGTCTTGCTAGACTCAATCCCACTTCTTTATATATATATAGAGAGAGAGAGAGTTACAAGCTTGGTGGATCAAGGGAATGCTGTGGACATAGTGTATCTTGATTTCAGTAAGGCTTATGACAAAGTCCCCCCATGATATTCTTGTGGAGAAGCTGGTAAAATGTAGTCTGGAAGAGGTAACCGTTAGGTGGATTTGTAGCTGGTTGACTGACTGAACCCAAAGAGTGCTCACTAATGGTTCCTTGTCATCCTGTGTTTTTCACAGCTGCTGCACATTGGGTTGACATCTTCACAGAGCTATCCACTATGATCCCAAGGTTTCATTCCTGGTCACTCACTTCCAGTTCAGACCCCATGAGCATATATGTGAAGTTAAAATGTTTTGGTCTTACATAGATCACTGTACACATTGTTACATTGAATTGCACCTGCTATTTTACTGCCCATTCACTCAATTTGGATAGGTATTTTTAGAGCTCTTTGCAACCCCTTTTTTAAAACCACCCAAAACAACTGTTCACCCCTAACTCTAGAACATTTATGGACAAGTTTAAAAGCACAACAGCTATCCTTGGAGAACTCCATTTTTTACATCCCTCCTTGGACAAGTGTTCATTTATTCCTGCTCTCTGCTTCATTATTTAACCAGTTCCTGATCTACAAGAGGAACTCCCCTCTTATTCCATGACTGCTAAGCTTTCTCAGGAGTCTCTGGTAAGAGATTTTTCAGAAGGTTTTTGAAAGTCCAAGCACACAATATCAGCTGGATCACTTCTCTCCATACGCCTGTTGACATTCTCAAAGAACTTTAATAAGCTCGTGAGGCATGATTTACCCTTGTAGAAGCCATGATGGCCTTGCTTTAGCAAGGCTTGCTCTCCTATATGCTTAGTTATTTTATCTTTAACAATAGTTCCACTAATTTCCCCCAAACAGGCATTCAGCTAACCAGCCTGTCATGCTTTCTAGAAAAGACTTCGATTCTTTTGAGTTTTCTGGGGGAAAGTTGGATCAGTATTTGTCAGGATATTAAAAACAAGAAATTCTAGAAAATGTTCTTTCCCTGTCCTAGATTCAAAAATTATTTATACATCTAGGCTAACCTGCCACGTATAGAATATTGCTAATTCAGCCACTGGGGGTTTGGGGGCATCATGAAAAGAATTAAAAAGAAAAACAAAGCAAAAATCATGAAAACAGGGATCTATTTGCATCTAAATGGACATTGGGAATGAGAAGAACATGCTCAAGAGGAAAGTGCAGTTATTGCCAGTTCACAAGACTTATTTGCCGATATCATTGTGGGAACCACATGAATTACAAAACATCTGCAAGGTCCAGAGTGTCAATTATGCCTTTATGTACACGGGTGAAAACGTCACATGATTGAGTCAGTCATTGGACATGGTCAATTGTACGTTTTTATCTACTGCCTAGCCTTAAAGCTTCATTCCACAGTCACATTAGACAAAGGGACTGTCAGCAAGAGAGATGGATCAGTTTGGCCACTCCTAGGAGTCGCTTGTTGGCATAGACTATGTCCACAATGGTGGACAGCTTTGTCTTTTGGTCTGTTCATATCCTGGCTGGCTGGTGCTTCTAAAAAGTCTGTTTCATATTCATACATCAATAGGTAGCTAAACCAAAAGGCTTTCAGCACACAAAGCAACACCATCAACTTGGATTTTAAAAGGCAGTCTTGGAACTGGCTTTCAAATTTTCTTAATTTTATTAAGCAAATGTTCTGTTTGTTAAACCAAATTCTGCATTAATTTCCAAGAAGTTCAAGACACTTCTTTAAAGCTCACATCATTATCCAAACAATGGTTGGCTATCTACTACTACTTCTAGAAAACTCTTTAAGAATTCTTTTGAAAGTATATTAAATAAATTCCATTTGCCAACAAGCTGAACAAAACTTAGTAGTATCATTTTTTCATTTCCCCATACTGGGCAGTTTCATAAAGAGAAACTTAAAGCAGACAAAAGGGTTGAATGACCAATGTGGTACATTCATGCTCCATAAGTAACTAATACTATAAGCAACCTAGTAATAGAGTACAGCATCATGCTATAAATAATGGGAGAATGTATTTGATGTACAAATTTTAGACTGCAGTCCAATGTACACTAACCAGGAAGTAAATCTCACTTAACTCCCTGGGACTTACTTTTGAGTAGGCATGTACAGAAGAAGTGTGCTATCACTGTGTTCAATGCAACATCTGATACATTGCCTGATACACATTTTTACAATCTCTGTAGAACTTATTAATGTTCAATTCAAACACCAGTTTTAAGTTTTATTTTAAGTGCCTTGTAGCCAATGTGAAGATTTAAAGAAAAACTTTCAGACTGCAAGACAATATCAAGTCTTCATGCAAAACATTTTAAAACAACAATATCAGTATTATGGTAACTGTCCTTTATGTAGACTTTGCCTGGAGATTTGTATGCTGCTGCTCTTAGGTATGTTGTTGTATCTTGGGTACATGTTGTTTTTATTTTGACTTTGAAACTGAAGCTCTGATGTTGCAAAGGCATTGTAATTGCAGATCCCATTGTTAACCAGCTTTAATCATGTAGACATTATCTACCTCCACAGCTGTGATCCACATCCTTTTAATTTATTATTATTTCAAGCTGCTTTTCTGACACTAATTAATGCTCTGTTTGGAACTGATCCAATTCCTACTGGTCTTATTGGAAAATAGGATCAGGCCCATCTACTTTTTCAAGCCCCATAGTTCTGGTCACCTCAACTCAAAGGAAATAGTGGAGTTGGAAAAGGTTCAGAAAATGATTGAGGGGATGAAGTGACTCCCATATGGGTAAAGTTTACAATATTTTGGGCTTTTTAGTTTAGAGAAAAGGCAAGTAAGGGGCAACATTATAAGTATACAAAATTATGTATGGTGTAGAGCAGGGGTAGTCAACCTGGTCCCTACCACCCACTAGTGGGTGTTTCAGGATTCCAGGTGGGCGGTAGGGGGTTCTACAGCACACGTTACTACAGCACTGGTGGGCGGTAAGGAAATTTTACCATCAAGAAAGATGCATTAGTGGGTGGTAGGTATAAAAAGGTTGACCACCCCTGGTGTAGAGAGAAAAGAATTTATTCCTTTCCCATAATACTTCAACCTGTGGCCATCCAATGAAATCAGACATTGGAAGATTCAGAACAGATAAAATAGAGTACTTCTCACAGTGCAAGTTTCAAAATATTTAATGTGTGATTATGATTTTTAATATTCATGGGGCAAAATCTACTGGGGAGCAGCTGCTGTGTTCATTAGGCCTGACACTCAGCCAAGTCTGTGAAGTTCGTGCTTTTGCTAATACAGTGGTACCTCTGGTTACGTACTTAATTCGTTCCGGAGGTCTGTTCTTAACCTGAAGCACCACTTTAGCTAATGGAGCCTCCTGCTGCTGCTGCGCTGCCACTGCACAATTTCTGTTCTCATCCTGAAACAAAGTTCTTAACCCGAGGTACTATTTCTGGGTGAGTGGAGTCTGTAACCTGAGGTGTATGTAACCTGAAGCATATGTAACCCGAGGTACCACTGTACAGAGTTAACTTCAGCTTGGAATGGTGTGATTGCCGGCTCACTCTGCGGCAGCCACCAATGTGGATGGTTGTAAAAGGGAATGAGACAAGTTAATGGAGAATAAAGCTATCGGTGGCTTCTTACCATGATGTCCATGTTCCTCTAGCACTGTCAAAGGCCGTATACTGCCCTGAACCTCAGCATACCCAGAGTTATGTCTTGATAGTGCAGAAAGTCCCAAGAGACAGCCCAAATAGTCAAATACTGCTCCAGGTCCAATATCATGAGCAATGCCGGAAGTCCATCTGCAAGGTCAGGTAGTTGCCTCAGCAGAAGATCCGGGGCTGGAAAACAGTTGGGTCACAGTTCCCAAGTCACAGTTCGGTGGAGTTCCTGAAGCAGCCTTGCTGTGCTCCATCAATGGAGAGAGTTGAGTAGACACATCATCCCTGTCTTGCTTCCCTTTGCAATCTTGATTGCTGCCCCTAAGTTTGCTCCAGCTGAGCAGCTGGGCCTCTCCACTTGATGAAGCATATGAGCTTCACCTGCCCTGAGCTTAATCCAGACCTAACAAGCTTCATATTTCCACCTGTGTTCCTTGTTTTCCTTGCCTGCCTCAGTCTCTTGGAACGCATTTCTCACTGTTCCTGACGCCTCAAGGTTTGCTGTGTCTGTGGAGGCGGGGGAATCTTTGGTTCTGGTGATGTGTGTCCTTCCCCCACCTCCCCTGAACTGTTGGCTGCCCCTGCAATGTCCTCTGACGTACTGTGAGTACCTCCTAAGCCCCCAATCTCCCCTTCCCCTTCATCAGCTTGTCCCTGGGGTGTACCAATCGTGGCTACCCACTTTGCCAGGATCCCCTTCCCCTTCCTCTGTGGCCTGCCAGTTCATGACATACGCTCCTAATCAATATTTGCTGGAAGCTGCAGGAGGGGAGAGTGCCTTTGAACTCAGGGCTTCTCCTAGGCACCAGGTTTGCCTCTGTGAGGACAGAATGTTGGACTAGACAGGGCCATCTTACCCATAGGCCCTAGGGGTGCGGGGCACCTAGGCAGCGGGCTCTCAGGGGCACCAGGCCGAGAGTCCAGGGCCCGAGAGTTGAGTCTGGGGAAGAACCCACCCGCCGGTCGGAGCGCCATGACGGGCTCTTCTGCTGCAGGAGGCTCTGCACCACGAGTTCAGGGGTGACCAAGCCAGCGAGACACTGAGGTGGCCAGCCGGCTCCGCCCTCCTGCGCGCCTGGTACTGGGCAACCTGGGGGGGGGGGCATCAGGCAGATCTTTGCACCCCAATGCCACATATGCTTAAGACAGCACTGGGACCAGATGAGCCACTGATCTGACGGTCTTTTTAATGTTCTTGTATTCCATTTCTCAACCGGAATTTAAATGTTTCCACCAACTTGTAAACCAATGGTGACAAGTTAAAGTCACTATTGAAAAAGCTATCATTAGAACCTGCAAAATTTAATTCATTATGAGTCAGCCTCAAACTTAACATTTTGGGGAAGTTCTCAAGTCGGCTGATGCTTGCATGCTCATTGCAGAAAAATAATGGTTAGCAAAAATTTGGAAAGTAATAACAACGTGAAAGCTAACAGAATTGATTAGTGTGAGAGAGGGTAGACAAAAACATATTTTTTTAAAAAAAATTGAATTCTTTTATTCATGACAAATATAGCTGGGATGTTCATGCATTTAGTTTTTCTATGTTGCAAAATATTACTATATGTATAACGTAAGTATAATGTAAGTATCTATAATGTGTGTGCAGTTAGCTATGCCATGTGGCTATTATGTGTGTGTGTATATAAATATATATATTTATATATATATATATATATAGAGAGAGAGAGAGAGAGAGAGAGAGATTTAATAAAGTTTTTTTAAAGGGTTATTGAGCAGCTGGTACCCTCTTAAGTCCAGGTGTTTTTGGACGAGTTTGATTATCTGGATTGCTTTCAGTATATGAGTTTTTTTTTGGTCTGATTTAGGGACAGAAACAGCCTTGGTCACCTGACCTGTGCTAGACTATGGTTAGGGGGCATGCCTCTCTTTCTGTGGCTTTCAGTACCACTGATCATGATATTTGTCTGGGATTTGGCTCAGGAGAGACTATTTCAGAATGACTCCATTCCTTTCTGGGTGGTAGGTCTGTAGGGATGTTACTAGGAAACTGCTGTTTAGCTCTGTAGCCTTCAGATGTTACAAATGTACAGTCAAGACAAAAGGATTTGCAAAGAGAAATCTGATAGGTGTCCATATTTTTCTTCTACTAGTTTTGCCTTCAGAATTACCTGACAAGGTCTGTGTGCCTCCCTCTCCCCAATAATTGTAATCATCTTCATTTTTCATACCGTAACCACAATTTGAAAAAAAGGAACAACATTCTTGCTGAAGACTCTCAGAAAACAATTCCTTTACCAAGTGAGCAAGCACACAAAGTTTCACTTTCTGAAAAGTTTCAGAATTGTAAACAGCATATGCACCAACTGTCCCTATTTACTAGGGACAGTCCCTGTTTTCTGTTACCCGTACCTGTTAAATTACTATTCATGTTTTGTCTTTTGGGGATGCTTTTCACATTTTAAATATTAGTGTATGTACTATCTCAAAAATTGCCATTGTTCACGTTTCAGTCCCTTCCTGCCTAGCCCCTGTAAGTTAAGCATCTTACAGCACCAGCAAGACTGCAATCCTATACCCAATTAACTAGGAATACCTATTGAACTCACTAGGACTTGGGGCCACAGGTTTCTGCCCCCTGCTCAGTGGGTTCTCTTCTTCAATCTTCCCCAATCTGCTGCCCTCCAGATGTTGCTGGATTCCAACTCCCATTTGCCCCAGCCAGCATGGCCAAGGGTCAGGAATGATGGGGTGAGTGATCCAAAACATATGGAGGGCACCAAGTAGAGGAAGGTTGTTCTTGTTCTCTATCTGATCTTTCTCCTTCTCTTGACCCAGCGCCTCTGTTGTTGCATCTGCCATCACTCAACGGATGAACACTCACTTTGTCCATTTGAACTGTGCCAAAACTGAGCTTTCCCTACTCCCTTTTTCTCAGCATCACTTTCTATTGTTCTTGATAATGAGTAATATACTACTATACTGTTTTTGGCTGAGATTCTATGCCCATTGGACCACGAGTAAGCTCTATTTGACCTCAGTAAGATTTACTTCTGAATAGACACGCAATAGGATTGCGCTCTTATTTTTCTCCTTAAGGTCAGAATACTTTTACAAACTTTCCCTTCCCTTTTCTTCCTGTTGACACATTTGCCAATTCCTTCCTTTTTTTAGGCTAATCAACGTAGCTAGAAGCCACTCTTTTCTCAGTACCAAAATGTTAATTCATTTCCTTATTATTTCCTGCACAGGCTATATTGAAAAGCTTTTTGCTGCTTCTCCTCTTAATTCTGCCTTGTTGGAATACAGCATTACCCAGCACCAGAGCTTTTGTTTCTAAAAAAAAATGTTTAGGGGGACTCTCATTTTCCTACTCGTATTGAAATACTGCCCCTCAATGAGGCCAAACTTAGATTCACAAAAATGTTTAGGGGGTGTGCGTCCCCCTGTGTCCCCCCAGAAAAAAGCACCGCCCAGCACAATCCTATGCACATTATCCTAAGGTGTGAGTCTCACTGTGGCTTACTGCCAGGTAACTGAGAATAGAATGGCAGCTTAAAGGGTTTCCTTAAGCGCATCTTGCATCTGTCCATTCTGCTTGACTCTCCCTTTAACACCTTCCTCCCCTTCCCTCCTTAGCCTACCTTGTCTTTTATTAGATTGTCAGGACCTGTTTTCAATTTTAACTCCCCCCCCAACCCCCCATTTTTAAGGCTCTTTATAAAGAAAATAAGTAAGCAAGTAATAAAAGCTGGAGAAGTTCCATGTCCATCCCTTACTCTTCAATTGATCTACACCAGCTAGAAACCTCTATTTAAATAATTCTCTACTTCCCTTCCCCTTTGACACCGCCTTTCTGGAAAGTCCTGGCTCAGCCAAACATCCAGCAGTGTGCCCTGCCAAGCTAAAATGAGCATTTGTAGCCGCCAGACACAATGGCTGCAGCTTTGCCCATAGCTGAAGTATTTTCCCTCCCCCAGCCCGCTGCTGCTTCTTCTTCTTGCTGGCAAGAAGTCAAATTAGCAGGAAATTTCTCCTTGCAGGAAGACTAGCAACCTACTAAATGAGTTAACACTGTGCTTACTGGAGCTTTGGTGTCTGAATTAACCTTGTGCTTGCTGGACAGAAGTAGACGGTTTGGGAAACACCTAGCCAGATAAAGATTGAGAGGATTTGTAAAAAAGGTTTTTTTAATGTGCGAGTTTTTATTAATTAACACGCCATTAGCTGATATGGCTAATGAAGTGCATTGACCATATTCACACAGTCCCTGTGCGGTACATGTCAATGTAGCTCTAAGCATTGAGAACTAGAGTTTATCAGTGTTTTTGTCTGGAATCTTTACTGGACAATGTATCTCACACAGTGCTGCATCCATGCAGCCCACAGCAATCGAAAATGCTACTCCTCTTCACAGCTTCAGCCTTTTCTGCTAGCTGTATGTTTGTGTGACAAAGGCGGAGGTTTGTGGCTGGATTCAGAAGATGGTATAGGTGCAGATTTGACAGGGTCCCACATGCCACAGTGATTGTTCTGATTATATCCAAGTACCGGATGCCTCTAATACCGATATTGACTAAATAAAAATATGCTTGACCTTTCCTAGAAAACATCTGAGCCTTAGGAATGAGGTCCTGAGTTCTGTTTGACTGGGGCAAATGAAGGGAACCTGTTTATAGTGTGAGGAGACGGGTGAAGAACTAAACGGTTTTGCCAGGAGATGCTTCGGTTTTTCTTCCACGCAGCAGCCGAAATTCTACCAGGATGGAGCAAACAAATAAATAAGCTGTCCCTCGCTGCCCCCCTGCCCGGTCCACAAGCGCTCCATTGAAACGCTGCCAATTGGAAAGGCTTGTCCAACCACAACCTAAATAATTCAAAGCTTTGTCAGGAGGCAAGAGCAAAGCCCTCTTTCTAAAAAGGCACTTGCCTTATCACTCTCCAGCAGATGCTTCAGTCAACCATTGGATATTGAAAACATAAATAATGAAACAAAATTTGGAGACAATGGCTTCTGGGGCTCGGGGACAAAATACTCGCGGATATTGTCAGTCTCTGAGTAACCAAGCAGCAAAAGCTCAAGTGACAACAATAGGCAGGGAAAGAATAGAGACAAGTTAGGAGGCCTGAATCTGAATTAGGCCCAGAGCTGCACATGCTGCTGTTACCGTAGAAACTAACCTCTCCCCTGAAGAGGTTTGCCAGGGTATTGTTTGCGGGACACAAGATGTGTCATACACCAGATGGTCGTGTGCTGTATAACTCAGTTATCTGAGAAGACAGAGTAAAGGAATGTTCACTACAGATCTCTTCAGAAGGGAGAGCAGGGCACCATCTGTTCCTTCAGAACGAAGGCACTTTGGGGAGGGGGTGGGGGGTGCAAGAAAGGGGGAAGGTTTCTTTTAAAAAAAAAAAGATTGCCCATTTTAGTCACCATATTCAGTTTTCATTTGGCTAATTTTGCCACTGGGACTTATTCCAGGTGAATTACGTTTCAGCGCATGAACAATCAGCAATTATTTATCTCTCTCGAGTCTATCATTTAGAAATAAAACTCCTCTGAGACCTCCTGGGTCATTTACTATCAGAAAACCACAGAGCAATTTTAACCATATGGCCCTCCTGAAAAAACCCTGCTTCTCTGCCACCCTTCCCACTTCCCCGCTTCCTTTTAAAGATATTTACGCGTATTTCTACAGAGTTGGGCAGAAGCAGTTTCTCCTCTTTACCTTAGGCCCATTTTGGCTTGCCTTTTGCAGATAGTCTAAATGGGAAGAAGGAAAAGGAGAAATGGGTTTCGTCATGCAAGAAGGAAATGGCACAGAGCCAACGCCTTATCTCTGGCCTATGAAATGGGAGAAATTGATACGGGCGGACTGTACTGCTACACATTTTGAGTGATTTCATTGGGCTATTAATCAAGTCTCTTAAGTATTCTTGAAAGGAAAACAAAACCACAATATAATGGGCTGGAGCAAAAGAGCCCTGAGTGGAAGGAAAATATTGTTGCTAATGCTCTTTCTGTATGTAAATGCTTGCACAACAGTTTGCACACGAGTTTGTGCAGTGCTATATAAAGCTTATGTATACCAGTTTTCATGCTTCTGCAAGAGGTTAGACAAGCTATTGTGCATGTAGAAAAACCATTTTTTCTCTTTGGTTTGCCCTTTCCCGTGTTAAATTCAGAGCAAGATGTAAATTGGCCCTTCTGTGAGAAGGCAGCGCTCTATGATAAGGGGCACCATTAGCTCCAGTCCAGTAGACTTTGCAAATATGCATCACTACCAAGGCGATCAGAATCATTAGCAAATGATGGTTACAAAAATGATTAACAAGGTTTAACCACATCCATTTTCTTGGTGACTGGCATACATATAGTAGGATTCACACACGCACGCACACACACCTAGAAGTCTTCATGGATCTTCTTGCAACTGACAATGAAATGCATTGGTTTTCAGTTTATAACATTAAGTTTATAACCTTCAAGTCTGGGCAGAAAATGAAACAAATGAGGGTGCTGCAAAAGCAGATGTTTATGGTGGATTGTGCTTCATCTGGCAATTTATGCTGAATGTTCTCAAGTTACCATTTAACATGATAAAATCTCCATGAGGTGGTTTTACTTCATTTGTTTTGTGTGATGAATACTTGCATGCACCATCATGTGGTGAGAACTAGTAGCTACCACACCGGAACAAGCGTAGTATTTTCAGGGCTCTGCCAGATGACCTTTTCCAATGAGCACTCATCCTGATTTCCTTGCACAAAGTTTACACAGAAGTGAAAATTATGTCTGATTCTTTATTGAGCATTTGTTCTGGTGGGTTTGTGAGGAGGTTATATGACAATGAGCATTTATCCTGATTTGCTTGCATTGGTGTTTACATGTCTTCCTGTTAAATATTTCTTACCCCCCCCCCCTTTTCAATGCATTTCACTGTCACTTTCCAAACTGCAAAAAGTCCTGTTCTTTTTTTCAAAGAGGATTTGTTGAGCTAGGGCGACAGAGTACTTTAATCCACACCAATAGTACAAATTTAAGATTTATGGTGTGCACTTGAATCCCACCCGCAAAATAGTGACAATGGGGAGGCACACTCCAGAGTGACAAATACCAGTTCTCTCCACATGAGGGCACATTAGAACAAAAACATTAACTGGTAACATGACCTCATAGTGACTCCTGAGATGTCAAAAATACACTTGAGAACTGAGCCATCTGACTGCTTCACTTTGGCCTGGTTGTAAGCCTAACCATGGTTTACTAGGACCACACAAATATGTGGACTCCCAGAGACACGCTGGCAGTTACTTTCTTCCCCCTTGGTTTTTTTTTTTTTTTTAGTCCTGCGCCACCCTGGGCCAAGCCAAGATTTGACTTAGCATGTTGTCCAAACATGGGCTCATCATGGTTCAGCTCTCTCTCCTCACTAACCGTGGACTGTACACCCATAACAGTTCATGCTGAGTGAGGAGAAGGCATAACCACGAGTATGGGTTCAGATGACATGCTTAGCCAAACCTTGGCTTAGCTCAGCAGTTTGGGGAGTAAAAAACACCGGAGAGAATAAAAGTCACTACAAGCTCCTCTGTCGGCACAATTGAGTTCAGAGGGACTTATTCCCAAGCAAGTAGGTACCAAATTGTAGCCTGAATCTAATAAATCTCCACCAAATGCAAGGGCTTTCTGTCTACTCCTTGGGGGCGGGATGTAAGGAGACACTGTATATTTGTATAAGCTCCATGGATGTGCCATCGCATACACATTCAGTTCTGGAACAGGATAATTAAGACTGGGGGAAACACAAATATAAATCCAAGACATTTAAGCAGAGGTGGGCTACTCAACTATTTGCAAACACAAATAAAATATAGAACTTCATTGTCTAGGAAAGAAGCAAGAAGATTTTAAACATTGTTGGTAATATATTCTGCACTGAGAAGCTTAAACCAAGGATATACACTGGCAGTACGGCCGTTTAGAGCTATTACCTGTCAGCCAGAAGACTGGTTATGGAAGAAGGAAAATGTTCAGGACAACAGCTTTCAAAACAAATTGAAATGAAAAAGCACTCCTTATGTTCTTCCATAGAATGAATTATGGCAACCCAAAAAGATGCTGCTGGCTTCTAAAACATTTGCTTCTCTATAAAGCCCGTGCAAGTTTGCGCCTCTGACTTCTGCTGCACCTGGCTGAGTGATTTAGCAGAAACCCGACCAACGGGACTGTGGAAGCTTTATTTTCTTTGTTCTGTGGGTGCCTGCTATGGAAAGCCAAGGTTGGATTAACTCAGGCTAAATCCTTGGGCATTTTGCCAGAGCAATACTAACACTGATAGGGGGGGGGGGGAACGCACTAACTCTCCAAGAAGATTTCAGGGCTGGCTTTACTTATCCATTTTTTCCATGCTCATAATATAGTAGAGAGCAAAATTCCCAATATGAAATCTCGCAAACTTTCTCTTTAGGCTCTAGCTTCCAACCTTGATGAGAATATACAGATGCAACAGGAGAACAATTAGAAAACCTGTGAGTGTGTGTTTGTGCATAATAATTTTTCTCTTTCCATTTTACCTTTGCTTTCTTAAATAACCCACCATTCCACCCCCCCTGCACATACACTATTCAGTTTAGCATTTGGCCTGCTCCCTTCTTTGTTGAACTCCCTTGGCACCAGTGTGAGAGCTCCATCTCTCTCTCTCTAGGCTTTTTGTGTTGACAAGTTTTAAATAACCTTGTTGCAGTTGGAATGTTCATAAACATTCCACAACACTCAGAAGCCGAACTAATGTCAAAGGAAATATTCTTTCACTACACTGAAACCAAAGATGTTACAGGAGGGGTCACCAACCTGGCATCAGTGGCTGTGCCTGCCATAGTGTTATCTAGTGCCCATAAGCAGACCCTCCTCCCCTTACTGCAGTAGCTAGACTGGTGACTGGGAGCGGCCACCGAGACCAAATAATTCCTGTCCTGAAAAACATACATTGGCTCCCAGTACGTTTCCAAGCACAATTCAAAGTGTTGGTGCTGACCTTTAAAGCCCTAAATGGCCTCGGCCCAGTATACCCGAAGGAGCGTCTCCACCCCCATTGTTCTGCCCGGACACTGAGGTCCAGCACTGAGAGCCTTCTGGTAGTTCCCTCACTGCGAGAAGTCAGGCTACAGGGAACCAGGCAGAGGGCCTTTTCAGTAGTGGCACCCGCCCTGTGGAATGCCCTCCCATCAGATGTCAAGGAAATAAGCAACTATCTGACTTTTAGAAGACATCTGAAGGCAGCCCTGTTTAGGGAAGTTTTTAATGTTTGATCTTTTATCGTGTTTTTAATATTCTGTTGGGTGCAGTATAAATAATAAATTATTGTTGTAGCCAATAGAAGGCCCTTTTCACGGCTAATTGTGACATGGGGGTTCAGGGTGGTGGTGGGGAGGGTTCATCACTAGGCATGGTCGACTGTTTCCTCCCCAGCTGTGACCACCCACCACCACTGAAAACTAGGCTTGAAAGAAGCCTGGCTTTGGCTACAGCAGAATACTTTTTCCAAGTCTAGTTGTAAGGGGAGCAGTGATTTAATAGGGTCATAGCTGAAGAGGGAAGGCTTGAGTCTTCCCACCCCAGTTGTGGCTCCCCTGCCACTGAAAATGCCCCTTGAATCACAATTAGGTTTGAAGCTACCGAGAGCAGCAAATCCCTTCTTCCCCTCTCTGGCTTATTTGGGCACTTGAGGCAGAACAGCCCATAAAAGCCTTACCCCTGTAGTAGAAACACAGCAATAATGGATTAAATGGCCAACAATTTTCTGTCCTTTCAATCCCAATAGCAGGACCTTCCTGCATATGCACTGATCCCTGTCCAACACAGATGCAAAAAAACCCCCTTGGTTCTGCCATTGTCCAGAAGGTCAAGTGAAAGCCAGCCTATTTCACAAGCAGGCTGCATCTGAGCAGTTAAGGCACAAGCAGCAGTACTGATTTGGATCTCCCACTCTAGGCATGTGGATTGTGGTATGGATTGCAACTCACAGAACTGTCAGTTTGGAGGCAACACTCCCAGAATATTAGCAGAGATTCTGAACAGAGATTTGCTCTATCACTTAACACTGTGTAATAAAGAGCAGATCTTTGTACACAAGGTGAAAATGATCTTATTTCTCCCCCCACCAAGATAAGTTCCTGGTCTGCAAACCTGGTGAGATATAAAACCAGTGAAGTTCAGACCAAATGAAACAGCATACAATTCCTGTCCTGTGTTTTATTAGGAAATTAACAGCCTCAAATTACAACAGTGAACATTATTTAAAAACAGATTGAAAATCGTAACAGTTCTCTCTTGATTTCTTATAAAACATAATGCCCCAGAATAACCCCCACTTATATATTCCAAAAAGTTTCTACACCCTTTAAAATGCATCTGCTGTACAAAAGGAAGAGTGATTTTAAATATATTCTACATTCCATTTAATGAGATATAGAAGAATGTGCTTTGCTGTCCAGAGGAAAAGAATGAAATGTTTAAAACAACACCCTAGAAAGTTCAAGCTATGAAACAGACATTTTGGGTGCAGATGGCATAATTATGAGGCAGAAGGAAGTGGACTACCTCAGGCAGTGGATCTGGGTGCTGTTAAAGGTGGCAGAATGCAAGACAGACATCTTTGATGCATGGGGCACAATCCAGCAGGAAGTTGTTCAGTGCAAGACCCACTGTGATGAAACCGACATACACAAGAACACAGTAATGGGGTGGGCGGCTTCTTGATATGGCCTGTAGCTTTGTGGCTGTCTTTGGAACCCAGAGTTGTGAGTTCAAATTCCTATGGATATGTAAGGGTTTTTTGAGCCGCAAGCAGTGGCAATGGTTACCGGTGTGCATGGGGAATAGATAAAATTATGGAAAATAAAGCTAATAAAGCCACTGATAGACATAAAAGTTGCTGAATTAGATGACCTGCTGGCTTGCTAGTGGGGTTCCATGTTATGCCCTTCTATTGCATTGCTGTCTTTAATTTCAATGGGGCATGCACATCGTAGGACTTCTGGGTGGATTGTGCCCCATGTTAATTCATGAATATGGAGCTTGGAGATTTGTATTTTCCTTGCTCTGTTTTTTGTGAATTCACTGCTATGTACAATTTGATTCCTCACCACCAATAAATAGGAACCTAAGAATGCAAGAAGGGCCAGCTGGATCACATCAGCAGCACATCTAGTCCAGGATCCTGTTATCAGCGGAAAACCTACAAGCAGAACCTGAGCACATAAGCACTCTCCTCTTCTGCACTTTCCAGCACCTCGTTTTCAGAAGAACTGCTGCCTCCGACCATGAAGGCGGAGCTTAGCCATCATGCCAGAGCATAGCCAAACAGAACAGCAGGACTGACCATCGACATTCCCCCCCCCTGCCCCGAGGCCAAGGAAAGCTGCACCCCACCCCATTTTATGTGCAAAACTCAAATGGACAGGCACTTGAATCTTCCTTCAAAACTGGGGACATAACATAAGAACTAAGTGCACAAGAAAAGCTTTCTGGATCGTAGCCAATTGCCCAGCTAGTCTAGCATTCCGTTCTCACAGTGGCCATTCTGACTATGTGCATAGCGTTACCAAACTTATGTATTGTGTACATACCCAAGCTATGTGTATACAGTGGCCAACCAGATGCCTATAGGGAGGACAACATCCTCCATCGCACTTGAGGGAAGGAGGATATTTTTGGTGTGCAGGGTAGGCTGTGTAGCATGCACACCTCTGTCCTCCAATAGAAGGATCCAGTCAGAGGGCTCAGGAGGAACAGCCAGGGGCTGCAGCCACTGCCCCCTAGCATCTGCTGCCTGAGGCAATCCTACTCTGCCAATGGTAGAGCCAGCCCTGTGTAACTGTATTACGCAGCTATCATGTCCTGTTCTTGCCCCAGAATTTCCAGCATTCAGTTTTATTAAAATATATGAAACGGTTAAAGATCTAATGCAGCTACTTACTTGGATAAACTTTATTTTACAATTTTGTTCTTTTACAAATATCTGAAACCACCACCGTACCAATATGTTGAAAAATGTTTTCTTTTTAAAAAAAACAACTACCATGATTTTAAGCACCCATTTCCCTGATTTTAGGATACGTTCGCTGCTTTTGAAACAGAACTGGGGAGGGTGTTACATTTACTGGCTTCCTACAAATCACCACAGAAGAAAGAAGATAAGAAAATTATCGTGTGCAAAAAGGTATGCCTGCCAGAACAATCCCTTATGAATCCTAGACTACCAACAAAAGTTTTCCAGTTAGGATTTTAGCAGTGCATTCTTGTCAAAAATAGTCTATATTATGCAGTCAGTTTAGATTGCCAAAAGAAATGTTGTAGGCATAGATAGAAGATACAAAACTATAGAATTGAATTCCTTATAGAATTACTGCAGGTGTAGAAAGAGGGAGAATGTCACTTCAGAAGCATCAAAGTAAATTCACAGAAAGTGCTAGTTTTTCAAGTCTAAGCTAACACCCATTAAAATTAATCGAAAGTGGGCAAAGGGATTCAGTTCAGATTTTTATGATATCATATAATTTCTGTTAGGAGTGCAGCATTCTCAGGACTCAGAAGGTATCAGTATGTTATACAGTGGTGCCCCGCAAGACGAATGCCTCGCAAGACGGAAAACCTGCAAGACGAAAGGGTTTTCCGTTTTTGAGTTGCTTCGCAAGACGATTTTCCCTATGGGCTTGTTTCGCAAGACGAAACGTCTTGCTAGTCTTGCGATTTCCCCCCCGCTTCCCCCCCCTTTTTCTAAGCCGCTAATAGCCTTTTAGCAGCTAAGCCACTAAGCCTTTAATAGCCGCTAAGCCGCTAATAGCGCTAATCCGCTAATAGGGTTGCTTCGCAAGATGAAAAAACCGCTAAACGAAGAGACTCGCGGAACGGATTATTTTCGTCTTGCGAGGCACCACTGTACTGGAGTTTTGCTGCTTCAACATGTGCAAGAGATTCACTTAGATGCTGTGTAGGATAGCTGGGCATAGAATTTCCTTCATAGACTACAGTACATATATAAGAAAACCTGTGACATTTGAAGCAGCAGCAACTCTTAGCATAAAGAGGTAGGCTACCTGTGGTCTTCCAGATGTTGCTGGACTTATCCATGCCAGCCAGCATGCCAACGGTCAGAGACGGTAGCCCACGGGTTGGCAAGGCTTACCGGGCATGGGCTGGATCACTCCCGCGGAGATCCTCCATGGGCCGGGCCGGCGCAGCATGGTGCCGGAAATCACATCTGGCATGTCTGCGGTACCGGAAATCACTTCTGTGCATGCGCAGTCACTGAAAAGTGTGAATTCCGGTGTCTGGGCATGCGCAGAAATGATTTCTGGAGCCGCAGAAGAGTTCCTGCGCCGCACTGTGCCGGTTTAGTGCAGCGCACAGGGACTTGCCAAGCGGGCGGCTCGGTTTGGGGGTGGCTTGTGGGTCACTTAAATGGCCTCCATGG
The DNA here is from genome assembly GCF_964188315.1 of Podarcis muralis. Classification (NCBI taxonomy): domain Eukaryota; kingdom Metazoa; phylum Chordata; class Lepidosauria; order Squamata; family Lacertidae; genus Podarcis; species Podarcis muralis. The sequence continues at coordinate 73,149,525 of NC_135655.1, forward strand.
GCCGCTTCTGGCCCATGGGCCTTAGGTTGCAGATCCCTGCGGTAGCCGTTCTAATCAAGCAACATCTGGAGGGCCACAGGTTGCCCTACAGATACTGGAGTCATTCAAGCACTGTTTTTGGTGGACACAAACTCCAGCTCCAATGTGTATCTGCTAAAATATGATGTGCAAGGCAGCTCTCAGAGAACAAAGTGTTCATTCATTTCATTACCGCACCCATGGAAAGAATGCTGTTTGGTGAGGACAGGTGTTATGCCACAGCCTTTGCGCTGCCTGATTTTGAGACCACTGGCATGTGTGCAGTCTGTCCCTCACTTTAGTTGATATGTCTGTCACCTTTGGGTGCCAAAGCCAGAAACTTAGCACCCTCAGGTCTCCATACAAAAGAGGTCCTCTAAGTGTTGGTCATTCACTTAATCTGATAGTGGCCCAGGAGGTCATCAACAGAAGACTAAGAAACTGTCAATGGACCAGGACAAGTAACTTTCCTTTGCATGATTTTCTGGCTGATGGTACACAATCTTTTTCTTGAGATGTGGGCATGCATGCTACGCTCACAAAAGCATAGCAGAATCATAGCCAAGGTTGGAGGAGAGCTCTTTCATACTCAGTCCTTCCCCTAAAAAAATACCACAACTATGTGGGATGAGTAGCAGGGCTTGCCTTCCATTTTCTATCTAGATTATCAGGAATATCCCAGAATCCCTGTGGTTTCAGCTGCAGCTTGCTTGGCTTGATCACCCTGATATTGTACCCTATATTTAAGTACCTTACTCAGGGCCACAGAAATAGAATTGAAATTCTATGCCAGGGAAATTTTTCATTCCTTGCTGCAGAATGTACAAACCTACAATTGTGCTCATTAAAGCAGAAGTAGCTGTAGAAATTTTCTACAGCGAATTTGTAGAATTCACTATCAATCTACATATTTTTTTGGGGGGGGGGGTGGTCTTCAAATTGCATCAAGCCCACTTTCTTTCTCTAGTTCCCGTGGAGAACTAGAGTTTTGCACACACATATTTTTTTTTGCACACACATTGCTGGTTGAGTTTTGCACACACATTTTTTGATTGCTCAGCACCTGATGACTCACCACACATGTGAACCAACTTCACTGAAAAGCGCTATGTCTGCAATGAGGCAGGACAGCACAGACATTGTATCTGTGCTACTGATACTGATCTATTGCATATGCAGATCATATATTCTTTTCCTGAATAAGAAGGGCTTGCAGAAGGATGAGTGGCTCCTGCTCCTCCCAGTTCTCTGGTGCATACAGAAGTTTCAGGCATTATAGAGGTGCACTGCCAGGCACTTCAATATCTAGCTAGCAGTGCCTCTTTGTTACAGCCAAAGAGGCTGAAGAGTATGTGCATCTTAGCATTAGTGGGGCATGCACACTCCTTCCTTTCGGGCATTATGGAGGAGCATACCAGCTAACATAGAAGTGATTGCAAACTTGGCTGGTAGAGCATTTCCATAAGGTCCAAAGCTGCTTTACGTATTTTCCCCAACTTGCCATTTCAAGCCCTTTATCGACAAGATCCAGTTACTCTAGACCTGTGCTTAGTTACAGTACATTGAGAAACAGACTAGACCCACATCAATATAAAAAGCAATAAATTCCAAAAGCTCATTGAGGACAAACACACTCAGATGGTTATGATAAATACTACATATAAATTCTTTGGCAGCAAAGTATGATTCAACAACAACAATTTTTCCTATGCAATATTTCTGCATCCCCATGAAATCACTGTATCTTAATAAAATAGACATTGCTTTTCTTTACATACATTACTGTACTAGGCTTAAAGCACTAGTTCATCCCTGAAGAAAAAGGTGGGGGTTTTTTGGTTAAAAAAATTATAGTCATTATCTTATGTAACAGGCTAAAAATGAAAATGGGCGGGAAATCACTCAATGCATGCTTTTGCCATTATTTAGAACAACAGTAGTATGTTTATATGATACAACCCACATACTTTATTTTCCTTTAAAATCTAACTAGTAAAACGATATTGCTATCAGCAGAGTCATAAACAGAATACACAGATGACCATCTATGTTCAAGTATCATTATTGAAGAGTCATAGGGTGCCATTCACCAAGCATAGCTGCTGTGGAGTTTTCAAACTATTTCAAGGGTGTTTGTGCAGGACTTCAGAAACTTGCTTACAGCAGCAACAGTGCTTAATAAAGAAAGCACATAAAGCGATTGACATTTTGCCTGTGTTAGCTTTTTTTGGTCTTTCAGTGTAGCGACAAATTACAGTAGGAAAGTTTATTCACACAGGGAATAAAAACAGGACTTATGAAAGTACCACATTGATAATCAACACAGGGTGGAGTTTTAAGGTTTCGTGGTTGTCCGTATAATTGCCTTTGGAAGAATGCATCTGAGGTTAGTAACGTTAGTTCAATAGGCCTGTTTAATTCTTGTATGGCTGATTATACGAGCTTTAATTCCCCCCCAACCCCCATCAAGATCCACAACATTCAGTGTCAATTAAAAGGGCTGTTTGTTACATCAGGATATGTCATCTTGGATTCTCCTTGGAACTGTCAGTTGTTCATAGGTAGGTAGGGTGTTGCTGGAGAGGAAGAGCTCGGCGTTAACATCATGCCTGTGAGATGATTTGTTGCTGCCCTGGGTTCCTTGCTGGATGGAAACCAGGTGCTGCAGCAGGTCTGTGATGAGGTTCAGCTTCTGATCCATTTGAACTACCTACAAAAGACAAACAAAACACCCACTCAGAATCTGAGAGTGAAAAAAGCTGTGATTCAAGACAGAGATTTAAAAATCAGAATTAGCTCAAATGTATGTCACGGCTGAGTTGAGACTTTTTTGGTCTTCTGGGTAGAAAGACTGGCCACCCTCATAAGACTTACATATATGCAAAAAAAATTAATATAACCATCTGCTAAAATACACCCCTGCTTAGAATTCAGTATCAAAGTCCTATCTGAATTAGCATGTGTTTGTCACTTCTCGAAAAACGCTCACAGTTGATCTTTGGGGAAACTCCCAACAGAAAGGGAGTTTCAAAACTGAGGAGTAGCAAACAAAAGCCGCTTGTTTATGTAATCCCATTGACTGTTTTGGCAGTGTTGTGGGACACATCATATGAACACCACACTACACAGATATGGCTGCCTAGGCATTCAGACAAAGCTCATTGTGTGTGTGTGTCTTCCAAAGAAATAAAGCACCACTGAAAAGTTTGCAGTGCCAGATTGCCCTGATAAACAAACAACCTAAGCACTCTTCTAATGCGCATGCGGGCAACAGTCTGTGGGAAGGTTGACGTCCAAGTTACAACTCTCTACCCCACACCATTTCAGAATCAGACATGCTCTTTGCGTGAGAGAAGGCTGCAAGCTGCACAGCAAACCCTCTTTTCTTCAGGACACATGCCTGTGACGTAAGAAGAGGGAAAATATGACTTGGAATGAAACGGGTGCAAAACCTGTTATTTATTAAACTTACAGTGAATAGAAAGTACTTCAACTAACCAAACTTAGAATGTGATGTACGGCGGGCAGAGCTATACATGACAGCAGATCTGTTAGATTTGCTGCTGCCGCTGCAGCCTTCTGCTTCAGTGGGATTCATTTGAAAATGTGGAGCTACAGGTCTGGAACAAATAGCAGCAGTGCCAGAACAAAAGTTGGCATGCAGGGGTGGGTGGGTGGGTAGGGAGGAGACTGACCTCTTCAGCTATGATCTACAATATCAAAACAAATGCTGTTAATTGGGAAATGACGAAGGAGTGTCTGTTGGGAAGACTGAATTTTTCATGATCCCAGCAACAAGGGATTTGTGGAACCTCACAAACTGAATAGCAGTATGGAGAGTACGTTTAGCTCCTGTTGCCTTCCTTTGTTCTTAAAGGATAAGAGAGCATGGGAGAATAATCTGTACCAGGATTTACTTGGCATGAGATATTCTACCCCTCTATTTCACTTTTAGCTGTGCTGGCTGGCACTTTAGAGAGGGGAGGGCAGAATAAAAGCCCTGCTAATTCCTTGCCCACTCACATAGGAAAGGATTCCTTTTATCTCAAAATGGGTGCTGCGGACAATATAGTGTGACAAGGGCACCTAATGTTCTCATGCCCGGATTTAGTTTCTGTTTAATTCTAGTGATAATAGGAACCTAAAGGGACCGGGGGTGGGGGCGCGGGGAGAGAGAGAGAGAGAGAGAGAGAGAGAGAGAGAGAGAGACCATGCCTGGACATTAAAAAACTGTGGCTGATTTGACAAAGTACAACAGTTTTTGTTTTTTAAATGCCAGAAATAATTACATAGATTAGGTATTGGCAATTAGTAGCAAAAGGGCTCAAGCATAGCCCCCAAGGACCAACTTATTATGCCCCTCTGCTGCTTTCTCCCACTTAAGCCAGACCAAAGGCTTTTAAGCACACTTTCCGCTAACATGATCTGCACCAGCTGCTTTGGGTGGAATCCTCCCATTTATCTCCAACTCTCTCACTCGAGTGTAGACAGCAACAGGCTATGTTACAGTAGCAGCTAAAGTGCACAGGCAGAGAACTCTCAGAGCCTCTGTTTGCTGTTCAAGGGAAAGGAAGGGGTTAAATGTCCCATTTTGTGTGTGTGTGTGTGTGTGTGTGTGTGTGTAACAGAGAGACCAAGACCCCAATGAGAATGTTGCTGAAGTCAATGTTGCTGGCTGTTCAGTTCATGCTCAATTCAAAAACAGCAGGCCACCTAATAATGATAATAACTACTACTACTACTGACTAGCAACCTAAGTTACAGGTTTCATGCTGCACCATGTCTATGCAGAAGTTACCCCTAATCTAGCCTTAGTTTAGAAAGCAGCACCTCTCCCCGCCTCCCTAGCAAAGCCCATGAAAGGTGCTGAAGCTGCTAAAACTCCAGCTTCAGAGAAATCAATCTATTCACGTCTGGTTATTGTCCAAGTATCGTTCAGGACACCGAAAGATAATAAGTCTGAAAAACATCAACAAACCTGGATCCTTTCAAATACGGCTCAAATATTTCTCGGCCGAAAGAGAAGACTGTTTTTGTCAAATGATTTGGACACTTGCTGGGAAGCAGATACAGAGACCACAAAAATACGAGGTGCTGGTGGATGCACTGCAGCTGGGTTTCCCTGCCCCCCCCCATCCCCAATACAAGACAAAGGCTGCAGTCCTGAAACTCCTAACCCCAGATTAAGCCGTGAGATGGTACAGTAAGAAATACTAGCCCCATGGAACAGAAATTATTTTGTTTGCCCTATAATAAGGAAGCCAGTTAACGTAGTTGAAATGACTGTAAGAGAAATCTATTCAACTTGCACTTCATGAAAAATAAGAAAAGCCATGAACTGTAGATGGTGCTTTTGGGTACCACAGGAGGTCCTGTGGAATGGTGCCTGCTAAGCAAGCAGTGCAGTTTTAGGCTAGGCAAGAAGAAGAAGAAGAAGAAGAAGAAGAAGAAGAAGAAGAAGAAGAAGAAGAAGAAGAAGAAGAAGAAGAAGAGGAGGAGGAGGAGGAGGAGGAGGAGTTTGGATTTGATATCCTGCTTTATCACTACCCGAAGGAGTCTCAAAGCGGCTAACATTCTCTTTTCCCTTTCTCCCCCACAACAAACACTCTGTGAGGTGAGTGGGGCTGAGAGACTTCAGAGAAGTGTGACTAGCCCAAGGTCACCCAGCAGCTGCATGTGGAGGAGCGGGGACGCGAACCCGGATCCCCAGATTACGAGACTACCGCTCTTAACCACTACACCACACTGGCTCTCACTGGGTCCCTTAACCTGCTATTAGAAACTCTAACCCACCCACAATTGCTTTCCAACACCCACCCAAAAGACTTCTAACTGGATTGCAGGAGCACCACCTTTAGGATGACAGGACCTACTCAAAAAGATAGATTCTGCACATCTCTACTGAGACCTGTGGGTATAGGGCGGTATACAAATTCAATTAATAATAATATGCTGAAGTTAGTGCCTACATATTGCATTGCAATTAAACAAAACAAGGGATATAGGATGTATGAATTAGTCATTCCTCTCCCCCCCCCCCCCCCGTCCAAACTGTGTATAACATACACAAATGGGTATATTTTCTCTGTCTTATTCTTTTATAAAAAATGGAAATATTCCCTATCTTACTCTCCCTTCTAGACATTCTTCAACTCAAAATTATCCCCTAGGCTGCTTCCTCAACCCCTGCCCTTGCAATACAGGATATATAGAGGTACCTATAATTTCCTTGGCAAGAGACAAAACAATTGATAGGTGGATTCTGATCAGGAAAATGGATGGAGTTAAGTAGTCCTCCTATATGCTATTTAACCTCCTTTGGTTTCCTCCTTTTGGTGGTGGGGAATTTCCCCCCTCCCCCGCTTGTTATGATAATTGAGACTATTTTTATCCTGACTGCCATTTTGCTGTTTTTTTGCATGCATAGATGTGCATATATAGAGATAAATGGAATATTTAAAGCACTGCTTCATTGTTTTTATTGTATTTAAATATGCAGTTCACTATTTAGGGGCCTGGGAGCCAAAAAAGGGGGGAGGGAAGCAGTATCAAAACGCACAAGAAATAGTGTCATTATCATTCCTCTCCTGCAACTCGCTGCATCAGAAGCTGTTTTTAGTTAGTTTTTTTTTATAAAAATAAAGATTCACAAGGCTATATGTAATGTGCAGTCAGACTTCCTTATACAGTATACATAATACCCAAACCTTGAAGATTAACAAATATATTGTGGGATAGGATTTATAGTATGCAGGCTTACTTGGAAGAAAGTCCCACTATGCTCAGTGATGCTTCCTCACAGGTAAGGGTGCAAGATGCTGCAGGACTTTCTATAGTTTTGCCACATCAGGCTCCTCTTATTCATTTGGTTTTCTCACAATGCTACACAATGAACAAAGCACATAGGCGCTTGCTTCATACGAAGCCCAAGAGAGCGTTAATATGCTGTGCCGGAAAAAACCCCTACAGAAAGTGAAGCGATGCCATATTCTTTAAACAAGTTTGAACTATATTTAGTGTACCTTACATTTAGCATACCTTACACTTCCCTAGGAGTCAGGCTTTCAAACACATTTACTTGATTAGAAAATTAGCTACGAAGCCAGGGGTGTAATAAAAGCAAGGCAGGCAGAAAAAAGTGCTGACTCTGCTGTAATAGCAACTCCTCTGGACAGCTCTGAGCTTTTTAGTGAAAACAGCAAACCATACCAATAAAATATAAAAATAATTCAAACTGATCTGCTTCTTTTGTGTAAAATGCAAAAGCAAGCAGTTTTGGGCAGCTGCGTGTGTCATATTAAAAGGGCCTGCAACTTTAACACAATCAGATTAGTTGGATCTGCAATGCTCGTTATTTTCTTTTAGCTGCTCAGTGACGTCTCATAGAATTTTGAACCAAAATGACTCCACTGAAAAGAGTGCTTCCCTGCAGCAAATCAATACAACTCCTTTACTCATCAAATCAAATTTTGCCCTGAGATAACAGATGAATCCTGCAGTGAACATTTGGCAGTCTCTAAAGTGCAAATAAGGCACACCTATGAGTGTCAGCATATGAGGAAGTCTTTGTTTTCCAAATCCAATGGGCCATATGTTCAGTTGCAGCTGAACGGTAGCAGGTTCTGCACCACATTACTTATCATTTAAAATGGACTTCTGTCTTGACGGAAGGGGAGTTGGATAGTCAGGCCCTACCACTGGGCACATGAAGCAACCATCGCAGATGGCAACCGTGGTGGTGGAAGACCAGTACCAGCAGTCACCTGCTCCTTCTGAGAACCTCATCTGTTCTCCCCTGCAACTGTACAGTCTGTCCTGGGCCCCATAACCTGGCCTGCTGTCTCAGATACTGCTGGAGGATGCTAAGTCAGAAGCATTAGATCCTGGAGAGGGGCCCAGTGGATTGGGAGGTGGTGATCCGGGTGTGGAGGAGGGACTGAGTGGATTGCCAGGAGAGCGATCTGTCCCTGTGTCATCAGGTAGTCCAAGTGCTGTGTCCCAGCCAGCTGCCATGGCTCCAGAACGTCCCAATCAGTGAAGAACCCCACCCCTTCAGGGAATGTTCTTAGGGATAAGTCTGACAGTGAGCTGGCCCCATTGTCCCTGCTGCTTCCATCTCCATGGATGTATGTAGAGGCAACTGTACTGGCCTCTACAGACTGGGCACTTCCTACTCAGAGAACTGCCTATCTGCTTGGTTGAGTCTGTTCCAAGGCTTGGGATGCCAATTTCACAAATGACTCTTCCTACACTGCTCTTCAGAAGAAGAGCCCAAGAGGAGTGTCAGTTGTTGGGAAACCAACTTATCTTATACCTTAGAGGTCTGCGGTGCCTTCTGACTTTGCAACCTATAGCCCAACCTATGTCGGTGTGCTGTAGTGAATTCTGGAATAAAGCCTTTAATTATAACAAACAAGCAAATAGTCTGAGTGGGAGCATGGAGAGTGCCCAGGCTTCCCTGCTATGGCTTGCCTCAAAGGAAATATGCATATGCCATTCATCTGATTTCCCCAACTCCCAGTGTTGCAGAGAGAATGCAGCTGGCTTACACTTGTCTGATTGTGGATTCACACATACAAGCATGCAAGGTAGGTGTAAGCTCTCTATTCATACAAAGTCGTTTGGACCCAAAAATGTGGAGGTAGACCCCCACCCACCCCATCCATGTTCACTCTTGAGACTGCAAATCCTGTTAGCAGCTCAAACAGTTATGGAAGGAGTCGGATGAAGATAAAAGGCAGCAAGTAAAGGAAGTATTCTGAAATCTTGCTATCTTCGCTTTCTGCTGAAACTCTTGAGACATACCTTGGTGGTTATTACAACACTGTACAAAGTACTCAAAGGAACATGGCACTTAGAGAATTAATGTCCCATTTCAGAGAGTCCTCAAATAATTACAACTAGTGGCTGAATCTTGTTGTAGATAAATCAAACATTACTGAAAACATATGGGAATACTCAGGCTAACACGCTGTCCAACATCTATGGTTTGGTGGGTGAGCACGGTTTCTAGATGCAGCCAGTTTAATGGAAGGGGGGGGGGAAGGATAGCAAAAAGGCAAGAGATTATTCTTTAGCGCTTTCAACTGAAACATTTATACTTAGAAGATGAATTAAGTGCACGCCAATGAGAGTAACATTAGAACAAGTGCCTCTTATACTGCTCTTAGCAGTCAATATTTCATACAAGATGTCACTAAAATGCACACATGCATGAACTCTCTCTCTCACACACCTGTTATGTATCTGCTCCTCCAGATTACTATCCATACTTGGATAAAGGCATTATGGCATTACACCACTCACCCACCGTCTGCACCAATAGAAAGCAAGCACCCATTTCAACCCACTTTAGAGGTCTGATGAGCCTGTGAACTGCATCTAATCTTCACAGCCCAGCTGCTGTTGCCCCCTGCTGACCTGTGTGCCTGGTGGGGTGGGTGGCTGTAGCTTGGACTGTGCATTGTGCCTTATTACCATTGCCATGTGATGCTAATTGGAAAAGCGTACCTGTCTTTCCCAAGAATATAGTTCACTCAAAACTTACATGCATTTAACATGTTTGCATTCAGCTTTGTGCCCTAGGCAATTTAAAAAATAAATAGTCGTATCTCGGCTCCCGAATGCCTTGGGAGTCGAACGTTCTAGCTCCCAAATGATTGAAAACCGGAAGTGAGTGTTCCGGTCTTCGAACGTTCTTTTGGAAGCCGAACGTCCGACATGGCTTCCAATTGGCTGCAGGAGCTTCTTGCAGCCAATCAAAAGCCGCACTTTGGTTTTTGAATGTTTCGGAAGTCGAACAGACTTCCGGAACGGATTCTGTTCGACTTCTGAGGTACGACTGTAAATAAAATGGGGCAACTAGGGGGTGGGTGTCAGGGGGGAAAAACTTTGGCAATCCCACCCTCCATTGCATCCAATGTGTTTTGACTATACACAATTTGGGCTTTATGCACTATCCTCGGAACATAACCCCTGCATAAGTTGAGAGTTGCCTGTACTATGAAACCCAAGAGGACGAGCAACTGCCATTCAGCCATGTCTCAAAAATCATCTCTCTCGAACCAACCCCTAAGGTTTATTGTAATCATGAGCAAAGCCGCCCCTCATGAGTCCTGTGGAACGGATGGTCCAAACCTGAGGAGGAGTGTGAGGAGCTTGAGAAGTTAAATGTGGAATACCTTGGAGAGGGTCCCAGCAGGTTAGGGGGTACAGACCTGTCCTTTGAAGGAGGCTCAGGCAAAGTTTCAGGGGTGCCTTTGCATACTTCCTTTCCAGACATGCCCCTCCTAGTGTTTCCAGATGAGGAGCTACCTCCAGCATATTCCCCTGTTACACAGGAACCTCACTCTCAGGGGAGGCACCTGGGAGCAAATCTGAACCTCCTACCTCACCTCCATAACCCAGGACATGGAAATGCCAGCACACACAGACCTCACCTAGCCAGCTCACTCGAAGGGCTGCCCGTTTGCTTGTCTAGTTGTGGGACTCCAGCTGCTTGCCATGTTAACTGCTGTGCCTGCCCCATCCTTCCAAAAGCTGTTGCAGGGTGTGTGTTCTTTGTTTGTTCAATGTCTTAGCTCGTGATTAGCCACGCCTTTCAGCTCTCATGTAACCACTGATTCTTGCAACCTGTGACTGCCTTATGTACCACTCTAGTCTGAAAATAAAAGCCTCACGGGTTCCAGTTCCTCTTCTGACTGGGAGAGCCAGGACACAATTGCGTAAAGAGCTCCAATGCTATTTGCCCCAATGCCAAAATATTTGAAAAATGTAACTTGTAATTTACCATGAACCTTATTCATTGGTTAGGGTATAGGAAGACGGTTCTAAGGCTTGTCTGACACACATTACAATTTGGGCAACTTTCTGTATGAGCGTGACTTCCTAATACATATGCGCACTTAAAAAACCACAATGCATACAAACAAATAAAGTGGCCCTAAGGAGAGGCAAAGAAACATCATACATCAAAGAAGATGCCCCAGGTTCTCCAGTCATATCTAAATACATAAAGAGAAGCTGGACCACATCTTCCTAAAGATGGTCAAGTCACTGCTTGGGAACCCGCAGTCCCTTACATGTAACCAGGATCATATTGTTTCCTTAAGTAGCTCCCTATGACCACATGTCTTGTGTCAGAGCTCCTTCCACTGAGGACAGAATGACATTTGGGGCACAAAAACATAGGGTGCTTCCAGACGCTCGCTATTCTTGGGTGGGATTCAATCAGATACTGGCGAATTCAGGCTGCACAATTATAGCTGATTGGGAGGCATTGCACAACAAACCTGCTTCCCCAAAATATCAGGTTTTGTTTGCAATCAGGAAAGTGACAGGAAAAAGCCCTAGAAAGTGTGGGATATAACGTTAGCTTTGACGCAACATCATCTAACCTCCCTGCGAACAAAGCAGGATGAATGTTCAATAAGCAGGTTGCCTGGAAGCAGCCCTACGCCAGCAAACTGATGTGAATTTCCTGAGAGAAGCAGCAAGGTGGAGGTTGCTTCCCTAGTCCTTCAATCCTTGCTAATTAAAGTATTTCTACTTTTACTACGGATTTTTAAAACAGCTACCACCACTTGTTTTTGATTGCCGTGAGAGGTTTTGCAATTCAGCGGCAACATCTTTTCAACTCTTGTTTCTTGTTATGAACTTGGTGCACTGGAATACTTAGGGTTAACAAAAAAGCAAAGTGACTCTAGCAGGAATAAAAGAACCTCTGAAAAGCCTCTCTCACCGTAAGCACGTGTGTGTGTGTGTGTGTGTGTGTGTGCGCACACCTTGGTTCCCTTCCAAAATGGACTGCTACGCTTCTTGAATCCTTGGCTCTCATTCCAGTGTGATACTAAGGCTATGACTAATAACCCCCTGCCTGTGCCTGCTGATAATTTCACCGTTGAGTAGCTGTTCTGGTTCTGGTTCATCATAGTATGTCCTGGAGATGCCAAGATTTTTTTTTATTATTATTAAAAAAAGGACTGAAAAGAATGAGATAAAACACTCACAGGTCTCTAGTGCTATAAATACATTTTTTTCATCTGATGCATTTAACAGTTATGCTGTTACAAGGCAGACATTCCCTCTCTTCTCAAACAGTTATTTTATTAGATGCTGGCTAAGACAATGGCTCCCCCCTACCCCGCCTTCCCTCTGTGTCTCGCACATACATTTTTTAATTCAAACCAGATTTGAGATTGTTCCCGTCTTTTAAAGCAAACATGCCATGTATCACGTCGGTTCAGTTCAGCACTGCATATGTTATATTTCACATCTCACTACGCTCAGGCAACAGTGTTGCTTTTAAAGAGGAACGAAGAAGGTTTAGCTCTGCGGGCTTTATTTGTTTATTTATTTATATAAACAGGCTTCTTACACCTTCAGATTAGCCTGATTCCCCTTTTTACAAGCAGCAGTGCAAATTTGTGTTTGAAATGTTAGTGAGAATGTGACTTTAGGGGCGTAGTCTTCTCAGTGGAAAATGGCATTACACAATTCATTTGCTGAGACCTGGTTTGCTCATCCTTAACGTTCCAGTTCTGGTCCTTTGTGCTGGTGGGCTTATGGGGGAGTTTCTGCTGGTCAATGGCTGCATCCCACACCACTAAAAAATAAGAATCTATATAGACTGGGGAGATCATATGGGAGGTGCCTACAACATGGTTACTCCCAGTGGCAGCATGCGCCGCTGATCATGCTGCACTTGTAACCTACAAAATAAATGTCCTTTAGAGGTTCTTTGAATGGGGCAGGCACTTGTGCCAGAGGTCACCAAGTTTGTTTCTGCATACTCTGATGGGCGATAGGTGTTCATTTGCAGTGGCATTAATCTGTGATGTGGATTAACGGCTCTCGCCTGAGGGCAGAGATTTGGACTGGATAGTTTGCAGTCCCCTTCCAGCTGTACAAATGCAATTTTCAGTGCTTTATTATCAGAGATGAATTTATGGCAAAAAGGAACAGGAAATATCAAAGCAGTGCAGTCTTTTCATGCCCCTGGCTCTTCGTCTCATGTTGTGATTTTATCTTACAAACTTTCCTTGAGACATTGCTGCTGTTTTGGAGCAGGCAATATTTCAGATGAATATTCACATTTTCCCTCACTTGAGAGACAGAGTGGTCCACTGGGTTACATTTTTCAGTGGTGGCCCTCCCTCTTGAGGAAATCCCTCCCCACATCCCAAACTCTGTTTTGTGACCTTTAGGAAGGCTGGGCCTTAAAGACTTTAAAATTCTACTGAGGTTTTTATTGAATTTCTCTGTGCACTCTCTCTCTCTCTCTTCCTCTGGTCCTATATGTATGTATGTACACACACACACTTTTATTGGCTACTGTTTTTATTACAAGTTCTTAATTCCATGGTTTCATTACTTTTAGCATTCTAATTTAAGCTACTTTGTGAGGGCTTGCCCTAGAGGGCAGGGTAGTAAGAAGCGAATAAATAATAAATATTAGAAGCATGGGCCTGGGAGACCAAAATATACTTCAGTATTCAGCAATGAATTTCAGAGGCAAGTCTCCATCCCTCACCTACAATTTCCTGCCTATAAAATGCAAATATCAATAAATATGCTACTACTTGATTGGACTGGAGGTTTGTGGTCATGTGGGAGGAGGTAATTGCATTGCTTCTTCTCACACAAGCACTGCTCCCGTTCCTCAAAGGGCAACTTTGGTGAGGGAATGAGCCATGACATGGGGCCCTCTCACACCACCTTAGAATTCTGACATTACTGAGCGGCATGATGGGAAGTTACTCTGCAGAAGCCCCCTTGTCACCTAGAGGAAATATCAGAAGGGACCCTAACACTACTGCATGAATCTGTAAGGTTCACCCCCGCGTCAAATAGTTTAGAGAAGTCTTCTCCAATCTGGTCCCTTCCAGATGTTGTTGGTACTACAACCACCATCATGGTCAATGGTCAGAGATGGTGGAAACTGCAGTCACATCATCTGGAGTGCACTAGGTTGGGAAAGGCTGGTTTAGAAAATGCACCTCCTGGGGGAAAACAACAACAATGCTCAACTGGCTTTCATAGTGGCCAAAGGAGAGAATCTGAAACAACCGTACTTTTTCTTTGGAAAATGTAACCTTTTGTTTTCAAAATGATTACTGACAAGCAGCTTATTCAGTAGTATACCACATGTTTCCATATATGTCAATATTTATCCACTGTTTTGGGATGGGAAAATGTTATGGGAGTTGTATACAGGACAATCACAGAAGTTATTATGGAGTGAGGATCATTTTCAGGCTTTAAAATAATCTTCATAAATGTGTAAGCAGCAACCAGCAGTCCATGACAATTTATCAGCTCAGCCAAATCTACAAATGTTTTGGAGGACAGGTAATATGTTGTAGCCTTGGGCACTCCCTTCTCTTTCACATGATGATTCTCCTTCTCCCTTTCTGAATTTCCTCTAACCATAGTGAGCCATGATGTCTGAACTGGTGGTTGGAATGGCTTCTAATTTGATTTGTAAATATAGTTCAAATTGTGGCTTCAAGGTATGACTTTCCATAGTTTGCCTGATTTAGATCCTGCGTAAGTAGGATTCCAGGAGGTCTATGCTTCCTTCCCCCAGATGTCCATGCCTAAGTGTGGATGGCAGGGCTGGGAAAACAACATTTATATCAGAAAGTTAGGCTAAGAAGGTGGTAGCAAATTCAGACGTAAGGATAAAATATTGCCTGTCCCCTCTCCCCCCCTTCAAGAATATTGGAAGTTTACACTTCAGTTTTAAATTTTAATATCACTTTAGCATTATGTCTGAACATGAGCAAACTGAAGGTAGTCTTAACCATGGTTTACTGAAAAAAGCCAACTTCAAAACATAGTTGATAAAGCTATCTTGCTTCAAGCCATGGTTAAAATTAACCACTGATTAGGTTTTAGATGTAATGCTAAACTTCAGTTTATGGAAGACACGAGTAAAAACTTATCAACTCCTCCTTATGGTCACATTAAAGGAGGAAAGGGGCGTATGGACCTCATAAACCTGAGGATTTTTCAATCAGAAATGAGAATAACACAAAAGAAATGTGCATGTTCAGACACAAAGTGCAACAATCAATCTTTTACACCTTAAATTGAATTTGTGTTTTCAAGCCTAAGATTTTACCGCCAATTTTTGTGTGTCAAACTATTGGCTTATTCTTACTTGGGTCATAGACATGCAAAACTCTGAGCACCTCCTGAGAGGTACGGAGTTGGCAAGTTGGCCTTCATCTCCCCATGGGCCCTTGAATGATTAAGATATATGAATGAGGTAACCAATATGAGAAAACATGGGCTGAGGTTTGAACTTGAGTTCACTTCTCAACTGTGTCATCACTTAGCTTTTTTAAAAAAAGATGCTTTTAAGAAAAGCACGGGGTATTTTTCTTCTTCTTACCATGAAGGCTTTACAGCTAGCTTTAGGGTTTCCTAGTACAATTCGTCTACTTTCCCAGAACGTTTTGGATCATTTGTAGGCTAAATTCCCGCTAACAATACTTCAGCTGCCAATAGAAGCAGAGCCCACAACTCCTGTGCACAGCGGTGATTACATAATAGAAGAGGTCAACACGAGGTTTCCTTCCCCTCTCCCCCAACTGCAGTCTATTTACAATTCTATGGCTAATTTCATTATTGGAGCAGGCTTGTATATCAGAGCTGGACAAAGAAGCTTTCCATGTGTAGAAGATGACATGAACTTGACCTCTGCCAAGAGACCCACAGCTTACAAGTGCTTTTGTGCATATAGCGAACACCTGTACTAATCATGCCTACCGCTAACTTGGGGGGTCACCATTTGTGGCAAAAGTTTTAAATCAGCCACCGCAGGAGACAGACAGTATTCTATTACTACCATAGTTCTGCAGAAACAAGAAAGAAAAACAAAACCCCTACAAACTACATGGCTCACGGAAATACGGTAAGAAGGGATCCAGTAGTTTGGCTGCAATATATCCATGGTGCAATGCTCATTAAAACTGTGCAGGGGAAATTTAAATGAAGTGGAAGTTCAAGCAAGTATAGTTATTATGAGCGATGCCTTTTCGATTGAACAACGAACTATCCCTATGAGCTTTACAGGCTGTAGGGAGTGCTTCGTTAAGTAAGGCTTTGATCAAGCACAGCAGGTGAGTTGTCCCACTGGCATCATGCGTGTCCATGGAACTGTTCATGCATCAAATATGCAAACATCCTTAAGTGCTTCACTGACTGCCTTTCAACCTCAAAATTGCGCTCAAAATTATACAGCACAGGAAGCCCCGGTGAAGACTTTACAAAGCAAACGGGGAAAGGTAGGATAACTTTACAAACTGCCAGATGGGGGTTGTCTTGCAAAATGAGGACTAGTTGGGAGAAATGCCTTGTTTTATTCAAAGCCCGTGTCAGCATTAGTTAACGCTGTGACTCTACAGAACTCCACACTTCCAGTTCTAGAGCTCAATCAACATCTCCTGCAATGTTTATTCACATCCTGACTGATTTAAAGGGCCTAAAATCTAAGTATTAGTTGCCATTTTGAAAAGCATTGCATTATATAGAGATCAGGTAATGGGATAAAATACGTCAAAACAAATCTGACCTGGCAGTCAACTCACCAACTCACCAAAAACTGACAGACAGAAAATTAATTGAAATACATTCACTATCAAGGGACACCAGTCCCTTTCTAGACTACAGTATCTCTGAAGGGTACCGGACGCCTGAAAATGTGTTTATCCTCAACTTACGTCTATAAGAGTTGCTTAGCAAATTCTCGTATCTGAAAGTGAGAAAGCTACACAAAGATTGAGGTTTAAATTGGGAATCTACTTTAGTACTTCAGTCATTATCATCACCATTCTCGTTTCCTCCTCAAACCTGGTTGGACAGAACATAAAGAATCACTCTGTCACTGTAGGGTGGGCCCATCACCTGAACACAGCCCTGAACGCAGAGAGGAGTGAAAAAGGTTATCTGAATAACCTTTATCTGCAGCGAAACCTCTGTAAAGAAACTGCAAAGCACTCTTGGAAAATGAGAGTTAAATTCACAAGGAGGGTACGCTCATGCGAGAAGTCATTTAAAGAAATTGTTTGCAAGGCATTTAAAACAAACACTCTGGAGATGACATATAAAAGCCCCAAACTGCAGAACAATAATGGGCTTGTGAATCAGGACCATAAATCCCCCATTTTCAGAATGTGACAGACATCAGGAATATACATGATTGAGTCAGCAGTTACGAAGACATACAGTGCAGGCCACTCAAGTCTCAAAACTGCCATTTATCATTTCCTGAGAGAATGGTTTCTTGGCAAGAGTCCTCTGCAAACACCACAAAAAAAATTCCAAAACAACCCCACCATTCCAGCAGGCCATGAATACGACTGTAATTTGGACTATTTTTCATATCAAATAGACTGTGTGCTGCTTTCTCAGTTAATGAAGGAAACCTCCCTTTCAGATTTCTAAGCTCATTTCAAGCAGTCTACGTGCTATAATTAACCGTTTCGAAAGCACTGCCAGTCACAAAGTGAAATGAAAGGGGGAGGGGAGGGACTTGACTCAATTGTGAACTAAAAACAAAGTAAAATATCAAAAGTCCAGTTCTGGACTTTTATCAAAGTCCAGTTCTGGGCACCACAGTTCAAGAAGGACACTGACAAACTGGAACGTGTCCAGAGGAGGGCAACCAAAATGGTCAAAGGCCTGGAAACGATGCCTTATGAGGAACGGCTAAGGGAGCTGGGCATGTTTAGCCTGGAGAAGAGGAGGTTAAGGGGTGATATGATAGCCATGTTCAAATATATAAAAGGATGTCATATGGAGGAGGGAGAAAGGTTGTTTTCTGCTGCTCCAGAGAAGCAGACACGGAGCAATGGATCCAAACTACAAGAAAGAAGATTCCACCTAAACATTAGGAAGAACTTCCTGACAGTAAGAGCTGTTCGACAGTGGAATTTGCTGCCAAGGAGTGTGGTGGAGTCTCCTTCTTTGGAGGTCTTTAAGCAGAGGCTTGACAACCATATGTCAGGAGTGCTCTGATGGTGTTTCCTGCTTGGCAGGGGGTTGGACTCGATGGCCCTTGTGGTCTATTCCAACTCTATGATTCTATGAAAACACAATCCCATTTCCCTCTATAATCAAGCTTGTGTCATTGATGGCAACGACAGCCATCCTGAGTTTGTTTAACTGTACCAAGAAGTGAAATAATTATTGTATTTTTGGTCTGCTCAGGATGGTTGGAAGGGAGGGCCAAATTCTTTCCTGGATATGCTTTCCCCCCAAACTGTGTCTCCCTGGTGGGGGTTAATTTTGGTCATGGAGCCCCACTGGGAGAAAACTGGCAGGGAGACGTGGTTTTGCGGGGAGAAGAAATGTGAGTTCAGCACCCCCCCTCTCATCTACCTGTTCTGTTCTCTAAATGACACCCCTACTTTACAGTGGTACCTTGGGTTACAGATGCTTCAGGTTACATACGCTTCAGGTTACAGACTCCCTAACCCAGAAATAGTACCTCGGGTTAAGAACTTTGCTTCAGGGTGAGAACAGAAATCACGCAGCAGTGGGGTGGCGGCAGCGGGACGCCCCATTAGCTAAAGTGGTGCTTCAGGTTAGGAACAGTTTCAGGTTAAGAACGAATTAAGTTCTTAACCCGAGGTACCACTGTATAAGAATGGTATGGCCTACCTTAGAGCTTCCCCCACCTTATCTAATTTGCTCCTCACTCAGTTGGCATGTTGGCAAACTACCTGGTCAAATATTATCTGTTGATCAGTAAACTGACTGCCTATTAATACTTAAAAGAGAGAGCGAGAGAGAGACTTGAGCATTATTTCACAATATTTGAAAGGTCAATTGACAATGCCTTTTTTGACCGGTCAAACGCCCAACCTTACCTTCACTCCACTGTGTCTGATTGCCAATTGCTGATTAAACTGGCATCAAGCCTACCCCCAGCACAGATGGCATTGCCGTAATGAATATGATGCCACATAGAGTTGGAATGGGATTGGCCAAACTGCAAGCAGACAGCTCTTGAGCAATATTTGCCCTTTTTCTAATGTGCCTGATGCTATCAACAGATTCCAGGAATAAGACGTGGCATCCAGCTGCAGCAGACATGGGACTCAAAGGGAGGAATGAGGGAATAGGCTGAAGTAGAAGTCCTGAGTAATACTGTCAGCTAGCTAAAGAAATCTTAAATCAATTAACTGGAGTTTTACCTTATTTACTAAATGGTTAGTTGAGCATAAATCTTTATATGAGTTTAATATGATCAGTCTATTTCTGATCCATGACAATTTTATATGTGTTCATTTGTGAGTCTCATATCTGCAATTTTAAGAATCGTACCAAAAATAGTTTTATTTTTGTATGGATTTTCCCTAAAATGTGCATTATATAACCAATATAAGGATATAAGAATTAAATATGCACATTTTATATCAATGTTGCTATCCCCCCCCTCTAAAAGCCTAGAATTGCATTGCAAAATCTAGGAGATGTGCAAAACATAAAGGACAATGGCATAATGATGCATAATGATGCAGTTAAGCAATTTTAGATCCTGGACTTGATGGTCTTATGGGCCCCCCTCTTTCAACAGCTGCAGCATTTTGTGGCCCCCGCTCTCTCTTTGATCTTTCAGATGTGGCAGCCATTTTGTTTTAAATCATGCCACACAGCAGCCATTTTGTGATATGCCCCACATAGCCATAAAAAATGCTAATTTACTTCACAGCAAGTCTGCACAAAATTAAAAAAACATGTCTCAAAGACATGACTAAACCTGAACATTAGGACACACCTATACAGAATAATGGGGGGGGGGTCAGCACACAGAGAAAGTTTATGTGTAAAACAAAGGTGGTTTTTTTTAAAAAAAGCATCAAAACCCACAATATAATTCTCCCAAAAACATCAATGAAAAAGCACCTGTAATTCAGGTACCATTGTACCAGAATAAACACAACATTCATGAAGAATTGGATATGGTGCTGCACAGTTCTGAGTATATGCTAGCCTTGATTGTAGAAGATATATTGCTTCCACTGGACCTGATCTGTTTTGCAGGCTAAACCTTACATCACAACCAGATTATATGGGTAGCTATACCCATCATTCATTCTGCAAATGATGTGCTTGATTGATTATTCATTCACTAAGCAACATCTCATGCCACAGTTAAAAGAAAGGGCAAATTTAAAATACATTTTTCCATTTTCCATCAACAAGTGGAACAATACTGTTGAATTCCACAGCTAACTTGGACAGGAGTTACCAGCACCCTGTGGGGTTGGCTGGACAAAGAGAATTGGTTTAGTCTATGTTTGAATTCAGTATTTACAATACAGTGTAAACTCAGACCATTCCAGCAGACATACAATGTGTACTGTTCGAAAAAATTCTTGACTGTCTCCAAATTATTTTCATTGTTTTGCCTGTGATATTTCCCCCCCTTGTGAAATTGTTTCATTGTGCACGTAACAGTCAGTAGGTAATATTCATATAGCAGAACTATGTTACTTTTCCAGCAGTAACTTCAAAACCGTGTTTTGTGTCCTGGCAAGAGTTATGTAAAGATTTCGACCCCCTCCGAAAGCCATTCAAATTTGCAGTTAGGAGTGCTTCCACGCTAGATTTTCTCTCCCCCACACACCCTGCCTATGTGCCAAGCCCATTCATTCCTTTATTTTGCACTGAAAATATCCAGATACTATTTCCCTCAAGAGACTGCATTTCCATTTCCCCCCAGGTCTCACCTTGTGTGTTCAAAGTGCTGCTGCTGCTGCTGCTGCTGCTGCTGCTGCTGCTCTCTCTCTCTCTCTCTCTCTCTCTCTCTCTCTCTCTCTTGTTCAACTTCCACCACAACTGCAGCACAAAGCTTTCAGGTGTGAGTTGTCATAGCCCTACTATTCATAGCTGGCAACGTTTCCCTTTTTTAAAGCGAAATTCCCTTATTCCAAATAGGATTCCTCTCAAGAAAAGGGAAAAGTTGACGGCTATGTACTATTTTCTCACCAGACTTGGAAGTGCGGTTGGTAATGGGGCAGCAAGCGGCATTTAATCCTGCCTTAATTTGTTACCTTCCTCCACATTTTCACAGCACCCTCTTTTCCTGGTATCCTCTGGTTTCTACCGCTACCTCTGTTGCAGATCCAACTCCTATGGGGCAAATGTGCCTTGAACCGGTCCAAGAGATTGCGCATCTAGAGCCAGTGCATACGTGCCTCTGTGGGCCAAACTACAGGTGATGACAGCAGCCTGCTCTGATGAGAGGGCTAACCTCCACTGGCACAAAGCATAGCTGCTTTATGTAGGACTCTGATATTGCTTTGGCAACAGTCAACCTTAGACAGACTCGTATATAGCAGCTGCAGTTCTGTCCCAATTACAAGCTCTACCTTCACGGAAAGGCACCTCTTCCATTAAAGAGGCTCTGTCCTCTCCATCAGACTTTTACTCTGGTGGAGCAGCGGAGACTTGGGTCATACTGGGGCTTCTGCAACAGAGTCTTTTGAGGATGGCAGTGTGACATCCTTGACCTGGATGGGCAGTGGCACTACAGCCTTGTCTTGCAGAAGTGCTTCTGGGATTGGCCTTGCATGAAATGCCTCTTCTGACTCAAGAATCCTTGACCTTATTTCCTAATAAAGAGGAAGCTGGCTCCGGACCGTAAGAAAACCATATTTATTCAAGCATCTTGTTTTCACTCATAAAGCATGGGGTAAATGGAGGGTTCTGCTTTTAACACTAGGTGATATGCACAGGGCACTAGCTCTATTTTGGCCCTCACCTGTGTCTGCTTACTGTCAGTCTGAAATTCTTCCCACCCTTGTCTTGACCATCTAATGGCATGTAATCCTATTTCAATGTCTGGTAGTGGCAATAGTCAGAGTACCAGCAGCACTTAAATGGTCAAAGATGCTCCTATTCTGCAGCATTTAAAGAACTGGTGCTAGAACACTGTTTATAGCAAGCCTCGCTTTTAAGTGCTCCAAACTCATGTTTGGCCGAGTTCTTAGAGCTAAATTTCCTCCTCATAGCCACACGCAAGACTTCAAATCATTTGGCCATCGTTTTGTGCAGATTCTAAAAGTTTTGTTATTTCCTGAGTGTACAGTATCTCTTAAAAAAAAAAGTGTGAAGAACAACACAACTAACATAGCAGAGTTATGTATTCATTCCATGGCACATGTAAATAAATATGAACATCTTGGCTCGGGTTACTGCACTGTGGGAAGCATCTTCCAAACACAAGCAGTTTATCTGGCCAGAGGGATATTCTCTCTCTCTCTCTCTCTCTCTCTCTCTCTCTCTCTCTAAGTTCATGAACCTGTTCGAACTTGTTCCAGAGAAAAATTTAGAACTGCTGTTGTTGAAAAAAAAGCAGCACTCCACTAAGAGTGAAGAGAAGTGAAGAAAGACAAGGTGTCTCTTTTGTTGAGAAGTGTTAAACTATTTTGTTGGAACACGTTAGCTCACAGTATGTTTACAGAGTCAGAGAACTGATAAAGGAGAACCTTGATAATCATCTCCTTTCTACTCTGTGCTTAAGGCTTCACTTTCTACTCCAGGTTGCAACCAAACAAACATTTAAACTTCTTTTTCCACAATTTCAAACAACTTTTATTATTTTAATTTGTTTTCTCAACACATCTCTAAGACAGAAGAATGGACAAAGGACTCTCTTTTACAGGAGGGACACAAAACAAAAAGGCAGACCAAAAATAATTATAATTTTTTCACTTAATCATCCCTTTTCTATGGCGTGTTTCATTGGCAGTGCATAAACATTGTTTGGAGCCTACCAACCAGGAAAAAATGACAATACTATTTAATTTAGGGAAACTACTATCCCCAAGGACTAGAAAAAAATATATTTGTGAACTTCCCCTAACTTACATCCACATGGATGTTAAAAAATAAGGGGAAGACAAGCCTTCTGTTCTGTATTCATGCATACCATTTTGGTACAGCATTGTTACGTTGGTACAGTGGTACCTCGGGTTACGTACTTAATCCATTCCGGAGGTCCGTTCGTAACAGGAAACTGCTCGTAACATGAGGCATGCTTTCTCTAAAGGTGCCTCCCACTGCTGCCGCGCTCGCATCTCAGGGCAAAGGTCGCAACAAGGGGCATCTACTTCCAGGTTAGTGGAGTGTGTAACCCGCAGCATTTGTAAGTGGGATGGTACGTAACATGAGGTACCACTGTATTATTCACCTTCTTCTTTCCTTCTCACCTTCATCTTACCTAATGTTGAAATCTGTGTGTTGTAGAAAGCAAAGCTCAGATTGCAAGTGAAAATATTACTGTATACTATGGTTGAGCTATTCTGATTAGTGACAATCAGTCTATGATTACCTTCTCAGTCACTTATCACTTTGACAGATGTATAATAATAATAATAATAATAATAATAATAATAATAATAATTTTATTTATATCCCGCCCTCCCCAGCCAAAGCCGGGCTCAGAGCGGCTAAGAACAGTAAAGTAACACAACATTCTAAAATCAATTCATTCTAAAATCAGTTCAAATCAAATTAATGGCAACCATTGGGCTAGAGTTCGGTGAGGATTACCAAAGGCTGTGCCTTGGGCAAAGGCCTGGTGGAACAACTCTGTCTTGCATGCCCTGCGGAAAGATGTCAAGTCCTGCAGGGCCCTAGTCTCTTGTGACAGAGCGTTCCACCAGATCGGAGCCACAGCCGAAAAAGCCCTGGCTCTGGTTGAGGCCAGCCTAACCTCCCTGTGGCCCGTGACCTCCAAGATGTTTTTGTTTGAAGACCGTAAGGTCCTCCATGGAACATACCAGGAGAGATGTCCCGTAGGTACGAGGGTCCTAGGCCGTATAGGGTTGTAAAGGTTAAAACCAGCACCTTAAACCTGATCCTGTACTCCACCGGGAGCCAGTGCAGCTGGTATAGCACTGGGTGAATGTGATCCCGCAGCGAGGACCCCGTAAGAAGTTTCGCCGTGGCATTCTGCACCCACTGGAATTTCTGGGTCAGTCTCAAGGACAGCCCCACATAGAGTGAGTTACAATAATCAAGTCTGGTGGTGAACGTTGCGTGGATCATAGTGGCTAGGTCAGGGCGATAGAGGTAAGGAGCCAACTGCTTAGCTTGGCGGAGATGAAAAAATGCCGCCTTTGTTATAGCTGCAATCTGTGCCTCCATGGAAAGGGAGGTGTTGAAGATTACACCCAAACTCTTAACGGATGGTGCTGGCACTAACTCCGCCCCTGCAAGAGATGGGAGTTGCCCCCCAATCCCATTTTGTCCCGACCCAGCCAAAGGACCTCTGTCTTCGAAGGATTTAACTTCAACCAGCTCCCACGTAACCATCCAGCCACAGCTTTCAAACATCTGATTAGTGTGTCTGGGGCCAAGTCAGGATGGCCATCCATCAACAGATAGATTTGGGTGTCATCAGCATACTAATGGCAGCCCAACCCAAAACTCCGGACAAGCTGGGCGAGGGGGCCCATAAAGAGGCGTAGCATGCAGGAGGTGTTATTAAGAATGGGGGAAGGAAGCAGGAAGCAAGATGATTTTCAGGAAGGAAAGACAGGAGTTAGCTAAATCAAGATGGCAGTTCTCAGCATGAGAGTCAGAGTCACAGAAAGCACCTGAACCCCCAAGTGACAGTGCTAAACCTACAAGTACCCCCAAGTTACAGACCTGATCCTTCAAGGGGAGTGTGACCCCATCAGGAACAGGATATTTCCCCAGCTCCTGGCCGTGATAACTGCCCATCAGTCTATTGGCTCCCATCCAACCCATCATTGTCTCCAGACAACAATATATCACCCACACAGCCTCACTTGATTCAGATTATACAGAAAAGTAAAGCTGGAAGTCATCTGCATCCTAATAGCACCATGCTCCAAATTCCAGCAGCTTCATATGGAGACTTAAAAGCTTTGCAACAATACTGAACTTTGCAGGACCCAACAGCACGATTGCCGTTGGGAAACTTAGAGCAGGAGCCTCCCAATTTTACTCCCCGGGAATGGCCCTGCAGTTAGGTATGAAGCTACCACTTCACCATCCCTCCAGCTCCTAACCCACCAAGTCATGGTCATTGGCTGAGAAGAAGAAGAAGAGTTTGGATTTGATATCCCGCCTTTCACTCCCCTTCAGGAGTCTCAAAGCGGCTCACATTCTCCTTTCCCTTCCTCCCCCACAACAAACACTCTGTGAGGTGAGTGGGGCTGAGAGACTTCAGAAAAGTATGACTAGCCCAAGGTCACCCAGCAGCTGCATGTGGAGGAGCGGAGACGCGAACCCGGTTCCCCAGATTACGAGACTACCGCTCTTAACCACTACACCACACTGAGCTCATGTAAGAAGCACCACTGTTTTTCTGCAGATGCTTGTGTTTCTCTAAGAAGCTTTTCATCAATTCTGGGTACAACAGGGGTCAGCAAAATTTTTCAGCAGGGGGCCAGTCCACTGTCCCTCAGACCTTGTGGGGGGGGGCAGACTATATTTGGGGGGGGAATGAATGAATTCCTATGCCCCACAAATAACCCAGAGAAGCATTTTAAATAAAAGCACACATTCTACGCATGTAAAAACACCAGGCAGGCTCCACAAATAACCCAGAGATGCATTTTAAATAAAAGGACACATTCTACTCATGTAAAAACATGCTGATTCCTGGACCGTCCACAGGCTGGATTGAGAAGGCGATTGGGCCTGATCTGGCCCCCGGGCCTTAGTTTGCCTAGCCATGGTGTAGAAGATAACTGTCCTGCAATTATTTATTGTGGTTATTATCCCCAAAAAGAAAGAATGGAGAGTCAAGAAGCTCTGGCTTTGCTTCAGTTCAGCCTCCAATTCATTCTGTGAATGTGTAAAATAAATCAGTTTGAACGTTTCTTCTTCTTCACAGGCATTATGTACCATGCTGGGTTGAAAGTATTCTAGACACAAAATGCAAGGTTTTAAGCCTCCCTTCCTGCAAGGAATTCAAATGTATGTGCAAAGTGTTCTTTGCTGGCGCATGTATTTGAGGGTGCTTCCAGAGAAAAAAATATATTGTGGAATCAGTGCTGCTCCTGCTAGCACATTTTCCACACAACATCATCATCAAAACACCAGTCGGTTTTTCTTTTCTTTACATTTAATCCAGATTTCTCATTAATGCCAAAACCACACAACCATAATCACAGCTGATGTGCAAGTTCAGGGCATGTGTGTGTGTATGTGTACTGTTTGTCATGTGTGCAGTGATGTTTCGGTGGCCTCTATTGCCACACCCCTACTTTCATTTGCTCCTCACCCGAGCACAACCTAGCTATTTCATTTCTGGCAGCACAAGGATACAAGTTCCTTTACTCCTACCAACTGCTGCATGCCCATTTAAATGAGCCGTTCTCTCAAAATCTCCACCCAGTGTGCATGAGGTGCAGTACATGTACCTGGTTTTCAAAGCCCAAGTCTGGTAATCATCATTTGCATGCAAGTCTTCAGTATTTATTTATTTTACAAAAATGAATATGGATATTTATCTTCAGCCCCACACCAAAAAACAACCCCCTGTGTGTTTATTTGTGAAGCGAACTAGCTAAATCTGGTAAAGGGTGTACATGCACAGGTACAGATAGAGCTGCCTGAATGACCTCAATAGAAAAAGGTAGCAGAGGGCAAAGGAGGAGGGACACACAGGGGAGGGACAGAAAAATACAGCAGAGACACATTCTGTCAAGCTCTGTCCAGTGATGTGGACAGCGAGTGGCAAAACAGAAATGAATATCCATGACTGAAGAAATAGGAATGTGTGGAAGCCAACATGTCATACGAGTACACGGAAAAACAGGACTTTTATGATCCATTTGCAATATAAGGATCCTTTCTGGGAGCACTCTAATTGCATACTGGAGGAGCTCAACTGAAAACAGTCTGTAGAACTTGTGTGTCCCTTTTTGGAGACCTCTCAAGCAACATCATGGCAGCCAGCGTGATAAATACCCCCCAATAGCACCTGCACAGATAGAAAGCCTGCAAACGATAGTAATTTCAGCCAGCCAACTTTCCTTAGAGCTGTGCCATTCCTGGGATCAACAAAAGCATAAGGAGACCCTACCCATAAACTGAGTGGGTAGCATGTTGTTGTTGTGTGGCATCTCCTTTTTCCTTCTTCCTTCAGGATTTTGATCCAAGAACTACCTTCTAGACTCAGGAAAGGTGCAATTATGATTCGGTCTTACTGGAGGCAGTTGACATGTCCTATATCTTTCAGTTCAACAAAAGAAACAAGGATGGGAGCCGGATGGGTGCCACCAAAAGACAGGGAAGGGACGAAGCACCTTTGACAAGTAGTCCACCCCCACCCCAATTGCTGGATTCCTGTGCTTCTGTGGAGGAAAGGCATTCTGAACATCCCCTTCCTCCCCCAAATGGATTTGCCCTTTCTCTTCCCTCCTAAATAGTTTTTGTTGTTGTGCTGACACTGGTAATGGGATCAGTCATCTTTGTGCAGATCATTAGTAGTCTATTTTAGTTAACCACGGTCTTGGAAAGCAGGGCTAGTGTATCCTATCAAACAGAGATATTAAGAACTATTTTACAGGAAATATGAACTCCTTTCATCCATCTCACTAGTGCAATAGATGGAAACAAGATGGTGTACACTTTTGGGGATAATAGTAGCTTCACACAGATTATCCCCCAACCCTTTGTTAAACAAAGCATCGAATGGCAGAGAGATAGAATTCATTTATTTCTGGGTGTAAAAAGAAACCCTTAAAAAGGCTTTTAAGATTTTGTTGGCAGACCTGACATGGGCTAAGTGAAGCTAAAAAGAAAAGTAACTGTAAGTTCAAGTTTAATCTAACGTGGGCATTCAATAGCTATTCTAACTCCCCCAATGTATATTCAGTGGGCCTCAAGACAGTTGCCAACAATGTTAATGGAGCAAGAGATATTAGGTAATTGAAAAAGGAAAGTGAGTCAGTATTTCAAAAAGATATTCAGCAGACTAAAAGTATAATCAGACAGCCTTTTCTCTTTTAAAGCAGCCTTTCAAAATACACTTTCAGGAAGAAATGCTGTTTAAACGGAAACAAAACATTCCTCAAATAGAAGCTACTGTACAAGGAATCTGGTATTTTGAAGCTCTGTTGCCGTTGCTGTTTTCTAAGCATTCCAGGGATGCCATGTAAGGAGAGGGATATGTGGTTCTGACCACATGTGATTATTCCTGAGGAGCACCTATATTTCTAGTTAGCTTGCTGGTTCTACATACTGAGCGGCTATTGTTGCAAACTGTGAAATAGATCTTTCACAATTTTTTTTTTGGTGACATTAGAAAAAGCAGGTGTTTTAGTCCCTTATTCTGGAATAGCAGCTGAGTAATGATGATGTCACAAGGAAGCATGCCCCCAGCAATCAGAAAACAACAATTATACCACTATAAGTGGTAAGTGCAGAAAGGTCCTTAGTCCAGGAGTCAAGAACAGTGCAAAGAGACCAGGGGGAATTCCCCAAGTACTTGGAAATAAAAAGTTTCTGAGAATGAAGGAGGAGAAAGTAAGAAGAAAATGCCTTCAGAGAGGGGCAGTCCTTTCACCCCAGTAGCCTGTAAGGCCAGAGGTAGCTGCATTTGTCAACCAAAGCACCAATTCCACATGTCACTTGGATAGAGTATGTAACATTTTTGGAGCATATCTAGGCTAGACATGGACAGATGTTGGGCTTGTGGGATCTACTTTGGTTTTCACTAAAGCCCCAAGATCCACTAATCAGAGCCAAGTGCAAAACAGTGTGCGTGTAAAAAGCAGTCAAATGCCTACTGCACCCCATAAGCCGTACAGTGGTACCTCGGGTTACAGATGCTTCAGGTTACAGATTCCACTAACCCAGAAATAGTACCTTGGGTTAATAACTTTGCTTCAGGATGAGAACAGAAATCGTGCAGCGATAGTGGGAGGCCCCATTAGCTAAAGTGTTACCTCGGGTTAAGAACAGTTTCAGGTTAAGAACAGACCTCCATAACGAATTGAGTTCTTAACCCAACGTACCACTGTATACACAAATACAAATATACAGTAAATTAATACCCATATTGAAGCTAAGTGATCAGCACAAGAACACTCAGGGCAGTGTTTCATTTGCTAATGTTAAACGGCTGGGAGTCAGAAACACTTGCCATTTGATTGCAAATCAACCAGAGATCTACTCAGCCACCTAAGAGAAAGCATGTCCTGGTTCCCGCCTACTGTTTGTTCGTGAACAACTGTGGCAATCCCTTCAAATAAATAGAAAACTCTAACAGCTAGCCATGATATTGTGCATGCGCAAAATAGCTACCGTATTTTTCGCCCCATAGGGTGCACCGCCCCATAGGACGCGCCTAGTTTTTTGGGGGGGGAAATAAAGGGGGGGAATTACTCCCCCCCAGGCGCGGGGCTGGGGATGCCCGAGCTTCCCCCGACCCCAGCCCCCAGAACAGGCTGCTATCCGCAAGCCTAGGGAGCCTGGCGGGAAGTCGCGCCGGTCTCCCCAGGCTTGCGGATACCTGTCCCCCGAGCTTGTGGGGCTGGCGGTGGGGAGCGCGCTTCTCCCCAGTGCCAGCCTCCAAACCAGGTCGGGGAACAGCGGGATGGCGGCGCTGCGCCTCCCTGCTGTCCCCCGAGCTTGTGGGGCTGCCCGATATCTGCACGAAGCCCAGGGCGCGCAGTGTAGCGCGCCCCAGTCTTCGGGATGCAGGCTGCTATCCGCAAGCCTTGGGAGCCCGATGGGAACTTCCGTGGAGCTCCCAAGGCTTGCGGATAGCTTTCTGAAGCCTGGAGAGCGAGAGGGGTCAGTGCGCACCGACCCCTCTCGCTCTCCAGGCTTCAGCGAAAGCCTGCATTCGCCCCATAGGATGCACACACATTTCCCCTTCATTTTTGGAGGGGAAAAAGTACGTCCTATAGGGCGAAAAATACGGTATTTAGAATATAAACTGCTCATGGTGACTTACAATGCAACCATGTATATGTTTACCCATGTATATGTTTACCCAGATGTAAATTCCACAGAGTTTAATGGTTTTAGATCTAAATTATCTAAGAGAGTCTTAATTTGGGAACACATGTCCTTTTAGCTATTTGTCCTATATTAACAGCAGAGGTAAGTTGCTCCTTAAGATCAAAGGGGTGGCAAAACTACTAAAAGCCATTCATAAGACATGGGGAAAGGGAAAAGGGATTTCGCAACAAAACTTCTTAGTTTTCTGTATGGTGCCATTTGGACGGCTTTAAAGTGACCTTTGTGCCCTTCCTACTCCCTGCCCACAGTTTCTACGTCATTTCTGACATTAAAATGTTTAGAAGAGGTAGATATTTGTGCGCAAAATTCCAGCGTTTTAAAGGTTAAAAAAGCCAGACAATGAAATTATTATTTACTATGTAAATCAGTCATGCATAGCTGAAATACAATGCCAATTCAACAGAATTTTCTAACTTTAACTGTCTCCATTATATTCACATTGATATGTTTACTGTACTAAGATTTACAGAATACTTCTTTTTTTAAAAAAGAATCTGGCCAGAATCCAACGCAGATTTAAGGATGCTGAAGCTCATTGCTTTCCATTATCTTAAACATGCTTAACTCTGTGCTGGACTGTATCCTCAGTGCAAGTCCAGATACAGCACACACACCCACACCCACACACCCACACCCACACACACCATTTCAGACACTTAGAATGTATATTGCTGTACAACAGTTAGTGGATGTCTACTAAAAAAAATATGTTTTAACTTGACTTGCTATTAGCAGTCCAGCTACAGTCAAATTAATCCTCTGTTTTGTGAACACATACTCTGTAATCTATTTTCTATATCTAAGGAATTTCTGGGGTAGCGGGGGACATGATTTTTGACAGGAAAAAGTAAACAGAAATACTCTCAAAGGTGTTGCCAGGAAACTAATTGAGCAGCAATTGAGAAAAAGAATGCTGAGACTTAAAATGACTGCAGTTTGTACACAGCCTAGAAAACATCAACATTTTGTTAAGAAATGCTTTACACTTAGTATACATTAATCTTATTGCTTTCTTGCTGATATATGGGACAAGCCTGTAAACTAAAAACATATATCCTGATAAATTGCAGGAACAAGATACTGTTGAATTTTCAAATGGTTTTATATGAATACATTTTCTCTCTGTGTGTCCCCTTTAAAAAATGTGCATAATATGCATTTACCAGATGGCTTGCTATTTTTTAAAAAAGGGTTAATGGTAGATTCCTAGGATCTTCTGAAACCTGTTGAGAAAAATCACAAGACTGCTATCTAGAGTCTTCTCCCCGCCCCCCTGCCCCCAGATTTCTTTCTTTTTTCCCCCTTTTTTTGCCCTCAGCCAATATAGATATAAAAGTATTTGCACTATATGTCATTCTCCTGTTGTGTTCCTCTGGTGTTATTGTTTGCATAAGTATTTTCACAAAAGCGACAACAACTGCTGCAGTGTGTTGCATTATTCCTACTGTCCCTGTATTTTTATTTTTAGACTTAGAGAGAGGAGCTACACCCTTTCCCCTTCGAGTCGAAGAATGCTATGTTCTAGGTTCCCATCTGCAGACATACAACCAACCCACTAGTCACTGTTGCTGTGCAACTCCATTTCCGTGAATCCTGTCCAGGACTCCTGAACATGCCCTAAATGAGATTGCACAGCAACAGAGCTCAGAGGATTGCTTCCTACGTGATCTGAAGTCAGTAGCAGCCAAGAGAATGTCTGGTGTCACTTTCTAAATTCTGTCCAGGTGTCTCAGCTCAGAGCACAGCCTTGGCTGGGGGTCAGATCTTTGAAAAAAAGAATGAAAGAAAACCCTGCCATTTATTTTTTCCAGTCAGAATCTTGGGTTAGACCCATCGGTTCAAAGCAAAAAATTCATCTGGAAACTGGATTTCACCTTGTTCCAATGTAAAAATCAGAAATCATTTCAAGGCCTGAATGGAACCAAGCCCAGGTTTGCTTGAGACGTTGGTGAACCATAATGAAACTTTCCACAAGTTTGGATGGAGTTTTTAGGGTTTATAACAGAGCTGGAAGCTAGTTAATTTTTGCCTGGGTTGGTTGCCAGTCTTTTGCACGGATCATTGCATTACAAGATACTATGCACATTTTCTTTGCGAAGATGACAAAAACATCATTTTGGGGGAAACTTTTGAAAAGCAGTAACAATGCTAATCCCCTTTCTGGAACAGAAGACTTCGTTTCCACACGCAGCACTGCACGTTAAAGTATCGCAGCAAAAGGGCCAGTACATTCTGACAATGGCCTCAAAAGTAGGCCAAGATTCAAGAGGTTGATAGCAGAGAAATGTGTGTTGTTTGTCTTGGCTACTTCGTGCAAGCCCTCCACCTGCATTTGATTCAACTCATATTCTGACTCCTCCCTCCCTTTTGAGCCATGGAAGTACAGGAAGTCAGGAAGGGAACAGAGAGAGAACACTTTGTACTAGCAGCCAGACCACTGTTTCACTTTTTCAGCCAAAAAACAAACATGAATATGGAAAGATTTTATGGCTAGATACATCAACAATCTCCGCTATTCCGAAAAACCCTCCTTACAATTGCTCACTTGTTCAAGGCTTTCCACCTGCAGACAACTGGAGCTATTAGTAATATACTTCTTGCTAAACACTAGCACAAGAGATTTCACAAGTTTACCGAACATTTCGTTCTCCCAGAGGACACCTGTCTGCTAAGCACCCAGTGGGATTTCTCTGGTGTTGTCCTGCTTATCACTTCACTTTCATTTCAAATCAATGAACTACATGGTATCATGCTCTTAAGCAAGCAAACTGGCTTTGATTCAGTAAAATACAGTGACAGCCAAAGACACAAGTTTGAATTGGCTAGATAAACCACCAAGGAAGAAACACAGGCGCAATTCACGTGTAACACTAAACCAAACCATGGCTTAGTGTGAACATGCAAACATGCAAATTCCCCAAGAGCAAATCATGGATGTTTTTCTCCTCCCCAGTCATTCCGCTGCTGCGCCAGGCTGAGCCAATATTTAGTTTAGCATATCATCTGAACCCCGGCTTGTGATTTAGCTCTTTTCTGACAAGCCACAAGCTGTAGTCAATGTTTGTCTTATGGTTTGCAGCTTGTGGCTCTTCTAGGAGAGCTAACTCACCAGCCCAGGTTCAGACAAGAGACTATGGCTTAGCTCAGCATGTGGATGCACAATTTGAGATCCTTCCTTTCTGCAAACCAGTAACAGGCTGTGTACACCACATTACCAGCATGAAAAGCAGAAACAACAGGATAGATACAGGATAGAAATGTATGGGGGCTAATGAGGGGGTATACTGCTTCCAAAACCAGTGGTGGGAGTGAACTGGATACAGAGTAAGTAGAAGTGCATCCTGTACACAGCCACAGAAAGCTGAAATTGGGAGGGGATAACTGTTTAAACTTCTCTCTTTCTGCCATTTGTCTACGCAAAGTCACTCCCAAGCTGTGGGCTTTTTCATCTGTGGGGTGGAGTACAGGGGGTCACTTAAAGCAGCTTTGCATTGAGAAATTTGCAGGGGGAAACAATAATGGAACATGTAGATTGGCCCTTAGGTACACTTAGCTGTGTGCAGAACTGTGGCTCTGAGTCATCATAAACCATATTGTTTTGCACTTGGAGCTACAATTCCATCTCGTACAAGCGCACTGAAAGGACTGTTTATCTATGGAAAGAACAGCAACATCTTTCCATTGGGGGCTCACACGAAAGCGCAAGGATGTATTTATGCATGGCAGGGTTATTGTTTTGTGCCACACTGCTAAAGTAGGAATGAAGAAGGTTCATCGTAGTCATGAAGGAAGTTAAGCTTGCACGTGAAACATGGTATTTCAGGATCAAGACACTGGGGGACTTTCTGTTTTCTCAGCACCTACAATGTGGTATGATTCACTACAAAATGAAGTTATGCCAGTAATTCATGCAAACAGTGGACCAAAAACCACTAGTGAGCATCAGGAGCCTCCAGGATGTTGATAGTAGCATGTATGCTGGGGATGCTACAAAAGAAGATATCAAGGAAAGCTATGCTTTGGTCAGTGTGGGGGATGAAAGTGAGTTCCTGAATGAAGAACCATGATTGCTTCAGCATAGTCTTCACCAACTTGGTGCCCGACAGATGCTTTGGACTTAGCCATGCTGACTGGGCTGATGCAAGTTGTACTCCCAAACATCTGGAAGCGGGTGGCAAAAGCTGCCTTACTGGGTTCACTTACTCACAGGTCTGGGAAGCACACGGGAACTGTGCCTGAGAGACTATTTGAACTGGTTCCTGTGAGTGGGGTTTAGAGGAGTGAGGATGAAGGGGAAATCGAACTTACAACGGAAAGCTTTGTCGTAACTTTTAACTACAGAGAAATGTGGGACTCTCCAAAGGACGCTTTTCAATCTGAATTCCATTTGCCTTTCAACCTGCTAATTGTGTTTCAAGTACCTCTGTGACATGCCAGAAGCAGTAATAAATTTAAAATAAATTATGATAATAATACAGGCTTGGCTTTGTGGGGTCTCCATCTCTGGTGGGTGGCACCTAAATATACAGCCATGTAAAGTGCCAGCAGCCACTTTGCGGTCTGATTTTGAATCAGTGTGTAGTTTGAGTTGGCTTTCAAATTGGTCTAAAAATGGTCAGGGTGGGGCCCAAGAACACAGAGCTGCCTTATTCCTGTGGGAAGGCCTTTTTTGTTTCACCCCTTTTCGCAACTGTGGCTAGCTTTTGCTTTCACATATTAAAACAAGATCAAAGGATAGACACCCACCTCCACCCCTTTGAAAGTTCTCTGTGTGTGCGCGTGTGTGGTCTTTCTGCAAGCATGATTTTATAGTTAAAATGGAACCTAAAACATGACTTGGATGGTTTCCCAAACATGCCAAGGGTTTTGGGAAAAGCTTGTTCATGAATTATGCTTTCCCTCCCCCACAATCAATAAGAGATTTTAAGAGTTCTTAAGAGTTACAAGAACGGGAAAGCATAAAACCAGCGTTGTCGGACATTTGTCACTATCTGATCTGCCACAGAAATAATGTAATTGATGTAATGTATATTATGCAAAATAAATATGTGTTACTTCCATTTTCTATAACTGCTAATATCATCTACATAAACGATACAGTACTGATGATTAATAAAAGATACAGTACTGATGATTAATGATAATAAATTGGCTTACAAACATGTTCATACTTTGTCAGGTGATCTCTTAGCCAACAAGAGACTAGAATTGTTGTTGTTGTTTAGTCATGTCCGACTCTTCGTGACCCTATGGACCAGAGCACGCCAGGCACTTCTGTCTTCCATTGCCTCCTGTAGTTTGGTCAAACTCATGCTAGTAGCTTCAAGAACACTGTCCAACCATCTCGTCCTCTGTCTTCCCCTTCTCCTTGTGCCCTCCATCTTTCCCAACATCAGGGTCTTTTCCAGGGAGTCTTCTCTTCTCATGAGGTGGCCAAAGTATTGGAGCCTCAGCTTCAGGATCTGTCTTTCCAGTGAGCACTCAGGGCTGATTTCCTTCAGAATGGATAGGTTTGATCTTCTTGCAGTCCATGGGACTCTCAAGAGTTCCCTTCAGCACCAAAATTCAAAAGCATCAATTCTTTGGCGACCAGCCTTTTTTACGGTCCAGCTCTCACTTCCATACATCACTACTGGGAAAACCATAGCTTTAACTATACAGACGTTTGTCGGCAAGGTGATGTCTCTGCTTTTTAAGATGCTGTCTAGGTTTGTCATCACTTTTCTCCCAAGAAGCAGGTGACTATTAATTTCTTGACTGCTGTCACCATCTGCAGTGATCATGGAGCCCAAGAAAGTAAAATCTCTCACTGCTTCCATTTCTCCCCCTTCTATTTGCCAGGAGGTGATGGGACCAGTGTTCATGATCTTAGTTTTTTTGATGTTGAGCTTCAGACCATATTTTGTGCTCTCGTCTTTCACCCTCCTTAAGAGGTTATTTAATTCCTCCTCACTTTCTGCCATCAAAGTTGTGTCATCTGCATATCTGAAGTTGTTGATATTTCTTCCAGCAATCTTAATTCCTGCTTGGGATTCACCCAGTCCAGCCTTTCGCATGATGAATTTTGCATATAAGTTAAATAAGCAGGGAGACATATATAGCTTTGCCCTACTCCTTCCCCAATTTTGAACCAATCAGTTGTTCCATATCCAGTTCTAACGTAGAGATTTCTCAGGAGACAGATGAGGTGATCAGGCACTCCCATTTCTTTAATAATGGGATGTTATAAATGTCACCTTCTTAATCTGCTTTAGGCAGGGGTTCTTAATCTTTGGTCTAACCCTAGCAGCATGGATGGGCTTTTTGGGGGGGGGGAGGTGTCTGTGAACTGGGCACAATTTTTAAAAAAATGCTTAGATTTTAACCCTGGTACTTTCAAAATTGTCTTTGTGGAAAAAGAATTCTGGGGAATTCAAAGGGGTCCATGACATTAAAAAGGGTTAAGAGCCACTGGCCTAGGGAAATAAAATAGTCGGGGGCTGAATTTCAGTGGTGTTTTACATGGAAGGAACCAGACTGCACAGCCAGATCTATAAAGTAAGGTTTTATGCCAAGATCAAGAGCGTACGACATCGGAAGTCTGCTGACATACTGTTAAGAGTTATTCTAAAGTAGATGAATCAGCAACGCTTTCATCAAACAAACCACTGAAATGAGTGGAAGCCCCAAAAGCTTCATCAGTGTGGTCAGGCACAGATGACAATGTTTTACACTAATTGTAGGTGGAATGATGATAGAGGCGTTATTACCCACTGTCTCCATACCCAGCCCCAACTATTGTATCTGAGTTCATTCTAACGATATGCTAGACGCAAAATTTCATATCTTCCCCTCTTCTCCCGAAAGAAAAAAACAAACTGCTCATGCAAGCGGATCAGCTTATATGTACAGTGGAATGTCAAGAGTGACTAACTCCTGCAAAATTTCGCCTTCTCTGCCATGAACTAGAAAATCCCAACTTGAGACCAGCCACATGAGCAATGTTTTTGGAAAATTGGTATGCGGCGGGAATTGACCCTCTCATCACAGGCTACTGTAGTGCTTTTAAAGTTTGCAAAAACAAGAGCTCTTTGACCAAAAGCAGCAGAGGGATATGCATTACATATAATAAGATGTAAGAGTGTCATCACACAGCCCCCATTCATTGGAGGCATCACAATCCTAGGGAAGGGAGCAATAGAGAAGGCAGGTTGCCCAACAGCAATTGCCATTGCATGGGAGCAAGAAGGAAGGGACACTGAGAAGGGAACATTGTGTTTTTCAAAGTCCTGCCACTTTCTAAAGCTGCCATTTTTCTCTCAGTGTTGCTCCACCCCTGCTGCACTCCAACTTCTGCTGTTGTTTAAACAGCCTGTTGTTTGTGGTTTGTCAAACCTATTGAGTCCAGGCAGGCTCCTGTATCCTTGCTAGCTCAGTGACAGAAAAGTGATGAAAAAGGCAATGTCCTTGCCATAGAACTGTTACCGGAAGGGGTTTTGCACCTACTAACCCTGCTGTTGGTTCACTGTCCAAGGCACAGAGGTCTTGCTGGAGTGACTGGTTTGGGACCCTATACCTACAGCTTTCCCTGTCAGGATCCCCCCACTACAGTACGTTTCTGAGCACAATTCAAAGTGTTGGTGCTGACCTTTAAAGCCCTAAACGGCCCCGGTCCTGTATACCTGAAGGAGCGTCTCCACCCCCATCGTTCAGCGCGGACACTGAGATCCTGCGCCGAGGGCCTTCTGGCGGGCGGTTCCCTCATTGTGAGAAGTGAGGTTACAGAGAATCAGACAGAGGGCCTTCTCGGTAGTGGCGCCCGCCCTGTGGAACGCCCTCCCTTCAGGTGTAAAGGAAATAAGCATCTATCATCTTTAAAAGACATCTGAAGGCAGCCCTGTTTAGGGAAGTTTTTAATATTTAATGCTGTATTGTTTTTAACACTCGATTGGCAGCCACCCAGAGTGGCTAGGGAAACTCAGCCACATGGGCGGGGTATAAATAAATAAATAAATAAATAAATAAATAAATAAATAAATAATATTATCCTTAATGCTGCTCATTGGATAGGACCATGAGGGGCTTGGAGCTTCCTGAGATCAGGGTTTCTGGTTCCTCCATCGCCTGCTCATTCAGGAAACAGGACAGGCCTCTTACAGCACATAAGTGGGATGGATGCAGCAGCCAGGGTGTGTGGACCAGTCAGTCGGTTGCTCTTTTCTGCATCTTTCCTGTGACTAGTTTCAGCCTTAGGAACAATAAATTTCCATGTGATAAACACCCCTAAATACCTCAAGCCTTAGCTTATTTACCCATCAACAAACACATGTGAGGGCAGTTCAAAGTACAATTTCTTTCAAAACACTGTCTGAAGTCCCTGAACCGGAATTCAAAGGGACACTACTTGAGTTAAGGATCGGATTGCAAATCTGATTGCAGGTTCAGGGGCCAAGTTTATACTCCCCCTTCCAAGACACACAAAGTGCAACGGCCCTATAAATCACACTGGTGAAAGAAGCATTTTTTAAAAGCCAGCAAGGGCTGGTTGTGGGGGGAAGGGCGGGGAGCAGGCTCTAGGTATCTTAGAAACTTTTAGCTGCCAGATCTCTTTTGGGGACAACAATATCTAGTTAAAATATCTTTCATACAGCCCCTTTGCAGAGGGTTTTGGGCGGGGGACAAGAAAAGGGTAAAACGAGAGGGAAGCTTTTGCAAGCTTTTATCAGATGACTTTAATTACTTGACCCAGATATCATATTTGGTGATTTTGTGCTGATCCTTCAGTTTGATGGATCAGTTACAGTTCACTTTAAGTTCCAACTGTATTTCCATGCATTGTGTTAAGGCCTGACTCAAAAGCAGTTTAATTTGATAAGAAACAGATGTCCTTAAAAGAAACTTCTTTCTCTTCAGCTGAAAACATTATTCTTCGGAATTGAATGTCCCTTACCAAATTTATAAGTGCTCATCTCGCTTCATGGCATACAACATTACTATATTTCTCCCCCTGCTGTGGGACTTGGAGACACCAGGGTTGTGACCTTAAAACCTTATGAGAAATGGAACAGCACATGTTTCTAATTTTATCTTCAACCCTGCCCTCATGCTGGCATGTATGTTTACAATATGGTTCACCTGCTGACCTTTCGCTCATGCTTAACATATTAGCCAACATATTTCAGTCCCAATCAGAGCTGTATGTAACAATTAGATTTTACACGAGTTGTTTTCCTTTACTTAAACCCTACACGTACAAGGCAGCAAGAAGTTATTTTACTGATTCTATGACTAGGAAGCAACAGCACAAACAATTATAGGATGTAGCTCTGAACAGAAAACACCACCAGGTTATTTGAAAGCAGTATGCAACTCTGAGGATGAAACTACACATACATTAAAAAATTCTACAACCACCACTAAGGAATCTGTCCCCCATCCCACTTTCAGTTAACATACATTACCACTGTTCACGCATTATGCTTTCCCCACTTTAAATGTCACCTCATTTAAATGCAGGAGAAAACTGTTCCCTGTTAATCTGCATATACATCTGAAGCTGTTTAATACCATCAGGCCACTGGTCTACCTAGTTTAGTGCTGCCTGCTCTGACTGGTAGCAGCTCTCTGAGATTTCAGGAAGAGACACTTCCCTGTCCTGCTATCTCAAATGCCTTAACTGCAGGTGCTGTGGACTAGCTGGTAACTTTTGTATGACAAGCATGTGCTCTATCACTGAGTACAGCCCCATACATTTTGGATGCTGGTCCATACTATTCTGTGATGAGTATCCCACAAGCATCTTTCTTGTGAGTACATAATTTTAAACAGTGTGCCATTCTTTGTGCAATATTTGCTCCATGTTTTGCTCCAGAACACGTTAAGTGTGGTTGCGGAAATGGAAGCGCACACCCCTATCCCCATTGCTTCTGTACTACTTTTCCATGATTGGGTTTGACATTGTATGCATCCTTGCTTCAACCCACCACCCAGTCGCCCACCACAGGGCTCCAGCTTCTTCAAACCTCTTGCTTTTCTAATTGTAGCAGCCATGGTGTTCTCTGCCGCCATTCCTTGAGTCCATCCTTTTCTGAAACCCCTGCCCACTTTCTCAAATTTGAAATGGCTCTCATAAAGATTGCAGAATGAAAGCTTTTAAAAAGAAAAATGCCCTCCACCTCACCGTGGAAAGCATCTGAGGTCTCAGTAAGCATCTGTGTGAAGGGTTTGTTATTTCAGAGTGGCATAGTGTGTTTTCTCCCTCCCTCTCTCCCTCTCTTCCTACCTCACAGGGAAGGGGGCTCAGGTAGGTGGCAAGGACAAGTAGGTTTGCAGAACGTTTATTGGCCAGTCTTCACAACACATGGAGCATCTTTGCCTCTACCTTTCCTTGCTGGCTTCAGGGAAGATGAATATGAAAATTAGTTGAGACGTCCTAGTTCTCATTGGTGCTATGCTGAAACCTATGATTCCATTTTTTTCTGCCTTGTTTCCATGGCAATTTATAATTTGGTGGGTATGAGCTTACCTTTCTGTTGTGAGGGTGGCAGGGTTCCCCCTTTCCCCCAGAAGAGGTTAGGTACATGAAAAGCCCTGCTCTGAGTTACTGGGGAGTATGTCTCCAATGCGCACACCAATGAAAACATACTTTGTTGAAAGGAAGGAAAGTGCCCTTGAAGACCCCTTGGTCACCTTGAAAGTAAGATAAGCACAAACCTTAAAAAAACTGCATCGCAGCTATGAGTACTTCACTTAAATTTTCTTTCCCCTTTGATAACATCAGAAAACAGTGCCTGATGCAGGTACTCAGAAGAAGTAATTTATAGTGCAATGCCCACCAGAATCTCTCTTCCAGTCTCTATCCAGTTCCTGGCACCACTATACAGTGGTGCCTCGCAAGACGAAATTAATCCGTTCCGCGGGTCTCTTCGTCTTGCGGTTTTTTCGTCTTGTGAAGCACAGATATTAGCGGCTTAGCGGCTATTAGCGGCTTAGCGGCTATTAACGGCTTAGCGGCTATTAGCGGCTTTAAGAAAAAGGAAACAAACTCACAAGAACTCGCAAGACGTTTCGTCTTGCGAAGCAAGCCCATAGGGAAATTCGTCTTGCGGAACGACTCAAAACGAGTTTTTCGTCTTGCGAGGCATTCATCTTGCGGGGCACCACTGTACGATGTTGTAAACCCCCTACCCTTACTGAGAGATGTGGGTCTGCCATATCCTACTGTTTCAGCCTGGCTACACAATTAGCAGCTAGCTTGTTTGGTACAATGACTACAGTAAACCGCTTGGTTGAAGAGAGGAGAGAGGAGGAAGTAAACAGATTGTGGTTGCTAACAATTGCTCAGCATTCTATCCTGACTCACTTCCAGATAAAGCCCTAATATGAATGAAGAGTGTATCTTACAGTGACTTGGAAACCACAAACTACATCCTACCCTCCTGTAGACTCTGAAAAACAGCATCTGAGATGATGTAGCCTTTCAGAGATGGAGGCAGCACTAGAGAACTGTCACTGCCCTTTAGCAGAACATGCAGAAAACCCCCAATGGAAGAGCCACAATTTTACACAAATATTTGTTGCTTTCAGGGGCTAATGCTCATCTGCTGCTGCTACTAGAAACCATATGAAATGTGATTAACTTCATTAGTTTAAACAGGGCCCTTCAAAGGACTATCAGATGTCAATAAATCAGCTCCTATTGCTTTTACTTATATGTACAATTGTATGGTTCCTCTAATCAGAATTTTCCCCCTTTTCTTTTTTTTAAAAAACAACCACAACAAAAAATCAGTTGCCAAAGATTTTTCTCTACTTATCAGGATGACAGGCAGCCTTGACTCAGATCCATGAAGTTCGTGCCAACAATGCTTGAACAGCTAATGATCAGCACTGCTGGCTTCTTTCATCAAAGCAACGAAGACATCGCACTTTCCGTGCTGCCATCGTTTCAGCAATTATGATCCAGAACATGGAATTGCCCGATGTAGAACATGGAGTCTCCCACTGAGAAATAAAATTGACCAAAACCATCACCAACAGAGAAGCTGTGAGTCTGCCAGGTTCCCCGTTTATTATTACTGCTTCTTCAGGGAGAATAAACAAGATTACCACGGAGAAGATAAGAACAACATTTTCCTGCTCCTCAACCCATAAAGATGCTCCCTTTGTAATTTAGAAGCAATCCCATAAACAGTCTGGAATGATGTCAGTTCAGCCTTCTTTTTGATAATTAAGGCTATAAGATTAGCCTCTCTCTTTTATCTTTAGCCTTGAACTTGAAGCATTAGTGCTAAGAGGCAAAAAAGGCAGCAAGGCTACTACGCTTCTATGTACAGAGAGTGCTTGCTCTGCCCCCCCCCCCCCAGCAACCTACCATTGGCAATACATGCTGCCTAGGAACACACAGGAGATTTTAGTCAGGTTCTATAAGAGATAAAATTATTTTTTTAAAGTGCGGCATGACACAACAGGAAATATGAAAGCTGAGCCTTGGCAGTGAATGAGCAGGGACAGAAATGATGAACCCTGGTCAAACATACCATTACTGGGCTCTTACACCTGAAGCTAGTCAGAGATGAAAGCCCACAAATCCTCGCCATGGCCTAGGAAAAGTGACAGAAAAAGGTCCATGTCCTATCTCCTCCTCCCATGCAACCTGGGTTTTCAAGTCACAGTCCTTATCTCCCCTATTCCAACTACTACGGGTGGATTCTTCAGCCACTTGATAGCTAGGAGAGCCGTCCCAAAGAAACGCTCTGGACTTTCTGATATTTTACATCTTTAGAAAGGGAAAGGGCCATCCAGAAGCCACAAAAGAAATTGCATCAAAATGCATACATTTGTCAGAACTAGCATAGGAATAATGAACTACCATAACATTATACTGAAGTACCAAATTAAACAAGCTAACTGCCCAGTTTATTCACTTAAGATGGCTTGAAAACAATAACTGTACTCAAGTTGAGTTACGGCTCTCTGATTTAGGAGAATTATTTGACCAAGTGAGAAAACACTTTCAAATTCTACATGCAGCAGATGTTGTTTTGGTCACTTCCAGCTGGCTGTGAAGATGAAGATCTAGAGCTGTGGTTTCATATTAGGTATTAGTATGGGCTGAATTTATTCCAGGAGAAGGAGGGAGAAGAGAGAGTGTGGGGGTGGGAGGGGGGAGGGAAGGTTTTCTTGTAAAATCTGGCATGCACTATTTTTTTAAAAAAAACTCCACTGTCCTCCGTTCCCTCCCCCCCCCCACAATACAGTTGTCTGTACATAATTGCTCCTTGTTTTCCATTGCAGCCTGCCAAACAACAAGCATGCAGGAGTGTAGAAATTCCACTCATAGTGCTGCATTGTGTCAGTAGACATTGTGAAATAACAGTTTACTAGACTAATTTAATATCTGCAGAGAACTCGACTGCTCTCCGAGTTGAAATCAGGAGGTTGGCCACAAGGGAACTATAAACAGCCTGCAAATCCATTCCTTTAACTGTATTGAAATCCAAGCATGGGTCAATGCAAATTCTGAGCACAAGCTTCATCTACTTTTGGGGAAAGTGCTTCTAGGCAAACTTGTATTAGACGTACTTGGCCAGCAAAGCATTCACTACTGCTCTCATTCTTTCTTTTCGCCAGCATGGCCCAGTTCTTTTTATATAAAGCAACCATACTTCCTTCATTCAGCAGAGGAGGGGATACAGTATAGTGCCATCAGTTCATGGTCCTTTGTGCAGAAGAAAGAGATG
Source organism: Podarcis muralis (assembly GCF_964188315.1). Lineage (NCBI taxonomy): Eukaryota > Metazoa > Chordata > Lepidosauria > Squamata > Lacertidae > Podarcis > Podarcis muralis. The sequence goes on from NC_135655.1 coordinate 73,193,294, forward strand.
TCCCTCCCTCTAAGCTCTTATGTAAGGACTCTAGCTTAGCAGGAATCGGTTTCCATCGGAGTTTCCTAGCTTCAGAAATTGAAGTCACACCTACCTGTAGGGTGTGTGAGGAAACCAGTGAGGGTTCTGGGCCATGAGGCAAGAGAAGAAAAATGATGCTTCTTGAGTTTGAAGAGAGAGAGAGAAAGAGAACTGATTTATTTTCTTGCAGCTATCCTGCAAGAAGCAGTTTGGGGAGAAGGAGGAGAAGGAGAAGAAGAAGAAGAAGAAGAAGAAGAAGAAGAAGAAGAAGAAGAAGAAGAAGAAGAGGAGTTTGGATTTGATATCCCGCTTTATCACTACCTGAAGGAGTCTCAAAGCGGCTAACATTTTCCTTTCCCTTCCTCCCCCACAACAAACACTCTGTGAGGTGAGTGGGGCTGAGAGACTTCAGAGAAGTGTGACTGGCCCAAGGTCACCCAGCAGCTGCATGTGGAGGAGCAGAAACGCAAACCTGGTTCCCCAGATTACGAGACTATCACTCTTAACCACTACACCACACTGGCTCTTGAGGAGCTTAAAGAAAAAAAGGTGCAGTTGCTTTTGTTGATGAACAGCAGTATATCTCATCTTGCCCAACTTGCACATTATTTACAAGTGATGTAGATATTACCAACACAACTTAAGGCTCCAGTATCCCCCCCCCCCCAAGAAACTAAACTAAAAAGCTGCCCCTAGAATTCCCTACCATTTGGGGGAGGGGGTGTAGGAGCATGGAACAAGAGTATGGATCTCCATTTGTCAAAAAGCAAGGTCTAGATATCTGGGAAAGGAATAAGGGATATAAAACACTTCCTCACTCTTATCTTTTGGCTGCTGTGCTGAGCACAAAGGTAATTAGCTTAAGGTCAGCAGATGTGTAAAAGGAGGAACAGTACGGGAGAGGGAAGTCTACACCCACTGGACGTTGAGCTGGAGTGAATTAAAGTCATTATCCAAGAGGGGAAATCTGTCCTCTGCCATGTGAGTTCATCAACTAACTAGAGTTTTACAAAAATAAAACTCCCACCTAGCCACCCACACTCCAGAGAGAAAATCAAAAGAGGCAAGGAATGTATTCAACCTGTTTTCCTTCAGCTTAAGAACAAAGCAACAACCCAACTGTGGACCATGTGACCTCAATAGAAACTAGAAAGCCCCCTGTTCTGCATCCATAAGCAAAGAACTGAGAATGCAATATGACTTTCTTTCAGACTGTAGCTCAGTGGTAGAGAATATGTTTTGCATGCAAAAGGTATCAGGTTAAATATCAGGCATCTTCAGGCTGGATAGAGAAGGAGCCCTGGCATTGCTTTGGAGAGCTCCAACCAAGCGTAGACAACATTGAGTTAGACAGACCAATAGTCTGATTCGGTGTAAGTCTGCTTCCTATGTTCCTACATTAAAATTCAATGTGCTGTATCATCTGCAGAATTTCTTTCTGTTACACGACAAAAATATTCTTCCCAATTCCATGAAGCTTATTTTCTGTCCTTTTGGGGAGTAAAGAACCATGTGCTTTCAGAGCACGGCAACAGATGCAGGACCATAACTTGAAAACCTGATAGGTAGGACTTCAATAGGTGAAGTGGCATTGCACCTCCTCCAGCTGTTAAGCTTTTATACGTACATTAACCCTGATACAGAAATAGTTTCAGTCTAGCAGAAATATATAGATGTTCCTATATATTTCAACTACTCTTGATACACACACACACACACACACACACGATTCTCAGTTAAGTAAGTACAATTGGGAACCAAATGTGAGGTGTTGTTGGGCTAGCATGCAGTTAGAATATTTTATAGCCCACCTAATGCCTGGCTAAAAACCGTGGTATAAAAGTGAAGCAGGCTATTAATAAGAGTTAACTTGTTTTAGTATTTTAAATAGCTGTAAATAATTAAATATAGTGATTTTTTTCTTAAATCCAGCTTCAGGCTTCTTGAGGACAACCTTAAGAAGGGTTAACAGTGCTGGGAGTTTACTGTATTAGTCCCACTTGAATTTGACATAAAACTGTTTTCATAGCACAACTGAATACCAGCATATTTGCGGTTACACTCAGATGTTTTTAACTATATTGGATTTAACCCGCAATGTACTCAGAAAGATATTTCCATTGTTTCAGCCAGCTTTGGATTAAACTGTGGCACACCAAGCCCTGTTGTGTTTATATATGTTGGTATCATTCTTACAGGGCAAAGAAAATTAGATTCCGTACGTTGTTAGAAAGAATAATAGAAATTAATTCCTATCCACAAAATGTTATCGCAAGATCAGTTACTATATATTGACTCTATTTATCTGCTAGAGAAAAGTTTAGAGAGCCAGATTCTGTTCTTATTTACACTTGGTGTAACTTCCACCACTATTGCATGGTAAAAGAGGATAGAATTGATACTTCTATAAAGTAATACTACAGGCACTCCAAGGTGCAGAGTTCTGTGGGTTAACTCACACTCAAATCATCTCTACGTGGCTATCCTGGTGCAGAGGGAAGAATGTTTGCTTGGAAATGCCAAGTGTCAGCACAAGCCTGGAGGAAGGTCTAGACGAGGCATAGGCAAACTCAGCCCTACAGATGTTTTGGGACTACAACTCCCATCATCCCTAGCTAACAGGACTACAACTCCCATCATCCCTGACTACTGGCCAGGCTGGCTATAAATGATGGGAGCTGTAAGTCCAACAACACCTGGGGACCCAAGGCTGAGAAAGGCTGGTCTAGGGTTACTGTGATAATGCTTGCATGAAGTGTCATCAGATAATTGGTTCATCTAGCCTAGTATTATCTACTCTGAGTGGCTGCTTCTGTTCAACTTCTGAAGAAGATTTCTTCCTCAACCTTGATATCTAGGCTCCTTTAACTGAAAATGCCAGTGGGACCTTATGCAGGCATGTAAAGCATGATAGGGAACCTGTGGCCCTTCCATCAGCCTCAGCTAGCATTGACAGTGGTCAGGGATGGCAGGTGGTAGCACCAAATGTCTAGAGGACACTAGTTTGAGGAAGGCAGCATACCAACTGGCTCTTTCTGAGCAGCACTAGGGTTCAGAACCACACCTTGAGAAAGCTCAGGAGGAGTCTGGTTTGTTGCAGTCCAACATCTGGAGGACCACACAGGTTCCCCATCCCTGATGTAAAGGATATGCTCTTTCCTAAGAATGCCACATTTAAATTTTAGTGTCATCTGTTGAACAGTAGGGCTGCCATTACCGGGATTTCAAAGGTGGAATTGATGTACGATGGGAATTTCTGAAAGGCGGTGTTTTGTCCTGGATCTTAGGAAAGTCAATTGAAAAATCGAGTGCCAGGGTGTCCTGGTTTTTACTTTTTGAAATATGGCAACCCTATGTAACAGTTACTTGCACATGCTATTCTTTATTAACCCATTATTAATTATTAAAACAGCTTGTGTTTGCACCTGAAAGCTATATATCTTTAAAAAATCCAAATAGCAGAATTTTCACTTTAAGGTAATGTTACCAGATTTTTTTCAATGAATGAATGAATTGATTATATACATACATACATGCATACTACACGTTTGGGACGTTGATGCTGCAGCGAAGGCGGTGGCAGAGGGGCGGCCGCCGCCTTGACCTCAACCGCCACGTTTCCCCTTCCTCCTAGGCTTCTATCTCCTTTCTCCATGAGCCTGGGCAACCCCTGAGTTGTTAGTTCTTCAGTGGTGGTGGGGAAGCGGTGCACGGTGGGTCAGGCATGGAAGGCGGAGAAGAAGGGTTGAGAGCAGCAGCGGCAGCGAAGCTCAGGCAGTGCGATGCCTCCGTTCCCATCGGAGCAGCCCCAATCCCATTCCTACTTGCATGCAAGCAGGAGGGGGCAGGGATCTCTCAGCTGGGAAGGGAGGCTTCCTGTTGCATAACTGAGAGATCCCCACCCCGCTCCTGCTTGCACAGAAGTAGGAGTTGGGAGGCTGCTCCAATACGCAGCATGAAGCCTCCCTTCACAGCTTAGTTGCTGGGGTCAAGGAAGGTGGAGGCAGCCTGGAAGCTGCATCTTAGAGCCCCTGCACCACCATCATATGGGGACTTCTGAGCAGCTCCTGAAGCCAGCCAGAGCCAACTGCTCCAGGCTGCTGAGACTGCCGCCGCTGAGTTTCCCGGGGACATTAGATGAAATCCGGGTACATTCTGGGGACGGAATTTGTCCAGGGACTTGTTTGCAAATCCGGGGACTGTCCCCGGGGTAACCCTACTTTAAGGATTACATTATTAGTGTTGACAAACTGTATCCTTGACAAGATGATTTATGATGGACTCTGTGTCACCCATGAATCAAATCAACACTACATGGCTGAGCCTGAAGATTCTGAACTAATACAAAATATCTTAAATATTGCATGAACTGAATTAGCAGCTAAATGAAAAAAATCAATGCGTTTTTACTGTTAAATGTTGGCCATTTGGTTAGATGGCAAAATTAACCTATTTCGTAAGAAAAAGTTAGAAAAAGTTGTTACTGACATTTGATCATTCATTTGCTGCTGGAATAAATTTGTTCATTCTCAGTAACTCACAGATACCATCTCCTTTGCTCAGTATTTTACTGTATATGCATAAAATCTTATTGAATCAGGCTGATTTACTGTACAAAAAATGAAAAGTAAAAGTAATAACAATCTTTACTTGCCATACGAAAGAACTGTTTTGATGCAAAAATCTTTCTTCTATTCTTTTCAGAGAAAAACTTACTCCTTAGGGCAGAGATAGACAACTGGCAGCCTATAGCCAGCATCAGGCTTCTGATAAAATTTTGTCCAGCACCTATGCTAATGCCTAAATCTGATAATACAAGGGAAGATGATATGCAATTGACAGAGGGAGGCTATAAACTGTCTAATAACAATGTAAACATTTGCTTTCTCAAGTAAAAAGAGGAAGAATGGTAGCAGGATAGATGGTTCCTGTTTTATACTGAAACACTGCACATTATTACCTGCAGTAAAAACCATCCCTGCACTCTGTTTGTAACCATCTTAAGATAGATTGTTACAAATTGCAGATGTTACCTCAACTTTTCTAACCTTTTGGTTTTGCTTAACATTCAACTTGAATGAGAGCTCCAACAGAGGCATTGTCTAACTGTGGCATTTGCATTACCTCCAAGTGTACTGATTTTGTGTCCAAATCTGATGTGTGTATCTGTGTGTAATTTACCATTGTGGTTAGATGCTGGATGGTGCAGAACACAGAATATTTCACATGTAAGATATATACTGTAAGGTAAAGGTAAAGGTACCCCTGTCCGTACGGGCCAGTCTTGACAGACTCTAGGGTTGAGCGCCCATCTCACTTAAGAGGCCGGGGGCCAGCGCTGTCCGCAGACACTTCCGGGTCACGTGGCCAGCGTGACAAGCTGCATCTGGCGAGCCAGCGCAGCACACGGAAACGCTGTTTACCTTCCCGCCAGTAAGCGGTCCCTATTTATCTACTTGCACCTGGGGGTGCTTTCGAACTGCTAGGTTGGCAGGCGCTGGGACCGAGCAACGGGAGCGCACCCCGCCGCAGGGATTCGAACCGCCGACCTTTCGATCGGCAAGTCCTAGGTGCTGAGGCTTTAACCCACAGCGCCACCTGCGTCCCTATGATATATACTGTAGCACATTTCAAATACTAAGGAAACACGGGAAAACCAGCAGTGTAGATACATATGCATCACATGACCTCTATTGTCAGTCTAATAAGTACTTAATTCGTTCCAGAGGTCCGTTCTTAACCTGAAACTGTTCTTAACCTGAAGCACCACTTTAGATAATAGGGCCTCCTGCTGCTGCCGTCCCGCCGGAGCCATATTTCTGTTCTTATCCTGAAGCAAAGTTCTTAACCTGAAGCACTATTTCTGGGTTAGCGGAGTGTGTAACCTGAAGCGTATGTAACCTGAAGCGTATGTAACCTGAGGTACCACTGTATAATGTATTATGACTCTTGATTCCCCCACCTGCTGAACTTGGATTTTTACCTGAGCCAGAGAAGAATCCCTTCTACTTATCAAGTGGGACAGCCTCCCACCTCACATCTTTGGTGCCAGGCTGCAAATAGACCCAGGGAAATAAAGTTTTTGCTAAGTACTTCTGTGGTGGCAGTAGCCATGTGGAAAACTACATTTCCCAAGAGTTGTTTGTGTCCTTCTGGCCTGGAACTGGAGAGAGAAGGGCTTGCTGTCAGGGAGCTATCACTGGCCATACCAGCTGAACAGATGGGATTGAATAGAATGGTGAAGAGCTTTCGGGAACTGGCCTGTGTGTTGGGAGAAAGAGGCTGCTCAGGTGGGTTTGGGTGCTCATGGAGGTGGAGCCGCCAAATTCAGATAGGATCAAAAATAAGTTGGACTATTTCCCAATATTGCGGAAAATAGCTTGACATTTTTGAGGTACTCCAATGTAATCCAGGGGAAGAGTGTTCATCGCTAGCTGCCATAGGACACAATCCATGAACTATAATAGCTTCTTTCATTTAGATAGGGTCTGTTGCTTGTCTAGTTATACTGCAGACGCTCAATTCAATCCTCAGATGTTTCACAAAAGTTGCCCCTGACAGAAGGAGCTCACTAGGCAGAATGTACTCTGCTCTGAGTATCTTATTTTCTTTCAGGGTTTCTTCTTCACATCCCCTTCTTTGAGATAGGAAATTACAATTATTAACCCCAATTGTCAAATGGGAAATGAAAGGATGCTAAGGGCACATCTGGTCAGCAGCTCCTGAACTTCTCACTTGAGCACGTTTGCATAAATGTGGAAGAGGAGAGTGCAAGGGCCTCTCTCCTTGAGCCACTTCCTGTGCTCATCAAAGGACACTGGTCAAGAGGAATGCATTAGACTCACAAGTTTTCACCATCAGCTGTGTGGATTGTTGGACCAGCAACATGTGAAGTATTCTGCACTTCTGGACTGCAGAACGAATCCATTAAATAAAATAACTTTTCCAAGATTTAGGAATTCTCCGATCTCTCTAATTTAGGATGATTTAATGCCATGTGTGTCCACTAACCACATAACATGATGTTTGAGTAAGAAGTCTGCACTGTAAACATTTGCAACTAGCACTGCCGTCTGATTGTGTTTTTGCCACATACTTGCTGTGTGGTTACTAAATGTGTACAGCATGAAATCATCCCCTAGGCAGCTGGTGGAAGTCCAGATGAAGGTGGACAGTTACAGTGGTACCCCGCAAGACGAACGCCTCGCGAGACGAAAAACTCGCAAAACGAAAGGTTTTTTCGTTTTCGAGTTGCCTCGCAAGACGAATTTCCCTATGGGCTTGCTTCGCAAAACGAAGCTTGCCCAGGGGACAGCGGGTCTTCTCTTTTGAAGCAAGGGGCGGCGGGGAGAAGCGATCTTCTCCCCGCAGCCCCAGGTCCGGGGACAGCGGGAAGCGCTTCCCGCTGCCCCCGGACCTCTTTTGAAGCAAGGGGCTGCGGGGAGATCGCTTCTCCCCACCGCCCCTTGATTCAAAAGAGGTCCGGGGACAGCGGGAAGCGCTTCGCGCTGCCCCCGGACCTCTTTTGAAGCAAGGGGCTGCGGGGAGATCGCTTCTCCTGGTGCTCCGAAGCCGGGCGGGGGGGAGGGAACACCTGCCCCAGCCGCCCCGTTTCGGAACGCTGCTCCGAAGCGGGGGGGGGGCGGGAACACCTGCCCCAGCCGCCCCGCTTCGGAACGCTGCCCCGAAGCGGGACGGGGGGGCGGGAACACCTGCCCCAGCCGCCCCGCTTCGGAACGCTGCCCCGAAGCGGGGCGGGGGGGCGGGAACACCTGCCCCAGCCGCCCCGCTTCGGAACGCTGCCCTGAAGCGGGGCGGGGGGGCGGGAACACCTGCCCCAGCCGCCCCGCTTCGGAACGCTGCCCCGAAGCGGGGCGGGGGGGCGGGAACACCTGCCCCAGCCGCCCCGCTTCGGAACGCTGCCCCGAAGCGGGGCGGGGGGGCGGGAACACCTGCCCCAGCCGCCCCGCTTCGGAACGCTGCCCCGAAGCGGGGCGGGGGGGCGGGAACCTCTCACCCCGCCGCCGGGCATCGGAACGAGGTCCTGGACCTCTTCTGAAGGCAGGCGGGGGCAAAAGTCTTTGCTCCCCCCGCCTGCCTTCCCGGGACAGCGGAGACTTCTCCGCTGCCCCGGGCGATCTTAAAATGCTGGCGGGCGGGAGCGAAGCGTTCGCTGCCGACCCCCAGCATTTTAAAATCTCCTCGGGGCAGCGGAGACTTCGCTCCCGCCCGCCAGCATTTTAAAATCGCCCCGGGACAGCAGGGGCTTTTAAAATGCTGGCGGTCGGCAGCAAAGCCCTCCTGTCCCCGGAGCTTGCGGGGCGGGAGGTGGGAAGAAGGGCTTTTCTTCCCACCGCCAGCCTTCAGAACAGCCTTCTGAAGGCTGGCAGTGGGAAGAAAAGCCCTTGTCCCCCCCCCCCCAGCCTTCAGAAGAGGTCGGGGGACAGACTGTCCCCGGACCTGGTCTGAAGGCGGTTTCCCTAGGAACGCATTAATTGATTTTCAATGCATTCCTATGGGAAACCGTGCATCGCAAGACGAAAAAACCGCAAGACGAAGAGACTTGCGGAACGAATTAATTTCGTCTTGCGAGGCACCACTGTATATGCATTAACAGAAATGATGGTTTTCACCACCAAGAAAGAGAACAAAAGGAGACACCAATTTGAAAATAGTACTTGATATGTATAGGCGCAAATTTATAAATACTATAATTTAAGTAGAAACATGACACATCTCACCACTGTGGGGAAGACATCAGGTGACCTGCCTGCTTGCTCAGTCTGCTGACTGGGTGCTGCTAATGGTGACAGGCAACTTCAAGGCTTTTTCTTGTTAAATCAGACTTGGAGCAGTCAGCCCTTTTAATAGAGGATGCCTTCATAACAGAGGGCTGCCCTCTGCAAAGTAGGACTCATGGCCACTCTAGTTCAAACCACGGCAATATTCCCTTTGTGAATGGGAGCCCCTAGTCCAGTTCATTTTAACTGCCTTGCAAAGTAAACTCAAACTTGCAGTACAGGACTTAAACTCAGATTTAAATACATCTTCAAGCACCTTCCTGAACCAAGGCAGCATATTTAAATGTTAGCTTGAAATGCACGTGCTGCATACTGTGTGAATAAATGCTTAGGAGAGCATCAGACAGTTTGTACTTTTGCGGTATTCCATGCTGCTGCAGGGATAACTCTTTGTTTTTAAATTTTTATCACAACCATAAAGAAGGTGAATCAGATTGGCTGTAAAAAGGGAACAAAATATAAGTTAACAAAAGGAAACATTTTCTAAAAATCATTTGAGTCATCGTTATTGAAATACAGCAACTCTGTTATGACAAAGGATGCAGAACTAAGTAAACTCCTGTACTGCAAAGGAAAGGAACGGGCAACAAGCACTTTCCTTATCTCTCTCTTTGATTGCATTGTTTCTCCCAATTTCACAAAATCCACAGCCCTCTGCTGGCACTGCAGAGAATTTTCTACGTGGAAAATATTTTTAAAAGCTGAAGCTTGTCCAATATTACTTCTTGACACTGGCATCATATGAGAGAGTTCTGGTTCGGAAAAATGACAGTATACAGAAGTAATCGGATCTCCAGATAATTCTACATAGTATTATGGCCTGAAGCAAGAGCTAACTCTGTAATGAGATAGCTTGTATAAGAATGGGGGAGTAGGAGGTTGAGGAAAGGGGATAATGGCAGACTTGTAGGTTAGGGATGCGTTGATAAAACTTAAAATAAGTTTGAGCTAAGTCTGCTTTATAAATTGATATAACAATATTCATTTTAAAAGCATTTCCACAGCAGTGGGGGTGGGAAGAGTCAATCTAAAAGCAACAAAAATAAGAGCAGACTCAGGAGAGCAATTAAAACAGATCCCACTCCATGTTAACAATTCAGCCTCATGGAAAATAAAAACAGCTTCACCTGTTAGCAAAAGGAAGATAAAGTAGGCACCAGGTGAACTCTTTGGATAGAGCATTCTATGGGAAAGGCAGATGTTTGAGAAGACCCTCTTTCCACTTGCCCCCCACTTCACCTCAGGTGGTGAGGGTCTCTGAAGTTGACCTGGCTGTATGGGCAGGATCATGCTGTGTTTTATTATTTACTTTATTAATATACTTGTATCCCACCACAGGGACATTTAAAATTACAGCTTCATAAAAGCAACAACGTAAGACATACAACCAGGAGTTAAAACCATGCATAAAAATACACTGTAATAGGTCTCCCAGCCATGAGAGGTTTTCAAGGCAAGCATCAGCACCTTCAGTTGGACATGGAAATGCAGCAAGAACCAATGCAGTGGCCCAGCCCAGTTAGCAGCCATCTTTTGAGCTAACCTCAGCTTCTGATTAGTCTTCTGAGACAGTCACACATATTGTTATACATTGTAGTAATCTGGAGGTTCACAGAGTGCGGCACATGGTGGCCAAACTATCTGTCATAGCAGCTTTAACTGGTGGAAAATGTTCTGTGTCATGAACACTACTTGGACATCTAGAAACAAAACTGGAGCACTCCCAGGCGATGAACTTCCTTTTTTTTTTTTACCATGACTGCAACCCTGTCCAGAACAGACTTAAGACTACCTTACCAGACAGATGATCTTCCTACCAAAACTGTCTCTATGTTAGATGGATTGAGCTTCACTTGTTTGGCCCATAAACAGAACATTAATGATGCCAAATACTAATTTAGCACATTCATTGCAGCACCTGGATCCAATGCAAAGGCGAAGTAGACTTGGTATCATCAGCATATTGCTTACTCAAATCCCCAGTTGACCTCGCTCAGTGGCTTCATGTAGAAGTTAACAAGCAGGGGGCTGGGAAGAGGAGGCATAATCCCTATTTTAATCATGTGTATTATAGGATAACTGTATAAATAATCCACTCCCTTAGATACGGTATACATAAAACAAATGGCACTGCAGAAGACATAGTTCTCATGCTTGCCTTTCTGGAGCACGAGAAGATTTCAAACATTTTATTAAAACAGCTACATCTGTACTCTCAAAGCTTCAGGCAACAGGGAGTCAGCCGCTATTTATCTTTTGGTTTCTTGTAAAGAATTCACACTAGACTCTCAGTTAAATCATTTTCCCTGTACTACCAGTACAGGAAATTAACTATAAATGAGCAATAAAAACAAATCATTCAGTTACAATTTTCCATTGATATTACTTTCCAATTTTAGAACATTTAGGAAAGGAAATATAGATCAAAATTCAGCTTACAATATATTAGCAAACTGATCCCTTAATTATAGTCTTTCCTGTTTTAACAAACACCAACCATAAGGCATTTGTCACTTATTTTACTGAGAGTGTTTTTGGTTGGAACCATTCACTTGATTGCTGCCGCGAAGTACTGGAGTTATACTTACTGAGAGACCAGCTTCATCTACAAAACAACAACAACATTGTTTTCTGGCAGAAGCAATACAATGAAGAGAAACCGGATGGGATTTCTCCTCTGCCAAAAGGCCAGTTCTCTTGAAAACACTGTTAAATTCCTAGTTGTCCAGATCTGTGAAATTCTGCCACCTTTTAAATGATTATAGCAGGGGCGGGGCACCTCAGGCCCTGAACCCAAATGTGGCCCACCGTACCTCCCTATCTGGCTCTCAGGACTCTCTCCCAAGGGCAAGGCCCTCTTCCAGACCATACCAATCACTGGCCCAACTCCATACTCTCCTCAAGTGCTTCTGCTTGGAATGTGTCCTTGACCTGAGATAATGCCTCTCACTTGCCTGGATGGAGTGCATACCCTCCAACATTTCTCTGACGAAAATGGGGGTGTCCTAAGGAAAAGTGGGACATTCCAGGATCAAATCAGAAACCAAGATTTCTTCTGTAAATCTGGGGCTGTCCCTGGAAAATGGAACACTTGGAGGGTCTGGGCGTGGAATGTGTACTGTGTGCGCGCACGCAGAAACCTCTGACTTTTCCATGGTTGGCATGTAGCCTACTGTAAAAAGGTAAGAGGTTCGCGTACATTACTTCACCCACTTTTGCCTCTGGTTCCACCCAACCCCAGGAACGCAGCTCTCCAAAGGCTGCCCATGAAGGTATGTAGTGCACAGGCTGAAAACACCAAACAAACTTTTCCACCCTGGTTTAAAGAGAGAACAACCAACAACCCACGCCTCTGTTACCCACACATCAAACCCAGCTGCAGAATTTATGAAAGCCAAGACCCAAGTGAAAACTAAGTACCTTGGTGTAGTGTGTGTGTGTGTGTGTGTGTGTGTGTGAGAGAGAGAGAGAGAGAGAGAGAGAGAGAGAGAGATTAAGACTCTATATTGTGAATGTTGTGGATGTGGGTGATGTTGACTGTCCTCAAGAACAGAGGAAACTCATAGATGTAGCTATTCTTTGTTTTCCCTTGCTTGTACTAAGTTTTTGTGGCATTTGGGGGGGAATCTCAAAAACCATTAAATACTAGAGTTCTCACGCAATTCTCTTTCACTTGTGGATAGTCATTGATAACTAGGATGGGATACAAGCGGATATGACAATGAGACCCCTCTCCTGCCTTTGACATGCACCTCTGCACCACAGGGCCAAAAGAGCTTCTCTGGGCAAGAGGGCACTTAGGTGGTTGCCAAGCAGTAGAGGTTAAAAGAAGGAGAGTAAGTTATGGGGTGCAGGGAAGATGCTTCCTTGTGACACTTTTCTACAGGGGCTGCTACAGACATTTAAACTCATTTATGTATAAGAGAGTCGTACAGCCCAGTACTAAACGCATTTACTCTGAGTCTGCCTCACTCAGTTTATTGAGTTTTCCTTGTTCAGCATGCTTTGAACTGCATATCAAATACCTGCCACCAGTAGCCTTTTTCTCCATCAAGATTTGCTGACTACATTAAAGCCTTACATTCATTAACAAAATACGCGCTCTTCTCTCCATAGAGTATTTTAAGACAAAGTGCTATTGAATTTACACTGATGCCCACACAAAAAAGAGAAAACAGTAACTTAGTATGATTACGAAGTTTGTTCAATTAGAGTTCCAATACTAATCGACAACTCTACTTAAAGTGTGTTTCCAACAAATATGTTTTGCTAACAAGGCTGACTTCTATTGTTTAAATTAGCACAGCCTTAAAATGAAACTTTTGCCCCTTTATTTTGTCAGATGTAAGGAAAATTGGGAGTCTGTAGCCATTGTTCTGAAGCCGAGCTTGTTAATGAAACAAAAGCCTGTTTTTTTCCAGTCAGTACTGTTTGTGCATTTACCCCATGACATCTACTTGGAGTCATTCCCAGAATAAAATAAAAAAATAAAAAAGGCTAAACACGCTCTTAGTATTTGCTTACTACAGCATAAAAGCACTTCTTAGTTACCAGCTCTTTTTGGCAGCCTTTATTTAGTCTGTGACATCAAAGTGTATAATATTCTCATGAGAATGAAAAACAACAGATAAATATCATACAAACTGTGCCATTCTGATATTTTATCCCACTGTAGTCAATGGAAACCCCATTAAAGTTAAATGAATGTTACTTTAATGAACTTTAGTGGGCTTTGAATCGGGTCCATTGATAGCCATTCTACATCCTGGGAAACATTCTCGAACCTGTAGTTGTAATTTAAAAAAATAAAAGTCTAAGAAGTACTTTGGACTAACAGAGCTGAAATACATAACTGTAGTAAGCCAGAGAACAAATTTAGCTTTCTGCAGGAATTTCCCATTCAGTTTTCTTGACAGGCCATTCAATGCTGCCCATTCAAATCCTCTCAGATGAACCTACAGCAGATTTCTCTTGTGGGTACGTCTCTCCCCCTACCCCTCACTTTACTGGAATCTGGACTGTGGCCCAGTATAGCCTCACAACAGTTTCTAAGCAAAACCAAGATGGAGACTGACTGTATATCATTAGTTACTGTGTGGGCAGGTCAAAAATCAGCAGATACTGGTGCTGTGTGCCCTTGCAGGAATTAAGTTTTCTATTAGGAGCGTTCCTAAGAACAACCTCTTCCTCACCCAACCCAAAGTCCTGTACAGTATCATGGCAATTTATAGCATTGTGGGGCTGTGGACACCTTTTTCTTTAGCTTCTGATAACTACCTGCCTGTGATACGGGGCTTTGTCTGATTAGTTCTCCATTAAGCAGGAGCTGCCACTTTGGCATGCCACCAAAACCCAAGGGAACTGCCAAGTGCTGGGGGAGGGGGAGTTACTGGCTGGCTGCCACAAGTGCTATTTTCATGTGAATGACCCTCAGCTGGCCTGTAGGGGAGGATGAGATCTGTTTGCTCGTAGACACCAGAATGTAGAGGCAAGATAATTTCATGATGGCAAAAAAAGAACCACAGTTTTATTAAGATATGCTCTGCAGTGGGATAAAAGTGCTCTGATTTCTTTCTGATTTCCCTTCCCCGGTGTTAGTGACAAATCATACTTCTCCTGCCCCATCTCAAGCCCTGGCTTGAGCCCTGGCATTGTTCAAAGAGCCAGCTGCTGTAATGCAGTTCTCCTGATGGGAGCGGGAGTCCCAGCACATCTGGAAGTTGGGGAAGCCCCATGTAATGAACAGTATGTAGCAGCATAGAGTAAAAGGACAAAGTACTTTCTTCCCACAACCAATAAGAATCTAAGGAGTGTGAACTGGTTAGTATGGCAGTGAATAGGAAGGGGTTGTGCCAGTTAGCAACTGCCCAGACAGGTGGCTCTTCCACCCTTAAAAGACAAGATTAAGTCTAGCTCCCACTGGCTGCTCTGCGTCATGCAGGTGATACGAATGAAGCTGAGCTCTGGCTTCCCACCTCCCAACTTCCTGCCAGACCACCCCCAAAACAGGTCCATCTCAGTTGCTATGCAGGAGGATGGAAGGAGTCTGTTTGGGTTTACTTACACTGGGCACAGAATCTAAATGACATGATTTAAGGAGAATAAAGGAGAGAAAGGTTGGTTGACAGAGACCAAGGGCCAGATTCAACGAAGTAGGTGTGCCAGCAGGAGCCAGGGCAATGAATCCTACCAGCACAATGGGACTTTCCCCGCCATGTGCCCCCCTCCTCCAAAATCAGCTCAGGAGGGGAGTCTGGATAATCCCTAGAAGAACACACAGGGGGAGGAGAGGGGAGATCATTCCTTTTGCGAGCTGAAATGCTTGCACCAATGGAACAACTGGAAGAGCATGGCACTGAATTCCTCCCCTACAAGGAGCACAAGGAGCTGTATGGAGGAAAGTGCAAAAAGAGGAGTGGGAGATGGGAGCAAAGGAAACAGATAAGAAGGAGATTACAGGGAGATGTGGAACACAGCAGCAGCAGCTCTTGTGCTTGACCCTGTACACTTACCTTCTGGTAAGGCAGCCCTGAAAATTATGCCAAGCTTTTCTTAGAGCTTAAGAAAATAGGAGCAGAGTCCTTCTGGAGTGCCAGTGATTTCTTACAAGTTTAGAAAATGGACTTGCAGAAGAATGGTTACTAGTGGCACAGAATCGGAAAGGATTCGAACATCTGTGTATCTCTCTTTGGAAGAAGAATGTATTGTCTATTGCTGTATCAGAACAATTAGTAACAAGGAGATTACATGCACTGAATAACAGAAATGATGTAGACAATTTTGTTGAAATGTAGCATCTTTTGGTAAAATACTTTACTGATAACTCAACTACCGAAATCACAGATTGGACTTTGGCAAACTTAACTAGATTGATCTATCCTGGAGGGGGAAGAGGGGTGAGTTGGGATTTTGTTTTTGTATTCTTTTCTTTTTCTTTTTTTAATTGTTATATATTGGAAATCAATAAATCTCTATTTTAAAAAATAAAATAAAATAGGCTTGCAGGGAGGGGACAATTTTTTTACACACACACACACACACACACGATGATAAATGAGCCCCTTTGAGGGTTGATATGTGTTATACTACTGGCATAGTCATGTTACATTCCTACTGATTTTATTTCCTATGACCACAGCCCCTTGGTGAAATGACAATTAATTTTTACTAGTTTCTCTATAAAAATACAATGTATTTGGAAGAAAAGGTGAGGAAAAGGTCTCCATTTCAGTTTCATGCAAAATCTGAATGCTATAAAAAGTGGTGATGAACTGAAATGAACCTGGCTTGAAATAAAAACGAAACATTGCTTTTAAGTAAGCTAAAAAGGTTTTAAAAATATGAACATTTCCACTTTCTGGTAGTTCAGCTATGTATGGGCTTCCTATGTAAATCAAAACCACCTCTCCCTTCTCTTCACTCTAGGGCTGAGTGATTCTCATTGATCAGCAATGCTCGTTTTAACAGTGGATTCTAATTAAACTGAAGCACACCTCTCTCTGTTCAGAGGCACTAATTAAGCCTGCCAGACCTCCATATTTGGTCAGTTAGGCCTAGCTGTGCCCAACATGTCGCTTGCTGCAACTCTTTGCCTCCCTAGATGGTACACAATGCCATATTCGCAACTGGTTGCTCCTTATCAACTGCAAATCAAAGCTTTGACCTACACTCATTCTTGTATAAACATTACTTGTCTACTCTTCATGTAGAAAAACAATACTCTATTCACAGTGTCTGAGCCATCTAGCCTTATATCAGGAATTTTATATGACATTCTCAGTGAGAAAGAGTTTTTTTTAACTAACCGGATGACTTGCTTATGGCTTACAGGCTTGCGGAGTTTTCCAACGGAATTGAGCATGACTTTCTGTTTTATTCCAGAGGCATTTGCATTTACCATTTTTGGTTTTAAAAGGTTATTCTTTCCCCAGGTACTGTATGCGTTTACATTCTTCCATAAAGATTTCAAATTACTACTAGTAAGTCACAGAATGTGGAAAAGCAAACAGTTTTAATGGATACACTAACCTATGCTGTCTTTCTTCTTTCACCCGTAGGGTTAACAGAGATTTACAAGTGGCCAGTGATTTCTTTTTTTAAAAAGCACCTTGATTAACCCAACTTTACACTAGAAGAAATATAATTTCTAACCACAGGGGCCCCCACTGCAGCATGTGAAGGGATGGGATAACATAAGAAACTTATCGTGTAGGTTTTCCCACTGGGTTTGAAAAATCAGTATGCAGTTTGTCATTTTGAGAAGGCAAACAGTGAGAAGTAAAAGGAGTAAGCAGCCCCATTTCCCCCTGCTCTTCTGCTCTCAACTGCACTGCAGATACTTTTCACCTTACTCCCTCGGACCCAAACACTTACAGCTGGGGAAAAGAAACATTCTAATGCAAGGAACATGCTGCCTGGCTCTTAAAAAGCACACTGAGGCTTTGCCCACACCCATTTACTCTGCATCCAGTGTACTCCCACTGCTGGTTTGGGAAGTAGTGTACACTCAGTGTTAGCCATAATCTAGATCTATCCTATATCCATACTTTGTTTCTTATGAAATAGTGTCCCCCCGCTTTTCAGCCCCCTTTGATCCAATTTGCGGAAGAAAGAGTGGCCTAGCTGCATTTTAAGCTAATAAAGTGTACACAGCTTTAGATGTGTTAGTGCTTTATGTGTTTCACGAGAAAGCCTTCCATGGTGTGCAGAGTGTGCAGAGTTTCCACCCGCACTCATGGTATGCATATTTGAATTAGCTCCTGTAGTTAATCTCAAGGATTGCCTGCAGTTCCCTCAGAAGAAACTATAAGCCCAAAAGAACATACAAGCTGCTGATTTGTCTAATGGTATTGCAAAAGCGACATCACCTTGCCGACAAAGGTCCGTATAGTTAAAGCCATGGTTTTCCCAGTAGTGATGTATGGAAGTGAGAGCTGGACCATCAAGAAGGCTGATTGCTGAAGAATTGATGCTTTTGAATTCTGGTGCTGGAGGAGATTCTTGAGAGTCCCATGGACTGCAAGAAGATTTAAACCTATCCATTCTGAAGGAAATCAGCCCTGAGTGCTCACTGGAAGGACAGATCGTGAAGCTGAGACTCCAAGACTTTGGCCACCTCATGAGAAGAGAAGACTCCCTGGAAAAGACCCCAATGTTGGGAAAATGGAGGGCACAAGGAGAAGGGGACGACAGAGGACGAGATGGTTGGACAGTGTTCTTGAAGCTACCAACATGAGTTTGACGAAACTGCGGGAGGCAGTGGAAGACTGGAGTGCCTGGCGTGCTCTGGTCCATGGGTCACAAAGAGTCGGACACAACTAAATGACTAAATGACAACAAATTGCGAAAGCATCTCTTACTCTGAAGGATGACAAGGAAGAGCAGGATTACAGAAACTCATTATAAATCAAAAGCTGATCTTTTGTTGTTATAGGTTTAAAAAGCTGGGAAGTAGCTGAAAGCCTGCAATGCATGGGGAGGACTGCCTTGTTTTTCATTAAGATGAGGAAGTAAGTAAGTAAGGAGCAGGAAAACTTCTGTTCTTTGATCATTCAACAGGTCAGCAGGCTGATGTTCAGCAATCTGACTTTGGGAAAGATGGGATAGAGAGAGCAAGAAGAGCTTGTCCCTTGCCCACTCTGCATTTCCAATGCCAAAGCAGCGCACACGACTTTCTCCTGGAGGAGAAAGGGTAGTGTAGGAAGAAATATGAAATCTATTACTGTCCCTTTCCATTATTGTGCCAGTGAGAGGTTCATGTGACTAAATCCTGAGGAACCATTACTCCCATGAAAATGTATTGTAGGCTAGAGAATACTGAAAAGGAACTAAAGGAAGTTAAAAAAATAATTATAATTGCATCTTGGTGAAATATGAGAACCCAGTTCCTTTTATTAGAAACCTAAGCCCAATGCACAAGAATTGCTTTCATGACCTCTCTGCCTTTTCTTCTCATTTATTTTCTAGCCATTGTGCTGATGGCTTCCTGTCGGCTCCTATCTCTGCTCCTTCCCATAATACTGGAACTCTGCGTGAATAGTCATTGTTAAAAAAATTAGCTTTGTATATACCCCCCCCCCCAAAAAAAAATCATTATGACTCTCCAACACTCCTGAGCTTGGTAAAACTGGTTAACACATTTTGTGTCTCATGTACATTTAGGTTTTCATGGCATGAAGAAGAATGAGACAGGACATGGGAATCAGTTTACTGATTTTATCTTCTGGCAGCAATAGGCAAGAGGACACAAGCTGTTCCATTTGTATAAATATTTTGGCCACCTTCAGCCCAGCATAAAGATTAAGCGAAATGGATTTCCATCACCACTGAATAATCTACACAGTAGATGTTTCTTAAAGGAGGGTTTTATCATATTTTTTTAAAATGGAAAGAATTAAAACACAGGGGAGAAATTTAGCCATTTTTACTTTTCACAGGTTTTTGTGTCATTCTTCACAAGGATTAATGCCTGCTGTGCATTCACATTTTCTTTTTCTAATATACTAATATGATTCAAGGGTAAAGCAAATGAGAGAAATATTATGTTGCATAGAAATAAAACACAAACAACTTTGTGTCATCCTTACACTTGATACATAGTCTAAACATTAGTCTAGATAATTTACATACACAAAAGGGAAGCATCATTCTTCATGCCAATCACATGTGTTCCATCCTGGGAGGGAGCAAGCATAGTTTCTCAATGCCAATAAGGACAAATACAAACATACCTACCCCCCCCTCAATTTTATGTGGTGTGCTGGGAAAGAGGATAACTGGGCAGGCGGGGGTGGGGGGAATCCCACCACAAGGCAGAGTAAGGGTGTGCGGTATGACCGTGCTTGGAGGAGATGGGTCTTTAGCACTTGCCAACTGAGGTTCAGAGAAAGGGAGGTGTAAATTTGAAGAGGAACCTCTTCTTGGGTTTTGTCAGACAAGAGGCAAAGATTACCTTGAACACTGGGGGATATGTTGGAGCTTAGGTAAAGGTAAAGGACCCATGGGGTTGCAGCGTTCATCTTGCTTTCAGGCTGAAGAAACCGGCATTTGTCCACAGACAGCTTTCTGGGTCATGTGGCCAGCATGACTAAAACGCTTCTGGCACAACAGAACACCGTTATGGAAACACCATTTACCTTCCTGACACAGCGGTACCTATTTATCTACTGGCACTGGTATGCTTTCGAACTGCTAGGTTGGCAGGAGCAGGGACAGAGCAATGGGAGCTCACTCTGTCTCGGGGATTTGAACCACCGACCTGATTGGCAAGCCCAAAAGGCTCAGTGGTTTAGACCACAGCGCCAGCCGCATCCTTAGGAGCTTAAGTATCACTTTGTGGGACCACATTGAGCAAAAGACTGGATGACCCTTGGGGTCCCTCGCAATTCTACAATTCTATGATTCTTTGTTTCTTTCCTGGAGCTGATAAAGGAGCAAGGTAGCAGCAGTCACTTTGGAAGTGCCTTTGAAACTTAAATTGAACAAGAACCTGAATCCAATATCTGAATTCTTGAACAGAACAGGTGGGTGCTTGTGCATTCTTAGTTTGGCATGCATAAATGAACATATGAAGCTCTTATATAATGAGTCAGACTGTTGGTCCACCTGCCTCAGTACTGTCAACACTGACTGACAGTAGTTCGCCAGGGTTTCAGAAGGGAGGCCTATCTGGGGATTAAAGGAGGGAACTTCTGCACAAAGAACAAGTGTGCTACTACTGACAGCCCCTTCCTATTTTGACTCACTGGGATATGCATGAACATGGAGGTATTAGGGGTTTTTCCTCAGTGGTACTCCACACTCAAGACATCCAGCCATATAAAAGACCCCACTGCATGTTATTCTTTGTCATGCAAAGTTACCTTTGCTTGCACAGGACCCTAGGCTTTATATTCTGCAATCGTGTCTTTATCTTTTTGTATTTCTCTCAAAACATCCATACGGCTTAGTTTTATGGCCTTCACAGCACACAAAGCCCCTAGTTTTATTTGTCAGCATCTGTCAGAAATTACCTCAGAGAAGAAACTACAGAGTTGTTTTCTGTGACACAAGGACTGTTCCTGTGCATGTTCCATGTTTTCATTTGGTGTGGCAGAAGAATTTTGTACCACATAACCACTGACCACAAGAGATGCACCTGTAGCAACTCAAACGTTGGCAAGCAATCTTTTAAAAATCCACATCAATTAACATGCCTCCATGTGACCTGGGGCACCTCTGAGCAGAAAGAAGTGGATATGAAAGTGTGTTTGTTTTACCTTGACATGCTATGCAATAAGACATTTCATTCCATATTTATTTAAGGATTTTAGCAGTATGCCTGGTGGGAGATGAATGAATGTTTTCATAGTACCGTTGCTCAAATTGTAGCCTTCTACTTTTAACTGAATACCGAAAGATGGCAAAACCCTCAGCATCTTGACTGTTCACAGGTGTGTCAGAAAGCATTTTTAATTTCTCTATTTCATTGTTTTACAGTTCATTGCTTCTGTTAACATGCTTAGAATGAAAAAGTTATTTTATCAGAGACTCATAAGTCAGGAGAAACACCCACAATAGCCTCCATTTTCTTGCCATCTAAATAGTAAAATCTTAGAACTGTCAAGTTGGAAGGGATCCCAAGGGTCATCTAGTCCAACTCCCTGCAAAGCAGGAATCTTTTGCCCAGTGTCTCATGCTCTACCGCCTGAGCTATAAATGGTCTCAGCTTGCTCACCTTAAGGATCTTGGAGCCTTACAGGTAACAACAGAACTATCAAAGAAGGCAGCCATTGGAAGGGGGAGGGACAGGAAGAGAGAGAGAGAGAGAGAGAGAGAGAGAGAGAGAGAGAGAGAGCATGCACTCGAAAAGCTCCAAACCTTTTCTGCAATAGCTGGCGAAGCAAAATTGTGAGGCTAAAATCCTGTTAGCCAATGGGGTGTTTTCAGTCTCACCTCAAGTGTTCAGCTAACTTTGAAGTACTTTTAATGAAAACTGTAACAGCTAGAACAGTTATTTAAGTTTATATAGCTATTGCCTAAGTAAATGTTGCCAACACTGAATTCTGAAATTTAGTTTAAAAAAATCACATTATCAAATTTATTTAGCAATGGGTCACCAACAGAATAGGATCCATGCTCTTCTCAACTATTTATTCAGACTTGTCACTCCTCAATCACATGGCCTTAAAGAAGGTATAACCTTGTTATGCAGATACCAGTGGGACCTGCAACAAAAGAGAGCACAGAACTCCCCAGTCAGTGCATGGGGGGCGTTTAGTGAAATTTACATCCCTTAGGAGGAGAAACTAAAAATCTCCCCTACTAGCAGGGAGGCTAGTAAGAGCAGCTGCCCTACAAGTTATATGTTCCACTAACTCTGAAACACATTTTAAAAAGAAGAAAACTGTGTCCCTACACCAAACCCTTAAGGACCTCTAAATATTTCAGAATCTAGCCTCTTCAGCTAGCAATGCTTTTCTTTTTTTAAGGTGAGTGGCGCTGTTCATCTAACACCATTACAGATGCAGTAAAAAAATATTTTTTTCACATTCTTCCTTGCTCTTACCCAAGTCTATTCCTGTTATACCCTACAGAGAGATGCTCAGCCAAAAATAGTAGTATTAGTACATAGAATAAAGTATAAAGTGACAGCTGGCTTATCTAATTGTGCCTTGGTAACTGAGTATCTGTTTTTCTACTCAAGGACCACTTACTGCCCTTTAACCAAAGCAGCTGCGTAATGCATTAACTGTTACAAGATGAAATACACTATTTGATTTAAGATTGAGGAGGGGAGACGAGGAGGAGGAGAGCCAAAATCCTACTACAGCAGTTTGGTATTAACTGGCTTTGACATAAATTGCACGTGGCATAGACCATCTGGCTTAAGAAACCAGGCACAGCCTGGGCTGTCCTAGGATACTCTGCTTCTTTCCGTGACTGACTGTAATCAGGGAGAAGCAGGCTTTAGCAGCAGAGA
Organism: Podarcis muralis; assembly: GCF_964188315.1. Lineage (NCBI taxonomy): Eukaryota > Metazoa > Chordata > Lepidosauria > Squamata > Lacertidae > Podarcis > Podarcis muralis. The sequence goes on from NC_135655.1 coordinate 73,216,076, forward strand.
TTTGCTGCAGGTACCAGTGCCAGCACACACAAAAGAGGCCGTGCTTGCTTTCAGGCACTGGGATATGGCCAACTTTAAAGAGAACTTTTTTGTAGAATATATGATGGTAGGCAGTCAATAATTTGTCTTGATTAAAAACAAGCAACAAAGCTGCATCCCTCTCCCTTGCAGTTAGGGGGGAAAGTGAGCAAAACTGAGCCTAGGGCCTGCTGATAGAAAGGTCGGCGGTTCGAATCCCTGCGACGGGGTGAGCTCCCGTTGCTCGGTCCCTGCTCCTGCCAACCTAGCAGTTCAAAAGCACGTCAAGTGCAAGTAGATAAATAGGTACCGCTCTGGCGGGAAGGTAAACGGCGTTTCCGTGTGCTGCTCTGGTTCGCCAGAATCGGCTTAGTCATGCTGGCCACATGATCCCAAAAAAGTGTCTGCGGACAAACGCCGGCTCCCTCGGCCAGTAAAGCGAGATGAGCGCCACAACCCCAGAGTCGTTTGCGACAGGACTTAACTGTCAGGGGTCCTTTACCTTTACTATTTGTAAATATAGATCTGAACTGTGAATGTGAAAGAGCAGGAATGTTTTTCTCACTTGTACTTTCTGGGGAACACGGATGGGATTCTGCCACGGGATCCGGTGAGAACAGGATTGGTTGCGCCCGAGTGACTTTAAGCAAGCCATTTCCTGGCCCGAGAAAAGCCCAGAACCCTGCATCACTAGAATTTGTGCTCTCTCACCCATATAATTCATTTTGTTGACATAGCTAACTAGCTACAGCAACTTTGGTATACTTTCAAAAACAAAAATGCACCAGAGTTTAGCAAATGTCACGGTCTAATAAGCAAAATGCCTTGCTTATTACTGAAAACCTTGAAAAATATATTAAAATGCCCACCCTTTAATGTCTGGCAAATTAATGACCAATAAGTACATTTTAAAAAGCCTTGCTCTGAATCTTTGAGGTGCTGCAGACTTTCTTACTGCATGCTAGCACATTATTATTCTGCAGGCTGTCACACAGGATCATAGTGGATTTAGGATTTTACTCTAGGGCTCTGGGGCACATTATTCAGTGCACCACACTGCGTGTTTTACAGTGCAGTATTATACATGCTTGTCAAAAGTAAGCCCCGTTAAGTTTAGTAGGGCCTGAGTCCCCAAAAAGGGGTGTTTTGTGGGTGTGGCGGGACAATGCAGGAAGAGACTTATCTCTATTCCAAACTGCATTCAGCTCAGTCAGATGACCTTGCAACTCTATTTTAAACGTTTGTTTTCCCTTTGCCTGGTTTGGGTGACTCAGCCAGCAGAAGCCCTGCTGCTGAATGGAGTGTGTATTAGGTAGGGCTGTCGCAAGCAGTGTCTGAACGGAAATTGCTGATGCCCGGGAAAATCCGGATGTATGGCAACCCATGTTTGAAGTGTAGAATTTGGCAAATCTGCCCCCCAAAAAGAAAAAAAAAGTGGGACAATTTTATACAAAAACTTGGTTCCCCCTGCCGATTTTGCAAAGAAAGCGCAGCAATTTTTGTAGGGGTAAACTATACAGACATAATTTACCCCAGCATAATTTTTATGCTGCCTTTATATCATTTTGATTGCTCTGTGAGTAAACACATGAAAATAAGTATTGTCATCAACCCAGAGGTGACATTAACCATGTTTGGTCCATTTCTGCTTGTTTGAAATGCCAAAGAATCTGTCAGGTTTTGACTCCACCCCCCACCACCCCCTTCCCGGAATTTTCTTTTGTTAGTCACATTGTGAATGTGTCATGTGTGTGAGGATCTGCCTTTGTTTGCAAATCAACAAAAATGGTGGCATTTAATGGAAGCCAAAAATATTTGTGAAATGCATCCTTGTTTTGGAACAGCACTACCAAACATCTTGTCACCCCAATAATCCTTAAAACAGTCCTGTAAGGTGGGTCAGTAACATTACCCATGTGCGACAGAAGAAGGTCAGCAGCTAAGATAATAGGGGTACCCCAATGTGTTCACATGAGGGGAGCACTGAATAGACAAACACCTGACTCACAGTGAAACATACTGAAAAGGCACCTGCTTTGGTATAAAAGAACATGGTCACAGCTTAGATTAGCTATAGTTTAGTGTGCCCAGAGTTCTTGCAACACTATGATTTGGCAAAAAGGGAGACTGAATCATTTGCTCCATCTTTTATACTGCATGTGAGCTTATCTATAAGTTTTGTTCCTTCTTTCCTTCTCTACCTTTCTACTCCGAGAGTCTTTATTATCTCATATTTGACTGTAACCAAGAAGCAAGAATCCGTGCTAATGCTACAAAAACTGATTATTAAAATTAATCACTTTACACAATGCCACAAAACCTTTATAGGGAATTTTGCACAATATTTGGCAACTTTAATTGAGGAAAGCATTGTTAGAAAAGATATATATATATATATATATATATATATATATATATATATATATATTCTAAACTCAATTTGACTTAGCGCTGATGAGCATTACAACACATGAAAGGGAGCAGAAATTAGTCTCCTGCTAGCTGGCTATTTGAAGGGCTGGTCTGGAACTTCCTCATTAAGAAACAGGAAAGAACCTAGCAATTTTCCATAACCGGATTGCTCTAAAACTACCTAAAGCAAGATAATGTGGTAAGCTTGTCTTTATCTCTTTGCTTCCCCTTGGCATTTTAGTTCCACTTCAGATCCCCATTCTTTGAAGATGCTATCTAGCTAGTTAGAAAGAGGCACAAGGACTCTGAATCATGATATGTATAGTCTAAGCACTTAACTAAGGAAATGTGCTGCCTGACACAGACCAAGAGGGCCATGACAGGCTAAAGGAATTTCCAGCTACAAAATTCCTTGCTCTACTGCATCTATTGTCTTAAAATTTCCAAAAATGGGACAGAAGCTTCATTTAGAGATTTCATAACCACACACCTGCGATCAAGCGGATGATAAATGCCAGGTATCTAAATACTTTATCAGTGGGGGCACTATTCAAAGAGTACTTTTGTGAAATGATGCCAGCCTGCCCAAGCATTCTTCAGTCCTGCCTCAAAAGACATAGAAACCGACTTAACATTAAAATATTTATTTGCTAGTCAAATACTGGGCCCCAAATCTCTTCTCCCAGATATTTGTCCTTTTTATCTAACACTGCAGTACATTAAAACTATTTTTCCCTTTGGCATTTACATTCCAAATCACCTGTTTTTCTCAGGGGTCTTTCTTCACTTTGATTAAGAGATTGGTATCATTTGGGACCGCTACTCAAGTATTTTATACTACCACTCTAAGTTAGCAGATTTTTCAGTTTGGCTGCGTTCCATTTTAAGGCAGTGTTTGACATTATAAAAAGTACTAAACAAGGAAGCATGAATTTGTGATTCAGGTATATCATTATCTCCCTTTAGGTGTCTCCATTATACACCTTTAGACACCAGGTGAAAATGTTCCTCTTTAACCATGCCTTGGGCTGACTGACATCCAATGCCCTTTTAAAATGTGTTGTAGAAGGGAGGATTACTGGGTTGTCTTTGTTTTTATTTGTATTATATATTTTCTGTTTTTTATATTGTGCTTTTATGTTGTGAACCACCCTGAGATCTACAGGTATAGGACAGTATACAAATTTGATAAATAAATGAATACATATGGTGTTAAGTGGGGAACTCATATATCTTACTGTGGGGGAGATATACTTTTTTTGCTTTGCTTTCCACAGAAAGGGCTTCCTCTGTTGTTGCTTGTTTGTAAGGTCCAAATCTGCCCCTGAACAGCACTCCTCTTTGGTTAGCTTACTTCTTAAAAATATATATCTATACAACCTATCTATCTGTTTTTCTCTCTCTCTATATATATATACACACACAAACCCCAAAAACCTGTATGGTTTTTCTAGCTCACCGCTTTTAAACCATAGATTCCATAGCTGTTGGTAATCACATTCTTCTTGACCAATAACATTCTCTTTGGCTAGTAATCTCTCTTAAATCTTATCATTAACTTCACAAACACATCTGTCTTGCAGCATTTCCAAATGTCTTAGACACTTCATTTAATTTTATCTGATCAGCTACATCTACTGATACAGCCTCATCTTGCCTTAGTATTCTGTTATGTAATGTAAAACATACCACAATAAATACTTGACTTGGGGGGTTTAGTGTTCCGTTTAAACGTTTTGTAAAACACTGCACCCCCCCACCCCTGCCCTTCATGTCTTGGGGACTGCAACAGATTTATCAAGAAATAACATGCACCCCTCTAGCAGTCACCGAGAACTTTAAACTCTAGCTGTTTCTAGAAAGTAATCTCATTTGCTAGAAATCATGAATAATTTTCCATATGTTGCTGCCAACCCTTCGCTGCACTATACTCAACCGTTTTCTATAATACACAGTTCCGTTTTCTCTTTCACCATCCTACAAAAACAACAAGCAAGCTCCATGCAGCCTAACAAGTAACAGGCTGCAGAAATAAAAATTAAAAATGCAGTTGAAACTCCACCTTAATTATATTGAAGGCAAAAGGTCAAGTGTGCAGCATGGCTCCATCCCATAATAGCCTTTAAACCTTTATTAATCATTGTATTATCACAGGGGATTATATCTTGTTTCCACTCAAACTAACAGTTTCAGTGGTGGGAAAAGCTTCCAGATTCCTTCACAGTGAAACTCACCTACTCCCTCCTTCTTTGTCAAATGTCACAAAGCTTTCACTGCCACAAAACGAAAGACTCTGTGAGGTGTGAATTGAAAATGAGAGAAACAGAATTTTCCTGCTGCATCCTTGGTTTTTGGCTGCATGGGGATATGAGCCCAGTACTGGGATCCAAAAGGTCTTTTAGGTACAGCCAAAGGCTTGTACCTGCCCATGAGGTCATTAAAGACCCATTCCATAGCATAAGCTATCTTGAACCTTGGTTTGCCCTGTGTTTGGCAGTGTGTGCACTTTTTTGAAATTCTGGATTTGAAAGCCCTCTTGGGCATATAGAATTAGTTGTGAAGCGATTTGGAAATTGTTTAAAATCTCCCATTAGGTCCAATCACTTTCTCTATTGTCCTAAATATTGCACACCAGATCCAGGACTGTCAGAACAGGGCTGGGAGCTATGGGGCAAAACAAAAGAAACATTAAAAATCCAGGGTGCAAGAAATGGAACTCTGCTAGAACAGGCAATAAAAGACATCAAAAGAAAATTGTGTATGTTTCTTGAACTATGCAGGGTACAAATGCCTTATCTCCTGCTCTGAAGGGTAGAACTCGAATCAATGGATTCGAGGTACAAGAAAGGAGATTCCAACTAAACATATGGAAAAACTTTCTGACGGTAAGAGCTATTTGACAGTAGAACCGTCTCCCAGTGAGGTTGAGGACTCTCCTTCCTCAACCTCTAAACAGAGGTTGGATGGCCATCTGTCATGGATGCTTTAGCTGAGATTCCTGCATTGCAGTGGGTTGGACTAGATGACCCTCGGGTCCCTTCCAACTCTAGGATTCTATGCTTCTATGATCTTCTGCACCACTGGCATTCTGCAAGTCTGGCTGACTGAGCTCTGTTCTTCAAGGTCAGCATCTAGGTTGTAGTGCAGTCTTCTCAACCCTGGGTCCCCATGTGTTGTTGGCCTACAACTCCCATCATCCCTAGCGACCAGGACCAGTGGTCAGGGATGATGGGAGTTGTAGCCCAACAACATATGGGGACCTGAGGCTGAGAAAGGCCCTTGTAGTGCTAACTTACAGAGACTAAAACTTTCCCATGTACCTACAAACCGAACCCTCATACTCGCACATGATTATTTCATTGTACCAGTTCTGTGCTCACTGCATCCTGTGGCTTTGTTGGATGTAAACAGGCAAGAGACCCGTTCAGGTAGAAGCATCCAGGCATAAACCGCAGAACGTAAACACACACTGAGATGCGCATCTTTCTGTTTTCAAAACCACTGTCTGGATATGTCCTGAAAAGCACAGCTTACTCCACAAAGGAAATATTTTGGAAGTATACTTCCCTTTCCCTTTCTCTTGAGATGCCCTTCCTTCTAAGCAATCAAAAGCTTGTAATGAATAAGTTCTCTGATCTTCTAACTCTTGTTTCGCAACTGAGAGTCAAACTGTTAACTTGGATTTAACATCGTCGTATAAACAACAAGCTGACTGAATGGAAGAATCCGAAGAGCCAGATTAAATGTCCTTGATATAAAAAATAAATTGCTGACAAGGAACCCTGTAAAATGTTGCTAAAGACTGTTGCCAGCAATGTCATCGTAAATCAGACGGGTTCTTAGAAACAGCTCCGTAGCTAACCTAGGTGATGATACAAAAAAACAGCCTATTGTTACCGAAAGAGGATTGTATGACACCACTTGACATTCCACCATACCTCTTACCTGGCCTACAATCAAGATTCTAATATTGTTCTCTCCCTCCCCCATTCTTTCCTTTGCTTGAGGAAGAGTAAAACCACTTCATTTTACCGGGATGATGTACACAAGGCACAAGACATTAGCCATGCTGAAGGCTAGCATTTCTGATATTTATATGAAACAACGGTGTCAAGAAACAGGGAAGGAAAGGCAGTAAGAGAGAGCTGGATTTTCCTTTCTCCAGAGAAGATTCCACTGCAAGCTACAGCCTCTAGTAGTTGTTATGCAAAAGCAGGACAGACATAAGAGCAGACTCTAATACAGCTCCCTTCTGTGAGGCAGGGCTATCCACCTATCACTCCTTCCTCCAAATAAATCCATGGGATCTGAATCAGAGATGAAACAAAGGGCAAGTATCTTTTGACATGTCACCTCCTTCACATGGAGGTGGAAGCATCAGTTGCAACACCTCAGTATAGTTCAATCACTTCCCCATGGACCCTACTTTTTTCACCACACCTATATTACAAAATAAAGATGAGAAAATGTTACATTCACAGTCTCCTCTAATGATCCCTATGGGGGGGGGGGAATCTTGGGGTTTTTTCCTGGGTTAAAAACTGTTGAGGTTTCAGAAAACTTAGAAAAACAAAATTGATTTAATTGTTGAAAGAGGTTCGCCCCTCCTTTTAAACTTCCTCCCTGCAGACTCAGTGTACCAAGCCTGGTTACTTCCTGAATGAATACAGGCTGCTTTTTATATATGTAACCTAAAACGCTTTGGCATCGTTACAGAACTTAAGAGAAAAAAGGGGCTAGAAGCTACTACTTCCCTAAGCATTGCCGCAGCACTTTAATTTCTAAAGAAAAAAAATCTTTCCTCCCTCTGACACCCCACACACACACACCACACATCACACCATGGAAAGACTAGCTGACTGTTTTCCTAGCCCTTCCCAGTTTTCTTTGAAGACTGTGTAAGGCCCATAATGAATCCGTTTCTTCAGCTTGCCCTGCTTGCTTTAAACTCAAATAGTAATTGAACTTAGAAGGAGACCACTGTGGATGAGGTGGAACCTGTTTCTTTCATTCCAAAGCAGCCTTCCTTCCTGATCATAGCTCCTGTCATTTCTCCTAATAAATCCGAATCATTGTTGCTGTGCTCACAGGTATCTAACAGGCCACAGTCACAATGAGCAGGGAATAGGATGCAGGATTACATGGGCCCTTGGTCTGACCCAGAAAGGGCCTTTATGTTCTCGATTCCTGACTTAACAGAGCAGTATTACTTCAGTTCAGCCAGGCTCTAGATGCAATTTCATTGCTCCACTAATTCCACTTACGAGATCTGTTTCCCCAATATTTTGTTCGTAGGGGATGCCAGGTAGGGGGATGATCGCTGGCAGACTCAACTCTCTTGTGATTTTCATGGACCTGAGATGTGATCAGTTTTTGCTTGCTCTGTTCTTCATGCCTTCCTAAAAGAGACTTCTACATGTGCATTAATAGGCACTAGTGGAATAGGGCTGTTGCCTTGAAGCCTTGCTTATGGGCTTCCTAGAGGCTTCTGTTGGCCATTATTGGGAAACAAGATGATAAGACTAGATGGACCTGAGATCTGATTCAGAGCAGCAGGGCTCTTCTGACATACAAATGTAAACAGAAGTTGTGCGAAATAGCAGTATGGGAACATTGAGCTCAGGTGATGCTATACCAATCAACTCCTTGAAGATACTTCATTAGGATGATTTAGCCAAGTTGTGATTTGCTTTCATATCATTTTAAAACAGACTAGATGCCAATACCACATTTAAAATGTAATTTTATCCTTTTTTATATGAGACATGAGAGCCATAGAACCATTTTTTAAAACAAAAATATATCTTCATGTACTAATTTATCATGACTACAAGGAATTATTACAGTAAAATAAAACCATTTATATTTTTCTTCTATAGACATATCATCCCCCCACTCTATCTAGGCATTCATTTATTCTCATTTTAACTTCACCTTAGATGTAAGAAGACTGCACGCAAGAGTTGTGTGGGCTTAGCTTCAAATCCTGCTTTCGTCATCAGTTTATTTTTTAAAATGCTAGACAAAACAGGATTTGAATTATTTAAAAGAATACTGAATCACTTCAAGTTTGTAGGCCTCTCTGCCTGTTTTATTACCTACAGGAACACAGACATAAACAAATAGTTCCCAGAAAAATAGTGTACTTTAACAGCAAAACAAAAACACCATTGTTTATTTGCCGGCAGCTTACTAATATCTCCCACTTTTAACTTTTGTTTTCAGGATGTGTTCTACAAAACTGTGAAAACACATTCTAAATATATGTAGGGGTTTTCTGAAGCTGAACATATTTTTCCTAAATTGTAACTCACAATCTAGCATTTTCATAATTATAAAGTCAGATCGTCCATACAGTCACTGTGGCCATTATTTCATCCAGCAGGATGTAATTCACATTTAATAACAACGTGGCTTAATGAAATGTAAGAGCCTAGGTCAGCAGCATCAGACTTGCTGGACAGCAATCAAGGGCCAGATGCAAGGCCACTTTCCTCCACCTGCATCGTTAAAATAAATACTGGGGAAAGGGGGTAAAAGTGGTCAAAGGCACGAGTCTCTGCAATGACAGGTGGATCTTGTCCACCTGACTCATCATCAGCTACTTTCTCCCTGCTCACCTGTTAAATATGAAAACACATACAATACACACACACGGTCATATTTCAACATAGATTCCACTCCTGCTATATCACTGCCTCCAAGAGGGGATAAAAGAATGGTCCTGTGCCAAGTGATGCTGCCTAGATTCTGATCAAATCCCCTTGCTTCCATGGCCATCTCTGCTGAAGTGAAGCATGCCTGAGGTATGTTCCCTGCACCATAACAGTGTACCCTTCCCACCACCTTGGTTGCTGCCATCATCACTGTCACATACATAACAGTGTAGGAGATTGTCTCTCTTGTGGTTATAATGCGCCGGCTGTCTCATCTGGTGTCCTACCAAAGTTTTATAACTTCCTTCCTCTATCCTTGCATCACAAGAAATTTTTGGCATGAATCATAGCCACGCAGGAAAATATGGGGGCCGATGCCAAATGTTGTTGCTTTTGTTGATGAAGTGGTAGCTAAAAGGTCACGGAAACAAAAGCAGCACTTGGTCCTTGTTGAAGAGAGGGGAGAGGGAAGACTCATGTAGGTCAGCAATGTTGGCGGCACTAAGCAACAACATGAGATATTTTATTCTTGACAAGTAATTTCAGTAGTATGGCTTCAGATGTCTTGCAACTGGGATGTTTTATTATTGTAGGAAATAAGAATATTTTAGCAGGCAGAAACAAAAAGCCTGTTGTGACAGCGGAACTGAAAAGTCAGATAATTTTAATTGACAGCAATCACAAGCAGTCCTCAACTTAATAGTAACATCAACTTCACTTGCAGGTGTAATAAAATACTACATATCACATTCCTCGTTGCTAACAAGGTCTGCCATTTTCCAAAAGGAAATAAGTTGTTTATTTGGAGTTATCTTTTTATCCCCTACAAAACGAAGTTGATTTTTAACTCGTGTTTATACATATAGGCTCCTGAATTACTTGTTGGAGTGCCTTAGCTGAGATCAGCCTTAACACACTTATTTAAAAAATATAATCATTAGGCAAAGGCAAGAGAAGGTTTGTTTGTATGCTTATTTTTGAAAATGTAGAAAGGCGCAATACTTTGTCTGATTGAGGCCTACCTTGTCTTCAACTCTGTTCAGCCGGGAACCAATTGTATTAGTCCCTCGGTCTTTGTTTTTTTCTGTATAGAAAGGAACATTTTTAGATGAATATCAGTGTTACAATAGTATAGAATGAAACCATGTGACTGCATTTAACTAGCCTACCAGAGCTACTTAATTGAACGCTGCTGACAGATGGATAATTTTATTACATTAAGAGCAGCTTTTTCATAGTATTGACCCAAGCCTTCCCTTTTAATGGCTTCGAGTACAGAGTGCTTTCTGCCTTCATACTATGCTTTAAATCACCAGAAAAATTAAAACTACATTCAATTTAGCAAATGTCAATTAAATTAAAGAATAATGTAGCTAAAAAAAAGTACTACAACAGGAGCTGGCAACAGCACAGACCCTGATATGTATTTGTATGCTTATAGGTGATCACAATGTACAACTTTGATTTGGTCCTCTGAATAATCCTTGATATTATGTGTCTCTCATTAAATATGAACAATGGTTACCAATTTGCTTACAATGGAAGCATACACATAGCCTGGCTTCAGTTATAGAAGGCAAGGAATAATGAACACAAGCCGTTTAGTGGATGGCTCCAGGAATGCCCTAGGTGCAGTTGTTACAACACTAATTCGCTGGCAAATATTCCCATGTGTGCTAAAATATATACACATATCCTTTATTTATTTAGAGACTAAAAAGACTGAAACAATTTCCCAATTCTCTTGCACATTTCATATTTGAAATTACCGTATTTTTCGCCCTATAGGACGCACTTTCCCCCCTCCAAAACGGAAGGGGAAATCTGGGTGCGTCCTATGGGGCGAATGCAGGCTTTCGCTGAAGCTTGGAGAGCAAGAGGGGTCGGTGCGCACCGACCCCTCTCGCTCTCCAGGCTTCAGGAAGACATCCGCAGCCTAGGCAGTCCTGCGGGAGGTCCCGCAGGGCTGTCTAGGCTGCGGATAGCAGCCTGCTTCCCGGAGCGTCGGGCGCCCTGAAAGCAGAGTGCCCGGCACTTCGGGAACACATCCGCAGCGTGGGGAGCCCTGCAGGAGTTCCCCGCAAGGCTCCCTACACTGCAGATAGCAGCCTGCCGCCCGGCGGGCGGGGCGCCCTCAAGCAGAGCGCCCCGCCCGCCGGACAGACATCCGCAGCGTGGGGAGCCCTGCAGGAGTTCCCCGCAGGGCTCCCCATGCTGCGGATAGCAGCCTGCCGCCCGGCGGGCAGGGCGCCCTCAAGCAGAGCGCCCCTCGCGCTGGGCATACATCCGCAGTGTGGGGAGCCCTCCCGCTGTTCCTCGACCTGGTTCGGTTTCCCCGACCTGCTTTTGGGGGGGAAATAAAGGAAAAAAAAATTTCCTTTATTTCCCCCCCCCAAAAAACTAGGTGCGTCCTATGGGACGGAGCGTCCTATGGGACGAAAAATACGGTAGAAAGAAGTGTCTAGTGGGGCAACAGAATGGAGCCAGCACCTTGGAGGAAGCATCACTGCTGCTTATTAGGGCTGTGTTCAGTGGGGCAGGATGGCAACGAGGCTAAGGCAGTGTGGGCTCACTGGTGGAGCCAGCCGAAGCTCCTAGCAGTGCGTCCACACCACCCCAACCTTGCAGCTACCCTGCCCCACCCTGGGCCAACAGTGGCAAAAGCCAATGCTACAGCACTGCCCCATCCAGAGTCTGCCATGAGTGGATAGCACTGGATTGAAACACTGAAACCTGGAGTGTGGCGTGATAGGAGCAAGTTTATTTTCTCCCTCCTTTCAGCTAAGAATCAGGGCAATGTGAGGGATTTATCAGCCCATCAGCAGCATGGTGACATAGCCAAATCTAATTGGCTGTATGCTACTGGAAAGCCATCATGTTCACTGCATGATCCCTGATTAGCTGGGCTCAAGCAGCAAAGAAGAAGTCTTTAAGTAAAAAGAAAAACATCTAAGCAACAGCAGATCAAGTATACAACAGCTCTGAACAAGTCCCAAAACTGTGTGAAGGAGTGGATGATAGAGGTATATTTTATGTGCCTCTTCTTGTGAATCAAGAACCTAATGATTGAAGATTCTGCATAGCATTAATTATGTTCTAGATATTTTCTAGCCTAACAGTTTAATTGTATTGCAGCCTGCACAAAGTTGTTGGGTTTGCTGCCTGGTTTTCCAAGTAAGGTCAGGCATTTGACCTTTTTATTTTCAGTTCCTAACAAGCTATATATCAAACAAAACATTAAGTACTATGCATCTACCCTGTGCTCTGTATCGTATGGAAGAGTAGCAATATTTGACACACAGCATATATATGTTTCTAATGGAGACTTACCTGAGACAGAAATAAACAGTGATGGCTTCCCTATAGATTGGTCCAACCTGGTGAGAAAGAAAGTGTATCAATAAACAAGATAAAAATGTCTTCAGATTTAAACAGGGGAACTGAATAACAACAGTTGTTGCTTCTCTAGCCCCGCCCTATGAAGAAAGAAACGCTTGCATAGCTACTGGCTCACTTCTAACGGTCCTTTGAACATTCATCTGGGAATGTCAGAGAGACTGTCTGATCCAAATAGGTCTATGTCTGCAGTCTGCTAATGCTTTCTAAAAGTGCACTGGCAGGATTTCACCACTGAAGGAATTCAGCTTTTATTGAAAGAATTTGTGTGTGGAATTCAAAGGCTTAACTAAAAACAAGTCCACTGGCATTCATTGTTATAGATTGTTTATTCTTTTCCTGTTTGCTTTACACAATCCTACCCTTTTTTTTTAAAGCTCTGGTTTTTGTTCTGCCATATCCAAAGGCCCAGGAAAGGTAACAGCCAACATGTATTAATTAATGCAGGGGGTGTGTCCTTGTTCCTGAAGGCCTCACAACCACAGGCAGAAATGGCATAGTATGTAAATAGTCCAGGGTCCTGCCATGCACTCACATTTCCTAGCCCTGCTTCTATTGCAAAATTCTTCTTCCTTATTCCTGAGAGTGAAATTAGACAACATAAGACAAATGCAAAGTTCCAATCCCATGTTTACCTCCTAATGCTTAATGTGGGGAACATGTATTGGGGGAACCAGCAGGAAGGAGGGAATTGCTTAGACCTTCCCTATACAACAAATTTCTGCCTGCAACCCTTTCCCTCAACCCCCTTTTCCTGCTTACTTCCCTCCTGAAGCCCAGCTGGGGAAAGAGGCCTGTGAGAAGGATTCATGCGGAAGATTGGATATGTGGAAGGATGCTTCTTCTTACCTGTATCATCATTAACTAGCAAATGAATGCTTCCTAGCCTAACATGTCCTTTCACCTTGACTGGCTAAGTAGCCCTTCAAAACAAAGTCATCTCCACATCATCCCTCATTTCTGGTTTCTCCCTGTCCGTGTCCATCATCTCCTTGGCACACATCCTTGCACAGATGCTATGGCCGACATCTTTGATGCTTTACTTCATTCTGTTACCCAGATTGCTGATCCAGATCTGTAAGCCCATTAGAGCAGCTGACAATTTCTCTATTGCAGTGGGTGGGGAGATTGTGGTTCTCCAGATAATGATGGATTCCAACTCCTTTCGGCCATGACCACTGGTAGCAAAATGGAAAGGGGGCATCCCCCTCTGCTGCTGGCTGAACCCTTGCTTGCTGGAGTTGTGAGGCAGCTTTTGGGGAGATATTGTGAGACCTCGCCAGAAGCCACCACTTTTCCTCGCTCCTCTGGTGGTAGGGGCAGGGACAGTTGGGGTGCCCGCAGGGGCACCACCCCTCAGGATTCCTCTGCCTGAGGCAGCTGCCTCAGTCTGGCTTATGGGTGGGCCAGCCCTACTGATGGGGAGTTGGAACTCAAGTACATCTGGAGGACCACAGGTTCTTCACTGTTGCCTTGATTCTGCAGGATTCACCATGCAGCTATTATTTTACTTATCTGTTTGGGCAGCTAAATTCTGTTCCATACCTTCTCTGAAGCTCTTTTATTCGCACCATTAAGTTGAGATGTCCCTGAGAGTATTGTTCTATAACGTCACGTACATCATATGGCTTTCTAGCTTGCTGTAAAAATAAGAGAGAATAAATATTTGTTAAATCACATAATGCATATCAGGTCACATATACTCGATTGACAACAGAAAGACTTGGAAGTTAACTTTTTTCTTTCTGTGCTGGCTCACCATGTCGACTTACAACAAAGCTTAAAAATAATCAAGCCTAAAGGAGAGAAAACTTCCAAAACAAATAAAACAGCAAAAGTGAAAAAAGAAATCAACTGCATCATAAAAACACTGGAAAAGAAGATGGTGGCAAAATCAGACATTGATCAGGCCAAAGGCCTGCCAGATGAAGGGATTTCTTGTGGCAGGTAGTACAGCAATAACAAAGAAGGCCCTCTCATGCATTCCTGTCAACAGCACTGTAGGGGTGCACTTACCACAGTGACCATGGCCATGTAGAGTCAAGTCTGTTCCTTCTGGGATAGGTTTTTGGTTATTCTAATGCAGCCTTCCCCAACATGGTGCCCACAGATGTTCTGGAATACTAGTGCTGTGCTAGCTGGGGCTGACGGAATTGTAGTCCAAAACATCTGGACAGCAGCAGACTAGGGAAGGCTGTTCTAAAGTGTGATAAAATGGTGGGAGTTGGCATTCATACAGATTTGTACTGCCCACCTGGTATTCTGTGCTTTGCCATACTTTTCTGGTTGGGAAAGGTGGTTTTAAGAATGCTTTTAAAAACCCTTTCATAATTTTATAAATGTTTCAATAATTTTCCCCTTCTGCCTTTAAAACCAAGTGCTTTAGTAACCATAAATACAGTAGAAAAATTAAGGATGAAAAAATAATAATGTAAACCAATGCATATAAAACACCTCTTAAAATTACCAACACAGATTTATACACATGAAAATTCACTACCTTTAGGTCTCTTGCGCTACAAGCCAGTGGTATATGCAAGCGTTTGGTAAGCTAGGACTTGATCCACAGGGCTGATTTGTTTTAGCACTGATAGTATAGCACACTGAACAAAATTGAATATTTAGTGCTATGGTGAGCTAACAGTCCAATCCTCTTGCAGCAGCTACAAGTAGGAGAGGTCCCATACGGTGGAGCAGAGCCCTGTTTGCTCCCTACACCATGTGTGTACCAGGCTGTTAGGGAATGGGAGACCAGCGTATGACTCCAGTCTTCCTGTCCAAGTCCCTTTGTTCTGCTTAGTCAAGGAACACAAGCTTCAAGGAGAAGCATTTTCCAAGTAGGAAAAACACAATGATGATGTGGCTCCCACACAGATATGTCATGTATAAACATCAGGGATGAAGCCTCCTAGGATATCTAATCACATGCAATACGTATTACTAGTAAAACCAAATATAGTCTATAGGTTTTGGAAACGGTCATTTATTCAGACACGAGTTAAGTAGTTTTTAGTCCCACTTAGATCAGGGACTTAGGCAAGTGCTTAACTCTCTTGCTTAAATCAACGGGACTTAAAAGCACTTCAGCTGGCTGGAATGTGCCCCCTGGGGAAAGCTACGCACATCTCAAAACCCCCCTGCATGTCCCAAGGTGACCCAGTAAGCATCATTGCCCAAGTGGGGATCCGGATTTGGGCCTCCCCAGTCCTAGTCCGGCATTCAACACACTTTACAACATTTTGGTTCCGGCTGATGGTTTTGTGAATTGTGTAAAGTGGCATGTGGCAAGGACAGTTTCGGCGGATTCAAACAGCCATTTTAATGAGGAAAGCTTACAAGCTGAGATGGCTGCCCCTGCCGCCACACTTATTTAAGTTATCTTTTTTGTATGTTAACATGGTCAAAGGATTTTTTTTGGGGGGGGGCGGAAACCTTGCAAGTGCATTTCAAACAACAGAATTCACTGCCTTCGTCTTGGCCAGTCACCATTAGGGATTGTGTAAGTGCGCACAGACATTGCTTTGCAGTCCCCAGCCCTTAATATTGATGGCAACAAACTTCCTGCACTGTGTTTCCCATTACCTCTTCTTTGCTTTATTCCCCCCTTCCCCTTTTCCAATTAGGAACACTGCTGATGGTAATAAATACATTAAATGAGTTAGAATTTTCTGCATAATGTGCAGGAGAAGTGTTTGCAGAAGGCACAGCAGAGAATGGCATGCATTAAATATGTGCACAGCTGCTGCTTACTGCTCCTACTATGTGGTTGTGTGCGCAGCAGCTGCATGGCACGGTGTTTCCCTCAGAGCCAGAATGGGAAAGAAAAGAGGGAAGTTCAAGCTGCAGGAAATTCTGAGGAGTGTAACCAAACAATGGCCAAGTACAAGCGTGTGCAACATTCTTTGAAGTACAAAGAACTTTGAACTATCTTGTTTGCCAGAAAGCCCTCTGAAGTGATTACAGAAAATTACATACACAATTCCTGATTGATAGTAAGGTAACTGAATTACGTATAAAGTACAGCACAGTTTGCGGTAACACTTTGAAATATAAAGCTATAAATACATCAAGAGCGTCTGGTGACATCATTGTAAAAGCCACAACAGACATGTCAGTTACCCCTGTCATCAATGGAACTCCAAAATAAACTTTGTTCACCACGTACAGCAGCTTTTCGTACTCATTTTCAGTATGAAGTACATGGGTACAAGACAACCTTTTAATGGAATACCTATCCTGCTAATGAATGCATTATCTTTTAAAAAAAACACTTCTAAAATCTTGATAACAGAATTTGGATACTACAACAACTACTACTACCGGTGGGGAGAACCAGACCACACAGAAGCAGCTATAAAAGCAGCTTGCTGATGACTTTTTTCATAAACTTTTTGGAGTTTAGGGTGACCAGTGGTGGTGTGGCCAGAGGCAGCACATCCTGCTTCACTGCTTGAGGTGAAATGGGAATGTGTCGCCCCCCCCACTCTGCTGCTATCCCACTCCCTCGCCGCTGCCCTGCCGCCAGCGCCTCTCTTACCTGCACTGCGTGGCATCGCCCGCAAAGCGCCAGCAGTGGCACTGACTTCCGGTGAGATCTTGCATGATCTCGCTGAAGTCTTGTGAGATTTCGGTGACATCTCACCAGAAACAGGTACCGCTTCTCCACTAGTGGTGGAGGCAGCGGGGCAGGTGGGGGGAGGCAAAAGTCCGCCCCTTGGACTTTTGCCGCTCCAGGGGGGCACTTGACCCTGCCTCACCATTGGGCCAGGCCTGGGTGTGGTACTAAAGTGCCCCCCGTCCCAGGCAACCCATACTTCTGCTTGTCACCAATGTGACCTACAAGAAAGTGGATTTTTCCAGCTTCAGTCGCACAACAGCAGTCATCTCCGCTTGCTTTATTTCTCAAACCAACTTTCAAGACTATGTGGATGGAAAGAAGATCTATCTGAAAGTATGTGGGAAACGTCTCAGAAGCCAGACAAGTGACTGAATAAGATTTCCACTGGCTGGGGGTGAGGCACCAGTGTTCTGTATAGTTCCATGCCTGCCTCTCCACCTGAATGGCAAAATCAGAAGAAACTACGCAAATTCTAAAAGAAAAGTAAGTATGGAGTGTAAGAGAAAAAGCATGCAAAGGAGAAATCACAGAAACCAGCTTTTCTTAAAATAGAAGTTAGATGGCCTGAATGTAGATTTTACATGCAATAAATGTGTCAATCTCCGTGTCTGAGCATAAGTGTTTAATGAAGGCTTGAACAGAATTATATAGAACTTGCAGGAGGTTACTAGTTATATTCCCAACAAGTTTTCTAGGAACTCAATATCCCTTCCATGAACTGAGCTGTTTTGACTTCCACATATGAATAGTGTGCAAAAAGTGCACAGAACAGAGCAACTTGCTCCCGAAGAACAAACACCTAAAAGCTTATGTGTTCATGGGAACACAGCCTATTGAGATGCCAGATTGCCAATAACTAAAATAGGCACTGGAAATCAAACCATCAGGACGTTGTAAACATACAGCTAGTTGGTCCTCTCAGAGCAGGCTTTCCCAGGAGTATGTGTGAGAAAGGTGGCAGAGACCTTCCAGCACGCCTGCAAATTTCTATCCCAGCTTCTTATCAGGACCGCAGCAAGTATGAGATAGAAACAAGGTTAAGGTAGTATGCTAATCTCTAGGCCCACTGAGTCAGCCTGACAATAATATACAGCTCAGAATTAATGAAGACATATGAGAATGTTTGCATTGCAAGGAAAAAGAGATAACAGAAGGTGAAAGGTCAAGTCCATTAGCAGAAAATAACATTTTAATTCATGGTACATTTCAGGGGCTTAGCCTGTTCCCAGTGCATCCACAGTTGACTAACCTGCTGCTAAACAACCACCCTATTCAAGAAGGGAGAGAATAGTGGGTGTAACTCACCATCACTAAAATGAATTGCCTTGGTCTTTTCTTTCTTAAGCCCACAAAAGGAACAATAATAAGCCCAGAAGAATAAAAGAGTTTATATAGATAAAGCAGCTCACTATTCATCACCTCACCTGAAATTTCTTCTTTGCCACAAAATATTGCATCCGGCGTATCACCTTAATGGCAGAACGGTGATGTTCTCGCAAGCTGTGTGGGAAAAATGAGAAGGGCGAGTTAGACGGAAAAGAGCATCTCTGCCCACATAATAATGATAATGATCCCCAGTAAGTGCTTTGGTAACAAGTGAATGTTTATAAAAGGGGCAACAATCCTTCCTGAGGACACAACGTGCTACTATTATTGTGACAAAGGACCAAGCTACTAAAATCCAAAGTGTTTATCTCTACAATTTATACTAGAACTTAATGTCTTTCACGGTATTAAGTAGTGAGGAGAGTATGAAATCTACCCCTGTGTCAAATGAATCCATCCAGTTAGCTTTCCCACCCTTTCCCCCTCAAAAGTAACAGCTATTCATGTTGAAAAGGTAGAGGTTTCAGATTACTGTGCTTGCTGATGCACACAATTCAAGAAAACAAGCACCCTCACATTTTATTTGACCCCCCCCACCTGGCCCGATAAAGTAGGAAAGGTTGTGTGTGTGTGTGTGTGTGTGTGTGTGTGTGTGTGTGGTGCAGCCCTTTATAAAAAGGTTTCCTTCCCACCCTCTTTTTCAAAATTATATATATATGCTAGAAAACGGAGGTTAAAATATTTGTTTGTTTATTTTTGCATTCGACCTTTCCTTCAAGGTTCTCCGTATAATATTCAAAGCAACCCTGTGAGATAGGTTAGGCTGAAAGTTGGGCCATCCCCAAGCAGGGATCTGAACTCTTGTCCCCTTGGGTCCTAGTCTGGCATACTGATTGCTGCACCACAGTAACTCTTGTTTTAGAAGCACAAATACATGCAGCAACAAGGAGTCAAAAAGAATACTTGGAAATAAGTATTTATAGTACAGAGACGTAAAGGGTTAAGAGTGCTACAAAGACCTCTGTTCAATTAGTAGGAGAACTAATCTAGAGTATGTGGTTTAAGAGTTGCATTCATTTTGTGGCGCACACCCACTCACCCCAGCCACCAAGTGAAATGTTTATTACATAATATGAATCATCTTTTTTAAAAAAACGACAAACCAGAAACCCACCACCATTGCATATCATATTCATTTTAACAGAAGGGAACTGTCTTTGTTCAGCACCCCAGTATGAATTTTGCTGGATGCGTGCCAAGCAAGACTGTTCTTTTCATTCAAGTCAATAATTAATAGCTTCACTAAAGTCAATTTAATGCTGGTGAAAGACAAGAGTGAGGCGACGGTGTTCTGCCCACCAAACAGACACAGTCATGGCAGCGGCAGCAGCACCACAATTGCTCTCGGCAGTAGAGCTTGTGAGGAAAGCACAATCCCTTTTTGTGTCTGGCAGTATCGGCAGAAGAAATGCCCCACTTGGTGCCCCTTGGTCCAAGATGTTGAAGCTACTATTCTGATAACATCAGTTCATAACTGTAATAGTTAAAGAATTCAGTCACTTCAGCTATTAGGCCATCCTTTTGTGGAAGCTTCATTGACTAATAGGTTAGGAAGGAAGACAACAAAATGGGAAAATAGGACAGAATCTGTGACTTTGTATCTGGAACGATACTGTCCTATTTTCCCATTTTGATATTGGCACACTTGCTTTACACACACCTTGGACACTTATGTGAGTAACAAATATATCCAAAGTTAATGATTCTTCCTGTTAGACAGAGATAGACAAAATATCTACTGGTAGGTGACACTGTTTCACAACAGCAATGACAAAATCACTCACCTACTCTGCCACACCATTCATTATGCTACTGAAATTATGAAAGCGGCAGGTGGGGAGGGTAACCTAGAGTTGATTTTTGTGTGTGAAAGGACTCAAGGCCAGATTCAAAAAAGTATGTGCACTAGCGGGAGCCAGCACAATGAGTACCTCTAGTGCAACTGGACCCACCCATCTCCTCCTCCTAAAGCAGCTTGGGATGGTGGTGATGGTCTGGAAAACCCCCTAAACAGTGCATGGGGGGGGAGGAGATCATTCCATCAGGCAAAGATAGATGTTTGTGATGATGGAACAACTGGAAGAGCACAATGACGACACCAAAGTGGGAGGGGTAGCCAATGCTGCAGAAGACAGAATCAGAATTCAAAATGACCTTAACAGATTGGAGAACTGAGCGAAAGCTAATGAATTTCAATGGGGACAAGTGTAAGGTTTTGCCCTTAGGCAGGAAGAACCAGATGCACAAATATAAGATGGGGGACACCTGGCTTACTAGCAGTACATGTGAAAAGGATCTAGGGGTCTTGGTGGACCACAAGCTTAACATGGGTCAACAGTGTGATGCAGCAGCAAAAAAGAAGGTAATGCTATTCTAGACTGCATCAACAGAAGTATAGTGTCCAGATCAAGGGAAGTAATAGTACCACTCTATTCTACCAGGCCACACCTGGAATACTGTGTTGAATTTTGGGTACCACAATTTAAGAAGGATGTTGACAAGCTGGAACGTATGCAGAGGAGGGCAACCAAGATGATCAAGGGTCTGGAAACTAAGCCTTACCAGGAGCACTTGAAAGAGTTGGACACGTTTAGCTTGGGAAAGAGGAGACTGAGAAGAGATATGATAGACATCTTCAAATATCTAAAGGGCTGTCACATGGAAGAGGGAACATGCTTGTGTTTTTTCCTGCTCTGGAAGGTAGGACTCGAACCAATGGCTTCAGGTTACAAGAAAGGCGATTACACCTAAACATTCGAAAAACTTTTGATAGCAAGAGCTGTTTGGCAGTGGAACAATCTCCCTTGGGAGGTTGGGGACTCTCCTTCCTTGGAGGTTTTTATTAAGCAGAGGTTGGATGGCCATCCGTCAAGGATGCTTTAGCTCAGATTCCTGCATTGCAGGGGGCTGGACTAGATGACCTTTGGGGTCCCTTCCAACTCCAAGATTCTCTGATTTCAAGTGGTGAATAAAACTGCTATCATAATATAAACCGTTATAATAACATGCAGCGAATTGCATATTAAAATACAAAAAAAACCCCAAATCTTCCAAACAATGTAAGACAGCCAAGTCACAATATCAGGGGATTTCTTTTTTAAAAAAAGCCTTCCCATACTAAAGGATTACAGAAAGTATTTCCAACACACCTGCCCCCCCACCCTACACATTAACGAGCCAGAAACCTTTATAGACAAAAGCTACACAACAAAAGCTTGCTCCAACTGTTCAAGGACTCTGGGCAAATTAAAAATCAGTATAAAGAATTTTCCCTCCCCCACAAGAAACCTTTTTTCTTTGTTTGTTTAAATTGCTATCAGTTTCCACACAATTTCAAAGAAAGCACAACTGTTTAGGAAGATAAGAGCAACAGGTGGGTTTTGCAGTAGAACTGCAGAAGATCTACTTGCAGCCTCCCTTCCCGAATGAAATTACAACCACTCTGTGTCCTTGAGAACAAGCCACATTGAACTGGATCCTGAGCAGGCATGTGTAAAACTGTGCTGTAATATCTATGGTGAGCTGAGCACTGCACCCATCCATGCGTGCTAGGTACATTTATACCTGAGCAGGGATGGGGAACCTGTGACCCTCCAGATGTTGCTACACTACAACTCCCATCAGCCTCAGTCAGCAAGGCCAGGGATGACGAGACGTGGAGTCCAAAAGGCATCGGGAGGGACACAGGTTCTCCACTGCAGAGCAGTGAATCATAGGGGACAATGACAACGCCAGACATGTTTTTACTTGTTCTGGACAGGAGAAGCTTATCTCTAAAGCCTTAAATAATTTGGACTTGGGATACCTGAAGACTTACACCATTCCATACTATCCTACCTGCTGCCTAAGCAGGTGAGGCCCTTCTCTGTGTTGCATCTAGGTTGGAGGCATGGTTGGTGATAGTATGAGGTAGGAACTTTCCAGTGGCCATAGCAGTATTGTGGGCTACCTGGCCCCATGAAGTGTGGATAGACCCCTCTTTGGTTGCATTTTGTCATCTGTACCAGATGACAAAATTGTGTACCAGATGACAAAATTGTCAGTTCTGGCAGACAAAATTGTTTGTTCTGGCACACAAAATGGTTTGTTCTGGCAAGCTTTTGCCTGCTAAGGTCATTTTTACTTGTGATCTATGCCATTGTTGCTTTTAAACAAATTTTAATGTTGTGTGCTTCATGCATTTTTTTATTATTTGTATTTTAATAGATCAATGTGCATAAGCACAAGGAGGATAGGAAAGAAATGTTTATATAATGAATGAATCAATGCATGAATGCAAGTGTGACTGAGGAAAATATCATATTATGTTCTATAATTTTATATGCACTGGCAATTCATGAAACAGAACAGCCCAACTTATTAACAACATTTCTGAAATGTGCTTTGGAAAATTATTATAAATCACCATTAACTAGTAAATCTCTTGATATTTTAAATTCCTATTTCAAAAAGTCAATTTGACATACCTAGTTTTGGCATACAAAGGCAGGAAATTCCGAATGTCAAGTCTACACTTAGCTTAAAGTTTGAATTTCCTGCCTTTGATTGATCTGAATTATTGTCTGAATAGCACGTGTTAATCTTGCAAAGCACATTCCCTAGGTTAGATTTAAATTTACTGCCATTGGTTTAGTATGCTTTCTTTCACGGCAAGTGTGTTTGTCTCCATGTGTTGCATTATGTAGGCTGTTTAGCAATTTGACTGAATATGTATCCTTCCCTGTCAGGAAAACATTTCACACAGTGGCTTCGCGTTCACTGAAATATTTTTAAATGCGGCAAATAAAGATGACAGTCTTTTCATTTTGATACTATTGGATCGCCCTGCCTACTACACACAATTAGGACCATGATCAGTACGTGGGTGCACATAATCAGGCTATGTTTAAGGTCTAGTTACCATAGAAAACCCTGACTAAGGACTAAGTTACCTCAAAGACTGACTGCCCCTGTATATACCTGCAAGATGACTTAGAATCATATGGGGAAACTCTGCTTATGACACTGCCCCCTAGAGAAGATCACAGGATAGTGATGCACAAAAACACTTATTTTCTGTTGCCCCCTTTCTGTGCACTGCCCTTTCATCTGCCATATTGAAACAGCAACCATCAGTTACTTCAGTTGCCTTCCTAAGACTCCTCTTTTTGTCTAAGCCTGACCCATAAGGTGCGACCCTGATTTATGCAGCTGAATCCCCGAATCTCTTTAATATGCTGTTTTTATACTGTTCTGGTGGCGCTGTGGGTTAAACCACAGAGCCTAGGACTTGCCGATCAGAAGGTCGGTGGTTCGAATCCCCACGACGCGGTGAGCTCCTGTTGCTCGGTCCCTGCTCCTGCCAACCTGGCAGTTCGAAAGCATGTCAAAGTGCAAGTAGATAAATAGGTACCGCTCCGGCGGGAAGGTAAACGGCGTTTCCGTGCGCTGCTCTGGTTCGCCAGAAGCGGCTTAGTCATGCTGGCCACACGACCCGGAAGCTGTACGCTGGCTCCCTGGGTCAATAAGGCGAGATGAGCGCCACAACCCCAGAGTCGGTCACGACTGGACCTAATGGTCAGGGGTCCCTTTACCTTTACCTATTTCTCCTAGGCTGTATTTTTGTTTTAACAGTTAATGGGTTTTATGTTGTACATACTACACATCACTTTGAGATTTTTAAAGTGGTTTAGAAAGGCTAATAATTAAACAAATTTGCTACAGGTTATATATCACTTTTGCTTTGACTCGTCAACGGAGGAGTGAGTAACAGAATCAAAATATATTTACAAAGTAACATTATACTATGGTTGATACAGGCCATAACTTCTTTTATTCAGACTTGAAACTGAATGAAAACATACAACTATTTTTGGTTGTTGTTTCCTTTTTGGGGTTCTTCATTCACCTCCAGCCACAATTCAAGGTGCTGATTCTTAGAGAGTGCTAAGAGGCTCTGGTAAATATTACTTGTTTGTTCCCATACAAGCCTCCTCACATTCGTTGTTATTTGTAGCTATACTGGTGATGACATGTAGCAGAATATTTCCATGGTAGCACCATGGGTACTTCTGGGGGAAAGTAACACCCGCCTGGGAGAGACTTCCAGAGAAACAGGGTCATTCCACCAGGGATTTGACTTAATTTTATTATTTAAGGTGATTACATTTAGCTTATGCAACTGTTGCATTTTAGTTGTTACATTTCATTACAATGTGTATTCACTGTGTGCCAGGTAGGATATGTGTTTTTTTAAAACAAGGGGGGTGGGAAGAATGCTTATTTACACATTATCTGTAGCAGACTAGATTTTAAAGATACATGTTGCAAATGAGCTGGCACATGTTTTCTGTGCAAGCAGTGACAAACTTCCCATGTAACAAAATCTGGTGGGAGAGATCCGGAACACCCACATGAAACCATTTCACTGGTACATTTAAGCCTAATGAAATCTTTCAGCATCTGGTCCCTTGAGAATTTTGGTATAGAATTTGCTGTAGCCCAAGGTTACTCTAATCTTTTCACACATTCTGTCATTCCCAGCAAGGTTATTCATAACGGAGCCTCTCATTACTGAGCTGTGTTTTACATGTGATGTGCTGAAGTGGATTAAGTTGCACCTTTAGATATTACATAACAGGAAATGGGTGACCACAGTATAGTTGCATTGAAATCAGAGTAAACAATTGAATGCTATGGAGGCTACATTATTTAAATCTTTACTATTATTATATTTGTTATTTCCCTCTTCTTTTTTAAAATGACACTCAAAGCGACTTACAAAAATGAACATTAAAAACCATTGAAGAACAACCTTAAATACACACATAATATACATACTGTTATGGGTTTTAAGCTTTGTGCCAGACCCCTCTAATCCCTGGATCCAGCAAGTGTTAGAATTTAATCAAGGCTTCTAATTCTTGGAATAGCCAGGCTAGCCTCCTGATAAGGTGATAGCCTGGGTGATGAGCCATTAAGGGGAATTAAGGGTCTCGATGCAGAGTGGCAAATGGGCGGGGCCCACTTCCTCAAGAGGAAGTGGCAGAGTGGGCAGTAGGAACATATCACATGAAGGCATCTTGCTGAAGCCTGGAGCTAGGATCCAAACCCAGAGCTAGAGCTGGTTCTGCACCCTATAATAAGCACCCTCTACAGCCTGATTTTCTTCATTCGTTCTCCACTATGCAGATATCTAGCAGAACTAGTCAAAGAAAAGAAAAGAAAAGAAAAGAAAAGAAAAGAAAAGAAAAGAAAAGAAAAGAAAAGAAAAGAAAAGAAAAGAACCAAGTATATCAGTTACAGGGCAACAAAACTGCTCCTACCACTCTTGCAATGGCACATTTCCCATTATCTTTGGTGCAGCAACACAACCTCTAGAAAGTGAGTCTGTTCTGAATAATTTCTCTTACAATGGCTAAAAAATACTGTGCAATTTCAGCTTGCAAAGAGAAGCCTTCCTCCATAAATCAGAATGTGTAATATGAAACCAACAAACAGCACAGTGGCACGTATTTATGGATTCAAAACACATGAAGAACAAGCTCGGTTTACCCTTTCCCTTTCAGTTTTGCTCATGTATAAAACAAAACAACACATCTTCTCTGCACATATAAACATGACAAAAATGAAGATTAAAAGAGTAAATATAAGGCAAGGTCAGTACCTTTCTGAAAATGTCTAAAAACCTCAGCAGTTTTTACTTTCTTCCCTTAGGGCACAAGTGCAGAATTGTCCTAATGCAGAGTATTTTAAAATAGTTAGAGCATAATCCGCTATTCAGCCTGTTCTTTCACCAAGTTTTATTTAAGCAGTTTATCTTGTTGAGATTAGGATCTCTTTTATAAAGAAATACCTGGTAAAAGCAGGCCTCTGGTTTTGAATGTCAGGCCATATTTCAATGAGCGAGAGGGGGAAAGGCTCTTAATAGCAGAATGCTCTCTCAACATAATCTTTATCAGGCAACAGGAGAACTAATGCCAACACATTAGAGATAATTCCTCTAGCACTATGGATGATCCACAGACAGTTTGTTTGTTGTCTTGAAGGCTCCCATCCTATTATCCTGAGTTTTATGTTGGCTTTTCAGTCAGGCCTTGCTGTATTTAAAGATACAGAGATAGAAACTGTGCAACTACACACAACATGCAAATGCATGTAACTGTGGTTGAACAGCCTTTGAGAGGCCAACCTCATGGGAGGGGAAGTGATGGCAAAGTGTGATTTGGAGTAGAGAAACAGCAAGAATGAAAAGGGTTAAGAACTCGCTCCCAGCTCACTGCTTCCATGTTTGGAATCTTCATTCCCTTGCTGCTAGTGGTTTATCCTCATCAAAAAGGGCAACTGGGCTACAATTGCATGCACTTCTGTTTTGGTAATTAATACCAAATAAAACTCCTAGCAGTTCGAAAGCACGTCAAGTGCAAGTAGATAAATAGGTACCGCTCCAGCGGGAAGGTAAACGGCATTTCTGTGCATTGCTCTGGTTCGCCAGAAGAGGCTTAGTCATGCTGCCCACATGACCCGGAAGCTGTCTGCGGACAAATGCCGGCTCCCTCGGCCTATAGAGCGAGACGAGCGCTGCAACCCCAGAGTCGTCCATGACTGGACCTAATGGTCAGGGGTACCTTTACCTTACCAAATAAAAGATGTAAAAACCAAGGTAGACAGCACTAGACCACTATGAGAGCTGCCAATGTTATGGCAACTTTCTTTTGAAGTACCGGTGCCAGAGGCTATGTCCTGTTTGCTGCTAAATAGGGACAGGTAGAGCCCATGAGTCAAGGAAAGGATTGCGTACTAAGAATGTCCACGTGCTTTTACTGCCAATTTCTCTCTTGTTTAAAAATCATTTTATCTTGTAGAATTGCCGCTCATTTTTGACCCATGCAACAGCATTATGTAGCATGTTCGTTGGATAACCACTGAGATCAAGCTGGGACACAGGAAGGAGGCCATCTTTAAGATGGGTGAATTTTGACAGGGAAATTCTATGCTTGTAGATTTTAAATAAGGGAATTGTAGAAGACATGATATATCCCAATTTTAGTAATCTGCATAATGACTCTATGTGTATAACATACAGTGGTACCTCGGGTTAAGTACTTAATTTGTTCTGGAGGTCTGTTCTTAACCTGAAACTGTTCTTAACCTGAAGCACCACTTTAGCTAATGGGGCCTCCTGCTGCCGCTGTGCCGTCGCTGCACGATTTCTGTTCTCATCCTGAAGCAAAGTTCTTAACCCGAGGTAATATTTCTGGGTTAGCGAAGTCTGTAACCTGAAGGATATGTAACCTGAAGCGTATGTAACCCGAGGTACCACTGTACTATTCTCTCACATACCAGCTAGTTGGAATTGTTAGCAACAGGGAGAGAAGAGGTTGGAAGAAACCCATAGACAACAAACTAATGGAAGAAAGCTAGATTGCAAGAGTATGTTCAGTCCTTTCCCTTCTTTTTCTGCAATTTGAGTCAGCAAGTATATGTGAACTTTTAAATATATAATAAGCAACACCTGAAGCTCTTGATTGATGCTGTTCCCCCTCCCCCTCCAGGGAACAAGAGAAAGTCAGTGCTTTGGCAGAGTTAGGGGTGGTAGATCTGATTGAGAACAAGGCCTGTAATACCTGCAGCCAACAGGCTTTCACAGCTGGCTGTATACATCTCTGCCATAAGTGTCTATTTGGTATCATGCTTTGTTTTGTTTTTGCTTCAAATATATCTGCACCTTTTGTGTTGTTGTTTTTGCTCTTTTTATTGAGCATTACCTTAGAACGAATGTGTAGAAGGTGACAGATGATAGATAGATGGCAGATTGATAGATACAGACAGATTTTTAAAGCCCTTGATTGCCCTATCCATATTGAGTAATTGCACACAGACAGTGCTTTCACAAAGGTGCAAGCTAAGTGACTGATGGCCTTTGGCTCGTAGCCTCAGGACTAGTACCTGGAGGACAGAAGAACAGTGCTCCATTTCCACCATATGCTGAGACCAACCAGAAAGTACGAGAGTGGTTACCTGCAGGCATTAGGGAGAGTTGCTACTGAATTGCTCCTGTGAGTCACCCTCATTGAGTTGGCATAAGGGCAAAGGCCACATCTTTTTTATCAAATCTTTTTTCAGGGGGACTCTGCTTGCCCAGAAAGTATAGGGTAGGGTGCCAGGCTCTTTCTTTTTGTGGAAACTACTAATATTATATTTATTTTGGGGGAAAGGTTTTGGCAGTTGTTTAGATGAATTACTAGTTCCCCATGGTACCTTGAATAGCATGAATGATGGTGGTAAGAGCATCCTTTAATTCTTCTAATTTGGGTAACCTTTAGTTTTTCTCATTTCTGCTCACGTTTCCAGACTGAAGTGTGTGGGATTTAGGGGTTGGCAAGAACACCCTTTAATCCTCTATTCAGAAGGATTTCTTCTGGCCCTTGTGTTTCAATTTTGCTGTCGTACATTCTTTCTCTTTCTCATTGATTTATGGTATTTTGTTGTACTCTAATGTTTATTTTGCTGTTTTAATATGTTGTTCGCTTCTTCTGGGGCCTCTGGCCCGAAAAGCACTATATAAATAAATAGTTATGTGTGCGTAATGTATCTGGAAGAAACAAAGTCAGGGAGCTGTAGGATTCAGAGTTACACAGAGGGAAATGCTGGGGAAAGTGACTGAAAGCTATACACCCAAAGTCAACAAACTATTAAAAAAATTAAGCACAGAGTAACAAAGTAAATGGTGATGGACTGGCAGTGATGCTGCTAAGATGGATGTGAAAATTACAGGACATCACAAAATAAATATCAACCCCCATTACGCAAGTCCCTAGAAGGAAAAGTTAAGCAGAGTGTCTTGGATCTAAAGATCCTACTGTGTGCGTGGGAAGCACTTCTACTCACAGTGTGTGTGTCACAGTAAATATGCCATCTCCAGCCTCTCCACCTCCTGAAAACTGGCTACAGGGAGCTTCAAGACACTTAAGAGCAGCTTTCTGGGTTGCCATGGGGCTGTAGATGGGGGGGGGGGGAATCAGCATTCCCTCAAGAAGATCTGCCTATCAGTATCCGCCAGAAAAATGTCTCATGTAGCAGACATTTTGCATTCAAGCCAGTGTAAAAGACAGTGGCCAACCCTGAAGTCTTTAGTAAGGTTCGGGGGGGGGGGGGAATAGCATGTACACACCAGCTTCCTGGCCCAGTTATGAGCATTAATTGCATGTTGCCATAGGGCTGACCTCTGTGATTCCTAGCAAGACTCTCCCTCCTTTGCCAAAAAGAGAGCCATAGCCCAAATCCCAAGCTTTGTAGGTGCTGGAAGGTCTCCAGAAATGTATAAAGGATAATAAAAGGAAAGAGGCTAACAGTTTTAGCCCACACTGAAAGGGCATAATATGCTATTTTGTACAAAGATAGAAGAAAATGTAGAGCTCTTGATTAGGAAGTGTATTTCTCAAGATAGTCAATTCAGGGGTCCTACCCTCAAGTATTCTCCCCTCCCTAATTAATCTTGATTATATATACACACAGTATAGCTCTGTTCTCTTTTAGAAACTGAAGAAATGAATACTAACCCGAGACTGAAAAATGTAGCCCTGGCATATAAATTGCTCAGTCCTGCCAGGGAAAGGGTTTGTAGTGCAGGTTGGACATAATCTTTCTTTTCCCCCAAGAGTGCTATAGTGTTTCTGGGCAGAGAGAAAGCAAACTGTACTAATGGTGTGGAAGAAACAGTTGCAAATGATTTTAGCACATAGATATTTTGCAACTCTTGATTTATTTTACTCGCACTGCTTTTTTTAGTGTTTTTCTTTATGGCTATGTAGGATTTGTTGTATGTGAGCAGGTAGCAGTGAAAAATATTATTTATGTCAAAATGTTGAACTGCTTTCTAACCGGGCTTCATTCAAAGGCACCTCTTTTAAAAGCCAAACCTTTCATTCTGCAAAGCTGAGAAACGCCAAATAAATACATAAAATACATAGAAAAGAAAATGAAAAGACAAGATTTGTCAATTTTGGGTGAGATATCATGGGGCACACAAGGTGCCACCTTGGGGGTTTCTGCCACCTGAGGCAGAATGAGGCTTAATAGCTGGGCTGGCTCTGGATCAAACCCACTGTTGATGTTCAGTGGACGAGTGAGCAAGACACTTCAATATTTTCCTATTTTTTAATGAAATCATATTTGCTAATACATTTAAGAATTTATTTGCTGTCCTACAATACAAATCTTTTCAGGGCAACTTACAAATAAAACACCAACTATCTCTCTCCTCCCCCTCTCAACAGCAGCAAAAACAACACCAAACCAAAACCAAATGCTACAGATATGGCCTGGGGAAACAAAAACATATTCTCCTGGTGCAATTCCAGCCATCATCAAAGTAGGATACAAATAATCCTTCTAGAGAAGAGTATTTCACAAGCTAGGTGCCACCACTGTGAAGGCCCCGCTGGCCCCACCTTTGGCAATGGAGAGACCTAGGAATATCCCTAAGACGGTGAAGCCACTCATTTCTATACTTTAAGTAAAAGATAGAAAAGTACTATACAGTGGTACCTCGGGTTAAGTACTTAATTCGTTCCAGAGGTCCGTTCTTAACCTGAAGCTGTTCTTAACCTGAAGCCCCACTTTAGCTAACGAGGCCTCCTGCTGCCGCTGCGCCGCCAGAGCAAGATTTTTGTTCTCATGCTGAAGCAAAGTTCTTAACTTGAAGCACTATTTCTGGGTTAGCGGAGTCTGTAACCTGAAGCATATGTAACCTGAAGCATATGTAACCTGAGGTACCACTGTACACAAGCCCAATTCACTAGGGAGTCTTTACAGTAGCACTGTTTTAATCTATTGCTATTGTTTATGGGTTTTAATTTACCGTATTCTTCGTCCCATAGGACGCTCCGTCCCCTAGGACGCACCTAGTTTTTTGGGGGGAAAATAAATGAAATTTCCCCCCCTTTATTTCCCCCCCAAAACCAGGTCGGGGAACAGCAGGATGGCGGCGCTGCGCCTCCCCGCTGTCCCCCAAGCTTGTGGGGCTGGCCGATGTCTGCCCGAAGCGCGGGGCGCTCTGCTTCAGCGCGCCCCGCGCTCCGCGCAGCAGGCTGCTATCCGCAGCCTAGGAAGCCCTGCGGGAACTCCCGCAGGGCTCCCCAGGCTGTGGATGTCTGCCTGGCGCGTGGGGCGCTCTGCTTCAGGGCGCCTCGCACGCCGGGCGGCAGGCTGCTATCTGCAGCGTGGGGAGCCCTGCGGGAACTCCCGCAGGGCTCCCCAGGCTGCGGATGTCTGCCTGGCACGAGGGGCGCTCTGCTTCAGGGTGCCCTGCGTGCTGGGCGGCAGGCTGCTATCCGCAGCGTGGGGAGCCCTGCGGGAACTCCCGCGGGCTCCCCAGGCTTGCTGATAGCTTCCTGAAGCCTGGAGAGCGAGAGCGGTCCGTGCGCACCGACCCCTCTCGCTCTCCAAGCTTCAGCGAAAGCCTGTATTCGCCCCACAGGACATACACAGATTTCCCCTTCAGTTTTGGAGGGGGGAAAGTGTGTCCTATAGGGTGAAAAATATGGTAGTTTATAAGCTGCTGTGAGAATTCTTTGGGGGATTGAATGGACTGAAAATTAAATATTAGAAACATGCAAGTTAAGTAAAATAAGTTATAATTCTCCATACAAGTATTCTTAAGATTATGCACATCTTCAAGCTATCCTTTGTCTAACTCTTTCCTTTGTGTGTCTGTAAGGATAAAAACATACTAGAACAAAATAAATATATGTAACCGAGTAAAGCAAAAAATGAAAATGAAATATTGCTTCTTTTGTATACAAGTTACAACTTGGTATCTTAATCTGTATACCAACTATTATGTCTGTCAACTGGTTTATGAATCATTGATTTTAATCTGAACAATCTGGGTGTTGACACAATTTATCTGATGTCTTGTAAGCAACATCTCTTTCAAAAATGGAAAACAATTACTTTGTATTATTCCTTTGCAGCGAGCAACACTTAGAAGTGTATATGGTACATATTTGCAAACACCCTAGTTTACCCATTGTTTCTGAGGGTTAAGAGCTTCAGTTTATGTACAGAGCAAACACACACATTTGCCACTCATCTCAGTGGAGGGAGGTGCAAAATCAGTCGACTCTGCTGAACTCAATGGGAACCCAAGAATGTACCATACATGTGACTGCACATGGACCCTGGATTTGCTTCAGTACTTCTAACCTGGTTAAAGTAAACCACAGTTTCCTGTTATGTCCCATGCAGCAAATCAGCTTAATAAACTGACACAAAGCCAGAGTTTCTCATTTCAGGCAAGCAATTTCAGATAAAATAGGAACTGCATCTTTAAATCAGCATAGAAGCACTGAAGCAGCTTCATGAACCATGGTTTACATCCAGCCTGGCCCAAACATAAACTGGGGAAAATATATACATACTGGTTTGCAAATTCCACTTTTTCCAGTGTGTGTAGAGCATGTACAAGGGGGAAAACATTACCATAACCCACTCCCTTGCTTCTACCTTTCATCAACTGGTAGAACTTAAAAACCTTGACTAAATGTCATGTCTGGTTGTGGTTTCATTTGAATTTAGTGGCACAATGAATCCTTTAGCAGGCAGTAACCACTAAACATATTATAAAACACAAGCAAAGGATTAACCTTTCATTATGACTGTTGTTGACCTCTCGGGAATGATTGTTTTAGCCAATGTAAATCTTGTCATGACTTCACAGCATATAATTATTGAGCTTTATTATCAATTATTAAAATCTTCATTATGTTCAGTCACACAAAACCACGTCAAATCACTCAGCATTATGTCCTACAAGCAAGACAGAAATCCAGTTACCTGCTAGTGTTAAGAGGCTGCAACCTAACCATGACTACTCAGAAGTAAGTCTTACTGGATTCAGGTAAGTGTGGTTAGGATGGCAGCCTGAAAATGTTTCTTAATTTAATAATGATTACAAAACAGCAAATATATCATTCTGACCACTCACATTTACTGATCAAAAGGGAGGGGAAACCCCCCAGCCCACATAACCCTCCTGGATAAGTCCTCTTTATTTTGCTACAGGGATCAAACTTTCGTATTTTGGAAGAAGGCAAGGAGTTAAAAAAAGCTACTCAGATGACTGTGGAGCACCAAATTTAAGACCAAGAAGGATTATGAGAAAAGCTGCTGCAGGCTGTCAAACCTCATTAAGTTAATGGAGCTAGTAAATTGGCATCTTTCCAGCATATGTAGAAAGAAAAGGGGTTTCGGCTGAAGAGTGAAGGGGATCAAGTTTCATCTAGGCTGTTAAAGAAGATTATTAGCTATAAATAATGGGCTGCAGTCAAGTGACTTAGGCGAACGTCACATATATATATACATGTATGTTCATCACTGCACCCTCAAGTGAGCTTCATGTATAAAGCACCTTTGTGTTCTCTGACAT
The DNA here is from genome assembly GCF_964188315.1 of Podarcis muralis. Classification (NCBI taxonomy): domain Eukaryota; kingdom Metazoa; phylum Chordata; class Lepidosauria; order Squamata; family Lacertidae; genus Podarcis; species Podarcis muralis. The sequence goes on from NC_135655.1 coordinate 73,249,971, forward strand.
CACCTCAAAATGAAGACACTTCATGTGCACCGTTGTGAATCATCAAGAGGAATGGAAATGCAGGAATGAATAAATCCTTAGGCAGGATTTTTGCACAAAATGGAAGGCAGGGGGAAAATGAGGAGAGGAGAGCAGGGAGCTGAATCTTTATTATTTGCAATAAATGACAGAAGCTCCTTACTACCACCTTTAGCTTGGAAGGGCTATCTGCAGCTGACCACTTGGCTACCATATGCCCCAAGCAGCCAGCCACATGTTGCCAGCAGCTTTTGCTGCTCCAGAGACAGACAGCCAAAACTGCTGGCTGCCATATCAAGTGCATAGGGATGCTCCGATTCTATTCTGCTTTAATGGGTTTTGAAGGGGAAATGCAGGAGCAACTGGTTCCCCTCAGTCCCCCTTGTAAAGCATTAAGGAGGATGTTGAGGCTCAGGCAAAGGTTACCTGTTTCTTTTGCTTTGAGGCCTGAATGGGTGCTGTGAGATGCATGGCAGCGTCACCTCAATTGTTTTGCCACTGGTCAGCAGTGCACAGGGTGTGATATATCAACTGTTAGTGATGCTCAGAGTAGATCCATTAATGAATGTGCTACTTGGGGCCACTGATTTCAATGGGTCCACTCAAGAGTATGAATAGCAGTGGGTTATCACCCAATGGGTTCATAGCTTTGTACCAAAGTGGAAGGCAGCCTTGCCCAACTTTTCCATACCTTCTGGGTGAAAAAGGGCATGGGAATGACAGCGAACACTGCTGCCCCAGAGCCAAGGCCGGCCCAACCATAAGGTGGGGTGAAGCAGCCACCTCGGGCATCTTGCCTGCCCTGCGGCTTCTGCCAGCAGTGGAGAAGCGGCACTAGGATCAGCACCAATTTCCAGCAAGATCTCGCCAGAACTCACCAAAATGTCATGAAACTTGCTGCTTCAGGTTGCCACCTCACAACCTGGGTAAGATATGTTTCAGTGGGGGGAGGGGGCTGCAGTTCTCATTTCCCCTAAAGCAGTGGCGGCCAACTCCCAAGAGACGGCAATCTACTCACAGAGTTAAAAACTGGCAGTGATCTACCCCCTTCAGGTTTGTTGAACTTTTTTTAGGAAGGAAAGCCCTGTTTTGGGGGGTTCAGGTCGAAGATTTTGAGCTTTTTTTAGGGAAGACAAAGTTGTTGAGCTTCTTTGGGGAGAGCCAGTGATCTACCAGTGATCTACCACAGACATCCAGTGATCTACCAGTAAATCACAATCTACCTGTTGGATGTGCCTAAAGGTAAAGGTACCCCTGCCTGTACGGGCCAGTCTTGCCAGACTCTAGGGTTGTGCGCCCATCTCACTCTATAGGCCGGGGGCCAGCGCTGTCCGCAGACACTTCCGGGTCACGTGGCCAGCATGACAAGCTGCATCTGGCGAGCCAGCACAGCACACGGAACGCCGTTTACCTTCCCGCTGGTAAGCGGTCCCTATTTATCTACTTGCACCCGGGGGTGCTTTCGAACTGCTACGTTGGCAGGCGCTGGGACCGAACGACGGGAGCTCACCCCGCCGTGGGGATTCAAACCGCCGACCATGCGATCGGCAAGTCCTAGGCGCTGAGGTTTTACCCACAGAGCCACCCGCATCCCTTGTTGGATGTGCCTGCCCTAAAGCATTTGTTTTTCTAAAATATTCAAAGCTGCTGTGGCTAACCTAGAGCTAACTCTGCCAGATCCCTGAGTTTAAGCATGGATTTCTTTCCTGTTACCTAGAATGGAGTGTGGTCTATTTCTAAGAGCAAAAGGATTATTTGGAGGAGGAGTGCATAGAAAGATTGTACAATCTCATTGTCCTTGAAATGCAACACCAAAAACAACGAATTCTATAGGCCTACCGTATTAAAATGTGAGCATGCATGTGTACAATTGCATTTTCTTTTAATCCATAAATCTGCATCTGAGATGGGTATACAAAGGTGTGTTCATAATTTGTGTGTCCGCTGTGGGACAGCAGTCCCAATGTGCTGAGCTGCCACAAGTTTCTAGCCTAGCCTTGAGGGAAAACTTGCAGCATGAAGGGCTCAGTCTTTTAAAGATCAGGTAAGCACAATGTATTTGCATGGGGAGGTTAGTGTTCAGAAGGAAGGAATCCTAGCAGAAACAAGAATAGTTTCTAACAGTATCACCAACTGAGACACATATTATCTAACAGTTTCTAACAGCATCACCAACTGAGACACATATGCATGATATGTCACATCTTAAAAATTTATCCTGTTTCAGGTACTAGATATTTTCATTTTTGCTGACCAGAGACAAGCTCAGATAATTTTTATCTAGTTGCATACTCTGGCAACTCTTTGAGCCAAATTCCTCCCCCATTTGTAACCCCCCCCCCAATCTATGCATGTGTGCTTTTACTTTGCAATTACTGGTGACTGATTTGTGAATTCTGCCAAAAAAGTAAACACCAGGTTCTCTGCTCATGAATGGGGGCTTTATCCTCTTACTAGGATTTCAGCACACAACAAGCCAACTCCAGTAACCAGCTAAACCAAATATGGAAAGGTATGCATTTTTGCACTAACATGTAACTCTTTCAATAGGCACCTGGAGCAGTAAGAGTGCCAAACATGGTCCACAGCCTATATTTCAATTTGACCAATTAGGCATACTTAGGGGCTACAACATGTAACAAATCCCCATTAGTAAACATGCATTTAAAAACCTGCAAGTGGAAAAAGTTGTGGGAGATAGGGAATGAAAGAGGATAGGGAAAGTGTTCATGCTACACCAGAGTAAGGATGCATCCTACACACACCTATCCTCACACTTAAAGAGAGGATTGTACAGTTCTATTGTGTGGTTTTTTTTATCTCAAATCATGCCTAGCACAGTGACTGTAATAAATCTTAAAAAAAAAAAAAAGGCCAACACAGGATGCTAGCATAGATCCAGTCTTGTGCATAGTAGTGGTACCAACCGTACTAGAAAAACACACACACCTCTTTGCTATCAGTATATTGTTTCCAAAAATTCAACTACTTTTCTATCTAGATTTTTCTCTGTAATTTAAGAATCACATAAATAAACTGTTTCCATGCTGACTTCATCCATTTCCACTTGGCAAGCGTTTTCCTTCCCATTTTGCTTCCAAGCAAAACGGTATTAGAAATATATGTTTCATTTACCTTTTTGCACTGGCAACTATGCGAATTTATGTGTGTATGTGTAAAAAGCTACTACTTTGAAATGAGTGATAGCAGCATGAAAATACACTTCAGGCAGACATTTCTATCATATCTTTGGAAAAGCAAAAGGGCACAAACTGAAGATGAATTTTAAAATTCACAGCATATTGTCTGAAAGCATATGATATAGCACCTCACTGATGCTAAGCAGCTCTAGTCCTGGTCCCTGCATGATGAGAGACCACATGGGAACCAACAAACACTACCTTGGCTCCAGGGAGGAGCATGTAAAAAAGGAAGAAAAAGCACAGCATGAGGAAATCAAGCACTGCACCACAACTATACTTTTTTTAGTTATAGATAACCAAATTAGTTATTTTAAGCAGCGATTTATAATAAGAAGTAATTCTCCAATTAATTTTCCTTTTATGGGTTTCCACATCTTAAAGCATGTGCAGACTAGAGGCCTTTGTCAGCAACTAACTAGTGTGTTTCTTTATCCATGTCAGGCATATTATTTATGGAATCCCATTAATATTTTAAAAAGTGGCTCAGTGCCAAGCTAATTAGATCTACATTTCAGTTAGTAAGAGCCACATAGCCTATTTATGATTCATTTCAGAAGCTCTGTTTTCTTATAGTACTGGCTAACAGTATTTTTTATTTAAAGAATTTCTAGTCATATAGCAGTTGTGGGAAATAATTATTTCACAAGGATTCAGAAAGTTTGATCTATCTTTGAGATTATTTCCTTAGAATAACTCAATATTTCATTCATTCATTCATTTAGATTTATTCCTTCTAAAACTGGTGTTGTTTATGTTTTATTAATTTGAAAACGATGGAGAAAAATTGTAGCTTGGCTTGGCCACCATAGCACTGTATCAAGTACACTGTTTGCTCATGATAACTACCGGTAATCTCCATAACCAAATATCGTGGACTTTATTATTTGGCATCTCTGAAGAGTTTATCAATGGGAATCCATAAATATGGTCACAAGGTAGTGAAGGATGGTTTCTCAGAAGGATAGTGAGAATATATAATTTTTTTCTCTGGTTTGAGTATCCACCAGTGTTGGTTGTGAGCTAGTGCCATAGCTGATAAGACAGTGGTCTGCAGTTTTTTGGCTGGGTGTGCTAACCAAACCACCCTTTCTTTTACCAGCCAGTGTGGCTGTGCTTTCCCATATACTGATCCACAGACAGTAAGGCTGTAATCGTATGCACACCTGGGACAAGCTAAGCAATCCAAACCTCCCTTATGCTGAGCTGTGGCCTTTGGATTGACTGGAGCCGGCATCACTCTGCTTGGCAACACCAGCTGAGCCAGCCTATCACCAGCTGCCAACAGTGATGCAAGTGCCACTCCATCAACGCCAGGCTCCCCCTTCCCCTCACCAAATGGGTGAGCGGACTGACTGCTGATGATATCTCCACCAGAAAACTACACAAACAGGGCCTTCTGAGGTCAGGGAGGGTGTGGGACTGAGCGAGTCTGGGATCCACTGGATCCCAAGCTGATCTCAAAGCCATTGTCAGGCAACAGTGGGCCCAATCCTTATGCCCTACTTTCAGGGCAGCTGGGCTGAGGATGTGGTTATGGCTTTACAAAGCCCCAATTAGGACTGCAGCCTAACCTCTGTTGAAGCATATTTCTGAGTAGGCTTGCATCAGATTGCACTGGAAATGTGTCCCTTTTGCAGCCAATTACCGCAAGGTGACAGGAGGAACTGTGGATGCTCTTTGCAGACAACCCAAATTGCTTAAGCACATTTCATAATTCCATTGCCTTCCAGACATAACAAAACTCTTCTGCATCCATCCTCTTCTCCCCTCTTTTGTCCGTGCTCTGTGACTTCATGGAACGAAGTCTCTTTTGGTTGTAAGTAGCTTGAGGGAAGAAGTCATGGTGAGTCTCCCTTGTCCTTGCCTTGTGGAGCTCTGAGAACGTCCTCCATTCTAGCGGCTCCTCTGCTCAAGCCAGAAAGCACTACTTCTAGCTCCAGAGAACAAGGGCTTGTGTCTGCATGCTGGTCTCTGCTGCCAACATCCACTGGCAACCACAAGTGCAGTATGTGTGCACAGCTCTTGACCCCGGGTTAATTTACAAGTTTTGCATAGAGGCATTTTTAAAAGCTAACACAGTATTTTCACTATTATGCCAACCAGTGCGCCTGCACACCAGCTACTCAATTTACAGATGTCATTGGCAGCAGGAGACCAACCTGCATGTGCAGCTCTCAACGCCCTAAGGTAGACCTCAGGCATCTCCCCATCCCATGTGCTGCCTTGCCCTCCCACTGTTTTGATGCCTAAAGCATCTGCATGCCAGCTAATTTACGAATTAATTGATGAATTAATTTAATTCACATGAAGGCAAATGCTAATGTCACAAATCAGAAAATCAAGCGGATTCACTAAAATCTGTGGCATTCCCTCCCCACTGTTTTTGCTAACGTGTTTTTGCTAATGGTTGTCAGTCAGGAATTTTAGTGCAATGTTGATATACGTAATTGCCATCATAGAAGCAATCTTAGCAGTGAAATTTGATTTTCTAGCTGCACAAAAAATATGCTGCTGCAAAAATTCACTGATGAAAGTTCTCAGAAGTCTCTGTTCTTGTTAGAATTCTATCATGCCTTTTCTCTCACTCTCATGGAAGCCCTTAAATTAGTTCTGCCTATTAAGTGTGCTTTTTTGTACTTATTCCCCCCCCCCAATTGTCTACATTTTCAACATATACTTTCCACATGCCTTCATATCCTGAATTAGCAATTGTACAATTGCTGGACTTTTGGCAGTCAAATGCTTTGTATCATTTGCATACAGTCTGTTTTACAAAGGACTGAGCAAAGGAATATAGGTGCCAAGCCTAGTGAAATGTTCTATATACAATAGGGGAAAGACACCCGATTCAGTTATATTTTGCACTTTGCTGTAACTGGCTCTTCACACTGACTGTCACTGATATACTGCAGTATTTCTGGGGGAAAAAATCCATTTCTACTTCATACTTAAGGGCACAGAATCATAACGATTATTCTGGGGATCAGAACTAAATTAAGGAGGAGAGATGACAACAATCGAGCACAAGTAGCATTTTCAAATGAAGAAATTCAAGTCAGTAAGCTTGGTAACGAAAGCAACGCCTGGTATTTTTAGCTAGTGATTTTGACTCACACTCCATATGCTAAACTTAGTGAGTATAACATAAAGAGGGTAGCCTGCACCTAACAGATGTCGTGACTGGTACACATATAAAACACCTTTACAACTTCACACATTTTGTGTGGCAGCCAGAATTAGGATTTACTTCATTCGACAGTGCTGCTTTCTTACTCTGCCTTGACATTCTCCTGCACACATATATGTGTATACATTCCTTCTAGCTGGTGCTGTGAGAACTCCCCATCTGGTCTGCAAACTGTAGAATTTCCTTTCCCATCTATCTCAGAAATATAGTCCCATGACCCAAGAGGTCACCATCTGCTCAGTTACACTGGCACAATGCCTAGTATGCTCGAGGTAATGCCACCATCCTTTCCTCCAATTGTAAACTCCCAACGAGCCAGACATCTACCAGAGTGTTCGCACACAATGAGGCAGCTCCTGGCGAGATTATAGTTAAGACACCCACAGAAACTTCCTTCATCTACAGTAGCCTAGGATGTGGGAATGGCCAAAGACACATGCAGTCTCTTTTAAACAAAAGTCATTCTTAGAAACAAAAGAGGTTTGTGTTGATGTGCCCAAGATAGCACAATAACACACACACACACACACTCCCTCCCTCCCTCCCTCTCTTTTACACACACACACACACACACACACTCCTGTCCAGTATGTGTGGTTCCCCTGATTCTTCTCTTAATGATCGTTGTGCACAAATGAATACTGAATGAAGCAATCTCCTCCTATTCTCAGGATGCCCTAGAGCAGAACAAATTATACTAAAAATAAAGCAAAATAAAAGTTTTCATTGAAAGCCATTCATAACATTTACAAACAAGGCTTGGGTGTTAAGTTTCCCAGCTATAAATGGCAAGATCAGGGTGGAGTTCATTTTCCTTTGACTCGGCACCTGGGTGAAATATACTCCCAAAGAAAATTTATCATAGTATTATCAGATATATTAATAGGAATAAACTGAAAATATGATGGAGATATTATTTTTTTGTAACATTAAAAACTATTTGGTTTAAGAAATGTAAACAGGGAAATCCAGCAAATGGGTGATTCTTAAAGGCTGACCCAGTAAACTCCTGAATAACTACTCTGAGAGAGAACATCTTTTTATGTAGTAATACATATAACAGAAAATCTTATCCAGGCATGCATTTATTTTGCAATATTTGTTAATTGCCTTTCTGCCAAAAAGGTATCCAAGGCAAGGCCAACTAATGTTTCCCTTTCCAATGTGTGTGTAATTAACATAAGCTTGCTGAGGACTGCAGACTTGGGTGAGCAAAACTAGTCGTGCTATATCTATGCCTCTCACTACAGCTGCATTCACTGAGTGAGGAAAAACTGAGAAGCAGGGTGCAAGTCATAATGCAGGAAGAGCATGCATGGCATGGGAATGATTTATGCTGACAAAATCCTGGCTCCTATGCGGATGGCCCTGCTGTGACCTCACTAGCACTCTGGTGCACTGCCATTTAGATAACTGAAGGTAAATGAATTCCCAAGGCCATGTTTACACTGCATTGAACCAGTTTTTCTTTTCTTTTCTGGATTGGGCCCTCCTTCTCCAGAATAAATGGGATCAAATATATATATATATATATATATATATATAGAGAGAGAGAGAGAGAGAGAGAGAGAGAGAGAGAGAGTTGTTGTTGCTGTTGTTTTAAAAAATGCCATCACAACCACAGGCATTGTTCTAGCTATTGTGGAAAGAGTTTTAATGCTTTCTCAAAAATATTTCCCCCACTAGATTTTAATTTTGTCTATAATAGTTCTGGTACCATTAATTTGCACGAAACGAAAAACAACACTGCACACATGGAGAATTGCTTACTGACCAAAAGGCGTCAATCTTTTGCCTGCCAACACCCACCCACCACTTACTCCCAAAAAAGCATAACAATTTTGGTTCTTGAGAGAAGACTGCTAATACTATGGATGGTGGTGGCTGATCTGTTCAGTATTCTCCTCTTCTGCTGGATGATTAACGGTGGGGGAAAGCATAGTGATGATGAATGAACCACTCCTGCTGCTCAAATGCTTCTTTGAACACGTGCAACATTTTCATTCTTGCTTGCTCATATGGTTAGCTAGAGAAGAAATTTCCCTTGTAATCTGCCACATCTTTCTCTATCCTGACCAAGAGCTGCCACTCAGCAAAGCCTCATTGTCCTCAGTACTAGAAGTAAGGTACAATTCAATGGCACATAACATATCAGGTACATAACACTGAATCTGTTTAAAGAGGATTTAGAGGGCAAGCGCACACAGACATGGCTGCAAATATGAGGGAAGACAAGAGAAAAAAATGTAACAGGACAGGATTGTCACAGCTGTAAATGGATCACATGGAAAGTAGCCAGTATGAGCACACCCTCTGTTTCACTGGAAAAGTCAGTCCTCTGCCATTCCAGCTGACAGCCAAATACTTGCAAAAAATGCATTTTCTGAATATTATTGTTGGGGATATTAAACTGAATGAAAGATAGGAATACATATTGACAATAAATTAATGAGTTTTTTAAAATAAGGATTTCTAATTGCTTCTTAAGATTGTGTATTTCTCCTCTGCAGTAAATTTGCCTAAAATTGCTGCAGAGGGAGATTGAGATGTGCAAGGGATAGGGAGAACTGGGACCATATTCACTGCCCCACTACCAACCTCTACATGTTCTGCCAAAGACTTTAACAGAGCCTCTGCACATACCTTTTAAGAACTTTAGCTGAGGGCATGAAGGTCAAGTGTAGAACAGAAGACCAATGGATAATCTTGATTATTTCACTACCACTAGAACCCTGTGAACTCAGGGCTGTCATCTAAAGGAGAACAGGGGAATTCACCAGACTTTACCTTGGAACTGCAAGAAGATCAAACCTATGTATTCTTATGGAAATCAGCCCTGAGTGCTCACTGGAAGGACAGATCCTGAAGCTGAGGCTCCAATACTTTGGCCACCTCATGAGAAGAGAAGACTCCCTGGAAAAGACCCTGATGCTTGGAAAGATGAAGGGCACAAGGAGAAGGGGACGACAGAGGATGAGATGGTTGGATAGTGTTCTCGAAGCTACCAGCATGAGTCTGACCAAACTGCGGGAGGCAGTGGAAGACAGGAGTGCCTGGCGTGCTCTGGTCCATGGGGTCACGAAGAGTCGGACACGACTAAACGACTAAACAACAAGAACCCAGTGAACATCTACACAGGGCTGTCATCTAAAGGAGAACAGGGGAATTCACCAGACTTTACCTTGGAACTATCCATTTTCAGCTGTCAAGAAAGATCCCTCTTGATTGGCTGAGTGCTCCCTATGCTACATCAGACCAACAATTTTTGAGAGTTGCATCATCATACAAAATTCCCAATCTTCATTTTAGTAAATCTAAGTTATATGGCAAAATGCTGTCAAGTGCGTCTGATCCCCCACCCCACTGCTCCGCAAATCATACTTGTAATAGAACATGTTTTGACAAGTGGCTTCCTTTTTCCAATGAAACTGGGTATTAAAAGCTGCAAAAAAGTATTTTTAATTTGGTTGTTTTTGCCTTTATATCCCACCTTTCCTCCAAGGAGCTCAAGGGGGCATACGTGGCTCCCCACCATTCCATATTATTCTCACAATATTCCTGTAGCTTTGCACCTTCATTTATTTCTAAGCAGTGATGTGGCCTAGTTAGAGGGTGAGGGGAGACACTGATGATGAAAGTACATAAAAGTCTTAATTGGTGCCACAGAGAAAAAAAAGATTTTCAATGAGTTCCTGGGTAAACAAGCAAAAAGAGTTGTTTATTTTTAGGTGATACTGTATTGAGAAAGGAAGCTTCCAACCATGCTGCTAAGAAACGATTACATACATGGGTGGTCTCCAGTCTATTCCCTTGCTGGTGAGGTACCCGGGCCTCAACTAATTTGTAAGTCTTTGTTTTGTGCTATCTTTTACAAGGGTGGCTATTAGAAGCAGCAGAATAGGTCATTAAAATATATAATAAACCCTCAAGACTGGGGGTGGGCGGGAGTGAACTTTAGTGTTTTACTGAGCTCTTAGGACCCTATGATAAAACAAAAGATCATATATCTCATAGATAGATAGATAGATAGATAGACAGATACACACACACACATAAGGTTAAAGTTCAGGTCTAAAGGAGGCTAAGGGGCATTTGGAAGCCAACAAAAAGAAAACACTCTCCCTTTGTGTTAGAACAACACTGGAAGATAAACAATGCTACCCTGGTGGAAGCTTTCCAAGTTACCTATTCAAAATGCATCATTAATTACAGCTTGACTAATGCTGTCCCCTACAAACAAGTAGTAAAAATGTAGTGAGCTTGAAATATCCAAAGACACTATGATTCGATGGTAACAAAAATCTTAAAATGGAAATCTATCATACTTTACAACTTGCGTCCATATGCTACTTTGAACCAAGGCTAAAGGATTTAACAGGTTTGCTTCTACTCCCTCCTCGCTGGTCAAGGGGACACCTGCTCTAGCCACTACTGAAGGCCAGCTTTGAACTGGTTCATGTGCATTTAACATTAAATGATGGAACAAGTGTATGTTTTTACTGCATGTGCTCAAGGGCCATCTTGGACTTAGTGTTTCGGCGTAAAAAGAAAGAAAGGCAAGAGCAAGCCCCAAATCAATTTGGGTCATCACGCCTTAATCCCTCCCACTACCATCTCCTGGGATATCCACTTAAGGGCTCTTTAACTGACCCCAGTGTCAGTGTTAACAACTTTTATAGCAACCCATTCCAGATCACTCTTATTATTCCCTTGTTTAAAGCGCTGCTCGGTTAACATCTGTTCTTCATTTGCACTTTTTTTGTTTTGTTATGTTTATGCACCTTGTGCCCCTCACCTATAACTAGAGCTCTATTAAGCAGCAATGTCAGGCAGTCTCTTACATGCGTGTAAAGTTACAGCAGGCAAAGAATTTGGTTCGGCAGCTGTCAATCAATGTGCTAACTTGGTTCGCCTTTGTGCAGGGGAAATGGTACATTTGTGGGAAAGGAGTTTTAGAAGCAGAACGGGCGCTATCCAGCTAAGCTGTACTCATGAGTAGACCCAGTGAAATGAATGGACCAAAGTTAGCTGTGTTCATTGATTTCAATGGGTCTGAGTAGGGCAAGCATTAGATACAATCCATGAACTTCCTTATCTCTCTCGCCCTGACCTAGCCACTGTGATCCATGCGACGGTCACCTCCAGACTGGATTATTGTAACTCGCTCTACGTGGGGCTGCCCTTGAGACTGACCCAGAAACTCCAGCGGGTACAGAATGCCGCAGCGAGACTCCTTACGGGGTCCTCGCTGCGAGATCACATTCACCCGGTGCTATACCACCTGCACTGGCTCCCGGTGGAGTATAGGATCAAGTTTAAGGTGCTGGTTTTAACCTTTAAAGCCCTATACGGCCTAGGACCCTCGTACCTACGGGACCGCCTCTCCTGGTATGCCCCACAGAGAAACCTACGGTCTGTAAATAAAAACATCCTCAAGGTCCCAGGCCTCAGAGAGGTTAGGCTGGCCTCAACTAGAGCCAGGGCCTTCTCGGCTGCAGCTCCAATCTGGTGGAATGCTCTGTCACAAGAGACTAGGGCCCTGCGGGACCTGACATCTTTCCGCAGGGCCTGCAAGACAGAGTTGTTCCACCAGGCCTTTGGTCAGGGCGCAGCCTGACTCCCTCCTCTGGCAACCTGCACAGTATTTTGGTTGCCATCAATTTGATTTTAATTAATTTTTATAATGAAATATTTTAGAATGTGTGATTATTCAACTATTTGGTTATTTGATTGTTGTTAGCTGCCCTGAGCCCAGCTTCGGCTGGGGAGGGCGGGATATAAATAAAATTTATTATTATTATTATTATTAACTTGGGGGAGGGGGTGTATCAGCATAGCTGCAGGAAGCAGAAAGAAGCAGCTCTCTACACAGAGGTTGTACATACTACTACTACTGAGGTTGCAGGGAAGATTCCCAGAGGAACCTATCCTGAGGGGTGAGGCATATTCTTGGAGACTTCCATTTCCCTCAGCTCCTGTTACTTAACTACCAAGTTCCATTCATATACCGATGAACAAGGCACCAGGAGGAGTAAACATACTTCATCCTACTTGAATTTTGTAATGATCAGAAATGGTTTCCTTTTCACTTCTCATATTCTCAAAGAATATATGAGTGTATATTTTACAGATGAGGGAATAGGGAAGGGCAAACAGTGGCTTCTTCATGCTGGATCATGCCTTCAGGAGTGGCAATTAAGCAGGAAGGATCCATTGCAGGGTTTGTTTGCTTTTCTGCAGAGCTGGCAGCCACCAAGGTGTGTGGTAGGAGACATGAGTGTTCAGTTCACCTCAAGCTTTACTTGTACATATCTAACTGGTGAGATGCAGAGTAGGGATTCATTCAAGGAGGGCGTAATGGATTTGTTCTGATGGGTCACAAAGTTGCCAGCTAGAAGGCACTGTACCCCTTGTTTCAGATGCCATTCTTGTTGTAGTCCTCTGACAAGACACCTCCTCTGGTATGCCACATTCCAGTTTATGGTGCAGGGTAGAATTCATTTTCATCCAGTAGGAAATTCAAGGATTCACAATGAAGCCCAACCCAGCATCTGTTTTTGCATACTGCCCTTGGGATCTCAAGGAGTATGGTAGAAAACCACTATGAAGAAACACGTTGTTTCACACATTACTATATTCTTACGTTTACCTCATGGAGTAGGTAAACATTCCTTCAGTGAGGGGGGGGGGAGTAACACATGGAACGGTCCCGATTGTGTATATCACTACAGGCAAAATGTGTGCTTTTCATAGGACACATGCTAGTCACTGTGCTTGCATTTCTTGTTTAAACATATTTTTAAAAGGTCACTAGGTGAAGACACTAGGTGCTACATATCCCTCCACGAATGTTTAGAAATGCGTACTCCAACTGTGTCTGTGTATTACTTGAATAAAGAAAAGTTGCTCCTGGTCGCTGTGTTGGGAAGGAAATTTGTTAAGGAAAAAATCCATTGGCAGCAAGTACACTGAAAAAAGGAAACTGTGTTCAATCTTGCCTCTGTGCCTCCTTGGCACTGCTCTGATTGCAGCACAGACGGTAAACACCAGAGTGTTTGTGTGCAAATAACATTCTACTGAATGATGTCTGCACCTGTGTCAACTGACATCAGTATCTATTTATTCAGTTTATTTAAGCAGTTCACAAGGCACACCTGTACCCGCTCAGGCACAGAATGACATTTCTCTTCCAGTTAAATGAAACAAAACATGTTTAAGGTGTCTATGTGTGTGCATGTGTGCGGAGAGAGAGAGAAAGAGAAAGAAAGAAAGAAAGAAAGAAAGAAAGAAAGAAAGAAAGAAAGAAAGAAAGAAAGAAAACAAACGAAGATGCTTTATTTTTCTATACAATCAAGTATCTTCCATTAACCTAAGTGTAATTCAGACTGCAATCCTGCGCTCAGTAACTTTGGACTAAGTGCCATGAAAGCCAATGGGAAGGTATACAATTGTGCTGTTAGTCAATATTACTTTAATTAGAATTCACATTTGTTATTGTTTTTTTAAAATGGGATTCTGGGATCATGATTTATAAGATACAATGGAAACACGTTTCATTGCATCGTGGATAAACTAATCCCACTTTGCCTTGGATCAACAGTTTGACCTTTTGTTTGTATTGTTCCAAAACCTGAAAAACTTGTTCATCCAAAAGCAAAAGGAAGACAATAGAATCATTATGGCTCCCTGCCCTCCCTTCCCCACCTGCATTTTGAAGTATTTGGCACAGATCTCCATTAGAAATTAGATGAGGTCATAGGTTGTCACTGAAACCCAACTAATGGCTAGAGAATAGAACGCTGCTGATGTCCTTCTCGATTAATCACTCAACATGTTTTTAAGGATACTCTTTTAGATAGCACAGCACAAAACAACCTGAAGGAAATATGGATAAAGTGTGAGCCCAGTCTCTCATCATTCATTCTCCTGGCTGAACCATTAAAATTATATGACATGATATGAACCAATTGGCTGGTAAAAGGTATGAAGAATGAGAGGGAAATGAAATCTGCTTTCAAATCTAGAGTCTTGTCCCCCCCCCCCCAACTATAGTGTAAGTGACCATTGCATGCTTTCTACTTATATATTAATCGTTTTGTGAAAGACAAAAAATCATTTCTGCACTCATTCCTTAGGTGATCTGGACGTACTGTTCAAAGTTAGTTAATTTCCAAATGGTATCTGGGACATGTATACCACTTTCCATCACAACCCTTTTATGAGCTGAATGCCTAATGAAATCCAATACTTTTTGTGCTTTTACATTGTCAATAACACTGAAAAGCACAAAATGATTTACAGAAACAAGAAGCAGAAGCCAAAAATGGAAATAAGAAAGGCTTTAGAGGGGGGGGGGAACCCTTATACGAGGAAAACATTTCTGTTGAAGAACTGGAGTTGCAGATGGATGCAGCAAGCAGACGTTAACCTCACTCCTATGGCAAGTAGCTGGATGGGAGCCAAGAAAGAAGCTATAAATGAAGCAGCACAATGAACAGATCATAAAGAGTCTTCTGCTGCTCCTCTGAGAAGTCAGACACAGAAACTCTAAGTAGGATGGTTGAATAGTTCAGGAAACAAAAGGAGGGAACAACTTCAAAAAAACAATGAGTAGCTGCCAAAAGGTTATTAACATTTGTTGTACACAAAGAGCTGGAATAGGTATTCTGGTGCTTAAAATATTCAGCGAGGAGAAACATATTAAATGGACTGGTAGTAATTATAAGGCCACATGATTGAAAAATTGGTGTAAGCCAACAAATTTTAGCAGTTAGGGGATTGAATGACAAATTAAGGCATTATCTCAGGACAGCTGATCAGTATTACAGTCACGAAGAGCTAAATTAAACCCCACAATCCATGCTATGCCTCAAGCAAAATACACAGAGAAATCACATGGTTGGCACAGGACCAAACCCACACCATGCATTTGTAGCACTCTTATGGCTCCCCGCAAAGAATCCTGGGAACTGTAGTTTGTTAAGGATGTTGAGAATTGTGTAGGAGAGACCCTATTCCCTTCATAGAGCTACAATGTTCAGAATGATTTAACAATCAGTCACTATTTACAGGGAACTTTGGAAGTTGTAGCTCTGGGAGGGAAATAGGGGTTTCCTAACAACTCTTGGGACCCTTAAAAAAACTATCTCACCCAGAATGATTTTGGGGGAAAGCCAAGGCTGTTTAAAGTGGGTCAAAAAGCCCCTCTGGGTGAGAGCCAGAGTAGAAGCATCTGTACTACCTCAGGTGAGAGATAGGGTGGGGTCCTTGGATGTCTGAAGTCTCGGAACCCAACTATTTGATACAAGTGCATTGTCCAAAACATGGTGGATTATTAAAACTACTATTCTACTTTTGTGTTAGTATTGTTCCTTCTTCCGCTTAGTTCAAGCTATTAAATTAGGTCAGCTTATTTATACAATACTGTTTAGTTTAAGCTGTTAAGTTCGTTTATATGTATTGTTTCATACAATGTTGTATGCACTGAAATTTGGATTCACTTATTGATATGATTGTTTCTAATAATTTTTTTAATTGGTACACTTACTGTTTTGTGTTGTGAGCCACTTTAGGCACCATTTTGTGTGTGGAAAATGGCATCCAAATAAACAGATGCTGATGATTCTATGCAGACCTAAAAAGGTGTGCATTACTCATTCTCATTGCAGAGCTGGATGGAAACTATCTGAACCTATGACATCAGCATCTCTTAGCAATTTTCTCCTAAAACTGCAAAGTGCTTCAGTGCATATTGAGTTGGCCCATGTTTATTTTTACTGTTCTTCTAATTATTTTTGCTTGTGTGGATAAAATATTTTGGATGGTGACGATACCGGAGCAATCTTACACCGCAGATTAGCCCTGATTCAGAAGCAATCTGATTTCTTTTATTACTTTAAAAAAACCACTAGCCATCCATAATATGAGTCACAACGTTCCACAGAGATGGCAAACACTGGAAATGCTATAATTTAAAGCTCTCCATTCAGATTCTCACATACAAATCTTTGTGTGTCATGTAGAATAAGCCTTGTCAGTTTTAACACATTTCATTGGGAAGTTCAATCTAACCCAGATGCTTGCTGACAGAAGTTTTACAGGTGATGACAAGATTCCACTAACTCACTACATATGATTCTAGTTAATGCACATTTCTGAGAATTTTTATTTTAGGATCCTAGCTTTGATTGCAAAACACTACTGTGAAAAATGTTCTCTGCTAAAGTAGAGGAACCAACTGTATATGCAGGAATTATGAGGGCATGCTAAACACATTATGTTTCTAGATCAGATAATTGTGTTTCAGAGTCATGCTTGCTCTTTGTCTAATTCCAGTGAGAAGGTGGAAGCTTTCTTTTTGTTTTTAGGGAGTCGGGTGATGAAAGTTATGCTGGATGAGAGATGAATGAGCAACTTGATTTTACAGGTTTTTCAGGTTTACTCTTTATTGTAGCATTGGTTCTCCATCGCTAGCATGTAACATATAACATAATGAAATAGAGGATCTCATTCTCTCTAGCTGCCAGCTCAACATCTGAAAACATTGGCCAAACAGGATTTTAAATATTGGAGTGTAGCCTGAAGCAATGCTGTTCATCACCCAACCTCTTCTTCTCCTGTAAGAAGTTGAAAATCAAGTAATACTTATATTATCATGTATGCTGCTACAAGTAAATGTTATCTGTAAATCAGTGTGTGGGACTTTCAGTGAGCTAGACTGGTGAGCTGAGACTTTGTCTAGCGCTAATTTATAAAGAGCCAAAACCCTGGATTAAGGGAAAATATTACACCTATTGGAATCGCCACCCAACCTCCCCTGCCAAATCCCTATGCTCAGCTCTCCATTATATCCCTGCATGAGAATGAAGAATGAAGATTAAATAGATTTGCATTTACTTGTACACTATCATCAAAAAGAGATTTTGAGTGGCAAAAAAACTTTAAAACCAGTTTCACTGGTATTTTCATTACCTTTAAAGCACCATGAATTATTTCTGATGTACGTAAAGGGTTTCTTTATGGTATCTTAGAACTATATGTTTTGAACCAGCCACCCCCTTTGCATGAGCTGCAGCACTGTTCACATATCAGTGTGTGTCTTACCAATACCCTTCCCAACTACTATCCCTCAGACTGCATGCTGCTCATGACCCGTAGTGATCCTTCCACGAACACAAGCAGAAGTTTGCATCTAAGTCATAGTCAGTTTTCGGGCTATTTTATCGCTATAGCCAGATTATGATAATGTATTTCAGCTCGTACTGTGTCCAAGGTTCTAATTGGATGAGGAGCTGATAGAATAAAAAGTAGGCGTCTCCCTGTGGGGTAACAGGGGCAGTCATTTCACACACACACCCAAAGTGCCTGTGGAAGGCTACCACACTGTGATGTAGCATCTTTCCATAGGCACCATTGTGGTGGTGATGGCAGTGGCAGGGGCACCACCACCGGAAGAAGAAGAAGAAGAAGAAGAAGAAGAAGAGGAGGAGGAGGAGGAGGAGGAGGAGGAGGAGGAGGAGGAGTTTGGATGTGATATCCCACTTTATCACTACCCAAAGGAGTCTCAAAGCGGCTAACATTCTCCTTTTCCTTCCTCCCCCACAACAAACACTCTGTGAGGTGAGTGGGGCTGAGAGACTTCAAAGAAGTGTGACTAGCCCAAGGTCACCCAGCAGCTGCAGGTGGAGGAGCGGAGACGCAAACCCGGTTCACCAGATTACGAGTCTATCGCTCTTAACCACTACACAAGGCTGGCTCTCGGAATACATTCTGAAAGCTGCCATTACTTGCTACAGTGTGTAAATGAATTTTTTTTTTTAAGAAAGAAAAAGAAGAGCAAAAGAGAAGTATCTGCTGCCAGAAATTAGAAAGACAAGTCCTCCCATGCCAAAAATGTAGGAATTTCCACAACCAGCCTCTCAAACCTGCAGAAAATATCTCCCCCACTTTTGCAGCTGGAAAATGGAGTGGTGAAGGTAGGCTATACAACCAGAAATTGTATAGCTGTTTCAATGTGCATTTCTTAAGTAATAATCCCAAATGTCCAGTAAATGTCCATAAAGGGTTTAGTGATAGCTCACTGAAAGAGAACATGCTTTACCATGCAAAATCTCCCCGGTTCAATCCTCAGCATGTCCAAGGAGGCCCAGGAAAGAATTCTGTCTAATAGGAACATCCCGTAAGACGTTCTGTTATGCCTTTGTTGTTAAGGTGCAACATGGAAACATCATTTAAAATGAAAGTAAAAGAGCCAATTCACATTTTAAACCTAAATACACCACATCCAAATATACCTTCAAGGCATGCAGTAAATCATGCATGCTAGATGCAAATCCAAACTGAATGTATGTACCAAGGACAGAACACACACACAAAAATAGACTCCATATCCAGAAAAGGATTTTTGGTCACCTTCTCGTAAGTTGCTTGAAATCATTAGAAAACCAATAACATTTAAAGGACAATTGCTAAATTTAAATGTCTGCTTTAAAAAAAATTCACAATAATAAGGTTTATACAATAGCTGTAGTAGCTGGGAAAGGTTTTGATAAATGAGTAGCACTAAGTTTCATTTAAATCAAACATGGGGAAAACCCCCAGCGCTGGCAGCCCGGAAGATGGAGCACAGATCCTTGCAATAGGATCAGACTAGCAATCACACTGGACATGCACAACCAATTCCTTGTGTAGTGTAGACTGTACAGGTCTGTTGAGCACCGGCATGCAACCGAGGCTCAGCCAACCCACATATTTATGCAGGTGCAAAGTGTAAACACAGCTTAAGAAGTCAGCAGAGTAATATTTCTGATCTTCAAAGTACTGCACATATAGCTCCTCCTTTCACTCAAAAGAGATCAGAGAACACTTCTTCCTTTTTCAGAATTTAAAAATCTACCCCTAATTTCTTCTCCATGACAAAAATTACTCTTAAATATATTTTTACTCTACATTATAGTTTGGGGTAGCCAAGGTTATGGATGCCCTCCAGATGTTGCTAACCCACAATTCCCTTCAACCCCAGTTGATATGGCCAACAGTAAGGGGAGATGGGAGTTGGAGTCAAACATCTGGAATGCACCCCATGGCTATCCCTGGTATAGTGTATTGCTGCTTTATAGAACATATACTTAAATACCTCAAATAATTAAGGGACTTGGGACTAGTGCTTTTTCAAACAGAAGCCCAGATGTCACAAATGTCTTTTGAGAGTTGAGAGGGCTGCCATACAAAGGAAGGAAAATCAACAATCCTACAGAGCATGTCCAAAGTAGCTCTTTGGATGTTGCTCAGTGTGTATATATCTTAACTAACCAAAGACACACAACATGAAATGATGACGCCACTGCAGTTAATGGCTGCGCAGCCTTTCCTTAATTAATGCACATTTGCAAGGATTTATAACATAAACATGAATTCTGGCAAATATGTTTGGGCTGTGACAGTTTGGACTGGAAGCATGGCTATTTTCATTAATAAATCAAGGAAAATAATCTGCAAAAGGAGGTTACGATTTGTTGTTGCAAACTACAGTGGAGTGTTTGGCGTACTTGTTGGACGCTTTCATACTTCTTGATTTGGAAAAACAGCTCTAGTCTTAAAATAGCTTTGTCTTTGACTTTCTTTTCTTTGGCAATTATACCTAGACAGTCATTTTACAATCTGACAAAATTACAGGACACACATGTAGACATGAAGCCCTAGGAACAGGCTCACAAGGGAATTCTGAACTACCGTGTGCCCCAATAATTACACAGGAGACAATCTTCCTGGAGCCGGTGCAGATGCGAAACTGGCTCCTTCTTACCCGCGATTAAAAGATTGTGAGTTGGTATCAAAATATATGCTCTGTCTGCCCACCCTTCCCCTCTGCGAAGCAAATCCGCCCTCTGACATTAACGGTGGTTACTGTTAACCTGGGCTTTCCTTACCATGGGATCCAAAATCGTCTTTAAAGTTTAGTTTCAGATCCCCATTAAATCCTGGTTAGCATTAACTATCTTTAAGGCTGGTGCTTATATTTCTCGTAATTCTTTCTCTTAATCAATGGGAGCGGGGGAAGAGAGAGATGAAGAGCTGATTAAGGGGTGGGAGAAGTGTTCATTTCCCATGCCTGGTTCTCAGTTTCTTAACTGCAATTAAGAGGGAGGCAGTGCTGTGTGTGTGTGTGTGTGTGTGTGTGTGTGTGTGTGTACAGCAGCCCCAAGAATGTTCATGATTTAATGGTTGTGACAGCTAGCTGTGATGGCTTTAAAGGGGGATTAGAGAACATCACAGACGATAAATCTATCAATGATTTTTAAACAGGATGGCTATGTGGATCCTTCAGCTTTAGAAGCAGTATACAGTACCACGGAATAGGATGCTCCCTGAAGGCATCTGTCTGGCCAGTGTTAGAAGCAACATACATTAACTAGGCTGTCCTTCAGCTGATCCAGCACGGCTCTTCTTACATTCTCATTTGTGTGAAACTACATAGCGGATTTTTTTCTGTGTGCTCTTGTTGATACAGATAGAAGGGATAGGAAGAAGAGCAATCTGTGTTTCTGAATGTTACAATACAATGGTCTGAGAGCCCATGAAGTTTTAGCCTGGTTATTATGTAAGCTATCCTGCGCTTGAAGAGAGAACTAGAATGAATTTAGAATGAATGAATAAAAAAAGAAAGAAATATCAGTATTTAAAATAATAGATTATGCTGACAAGCAAATCTTTAGAAAACATATACAAAACTGCGACTTGAAACAAATATTTCTATGGTTTGCCTATAGTGAATTTATTTGGTCAAGAAACACAGCATTGGAATAAATCTCGCATGCCTGACGTCAAAGAAAAGCCTGTTTTCCCTTAATACATTGGAAAAATTGTTCATGCTTACGTAATGACTGCCCCTGTACCACTGCCAAGGTCACTTGTGCGCATAGATTTATTTCCATCAAGGAGTCGGTAGTGCCTGGAGGCAGCTTACTTACACTTAGGCAAAAGACATCTTATTAGTCCCTATTTTGTAGACAAATCCAACATTAGAAGGCCATTCATAACTTTTATGTTCAAAAACAATTTATCATTGCATCATCCTCCATGATTCTGAGATTAGTATTAGAGGGGGAGAGAGTGGGAGACTGTGCATAACAGTCCCTTAGTAAGTCAAAATTTCATTTTGGAAGGCCTGGGCTTTCCATGAATTACCCTGGAGAATCAAAATGTACTGTCCTTTTCAAAGAGAAATAGAGAGAGAGAGAGAGAGAGAGAGAGAGAGAGAGAATTTAAAGGAAGGACAAGACGTATATAACATTTTTAGAGTTGCGATACCACACTCTCATTATGCTCAGATCAAAATTCTACTTCTCTCCAACATCCAGCTCAGATGGTGGTGCAGATGGTGAGTCCTGCAAGTTTCAAGCTGAAGCTGGCTGTACAAAGTGTTGATTGGCCAATTACCAATAAACCTATCCCTACTTTTCCAAGGCAGAGAAACAGGGTTTTGAAGTTTCCTTTAAAGTAAAAATTAGTAAGGTAATGAATGAACAGATAAAAGCATGGAGCATTTGGTGTGCATTATCTACCTACCTATGTGTGCATGTGTACACGTGCAACACACGTACACACCTCTGAACCCCCATGGTTGGGTTAGTGAGGTTGACAATTAAGCAAGTGTTCAATTTAACAACATGAGTTGGGCCAAACTAGGACCACAACTTGACAATTCTCTGGAGCACACTGCAACATGTTTCAATACATGCTGAAATGGGGCTACAGTGAGTTCTGGTTGATATGTTGTTCTGGTGGAGCGGATGTCCAATGGGAGGAGGGAGTTGCTTAAGGGAGGGGTGGGAAGATGGCCCATTCTCACTGATGGAATCCCTGACAGAGTGGGTAGTATTCTATGTGATAAGCAAACATGAGAAGCCCTGCCAACGTAGTGGGTGAACTGTCATCACACCAAAGCAAATTCTCTTCATTAGAAATTGCAATGCCAATCAATCACCCACCCACAATGAACTGGTCTGTTACATGAAATAATAATAATAATAATAATAATAATAATAATAATAATAATAATAATAATTTATTATTTGTACCCCACCCGTCTGGCTGGGCTTCCCCAGCCACTCTGGGCGGCTTCCAACAAAGATTAAAAATACATTAAAATGTCACACATTAAAAACTTCCCTGAACAGGGCTGCCTTCAGATGTCTTATAAATGTCAGGTAATTGTTTTATCTCTTTGACATCTGATGGGAGGGTGTTCCACAGGGCAGGCGCCACTACCAAGAAGGCCCTCTGCCTGGTTCCCTGTAGCCTCACTTCTCACAGTGAGGGAACCGCCAGAAGGCCCTCAGCGCTGGACCTCAGTGTTTGGGCTGAACAATGGGGGTGGAGACGCTCCTTCAGGTATACTGGGCCGAGGCCGTTTAGGGCTTTAAAGGTCAGCACCAAAACTTTGAATTGTGTTCAAAAACGTACTGGGAGCAAGCTTTTTTCTCCTGTTTCAGAGGATAGGATCCAAACCAATGGATTCAAGTTACAAGAAAAGAGATTCTGACTAAACATTAGGAAGAACTTTCTGGAAGTAAGAGCTGTTCGACAGTGGAGCAGACTACCTCATTGGAGGTTTTTAAGCAGAGGTTGGATGGCCATCTGTCATGGATGCTTCAGTTAAGATTCCTGTGCTGCACGAGGCTGGACTAGATGACCCTTGGGGTCCCTTCCAACTCTACAATTCTATGATTTTATTGATGGAATGGGCTGATCTGGGTCTTGTAGACACACCAAGAAATTGTTCCATTGAACATAGCAGGACTTACATTTGATTTGACATCTCATTTTAAAAGTAGCACCAAATACTCTGAAATTGAAACTGAGTATAATATAGGCACATTGCTTGGCACATAAAACATATCCAATGTTTAAAAGAGAAAAGTATTTTTATTTATTTATCGTGGCACTATAAATCTAGTTTAGAATTATTATTTTGTGTTTTAGAGTTGTCTAGTTCTTTCCAAATTAGACCCCAAATTAATTATTTGAATGCTATCCATAATAACTCTCAATCTTCCATAAGGAAGTTTTCCTTTAATTTTCCCAAAAATAAATTCACACGGGCAGTTTGCAGTTTATAGGCCAAATGCCAAGAATTTATAATGGAAAATGCTAGTTAAATTGCTGTTTTCTGTCTAGAGTCCTGTTTAAAGCTTAATGTTAAATCATGTAACATTGTGATGAAAGGTTTGTTTGTAAGATCTAAAGTTCACATTCACATCCAAATTCTAATATGAGGCACTAATATTTTCCTTCAATTTCTTTCCTCTTTTAATACTTAAGAGAACAAAAATGCCAAAACATTTTCACAAAGTCTTCTCAGCATACCACAATAATGGAAGACAGAACAGGCAGTGAGGAGAGTCATGGCCTGTTTCATAGCTAGTGGACGATCATTTACCTATGATTGCAACTTTACTGATATTGGCTGCTCCAGTGAGCCCAGTGCCTAATAGGTACATTTTTTTA
Organism: Podarcis muralis; assembly: GCF_964188315.1. Classification (NCBI taxonomy): domain Eukaryota; kingdom Metazoa; phylum Chordata; class Lepidosauria; order Squamata; family Lacertidae; genus Podarcis; species Podarcis muralis. The sequence continues at coordinate 73,273,887 of NC_135655.1, forward strand.
AAAAAAGCTGCAAGCCCATTAAGTATTGCTCATTTGAGACTAGAATTCATATAAATTGAATGTGTTTGGAAAGACTTCAGTACAGCACAGGCTTCAGTCCAGGCTGCTGCAAAGAGCAGTAAGTGGCAGCAGCAATCCATACCATTGCTGCTGTCACTAGCCAGAAGTTCATTCGCCATACAAGTAGCCGTTTTGCTGGTCGTGGGGGTGGGGGAAGGCAACCGTCGGCAAATGTTTTAATGGGGAAAGCAAGCTTGCACAGCAAGATGAATACGATAGGACACATGCAGCGAAGGCAGAACAGCTTGCAAATGGGAACAGAGAAAGGGGATACATTTGGAGGGAATGAAAGAACAGTGCGGAAACAAGGCAGCTTGCATGTGAGGTGGGTTTGTGGAAACAAAGTGGTTCTCAAAAACTCCCTTATCTAGTTCTAGATAGTTATGGACAGTTAAATTATGTAGAGCCATTTCTGTACATTACAAAAATGTTCTAAGAAAAGAGATTATCTTAAAGGAGCTATTAGGTATTCCTAATTATCTTAACAAATTGTGTTAACATGTTAACACTCATTTTTTATTAAAATGGTAGACAAGTCATAAAGCAACCATCTGTTGGACCTGGTACCTTGCTGATCAGTGGATAGTCTTAAATGACTAACTTAAATTAGAGGCTACCCACCAGGGTGGGGTTGCAGTGTGTGTGTGTGTGTGTGTGTGTAAGGAAATAATGCAGTTTGGATTTGGAGAAGGACCACTGCAGAGCAGGGAGTTTTTTTAACTGGAGGGTTGTTGTTTTTCTTGACTAAAACTGGAGGCAACTATTACTTTGTAGGGGCTCTCGCGCAGGGCTGGTAGTTGTATTGTCTGCTTTAGGAACATGTTTGCTTCAAATATTATCTACTTGTGTATCCGGTAAACAGATTGATGTTAGAACGACACCACAAATCTCTAGTACCGTCACTTTTCAATGAAAGTTTCTACTGCTGTGCAAAGTGGGACGAGCAGCTCTTTCCTCTTTGAACAATTGCTAACACCATTATTAGCTGTACTTTTCCGCGTATAAGACGAGGGTTTATTTACGTTAAAGTAATGTTTAAAAATTGGTGTCATCTTATACAAGGGTAGTGCACAGTGGGGACTGGGGAATGGTTGCTGCCGCAAGCAGGAGATTGTCATGGTGTTAGTGTGGGTGATTGGTGACTGTGGCAAGAGCCTTTTTTGATTGGCTGCTGCAGCGGCAATTGGGTGGGTGATAGGCGGCTGCTGGAGGCAAGCTGTCAGACGTTAGGCGGCTTGTGCGTTGTGTGCGATAGGAAGCGCTGTTAAGGCAGGTGAGTGATTTTCAGCAACCTCCCCTCCAAAAAAAGCTGAACAACTCTGGTCAATCCTCCCCAAAAAGCTCAATAAGTCTGGGCAACCTCTCCCCATTTTTTGAGTCCCCCACGGGCGTATTGTACACGGAAAAATACGGTATGTTTTTTCGCTTTATACTATTATTTCCTTCTACAAATTTAAGGTAAAGGTAAAGGTACCCCTGCCCGTACGGGCCAGTCTTGACAGACTCTGGGGTTGTGCGCCCATCTCACTCAAGAGGCCGGGGGCCAGCGCTGTCCGGAGACACTTCCGGGTCATGTGGCCAGCGTGACAAAGCTGCATCTGGCGAGCCAGCGCAGCACACGGAAACGCCGTTTACCTTCCCACCAGTAAGCGGTCCCTATTTATCTACTTGCACCCGGAGGTGCTTTCGAACTGCTAGGTTGGCAGGCGCTGGGACCGAACGACGGGAGCGCACCCCGCCGCGGGGATTCGAACCGCCGACCTTTCGATCGGCAAGCCCTAGGCGCTAAGGCTTTTACCCACAGCGCCACCCGCGTCCCTAAATTTAAGGTAAGGAAGTATTATTGTTTATAACTAGGCAGCTGGTCCTTCGTGGGTTTCTATACATTGTCAAATCACACTTGCATAATTTCTTCTTCTTTCTTCCTGAGAAGTTGTATGCTACTGAATGTACAGAAACTGCTAGCAAGTGATTAACATTTTCCTCAAACAGAATAAAATATTCAATGTACCACAGACCTCAAGTATTTCTTTCTAGGCAAAGTTTTAGTTCAGTAATGTGGCCCAAGGGAGAAAAGTGCAACACCTCCCTCCCCCCCGGGCCATCTTGTCAAAATACTTAAATCATTTCCCCCCATATGGGACAATGTTATATTTTCTTATGCATGGTAGAGACAACACAAACACACACACTCACTTACATCAGGGGGGAAATGTCTCAGGTACTAGCTTTCTCAGCAAATTGTATCAAAGCAGCATCAGGAAAATATTAGGAGCTTTCTATGTATTTTGCCTAGCACAATGGTCATTTAAATTCCATACCCGGGGTACTTTATACTTGGGTTCAATAGTGTGAATAACATTCTACTCATTGGTGATTCATGGGGTAGTGAGGTCCACCAGGTGTTGGGTAGATTCATTCTGACTCCCCAATCCAGATCTCCCCATAACTCCACCATAACCTTGTCCCATCCTGATGGGTGCACTGCCACCCCTTGAAGGATGCCATAATATTTACTCCTCCCTGAGTTGCTGCTGATCCCACTGTAACTAAATTTGGATCCTGCAGCTAACAAGGGGGCAGAGATTTTGGCCTGAACAAACTGCAGCTTCACTTCTCCTAGCTATCTTATGCATAGTATTGTACAAGGCACTGAAAGAATGCATTAAATTAGGTGAGGTCATAATGGACTGAAAAGGTCCCCAGAATACCATGCAAGTAGTATTGCTCAATTTGTCTCCAAGACCCCAGCATTGCAGACATGAATCTTGCAATTTGCAAAAAAAAAAAAAAAGAAAAAGAAAAAGAAAAAAAGCCCCTACTCCCATGTAAAGTCACAGTTTGTCCTTGTGCATCACACTAGGCATGACATACTCAGACCTGGCAAAAGGAAGGTTATAGATATAGTGTAGATATAGACAGATTGGGTACCAACATTCCATCTTTTATTGTTTATTTATCCTCCCTTTCCAGCCAAAATTGTGTCCAGCAAGTTGCCTACCAACAAAGGAAAGTACATCTAAAAACAATTCAAGAACAATACGAAATAATTCAAATTTGTCACTTTTTTTTAAAGCCGAGAATCACCAGCCTGCCCAGCTTAAAATTATTTCGCAAGGTACTTGAAACAAAATTGTCTCAGCTTGCTCCAGAAGGTCAGCAGCGTCAGTTAGTAAAACTTGCAAACTTCAAGGGGAAGAGCCATTTTCAAGTGAAATATCACTGCTGAACAGGTTACACTCTTAGTCAATGCTAATATTGCTTCTCAACAGTAAGACAATGGTAGCAGGGCCCCATCCAAAGATCTTGATACTTGGAGAGGCAACGGCAGGTGACTCTCAGATGTTTTTATGCATCTTGCTAAAACACTTTCCACTTGTGTTAACATCCTTATCACAACAAGTTGTCCCCTTTATGTGTGACAGGAAAAAGCTTATAATGATTTAAGTTGCATCCCTTCTGATTTCCAGAAATTAAGCACAAACTTTTTCCTAGACACACTTCTGCAATTAAAATACTTTCTTAAAAAGTATCTCAGAAAAATTTACAGCATATATGATGAAGTGTGTGTGTGAGACAAAAGTTAGCAAAATGCAACACAAAACAAAAGTAAATGAATTAGTCGGAATTAAGACCCTGACTACAGAGATACAATTTTTTAAAACTCCAAGAGTTCCTATTTTTAAGTGAGAGTTTATAATAAAAGCAAAATATAAAATAAATATTATATAATATTTATATAAAAACAAAGCAACTGCTGCAGAATTGAAAAAGGTGTGTGGGTTCAAGATTTAGTTTTTCAGTCTCTTTACAAAGGACAAGTGTGTTGCTTCTAAATCCAGGAACAAAATCCAAATCTTTTGATCAGAAAACAAACAGAGCTATGTTTGCCCTTATACTGCTGTACTTTGATATCTCATGCTCTCTACAATTATTTAGATGGTAAAAAGGGGAATTGTGAAAAGCACTATGCAACCACAAATGACATCATGCTAACCCTTGTTACTGAGTTCCACCCTCAGGTCAAATGCATATGAGTCACTGTCTAGCTTAAATGAATGATGTCATCTTATATTACCTCTTTAGCAACAAAATTCATGGGTGTCTTTCAATTGTCTGTTCTTAAAAGACCTGGTGCTATTATGTGATGTTACCAAGATTTTGGAGCGGGAAGTGGGGGAAGAATCCTTGTTGAAGCTGTAAAAAGGCAGGAAATGACCACATCGCTCTCACACCTTTGAAATGTGATGACATTCAGCAGGGGGAAAAACCCTTGACTCGGAGTTACTGGTAACCAAATTAGGAACTCGAAAGCAAGAACCAAACAAAGCGTGAAACTAGGTTTTTAAACGAAAAACAAACAAAGCAGCCATTTACAGTGTTATCTCCTACATCTCTACTTAGAAGTAAGACCCATTGTGTTAAACGAGAACTAAGTGTTTTACTATTATGCTGTAGCCCAAAGACCTGTTGCTGTCAAATACATAAAACTGCACACCAAATACACATATCCCTCTATAAAGGAAAATTATGGTATAGTTAGAATTAACTTAGAATTAATTTTTTTGCAGCTGTGGAAGAGTTCTATGTTATTTCAGGAGGATCCAAACCAAAATGAGCTACTTATAATAAATCTGATTAGCAGAGATAAGAGGGGATAAAGAAATAGGTGGAAGGGCACAATTTTCTTTAAAGATCATCCATCATTACACTTCAGTTTTCAGTATGCAGAGATAGAACTACCTACTGAATCACTCACTCACTCACATTAAAAATCAAGCTACAGTGCTATCATATCCATGTCTATTCCAAAGTAAATCCAACTGAGTTAATGTGCCTTACTGTGAGGTACTTGGGACGCGGGTGGTGCTGTGGGTAAAACCTCAGCGCCTAGGGCTTGCCGATCGCATGGTCGGCGGTTCGAATCCCCGTGGCGGGGTGAGCTCCCGTTGTTCGGTCCCAGCTCCTGCCCACCTAGCAGTTCCAAAGCAGTCTTAAGTGCAAGTAGATAAATAGGTACCGCTTTATAGCGGGAAGGTAAACGGCGTTTCCGTGTGCTGCGCTGGTGCTGGCTCGCCACAGCAGCTTCGTCACGCTGGCCACGTGACCCGGAAGTGTCTGCGGACAGCGCTGGCTCCCGGCCTCTTAAGCGAGATGAGCGCACAACCCTAGAGTCAGACATGACTGGCCCATACGGGCAGGGGTACCTTTACCTTTACTGTGAGGTAAGTGGGTACAGGATTGCAGGTGGGTAGAGAAATCCAAATTTTAGGGTATCATTTTCTAACCAGACAGGCTTCATTTCCCCCCAAAGCCTTCTACTTCAGTGTTAAGACAATAGCTTTAAATTTGCATACATGATAATGTATTAAAATATACACTCGTCCTATATGGGGGGAATGGCAAAAATAAATAAAATTAACTGTTAATCGAAGCAACACACACACACAGCTTAAATTTGGCATGCACAGATGCAGATTCCTGAATCCCAGTGAGAACCTAGGCTACCCTCTCTCATGTTAACAGAGCTTTCCATCAGGCTTAAAGCACACAACCTGTTCCTCCCTTCTGCCCTCTTATCTCTGCACTTCCTGAGAAGTCATCTGACCCATTCTATTTTGAATGTTTTCCACCCTCCTGTGGATTTCCTCCAATCTGGCGTCACTTCACATTCAGTGCTCTGGATTTCTATGGCACTACTCTCTAGTGACTTGACTTCTACCATCAGCTAGAGAAGGGTTCAATTGTCGGACTTTCTGTGATTCCTCTTAGTGCTAAGATGAAGGGCTTTGTATTGCCAGCATTGTATGGGTGTGTGCATGTAAGCAAGAAACTAGTCATTATAGCGTTTAGCAACTGGATATTTTAAAAACAACAACATCCTAAGTAAACTTATTTTTATTTCAGTTTGCTTGGTCAAGTTCAAGTAAAAATAGGGACCAGATTGCTTGATTCCCTCTAAAGTAATTCTGTTTTTCCAGATTCCAATGGACATGCTCTACCAAGAGCCTGCAAGTTCATCTCTAGGTGTCTATGCTACAAAACAATAATATCCATGCTAAAGAAAAAGAAAAAGTTGCCTGAAGCAGAGCTGCACCACCTATTTAAAATACCGAAAATATTAACAGTATTTGTTTTTTAAAAAGGCTCAACAGTACGCTCCATCACTGACCCCAACACACACATCATGTAATCAACAGTCAGTTCATTTTCAGAAGCATGTTTCGATATGTCCTGGTGGTCAACACATCTGTGTATTTTGAGATAAAAGGAGGATGAAGAGGTTGCACTAACTTTCTTGCAGCTACATCTGTAAGGGCTCATCCAGATGACAGCTTTCTCTCTAGAGCTGGGAAATGATTCCAGAAGAATAAGGCACCAATCAGGGAAACAACTGCTATTTTGAACTGTGTCTTATACACTGATCCTGTTAGCCTCTGCACTGCCTTTTGAACTAGTAGGGATGAGCAAGCAGATAGTCACACAGTACTTGTGTTGACTGTGGTTCACATGCAAAAATAGATCTTAGTTTAAAATAAATTACGACTTGATACAAATGAAGGCTTTACTCCTCCCCAACTCCTGGCTGTGTGGCACAGAGGGAGGAAGCAAACCATAAGCAGACCAGAGCCTGGCTTGTAATGGCATGTGAACCTGGGCTCCTGACTTGTCTCTTTCCAAACAAACTATGGGCAGAAGCCAAGGTTTATCCCTGTCAAATTCATTGTGGTTTGTTTGGAGAAAACAAAACACGAGCCCAGGTTCACATGCCGTGAGAAACCAGACTCCCTGATTTGCTTATGGTTTGTTTCCTCCCCCATAGAGCATAGTCAGGGGCAAGAGAAAAGGAGCAAAGCAAAGCAATTGTGGTTTAATGCTGCATGCAGACACAGCCAATGAATTAGCATGCTAACAGTGGATATAAAAGACAAAGCCTGAAATTTCCACTCCAATACCAAATGGAATCCAGTTCAGCTGTCTTTTGTGGTCCATTCAATCTGTGTTGCCTTTTGTGGCCACTACAAATGTTCAGATCTCATTGGATCTGTTTTGGGGGTCCCACACCTGACTAGTTCCCCCACTCTAAATATATTTGCTTTGTACTTTTCAAAGACTTGGGTCTCCCCACAGCCTGCTGATACCTCCCTCTTGTACATGAGCCATGCCACCACATAAGGATCAGCAATCACACCATAATGTTCTAAATAAAGGTAACAAAGGGGTTGATTGCCACAAGATGTTCAGCTCGTGTAGGTTGCGTTGAAAAATATTTGATAAAAATTACAGAGCGCAGATCTATCAATGATGATTCATTACAGCAACTAAAAATGGACCCTCCCATATTTAGAAGCAGTTTTATCTCTGAATACTTCATGCTGGGGCCTATCAACAGGGAGTAGCTATCTCCCTAATGCACTATCTCTATGTGATATCCAGCAAAGTACGTAATCTCCTCAAGCCTCTCCGGAAGAAATATCGTCACAGTTTCTTCCACTCTGTCCTTTGGTCTAGTGGTTCTATTTCAACACCTGTGCTTGACAGCAAGAGTCACTTGTGCTACTTTGCTGACAAATCACTGAAATAGTGGCACAACATAACAGCTGCACCATAATGGAGACTTTCTCTGGGCAGGGGTGGGAGTGGTGCTGCCCATTCACCACTGCTACAACCCTTGATAGTTTTGTGCTGTCAAATCATTATTAACTGTTGAGGATGTTGAGCAAGCAGGGCAAAGGCAAGCAGGGCCTTAAAGATGCACTTTTGTTTACATTATTCTTTTGTTTGAAGTGGTACCTTGCTTTATTCAGGATTCAGATATGACAAAGTATTTATGGATTTTTGCCTTTTGGGGGGGATTTAATTTCTTTTAGCATTATGAGGAATGCCTTTTGAAGGGAGATATATACTTAAATATCAGTAGTCTCCTGTTTATTGGTAAGTGAAGAATCCACACTGTGTGCTTTTTTCACTCGATAGTCTCCCAACCCTCCAGAACAGATTTGGGGATGACATTGAAGATATGAGGGGAAGAGGAGGAAGTTTCATTGTACTAGCACATTGCCTTCCCCCAGTCAGCTGAATGCCCAAGGATTTTTTAATATATGCCCAACTTCTGTTCACTATGTGTACACCATTGCATTTTTTCCCCTTCAGCGTCTTAACTTTAATACATTTATTTAATACGTTTGTATTGGTTTCACGGTTCTCTTTGCAAATTTTATCATTCTGTGATTCTATCACCTTCTATCTCTTTTTCATGTTGCCCCAATGGCATAGGATGCTTCTCTGTTTTGAACTTTTAGTATCACTGTGTGTACTTTACAATTAATTGTAAACCAGGAAGAGAAAAGGCAGTTTTACCAGGAGATCATAATGTATAAATGAGGCCATTGTCTTAAGGGAGTAAGGTTTAAACACTCATATGTGGTAGTTAAAAAGAATTATAACAGGCTATTGTTTCCATGAATAGATTTCCCATGTAGCAATCAACACCTTATCATTAACATTAATCACCAGTCTTGAAGATCAAACAAGCACTTCTTGAAAGTTCTAACTTGGAGCATGGATGTTTTGCATAAAAGTCTGGATTTTAATGTAAGTAATGGTACCCACAAAAAGAGTTCTTTGTTTTCTTTTGATATTTATAGATTGATATAAAATCCAGTAAGTGCTATAATTCATAAGCTGTACATCTCCATGCCAAACTAAATGCTGCATGCAACTGCATGTTAAGCTTTGCCCTGGCAATCTTTTTTGTTTGCTTCTTTAATAAAACAAGCTGATGTATGATACAGTAATTTCAAGGAGTGCTCTGGCGGGGAGTGCTTACTCTATTCCCCTTGGGTCATTTTCCCACTCCATAACTCCCCTCCCCAATTTCTTTTCTTCCAGGAAGGAAAACAGCCAGGGAGGCAATTTTGAATAGAAAAACAATGCCAAGATGAAATGTTTAAGCAGCCCCTCCTCTCCCCACTGGCAGAAAAGCAGCTTTGGGGTGTCCCTGAGTGGTAAAAACGTTCAAGGTTGAAGAATTAAGCTGCTTCTCCTCTCCTTACTCACCTCAAGGTCACAGCATTCTGCGCTTACTCTGACTTTAATGTTACATGCATGTGTGTATATAACCAAAACATCTATCTATTCCTTCTCTGCTGGAAGATGTTATGCTACTGTAGTAAACTAAAGCTCAATAAATGAATACCACCACTGCACAAATAAAGGGAGCTAATGGGGGGAAATCTATAACCTTTCAATTCATTGCACTCTTGATGACTATGGCAGCTTCATTCCATTAACTTGAACCATCTTATTCACAAACGTCTATGATTTTAAAAAGTCCAGATTTTTAAGGAACATTAATGTTACCCTTCAGTCATTACTCATACACGCAACAAGGATTACCCAAATGTAGGATTAAGGAGCTGGGACCATCACTGGGTCACAGGAATGTTTTGAGGTTGATTCTCAGTCTGCAATGGGTATCCTATATAGCACAAAGGCCCTGCTGCACTTTAGCACACAGATGGGCTAAATGGGTAGGGCTCCAGCCATTTCTATTTGTGGGCACCTTGTGGAAAATGTTGGGTGCCCTGGAATGTCAGCACAGTTGGACTTTTGTGCTAAGGGATGTACTTTCCTAAGTGCTCAGATCAAAACTGGAAATCAACTGTAATTTTCACAGTACTGTAATTTCAGTGGGTGGAAAGTGAGGTCAATGCTAAACTATTTGGATAAACCTCACTCCTTAGGCATCTGTTTTGTTTCACTCTTGCCATAATCTCAACGTTTTTTGGCCCAGTTCTCTCATGCGCATTAAGCACCACGCAAAGCACAATGGCTATATGTAATGCATTAGTGCTGTGCAGCTGGGACCACTGGCAGCTCCTGTGTATCAGAAAGGAGGTTAAGCCTGGCTGTGTTACAAAAGCCTAATTTCATACAAAACGTACCAACTTCCCATAAAGATCAAGCTCCAGGGAGAAATCATCGCAGGCCCAAAAGGACAGTGAGACACTATGAGAAAAGGTCAGTCCTGCAGCTGGCATTAAAATAACTTCCTAATCTGAAGCAAAGTTTCTCTAATTGCTTGTGCTACAGTGCTCAGTGTTCACACCCTATATGCACTCACATAATGTGAACGAGGCATTGGATATATTTGAAGTCAGATACTATTACATTAAAAAATGGGGATGTCACTTTTTTTACTAGCTTCAAGAGGCTAGTGTAAGGCTGGTCTAGTGGCTTAGGCCTTTATAGTCAGGTGACTCCAAAATACATGTAAATAGCAGGTGCTGTTTCTTTGCAGGCAAAGAAAATAGAATTTCTTGCTTTGTATTTGAAATAACAGTATTTCAATTTCTGCATATGATTCTAAGCTGATACTTCATCACAAAAAGCGCACCTCATGTATAGTTAAAAAAACACACCATGCATTTCTTCATTGAAGTTTCTTCTTGACTGTAGCTAACAGCATGAGCTCAATTAGGGCACATGCTAAGTTTTTTTAAATAAAAAATAAAATGAACACATAAGTAGAACAATGTTTTTTTCTTTTCATCCATTTAGTACTTCCTGTAATCTGGAAGGGTGAATACCCAAGCTGCAATCACCATTTGGGTCAAATGAAAACCAACAAAGAAAAAGCCCCACCAATATAAAAGTCATGTCCTGACACAGATTAGTCAAATCTAAAAATACAAAGCAGTATATTTGGCAACAATTTAAACGGACTGTTTCTTGCATGGGTGGGTGTGTAATGTTTTAAAAATTACAATATTCAGTTCTGAAGATTCTCTAAGTAGATATTCAGAAGATACGGCTAGAAGAAGAATATCAGTTTATCCAAAACAGTAACTTTCAGTTTGGTTTCCTGCTGATATGAAACCTTTTAGGCATCTCTGTGCAATGCTGGAATCAGGAGCCCTACGGATCAGAAACTGGAACCTAACTCCCTGGGGCTGCAGGGGGTTGTTCCAGCTGAAGCTACCATGGCGCCACTGGTGCAGATAGAAGTCCCAGATCTGCGACCTCCTACGGTCTTGGCAATTTGTTGCTAGGGAAGGTCAACAGGCTCAGCCTTTGTACCATGAGACTACTGGCCTTTAGCCAATGCTTCTCCCTGCTGCCTGTTTCAAGATACTTGTCCACCCTCAGCGCCTGACAATTTCAAAGAGAGACCCTGATGTGTGCCACTGTGTGTGCACATCACAATTCCCCCAAAGCACAGTTCAAGAGCTGAATATAGTACTGGGTGTGGAATTCTGCTATGTTTTAGAAGTGGACTTCTATTTTTTATAATTGCAAAAACAAGGAAGTATTTGGAAATGCATGAAAAATGAGTATTTAAATACAGAGGGGTTGCTGAACAAAATTTGCTGTGGCCAAGGTGCAACTTGGAAACTCCCTGCCCATCCCCCTAACTTGAGCAATCAGGATAACTTGTGCAAAATGTATAGCTTGAAATGCAAATTTGTACTCATTATGTTGATTGTATACATAATTGCTTAGTATTACTATTCGGGGGGGAAATCATGTTTTCTTAGTGTAGAATTCTGGTTTGTTTTTAAAGCACAGCATACCCACACCCCTGATTTGTATAACTGGTTTTATACAAATCATCAAAATATTTAGTGAATGTTTTACTACGTTTCAATAAAGTATGCTTAAAAACAACTAAGAACACAGTAACATTTAATATGATTTTGAACATTTTTTAATGTTATAAAAAATGACCTCCCGATCTGACATTTTCCCACTAATGACTTTTTTAAAAAAGGAAAAGCTCAAAGCAGAAGTGCTCGTTTCAAAACAAAATTTCAACTGTCAACATTTTATTCCAAAAGAATGCAGCAGACACAGACAATAGTGTGTGGCAGTTATTTATTTGATGAATTATTTCCAATGTACTGATTTTCATCTGGGGAAACTACAAAAACATATGTCCAGAAATATACAATGTAACCATGACATAAGACTAATTCATACAGTAACTATGAGTCTGCCAGAAACATTAAAATGCTACCCATATAATAATGTATTTATAGAAAAAATGTAAATGTTTCTGAAGGGTAAGAAAGTGCATTTACCATAAAATAAATTAAGGAGATAAAAGTGTAATCCACTATATATCCTTTAAAAATCAAGTTATTGTATCAATTGTATTTATGTCATGATTAAATTGTGCATTTGTAGATATATGTTTCTGCAGATTTCCCTAGTGAAGGTTGCAACATGTGTCAGAAATTATTTATGAGAAAACTACTGTAGCTTTTGCTGCCTGCTTTCTGCATTTTTGTGTGGCT